>NC_057818.1:42650000-43900000 GCF_910594005.1 Cervus elaphus
ATCTCTCACTCTGCCTGCGGCACCTGAGGTTCTAGGCTTCAGAGTCAGTTTTTCAACAAACATCCCATCCAAGTGATGGGGTATACAGAGGATAAAGAGCGTGCTTGTAAAGACATCTGGACTGCTAATCTGAAGTAGAAGAAAGAGGTGTCCTAATGAAGCAACTTGTTTAGTCACTAATTCAGGTCCCACTCATTGCAACCCCATGGGATTTCCCAGGCAAGAATAACAGAGTGGGTTGCCATTTCCTCCTTTAGAGGATCTTCCTGACCCAGGGATCGAACCTACGTCTCCTGCATTGGCTGCTGCTGCTGCTGCTAAGTCCCTTCAGTCGTGTCCGACTCTGTGCGACCCCCTAGACGGTAGCCCACCAGCCTCCTCTGTCCCTGGGGTTCTCCAGGCAAGAATACTGGAGTGGGTTGCCATTTCCTTCTCCAGGGGCAACTGCTCCTCCTTAAATCTGGATAGCACACTTGCCATGTGTAGTCACTTATTAACTCAATAACTCAGAACACGGACCAAATCAGGAGTCAACTCTGTAAGATGGGTACCAGGTCTCAGCCAACTGTGCTCCCTCCTCTCCATGGGAACCAGGTGGCAGCTACATAACATGATTTCTTGACCAAATTCTAAGGTATGACTGCATAATACAATCCCTGGGGAGGCTTTGTAAAATGCCCATGCTTGAGCCCAGTTACCAAAGAGTCTGATTTAATCAGCTTGGGTGGAAATAGAGGTGAAAATTCTTTTAAACCTCTTGCTGACTTTAATGGACAATAAGGGTTGAGACAGCTGCTCTAGATCAGTGGGTTTCAAACTTTTTGGTCTCAGAACTCTTAAAAATGTAAACCTTTGGAAAGTTACTGTAGCCCCTGGTGCTTTTGTTGAGGTGAGTCCTTAGAAATTAAGACAGATTTTAAAGAGTCACTTAATAATCTATTTAAAAAGAACAGTAAGCCCATTATATACTAACATATCTAGAATGTTTTCATGAAAAAATAACAATATGTTCAAAAAATTGGTGACAGGAGTGGCGTTACTGTACATTTTTGCAGGCATCTTTTGTGATTGGCTTAATAAAAGACAACTGAACCCCATATCTGCTTCCACAGTCAGTCTGTTGCAATATGTTGTTTTTGTTAAAGTCTATGAAGAAAATCTGATCTCACACAGATATGTGGTTGGAAAAGGGAGGTGTGTGTTAATAGCCTTTTCACATAATTGTGGATATTCTTCTTTGATACTACACCAAAACGCAGACACTGGGAGTTTCTTAAAGGTTAGTTACAATAGGGAATTTGAAAATACATGAACTTTTTATATTCTGTTACATTTAAATCCACCAGGTTATCTTGATGCTTGAATTAATCTTTTACCCTTTCATGATTTGGTAACAACAAGCATTGGTCACTTGAATATTATCTATTCAATAAGCAGAGAGATCTTCCAATGTTGACACGATTCATTGTACAATATTAAAAAAAAGTCACATTCATTAGTATCTCTTTAAGTTCTGGAAAGCTGTCAAGCTCATGGTGGCTGATGTAAGTATTTCAAAATTCTTGAAAGCTTGAATTTTATCATTGGCAACAAATACTGTCAGTTATTTTCCTGGAAGTGACAGGATTCATTTGTTCATTTTCCAGAAAATTCTGCCAAGTAGTCAAGTTTGAATAACCAGAGTCTGTGTATCAGTGGTTCTCTCAAGAGAAAATGGTGCTCTGTGAAGAAAAAAAAAAAAAAAAAGGCAGGGGGTCCAGCTTAGGACCCCTCATATAACAGAGCTGCTTCTCCTGGCGGGAGCTGTCAGCTTCAACACTGGACGGGATTGCTCTGCGTGCATCGTTTCATCACACAGGGTATTTCAAAGGTCTGTGCTCGAAGACTGAGATGGAGTGAAGTTAATAACTGTTACTGCTTCATCAAGTCCCTTCTTCCTTTTCAAATTCAGGATCTTTTAAATAATCCATGTAATAGTACATAAATATGAATTTTTATTCTTAATTGTGGCAAAAGACATAACAAAGTTTACCCTCTTCACCATTGTTTTTAAATTGATAAGACATTTTTATTCTTTTTATTTATTTATTTATTTTTAACTGCACCATGCAGCGTGTGGGTGGGACCTTAATTCCTCAACCAGGGATCAAACCTGTGTCCCCTGCAAGTGGAACAGAGTCCTAGCCACTGGATCACCAGGGAAGTTCCCATGTTGACTATCGTTTAAATGTGTCGTTCCCATTGTTGTGCAACCATCACCCGCATCCATCTCTGGAATTCTTTTGCCATTTACAAAACTGAAAGTCTAGACCTGTCAAACAATGACTCCCCACCCTCCCTCAGTCTCCGCAGCCCCTGGAAACCACCTTTCTACTTTATGTCTCCACTAATTTGACTATTCGGAGCATTTTATAGAACTGGAATCATGCAGTATTTGTCTTTTTAGTGACTGGCTTATTTCACTTACCATGATGTCTTTGACGTTCGTGTGTGATGCGCAGTGGTGTCAGGATTTCCCTCCTTGTGAAGGCTGAGTAATATTCCATGGTATCCCACGTGAGAGTGGCTTTTCCTCTTTCTGCACAGCGTGGCGGTGAGCAGCACGGGGACTGCGAGGACCTCCATTATGCTGAGGCGCCCGCAGTTTCACTCACCATCAACACAAAATGAAAAGGCCAAATAATGTCTTCATGTTATCATGAAGATCATTTTGGCTGCTCAGACCCCTGAGGGAGTTTCTGCAAATTTATAAGTTGGACTCTATGCTGAAATTTTCTCGTGTGCCGCTGACTTTAATGTGCATATTGTAGACCTTTGGATTAATACAGTGAAATAGAAAGTCTTTTAAAAAAAAAGAGAGAGAGAAAAGGAGAAAGAAAATACAGTTACAGTCCCTAGAGCCCAGAGACAACCACGGCCGGCATAGACGCAGTGTATTGCTACTATTTCTCCTAATGTTCTCTCACACAGGCCATGTTTCCGAATGCTTCTATCTTTTGGATGCTAGAAAGCAGGGCACCGGCTAAAGATACTTTGCTGGACAGATATTTTTAATCTCTTTACAAGCTCCATAAAAACAGGAGACAGTTAAATACAGAACTAAATCAGCATTTCAAAATGTGAATTTAATTAATTCTGTCGAATTAGTTAGAGAATATTTGTCTTCTCACTGTTTGCTCCCTGCCATCTTATGACGGGGTGTGTGGAAATACCTGACTTCTTACTTTGAGAGGCCTTGTTTTTTAAAATGTATGTCATGCTGGTCTCACGCTGGCTGTGGGAGGATGACATGAGTCATATCTATGGGATGCCTAGCGAGGGGTTGACACGCAACGGGAGCTTAGCACACGTTCGTTTTTTTATTTGTTGTTGTTGTTTAGTTGCTCAGCCCTGTCTGACTCTTTTGCGACCCATGGACTATAGCCCGCCAGACTTCTCCTCTATGGGATTTCCCAGGCAAGAATAGTGGAGTGGGTTGCCATTTCCTTCTCGGGGGAATCTTCCCGACCCAGGGAGTGAACCCACATCTCCTGCAATGGCAGTCAGATTCTTTAATAAATACTAATGTAAATAAAAACAATAATACTGTTATTCACTTTATCTTGTCCATCTATCATTGTCTTCAGGTGGTGAAAGGCTGATGTAACCATCCCCACTTGTCAGATAAGGAGATAGGGGTTCATGAAGCGGAGTGGCCTCCTGAAGTTGTAGGACCTGGGGACTGGGATTCAGGACCGAGAGCTGCTACCTCTACCAGGAAGAGGACACCTGAAGTGGGTCCCTGGCATCTCACTCTGTTGCGTTGGCGCATCTCTGTCATGCTTGCTCTGTCGTCTACCTAATATTTCTCCTTCAACATGGCTCGCTTTTTATACAAAATAGTTTTGTTTTTTAAAGTTACATGACTACCATAGAAGTAAAATGAGTGTCACTTGCTGTAGAGAGATGGTATCAATGAAATTAAACATAAATACATATCTAAATAAAGGATGGATTCCTCCACATGGCTTAAAATCACCTGCGACTGCTCTGGAGCATGTGCGCCCCCTTTGGGCTACTGGTTCTTGGGGGACTATTGAGGCTCTGAGGAACTGTAAGTCCATGCTCCAAACATCTGCAACTGTGGCAACAGCTGAGGGCATTTACAAATCGGATACACAACTCAGGCTGTGACGTCATTTGTATTCCTGTGATCTAAATCCTCCTTCGTCCAAGCCTTTAAGACATACACAAATATTTACAGGTGTCAATTCAGGGGTCTGTATCAGGGTGGATATGGGACACAGATGGGGTTAACTGGGATGATCTTGAGATAGAATCTCTACTGAGGAACCTGGAGCAGGGAAGGGGAGGGTGGAAATGAGGCTGCAGCCCAGAGCCAAGAGGTGAGTGATGGTAAATGTGTGCGACAGAAGTCTCAGAGGTCTCCCCCAGGGCTTATGGGGAAGGGTGGTCCTCACTGGCTAAGCTCAGAGCCGAGTGTCTGAGCATCCCCTGTTCTACAAGCTGGAAAACACTACAGGTTTTCATGCGTACCTGAGGGTCAACCAGGCCCCCATCATGGCTGGCACAGAGTAGCTATTCCACATATACTAGAGCAATTGACTTTAGAATTTCAGGCTGTATTGTGTTAACCTGAGAGGACCTCGGGAACCCCAGTCATGCAACAAGGGAGCAGGGGCTCACCCCTTTGGGGGGCTCCGTGTAGATAGGGCAGGAGGACTGATTTTGGCAGGAATATGATAAGAGAGTGACAAAAGGAGTGTTTGCCTGTGTTACCCACCGCAACTATCCCCAACAGCCTTACAAAGACACGCTGAATTCTCACAAAACAGTAAGCAGATGCTGTCCTCTTAATAAATCTCCAATCTTTAAAAACCCATCATTCTGGCCAAATGCCGTGGCTTTCCCTAATAAACAAGGAAGGCTGTGTGGCCGGCTGGATTAATTAATACCCACAGGTTCCTGACCTTTTCCTGGTCACATGGACAATCAGCTCCCCCCAAGACAGATGACCTGCTCGCCCGTCTTCTTCCATGATGTATGTGTGTCCTTCTTGTGCAAGAGACGTGGGACGAGGATCCAGTCCCCGACCGGGTCCACTTTCTGTTCCAGAATAAAACAAACATCAAAACAAAAATCTAGCCTGTCTTTCCTTGGCCTTCCCCCATTGCACAGCCAGACCCTTATAAGGAAATCGGCATTTGCTCCAACAATCAAGTATGCCTCACTGTCTTCTGCTGAAGAGTGAGGCTTTATTTTCTTTTTCTAAAGCCATGGCATCTCCCCCACCCCCACCCAGGGAAACAGCACACCCTGAGCCAGGGTTTGGGCTAGAGAGTTGGCACGTCTGTGCTCTGTGCCCACGTCAGGGGCAGGTGGTGCCTCCAGATGGGGTGTTTGGAGAGACTCTGTTTGGACAAACAGGATAATCTTCAGGCTAAGAAAGAGAAACTCAGGGGTTCTGCTGGTTGCCGTGGATTCCACACCTGTCCCCAGAGCTGGACTTTTACCAAGCCCCTCTGTCTCCCAATTCATACTAAAGTATGAATGGCCATCCCAAACACAACAGAGGGCAGTACAAGGAAGGCATGCAGATAGAAGTAGGCACCTCACTTTACTATATTAGATTGCATCCATGTTCCAAGTTCATAGCCCGAGGCCACCAAAGGAAAAAATAATCATTTGTACATTCACAAACATAATAGGAAATGAAACTTGAGAATACATGAAATCAGCTACAGAAACTACAAAAACATACATCCTGGAACTGTTTGACCGGGGGCAGCATAAACATTGTAATTGTTTGTAGTCAAGGTAGAAAACAAAAGTAGAAAAACATATGAGCACCGTCTTGTGGGCAAGCCCTCCCTCTGATTTGGGTCAGCGCAGGAAGCGCTCACAATGCAGGTAGAAGATCCCAAGTTCAAATTCAGATTATATCACCCACCAGCTACTTGGTCTTGATCACCTGAGTTCAACTTTTCTGCCTTAGTTTTCTCATCTGTAAAGTGGGTATAATCATACCATATCCTCATAGGTTGTTGGGAAGATGCCTGGGTCCCAGACTTCAATAGAACACTGCCTAGCTTTTGCTAAACCTCCTCGCTTCAGGGGCACGATCAAGACACCTAAAGAGGGACCAATGGATATTTTAAAAATAAAGTATCCCCGGGTGATTCTGATTATCCACCTGGTTTAGAATGCAGCAATAGTGAGGACTGACCATGATGGTCATGAAGACAACCACTGTTAGCACCCTCATGCCTGGGCCAGCCCCTCTCCCACAAAGTCTTACCTGCCCTCCACGCGAGTGAGTGAGACTCACTAACTCTTAGTGCTCCCCAGAAAGACTCCTGAGAGCCAAGTTGTCCTCCCCAGTCTTAACTTTCAAAAGTGCCCAGGGGAGAAACAACCACACAAAGATAACAGCTTTGTGCTTGGTGAATCTTGGAAGAGGGCCATGCTTCTTACTAACAATAAGCCTTGCTCTGCCTGCCAGGAAACTCAAAAAAATTAACTGGAGCAACTTAACCAATATATTTCACTTGTGTATTCCTCTGATATGTAAGCATTATTTTTTTCTATTTCAAAAGCATGATTGAAAATTCTATTAAATATATGGATTTGTCAAAAGCTAATTGGCAGAGTTCCCCACTGAGAGTGAGAACATTCCAGAGCTGCTGAGAAGCAGAGTATAAACGCATAGCCTTAAAATGTGCCAGGGTTCACACTAGGAGTTTCTGCTCAAGAGATGATGTTTTAGTGATACCTCCTAAGTTCCCTCTCCTACAAGCTGGAAGAATAACCCAAAGAAAAGAGAAGAGGTAGGTACACCAGGAGCCAAAACACCCAGGTGGACCATTTGGTAGCTGTGTGATCTTCTAGGACCTCAGTTATCTGATCTGTGAAATGGGATCTATTGGGAATAATGAGACCAACTCTCCCTGTGCATCTGGTGCAATAAGATTGCCACAAGGGTGTATGAAATAAAGGATGACAACAGCCTTTGAAGACAATGGGGCACAGCACCCATGAAGCATCATTATAGCAATTTCACCTTCTGCATCTCCTTCCATGATACCTGCAGGTCTTGTTTAGAAAAGGGGAATTCTTAAGTGTTGCAGCCTGCTTCCTCTCTCTAGGTTTCTGTTTCTTCACCCATGAAAAAAGAATAAAAAGTCCTGGCCCAAATCCCCAAGTTAGCACTGGTCTGAAAACAATGGTAGCTCTCAGTGCCAAACTTCATATCGAAGCCCCACGGCAGCCATGAGATAAGTGCTGTTAATGTCAACTCCACTTTAGAGGCAAGGAGACAGAGGCACAGACAGCTTAAGAAGTGGCCCAAGGTCCCAGAGCAATTCATTCCCAGGCAGTCTGGCTCCTTTTAACATATTTATTTTATTATTTTAATAAATAATATTTTACCATGTATTTTAAATATCTAGGTAATGTTTATTTTAATGTGTTAATATTTATTTTCATATTTATTAAAATTTTGCTATTTATTAAAATATTGTTAATATTTATTTTTAGTTATTTGGTTATGCCAGGCTTACTTGTGGCATGAGGGTTCATTTGTTGCAGAATCTGGGGTCTAGTGCCCTACTAGGGATCAAACCTGAGCCTCTGACATTGGAAGTGCAGCGTCTTAGCCACTGGACCACCAGGGAAGTCCTGTGACCCAGGCTTTTAAATGTACACCCTCCGCAGTGAGAGTAGGGATGAGAAAGGCAAAGAGGAGGGATGCAGAATTTCTCGTCCCAGTTGCTGGTGTCCTGAGGGACCTCTGTTCCTAGATGGTGGCCCAAGGGGTCAGAGCAAGGGGAGATGGCACAGCTGCTGGTAACCATCAGACCTGTGTCCCCTTGATGTTCAGATCATCTTCACTCAGAGTTAAGAGAAAGACTCTTCAGACACCCACCAGCAAAGGCCACAGAATGTGGATGACGCTTCCTGACACAAGGCTGAGGAGGAACAACAGGTACAGAGAGATCATATGACTTGTGGGTCCGCTAAAGAACAAGGCTGGCCCACGGGGTATGTGATTCGGGACACGGGGTGCTCTGGGAAGCTGCTGGCCGGGGGGGTGCGCCCAGTTTCCTCATCCCCCGAGGCCTAGTCTGGGTGCTGGGTACATAGGTGTGCTCCAATCATCGAGCCGGGCCCTTGTAATCAGTGCACTTTTCGGTATGAACATTATACTCGAAATGAAATATCTTTTAAAAAGGGGGTTACAACTTCACCTAGACAGAAGCAGTAAGGCTGGAATTCAGAAGTGCCCACTAACATTGGCACCTTCATCCACAACCGGTTCTAAATGAAAAAACAATAGAGATGGCAAACGTGTTTCTCCCTCGGCTTTCCCATGATGAAATCCATGCACCTCAAAAGATGCACAGGCAAGTTTCCAAACAAAGGAGGTGCCAGAGGGGGCCAGCAGTGCACATTTGATACAGCGCAGAACAACCGATCTACCTCAGTTGTATATTAAATAATTGTGTGATCATTTGATTAATATCTTTCTGTGGGCTCGGTGAAACTGGGACTGAGTCTGGTATGTACAAGACAAGTGCATAGTAGGTCTTCTAGAAATATCTCAGGCAAGGAACAATGAATAAGCACTTATTAGGCCTTATGGCACTTGCAGTTTCTACCCCATAACTCGCTTTCTCCCTTCCTTCTCCCTCCACTCTTCCCAGCTCTCTCTCTCTCTCTCTCTCTCTGTGTGTGTCACACACGCACACACACACACACACACACACACACACACAAGCTGACCAAGAGGTCCCCGCCAGCACCTTGGGCCGGGCCACATAAGTTCTCCAGGACACACTGAGGCATCTACGCCTCTGCTCCCCAGATGTCCTGGCAGTGGAACCACTGATGAGTTTCCCAGGACACGGGGACAGCCAACCCCCAGCAGACAATGCCTCAAGCCCCCAAACAAGGCCACCTGATCAGGTGGGCATGGCCTTATGGGGAGCCCTGAAGCTGAGGGGAACCCCCGGTGCCCTGTAGGCAGGAGCCCCAGTAGCGTGGATTTCCTGCTTCATAGACGTAGTTTTTGCCTCTGATTCTGCCTATGTTTACAGCTCAAGATTTCACCATCAGGCTGGCAATTTCTCCGCATCTCCTCTGAAGCCTACAGGTGCCGTGCTTAGTAAAGCTCATGATGGTTGTTCCCCAACATTCACGCGAGGGGCAACCCTGGTATCCCCCATACCTGTCTTTCACCAGAACTCCTGCCTCAGCCTTGTTACCCCACAGCTGCTTCGGCACTTTTTTCCTGAAAATATGGCTTCTGCTCCTTCCTCTGCCACCTCCAGCCAGGGGGACACCCAGCGAGGAGCAGCCCAGCTTCTGGAGACCCTGGGGCCTGCAGATGCCCCTGCCCAACTGGCAGACTGCCTGCCCCCTCTGCCCCTTGCAATTTGCCTGTTGCTGCCTCGTCTCCAGGATCCCCTCTTGGCACCACATGACTGGGTGTTCCACTGCGGGACAGCCAAGTTTATATGCTGTCAGGCACTTTATATCCCCCATAACTCTGCCTCCCAAGCCCTCCTGTGCATGTGTTTAATTTTTACAATCAAGAAGACAAATGGGGAGAGTGACAGCCCAGACACCCTGGAGGGGTGGGCTCCGGCCCTGCCTTGGCAGAACCTGGGCATGAATTCCATCAGTGACCTGAGGCTGTATTTTCTGCATAACACCCCAGTGGTTTTTAAATCTCCTTAAACTTTTGATGGCTGAGATAAAGGAGAAGGCGGAGGCTGTGTAAATATGGAGCCACTATTTGGGCAGAGCTGCCCGGACCTCTGTGGGGGTGGGTGTTGAGGCTACTTTGTATTGTCACTTGGGATTCATGCCCAGCTCCCTTCCCATGCCCACATGCTCTTCCATCTCGCACCCAGTGGGCAGAATGGTGGGAGCACCCATCTCCCCCATGCCCTCGTCTTTCCAAGACACACCCTGTGATGACAGCGATGACAAGGATGAAGAAATGACACGTGAAAAGAAAATATTTCATGAGAATAAATGCATCTCTTTTCAGTGGTGTTATTTTATTCATCATAACCAAGAATCTAATAAAAGCAACACCCTTGTTATGAAAATGCAGCTCTAAGCCAAGTCCCCTAGATGCCACTTCCACTTGGATGGCAGCTCAATGACCCTCCTGCAAGGCAAAGCTGCAGCCCCTACACCAGAGCAATTGTCTAAAACTGCAGGTCTGTGCACATCTCTGCCCTGCTTTAAATGCCTCACCATCACTCACAGTCTACGCGCTATCGTGTGTTTCCTGACTTCCAATAAAACAACAACCGCAGTAATAGTAACGGCAGCCAATACTCAGAGAATAATTGCTTTGGGTGACAAACCATGTGAGATATTTAACAGGAATTATCTCATTTTCCTCCCCTATCACCCCTAGGAGCCAGTTATTTTATTACACTGATTTCACAGAGATGCATGAGGAGGAGCCTGCCTGAGGTCACGTGGCAAGTCAGGCCTGTTCTCCAGGAAGACACGCTTGAGGGCTGAGCAACCAAATGAATGTGCCACATACAGCAATCCAGGCACATCTCTTACCACAAGAGGTAAGTTGTACTTTAGGGTTTGCTTGCCCATCTCCCTCGGTGAATCACCTTCAAGACAGACACACCATCTGATCCATTGTTGTGCCCCTAGGATGCAAACATGACATGTGGGAGGCAGCAGGTAAGAGCTTTTGGGTGGACCCATGTTGACATAAACCAACAGGTAGGTCTCCATTAGCTCAGATGGGCTCTGGGATATCTCTCCTGCCTCTGCAACCTGCTAGGCTGGACCTCATAACTAAGCAAGAAGGTCCCTCAGGAGGGAGACAGTCTTTCTTCTTCCCCTCCCCTCCTTCATGAGGTCTTGTGCGTACACCCAGTCAAAATGTTTCTACCTTGAAACATCACTTGAGGACCAGTTCCATCCACTAGATTCATCTCAAATCCTTCAGCTCAAGAGTAAATTTTAAAATTGAGTCTGCCACAGTATAGTCCCATCATTGTGCCCAGGGATGAGCATTTTATTTTAAAATGAGGACAGGAACCAGAAGGGGCCTGTGACATCAGTGAGCTTCCTCGGAGAACCAAGGATTCCATGGAAGAGAGCAGATGGATCCAGAGCTGAAGTTGAACTGATAATAATCAATACCATCTGAACTAATTCAATTCATTTGCCTTGTATTGAATATGATCTTAATATACTAAGAGACATCAGCTTTCATTAGCGCCTAAGAAATCATCTTTGAAAAGAGGCAAAATGGTATCAAATGTGTAATGTGAAAAACATTGTTTTCAACATCTTTCCACTTCATTTAGCATTTTGAGGAATTGAGGCTGTATCTTGTAGCTATCAAACTGAATTAATCACCTTGAGACCTGATAGAAGATAACTGAAACTCTAATTTCAGGCTGCTTTTATCCTTGGAAGATGGCCTTTTAAGTTAGAATATGGGGATTAACATAAAATCTTTTCCACTACTTACAAACCGTCGTAATACAAATTTTCAATAGATTAGTCCTGGGCTGATGAACATGGTAACCACTCAAGATATACGGTTGCTAAACACTTCGAATGTGTCTGATCTAAATTGAGATGTAAAATGCACATAGATCTCAAAGACTTAGTTCAAAAAATGTAAAATATCTCAATAATTTTTATATTGACCAGACGTTGAAATGACAAAATTTTATAAATATGAGAGTAAATAAAATGTATGATTAAAATTACTTTTACCTGTTTTTTCTTACTTGTTTATTGTGCTTCCTGAAAATTTTTAATTTACTTATTATAATGCAGCTCACATTGTATGTCTGCTAAACAAGGCCGGCCTATACAATTAAATACAATGGAGAATTGAATAATGTTCACCAAGAGTTTTTAAATGAACTGGGAAAATATATGGAATATCATGTAAGTGAAAAAAGTCATACAAATTATATGTAGAGGATAAATAAAACTATGTAAAATGTGCCTGTATGTTGATGTATGTGTAGACAGAAATTGACAAAAAGAAAAACTCAGCTAAAATATTCATCTCAGTGTAAATGGTGGGGTTAGAGTGTAAGCATGGTAGTCTCCTTTATACACTTCTAAGTGTTCCTGAAAGAGCTTTTTATTATGTTTATTATCAGCAAATAATAAATGTTACCAAAAAGGAAATCATTCCCCATAATAATTAGTATTGTTATTTGTAGCTCTGCATCTTGCCTGAAAATTGCTAAAGTAAATAATTTACAAGAACATTTAGCCCTTATTTAGCCCTCGGTGGCATCCCATCATGAAATACACCATTTCAAATGAAGAGTTCATTCTCAGGAGAGTCTGTTTCAGTTATACAACAAAATATTTTCTTCAAGTTAGTGTTCTACTCAGGAACAGGAGATGATCTGGTGAAAAATTTGGCAGTCACCACTGCACTGTTACATTGGGAAGAGAAAGTTCATTATCAAAGTTTGCTCATCCAGAATGTATAACTAGTTCCTTGTTGCTTGAACAAAAGGAAAGAAAAAAATATCCCCAGGAAAATATGTCATAAGTTCCCAACAGCTAGACCTTTGTGTACATAACACTTGAAGAAACAAGTATTTTCTAAACTAGAAAAGCATGAATGAGAGAATGATCTTGGCTTGATCTTTTGCCAATTTGTTCAACCCTCTCAAGGATCCCTGTTGCAATGACATTTATCTGGAAACTCTGAACTCTTCCTGGGTCACCAAGGTCCACTCTACTAACCATTCACCCATCTACCCACCCGCTCACCCATCCATATATCTATCCCCAACTCATCCATCTACCAATCCACCATGTATCTACCCACTTACTCTCCCATCCATTTACTGATCCACCCATCTATTCGTCCATCTGCTTGTACATTCATCCATCTTCCCATCAAATTTTTCTGGAGAGTTACCATTGGCTAAGAACCATTCTAGATACTGGGGATATGGCAGTGAACCAAAAAAGTCTTGCTCTTGAGGAGCCTATGTTCTAGGTGGAGAAGTCATACAGTAAACAAGTTAAAGCACCATCATGATAATGTCAGAAGGTGACCAATGCTTAAAGAAAAATAGAGCAATGCAATGGGAAAGAAAACTAGGATGGGGCTACTTTAACTAATACATTTGAAGAGGTGAGATCTGAACTGAAATGGCTGGCTGCAAGAGGTGATACCCATGTAAGAACATTTCAGGCCAGAGAGAGGCAAGTGCAAATGTCCTGGGGCACACCAATTTTGAAGACCAAGAAGGAGTCCAGTGTGGCAGCAGAGGACAATAGATGAAACAAGAAAACAGACAGGGCCACTTCACCCAAGCCTTGTAGGACATAAGGGATTTAGATTTTATTCTAATTTCAGTGGAAAGTCATCAGTTTGGTAGGGGTCCTGATATGATCTGATTTCCATATTTGCTGTGTGGGCAAGAATGAAACAGAGAAGACTTTCGGGAGGCTACTGTGGTCATCCAGGCCCTGAGAGACCAGGGCCACCTGGATGTCTCATAACTCCAGAGTATTTTGAGAAGGCTCCCTTTGGAGCACACGTAATCAACTGTGACCAGCCTAAAAACAACAGCATCGGTTTAGCACACCACCCCTTCAAAAGTGAAATCATCTGCTCAAATCCTTCAAATATTTAAATGCCCCAAATCACACACCAAGCAGAAGGCCCCTTTGAGGTTCCCTAAGGTTCGATTCCACTGAGTTTCCCTGCTTTTCATTTACCTCGACTGGTTCCAGCTGGGTCTGGAAACTGATGTGTCAACAGTCCCTGTCCATGAAGGCTTCCCAGCAGCCAGGAAACAGGTCGTCAATTGTAATCTCCATAGAAAACCTGATTCTGTCAGAGGCTTTCCAAACCCCACATGGCTGGGCCCTATCTGGGAGCAGGTTCCTGCTGACAGCAACAAACAAACATCACAGCACCCCAAGCTTGGACTGACTGTCACAGGAGAGATGGTGGAGTCCCCTGGTTCTCTGAGGTCCTGGCACCTTCCTTCTCTGTCAGGGCATCCTAGGTAAGTCCGACCTTGCAGGAATCTGCCCCAGCCAGCTACTTGATGATTAACTACCTTTCTGACTTTATCAACTGCTGTTCCTTTCCTGGCTCCCACCCAGACCCATCTGGGTAGGAACATGGACCCAGTGATCCTGGCATCTGGAAGCATTTGTCTTAAAAGAGCCAATTCCCTCTTGATGTCAATTGTCAGCTCAGCTTCCAGCCAACAGGCCAGATATTTTCTCCCAAGGCCCAGACCACAGGATGTTGCCTGCGGTGTGTGTGGAGTGCTCCTCTCCGGGTCACTGTACTAGGGGCATCCACAGACCAGCTCATGCCCCTGGCCCTGTGAAGGATGGGCCCATGCCAGAGCATTGAGATCACTGGCAAGCCTACGTGCATACATGTGCATGTGCGCATGCTCACACACACACACTCACAAACTCTCTCTCTCTCTCTCTCTATCAGAAGTTAGCTCCTGGAATGCAGCATCTGAAAGGCCTAGGAAATGTGGCTGGGGCAGAGGAATGAACTGTTTACTGAGAAGTTGCTCAGCTCTGGACTTTGTGAATCAGGACCATGAAGGGAGGCACTGATGTGGTCCTCAGCTGGGCAGAATTGCATGGAGAGTTGAGGAAGCAGTTAGGGGTGGAAGACGGTGCCAGATAGCTGGAAGGTGCACCCACAGAATTCATTCTAGGTGCTGTCCCCTGATTTTACACAAATACCTTCTCTTCTCTGGGCTTAGCTTTTCCAATTTTTACCATGGAAACAGTGGCTTAGAGGAGTTTCAGAGCTTCCTAGCTACAACAGAATTCCATCACACATAAAGGTCCAAGCTCAGCACTCAGAATCATTCTGAATCAAAGCTGTCCCTGAAAACCCCTGAGAGTACAGCACACCTTCATGTACATGTGGAGAAGAACTTTTATGAGTATATGTGTCAGTTATGAATACATTTCACCATATAAATTATTTCTCTTTCACCAAGCGTGTATATGCAGATATGCAGATGATAACCACCCTAATGACAGAAAGCAAAGAGGAACTAAAGAGCCTCTTGATGAAGGTGAGAGACCAGAGTGAAAAAGCAGGCTCAAAACTCAACATTCAAAAAAATGAAGATCATGGCATCCAGTCCCATCACTTCATGGCAAATAAATGGGGATAAACTGGAAACAGTGACAGATTTTATTTTCTTGGGCTCCAAAATCACTGCAGATGGTGACTGCAGCCATGAAGTTAAGACACTTAACTCCTTGGAAGAAAAGCTATGACAAACCTACATAGCATATTAAAAAGCAGAGACATCACTTTTCTGGCAAATGTCTGGATAGTCAAAGCTATGCTTTCTCCAGTAGTCATGTATGGATGTGACAGTTGGACCATAAAGAAGGCTGAGTGATGAAGAATTGGTGCTTTGAACTGTGGTGCTGGAGAAGGCCCTTGAGAGTCCCTTGGACAGCAAGGAAATCAAACCAGTTGATCCTATAGGAAATCAACCCTGAATAATCTTTGTAAAGACTGATGCTGAAGTTGAAGCTCCAGTACTTTGACAACCTGAGGCAAAGAGCTGACTCATTGGAAAAGACCCTGATGCTGGGAAAGATTGAAGGCAAGAGGAGAAGGGGGTGACAGAGAATGAGATGGTTGGATGGTATCACTGACTCAATGGACATGAGTATGAGCAACCTTCATGAGATAGTAAAGGACAGGGAAGCCCAACAATAGGCATGCATATTTTAATTCACAAATAAGCATACCTTAAAGAAACATGAGCAGCTGTATAGTATATCTGGGCTTCCCTGGTAGCTCAGACAGTAAAGAATCTGTCTGCAGTGCAGGAAACCCGGGTTCAATCCTTGGGTTGGAAAGATCCCCTGGAGAGAGAAATGGCTACCCACTCCAGTACTCTTGCCTGGAGAATTCCACAGACAGAGGAGCCTGGCTGGTTACAGTCCATGGGGTTGCAAAGAGTCGGACAAGACTGAGCGACTAACACACACATAGTATTTCTACAAATTGACCCGGCTCAGACCCATGACCCAGTTTTGGAGTGATCTTGCCAAAAATTTCCAATTGAAAAGTGTTTTTCTCGCTGTAAATTTGAAAGCAGTAGACAAGCATGAAACTACCCACAGGAGGAAAGCCACAAAAAGCCCTAGAACCACCCCCACCTCAAGCAAGGTTCTTTGCCCACCTGGTGGAGGGAGAAGCTGATTCAAGGATGCAGTCATCTTTGCTTTAATAAACTCTTCTGCCCACCTCCAACTACTTGGCAGTGGTGCTCTGGCCTCACCTCCTTCTTAGTAACACAGTGTGGGAGGTTTGGGGACCTCTGGTATCCTTGCTGCCTGACTCCCCAGCACCTGCATAGGGTGGGTGGGCCCTGAGGACTCCCTCCAGTAAAACTGGCTCCTGACAGTCAGAGCCTCTAGACTCATCCTGACCAAGCCCCTTTGGCTAAGCCTTGCTGTCCACCCCCTTACAGCTCAGCCTCTTGCGCCCTGTCAGCCTCAGGACTCTAGCCCTTAAAAGGCATTTCCAGTGGCCCCAGGAGGAAGCGATTCTGGGTGGAAGCCCTGACCCAAATGGAGAGCAGCTCCCTGGAAGGATGCAGCAGATTCAAACCAACTCCCGCCCTTTCTTCAGCACAGACTCACGTGACACCCCACACATGCGGGATCTCCCCTGGGGCATAGTTTCAGGACGAGCATCGCCTTCAAGGATGTGTGACAACACTTGTCACAGGCAGCCTTCTGGTCAACTTAGCCTCTGCTGCTCACCCAGGCGGGCAAGGGTGGTGGCGGGGGCCACCTCCCCAGCCCTCACGGCCCTCCCCACTGAGAAGGCGCTGGAGCTCTGGCCTCCCTCCATTATGGGCCTGCCTCTCCCTGCCAAGGTTTTAAAAGCATCTGGGCACAGGTGCGGGTGCTGCCAGCCTCCAGGGCCAATAAGCGGAAACTCGGTGGAGGAAAATGAGGACACCAACCACATTGCCGTTATGTTCTCCCAGAACATGCAGTGCTCCCAAATAAATGTGTCTCCAGCATCATCACACCACAATATTCATATGGCTCATTACTGGTTTTAATTTTGCCCGTTGCTTATTTACTGTCTCCCTCCCCCACTTTATTGCCAGGGTTGGAAGAGTTACTCATCCATGCCCAGCACGGAACGTCCCCAAAGTGGGATCTCTCCAGAAGTTTCTGGCCCCACTCAGCCCCCACAGGACAGACTCTGGCCCAGATCACACACAGCGCCAATGGTTCCTCCATGCGGCTCTTCCCTTAACCTCCCCACCATCCTGACTCACGGCTTTCCTGCATCTGGAACAGGCTCTTCTTTCTATGACCATATCCCGCAGGGCCGTCTCATGGGCTGGCAGGAGGACTGAAGATGGCACACAGGACCTCAAAATATGAGGACCCTGATATGCCCTTGTGAGCAGGGCTCAGCCTGGGCCCCACTGTCCCGCTTTAGGTCACCCTCCTGTCCCAGAAACCAGGGGCAGCAATGCTGTCTCCTAACTGCTTGGGGAACCTAGAGTGATGGTTCATCCCTACAGATGCCTCAGAAGAAGCACAATCTACATCTCCCTTGAATGAAAGAGGATGAGCAACCTGACTTCATTAATACATTTTTTAAAGATGCTTTTTGTTTAGGTTTGGAAAGCACATTATAATATGAAGAAGCAAAACTCATCAACACACCTCTCTCTGTTCATCAGAGTAAGCTCTTAACATATTGGAGCTTTTATAATTTTTTTTATCTTTTTCACTTGTATCTCAAACCAAAAGAAAACAAAACAAAAATAGAGTTCAGAGCATTATCATGTCATAAAATCTTTTTTTCTTAGATCTTTTTTCCCCAAATCGTCAAATTGTTCTGTGTTCCCTGTAACCAGTGATGAAAAACAAAGATGCAAAAACACAATTAATAACCTGTCTCCTTCCTGCCACTCCATCCTCAGAAAATAACTGATGCTAACAGCACGTGCTACTTCTTGTATTACTGCATTTTTGTCCATCAGACACAATGAACAGATGGACAGACACAATGGAGAGATAAAGAAGAAAACATACAAGAAAGGAAGACAGAGTCAGAGGAAGGAAGGGAAGAAGAGAGCTTAGAAAGAAGACAGGTAGGAAAGAGCAATACAAGAAGAAGAAGGAGAGGAAGGAAGGAAGGAATTGATTTAAGAAAAGATAAGGGAAAAAAGAACAAGAAAAGTTAGAAAGAAAGCAAAGGTTTAATAAAAATAGGTTCTTACTCTCCTACATATATCATACATTTTTGTTTTTCTGTGACTTATTTTATTCTCAGTGAATTATCATGGTATCCCTTTGGTAAAACAGATCTGTCTCTCGTAACTGCATCATATTCCATAGTTCTGACACACACAATGTATATCCAATCATTCCTCTGTTAATGGACATTCAGAAGATGTATTCTCCCCTCTTCTTAAAAAATAATGCTTTTATTTCTGTAAGATGGAGTTATAAAATGGAATTGCTGGGTCAAAGGATATGCATATTTTAATTTTAATAGCTTTCTAAGATTACTTTCCCAAAAGACTGAAGCAAATCACATTCCCACTAGCAATACATGGGATGTCTAGAGCTTTGCCGCTTTGCCTGCACTTAATGTTATCATTTGTACATTGTTGTCAGCCTGGTGGGTAATACACAGCATTTCACTTTTTCTTTAATTTTTACTTCCCAATTTCCTGAGTTTGAATATGTTTTTTCAGTTTAATGACCACTGGGATTTTCTTACCTGTGAATTATCTATTGATTGCCTTTGGCATGTTTTTAACTGGGTCACTTTTTTTTTTTTTTTTGCAGATACTTTTTGCATATTATGCACATTAACCATGTGTTATAAATATTTTTCTCAATTTGTGTATCATTATGTCACACAATTTCCCACATATTTCAACCCACCTTGTAAACAACTGGAATGCCTGCATAACATGCCAGAGTGTGAATGTGAAGGTATTGATTAACTGCTCCCTCGGTGTGTGTGTGTGTGTGTGTGTGTGTGAGTCGCTCAGCCGTGTCCGACTCTTTGCAACCCCACCAACTGTACCCCACCAGGCTCCTCTGCACATGGCAAAAATACTGGGATGGGTAGTCTTTCCCTTCGCCAGGAGATCTTCCCGACGCAGGGATCAAACCCAGGTCTTCTGCATTGACAGGAGGATTCTTTACTGCCTGGGCCATCAGGGAAGCCCACTGTTCCCTCTATATTGTTGGAATACAGTTCTCTCCCACTCTCTGTCTCTCTCTCTCTCTCTGATATCATGAATAATGTAGGAACTTCTGTCCATATTTTACGTTATTTTTATGAGGCAATTTAGTACATTTTAAAATTAAGAATTATATTTTTAAAAGTAAATTTACTAAATCAAAAATATGAACATTCTAAAAAATGTCACGAATATTGCTAAACTGCATTCTTAATAGATGTAACAATTTACTCTTCTTCCAACTCTATGTTCTGCCTTGTGCCCCTGCTGGTGTGGGAATCGCAGTTCTGAAAAATCTATAAACTTGATGGCTTAAGATGGTATCATATTTATTGTTTTAATTATTATTGTTAAAATATACTCATGAGATTGATACTTTCTATACTCACTTGACATTTACCTTTATTCTCGTATGACTCAACTTTCTCTATGTGGCCTATGCATTTTTTTTCTTTGGGGTATCTTAATTTTTTAAGATTATATGTGAATTGGGAGCTTGGGATTAGACGATGCAAACTATTATATATAGAATGAATAAACAACAAGGTGCTGCTCTGTAACACAGAGAACTATATTTAATATCCTGTGATAAGCAATAATGGAAAAGAATATGAAAAAGAATGTGTATATGTATTGTATGTTTTGTGTGTGTGTGTTAGCTGCTCAGGTATATCCAACTCTTTGTGACCCCATGGACTGTAGACCGTCAAGCTCCTTTGTCCATGGGATTCTCCAGACGAGAATACTGGAGTGGGTTGCCACTCCCTTCTCCAAATATGTATGTGTATACACACACACACACACACATATATATATTTATATATAACTCACATTGCTGTAGAGCAGAAATTAACACAATATTGTAAATGAACTATACTTCAATAAAATAAATTTAAAAATAAATATATGTATATGAATTCTTTTTGTATATAGGATAAAAAAAATTGTTATATTTGTAGAAAATATTTCCCAGTGGCAAATTTGCTTTGTGACCTCACTTTGAAATAAAATATGTAAATCCCAACATAGCCAAACCATTGATCTACTGTGATTTCTTTCATAGTGCTAAGCCACCTCTCAGCCAAGAAATTATTTCAGTATGTACTGAGGCTTTCCTCTAGTTTGATTTTTATTTAATCTTTAACTTTTCAACCCTTTTACCTATTTGGAACATGATGTGAGGATAAACAGTTTATTTCCCTCGTGTAGGTTTCCATCTACCCTAATATGACTTTTGGACTAGTCCTCAAATATTAAGAACTTCTAACAAAACTGATTTGAATCTCTCCAGTCTACTTTCTGTATTTGTATATTTGTTTTCAAGAAAGTATCAAGTCAATTTATTAATAAGTATTTTGCATTATAATATACCTTATTTGACAGAACTAGTTCCCTCTCCTCTAATTAGTCTCTAGTTTTAATTTTTTAACTGTTACTTGTCCATCTGATTTCTTCCAAGCATACTTTAGAAGCATTTTATTTTTTACTCCTGTCCTAAAAAAATAATTCTTTCCACACCTTGATTCAGATTACATAGAACCCTAATCCAATTTACAAGGAATTTAGACTTTTGATTTCTTGTTCAGCTGTCTTCTTGAAATTTTCCCTGGATATTCTTGATTTTTATTTGGTTATTATTATTGAGTTAAAAATAAACTTGTATATGTTTATTATGGCTATAACCCAATCCATTTCAAGTTAAGGGCTGTGATTTTTCCATATGGATATTCATTTGTTTCATCACCATTTGTTGGGAGACTATCCTTTTCCCATAAATCACCTTGGTTCCTTTGTCAAAAATCAATTGACTGTGTAAGGGTGGGTCTACAACTGGATACTTCATGCCGTTTCATTAGTCTATGTGGGTATTCCAATGCCACTTACACTGATTATGCCTAATGTGATGATTACTGATACTTTATATTAAGCCTTGAAATCAGATGTTGTGAGACTTCCACACTTGTTCTTCATAACATTGTTTCAGCTACTCTATTCCCTTTGCTTAAAAAAAAAAAAAAAAAACTACTTTAGAATCACCTTGTCTGTCTCAATTAATTAAAAAACTAAGAGTTTAACTGAGATTGTATTGAATCTGTGACTCAGGTTGGGAAGAGCTAACATCTCAGCGATAATGAGTCCATGAAGATGGTATATCTCCCTTTTTTGTTAGGTATTCTTTAATTTTTCTAAGCAATGTTTATTTTCTGTTTATTAGTCTTGCACACATCTTGATAAATTTATCTGTATAAACATTTGATATTATTAATACAACAATAGGTGGTATTTTAAATTTTCAACTTCCCAATTATTTGTGACTAATATAAAAATACAGTGGATATTTGTATATGTATGTTTATATTGTGTCTTAGACTTTCTATATTTGGCTATTATCTCTAGTAGCTTTCTTGTAGATTTCTTAAACTGTATCTATAAAATTGTATCATCTGCAAATAAACACAGGTTTGCTTCTTCATTACCCATATATATATGAAGAGATACTATACCACCAAAATGTTATAGAAGCTGATTTGTTAAAGGCAGAATAAGTGATCATCTTAGGTGAATTGTGACCTGGTCCTGGGGACTTACTCAAAACAGCAATGTCCTCTCCACTTTCCTTTTCTGCTCCTTAAAGAAAATTAAAGTCAGTGTCCATTGAGAAAAGAAGTGATGGGTTAGATGAAGAAGCCGGGTCTGGGAAATGATCTGGTGAGCTGAAACTGTATAGACACATTGAAAATATTCGGACTAAATATATTTATATATGTTAAAACTTCTTAATTTATCTGTGTTTGTGCTTCATCAGAGCCCTGTTTCTGGTGTACCTGGTTTGAGACTGATGCAGGTAATTTGTGTTCTATGCCTTGGTGCATAGTGGGCCTCAAAAAATATTTGCATGTGGAACCTCATTAAGCCTGTTTCTATGATAGAAAGCTTATCATGACTGGCATAGAAAGACAGACAAATAAAAGCTGGCAAGCTATTGTATTTGCTCAGGTAACTGATAAATTCAAGGGTGCATCCTCAGGCCTGGTTGGATGTAAAAACCTTCTTTCTCTGACTATTGGCTTTGTTCACAAGCGGCCTCTTCCCATATCCTTATAAAATGACCTTCAGCAGTTCTAAGCTTATCTTCCAAATGTTTAGCAACCCTGTGGAAAGGGATCTCTGTACTAGTTGAAACAGAAGTCCTGGGCTTGAGTCTCACTGGCCTAGCTGGTATCAAGGGGTCATTCTTGAACCCCTACCTGTAAGCCACGGGGATGGGGTTAGCATCACCAAAACTACAGGGGTAATCAAGGGGTCATTAGCAAGTGTACTCTGGGGTTCCATTTATATGACATTCTAGGAGAAAAGCAAAAAGTTAGGGATAAGAGTGAGGATATGAGTTGACTATAAGGGGAAAGGGTGTATTTTATGCAGTGATGCAAATATTCTTTGGGCTTCTTTGTAGCTCAGCTGGTAAGGAATCTACCTGCAATGCAGGAGAATCCCATTCAATTCCTGGGTCAGAAAGATCCGCTGGAGAAGGGATAAGCTACCCGCACCAGTATTCTTGGCCTTCCCTGGTGGCTTAACTGGTAAAGAATCCACCCACAATGCAAGAGACTGGGATTTGATCCCTGGGTTGGGAAGATTCCCTGGGGAAGGGAACAGCTACCCACTCCAGTATTCTGGCCTGGAAAATTCCATGGACTGTATAGTCCATGGGGTCGCAAAGAGTAGGACACGACTGATCAACTCTCACTTTCAAATATTTTTTATCTTGATTGCAGTGGTGGTTACATAAATGCATACATTTGTCAAAAGCTGCAGAATGGTTCACCTATAAAAGGTGAATTTTGCCATATGTACACTCAATAAACATGAATTTTCTTTGCAGCCAATTAAGCCAACTGTGTTCATTTCCCCATGGAGGCCCAACGTGCAATGGCTGCAAACAATGCAGCCATTGAGCAATGTGCAATGGCTCCTCAGTAGTGTATGTGGCCTATTGCTTATACCCGCTGCGTTAAGGAACTTGGAGACAGCCCTTTCCAGCGGATACTCATGACCAGCAAGCTGTCCCCAGTCTAAGCTCCAGACAGGTATAGGCAGCACCTTTAGAAAGCCCCAGGGCACAGGGGCCAGGGGCCACTTTGGCTGAGTCATAATGTCCATCGGCAGCAAGCTGCAGAACAAGGAGCGTGTGACTGAGGCCCCAGGAAGGGCCAAGTTCAAGTTTCCTGGCCTCCAGAAGCTCTACATCTCCAAGAAGTGGGGATTTACTAAGTTTAATGCGGATGAATTTGAAAACATGGTGGCAGAAAACAGCTCATGCCAGAGGGCTATGGGGTCAAATACATCCCTAAGGGTGGCTCCCTGAACAAACGGCAGGCGCTGTACTCTTGAGATCCTTGGAGTTGTCTCCTCCTTACTCAGGCCCATCAATAAATCTTACTTTTCTGTCAAAAAAAAAAAAAACTCTGAATTTTAAAGAGTCTTAAATATATAAAGAAAGCTTGCAAGAATTTTTTTTAAGGAAAAATGCAAATTTCTGGATAAGAAGATAGAACATTGCAAAGATGCTAATTCTTTCCAAATTAATGTATTGGATTTATACAGTCCTAAACAAAATACTAGCAAGTTTTGCAGGGGAAGAAATATGAAACTTGACAAAATGTTTTTAAAATTTATCTGGAAAGATAACTGACTGATAATGCCAGAAAAAGTTAAGAAAAAGAAAATAATGAGGGGAAATTGCTTTTACTGCACAACTTTGGCTAATAATTTTCAGTCTGGATTGTGTGTATGTGCATGTATGTGTGCATTTATTTTGTTGGGGGTGTTGGGCATGTTTTGAAGAAAGGAGTATGAAATTTTATAAAAACTTCTCAGAGAAGAGCATGCAATTCAAAAATAATTTTAAATCCTATTTAATTTTCTAAAATTAAAGTATTTTAAAATCATACATTAAATGAGATTTTTTTATTCATCTGAGAAGGAAAACAATGGGCTTAAGTTTTTAAAAATCTCTACTGAAGTTAACTGAATTAAATAATGTGATATATATAATTTTTAATATCAGGGAATAAACTAAATATTTGTCTAACTTTGGGATGTAGATCAATTTCAAAGAGTAGTGTCAAGACTACAAAAGTTTTCAACCTTTGGGGTTTGGGTTTTTTAGGTTTTTTTTGTTTTCTCTGCACATAGTGATTGCCAGGCGTTGTGCTGAGCATTTGGGTGAAGGGTTCTGTAATAAAAGAGTCCTGCTGTTTCTAACTTGGCTTACTTGCTTTCTGCATAGAATTCAACAATATATTAAAATCACAAAAAAGGTAGGAGTCATCTGAAGTCACACAACCTTGAAATGAGCATTATTATCAATGGAATCATCCCATTTATAGATTTTTTATTCATGCACATATATGCATATATTTTTTGCATAAATAATATTACCATGCCCTCCCTGCACTCATTCTCTTACAACATCACATTCCATATCTGCTCTGCCAGACAACCCATGTTAACAACCTGTAAGTTTCCCCATATTCACATATCCTATACACACCTATACAAAGAACTCTATGTAATCTTATTTACATATTTATGTCATTCATATGCAGCTACTCTTTGGAGTACTTTTCATTGTTTGACTTAACAAAAACGAAGTATTTTGCACAATTTTCTGCATTTTATTTTTCCTACTCAACAATACCTCATATCAGTTCTCAAAGTCACTGAATATAGCTCCAACTCCTCCTTGTCAATGGCTGCATGCTATGCCATGGTAAAGCCATACCTCACCTTCCTTAGCCATTCTGGTTGCAAAATTGCTCTGTGTTCAATTTCTGACCAGTGCAAACAACACTGCAGTAAACACCCTCATACACGAGTCTGTCCTTATGTATTAGTCATTTCATTTCTAAGGGGTCATTTTACTGGAGGATAATCACAGGGTTGAAAAGCATGATTATTCCTAAATGTTACCAGACCGCTTGCCCAAAGGGTTATAACACTTCATTTTCACTAGCAACTTTGAGACCATCCTTTTCCCCCCATGCCTAACAATATTAGTTTATAATAGATCTCTTTTTTAAATATAAAATCTCATTATTAATCTAAGTTATATTTCCTTGACTATTGAATGACTTTAAGAAGAAAAATAACGAGACATTTCAATCAAAATCAAGAATTATCCAGAAGTCACCACTATAACTATTATTATCATACAATTTTCTTGAATGCTCTAGCATAGTGCTGTCTAATAGAAATTTCTGCACTGGTGGAAATAGTCTCTATTCTGTGCTATCCAGTATGATAACCCCTAGTCATATGTGACTACTGAGCAATTGAAATGTAGCTAGTATGACAGAGGGACTGAATTTTACTTTTGCTTAATTTAAATTCTAATAACCAGATATGGTCAATGGCTACAATACTGGATAGGGCAGTTCTAGACAATGCAAAACACAAAGTGAAAATGATGGCTACAAACATCAAAATATGCAAACAAATTTATCTTTTTGCTGTTGTATACCTAGACAACCCACAATATTTCAACAGGTAAGAAGGAAAAAACCCCACTACAAGGAATGAAACAATTGTAAGGTAACTATACATAAGCTAAATATTTAAAAGTCAATAGCTTCTTTACTTAGTATTAAGCACTTGGAATAGAATTAGGAAAAATCACTCCATTTACAACAAAAATGACAAAACATTAAAGAATAAATTTAACAGGACGGTCACAAGATGCATAGACTCAAATTTTAAGTTGTAATGAAAAGAGTAAAATAAAGCCAAATGCCTAGAGAAGTGTACCAGGCTCTTGGATGAGAAGATATTATATATGTATGTGTGTGTGTATATATATATATAATTCTTTTAAAATTAATCTATAAACTTAATGCAATTCCAACTAGAATTCAAAAAGGCTAACTTATTTTTGAATTCACATATTAATAGAAGAATATGCTTAAAACTTGCTCCAAAAATGTAGGGGGAAAAGGTGGGTGGAGACTTTATGACTTCTAAGAATCTTCTCAAAAGCCATTATAATGAAAATCAACCTAATATTGACATATGAATAGGCAAACAGTTTCATGGAAATTAATTGAAAATCCAGAATTTGATCCCCATCAATGTGAAATTCATATTGGACAAAGACAGTATTTTATTCAATGTGAAAAATGGACCATTTAAGCAATGTGAAAGTCGCTCAGTCATGTCTGACTCTTCACGACCCCATGGACTATACAGTCCATGGAATTCTTCAGGCCAGAATACTGGAGTGGGTAGCCTTTCCCTTCTTCAGGGGATCTTCCCAACCCAGGGATCGAATCCAGGTCTCCCACATTGCAGGAGGATTCTTTACCAGCTGAGCCACAAGGGAAGCCCAAGAATACTGGAGTGGGTAGCCTGTCCCTTCTCCAGTGGATCTTCCCCACCCAGGAATCAAAGCAGGGTCTCCTGAATTGCAAGCAGATTCTTTACAAACTGAGCTATCAGGGAAGCATTTAATCAATAATGCTGGCAAAACTGGTTATCCAAATGAAATAAAATTTAAAAGACTTTTATCCCAGTTGCTCAGATGGTAAAGAGTCTGCCTGCAGTGCAGGAGACCCAGGTTCAATCCCTGGGTTGGGAGTATCCTTTAGAGAAGGAAACGGCAACCCACTCCAGTATTCTTGCCTGGAAAATCCCATAAATGGAGGAGCCTGGCAGGCTACAGTCTGTGGGGTTACAGAGAGTCAGACACGACTGAGCGACTTCACATCCCACAATCAGAGGCAAAAAATAAATTTCAACCAGCTAAAAGGTTCAAATAAAACAAAGAAATTTTACCAGAAAATCAGAAGATGATTCACACAATCCAGGTGTTAATATCACCTTTCTAAATAATAAGAATGGAAACTCATTTTTTATTTATTTATTTTTAATTGGAGGATAATTGCTTTACAATATTGTGTTGGTTTCTGCCATATATCAACTTGAATCAGCCATAGGTATATGTGTCCCTTCCCTTTTGAAACTCCCTCCCAACTCCCACCCCCATCTCCCCCCTCTAGTTTGTCACAGAAGTCATTCTTACTTATTTCTAATATCTTATTTATTTTTTATAAAATAAATAAATAAAATATTCATATTTATGTTTTATTTAGAAAGTTAAGGGAGTTATATCTAACCCTATACAAATATAAGGCATTTGTTTGGCAAAATACAAGTCAACATACAAATGATAGAGCTAGAAAATAATATTTGTAATAAGGTTAATTTCCATACATACAAAAACTCATGCAAACTAATTAGAAAAAGACAAACAGACCAATTTGAGGGGGGAAAAAAAGTAAGGAGGAATCATGAAGAGAAAATTTGCAGAAGATAATAAACAACATTAGAGCAGATGCATGAGTCAGCTCTGGCAGAAGCCCTGTGTTCTGCTTCGTCTCCCTTTTCTTCTGGGGAGTTTCTCAGAACACGGGGTCAATCACTACCACTGCCCACACAACAGCAAACTCCTGAGGCAAATATGACAGGTTCTACTTCATATAATTTTAAAACTTTATATCAAAAAAGCAAAAGCAAAAGACAAGGCAAGCCACTACCACACTCACAGGTGTAGACATACCTGTCCCAGCAGATGCTCCAAATCCCATAGTCCAGGCAAAGAGGACCCTGTTGGACACCACTGACCACTGTCAGATTCCCTCAAGCCTATCACTGACCCTCTGGTCATAGAGCCTTAGAAATTCAGGCTTCCAGGGGGTGTGAGTCCAACTTCTTCTGCTCCTGCTTAAACCCTTTCCGTCAAGACTAGATGATCAGCCTCAACTAACAGGGAGCTCACTCTATCCAAAGAAGCTGAATTCTTCTGCTGGAGCTGAAAGGAAGTCCTTATTCTGAACCCCCATTGCTTCCCAAGCACAATGAAGGTGCTTCATTCTACTGAAGTCTGTGAAACAGCCAGATCAGTGGGGAAAGCATCTTTGTCCATCCCTCTGAGCAGAAATAGAAGTGAGTTTCAGCCACATGTCAAGACCTTACCTGTCCCTCAGGAGTGGCCATTGCTGTGTCCCAATCACTCCGAGCAGTGGCTTCTGACCTTGCCAGGCCACTACACTCAGGTGAGACACGGTAACACAGATCCACTTCATCAGACTCCTTGAAATGGTGCCCAGGCCTTGGTACTTCAGAATGCCCCCAGGTGATTCTGATTCTCACCTGGCCAGAGGAGCTCAAACACAGGTATGTTCAGAAAGTCACCAAAACAATTGGATCTGGACTGGAAAACCCAACCGGCTCTCTATCATGGTCCTTCCCGGTTAGTTGATAAAGTTTAACTCAACTTAATTCTTCTTTGATCCTAAATTCTGAGTCAGTTGTCAGTTCAGACTTAAGTTCAGCCATTTAGGATTTCCCCTCTCTCTTTCTTCCTGGGCATTAGGGTAGAGGGAGATGGCAGTTTTTAGACTTTGGTCAGCCTCTGCCCATGCACGTTTGTTGAAGTGCCTTGTTCTGCTCTTTGTTGATGTCTCACTCAGTCAAACCCCAAGGCACAGACATCTACATCTCCCATCTTCTGCCTGATGGCAAGTCCATCCTGTTGCAGTACTTTGTAGGATCCCCTCACTCCCCAGGATCAAGAACCAGCTCTCCTCTATCATCTGAGTCCTTCTTGGGGCTCTGGAAATGTGGCTACTCCCCACACCCCTAGGGAAAGGCAGTAAGCTGGGAGTCTCCTGCTCTGCTGAAATCACCTAGTTACTAGGCTTGCTCCACTGCAGTCAACACTTGCCAAGGTGCAGGGCCACTTTGGAGACTCTGCTCAGGAAGCAAGGCCCAGAGATCATCTGCTCTTAGATCCCCCAATCCCCCTGGGGTTCTACTCAGCCCAGAAGGGGGTGGATGCCGTGACTGTTTGTCAGAGCACTCTTGCTCATCCCAGGGAGAGTGGTCACCTCCTCCACTCTAGAGTGGGAACTGGAGGTTGAGTCAGCAAGTACTCTTCTACACTTATTTTTAGGCCAAAATATGGACCCTTGGAGGCTTCCCAGGTTGCTCAGTGGTAAAAAATCTGCCTGCCAATGTAGCAGATGCAGGAAATGCAGGTTCAATCCCTGGGTTAGGAAGATCCCCTGGAGTAGGAAATGGCAACCCACTCCAGTATTCTTGCCTGGGTAATCCCTTGGACAGAATAGCCTGGCAGGCTACAGTCCCTGGGGTCTCAAAGAGTCGGACATGAATGAGCAACTGAGCACACATTCACTGACCCTTGGAAGCTCAAATACTAAAAATATGACTGCTTGTGTGTGCCTTAGAATTCCCACTCTGGGTATACATGTGGGGTGGGAGTGGTGAAGGATCTGTGATGGGGAACAGAAGGGATTTCTTATTCTAATTGTTAGTAAAAGAAATTAGTCAATGCTTGGCAAGAGATCCTACCACAGTGAGATTATGTGAGTTTCTAAGGTCTCAGGATGAGCAAGTGGAGGACTCTGGACCAGGACTTAGGGCTCCTGACACAGAACTAGGGGTCTGTGTGAGCTGGGCCACATCCTTAGCAGCTCGTGCCTCTGTCTCCCTGGTCCCCTGGCGAGCCCTCCAGGGGAGGACTTCTGACCGACTCTGTGTCATCAAAGACAGAAAGGAGGCTTCTGCTTGCCCCACGGGCTGATGTGCGGTCCCACAAGCTCAAGCTTAGGGGCTCGGGGCCTCAAGTGGAGGGCTGTGCAGGTTGTCCCTATTAGACACCTCCCACCTCCCAGACCAAGGAAACTGACAGGCCTCACAATTCTACACCCTGGGCCCAGTGAGAGTGAGTGACAGCTCTGCTCTGACAGGCGATTAATCTTGCAGTAAGTGGTCCTCACTCCTGGCTCTGCCACTCACCTTCTCTCCAGGACCACCATCGACGGACAGCGCACATCGTCCTGACCTTACACATCACTGGGTATAATTGCCAGGAGCTTATTATTTATTATCATTAATGCCTTTGCCCCAACTCACTCATCAAAACAAAGGTTGAAACTGTAGGGTGGCTCCCAGAAGGCTGGCTTCTGGGTCATGGTTGTGAGCCTTCAGCCAGGCTGTCAAAAGGCTGAGGCCACTTTCCATGCCTTGGTTGTCTGCAATCATGGGGTCTGGCAAAGCAGCAAGTTGGGAAGCCTCGCTTTAGGGAGGCCCCATGCAGAGGCAAGTATCCTGCCTCCAGAAGCCTCCAGTACAGCCCAGATTCTCCTTCCTACGCAGGACCAGCCTGGAGCCAGACCCAAGGCAGTGGGGACTCTTCAACCACTCACATCCTGGAAAGTGGAGATTGCAAAAGTTAAATCTGAGAGCTCCTTAGGGATGCTCTACTACAAACCTGAATTTTCCTAGATGAGGGATTAAGACTCAGGGAAGGTTCTGCAGACTTATGCTTGCAAAGGGGGAAGCAGGGTCGGGGAGGGAAGGATTGGGCATTTGGAGTTAGCAGATGCAAACTATTATATATAGGATGGATGAACAACAAGGTCCTACTGTGTAGCACAGGGAATTCAATATCCTGTGCTAAATCATAATGGCAAAGAATATAAGAAAGAATTTATATATAATATAACTGAATCACTCTACTGTACAGAAAAATTAACACATTAAACTCAATTATACTTCAATTAAAAAAAAAGATTCAGAGAAGGTTCTGAATCAGCTCAAAATCACCAAGACAGTTAGTGATGTGGTCAAGTCCGAAGACTTCCTTTCTTCATGAATACCTTACTAAGATTTGATAATCTCTCAGAAGTACTCACTACACTTAAAACTCAAGGTAAGAATTGTTTTCTTTGGTTGTAGTTGCATTTATTATTTTTTATTTTATTTTCCAAAACTGGCCCTTAGGTATTATTTAGTAGTTGTTATTGTTTTAAAATGCATAAAGTTGCCAGATGCTATTTTAGGCACTGTACCTTCTTCAAATTCTAATTTATTAATCCTCCTGACAATGACAATTCTATGAGTTATATACTATTCTCATTTCATGCTATTCCTACCATTTTCGTTTCATGAGACCACTGAGGCACAGAAATGATAAATATCTTGCCCAAGGTCATTGCATGCTATTCCCAAGTTTGCATAAATAGAATTAAATGCAGGCAGTCTGGTTGCAGAGTCTGCACTTTTACTCACTACCTTATATTGTCAGAAAAGTAACCTTTATTAATTTTATTAATAAAGAATTGTATGTGAATTGTCAACTGTATATATGTCAGTCTATGTCTTGATAATACACTGGGAAACAAAATAAATAATGTCTCTGCCCTCACGAAACTTGTATTCTGGCATGGAAGATTGAAAATAAAAAAATGGATAAAAATAAATAAGACTATTTCAAAGAGAGAAGAGTATCTTAAAAGATGATGTTAATAAGAGGGAATTACTTTAGTTAGAATGATTAGGAAAGACTTTGTTGAACAGAGGACAAGAAGAAGATAGCCAAATAAAAATTCAGAGAAAGAGCTTTCTAAAAAGAGGAAGAGCAAATGTAAAGATCCTCAGGTGATAATGAGCTTGGCAAGTGTGATGACCAAAAACAGATAGATAGAAAAATCAGTGGACAGGTGGATGGATAGATAATGGATAAGGGCAGGGAATGAACCAAGTGTCTCAGAACATCTTCATCTTCCTCTTCCTCCTCCTCATCATCCAAATGTTGTCACCCTCCCGTAAAGTGAGAAGCAGAGGCAATCATCTAAATATCAATGGCCAAAAGAGACCACTTTCAGCAAAGGATGCTGTGACCATAATCTGACTTAATAACTGCCTGAGTTTGGGTTATGGATGTAACTCAGATAGTTACAGCTCCTATATTTTTCTATATTTCTCAAAAGTTATACAAAACACCTGAACACTCATTTCATATTACCTGCTCAGAAGCCAACCTGGCAATTTTCTATTTCAAGGAACCAACAAAGTTCTCCCTTAACCTCACACTTCAAAATTAAGCAACATACTTCTAAACATTGCATGGGCCAAAGATGAAATCTCAACAGAAATGTAAAATATGTACAGTTAAATAAAAATGAAAATATAGCATATCAAAATATGTGGTGTGCAGCTGAAACAGTGCTGAGGGAGAATTTATAGCAATAAATACACTAGAAAGGAGGAAAAGTCTCAAATCAGTAATCTAAGTTCTTACCTCAAGAAAATAGAAAAAGAAGGGCAAATTAAACACAGAGCAAGCAATAAGGAGAAAATAATGAAGATTACAGCAGAAATCAATGAAATTAAAAACAGGAAAACAGTAGGAAAAAACATCAGTAAAACATAAAGCTGGTCCTTAATTTTTTTTTTCTTCTTTTAATCATAAACCTCTTTCAAGACTAACCAAGATGAAAAGAGGAAAGACACAAATCATCGAAATCAAGGATGAAATGGAATATTACAACAGCTCCCACAGCCATTAAAAGATTATGTGTGGAGTGGAAGGAACAACTTTATACTCAGAAATTTAGCAACTTAAAAGAAATGGACTGATATTTTAAAACCACAAACTACCAAAACCAAGTGAAATAGATAACCCAATTAGTTCTATAATGATTAACTAGATTGAATTTGTCATTACAATTTTTTTAAAAGAAATATTCAGTTTCAATGGAAAATTCTATCAAATATTTAAAAAGGAATTAACAAAATTTTACACAATCTTTTCCAGAAGATAGAAGAGGAAGAAGTACCTCCAAAGTTATTTTATTTAACTTGATACTAGAACTATACAAATACAGTGCAAAATATGACAATTGCAGGGACTTCCCTGGTTGTCTAGTGACTGAGACTCTGTGCTCCCAATGCAGGGGGTCTGGGTTCAACCACAGGTCAGGGAACCAGATTCCTCATGCCACAACTAAGAGTTTGCATGCTACAACTAAAGATTCGGCATGCCACAATGAAGATCTAAGATCCCATGTGTTAAAATTAAGACCCAGTGTGGTCAAATAAATAAGCAAAAATGAGACAATTATAGACCATTATTTCTTATGACTTTAAGCACAAAAATCTTCAACAAAATATTAGCAAATGAACCCAGCATTAAAGAAGGAATTAGACACATGATCATGTGGAAATGATTTCAGTTATGTAAGATGGTTCAACATTCAAAAATCTATCAATGAATATGCCATATCAACATGCTAAAGAAAAAATTGCATAATCATATCAATTGATGCAAATAACACATTTGACAAAATTCAACACACATTCATATTACCAAAAATGAAAAAAAAAAAAAAAAACCTTTCAGCAAAGCAGAAACAGAAGTGAACTTTCCCAATTTTATCAAGAGCATCCACAACAGCCAACACCATACTTATGGAGAAATATGGAATGCTTTCACTCTAAGACAGGGAACAAAGGCAGCAAGCTTCCCCCTTATCATTCACCCAACTGAGTGCTGAAAGCTGTAGCCACGGCAATAAGGCAAGAAATGTCATACAGATAGGACAGGAAGAAGTAAAACTGCTCCTAAAGTACGGTCCTGCGCAGAATCAGCTCAAATTGTGCAAAGGTTCATGCGTGGGATGCCTTTAACCAAATCCACTTGTGATGTTTTCCTGACTTGGTCTGGTGCTAGAGATCATGGCTAAAGATAACAAGGCTGCATTCAGCGTTTTGGGAATTTCACTCTGCCATGGTAAGATGGCTATCCAGGGCATACAAGGATATGGTGAAGATTCTTGGTAAGGCAAGGGATCTGCCTAAACGAGGTCCATGCTACCCCGCATGCTACACTGTGATCCTCCAGCACTTGGGTCTTCTTTGCTCAGCAAATCTATTTCTAAACACGATTGTCAAAAAATTCATGTGTTTTTTTAGAAGGTGACTTAGACATATCAGTTTTTTTGTGTTTATTTTTTTCCCATTTGCAAATAGATGTTTTCAAAGCAGAAGCCCTGGATGGTACGCTTAACGGTAAGGTTGTTGGTTATGAGGCATGTGCATCCTGGTGAGTGGACACCCAGTCCTGCCAACAGGACTCTCTTATGGGAGAATTTATACAAAACACGAGAAAGTTAGAGCAAATGTCTTTGCAGACACAAATAATTCCTACTAGGACATTCTTTTTAAATACAACAATCTCTTTTCAAAAATAATTTTTTGAATATAAAGCCTCCATCACTTCCTCCCCCACCACTCAAAGGGAGATGTCTAATCCGTTCATAGAACAGTTCCAAGCAGAAACTTAAGTTTTCGATCATTTGCCAATGGCTGCTATACACTGGAACTGATCATAGACAGAACAGTGGCTCTTTAAAGCATACATATGTTGGCTCTGCCTGGAGCAGGGATCTCAATCCTCCCTGCCTGTTGGAACCATCTGGAAGCCCCATTCGTAGAGGCACGGATTTCATCGTTCTGACATGAGATGAGGCATGAGGATTTTTTTTAAAGATACATGTTTTCTTATGTGCAGCCAAGACTGAGCGGTACTGGCCTAGAAATAAGAGACAAGATGAGAATTATTAATTAAGCAAACTTTATTGAGCACTTATTATGTGGCAGGCATGATGCTTGAATGCTGGTGGGGTTTTCCCAGTGGTAGCATCCTAATATCTTTATGCTCTGGGGCTGGAAATATTATCAAACGAAAGACGGAGCCATTTGAACAGCCGCTATGCACACACTTTACTTAGGAAGGAGCTGAACTCTAAGACATCCTATTTTATTCAAGCAAGACCACAGAGCTCGACATAGCCAGCAACGACAGAAAGTAAATCTGTAGCGGCGAGGGAGGATCGGAGACAGGGAGAGATATGAGCACAGAGATTGTACATTAAAGAAATCTCCAGCAATTCCAGAATATTGACAAAGGTACATGCTGATAGCCAAAGAGCATGTAAGGATTTTAATACCACATTTCCAGTTATGACTAGAGAAGCATAATTAGGTACTAAATTACAATGTTAATATTCATTTGAACAAATAAGTACTTGTAGTCGTCGCATCAGGGGCCTGGGAGGGCAGCAGAGGAGTTGATTAAATGGACGAGAGTTTCTTTGAACGAGTTCCATCCTGTGTTTGGTGAGGTTGGCTCTCAGCGAAGTCTTTAGAGGTCAAGACGTGGCCTGTGAGTGGTGTCATTTATTTTGCAGCTACTGTCAACAGATTCAGAAGGAAGCAAGTAAACATACAAGCAATTACAAATTACAGCACATAATGCATGCTAGAGGGAAGTGGAGGAAAGAGTCAGGAGAAGGCCACTGTGAGGTGGCCATTCAGGACGGTGGCTACACAGATTCAGGGATTCATGGAGGCACAGTGTAGGAGGAAGTTCTGAGCAAAGCCGCTCAATTTTCTAGAAAGGAAAAGGGTCTTGCTGAGGTCTCCTATTATCATGGACTTATCTATTTATACTTCCATTTCACCCCAAAAGAGGCTGAGGTGGGGCTTACCTGTCATGTGCAAGAAAATTAAAGTCATTCCCTAAAAAGGACAGAAGCAAATTGAAGTAATGGGGAGGAGAGTGAGATTGGGTTGGGGGTGGGGGCCGGGGAGGAATTTAAGGGAAAAAGAGAAGAGAGAGAAATACACACACACACACACACACACACACACACACAGAGCTACCTATTTGAGTTCCTTACTGAAGTCCAAACCTTAAATAGAGCAGTTTTTTCACTCATTTCCCCAGGAATTGGTTGTCTTCCTACACAATTTCTTTGGGCCTCATACAAAAGGTAAGATTCCATATTAAGCAATACTAATTAGCTGGGGCCATCTTAGTATGTAACAAAAGCAAATCTATCACCAGCTGCAGAGAAAAAAACAACAGTCCTCAGCTCCCCCAAACCCCAAAACACATAAGCTCAGCATTTTAACTGGCTGGGGTAGGAGCCATTATTTTCATTAATGGAGCTCATTTTTATTTTATTGAGCTTTTTTACTATCAGATTAAAAGCATGTTTTTATTGTAGTTTTTTCTAATGCAATCTTGGATGATGTGCTCAGAATGAATGGAATAGTTATTGTTTTAATTATTTTTTCATTTTGTGTTTTTATTTCGTTTGTTCCTTTTATTTACTACTCTTAAGTTTGCCGTAATAACATGGATGCAGGGTGCTGGGAGGCCTCCAGTCAGCATCCCCTCGGTGGTCGGCATCTGCTAAAGGCCAAGAAGCAGGAAGAGTGCCAGCACATTGGTATTTTCAGAATCCAGGGGCTGCCCAGCTCCGCAGCTCTCTCCTACTGATGCAGAAGGACATGACCCCCTTCTGCGCCTGCTCTGAGCCAGCCTGGCTCACTGGATAAGGAAAAGGTGGGCAGATAAGCCAAGGGGCATGTTACTCACCCACAGCCAGTGTTGCTCCCCTGACACCCAGTTACCTATGGGATGTCTATGAAAACTCATGGATTCAACATGCAGAGATACTCAGCTGGACTTGGACACATGTTTCCTACCCACAAAGGGAAGGGAAGACCACGGAGGCTGTCCAGTAAGTCCAGATGTCTCAGCCACCCAATCTGCTTGAGCAGGCAGGACTTCTAGAGTTCTTATTTAGCACCAAAAATTAAGCATGTGAATTTGCTGTCCAGGGAAAAGCTGAAAAAAATATCAGACACATATATGCCCATAATAATCTGAGGAAGCCTCATTTGGTGCCGTGTGTATGCGGACACACTCTCTCTGGGGCTGCCCTCCTCTGTGATGTGAGAGAAAGTCCACCTTCTACAGAAAGCCTGGGCCAGAGCTCGCATCTGCTGATGCCTCTCCCTCTCCCTGGCTTCATATACCCTTTCCTTTGCTGATTCCCCTTCCTGCTTGGCTCCCATTGGTGCAGGAGTGGTCCCAAAGATGCTATAGGCTCTCAACCTGTTTGGCCTGTGAATTTCAATCCAGCAAAGATCTAAAGATCATGCTGGTACACTTTTCAAAGCACTTCCCATCACATTTCCTCTTGTAGACCCCACAAGGCCAATGCCGTCTGAGCTTTCCTGTCCTCTAGGCTCATCCACCCATCTCTGTCCCACTCATCTCACTGCAGCCACCTTGAAGGAGCCCCGCCAACCTCTGCCTGGACAGTGCCCGCACTCCACATGCACCTCTTCATGGCTTTGTCTCCAGAGGGGATTCTCAGAGAGGCCGCCCTGCCTTCCCCCGTCACTTCCAGGGCCCTCATCTGTCTTTGTTTTCATGCTGACACCTGCCACTAGTGACCTGATATCACTTATGCTTTTACTGGTGGTCCACCCACCTGGGAATGAGCAGAGTGAGGGAAAGCGCTGTATCCCTGGGCCCACAGAGCAGCCCTGGGCACTTGGAAGTTCAAGAAATATTTCTTAGAAGACACCTAGCTCTCTGCGTGTTAGCATGTGGTACATGGTATTCAGTACATGCTTAGTATACAGGAACAAGCCAAAAAACACCGAACATGTCAATACCCAGCAGTGGCAAAGACTTGTTTGTTGTCAACTGGCTTCCAATGAATGAATCAGGAATTTCTGGAGGTGAACCCAGGACTCAGCTTCCTCCTTCCAGCCCTCCCCAAACCAACAGAATATTGCTGAGACCTATTAATTTTGTTTCTAAACAAAGATGAGATATCTAAAGCATTGAAACCCCACACAAATTTCTTCTTTATGAATGTTGAATCACTAACTCAATTTATTGCATCCTTTGAGTCATGCATGTCTCATTTCATAAAACATATTCTTTCTAAATTAGCATTTTACATAAGGATTGAAACAGAATGTTGAACTCAGTTTAACAGAGCCTCAGCACTAATTTCTGGAAACAAATTCCACTTAAAAAAAGATCCTATTCCCTTAAGAGAGGTGAACACTGCTTCTAAAAAAACTATTTTTTTCCTAAAGATAATTTGGAAGGAGTTCTCCTACCCTGGAGAGAATGTCCAGATTTAAGTTACATAAAATAAAAGAGGTCTATTTATCATGACCCACTCTCAAGTGCCAGGCCTCTGTGGGATTCTGGGCAAAGGGCATGAAGTTACCAGCTCCATGGACTGGTAAATTGTCCTTCCATAATGCCCTTGTAAATTCCATAGCAAATAAAATTATATTTAACCCAGAATTTTGGAACAATAACGTGTCAGTCAGGCAAGGAGTTCTTGACTTGTTAGGCAGACTATTGTTAGTTACTTCTGCCAAATATACTTTACCATTAAAAAGTTCTGCAGGAGTAGTATTCTACTGTATATACATACCTCATCTCCTTTATCCATTCATCTGTCAATGGACATCTAGATTGTTTCCATGTCCTAGCTACTGTAAATAGTGCTGCAATGAATATTTGAGTACATGTGTCTTTTTGAATTATGGTTTTCTCATGGTATTTGCCCAAGAATGGGATTTCTGGGTCATATGATAGCTCTATGTTTAATTTTTTAAGGAACCTCCATATTGTTTCTCCATGGCTGTATCAATTTACATTCCCACCAACGGTGCAAAAGGTCTCCCCTTTCTCCACACCTTCTCCAGCATTTATTGTCTGTAGATTTCTTGATGATGGCCATTCTGATGGGTGTGAAGTGATTCCTCATTGTCAGTTTTGATCTGGATTTCTCTAATAACTAATGATGAGCATCTTTTCATGTGTCTCTTGGCAATATTACTCAGCCATAAAAAGGAATGAAATTGGGTTGTTTGTAGTGATGTGGATGGGCCTAGAGTTTTTCACGCAGAGTGAAATAAGTCAGAAAGAAAAAAAAATTGCATATTAAAGTATGTATGTGTAATCTAGAAAAATGGTATAGGTAATCCTATTTGCAAGGCAGGAATATGAGAGCAGACATAGAGAATGTGTGTGGATTCAGAGCAGTGGTGGGATGAATTGGGAGATTGATTTTACACACTAACATGTGTAAAACAGACAGCTAGTGGGGACCTAGCTGAGTGGGGAGCTCAGCTCGGTGCTCTGTGGTGACCTGGATGGACGGGATGGGTAGGCAAGGGAGGCCAATGAAGGAGGAGAGACATGTATACACATAGCTAATTCACTTTGTTGTACAACACTGTAAAGCAGCTATATCCCAATTCTTTTTTAAAGTGTTTCAGGAGATAACAAAGCTGTGGGCCATATATTTATAAAAGAAAATATTCAGCATTCATACATAAGTATGTGTCATTTAGCTGGCAAGGTACTGGGATGCAAGTTGGGAGCCTATGGTTCAGTCCTCAAGTTGAACTGCATGCAGTCTTCTGCATTGGCTTGCCAGTAATAATAGACTGCTGATAATTAGCATTACATATTAAATGTATATTATACAAATGATGTAATTAAATATTATATAATCATAGAAGTGATAATAGTCAAGACTTCTTGAGTGCTTTTTCTCTGCCTAACACCATTCTAAGCCCTTTACAGGTGCTGCCTTATTGAATCCCCACATGCATAGTACCAAGTAGTACTATGATCTCTCATTTTAGATGAAGACTTTGGGGTACAGAGGTTAGGTGGCTTGGTCAAGATCATGGAGGTGGTAAACAGCAACGTTGCCTCTGAGCTCTGGCCCCAGATTCCACGATGAAAATGAGGGCAGGTGAGGGCCAGGGAGCGATAGGGAAGGCAGAGGGTGAGTAGGCTGTACTCTCTGAGAATCCCTCCTGGAATAGGGTCACAAAGAGGTTTTTGGGGAGCCTCCAGTCAGAGAGCTTCCTGGGCTCCTTCAAGGGGGCAGGTGTGGCCATTCAGAGATGCACAGATGAGCCCAGGGGACATGAAGGCTCAGATCACAGTGGCCTCATGGGGTCTGCAAGGACTTAAGAGTCTATTTTGAATGCATGGGAAGCCTTTTGAGAAGGGTGTTAAAACAATCTTTAGATCTTTGCTAGATTTGAATTCAGAGATTGAGAACCTACAGCATACTTTGGGGACCATAATTACGCAACTTCAGTCTCCCTCTGGGTAATGGCGGTGCTTGTTGGGTTTATGTGAAATGAACTGAGAAAAGCTATTTTCCCAAATGCTCAGCATTCTAATTCTGCCAGAGTTTTTGCTCTTGGCCATAAGATCTGAGTCTCACCTTCCATTTCTCACTCATCTTACTCCATTTCTCACCTTTTACACAGAAACTGTTTCCATTCTGAGCTAAAAAAAAAGCAAAGCTGGGCTGCAGCCTTGATATCCAGGGGCAGGAACCACAGGGTCAGTCTCAGGGGGAGTCAGTCTCTGTCATCCATGTGCTCAGACATTTAGTTCTGAAGACCCAGCCATGACTGACTTCCCAAGTAGTGCTCCAGACTGGAACCCTCATTCTCTGCAAACATGTCATCTTCATTCTTAGTGTCTCCTCACTCTCTGCCCCTTGCTCTGTTCCAATTTGAAGGATTTCTACAAGACTCTCCTGGCTCAGGCATGCACACTCATTACACACAAGCATGTGAACATCAGAACATGTATATGCATACCCAGGACATCAGATCAAAGCAGGCTAGCACATTCATCAGACCTGAGATGCGTGTGCTAGTGGAGAGCATTCAAGGATTGTTGGTTTCCCTTTTCTCCAGCCCAGTAATGAGGGGAAAGAGAAGAATGAGCAAGGGGGAGGGACTGAGTCCCTTTGAGATAATGAAGAGTGAGCTGTCACCGCACACCAACAGAGATGGCTTTTGGGAGGAGACTTGTCACGGGGATATGAGCCTACCAGGCTGTGGACACCTCAACTGCGAGGTCTCCATCAAGAGAATGTGCCAGAGTGGGCCTAGCTCAGACAGCATCTACCTGTGAATGTCAAAATTGGCTTGAAGGCTAGTATTTGTTTCTCTGGACCACTCCCTCATTATTTCCATTCTGTACGTTCTGACCCAGCAGGAGAAATGCAGGAGGTGGATACAGACCATCCTGAGTATCATCTGTTTTGAGTAGTATCTCAGGCCCTGCAAAGTTACACAGCACACACTGGGCCAAAGAGGGCACCTATAAAAAGAGCTTCTCTCACAAACACTGCTGCTACACACACACACACACACACACACACACACACACACACACACAGAGTGCTGAAGAGCCTCCCGCACAAACTACTACCTCATGCACACAGGAAGTCCTGGATTTAATGGCTGGGCTTATCTTGTGCAACATTCCCAAGGCTCCATTTTTCATTAAGCAATTTTTAAAGAGTTTTATGACCCCGTGAACAATAATTTTTTTTAGTGAAAGCAGACTAAATTGTAAGTGGCGGTAATTACACCAAACTAATTGTAGGCAAAATTAGCAAGAGGTCAGATCCGTTTGGTCGCAAAAGAAAATATATGCTTGGATCACACCTTAAATGATCTCTTGGAAACCAATTCATCACAGAAAAAGAGGAATCTTCCTAAATTAACAGTAGTCTCTCCAAGAATATTTGCAGGGAATAAGGTTTCCTCTTTGGTTTGGGTTTTTGTTAGATATCTAATGTATGCAGGTGTGTGTGTGTGTGTCTGCCTGTGTGTCTTCATGTGTGTGTTGCACATGCACACTGGATTGGATTATAGTTTTTCACAGCACCAGTCCAGATAACTAAACACCTCCTTAGTGGAGCACAGAGTGTGACCTAGACATCAGAAGACTTAGTGCATCCTACTTACTGCCCTCAGAGCTTGTGATGGGACGTTATCCAGGTCAATCCTACTCTCCTAGATGGGATCGTTGTTGTTGTTTAGTTGCCATGTCCCACTTTTTTTGTGATCTCATGAAGGAAAATAATTAAGCTTTTGTGATCTTCAGTGCACGTGAGATCTAGGTCATTATGAGTCTGACTTCTGTGGGAACATCAGTCAACTTTGCATAGCCTCTGTGCTAGTTTCATCAAATTCTCATCCTCCATACTCAAGTGGCCCTTCAGAGGACAGCACCCCTGAGACATTCAGTCATGCTGTCTCTGGGAAACATTTTTAAAGTAAGCTGATTCCAGGTGGCTCAGCAGTAAAGAATCAGTCTGCCAATGCAGGAGACACAGGTTGGATACCTACGCCAGGAAGAGTCCCTGGAGGAGGAATGAAGTATTCTTGTCTGGGAAATTCCATGGACAGAGGCTCCTGGTGGGCTACAGTCCATGGGGTTGCAAAAGAGTCAGACACAACTTACCAGCTAAACAATAACAACAATGCTTTGAGAAAAGCATGGATTACTGCAGACCCAGCCTGAGAGCAGCCACCTCACTATAATGGAGGAGTACGTTACAAAATACACCAGGAAGTATTGGGATGTGTGAATTTCCAGGAGGAGGAAAATTAGGCTCCTCTCCCGTACACATGCGCAATAGATGTTGGCAGTCCTCTGGCCATCAGTGCGTGGGGATTGAGACAGCCAAGGCTTCTGCACATGTGTCCAGTGATGTCCAGTATCCATGTGGTGAGAAAAGAGGTCTAGCAGAAGCCTCTCTAGGCCATGTGCCCTCTTTACTATTTGGGTCCCAATAAAGGGTCATCCGTCCTGTCACAAAAAGTGTCCAGTGACAGAAAGCTTACAGGCCCTCACAGGGAGTATCATCTGAGCACTCAGTAACCTTTTATCTGTAGTGAAAGGATGTCCTCACTTTTCTCAGCCCTCCAGTTCCTGACAAGCCATTATCTGAGCATCCACACCCAATCAAGACAGGATGGATCCCTCTAATAGTCACACTCCAAGGTCTTGGGATGGAAGTGGGGGATCTTTTTCCAGTTTAGCCTAGGGGTAAACTCAAAATAATCATGAGGCAATGGTGGTCGGAGATGCCAGTCTGTGCCAGGACTTCAATAGGACTGAGAACTGGGGATTCTATTCCAGGGCAGGGAGGTCCCTGTGGACTTTTTGCCATGACAGATCCTGCATTGCCTCCTTTCACTGATTTCGCAAGACCCTTTGTGTCCTGCTCCTGCCTACTTTGTGAAGCTGCGTTAACCACCACACTACCCATCTGAGACCACTCTGTGCCTTTGACTTAAACATGGTGTTCCTCCTGGAACTCCATCCCTGCTACTTCTCCACCCACCTATATAACTGCCCCTCATCCTTCAAAACAAGTCAGGTATCACAGCCTAATGGATGAGGGGGTCCTCTTCTCTCATGTGAGATAGGTATTCCTGCTCTTTCTTTTATAGAATGCAGAGTTTTCATCCCCAAAACAACTTTTCATGCTCTATCATCATCATCAATTACCTACTCCATGACAGCCCCACCTTCACCAGGCCTTGAGTCCCCATTCCCAGCAGGTGTGTCTGTGAACCCAGCAACTAGTCTCATGCCTGGAAGTTGGGGGTGGGGGGCAGTCGATAAATGTTTGTGAAATAAATGAATGGGTCACGCTGCCTACAGGTCACTCTTCAGTGGCTACATCACGTTCTCCTTGGTCAGTTTTCAAAAATAAGCAGCATTTACAGGAAAGCACGCCTAGCCTATGCTCACTTCCAGAAAATTCCACATCAGGGTTAAAGGTATGGTTTTGACCAGCATTCTGGACCCAAACGTTAGTGCCACACCCAAGAGTTGACATCAGTGAGGAAGAGGAGGAGGGGGAAAGGAGGAAATATGGGAGGATAAGGTTAGGAACAGCTGGATAAATTCATAAAGAAGCTAACCTTTGCCCCTGTCTCATCCAGCTGCCCAGCTTCCCAGGCAGAGAGAGGCAGGGAAGCATGCAGACCCCTAGCCCCAAGGGAGAAACTCTCCAGCAAGTCCTCAGGGCCTCTGGCTGAGAAAGGTTCCCAGGAAGAAAGCCCAGTCAGAAGTTCAAGTTTTACATAGAGACAATATGGCTGCAACGACTCAGATCCATCCTGAAATCTTTCACCAGTGGCTTCAGCCAAGTAGCTACAAGAAGGGCCCTCAGAGATACAAAATCTAAGAAAAATAGTCCTGGCATCTAATTACAACAGTGCCGTTTGCTGCTTTTATCTGTAATTGGACTGTATAGTCTTTCATTCTAATTTACTTTACATCTAAACTGTGATAATCAAGACAAGCAGAACAGAATGGTCTCTAACTGGCTATCCTACTGACACCCGTTAATGCCTAATTATAACAACTAAATTAAAGATGCGACTGTAAAGAGGTGGAATATCAGTTTGAAGCATTTAATTCTGTGGAAAGAAGTAGAGATTTTAAAACCCAAGTAAGAAAATCAATATTATGCCTCATTATATTGGTATTGCCAAACAGATTAATGAAATTAAGTATTTTGTTGTGTTGCTTTTCTTTTTCCCAATGTTATCCTGAAGCAATGATGGTTTGTAATGAAGGAGTACTGCAGGGGAAGAAGTCTAAATGGAGAGCCAATTTATACACCGAAATTGGGAGATAGCTAATCTCATTTATAGAGCAAAGGTTTTCTTTTGATATGGGTAGATTTTTAGATAGGCATCATGGGTCTGGACTTTGCAGTCTCGTGGAACAAAAGTAAAATCAACCCAAAGCTAAGGGAAAATGCTTTCTCTCCTCTTCTCATGAGCAGATGTGTCGACAGGGACCATCTTGACAATGTCAGAGCTCACAGACACTACGGTTTGGGAAAAACATCCTTGAAATTTGCTGTGCCAGTGACCACCCAGTCTATCCCAGGCTAAAAATGGCCATCCATGAAAATGCAGAATGTCAGGGACAGAGGAAAGCTGGGCAGATGAATGGATGATTTACCACATCTCCAAGAGCCATTTGGTTGGTTGAAAATTGGAGAAGACACAGTGAGATGAAGTCACTGTTCAGGTTTAACAACAAAACTTGGAAGTAGAAGGACCAAGGTTTGCAAAGGGAAGCTGTGATGTTCCTGGGTGAGGCAGTGCACATACGTCCCTGACAATGTGGCAGCAACATGCCCACTCAACCTGCCCCATTCACTTTTATTTTTTTTGCTTACTCTTTCTTCCTTCCTTTCTTCTTTCCTTCCTTTCTTCCTTTTTCTTTCCCTTTCTGCTTCCCTTCCTTCCTCCCTCCCTTTCTGTCTTTCTTTCCTACAATTGCCCATCCTAATTTCTAAGTCTTTTAATTCCAAGTCAACATAGGACTCAAAAACACTAATAAAAATTGGCACATGCTGACAGCCAAGTCAGCATCTGAGTCATCCATTTTAGTGCCCAGGCTGCAGAGACGCATGGAGGCAGATCTCTGAAGGATCCAAAGATCTTGAGAGGGAGGCTAATCATTTTGAGGAATCTCTGGAAATATCGTGGGATTGGATTTCCTGACCAGCAAATTCCTGTGAGTGAACAACTTGAGGGTTATGGTTTCAGACCTCTTCTGGGGCCAAGGACAGTATGACAATGAAGCAGGCTAAGGTCTTACACCATGGAGCTTTCATTTACTCCATTTATACTTTCATTTATAGTTTCATTTATAACTACTTTCATTTATAACTGGGTTAGGCGGGGCTGCTAGACCCATTTGGTAGTAGAAACTGAGAGCTGGGGACCAACCTGGAAGGAAACCCCAGCTTCAGGGAACATATCCAGAACTTCCAAAAGTCCAAAAACTCTTGAAACCCAGATTTCAAAAATCAAGAAAGAAGTCATGTGAATTTCCACTGATAATTAAATTTTTGTGTTTGGAAAAGAAAATTTTATTGTGAATTTTCATGCGCCATCATGTTTTCAGATTCCGGGGCGTTTACCCATCTGGTAAGCACATGCATGATATGAAGGCAAGGATGATGGTTCCCTGGAGACAGTGATCACCACATGCATGGGAGGGATCACAAGCCCCATCAGAAAGGGACAGTACAGCTCTTGACCCTGCAGGACCAGAGATGTCTCTAATTGTTCCTGGGCTGCGGGCACTCAGAAAGAAAACACTGCAACCTCCCACCAGTCCCACGTCTCAGTTGCAGAAACAAAGCCAAGTAAAAACTGCTAGCGGCTGCTGATCCCACTGCAATAGATGTGGTGCCCCTGTACCATTTTGTTTGCTCTTAAGGGCTTAAAAAAAAAACTGCAAACAGACAGATGTAGCTTGTCCCTCCCATCTTGTTTCCAAGGCTGCAGGAATACCTGTGGAAGGAAGAACGGGTTCCTGCAGAAATCCTTGACTTCCATTCAGATGGCCTGAGACTAAACCAGCCAGCTCAGCAAACCCATCTGCAAATGATTCTGGGTCCATCTGCACATGTTTGCTCTAGACCTGGAGAAACCCAAAGAATCATCCTCAGAATAACCCCAGGTGCAGAGCATCACCACACCTTCTGTGCATGTGATCATTACAAGGCATACACCTTCATCCACACATGTGCTGAAGACCTGCTGTGTGCTGCTTGGCCTTGAGGTCTGTGGGCTGACTCTTGGTTCTGCCCAACTCCCCATCACACAGGCTGCTTCTGTTATCTGGCCTGTATCCCCTTTAGCCTTGACTTTGAGAGCAGAGCCCCCAGTAGCCAGTGAGGGCTGTAAGGCCGCTGACCATCCCTGTATTGTTTCTTCTGGTTTCAGATGAAGTGGCTGGTGTGGAAAACCAACATGGAAGCCACCAGAGTGAATCCTATCCCTGAGGACAAAGAAGAGGCATACTTCTAAGCAGAGCTGCGGCTATGGGGTGTCCCATGCTCTCAGCTTGACTCCAGGCACCTTAGAATCCCACAGCCCCATACATACCAGTAAAGACCATTTGCCTAGTCATTTATTTCATTGGCAAGGGTGATGGAAGGGCAATGACACAACTTGTGGCTTTGTATAACAATTGCCTCTTTTTCTTAAACTTTACGCCACAGTTTTTGCTGTGTAACAAGCCACTCTAAAATTTAGTGGCTTAAAAACAATCACATTTAGCTCATGCTTCTATGAGTTGGCTGTGTGACTCTTTTGGTTCAGGTTGGCTCAGATAATCATGAGTAGGCTCACTTATGCATCTATGGTCAGCTGGTGAGTAGGCTCGTGGCTGGATGTTCTAAGATGTCCTTGGTCAGACTTCTGGCATCTGGCAGGCTGTTGGCCAGGGTGATGAGGATGACTGGGCCACATGGCTCTCATCATGTAGTGGCCCAGCCCTGGCTTCCTCCCATGGTGGTCACAGCAAGAGAGTGAGGCCAAATGTGCATTCAAACCTCTGCCCATAGCTTATTTTCCACTGTCTCATTGGCTAAAGCAAGTCCCATGGCCAAGATTACAATCAGTGTCATTTGTTTTTCTGGAATTGAGCTGCAGGAGTTGCTTGTATATTTTTGAGATTAATCCTTTGTCTGTTTCTTCATCTGCTATTATTTTCTCCCATTCTGAAGGCTGTCTTTTCACCTTGCTTATAGTTTCCTTTGTTGTGGAAAAGCTTTTAAGTTTAATTAGGTCCCATTTGTTTATTTTTGCTTTTAATTCTAATATTCTGGGAGGTGGGTCATAGAGGATCTTGCTGTGATTTATGTCAGAGAGTGTTTTGCCTATGTTCTCCTCTAGGAGTTTTATAGTTTCTGGTCTTAAATTTAGATCTTTAATCCATTTTGAGTTTATTTTTGTGTATGGTGTTAGAAAGTGTTCTAGTTTCATTCTTTTACAAGTGGTTGACCAGTTTTCCCAGCACCACTTGTTAAATAGGTTGTCTTTTTTCCACTGTATATTCTTGCCTCCTTTGGCGAAGATAAGGTGTCCAAATGGGCCAAAGATCTAAACAGACATTTCTCCAAAGAAGACATACAGATGGCTAACAAATACATGAAAAGATGCTCAACATCACTCATTATTAGAAAAATGCAAATCAAAACCTCAATGAGGCCATTACATGCCAGTCAGAATGGCTGCTATCCAAAAGTCTACAAGCAATAAATGCTGGAGAGGGTGTGGAGAAAAGGGAACCCTCTTACACTGTTGGTGGGAATGCAAACTAGTACAGCCTCTATGGAGAACAGTGTGGAGATTCCTTTAAAAACTGGAAATAGAACTGCCATATGACCCAGCAATCCCACTCCTGGGCATACACACCGAGGAAATCAGATCTGAAAGAGACACATGTACCCCAATGTTCATTGCAGCACTGTTTATAATAGCCAGGACACAGAAGCAACCTAGATGCTCATCAGCAGATGAATGGATAAGAAAGCTGTGGTACATATACACAATGGAATATTACTCCGCCATTAAAAAGAATACATTTGAATCAGTTCTAATGAGATGGATAAAACTGGAGCCCATTATACAGAGTGAAGTAAGCCAGAAAGAGAAACGCCAATACAGTATACTAACGCATATATATGGAATTTAGAAAGGTGGTAAAGATAACCCTATATGCAAAACAGAAAAAGAGACACAGATGTACAGAACAGACTTTTGGACTCTATGGGAGAAGATGAGGGTGGGATGATCTGAGAGAACAGCATTGAAACATGTATATTATCAAGTGTGAAACAGATCACCAGCCCAGGTGGGATGCATGAGACAAGTGCTCAGGGCTGGTGCACTGGGAAGACCCAGAGGGATGGGATGGGGAGGGAGGGGGGAGGGGGGATCGGGATGGGGAACACATGTAAATCCAGGGCTGATTCATGTCAATGTATGGCAAAAATCACTACAATATTGTAAAGTAATTAGCCTCCAACTAATAAAAATAATTGGGAAAAAAAATAGTTTACCAATTAAAAAAAAAAAAGATGACTCTTTAGTATTTATGGAGATGAATAAATGTCTTTAATGTATCAGTACAACAAATTAAATAAATAAATAAATAAAAATAGAATCAGTGTGGAAGCACTACTTAAGAGTTTGGATGCCAGAACAGGAGGAATTTGTAACCATTTTTGCATCCATTATCATTGTCTTTTGTTTATTTTTCATTTTCTAGTCTTTTTCATTAAATGACTCGATCATTTATTTTCAATACTAAGTGTTTATAAATGATGTACAAGTTCAGCTTTGAAATACCCAATTGTTTGCTCAAGAGAACTACTGTATGCCAACTAAGTACTAGGACTCTACTAATAGAGAGTTTACTTTGAACTTGCTTTTTCAATGATTTTTTAAAAAATCATTGTTATATAGCTTTATATATTTCTGCTAGCTCAGTAGACTTCTAGAAATGAACCAGATATTTATGTCCTCATGTGGAAAAATATTCTGATATATGAAGTGAACTAAAAAAAGAAACTGATAATTATACATGCAAACTGTGTGAGCTCATTGTTAAAGTGTGTATGCCATGTATATTGTATATCACATATGACACATGGGACACACATGTATACAAACATGCATGGGAATAAAAACATACAAAAAAAGTTCAGCTTTGATTCCCTATTTAGCACACAATATTTAGGAAAAAATTTTTATATTACAATTAGATCAATTTTTTGCCTGTCTTTTTTCTACTTTCACTATATTTTGGTTTTAAAATTTGACTTATTTCTTCTTCTTTAGATCATTTTAAAGCCATAAGTTGTGTTTAATTCTCAGTATACCGTGGATATTTGAAAAGATGTTTATATTTGTTTGACACGGGTATGAAATTACAAGTAAATGTAAATTATATTTGTATATAGGATCAACCTGGTTAGTAGTATTTTAAAATTTTCTCTACTGTTGTTATCTGCCTGACCTGTTCATTTCTGAAAGGAGAACATCATGTTGTTTTCATGGGTTTTTACTTGATATATGTTTATGCAAGATTGGACAGGAAATAAAAAATAATTATATAAGAATCATGTAATTTTTATACTCCTGGTGAAGTAAATTTTATCAGGATAAAATAACTCCTTTATCCTGCTTTATGTTTGTTATGTAGAGTTTCCTGTCCTATTGACGTGGGCCAAGAATTGAAAGAGCCATTAATAGTGAGGGTGCTGGTTTACTAGCTCATTTATCTAGTGAGTATAATTATGAATTAGTGTGCTTTTTTCACAGTAAAATTTGCTAATATATTTAAAATTATAAAAATGCTTATCCTATTTTAAAATTGAAATTTTACTGAGATAATTATAGATTCATATTCAGTTGAAAGGAAAAATACAGAGAAATTCCATGTACCTCTTTCTAATTTTCACTGGTGGTAACATTTTGTAAAATTAATGTATAATATCACAGCCAAGACCATGACATTGATATAAGCCACAAATATCACTCCAATGTCTCCAATTTTACTTGTACACAATTATACTGTGTTATGTATATTTATATGTTATGTATATGTATGTGTATATGTATGTGTTATGTTATGTATATTCAGTTCTATACAATTTAACCATGTGTATAGGTTTGTATATATGCCACCACAGTCTAAATACAGGACCTTCCATAATCACAAAATTCCCTCATTACTTTTACAGTCACACCTTCCTCCCTCCCATTCTCCATCACTTGTCCCTAATTCCTGCATTTATAGCATTTTGTCATTTGAAAAATGTTACATAAAACATTAAATAGTATGTAACATTTGGAAATTAGATTTTTTTTTCACTCAGATTGTTTCCTGAAGATCCATTCAAGTTACTGCATGTATCAATAGCTTTCTTATTTTTATTGCTGAGTGATTATTTCTTGTGTGTATATATGTACCACAATTTAACCATTCACCTGCTGAATTCACCTGAGCTGTCTCTAGTTTTGGGGCTATTATGAATAAAGCCACTATAAACATTCACATGTAAGTGCTTACGGGAACATAGTTTTAATTTCTCTGGAATAAATATTCAGGAGTAAATTTGGGGTTTCTACAGCAATTTCATGTTTAGTTTTATGAGAAACTGACCAACTGTTTTCAGGGATGGCTATATCATCTTACATTTCCATCAGTGAGGTATTAGTGATTTAGTTTTTTCCACATGCTTCCACATCCATTATCCTTGATAATGTCACTATTGTTTATTGTCACCATTCTGATCTGTTAAGTAGTGATACCTCATTATGCTTTAAATATGCATTTCCCTGCTGGTTCATTATGTTAAATATCATTTCATGTACTTATTTGCCATCTGCATATATCTCTATAGAAAAATCTGTGTCTTTTGCATATTTTCTAATTTGAGTGTTTGTTTTGCTTTGCTATTGAGTTTTGAGTGTTCTTTATATATTCAGGATACCAGTCCTTTGTTGAATATGTGGTTTACAAATATTTCCACACAGTTTATTGCTTATCTTTCATCTTCTTCAACCTGGACTTTCACAGAGGAAAATCTTTTAACTTTGATGAAGTCCAATTTATCAAATTTTTCTTTTATGGATTGTGTTTTGGTGTCAGATCTAAGAATTCTGCCTAGCCCTAGATGTCAAAATCTTTTCTTTCTGTTTTTCCTAAATGTTTTATGTGGTGGTTTAGTCGTTAAATCATGTCTGACTTTTGCCACCCCATGAACTATATAACCTGCCAGGCTCCTCTGTCAACGGGAATCTCCAGGCAAGAATACTGGAGTGGGTTTCCATTCCCTTCTCCAGGGGATCTTCCTGACCCAGGAATTAAACCCAGGTCTCCTGCATTGCAGACAGATTCTTTACCGACTGAGCTAATGATTTAAGTCAATGATTCTAGTCAATTTTGAGTTAATTTGAGATTTAACTTGAGTTTAATTTTCTTACCTGTAGGTGGCCCCTATTCTAGCACCATTTGTTGAAAAGGCTACCCTTCCTTCATTGAACTGCTTTCACTTCTTTGTAAAAAGAATATGGAATTTATATTTTTTAAAATGTATGGTTAGACTGAAGGCAAAAGGAAAAGAGGACAGTGAAAGATGAGACAGTTAGATAGCATCACCAACTCAATGGACATGAATTTGAGCAAACTCCAGGAGATAGTAAAGGACAGGGAAGCCTAACATGCTGCAGTTCATGGGGTTACAAAGAGTTAGTCACAACTTATCAATGGAACAACAACAATGCTTATAAACTGTAAAACATTAGAAGTTACTTTTTATAATAAAGAGGTCTACATATACAAGTATATAAATAAAAATATATATTTTGTAGATAATATATGCTTGTATGTTTAGATAGTAAATCACCAGAAAGCAAGTAATTTTTAATAATAGAGGTAAACTGAGGTTTAAAAAACATGGAGTACTTCATGAATTTGTGTCTCATTCTTACGCAGCATCCATGTTAATCTTCTTTTATCATTCCCAAAACTTTTTATATGCACTATCAGAATGCATACCGCTCATATGTTTTGACTCATCATTCTTACTTATGAAAATTCATTTCTGAAGAGGCAGTATATGCCCATGGCTATTTATACAGCATTATTTATAACAGCTAATAAACGAAGAAGGTAATAAGTCCAAAAATGATACATAGGAAAAGTGTGTTCATCATCCATTGCTGTGTAACAAATTTCCCCAAAATCTACCAACTTAAAACAACAGTTTGTATCATAAGGTCTCTGGTATCTACCCATGACTTATCTGGGTCCTCTAAATGAGAAAGACTGCTTTCAGATGGCAGCTGAGGCTCAAGGCTTTCCCTGAAAGTTCAGCGGGGAAAGGGTGCATGCCCAAGTTTACTGTGTGGTTGCTGGCAGATTTCAGTCCCTTGTAGGCCTCTGGACAGAGGGCATCAGCTCCTCTTTGGTTTTTGGTCAGAGCCGATCACTGGAAGGACTGATGTTGAAGCTGAAACTCCAATACTTTGGCCACCTAATGCAAAGAGCTGACTCATTTGAAAAGACTCTGATGCTGGGAAAGGTTGAGGGCAGGAGGAGAAGGGGACGACGGAGGATGAGATGGTTGGATGGCATCCCCAACTCAATGGACATGAGTTTCGGTGAACTCTGGGAGTTGGTGATGGACAGGGAGGCCTGGCGTGCTGCGGTTCATGGGGTCTCAAAGAGTCTGACATGACTGAGCAACTGAACTGAACTGAACTGAACTATCCTTAGTTTATTGACTTGTGGGCTCCTCCATGTTGTAACTTGCTTTACTGTAATGAACAAGCAGAATGAATGCAAGCCAGTGGAGGAGTCTATTTCACCTAAACACAGAAGTGATTTCTAATTGATTTTGCTGTATTCTATTCACTAGAAGTAAATTCCTGGATCCAGCATACTCAAGGTAAGGGGAATGATATGAGTGGGAATACAAGGAGGCAGAGATTTGGTAATCTACATCAGAAGCTGCCTAGCACAATAAGCAAATATCTACATTTTATATGTTTTTATATATACAACTCAATGTTATTAATCCATTGAATTTTCTACAGTAATTACATAGCGTATGGTATTGCTGTCATCAGTAATGAAAAAAACCTCAGTGACTTGTGATTCAATATCAAATATTCAAAACTGTGCTGAACTGGAGCCCAAGGGGAAGATGAGAAAAATATTAGATGGAAAAATATCTGATCAAGGCTGAGAGTTTTTCAATTAACTCAAAAAATATAAACTTCAAATTCAAAAGCTCAAGGATCTTCCAGTAGGTAAAATGAAAGTCATACCAATGAATACTTTATCATAATTGCTAGAAAACTATGGTTAAAAGAGAAATCTTATAACAAACGAGGAAGAAAATGATCCTGAGAAATAAAGTATAAAAAACTGTTAATCTCTTGTTAGAAATACTGAAAGTCAGAAGACAATAGAATAATCCCTTCAAAATACTGGGGGGAAAAATTGTCAACCTAAAATTATATGTCCAGTGAAAATACTAATCAAAACTGAAAATAAAATAGAGACATTTTAAGATAAACAAAGCCAAAAATAATCATCACTGGTTGACCTATTACACGAGAAATGAAGGAATTTCTTCAGGCTGAAGAGAACTGATACAAGATGGAAACTTAAGACTACATGAATGGGGAGCCCTAGAAACAGAATATAGATGCAGTGAATATGAAATACATTTTCTTCATTTATTAATTTCTTTAAACAATATTTGATTATTGGAAGAAAGAAAATAACTCTGTACTGTAGATTTTCTGTATATGTAGAAGTAAAATGTATGTCAACAACAGCAGGAAGGATAGGAGGGTGATTACCGGACACATGCTAAATACTAAAACCAACAAAAGAGTCTAGACAGAAAAAATAAAGAATAAAAAAATGAAATACTAAAAATTTTTTATTAGTCTAAGAGTAGAAGAAAAGGAACAATAAGAAAATAGAAAACCATTGTGACCCAATAATAGTAATATTAAACCCTATTAATATTAGACTAAAGCATAAAGACAAAACTATATGCTGACTACAAGAAACACTCTTCAAATATAATGACACAGATCAGATAAATATAAAACGATGGTAAAAAAAGATATACAAAAAGTAAGAATGAGAAAGGTGATACAGCTATATTACAATCAAACAAAGAAGATTTCAAGATAAAAATATTTCTAAAGATAAAGAGAAACATTTCCTACTGACAAAGAGTTAATTGTTCAAGAAGACATGCTGAGTGAACATACACATGTCAACAGATCTTCAAAATACATAAGGCAAAAATAGATAAACTAGTGGGAGAAACAGACAAGTTTAGAATTATAATGGAAGACTTTTATCCTCTCTCCAGTAGTTAACAGAAAAAAAAACAAGAAAAAAGAATATTTGAATATTCCCAACCAACTTAACCTAACTGAGCTGCATAAAATACAACATTCAAAATCAAAATGCATATTTATTTCAAGTACATATGGAAAATTCACCAAAATAGACCATCTGTTGAGAGATTAAAGAAGACTCAATAAATATCATACATTGAAATACAGAGTAAGAATTTTGTGAATATAATAGAATTAAATTGTTAAAATTATTAATGACAAAATTAGCAAATATTAAAAATTTTAATATACAGTGATTGGAAATGAAACAAAATCTTCTAAATATGACACGGATCAGAGAAAAATCATAATGCAAATTATAAATTATTTTAAAAGGAATAATAATGAAAACATAGCACTTTAAAATTTTTAGGATCCAATGAAAGCAGCACTTGAGGTAATGTTATAGAATTAACTGCTATATTAGAAAAATGAAAAGGCTTAAAGTAAAAAGAAAAGAAAATAGTATAAGAGTCTAGAAATAGATCCACATCTATAGAGGCAATAGATGTTTGACAAAGTCACCAAAGTAGTTCAACAGGGGAATAATAGTCTTTTCAATAAAAAGTTCTGAAAGATCTCAATATCTGTATGAAACAAGATGATCTTTAATAACTACCTCACACCACTGACAATATTTAATTCAGGGTAACTATAGACCTAAACCTAAAAGTTCCTGTTAGAAAAGATAGAATATCTTCACATCCTCAGGGCAGGCAAAGATTTCTTAGTGAAGAACCCAAAAGCATTAAATGAAAAAGAAAATAAATATTGATCAATTTAACTCCATAAAAATTAAAAACATTCATCAACAAATATTGATAAATAAATGGATATGCAAGACAAAGGCAAGGAGAAATATGTCAAAAGACTGTACTTAAAATATACAAACACATCCTACACTGTAATAATAAGATGCCCCAGAACTACTGGGCAAAAAGCCTGAACATATACTTCACAAAGAAAGATATATGAATGGCCAGTAAGCACATACCAAAGGGCTCAACATTATTAATCATCACGGACTTGCATACTAAAGCCCTAATGAGATACCACTTCAAACTTTAAAATGGTTGAAATTAAAAAGAATGACCACACCAAATGTTGTTGAGGATGTGGAGCACCTAGAACTCTTATACACTAATGATGGTAGAGGAAAGTGGTAAAGCTAATATTGGAAATTAGTTTGGCAATTTCTTATAAAATTACACACATGACCAAAACAAAGAAGGAAAGAGGGAGGGAGGGAGAAAGAAAGAAGGAGAAAGAAAAAAGGACCCAAATGTCCACTAATAGAATAGACAAATAGTGGTATTTTCATAGAGTGATGTATTCCTCAGCAATAAAAGAAAAGACTATTAATACATGCAACAATATTGAAGAATCTCTAAAGCATTTTTCTGAGCAAAAAGAATGCGGTGATTCCACTTATATGAAACAGACTAAACTAATCGATGATGATAGAAATCAGAACTGTGGTTTTCTCTGGAGAGAAGCAGCCAGAATTTATGGGGTAAGGTCATGAAGGGACTCTTTGGAGTGTGTTAAATGCTCTATATGTTCATGGGGATGAATATATTTTTCAAAATTAATCAAATTTCACATTTAAAATCTATGCATTTCACTCTATGTTAATGATGTACCAATAATATTAGTAAAAACTTAACTGATAACCCTATCTCTTCTTGGTAAACTCTTGCTCATTTGTTGGAGTCATCAAAATGAACCCCTGCACAGTCTCATTTTGTATCTGCTAACCTGCCAAATATGAGGATGGGACCACCCTTGTGGCAGAAAGCTAAGAAGAACTAAAGATCCTCTTGATGAAAGTGAAAGAGAAGAGTGAAAAAGTTGGCTTAAAATTCAACATTCAGCAAACTAAATCTTGGCATCCAGTCCGATCACTTTATGGCAAATAGATGGGGAAACAATGGAAACAGTGACAGACTTTATTTTCTTGGGCTCCAAAATCACTATGGATGGTGACCGCAGCCATGAAATTAAAAGGTGCTTGTTCCTTGGAAGAAAAGCTATGACAAACCTAGACAGCATATTAAAAAGTCATGTATAGATGTGAGAGTTGGACTATAAGGAAAGCTGAGCACTGAAGAATTGATGCTTTTGAATTGTGGTGCTGGAAAAGACTCTTGAGAGTCTCTTCGACTGCAAAGAGATCCAACCAGTCCATCCTAAAGGAGATCAGTCCTGAATATTCATTGGAAGGACTGATGCTGAAGCTGAAACTCCAGTACTTTGGCCACCTGATGCAAAGAATGGACTCATTGGAAAAGACCCTGATGCTGGGAAAGATTGAGGGCAGGAGGAGAAGGGGACGACAGATGATGAGATGGTTGGATGGCATCACCGACTCGATGGACATGAGTTTGAGTAAACTCCGGGAGTTGATGATGGACAGGGAAGCCTGGTGTGCTGCAGTCCATGGGGGTCCCAAAGAGTCAGACGCAACTGAGCGGCTGAACTGTTTGACTAAACCTGCCAAAAAAATGAAAGGGCAAACTCTAGTCTAACATATTAATAGTTGCACATGCATTTTTTCTTCCAATCATATTCCCCTGCATCTACAGCACTGCTACAGTATAAGAAGAAGAGATAAGAAAACCAGATAGAATTTCACCCACATTTATTATTGAAGATAGTTCCCAGGTGATTGACAGTAGTATCTCTTTTTCACAGGTAGGCAGTTGCAACAGTTTAAATACCTCTTTCTGAATAGTTTAAAAACCTCTTTGATTTGAAAGTTTACTAAGTTTTCATTAATTTTTTACTTTGCCCTGTCAGTGAGTGCTAGGTGGTTCATACACTTGAAACAGCAAATGCTAAAAAGGTTCAATATATTTGATCAGCAAGAGTCTCTCCTTCTTTCCACCCGTCCCGCTCAAATCTCTTTGAAGTCCCAAACTCTATGGCCTGTGGGCAGAGAAATCTCTTAAGCAGAGTTATAAATGTCCCAAGAAACTCACTACCTTTAGGTCTGAGGTTTCACAGTTTCCTATACCCTATTCATCTTCCTAACTCTGCAAACTAATGAAAAATTCTTGAAATGAAAGGGAGCTGGACAGTCATATTTTTTTTTTAATTAGTAGCATCAAATTTCTCTTTGAAACAAGTTCTCGAATCTTGCTAATTAATATTTTTTTTAAATGGAGAAGTCTGTTTCTAAGTTGTTAAGCAAGAAAAGCAAAGTGCAACCAATGATGTTCTGCTTGTGTTGGAATTTCAGTGAAAATGTCACCCCTTATTCTCAAAAGACAAACACGTAAGCAGCACACATCAACCTATCTTCTTAGACCCAGAAGTTGCATTATCCTCAAACTCTAGAATAAGCTGAACACAAATTATTAATTTCATGGTAAAATCAATATGAAGAAATAGTGATAAAAAAGAAACCATTATGTTGCCTCAGGTGAGTCCTTCATGTGTTTTCAGCCATTATTTGTCTCCTGGCCATCCATTAGCTTTCATCAATCCTTGCTACTTTGAAATGAATCAAGGTCTGATGCATACGAGTTTACTAAAGGAGAAAATTCCAGAGACTGACAAACCATACTCTTAACTGCCTCTTTCCCAAACTTATCCCAAACCCAGCTGCTTCACTGATAGGGTTGGGGTCCCTTTAGACATGGTGTCTCCAGATCCAGGAGATCTTGTTCCAACTCAACTCAACCATTGTGTAAACATGAGTAAGCCCTTCACTCTCATTCTCCTTCATTCTCCTTGTCTGACAATCTTTAGTTGGTGAGTCTAGAACTACAGAGTCACTTTGTGTGAAGTTTCATGAAAATATAAAGCAAGAGGATCTATCTTAACGCTTTCCCATCAAACTCTCAAATTTACCTGCCACTCTTTCTATCTTCCTTCCTTTCTCCCCATGAGAGTGAGCAGCTTTCCTCATGTCTAAGATCAACTGTTTGACCTATGCTTAGGATCACAGTCCCCATCTTCTAGGAAATGGTTATTAATCATGACTGCACATTAAATCACTTTGTGAACTTTTTTTTTTTTTTAATATCTGCCAACCTCATTCCAGAAGGAAGGTTTGGAGGATAAAGATAGTGGCTGAGGCATCAGCATTTTTTCAAAGTTCTTAAGGCAATTTAAATGCATAACCATAGTTGAGAAACTATGATCTAGAAAAGATTATGTGATCCATAATTGCTCTGTGGGTGCTGATTCCTTCCTAGTAAGTATTTAGACACAGTTTATTTCCCACTATGAAAATTCCTCCTTCAACTCTCCCCATCCCCAGCTATCTCCCAACTCTCTTCTCATGATATGACTGTTTTTACTTGTTGAATTTGATTTACTATAAAAAAATTAAAGAACCTTTGCATGAAGAATATCAGACTTTCTTATTCTGTCTTTATCTGATTTTTAGTATCAAGATTGTTCTGGTCTATAGAATGAGATGCGAGATATTCTTGTCTCTTCCATTTTCTGCAGGAGTTTTGTAGAATTGGTATTATTGCCTCTTCAAGTGCTTGGCAGAACTGACTGATGAAACTGGATGGCTAGGAGTTTTCTTGAGAAAATGAAAAGGTTAGTTGCTCAGTCGTGTCTGACTGTATGGAACCCGATGGACTGTAGCCCTCTAGATTCCTCTGTCTATGGAATTCTCCAAGTGAGAATACTGGGGGGCGGGGGGGTATCCATTACCTTTTGCAGGGGTTCTTCCCAGCCCAGGGATTGAACTCAGATCTCCTGCATTGTAGGCAAATTCTTTACCATAGATATAAGGCTATAGGTTATCTAATTCTTCTTGAGAAATCCTTAGTGGTTGGTGTCTTTTATGGAATTTTTCCAGTTAAGTTGGCTAATTTGGTTTCATAAGGTAATTTATAATATTGCCCCATTATCTTCTTGATACCTGTAGAAATCACACTCTCAGTACTGATATTGGTAATTATTACCTTTACTCTATTTGTTCAGATAAAAATATCTAAAGATTTATTTATTAAATTTCTCAAATAACTTTGTTTTGGTTTCATTTTTTTTTCTGTTTTCTAGCTCATTGATTTCTAGTCTGATCTATATTATTTCTTTTCTTCTGCTTACTGACATTTCCTCATCATTCTCTAGTTTCTTAAGTTGGAACATGAGGCCATTGGTTTAAGATCTTCTTTTCTAATATAGATGTTTGGTGCTATGTATTTCTCTCTAAATGCTGCTTTGATCAGAATCTCATAAATATTAATATATTGTGTTTTCATTTCATTCACTTCAAAATACTTTCAAATTTCAATTTTTATTTATTTTTTTACAAACAAGTCATTTAGAAATGTGTTATTTGTTATTTATTTTCCAGATATTTGAGGATTTTTAACATTTTTATCCATTATTTATTTCTAATTTTCTCCCACTGTTGTTAGATAACATATATTCTATATGATCTGAATCCTTCTACATTTATTGAGTTTATTTTTGTGATCCAGAATGGGTTTATATTGATAACATCCAATGTACACTTTTTAAAAAGTGTTCTCTATTGTTGGATGGCAATGTTCTATAAATGTCAACCAGGTAAAGTTGGTTTATAGTGTTGTTCAACAGGGATTGAACCTGGGTCTCCTGCATTGCAGGCAGAGGCTTTTCAGTCTGAGCCACCAGGGAAGCCAGTCTTGACTGGAACCTAATTTTAAGCAGATGTTTTTTAAATTTATGTAATGTACGTTTAATTGAAGTATAGTTGATTTACAACGTGTTAGTTTCTGCTATACAGCAAAGTGATTTAGTTTATTTTTTTTCATTCTTGTTTATTATAGGATATTGAACATAATTTCTGTTCTCTGCAATAGGAACTTGTTCTTTAGTCATCAAAAATATTGTGTGAGTGAAAGTTGCTCAGTCGTGTCTGACTCTTTGCAACCTCATGGACTATACAGTCCATGGAATTCTCTAGGCCAGAATACTGGAGTGGCTAAGCCTTACCATTCTCCAGGGGATCTTCCCAACACAGGGATAGAGCCCAGGTATCCTGCATTGCAGGAGGATTCTTTACCAGCTGAGCCACAAGAGAAGCCCAAGAATACTGGAGTGGGTAACCTATCCCTTCTCCAGTGGGCCTTCCTGACCCAGGAATCAAACCGGGGTCTCCTGCATTGCAGGCAGATTCTTTACCAACTGAACTATCAGGGAAGCCCTTAATAACATTTGCATCTGCTAATCCCAAACTCCCAATCCATCATCCCCTCCTATGACCCAGCAATCCCACTCCTTGACATATATTCAGGCAAAACTATAATTTGAAAAGATACATGTACCCCTATGTTCTCAACAGCACTATTCACAACAGCCAAGACATGGAAACGACCAAAATGTCTACCAAGCGATGAACGGATAGAGAAGTTGTGGTACATATAGACAATGAAATACTACTCAGCCATTAAAAAGAATGAAATAATGCCATTTGCAGCTACATGGATGGACACAGAGATTATCATACAAAATGGAGTAAACCAGAAAGATTAAGGCAAATGCTACATGATAACACTTACATGTGGGATCTAAGTAGTCCTTGTAAACACCTACTTTTTTCCCACTGCCATTAAACTTCATAAATTCATCTCCAAATTATCTCTTGGATGTATTTAGTTCTCCCCATTATCACTGAATTCTCTGTAGTTTTAAACCACCCACTTTTCCTCCTGATTTGCTATAACCAGTGATCACCAATGGGTTTTCTTCTTTTCACTTGTCTGAACCATGTCCTACTCTATTCATCTGATTACCAAGAAAACTTTTATTAAAGCACAATCACATCATATCATTTCTTCCACCCTTAAGACCTCATGATGCTTCTGCTTATTTAAAGGAACCATAAAAGCATGAGGAGATAAGCCATAAATTGGAAGAAGATATTTGCAACATATCTATTCAAAAAATTATCTGGAATATGTTATTTTTTAAAAAATTTTATTGGAGCATAGTTGACTTACAATTTTTGTGTTAGTTTTAAGTGTACAGTAAAGTGAATCAGTTAACATACATTCACTCTTTTTTAGATTCTTTTCCCATACAAATCATTGAAGAGTTTTCAGTAGAGTTCCCTGTGCTATACAGTAGGTTCTTACTAGTTACCTATTTTGTATATAGCAGTGAGTACAAGTCAATCTTCCAATTTATCTCTCCCCACTTAAACTCTGATAACAATAAGTTTGTCTTCTACATCTGTAACTCTGTCTCTGTTTTGTAGATAAGTTTATTTGTACCCTCATTTTAGATCTCACATATAAAAGATAGTATATGATATTGTCTTTCTCTGACTTCACTCAATATCAATCTCTAGGTCCATTCATATTCCTGAATATGGCATTATTTCTTTCTTTTTCATGGCTGGTAGAGGAGGGAAAGATTGGGAATTTGAGATTAGCAGATGCCAACTGTTATATATATTTTGGATGGATAAACAAGAAGGCCCAACTGTGTGTGTGTGTGTGTGTGTATATATATATATCCCCCACAGGGATATACTCCAAACCTGTCATAAACCATAAAAGAAAAGAATATATATACAACTAAATCACTTTGCTCTGCACCTTAAACTAACACAACATTGTAAATCAACTATACTTCACAAAATTTTTAAAAGGGAAAAATAAGATGAATGCATTATAGGAACTGATACCATTATCAGTTCAGTTCAGTTCAGTTGCTCAGCCACATCCAACTCTTTGTGACCCCATGGACTGCAGCATGCCAGGCCTCCCTGTCCCGTCACCAACTCCCAGAGCTTGCTCAAACTCATGTCCATCGAGTCGGTGATGCCATCCAACCATTTTATCTTCTGCCGTCCCCTTCTCCTCCCACCTTCAATCTTTCCCAGCATCAGGGTCTTTTCAAATGAATCAGCTCTTTGCATCAGATGGCTAAAGTATTGCAGTTTCAGCTTCAACATCAGTCTTTCCAATGAACACCCAGGACTGATTTCCTTTAGGATGGACTGGTTGGATCTCCTTGCAGTCCAAGGGACTCCCAAGAGTCTTCTCCAACACCACAGTTCAAAAGCATCAATTCTTCAGTGCTCAGCTTTCTGTATGGTCCAACTCTCACATCCATACAGGACCACTAGGAAAACCATAGCCTTAACTAGATGGACCTTTGTGACAAAGTAATGTCTCTGCTTTTTATATGCTGTTTAGGTTGGTCATAACTTTCCTTCCAATAAGTGTGCAGTATTAAGCCGGTTACCATCATGGGAGATGAATTCTGCAGAGAAACTCTGTGTCCCAGCATATCTCACCAGGTGAGGGAGCTGGCGTATTAATACACCAATTCCTATCTATCTTTTTTGAGGGGTTGCTGAGATGAGGTGTTAATTTCCAGTACATCTAGCCAGTCAGAGTGGGGACAAAATAGACACTGATGGCCAGAGAAAGTCTCAGGCAAAACAGAGAATGCCATTGCTGGAACCTGGGACTAGATCTCAAGGCTGCACTGAAATGGAAAGGGCAAATGGATGGGGGCAGAGCGCTGACTGTGGCTGCTATGCATAGTGGACGGAGAGCACAAACCCAGCGGAGGAGTGAGCATTTTGTATCAAGTGTAGAGCTTACTCTTGAGAGACAAGAAGGGGATTTAATGAGGAGACACACATACAATGATCCTTTCATTTCCTACTGGTGGTAGGTACCAGCAGGAAAGTCGACACAGTCAATGGGATAAGTCGAGGAACTGTTTACAAAGATGAGGATAGGGTGCTGGGAGACCACAAGGTTCTAAGGGTTTTCCCCACCTGGAGAGCTAAGCAATAAGGGCAGGGAAGCAGTTCCAGGAACCTGAATTCAGGAAGAACCTGGTTATAGGGCGGGAGCCAGGATCAACCTGCTCCCATGCACTGTTTCCTCCCATCTTTGAATCCAACAGGAAGCCAGAAGGAGGCGCAGAGGAGTCAGCCTCTAGGGCACAGGTCAGGTGAGGGGTGGAGAGTGGATCTGCAGACAAAAGATGTTGAGCACATCTCTTTGGTGCAGGTGGTAGTATTTTTCGTATTGCTGAATGCCTTACATACTACTGAATACATTTTCAAAATATATCTTTCATGGAAGTGTTTTGTTATTTTGGCACTAGGTTGTGGTCCGACTATACAATCCCATGGACTGTAGCCCAACAGGCTTCTCTGTCCATGGGATTTCCCAGACAAGAATACTGGAATGGGTTGCCATTTCCCGACCCAGGGATAGATGTCTCCTGCACTGTAGCAAGATTCTTGCCCACTGAGCCACCGGGGATGCCCTTATTGTAAGTTGCTTGTTCATAAAAAAAAAAAAACCTAATACGGCCACCCAGTCTGCATTCCAATCCAGATTCACAGTTTCAACCAGTATCAGTTCCCTTTCTGTCTCTTGTCACCACTGGGCTCCTATGTGGTCCTAGGTATCTCCCACTCTATCCTGCCTCAGGGTTTCCATGCATGCTGTTACTTTGGCATAAAATATTTTCTCACTTTATCTTTGCTCAGCCCACCTTTAAACCTCAGGCTCCAGTTTAAAGGTCCACTCCAAAGATGCCTTTCCCATTCCCTGGGATCCCTCAAGTCCACTTGGCAGATACATCTGTGTGTATACACTTTCACAGTTTATTTACAAAATCACCAGCACCACCACATATTTAATGGCCAAAACCTCCTTGGTTCTAGTGTAGCACAGACAATATAAGAAACTGGTTTCTTCATCATACAACACCTCCCACCACAATAGAGATTGACGCAATATTCAAGCCTAACTCGGGGACAGAAAATGGCAAAGAGTTTGGAAATCATCGTGGTAAATTATCTTGTCCTGGTTTCTTGCCTTGTGATTGCAACATGTCCCAGGGCCTTTGCTCCTTGTAGAATCCATGCCTAATATCATTGCCTCAAAAGCTTGGACAGTCTAAAGTTACCAAAGCAAAGCTTAACTCTCAGTGAACCTGGGTGGCCATCAGAAGGTGGAGCAGCATGGTTTTGGAAATCCAGAAAAAATTATTTGGGGTACAGACAAAAAAGAACAAATTGTAAACCCAGAATGTTGAACATCCAGTCTTTTGTGTTACTCCTGATAGAGATGGGTGATGCACAAGAATGCAGGAGACAAGCATTTGCATCCATGATTTTAATTCTATCTCACTATTATGCATCATTGTGGCTAATATTAAGCCTCGGAATATCAAGTCAACTCTCTGCAATAACCAATTACTATATTTCAGTAATTATGAGCCTGCCATTCTCTTACAAGGGGCCAGATCTACCTCTACCTCCCGAGAGCCAAGCATGGTGCCTGATTTATAATGGCAATTGATTATTTACTGAATATATAGAGTCTGCAGTCAGATACCTGCCCACAGCCAGGAGTCTATTGAATGGAGACAGCAACTCAGCACAGAAATGAAATCTACTTCAGGTCAGTGAAAAAGCATTTTCTGTCCAACAATAGGACTGAAGATATAATAGTTTAAATAGAATGAAAGAGTAGGGAAGAGGGCCAAAGGGAGGATGGGGGAGTGAGCTAGAGACCCTACCAGAACCCAGAGCCTGGGCCCCCAATCCTGACATCCTTGTAGCCAAATTAGCTTTTGGGCTGGGGAGATGGAGGGTCCAGGGCTGAGAAATGCCTTCTCAGAATTTCTAGACTCCTAAGGTGACTGGCATCTTCCTCTGCCAGAAACACACATGAGATGGGCATCAGACCATTGAGCCAAAAGGCCAGAGCTGCCACAGGAGGAGACCACTGGGTTATTAAATGGTGACTCTCTTTAAAAGTTACAAATCAATACCCATTCATTGTGTGAAATTTAGACAGTATAGAAATGAGCAACAAAGAAATGAAAATTGCCCAAAATACCACCACCTAACGAAAAATTACTGCTAACATTTCAAGTTTTCCTTCCGCATTTCTTTTTCATAAGAACGTGAAGTGTGTGTGAGGGGGGGTGTGTGTGTGGTTTTGTCTGCACACTGCGTGTGCTGTGCGTTGTGTATCACGTTGTTGTGTTGTACATTAACATTGTGGACGTAACGTGGCTGTGTGTTCTGTGTGGAAAAGGATTAGTGCCTGTATATTTGGGTATGGTGGCTATGTGTGCGTGCTGTGGATGTAACACACATGCACATTCAATGTATGTTGTATGTATCATGTGTGTTCTGCATATGACGTATCTGTTGTCTGTGCCATGTGCTTGAGTCATGTGTGTCGTGTGTTATTTTGTGTTTGTGCATCATGTGTATTGCGTGGGCATGTCTGGGGGTGGGTGAGTGTTGGGCAGGCAGTCTCATTGTGGGTGTGTGTGCTGTGTGTATGTGTGGCTCTGAGTGTAGCTCAAGCATCTGTGGGCAGTTGAGCAGGCTGCTGGGAAGCACACTGTAGCCATTTCAGAATTCGCCCCTCTTTACTGCAAATGAGGTGGAGTTCCAGGTACCACATTGATACATATTTTCCTTTAAAACTAAATTCAAACATTTAAAAGCAGGTTTATTTAACAGCTTCCCTGGTGGCTCAAATGGTAAATGATCTGCCTGCAATGCAGGAGAGCTGGGTTCAGTACCTGGGTCAGGAAGATCCCTTGGAGAAGGGCATGGCAACCCACTTCAGTATTCTTGCTTGGAGAATTCCAAGGACAGAGCAGCCTAGAGGGCCCCAGTCCATGGGGTCACAAAGAATGGGACACAACTGAGCAATTAACACTTTATTTAACAAAATACATAAAGAGGATAATCCTTTAGGTGGAAGTTTGGGAAACTCTGCTCTGAAGGAATTTTGAATCTTCTCATCTTCCAGGATTCCATGATGAAAATGCTGAGTGTTTCTTCTGGAAACTTAAAAGGCCTATGATGGAATGTATTATACTCTCAGTCTTAATAAATAGCTAAGACAGAATTAGGAGGTCCTCTGACCAGCCAGTCTGGAACTGGCCAGCCTCTTACTGGCCTGCAAGTCTCCAGGCTGGCAGGACTCAGAGCAGAGAGGACTGAAGTGGCATTGTGTCTGGAAAGCAGACAGCCCAGATCCCAAAACTGTTAAGTGGCATCTCCTAGTGGCCTTCTTCCTGGATGAAACCACAATTTCGAGGCTGGAGCACCCATCTCCCCGTTGTTTTGTCCTCTTCACTCTCTCCCCATCTTCCCAGGTGAACATATGCAATGTTCAGGGCTGCTCCATGGGCCTTGGCCCTGATGTGAACCCCAGGTGACCTCGACTGAGCATCCCTGACACTCGGCTACAACAGGCCATGGAGATATTCACCTGGACCCTTCTCAGACTTCCTTGACTGTCACTGTCAAGACCCCACACCTATATGGGAATAGAACCTTAAAGAGAGTAGATGTATGCATATGCATAACTGATTCACTTTGCTCTACGTGTGAAACTAACACAGCACTGTAAATGAACTATACTTCAATAGAAAAAAAAAAATGACCCCACAGCAAACATTTTATATGGTGTCTGGCAGTTAACGCATTGCTTTTATTCACATTCAAGGATTTCCACCAAACCAACCAACACAGGGGATATGACCATTGTGCCAAACCAGGAGCCGTGTATGTGTGTGTGTGTGTGTGTGTGTGTGCGTGCATATGCATGTGTGTGTCAGGAGTGCTAAGGTGATGGTGACTTTGTTTATCCAGAGAGTTGGGTCAGGTCACTTCACCTTTGAGTTTCTGATGCTTTGATAGCCAGGTATGGGGCTTCCCAGGTGGCTCAGTGGTAAAGAATCTGCCTGCAACGCAGGAGATGCTGGTTTGATTCCTGGGTCAGGAAGATCCCCCAGAGTAGGAAATGGCAAACCGTTCCAGTATTCTTGCCTGGGAAATCCCATGGACAGAGGAACCTGTCGGCCTATGTTCCATGGGATGGCACAAGAGTCATACAGGACTTCACACCTAAATAACTGCAACATTCTCTAGTGCCATGTGGTTATTAAGCAACACGATTGTCTTTAAAGCCAGGGTCTCTGATCCCAACCCTCCCACACCTTCTGCTGCACCAAGACCTCCCTGAGTGGGTGTGGCCTCTGGGGTGACCCCTACCCCAACCTTCCCCATCCCCCACCCAAGCCTACTTCCACCGGGAAATAGCCTCTCCCTCTGAAGAGTCTTGCCCTGGCCACACCTTTCCAGGCAGAGAGCAATTTCTCTCTGAGACAGGCAGGGAACATAATGAATGAACAAGACCTTAAGGAAAAAAAGAGAGCAAACCATATTTTTCTTTCTTTCGAGATAAAAATAATATGCCTGCACGTCAGAATCTCCCATGACAGAGCTAATGTCCAGGAGCAAAAATGAGAAAATAGCAACCTCCTCTTGCTAATGTGAACATAACAACAGGCCCCTCTGACAACCAAAGAGCCCCAGAAATCCCTCCCTCACACAGCTACGCTGAGAGACCTGAGAGTTCTAGAGGAAATTCTTTCTTGTGCTTCATTCTGCTCCTCTTCGTTAAGTACAGCCAGAAAATATCTGTAAAAATTAACCTAAAGCTTAATGGTTTATGTAAGAATGCCTTAATAAAAATATGTTGGCAAGGTTATTGAACTGTACAATAAAACCCTCCCACTCGATACTTTTCAGTCTAATTTCTGTCTAAAGCTTATTCAGCAAACCAAAATGCCAATGCTCTCCTTCAATTTCCACTTCTCTGAACCTGCTAATTTACGAATAAGAAAGGATTTATTTGTGTTATTAGCTACATGGAACCTCATCTCAAAAAAGTAGCTTTAAATACTGAACTCCTGAGATGCCCCAAGATCCACCAAATATCTGAAGGATGACTTTGATTTTTTTCTGCAAGCTGTGTTTGATTTACATCAATTAGGGCCTCCACATAAGGTATCATATAACAGGAAGGCTAATAACCCAGAAATAACCTCATTAAAAGAGACAGCATATCGGTCTAAACAGAATGAACTCTAAGCAGAAAAATTAGTGACCTGGAAAGTAGCAGGAAGAGGTAATGGCAGTACCATGAAAAAAAATACATTCCCGTTAGCAAGTCAAAGGAGAAAGCACCAGCAATAAAGTAAAAATACAATAGAAGCAGAAGCAGAATATTTTTTTAATGTTTTTAATCTGTTCAAATCTTGGAACATAAAATTTGTTTGCCCCCAGTCAAAAAGAGTCTCTGAAATCATACCTATATTCCTCATAGCCTCCAACGGGAGACTCTGTGCCCAACCTGTTCACATGTCAAATGGATTGAGTACATCTCTGTGGCCTGGCAGGTTCTGGGGCTCTGCATTTTTCTACCATCATGAACAGTGTTGCAACTTGGTGAGCCTCCTTTTGATTATTACCAATCCTTCCCAGTACATGTAAGGTCTTTTTTGTCACATCAAGATCTGTTCTGCGGCACAAACCATCAGAGGAAAAATGTCACCCGCTGCCTCTCCATATCCATTCCTAGGGCCCTCCCCTGGATTCCCACACTATCATAACTTTATGTATATAAAGTCTGCCAAGAAAATGACTGTTTTCACGAAGACTCACACATGTGGTTTGGCTAATTTAAAGAGGAAGAAGAAGAAAAGAAACACTTAGGCCATTTATAAATGGCAAGAAGACAAACTGAATAGGGGAAAATATTTGCAATGATATGACCAACAAGGGATTAATATCCAGCATATATAAACAGCTCATACAACTTAACATCAAAAAAAAAAGAAAAGAAAAGAAACCTGATTGAAAAGTGGGCAAAAGAATTGACTAGACATTTCCCAGAGGAAATGTAGATGACCAACAGGCATAGGAAAAGATGTTCAACATCACTAATCATCAGGAAAATGAAAACCAAAACCACAATGAGATATCACCTCACACCTGCCAGAATGGCTATCATCAAAGTTTCTATAAATAACAAAAGTTGGTGAGGACAAGGAGAAAAGGGAACCCTCGTACACTGTTGATGGGAATGTAATTGGGGCACTCACTGTGGAAACAATTGTGGAGGTGTCTCACAAAATTAAAAATAGAACTACTATATGAAATTCAGAAAGTCCACTCCTGGGTGTATATATGAAAAAAAACAAATATACTACTTTGAAAGGATACATTCATTCTAATGTTTATAGCAGTATAGTTTACACTTACCAACATATGGAAGCAACTTAAGTGTCTACCAAGATGAACAGATAAAGAAGATGTGTTATATACATATAACATATATATATAATGGAATATATATATAACATATATATAATGGAATATATATAACATATATATATATATAATGGAATATATAAATATAACAAATATAATGGTATATACATATATATATATATATATATAACATATATATAGTGGAATATTACTCAGCCAAAAAAAAGAATGAAATTTTGCTATTTGTAGCAACATAGATGGACTTGGAGGGCATTATGTTAAGTAATGTAAATCCTACAGAGAAATTCAAATACTGTGCAATGCCACTTTTATGTACAATCTAAAAGATACAACAAACTAATGAATATAACAGAACAAGCAGACTCACAAACATAGAGAACAAACTAGTGGTTACCAGTGAGGAGAGGGAAATGAGAGAGGCAATAGAGGGGTAAGGGTGTAAGAGTACAAACTATTAGGTATAAAAGAAGCTGCAAGGCTATTACTGTCCAACACAGGGAATTCAGGCAGTATTTTACAATAGCTATAAATGGATTATAACCCTTAAAATGTGAATCACTATATTGTATGCCTTTAATTTATATAATATTATACATCAGATATACTTCAAGTTTTTAAAAGGATTAAAGAGGACATTAAAAAAGAAGACGTGGGGAAAAGAACATATCCAGGCTGTCCTTGAACTCCTAGTTCCTGAAGGGTCTCACTCTCCATGGGAGATCCCACAAGACTACGTGCAAGTGGTGCTTAATTCCTAAGCTAACAGAGTGATACCTACACACAATAAGTAACTCAGCTTTAAACTGATACGTGTTTCTATGTGGCACATTAAAACTGGGATTGTAATTGAGTCACTGGGAACATCCTGGTTATCTCTTACTCAAATTTTCCATTGGCCATTCATGGGTAAAGCCACCAGACAGAAATCTCTTCTCCAGGAATCCTTGGCTTTGGAGCAATTCTTCAGTGGCAGGAGACTCAGGACCCTAAGTCTTTTCTCAGCCCAAGAAGAGAAAGAAGGCCACCCTGAAGAGCAGGAATCAAAGGCCTGGGTGACCCAGGTTACAGGGCTGAGGCCTTGGCCCAAAATGACCCATGCTGAGGCCACCAGGGCTTCAGTGCCTTGAGACCAAGCAAGTGCTCTCCTTAGTCGTTTGGTATGAGTCATTAGCCTCCTTGCCACCCTGCTGACGCCTGGGTGCATCGGAGTTCAGAGTCGTGGGCTCCCAAGCAGAAGACTAATCTTGGGTAGGGATGTGAAGGAAAAGATGGGAGGAGATGACTGTCTGAAGAAGTCTGGCAGGACATAAGATACTTCCTGCATCCAACCTTCCTGCTCCAATCTAGTCCCCACAAAATCACACTGGATACAGCTCCCAGTCTACAATCCTCTTCCTTTCCCAAATGAACCCTCAGATCAGCCTGTCCTTCTCTCCCTATGCAATCCAAGCTCATTCCTGCCTTCTCACCTTCATCCTCATGCTCCTTCATGGCCCCACCATTTCCACCTAGAGCCCTCCTTCCTGTCCTTCTATCCTTGTGGACACAGCCTCAAGCACCAGCTCCCTCCACTTCCTGATGACTTTGTCATTTCCAACAACATCTCCTTCCCCCATCCTTTTTGTTTTGTTTTGTTTTGTTTTGTTTCGTTCCTTGTGCATGCGTGCCAAGTAGCTTCAGTCGTGTCGGACTCTTTTCAACCCTGTGGACTGTAGCCCCCAGGCTCCTCTGTCCATGGGATTCTCCAAGCCAGAATACTGGAGTGGGTTGCCATGCCCTCCTCCATAGGCTCTTCCCAACCCAGGGATCAAACCCTCATCTCTTATGTCTCCTGCATTGGCAGGTGGATTCTTTACCACTAGCACCACCTGAAGCACCTAATTACTCCCAAATGGTGACTAGATCATATCCTGCTTCTTCAGGACAGGGACTACAAGCTTGGATTCTTGCATCGGCCACTCAAGGAGTTTCATGCAGGGAACTATGTGAGGACATTTTCAGTAGGAGGACTAAAGCGGGCATCTGTTGCTGCATTGGACCAGTGCTGCCAAATATTCATTTAAAAAAAAAAATGAAAGCCAGAAATGAGGATTTTTGTGTGAAATCTCCTAGGGTTGGCAACCAGTCCAACAGCAGTTGTAAGTACAAGTTGGCCAGCTAGAGTCTTGTTGTTCAGTCACTAAGTCATGACCAACTCTTTGCCACCCTGTGGACTGCAGCATGCCAGGCTTCCCTATCCACCACCAACTCCCAGAGATTGCTCAAACTCATGTCCATTGAGTTGGTGATGCCATCCAACCATCTCATCCCCTGTCGTCCCCTTCTCCTCCTGCCTCCAGTCTTTTCCAGCATCAGGATCATTTCCAATGAGTCAGTTCTTTGCATCAGGTGGCCAAAGTATTGGCATACTGGTGGCCATACCATTGGCCTATAGGCTGTGTGTTTCCTCCCAGGAGACAGAGGGCAGATTTTTGTGGGCACCAGGTGCCCACCTTTCCCACAGCGCACCTGCTGTGGCCTGGGGGTGGGAAGATGTCACAGGTTGGGTAGAACGTGGGGCCATCTTGCTCTTTATTTCCCAGGAAGAGACAAGGCTTCCTCCTCATGCACCCTCTGCGGGTGGGGACATCTTGGCTTTCCTCACAGCATCATTAAGGCATAGAAAACAACCCTGAAGTGTTTCATTCAACTCTGTGAGAATTGCCAGAAGAGCTAAGAGCTTCTTAAGCAGATTCCTTCCAAGCCATTTGGGCCCCTTCTATAAATAAAGCTGTAGACAATTTCGGAAAAGCATATTTATTTATCTGATAGATCATAACAGCTCCTTCGGTGCCTTTAGCCTCCTGGTGTGATCGTCAGGCACTTAGCTCCCTTTCACTTAGTTAGGCCACTTTCTGAGCAACAGAAATGGTGTTAACCCCTTGGACGATCAGGCGCTTGACATGATGGGGTCCTCCTTGCGGTGGGCCTCACTCTGATCTGAGCCATTAACAGGAAGGCAGCAGCAGATGCCAAGGGAAATTATTAATAAGCAGAGGCTGGATGACTCCAAGCCAGCAAAAACATTTCCAGAGTGGCTAACAGCTAAAGGGAAGGAGCGGAAGAAAGGAGGAGGAAATGGTTATGTCCTTCTCCAAACAGCAGGAAGAAAAAAAAGGTAATGGAAAAAGATGAACAAGATGGAATCTTTCCCTCTTGGGTTTAAGCTGCCTCAGTTTCTTGCCTGTGCTTCGTAGGTTCAAATTTTTGGTTCAGATTGTGCAGAGAAAGGCTCTCTCAGGCTTAACACTATTGATACTTGGGGCTAGAAAATCTAGGTTGACAGGAGCTGTCCTGTGGGTTGTAGGATGCTTTGAGCTTCCCTGGTCTCCACCCACTAGATGCCAGGAACAGCCTCCTATCCTGGTGTGAGAATCACCTGTCTATAGATATGAACATGTCTATAGATACATCTATAAGTGTGAAGATGTCTATAGATAGGAACAAACATCCCCTGGGGGAGCAGAATCACTACTCTTCTGAGAACCACTGAATTAGACACACAGATGGACTTGAGAATCAATGCAAAAGAAATAGCAGAGATCCAGAGCCTTAGAGAGAGGCAACTCTGGTTCAAGTACCAGTTCCACCACCTTTATGGTGACCTTGGTCAAATTACTTTCCATCTGGGTCTCAATTTTCTCATCTGCAAAGTAGGATGACACTCACCACACCAACCACGTACGATTTTGTCAGTGTTAAAACATTATTCATATCACGTCCTTGGTACAAAACGCCACATAATAAGAAATCAGATATCACCTTACCACTGTAATATTTATTATCAGAAAAATGGTCTCTGTCACAACTTAACATACATTTTCCAATCCCTCTAACCAGTTGTCCTCCAATATAAGAAGCGTTTGTTGTGTGATTGATTAGTAACAACAACCCTCCCCAATAAAAAGTCATATTTCAGGAAATCCTGCTACAGACCTTTAAATCACTTGTATGAGTTAGGACTGGTTGTAAGCAACTGGAATCTAGTCTTAAACAGAAGAAAAATATCTTGAATACTAAAGGGCAGCTCCAGGCTCCAGAATCAAAAAGGAAAGCTGTGAAACCAGACTCAGCAAATGGCAGAACCAAGGCAAATCTGTGACTTAGCTGTGGGGGTTAATCCATGTTCCTCTCTGAGCACGGCCTCTGGAATTAAAGTGCCAATTGCTGTGTTTCTGTTATTGCATAACCCTGTACAAGGCTGAAATCCCAGTAGAGGCTATGATTGACCAAGCTGAGGCCACATGCTCATTCCTGGCCAGGGTGGGATGGTAGGGCACTTTGCTTGACAGTTTTCCTAAGGCTGTTCCCCCGCAAGGCGGGGTAAAAGGTCCTTTTGGTTTTTTATTGTGGCTGTTTGCTTTGTTTTATTTATTTATTTGGCTGTGTCTGGTCTTAGTTGCAGCACACAGGATCTTCTTTGCACCATGTGGGACCCTTCGTTGCAGCGCACAGACTCTCTAATTGGAGGGAGGGCTCTCTGGCTCATGAGCTTAATTGCTCCACAGCATGTGGGATCTTAGTTCCCTGACCAAAGATCAAATCTATGTCCCCTAAATTGCAAGGCAGATTCTTAACCACTGGACTATCAGGAAAGTCTTGGAGAGGATCTTTTCTAATAGGAAAATGAAGTAGCACTAACTGCCACTCCCCACCCCCTGCAAAAAGGAGGCTGAATGAGCAAGATCAACAAATGCTCTGTACCCCAAAATGCACCTGTCTGCTCTTTGCCGGGACCATTGCTGTGTGTTGCTTCAGCACAGAATGCAAAAGTACCCCACTGTACTGGATCACAACCTCCCAAAGAAGACGCCAATCCTTTAGACAGTTCTGACATCCCCGCAAAAGAAGGCCACGCACAGTTGGAGACGGTGACAAGGCTTTCATTTCCTCCTAACTAAGAAGACTGGGGCACTTTGTCCTCTGGCCAGCAACACCACCCAGCATCATTCCATCCTCTGTGCTCTTAGACCGGTGCCCCAGACCCTTCTCCAGTCCGTACTTCCTCCCCTGCCCCAGAGAGACAGAATCTGGCCTCTTCACTCAGCCTTCCCCACCCCCATCCCATCCCCACACGTGTTTGATTCTCGCCTCCGAACATGAATGTAGGCTTGATACAACCACATCTGGATGTAAGTCCCTGGAGCTAATTAATTGAGAGCCTCCTTTATTAAATCAACCCACGAAGAAGCACAGGAATGAACATGGCCTCCATGGGGTTGAAGCTGAGTATTGAGCCAAGTGAGAGGGAGGGCTGGCAGGTTTGGAGGTATTGATTTGTCAAGATGCGAAACCCAACCTGAGAGGCATCCTTTCTGCTGAGGTTACCATTTAGGCCGGAAGATGCTCTTGGCACTAAAGCATGGCATGAAAGCTTCCCTTAGATGGCAGGATAAGGGAAATGTTAGACACGCAGAGAGAGCAACTTGGCACCTGAGATTTATTAATATTTTAGAAGTGGAAGGCACGCGTTCCAGGCTGACTCATGGCTTGCTGAGGAAGAATCCAGGTAAACAAATTCACAACATCATTAAAAACAAAAGCTTCACCTTTGCATTGTTGTTCCTTCATCAGATAAAGATGATGAGCTAATTACTCAGATAAAAGCCATATCTTTCAGACAACAGGATGAAAGGGCTTAGCTATGTGTCTGTGGTTTCTCCATCATAACATCCTTGGGGACAAAACTTAAATCATAATTTTATTAATGACACACAAAGGATTAGGTCAATTTTTCCATAGACTCAGAATTTGGCAAGGCAGAGATCAGACAAAAAAGTCGAAGCAGAAAAAAGTGAACCTAGGACAGTCTGTTCTCCACATAGATCTTTTCCTTCTCAGATGAATCTGAAAGAGAAATAAAAATAAAACAAACAAAAAACCAGAGGTCATTTGTGAGCAGATTCCAGCTCCAGGAGTCCCTGTGATTTGTTCAAAGGAAACTGATCCCTTCCCCCTGCCCCTTGCAGAGACAGTTGGTGCTGCTGGTAACCATCACATCAGTCAATCCAGATGATAAGAACAAAAGTCACTTAAGGCTGCCTCTTCCAACCCCACCAGTTACATGAGCCTCATGATGAATGAAAAGAAAAAAAAAAAAAGAAAAATCCATCAGAACTTCAATAATGTTAGCCAAAAGGAGTGAAAACTCAGGCACAAAATCAGTCAGTTTAAGAATCAGCTTGCCCTGCCTTTCTTTAACTGGCTTTTTTATCTGACTAGCAGAACCATTCAAGATCTTTGAGGGCCTTCAGAGACCATCTACTGCCAGACTGTCAGCTGAAAAAAAAAAAAGGTGCCTTATTAAGGATAATATGTTAAAGAGAATATCTGACACTGTTCAGACTTTCAATTTCATACATACATTTCAATTGCATTTTATAGTTTGGTCTGGAATGTAAGCCTGGGATCACTGAGCCCCTGGGTGATCTCTCCCCAGATCTCTTTCAGAGGACAGTCCTACCCACTGGAAAGCCTGGATCAGAAATCTTCCTCTGGAAAGACCTCCCTCTCCTTCCCTCTCCACCCTTGTTTTCCCATTTCTTGTCTGTTGCTCTCCCCTGGGATGCCTGGCACTGGGGAACAGCATCTATTACAAGTCCCTTCATTGTCCACACTGGGTGGACCCCTGCTCCCCCCACCAGGCTGCAAGTGCCTGTGCTCCAGGGCTCCGGGATCTTCATCGCCAGCGTCTGCCTAGGATGGTTGCATCCCGGGGACGTGGTAGGAGAGTGGGGGCAGCCCCAGGCCAGGATGACAGGCACAGGAGGAGTTACCAGGTACTCTCACATGTTATCACAGGGGGCTAGCCCAGGGGGAGACCAGGAAACTCCAGCCTGGGCAGCTGGGAGGGGTGCTCCGCAGCCAGGTCAGGGGCACCTCGCAGGGTTCTGCAGTGGGTTTTGCCTTGAAAGTGAAAGTGAGAGTCACTCAGCCATGTCCGACTCTTTGTGACACCATGGCCTACACAGTCCATGGAACTCTCCAGGTAAAAATACTGGAATGGGTAGCCTTTCCTATCCCTTCTCCAAGGGATCTTCCCAACCCAGGTCACCCATATTGCAGGCAGATTCTTTACCAGCTGAGCCACAAGGAAAACGCAATAATAATCCTGGAGTGGGTGGCCTATCCCTTCTCCAGCAGATCTTCCCTACCCAGGAATCAAACCGGGGTCTCCTGCATTGCAGGAAGATTCTTTACCAACTGAGCTATCAGGGAAGCCCCTAAACAGAGGGTTTTTTCAGGACTGTGAGGTTTGATTCTCCTGATCCTTTCTTGACATCCATGCTTTGTCTCAGCATGTGATGTAGAGGTTGTAAATTGCCCTGGAGATCTCTCCTACTATCTCAGATGCTGTCATCCCCCAGGGTCCTCTTCACTAGGGACCTGGTTGCATACAGAAATGAAAGAAATCAGCCCCAGTGCAGAAGGAGAGAATAGCAATCCAGGAAGGCTTCACGGAGGAGGTGGCAGAGCTGGTCTGTGTTTTGATTCCACAGCATGGGTGCCCATGTCCACAGGCTTGCACAGTTCTGCAGAGCCTGTGCTCACCCCTCCAGCCATGCAAATACACCTCCTTTGTCACCCATGTCCTAACATTTAGTGCATGTCCCATAACACATGATAGAGAGAAAATAGCTTGAAAAGCAAATCTAGCCCGACTTTGCATTCTTTCTGGAGAGCCTGTCCTTTTAGAGATCACAGTTGGCTGCCTTTTGTGAGGCACCCTCTCTCAAGTTCCCCAGAATCCTTGCCACACCCTGTAGTCTTCAAGTGGCCCATCTGCTTCATTCACTGTACATGACCTGAATGGCCCTGGTAGGCATCTGCATTTGCTAGCTTTGGCATATATGAGTAAAACCAGAGGATACCGAAATGAAAGGTAGGATTCTGGTAAGAAGAAATGAATCCAGAGGCAGTGCAGATGGCAGGAAAGCAAGAATGAAATAGTGAATATAGGGGCATTCTTTGGGGTGCATAGGAGTGGTGAGGAGTCAGCCATAGCTGCCTTAAAGAAAAGGAAGTGCACAAGTGAGAAGGTAAGAGTCTGATTATACAGAGGCAAGATGGGGCCTGCTCTCTGGCGCCAGGACAGCGGGAACCTGACCTTGGCCCCAAACTATCATTTTCACTCCATCTTGGCAGCTTTTGTCATATCTGCATGCCATCTGCTCTAAAACTTACTTTTAAAAAATTTGCTTAACCTAAAAAAAAAATCCATTCTCATCCTAAGAGACGAACTCCATCAAATTCATGATTTTCATGTGCTAGTTACAAGTCCTCTGAAATACATTATAATAAAAATATTATCCCAAAACATCTTAATACCACCTTAAAGTATCTAACCCACTGACCTGGGGATCCAAGCTCTACATTGGGCATCATCCCTTTGTCTCTTTTCTTAAAAAGCAAGACTGTAGCAAAGATTTTACTCGAATCAAGCCCATCTTTGGGAGGAAACAGTCAGCCTTGATGAATCGGGGTGCCTTTCTCAGTTCTCCAAGTTTGAGACTTAGAATCCTTTTGGACTCTTCCTGTCTCAGTCCCACTGAGTCCCAGATTGTGTTCATTCTTCTAATCCATTCTTCCATCTCTCCTCGACTTCTTCCAGCCTCTCCCTATTGACTGGAGAATGTTGAGTGGGTGTCAGCCAATATCACCTGAAGCTCAACCTAGCAACAACTGAATCCACTCTGAGTAGACTGTGGGCCAGATTGCTGGGCTCACAAGCCAACCCCAACCCGTGTACCCGTGGAATTGCAGGCACACTGCTTAGCTTCTCAATGTCCCACTTCACAATCTGCAAAATGGAGACGCTAATACTATCCACCTGATGCTTGTGTTGGAGAAAGCAATGGCACCCCACTCCAGTACTCTTGCCTGGGAAATCCCATGGACGCAGGAGCCTGGTAGGCTGCAGTCCACAAGGTCACTAAGAGTCGGACACGACTGAGCGACTTCACTTTCACTTTTCACTTTCATGCACTGAAGAAGGAAAAGGCAACCCACCCCAGTGTTCTTGTCTGGAGAATCCCAGGGATGGAAGCCTGGTGGGCTGCCGTCTATGGGGTCGCACAGAGTCAGACACGACTGACGTGACTAAGGAGCAGCAGATGCCTGTGTGCATTCTAAGTCACTTCAGTCGTGTCTGACTCTTTGCAACACTATGGACTGTAGCCCCCAGGCTCCTCTGACCATGGGATTCTCCAGGCAAGAATACTGGAATGGGTTGCCACGCCCTCCACCCGGGACTCTTCCTGGCCCAGGGATAGAACCCACGTCTCTTATGTCTCCTGCATTGGCAATAGGGTTCTTTACCACGAGCACCACCTGGGAAGCCCCATCTTCCTGATAGGATTGAATAAATGAGTTCACGCATGTAAACATTTAGAACAGTGTCTGGAACATAAAAATTCTCAATATATGTGAGCTATCACTACAGCTATGATTTATTATTGTACCCCACTATATTAAACCTCTTTCTGAAGCACCCCATTCTTCAAAGGTCTCAAATTCAATCCCCACTCTCCTTGTCTTCTACCCAGCTCTGCTATCTCTTCCTGGGAGGAAGCCATTGGATCTATCCTCTCTTTCTGTTTTTTCATTACTATATTTTATCAGTTTTATTGAGAAATAATTGTCATTTTTTAATTTTTTATTTTTTAATTAAATTTAAATTAAATTTATTTTATTTTAAATTTTTAAATTTTAACATTTTTAAAATTTCTTATTGGAATATAGTTGATTTATAGTGTTGTATTAGTTTCTGCTATATAGCACAGTGAATCACTCATGCATATACACTTATCTATTCTTTTTCAGATTCTTTTTCCATATAGGTCACTACAGAGTGTTAAGTAGAGTTCCCTGTGCTACACAGTAGGTCTCATTAATTATTTATTTTATATACAGTAATGTGTAGAAGATGTGATACGTATAGACAATGGAATATAAAAAAGAATGAAACAATGTCATTTGCAACAATATGAAAGGACCTAGAGATTGTCATTCTGAGTGAAGAAAGTCAAACAGAGAAGGACAAATATTGTATGATATTCCTTATATGTGGAATCTAGAAAAACTATACAAAGGAATTTATTTACAAAACAGAAATAGAGTTACAGATATACGAAACAATTTTATGGTTACCTGGAAAAAGCAGGGGGAGAGATAAATTGGGAGACTGGGATTGGCGTATAAACATCACCTTCTGATTTCCAACTTACTGCCACACTTGGACCAATCTCTATTCACATCATTACGAAGTCTCAGCATCAGCCTCCAGCAAAATGCGTCTCTTACCCCACCCATCCAATTGACCTAGATCAACTTTCTGTTCCTCTGCTCTGCAATAGTCAATATTTTCTTATCTTCTGGCTACTCAAGAACAAGCTCCCTGAAAGACTTCCAAGTCCAGCTATATTTGTTCTCATATAGTCCTGTCACCTGTATCTCTTAATGTCGTGCAATACACTATCTTCCTTGGACAGATCTTTCTCCTACTCCAAAAAGGATATGCTTAGACCACCTCTGTATATTCTTCATTGTTCTCACCACTGTCTGCTCTAAAGATCCCTTCATAGTTATAAGACCAAGTCCTCCTGATCAAGCAGCCCATCTGTCTCCCACTACTCCCCACATGGGCCAGGAAGTTGGTGGGATACCTAGATTCATTAACTGTCCCTGCCCCTTTGCCTGAGGTTGTGGGAAAAAGACCTAGATAAACCAACCACAGTCTTTGGGCAACCTCAGTGATTGGTCCAAGTGATTCAGGTGAACCAATCAGAATCCTTCTAGAGACCACAAGGGATTGGTCCAAATGAATTAGCTGAACCAATCAGAGTCATTTCTGGGGAGTTTCTAACTGGAACTGGTGGGGAAAACTTTTCCACTGGGAAGGCAAGCTCAGAGCTCCCTGGGAGGATTTGCCAACCTTGTGGAGAGGCTGGCACTCAGGGAAACAGGTCAAAGAGATAAAGATAAAACAAAGTGCTGAGAGTTTTGACTCTCTGGTTCCTTCCCTCTCTACGCTTTAGCTTGGAAAAAACCTCCAGAATCCTGCCAGTAACCCTGCTTCTTTTGGGGGTTTCTCTGGTGACTCAGAAGGTAAAAAAATCTGCCTGCAATGCAGGAGACCTGGGTTTGATCCCTGGGTCAGGAAGACCCCCTGAAGAAAGGAATGGCCACCCATTCCAGTGTTCTTGCCTGGAGAATTCCATGGACAGAGTAGCCTGGGTTCACTACAGTCCATAGGGATCACAAAGAGTCTTCTTTTTAAAAGCTATCCAGAGTTGGTTTATATTTTTCAGAAAGTAGAAAGCTTATAGGCTGTGCTCCATAGCCCAGTCTTGATTAAGTGTGTATATTTTTTGCTTTCCCTTGTGCACATATATGAGTCATCTCTTTCCATAAGGGAAAAAATCATGTCTCATGCTTCCCTCACCTCTCTTGGCACTTAGCACAAGCTTGGGCACCAAATAGACACTCACTAGATACTTAAGTCTATAGAGTATGTTACAATGGGCCTCTAGGTCGAGTTGCAAACAGGAAAATTCTAGATTGTCTGAGCAAGCCTGGTCACAAATGTGAAAGAATCGAGTCATTGAGAATTATGGTTTTCTCAGTAAAGGTTGCTTAAAACAAAAGCCCATTTATCTGCCTGCAGAAGACATTTAATCAATTTACATGAGGGATTTCAAAATTAGTCAGACTGTAATGAACTATGAAATACTGATTAATGCATTTTTGCAATGTTTGATTAGAAACTTAACATGTATGCTAGCACATTTTTACCATTACAGCATTTATATGTTTAGATGCTGTTTCTTACAATTGCCAGAATTGAGATTCTGAATTGCAGAACCAAAATGTGTTTCTGGTGAGCAATACATAAACAATATTTCTACCAGGAAGTGTTTCTTGATGCTAAAGAGGTGTTTCACTTGGAGGGTGAAGGGAAATAGCCCATGGTTTATGTTCAGTATGGAGCTGGTTGTTAGCTATCAAATTATTTGAGAGTTCTCCAGAAGCCACCAGGAAAGGGGCAGTCCATCTCCCTGCCTGGCCCTCCCCTAACAACTAGGCATTCTCCAAAAAGACAGAATAATCCCGATTTTATGAAGGCAGAAGGGGGCAGAGTTTTCTTATTCTTTTGGCCAGAATTTTGGTTTAGCACTACTGGCCAGTGTTTATCAGTTTCCTCCCCACAGCTAGGGAATTAGCTGGCTATGAATTGGAGTTTCAAAAATCCTCTTGAACTTACAAAGGCCACAGTTTTAATCCTGAGGATGCATCCAAGGACTTTTGCATCCATATATTTCATATCAAAGTCCAGTCTCTTTTATGTAACTAGAATGTTCTTTCTTCTGGCAAGATCAAGAGACCCAAAACATTGGGCAGAGCTGGAGTCATGAGAGGGATAACATGTTGATCTGCAAGAATCCACCCAATCAGAGCACAGTCTTCTTAGTTTCAATTATTTAAAACAAGTAACTTGTACACATGTGGAAGACACCTACAGAGGTAAATTGACACATGCAAAAAAAAAGTGTTAAAAATTAGCCATTCAAGTTTGGAGATAGATTCCCACAGTAGGTTTCTAAGAGTATAAACACGCTAAGCATGCCCCAGCCATGAGATGATCTGACAAATGCTGGTTTTGAAAGATACTCCAGTGAAAGTCCCATCGCCACAAAGGATGCTAACTCCAAAACAGAAATATACAAATGCATTTACCTAGAAAAAAAGAAGGGGTCACGTGTGTGAGCACGCAAGTGAGTGAGCATGGTGAAAGGAACATACTTCATGATTATCACAAGTGCAAGCAATTATCTCGCATTTAGATTTTAAGCCTCCCTTAGAATTTTAAAAATCATTATTTTGCAAGATCGCCATTATTCTGATTCATTAGCAAGGCATACTTATTAGGATCTTAAAATAACCAGGATGCTGGACATGTAAAAACATGTTTCTTGCTGTCATGACAACTAAATAACAACAATAATGCTCACATCCGAATGACTACAGGGAACAAAGTTATTCTGCCTGAATATAGATAAGTTAATTATGGAATCATCAAAAGAACAACAGCTCTGTCAATGCAAAGATGATTCTAAAATAATCAATAATGACAATCTTGTTTGGTAATTGGCTATTTGTTTCCAATATGGGATCTACATTTGGTCTGCATGGAAATGCAAGAGGATCTTTAGCCAGTAGAAGAAAGAAAAAAGGAAAATCTTTCAGTTTAGTGTTGGTGGTTGTCAGTAGCAACAAATAATGGAAAATTGCCATCTGGCTTCTTTTTTTAAATGAGATTTGAATAATCAATTTAATAATGGATAGAGCACTTGCTTACAGAAATAATCCATTGTCATCGCTGGGGGAAAAAAACTTTGGAGCAGAAGACAAAGCTCTGCAGTAAGACTATAAGGTAAAGGATATAAACATCTACATACACGCCACAATTTTTATTTTCACTGCTGACTTTACATAAAGTAGAGGATAACTCTTCCTTCTGTATGCTTAGCTTTTCATATTCAGTGTTTAATAATCAGGACAAAATCTACAGAGCAATCGGCTTGCCATAGGCATTCAACTCTACTGATGGTTCATAGAGAAGGAGATACACACAAATGGTAGTTTGTTTTAACACATTCTTCCCCATCATCATGTGACAAATAGTGGGAGAGACCTGATTTCAGTAAAACAGAAGAAATCAGAATGCATCTGGCTGTGTGTGTGTGTGCGCGTGCGCGCATGTGCACGCACATTTCCTCTACTGCACCAGAGGAAAAGACTGTTTAGAGACAGAGAAAAAGAGAAAAGGATGGCACCAAGGTTCAGAGTGACTAATTCACTGACACGGTAAAAATGAAAATAGCAGGGAAAGGTGTTCCTACCCCAAGCAAAGCAGAAACGGTGACACCAAAACATGGGACTTGTGTCATGTCATTATGTGTTTTTTTTAAATGAAATATGCATGTACAGTTTCCTATTGGCCTCAAACAATCCTTGAATCTTTTACTAGAAAATTCACTGTGTGGTTTGAAGGAGAAATAAGAGATGAACTTCAGCCCCTGTCACTTTTCTGGAAAGCAGCATTCAGGCTCCAGACAGCAGCACTTGGGGTCTATTGACATATATGACTCTCATGGCAGGGTCTTCTTATCACCCTCCTTGTTTGGAAACTTAGGGAGATGAAGTAGGACTGCCCTGTTGAGTCCCCATCGCTGGCTGTTTTTCTGTGGAACTTCTGATCCACTCCAGAAAGTTCCCGTTCATCCTGCCTTGATCTTTCTCCTTGAACTTTGTCATCCTATAATTTCTCCTCTGACATTCAGCTTATTTGCCTCTTTCCTCACAAAGGAGTCATCACTGTTCACCTCTGCCTCTCCCCCAGACCAATCTACTTTTTATTTACTCCCTTGGGACCTCTGACGACTCAGCCCCTCCCTAGGTCAGGGTCCCATTAACTCCTTTCATTCATCAGGGAAGGGATAGCTGGTTTACTCTGATGCTGGAGTTCCCCTCTGGAACCCCCGATTGCACTAAGGTTATTAGTTCTTCGTTGACTCAAGGCACCTGCCACCCTCTTCCTGCCTTGGGCCACAAGCATTTTGTAAGTTCTCAGAGCTGACTCATGCCCTCTGCATATCTATGTTATACAACACCATCCTGACTCTCTTTCCAGCTGAGTCGCGTCCATCCCCCAGCTGGAGGGGGTTATGGACAGTCCCCCAGAGACCACACATCTATCCCCTGTGTCTCCCAAGACTCCAACCTTACTTCCTGGAAAGAGCAAAGGCAGCAAGATTCTTCCTACAACTCCCTGTTATCCGTACTCTGTACAGGTGTCCCTTCTCTACCTGGATTTCTGTGTAAATTGGAAGACTTGGGAAACTTCCAAGCTCATTTTTATGTTCTCTTCATCACTAATAGAATCAGTCCAAGAAGAAGCTCTTATCCTAAAGAAAGAGGTGTTTTCTACCTTACCAGTCAAAATCCCTTGCCCTTATACGTCATCCCCTCTTTTACCCTTTCTCCAGATCTCTAAATGCCCCCTCCTCCCTGCGGCTTCAATCTCCTTCTTCCTACTAGTTCCTTCTCCTGTCTCTTGGCACGCTCAGATTCATCCTGTCTTCAGAAGAAATAAAAATTCCTTCAGCTCAGCATCCTAGATGTCCAACAACCCACTGGATACTCAGGACAGGATCCAAGAGAGACACCTGCAGTTCACATGCCTCCCAGAACCTGAGAGCTTGGAAGACAGGTGTATTAGTCTTCTAGAGCTGTCATAATAAAATGCATACACTGGGCGGCTTTAACAACAGGTATTTGTGTTCTCACAGCTCTGGAATCTGGAAGTTCAACATCCAGGTGTCAGCAGGTTTGGTTTCTCCTGAGGCTTCTCTGTTCAGTTTGCAAGTGACCATCTTATTTATCAGGGTCTTTCTTCCGTGTGTGCACAGCCCTGGTGTCTCTATGTGTGTCCAGATTTCCTTCTTTCATAAGGACAGCAGTCAGATTAGGACCCATGTAATGAGCTCATTTTAACTTAATTACCTCTCTGAAGTCCTTTATATACACTTGCATCCTGAGATATTGGGGAGTTGGGACTTTAACATGTGAATTTGGGGAGGACACAATTCAGCCCATTCTCGCAGGTGAGATGGTGCAAACAGCGTGCAACTAGTGAGAAAAGGAAAGCAGTAGGTCCTGGGGAATCCGGCCGTCTGGGAAGAGGAGCGAAGGAGATTGGGTTCCCAAAGTCAAGACTGGAGTGTGTCAAGCAGGGGAGGCTGACCCCTAGCAACTAGTGCTATGAGGCAGACAAGCTGAGTGATAGCAAAAAGGAAAGCCTGAGACCTGGCAATCAGGCTGCCCCTGGACTTGGTCCTGGTGCCTTTGCAAAGTGGAGTCAGCAGTGTGGACACAGAAGGTGGATTACTGTGGTCTCAGCGGCTAACAGGAGGGGAAAGCAGAGGCCTGAGTGATCAAAATAAAAAGAGGCCAATGGAGAGGGTCAGGGTGAGTGTTGGGGTAAGAAAGGATAATTGTACCCAAAGAAACAAAATAAAAAGCCAAACTAATATTGTTTATTCAATTCATATGCACTGAGTCTTGAAACCAAAAAATATTAGTGTAGAGCAAAGCAATTAGAAGTTCAAACCAGGTTATTAGAATGATCACTATAATAATAATTGTGACTTGTTTATTAGCGATTCAATGAGCACATTACAGTTACCATTTCATGAAAGTACCAACTCTCCCTGGATTTCTGCTTTGTCTTGGAAGATAGGAGTACCCCAAACACATTTTATGTCCTCATCAGCGCTAATGGACTTGGTTCAAGCCACTGCTTCCACTTAACTAAGTGACTTAGCAGGACAATGGAAATATAAGCAGGTCTCTGTACTTGAAATGTGCTCATGGTTCTTCCCAAATTCAGGTCGCCATCTCCATGCCACTTCCCTGCTCCATGGGTGCATGGCACTGCTGTATCACTGACATTCTTGGAGGGCACTCAGGGAACTGGTAATCCAGGTAGCCACACTTGCAAATTGATTCAAGTTTGAAACATGTGAACTGGCTTCCTAGGTGTTTGACCTAGGATATAAATTGCTAACAGTCTAACAAACTACATAATCTTCCATGAGAAGGTGACTCCCACATGCATAAAATATTGGCCATTGCATATAAGGACAATGTTTTTCTTGCTATATTCAGGCAGGAAAGTGCTAATTAAAAGAGCAGGTTTTAATGAGTGTTATAGGCCCTTCCTATATTTGAAAAGAAATCCTCGCTGCCTCAGAGCCTCCAGCTTATAGAAGCTACTTGTATAATGGTGGACTCATCAACCCCACAGTAATGAACAGGTTGATAGAGTTTTTCTGGAGGCAAGGTCTGGACATGACTCCTATTTGGTGGTTTTACATGAGGGCATGGTCAACTTTTTCTGTGATCCAGCAAATGTTGGCAATTTGATATCCTCTGCCTTTTCTAAACCCAGCTTAGGTGTCTGGAAGTTCTTGGTTCACATAATGCTGAATCCTAGCATGCAAGATTTTAAGCATGACCGTACTTTGCCAACAAAGGTCCGTCTGGTCAAGGCTGTGGTTTTTCCAGTGGTCATGTATGGATGTGACAGTTGGACTGTGAAGAAAGCTGAGCACTGAAAAATTGATGCTTTTGAAATGTGTTGTTGGAGAAGACTCTTGAGAGTCCCTTGGACTGCAAGGAGATCCAATCAGTCCATCCTAAAGGAGATCAGTCCTGGGTGTTCATTGGAAGGACTGATGCTGAAGCTGAAACTCCAGTACTTTGGCCACCTCATGCATAGAGTTGACTCATTGGAAAAGACCCTGATGCTGGGAGGGATTGGGGGCAGGAGGAGAAGGGGACGACAGAGGATGAGATGGCTGGATGGCATCCCCGACTCGATGGCCATGAGTTTGAGTAAACTCTGGGAGTTGGTGATGGACAGGGAGCCTGGCGTGCTGTGATTCATGGGGTCGCAAAGAGTCGGACTTGACTGAGCAATTAAACTGAACTCAACTCAACTTACTTTAAGCATGACCTTAAGCATGACCTGTTGATAACAGCCGACTATTGGAAAAGTCCCTGATGCTGGGAAAGACTGAGGGCAGAAGGAGAAGAGGGCATCAGAGGATGACATGGCTGGCTGGCATCATCACCAATGCAAGGGACATGAACTTGGGCAAACTCTGGGAGGTGGTGAGGGACAGGGAGGCTTGGCGTGCTGCAGTCAGTGGGTCACAAAGTCAGACGTGACTGGGCAACTGAACAACATCAACATGGTCAACTTTCAAGCCTTGGTTCCATTGACCTTCTTGTGAAAAATCTGAAACCTGCTCTGCGTGAAGCAGGAAAGGCATTCCCTGAGGGTAGGTTGGTGACCAGCCCCTCTTCTCAACGAGACAATACGCAGCATTGTGCAGGAAAGAAAGGCACAAGCATGCTGCAATTCAGCAAGGAGAGGGTGATTGACTTAAGATGGGGTGATAAAGATCAATTGCCAGGGCTTGGAGTTATGACACCAACAAAGTTACAATGACATTAGCACAAAGAGAGAGACACAAATCCATTACAAAGATACAATCAAATATTCAAAAAAGCCTGGCATGCTCATTACTTATTCATGCTAATACAAGTATATTAAGAAATCTAAACAGTGTTAGCGCTCAATCACTCACAAACCAAATGAGGTTTTGCATTTATCAGACCCCAGTCATCAGGGCCCAGTATAGCTGTACAAAGGTGGTAACGTGACATAACTGGAGATATTTATATCAACCTACATGGACTGAGAGATACACTAGGATTTATTAAACTGAGTAATGCCGTCACATTCAGCAGAGCAATAAAAGAAATAACTGTGCAGAAGTCATTTCCCCAGACAATAAGATTTACCTTTGCAATCTCTTAAAGATGTTGTATCTGTTTTCAAAGGGTCGCTGGCAGCCTTTCCAACCTTAATAAACTATTTACGGATTAATTTTTTTCAGCAAAGGATGGGGTGCCCCAAAGTAGGTTCCATCTTTGAGAGATAGCAACAGTCTCCCAGTCTTTCTTTTCCAGATGAATCTGGGCACAGCCAAGCATATTCCATTTTCTCAGGGACTGCTATCTTTTATGGAGTGACATGACCTCAATTTCCAACAAAGAGGAGTCCGGTTCAGGATACCCCCATAGTGCTCAAGTACATGGATTTGGGGGAGCCTGAGAGGATATTTTAAAAGATACATGAGTTTTCCAGTGATGAGCACAGTAAAAGCACAATGGGATTTTCATTAAAATGGATCAAACTTTAACATGAGATTTTTTTTTTTTTACTTTTTAAAAATTGTAATTGGAGGCTAATACAATATTGTGGTGAATTTTGCCATACATTCCCATGAATCAGCCATGGGTGTACATGTGTTCCCCATCCTGAACCCCCCTCCCACACCCCTCCCCTTCCCATCCCTCAGGGTCATCCCAGTGCACCAGCCCTGAGCGCCCTGCCTCATGCATTGAACCTGGACTGGCGTTCTATTTCACATATGGTAATATACATGTCTCAAATCATCCCACCCTCGCCTTCTCCCACAGAGTCCAAAAGTCTGTTCTTTACATCTGTGTCTCTTTTGCTGGCTCACATATAGGGTCATTGTTACCATCTTTCTAAATTCCATATATATGCATTAATATACTGTATTAGTGTTTTTCTTTCTGACTTACTTCACTCTGTATAATGGGCTCCAGTTTCATCCACCTCATTAGAACTGATTCAAATGAATTCTTTTTAATAGCTGAGTAATATTCTATTGTGTATATGTACCCAGCTTTCTTATCCATTCATCTGCTGACGGACATCTAGGTTGCTTCCAGGTCCTGGCTATTGTAAACAGTGCTGCGATGAACATTGGGGTACACATGTCTCTTTCAATTTTGGTTTTTTTGGTGTGTATGCCCAGCAGTGGGAATTCTGGGTCATATGGCAGTTCTATTTCCAGTTTTTTAAGAAATCTCCACACTGTTCTCCATAACGGCTGTACTAGTTTGCATTCTCACCAACAGCATAAGAGGGTTCCTTTTTCTCCACACCCTCTCCAGCATTTATTGTTTGTAGACTTTTTGATAGCAGCCATTCTGACCGGCATGAGATGGTACCTCATTGTGGTTTTGATTTGCATTTCTCTGATAATGGGTGATTCAACATGAGAATTTTATCACAAGTTTTAGCTCTCTTCCTCCTTCCAGAAGATTTCTGCCACCCTGGTTTCTGAGATGATACTTTCTTCCTCCATCTTCTCTGCCTGCTTTGGCAGCTCTTGCTTCCCAGGCCCTTAACATGGGTGTCACCTACATCCCTACTCTTGACTACAACTCCTTCTTTTCATTCTCCTTGGATGATCTCATCTGTATCCTCAGCTTCCAGGTACTTACACTCTGATAATTCTCAAAATTACATCTCTAGCCCAAACCTCTCTCTGGAATCTGGGAACCTCTTACCTGATCGTGCACCTCAGCTCACCCTCAGGCAGCCAGGAAAACTGCAGCCCCCAAATCTCACAGACGGTCACCTGTGATGTATCTCCATCTCATCCCCTGCGTCTGTCCTCCTGAGAACTGGCCCCCTGCAGGTCCTCAGCTGCTGTCATCCATTGCTGCAATCCCATCCCATCTCTCCTACCCCCGGGATGGTCTTTCGGAAACATAACTTGGATCCTATCACCGTCACTGTCGCTGCCGCAGTGGCTGTGAATGGCCTACAGAGTAAAGTCCAAACTTTTTCCCAGGATGCACATAGGTCTCAGTGTTCTCGGGAAGCATGTGCCCTTGTAGGCATTTGCAGGGAAGCCTGTGTTATGACTGCACTAGAAGACCCACCATCCCTCCAGCGGTCTTCTCGCTTACCCATGCGTCTAATGCCTGGACAGCCAGCCTCCTTTCTCCCCTCTTCATTGCCTAGCTCAAAAGCATCTTTTGGGGGGACCAACCTGGATCAGCCGCCCCTCTTCCTGGGCTCCTCGGGTCCCTGCCCTCCTCCTGTTGCCTCCCAGCAAGATGTTTCTGTGAGTCCTGCTGGGTCCCACAATAAGCTGCTCTCTGGCCCTGGGAACATGCCCTCCTCATCCCAGAAGTCCAGGCCTGGCTTGATTCCTGCCCACAGCAAATGCTGTCCTGCTCGTTGCAAAAATGTCTCTTTACCCTGTTTCTCTTTGGTGTGCAAAGGCCAGAACTGGTATCCAAAGTCTGCTTTTTGATCAAAGGTTATGCCTGGTGCCAGGCATGTAGAAGAGAGAACTCTTTCCCAATAATCCATGTCATAATCAATGTAGGTCATCTGAAGAGCTCTATGGTACTGTGCTGATCATTCCAAAAGACATATGCTGCTGCCCCTAGCAATTCAGATTCTGACTGGACAGTGCTAAGAAGTGATTTCAAGGGACATAAAAGTCAGCATGTGGGGCTGCCCTAGCAGTCCAGTAATGAGGACTCCACGCTTCTACTGCAGGGCCTCCGGGTTTGATACCTGGTCCAGGAACTAAGATCCCACAAGCCTCACAGCCTTAAAAAAAAAAAAAAAAAAAAAGTAAGTAAATAAATTGCAGACTGCAGCTTAAAAAATTTGGCAGGTACTAGAATGGTCCAGTGGAAGGCCACCTGCTAGGATAAAGGTTTGGGTGCTATGGGTCAGAATGCTGGTTCCACCCTACTAGGTGTTATGTCCTGGATCTCTGTCTTCAGACCTCACCTGAACATGTCTTCCAGTCAAGAACACAAGCATCAACCCCACAGGTCTTGTAAGAAAGAAAGCACCCTGAAGGCTGGGACACTGTCTCCCTCATTCACTGGTATAACTCCAATGCCTGGCACTTAGAGGTCACTCAGCACATATTTAGGAAGGAAGGAATCAGAGAAGGAGAGGATGGAGAACACTATAACATGGAAATAAGGAAAGTTTTAGGGAGAAATGTCTCCTAAGGTGAAACTCAAAAGAAGTACTATAATGTGAGTCTTGTATTTTTGCTTTCATGCTCAAAGAAACCAACATGTTTTCCATATTCTAGTTTGTATGCTGGCTACCATGCATAGTGATGCAAAGTTCCACCCGCCCCCCTTCATCTCTACAGGAAGTAATCCTTTTACATTCCCAAGGGAGCAGTTTGTATGTTGCTCTATTAAAGGTCATCAGGAGTCACCAGGCTTCTTCTCTACCCTACGACCCTCTCTGAAGGAGTCACGTAGTCTCACACTGCTCTGCCTGTGAGACTGTGTCTGGGCTGCCATCAGCTAATTCAGACAAGTGGAGAAAATATAGTCTATTAAAACAGAAAGTCACAAACTAGAAGCCAACAGGATGATGTCCACTTGAACTTTTTCTGAGTCTATGGTTTTCCTGCCAGCTCATTTACCAAGTATTTAATGAATGTCAGTGAACAATATAGAAAGGGCCTCTGTTTGAGGAACCCATAATGTTTGCAAGCAGAGGATCAATCAAGCATTCCACTTAAATAAAAGAAATAAAATCGAGCTGTAGAGTCTAGTTCAAAGGTCGCTTCCTTGGAGAAGCTCTGCTTCATGTCTCATGGGAAGGGAACCTACAGATCAGCCCAGGCTGAATTTTGTCAACTTATAAATCAAAGGACAAGATCAATGTCATTCCCATGATCAATACTGCAGCACGGGCCTTACAATGCATTCCCCAACTTACAGAAGAAGCTCTATTTTTTTAAGCTCTAGGATAATTTCTTCTTTGAGGCCTTACCTCTTCTTCCTGGCATCATCAAAACTGTTTAAAAATCCCAATATTTTGAATTTTATCAGGTAACCCCAAATTGACTGTTTGAGTAATTTCCCAACTATAGAAGTTAACACGAAACTTTTTTTAAAATTAAGATTACTCTTTTGAATTTGCTTATATTTTTTCAAACCTAGTATCTCTTTGGGAGAAAGGGGTAAAAACCTTACTTAAAGAACTAATGGCTGAGAACTCCACAAATCTGTGGAAAGATTTAAACATCCAAGTTCATGAAGCTAATAACTTTCCCCCAAATCTCAAACCAAAAAGATCTTCTCTTAGACATATTATAATAAAAATGTACTGAGTTGTCATGCCCTCCTCCAGGGGAATCTTCCCAACCCAGGGATCAAATCCAGGTCTCCTGCATTGCAGGCAGATTCTTTACCAACTGAGCCACCCGGAAAGCCCAAAATCAAAGACAAATAACTTTAAAAGCAGTGAGAAGAAAAAATTGATCTCATACAAGGGAACCTCCACAAGGCTATCAGTAGATTTCTCAGCAGAGATCTTGGAGGCCAGGAGAGAATGGGATGATATATTCAAAGTGCCAAAAGATTGAAACTGCCAACCAAGAAATTTTACCCAGTAAAGCTGTCCTTCAGAAATGAAGGTGAGATAAAGACTTTCCATGATAAACAAAAGCTGAGGGAATTCATCACCACTAAATACGCCTTACAAGAAATGCTGACAGGAGTTCTTCAAGCTGAAATGAAAGGACACTACTTAGAAACATGAAAACACATGAAAATATATAACACTGAGAAAGGAAAGCATAGAGTCTGAATTCAGAATATTCTAACATGGTAAAATATTGATTTGTTACCGATTTTAAACTATTATAAAGATTAAAGGGCAAAAGTATTGAAAATGGCCACAGCTATAAAAGTATGTTAATAGATACAGTATAAAGAGATGAAAATCATGAGAAGAAAGATGATTCAACATATACAAACCGATTAACATGATACACCATATTAACAAAATTCCTAGGTAGTGCTAGTGGTAGAGAACCCACCTGCCAATGCAGGAGATATAAAAATGCAAGTTTGATCCCAGGGTCAGGAAGGAAGGCAGGGCAACCTCTCTGGTATTCTTGCCTGAAGAATCCCATGGACAGAGGAGCTTGGTGGGCTATAGTCCATAGGTTCACAAAAAGTCCGTCATGACTGAAGCAATTTAGCACACATGCATGTACCATATTAACAGAATGAAATAAAAATAATATGACTATCTCAATAGACACACCCACAAAAAAAAAAAAAGTTTGACAACGTCTTTTCAGGGTAAAAGCATTCAACACACTAGATACAGAAGGAACATATCTCAACACAATAAAGGCCAGATATGACAAGGCCAAATCATAATTAATGGTGAAAGCTTGAAAACTTTTCCTCTAAGATCAGAGAAAAGACAAGGCTATCTACTGTCACCACTCTTATTTCACACAGTACTGGAAGTCCTTGCCAGAACGATGAGGTAAGAAAAAGGGAAAAACCACCCAAATTGGCAAGGGAAAAGTAAAACTGTCTTTGTTTGCAGCTGATATGATCTTATTTAGAAAGTCCCAAAGACTCCACCGAAAAACTAGTTAGAACTAATGAACAAATCTAGTAAAGTTACAGAATACAAGATCAACATACAGAAATCAATTGTGCTTCCTATATGCTAACAACAAAACTTCTGAAAAATAAATAAAATAATCCCATTCACAATAGCATTGAAAATAATAAAATACTTAGTAATAAATTTAATCAAGGTCATAAAATTCTGTACACTAAAAACTGCAAGACGTTGATGAAAAATTAAGTAGACACAAACAATAAGAAAGACATCCCATGTTCATGGATCAGAAGAATTCATATTGTTAAAATGTCTCTACTACCTATAGATTCAATGCAATCTTTATCAAAACTCTGATGGTATATTTCACAAAAATAGAAAAAATTCTAAAATATGTATGTAACCACAAAATACCCCAAATAGACAAAACCATTCTGAGAAAGAACAAAACTGGAGGCATCATATTTCCTAACTTCAAACTGTACTACAAAGCTATAACAATTAAGCAGTATGTTTGTGGCATAAAAATGGGCCCATGGATCAAAGAAACAATCAGGATCCTAGAAATAAACCCCATATATGTATAGTCAATTAATAGTTGACAAGGGAACTGAGAATACTTAGTGGGAAAAGAATAATTTCTTTAATAAATGGTGCTGGGAAAATTGGATAATCACGTGAAGAATGCAGTTGAACTCTGACCTTACACCACTCACAAAAATCAATTCCAAGTTAATTCAAGAGTTAAACATAAGAGTTTGAAACATAAAACTCCTCGAAGAAAGCATAGTGGGGAGCCTCCTTGACATTGATCTTGGCAATATTTTATTGCATATGACACCAAAAGCACAAGAAACAGAAGCAAATTTAGTGAGACTGCATTAAATTAAAAAAAAAAATTTTGCACAGTAAAAGAAATAATCAACAAGAAGAAAATCTATTGAATGGGGTAAAATATTTGCAAATCATCTGATAAGAGCTTAATATCCAAAATATATAAGGAACTCATATAATTCAATAGCAAAAACTCATTAAAAATGGGCAGAAGAACTGAAGAGACATTTTTCCAAAGAAGACATTCATAAGGCCAACAGGTAGATAAAGGATTAGTGTTCAGTCACTAATTATTAGAGATATGCAAATCAAAACCATAGTGAATTATCACCCCATACCAGTTAAAAGGGGCTTTCCCTAGTGGCTCAGCAGTAAAGAATCTGCCTACAATACTGGAGATGCAGTTGTGGGTTTAATCCCTGGGTCGGGAAGATTCCCTGAAGGAGGGCACGGCAACCCACTTCAGTATTCTTACCTGGAGAATCCCAAGGACACAGAAGCCTGGCAGGCTACAGTTCATGGGCAGAAGTGATGTAGCACACACCCACCAGTTAAAATGGCTGCCATCAAAGAGATGTGGGATAACCAGGATTGGTGAGGATGTGGAGAAGGGGAATTCCAGTACACTGCTAGTGGGAATATAAATGCAAATTATTTTCCACATGGAAAACAGGATGGAGGTTCCTCCAAAAATTTAAAAAAATAAAACTACCACATGACCCAGCATTCTCAGTTCAAGGTAATGAAATAGCCAAAGGAAATGAAAACAGGATCTCAAGGAGATAGCTGCATCCCCATGTTCACTGCAGCATTATTCACAATACCCAAGATATGAAAACAACTTTAATGCCTGTCAACCAACAAATGGATACACACACACACACACACACACACACGGGCTTCCATGATAGCTTAGCTGGTAAAGAATCCGCTTGCAGTGCAGGAGACCTGGGCTCGATCACTGGGTTGGGAGGATCCCCCGGAGGAGGGCATGGCAACCCACTCCAGTATTCTTGCCTGAAGAATCCCATGGACAGAGGAGCCTGGCAGATTACTTGGCAGGCTTATAGTCCAGGGGGTCACAGAGCCAGACACAACTTAGCGACTAAACAACTTTAACATATAACCATATAACATATATATATATATATAAAACAAAATATTCTTCAGGCATGATAAAGAAGGAAACCTTACCATTTGCATCAGCATAGATGAACGCTGAGGGCATTATCCTAAGGGATATAAGTCAGAGAAAGACAAATGTTGTATGATATCACTTACATGTGGAATCTAAAAATTCCATTGAATTTCTAGACAGAATGCTTCCCCTTCATAGAAACAGAGGGTAGAGTGGTGCTTACTGGGTAAAGGTGGGGGAAATGGGGAGATGCTGGCCAAAGCATACAAACATCCAATTATAAGATGAATAAGTTCTGGGAATCTAATATACAGTATGGTGATTATAGCTAGTAATACTGTTTATAAGCTTTGAAGTTGCTAGGAGAGTAAATCATGCATGTTCTCATCACAAAAAGACAAAAACTCCATTTTGTATCACTTATTAAATGTTGTCTATAAAATATACCTTGCAAAACTTTTTTTTTTCCAATATAACACTGGCTTTTTTTGTGCCTATGTGGGCTTCCCTGGTGATTCAGACAATAAAGAATCTGCCAGCAATGCAGGAAACCTGGGTTTGATCCTAGAGTCAGGAAGATCCCCTGGAGAAGGAAATGGCTACCCACTCCAGTATTCTTGCCTGGAGAATTCCAGGGATAGAGGAGCCTGGCAGGTTACTGTCCGTGCGGTCACAAAAAGTCAGACATTACTGAATGACTAAAACTCTCACTTTCATGGTATTCCGTTAGATGGAGTTGTTTGAGGGCGGGGAGTGTTGTTTGTTCATTTTATATGTAAGCAAATCTGTGTATCTTTCTGTCTACTGAGTTTAAAATCTTACACAAGAAGTCCTCAGAATCATGCTTTCATATCACCAGTGTTCTAGGGGTTTGGGCACCCTCTCGTCAACACATTTTCTTGATAAAGGAAGTCAGAACTCTGAACATCCACCCACCCCTTTCCTGAGAACCTTCATCCCAGCAGGTGGCAAGTCCTTGGTATGCTGGGATTTACAGTTGAGTTCTGTGCCTTCCATCCCCAGTCAGAGGCACACATACCCAGGCCTGTCTTCACCAAGAAAGCACCCATCTCCCAATCACTCCCAGTCCCTACCTCTTGGGGAAAAATCCTCTGTGGACACCCACCCTCAAGGGTACTTCATTTGCTAGGCTACTCAAGGCCACGTCCACACCAGCCGCAACTCCTTGGAGGAGCAAAGCTGGCTCCAGACACATTCAGACAGGGCTTGGCTTGATGCCATTTGTAAGCAGTGACTGATAAATCCAGAGTTTCAGATCAGATAAAACTTTGATAAATGGTTTCTTGGTGTGCTGGTTGCAATACCTACTCCTGTCTGCCCCAAGCCACCTGTGGCAATCAGCTTCGTTTTGTTTAATCAACAGCACAGACAACAGTGCTTGAAAGCCATCACGCCAGTGAGAGATGGCGCAGATAGGCCCCCTGCTGAAGGGTACTGTGGGACAGAAAAGTATAAAAACTCACAGCCCTGCTAGGAAATGCCAGAGCCCTGCCAGCGTGGTTCATCTTCTTCCACCTCGGGTATGTGAAAAGGAACAAAAGTGGTATCGTATGGTGAACCAGAGGGCCCTGAGTCTGTGCACAAATGCTGAGATGACCAGAGTCGTCCTGCAGCTGGGCAAGCATCAGTGGCTTTGGTCCACCTATACCTGTAACAAGTGACACAGAGGCCCTGGCTACTCCTCAGGAGGAAAGCCACCCCAGCTCCATCACGTTGTGGAAGCACAACTCAGCCTTCAGCTCACCTACGTCATCAGGCCTACTCTTCCTCCACAGAGCCCATCCCTGTCCCCCTGAATCAGAATCTCCCAAATAAAGAAGCTGTATTCCCAAATAAAAAGAGAGAATTGATTTCTGCACATTCATTAGGGGAAAGCAGCTGAAGAGCCAAAAATTCCCCTAAAAATGCAGGTGCACAACTCATCCTGCCCACAACCCACCCTCCTTGGTTGCACTGAGGAATTCCAGACACCCACCCCACCCCCCGCCACCCTGCTAATAACTTCAGATCCATCCCCACCTCCACAAATCAGGACTCTCATCCCATCAGCCCTTGTCACCTTCCACAGGAATGAAGCAAAGGCCAGAGTTTTCCCAGGAGGGAGGCTGTGTGGGGAGGTGAGCCAGCTGCTCCATCTGGTCAGGGTCCCTGTCCCAGGAAACAAACCCAACACAACTCGGCCGGACATCCCAGGGCTTGGAAAGAGCCTGAAGCTGTTGCTTCTTCTATAAAATGGTGGGAGAGCAGCTCAGGTTTGAAAGGCAGCAAAATCCGATTTCAAAGCCTAGGTCTGCGGCTGACATGTTGTGCAACTCCGGGCAAGTTAATATACTTCTCTGAGCTTGATTCCTTATTTGTAAATTTGAGATTTACATCTCAAAATGTATGCATTCACTCAGTCATTCAGGAAATACTTACTCAACTCTTACTGAGCCGCAAGGGACGTTCTATGTGCTGGCAACAGTGATGAACAAATGTCAGAACCATGCAGGGTATAGTGTTGTATGGAGCTGCTAGGTATTTCATGGCTATTATTACTCTTACTGTTGCTAATGAGTTTTGTCCTGAGAAGCAACTGGAATTAAAGTATGTTGCTGCTGCTGCTAAGTTGCTTCAGTCATGTCTAACCGTGCGACCCTGTGGACAGCAGCCCACCAGACTCCTCTGTCCATGGCATTCTCTAGGCAAGAATGCTGGAGTGGGTTGCCATTTCCTTCCCCAAAAGTATGTTAGTGTATTTTATAAATATAAAGCTCTCTACAGATGTCAGCTAATGTTATTTCTCTTATGGGTTAAACTCTTTCAGAGAAGGCTGATTGGTTACTCTCAGCTTCTCTCAGGGTTCCAGAATAGCTGCCACCAGTTCCTGCCACCTGCCCTAACTGCACGCAGCATCCGAGCCTTGAATGGTCAGCGGACGACAACAACCTCTGTCTCCTCCAAGGTGCCTCTTTTGCCCTGCTCTTCTCTGCCCACTGCAGCTTTAAGCATGAATGCTGCTGCTGATCAGTCGTTCAGTCATGTCCAACTCTTTTCAACCCCAGGGACTGCATCCCACCAGGCTCCTCTGTCCGTGGGATTTCCCAGGCAGGAATAGTGGAGTGGGTTGCCATTTCCTACTCCAGAAGATTTTCCCTACCCAGGGATCAAACCCATGTCTTTTGTGTCTCCTGCAGTGGCAGGCAGATTCTTCACCACTGCGCCACCTGGGAAGCCATTAAGCATGAATATCAGGATTTAAAATTATACAATATTAAAAGAAAATTATATATATATATACTTGTCTATGTATATATATGTGTAGACAGGTGATAGATGTTAGATAGATATGGATCCATGATTGCCTACCTGCTGTAAGTGTTCTTTAAGGAGGGGCCAGGGACGGAGGAACTGTGCCCTACAAAACTGAACTGAACCAATCCTGTACCCAAAAGAGTAGGTAAAAGAGAGAAGGAAAAAGGAGGAAGAGGCAGGCCAGCCAGTACTATTGTTTTTCACCCCAGGAGGCCATTGAGCTATAGTAGTCAAACCCTGAGTGGGAGGAGCCACAATAGAATCAAGTGTGGGCTCCAGTGATGGTGAGTGAGTGGTTCAGAGGTCAAGCCACTTGACTGGTTGGTTTTTTCTTTGGAGTGAAGTGCCTTGCTTGTGGATATATTTGCAAGCATGACAAACGGCTGGGACCAGAAAGGCAGGCATGAGTGAGGGAGAACGAGCCTGTGTCCTGCAGATGGTTGGAGGTCAGTCCGTGCCAGGGCCTGGACAACACCAAAGCTTCCCACTGCTGACTCTGCCACAGGGACCAGCCAGGCACAGTGATGCGCCCTCCAGCCCCAGCAGCTTGGTTGTCTGGGCCCCTCCAATGCCCTTCCAGTGCCTGCCCACCAAGCCAGCAACAGATAGATCTGGTGAACTCCCTTGAAGGCGGCAGGGAGAACCCAAGCCTCACCCCACCCCCAATCACAAAGGTGAAATCAGGATGGAAACCCAAAGACTCATTTTTGTACTTAATTTCCATTGATTAAAAAAATATGTAAATGGCAAAGATGTTGACACGATTAAGCCATTATGGTCTATTGTGCAATTATTTCTTTGATAGTTCTGACGGCTCAATTGGAGGCATAATGGACTATTATGCCATGACATCTTTGCTGAGCTTTTTTGCTTGTTTTCTTCTTTTCTTTAATTTTCTTTCCTTCATCTTTTTTCCTTCCAAAAAAAAAAAAAGACGAGAGAAAATTTTTCATTCGCAGATCATTGACTTTTTAATGTCAGATTATTTACTCAATAGTCAATAACGATGCCTTTGGATTCATTATGGGCTATCGTGTAAATAGCTAATTGCATTAATTACAGCCTTTTTACAAATGTTTAGTTTGCAGCTCATCACACCCATGAACTGTGTAATTGCTGCTAGCGGGGCTGATGGGAGGCACAAGCCCTGGGTGTCTGCTTGGTGACAGGGAGACGTCTGTTGCTTTTGTTCCAACCTGACCAAGTTATAATCACTAACTGCATCTGTGTGTGTGTGTACAAGTGTGCATGTATGTGCACATTTGTGTGTGCATATGTGTGTGTGTTTGTGTGTGTGTGGAGGGGAGCTGTGGGTATGTGCATTTGTGGATTATCTCATGTCACATTTATAAAGATAGGAGTGATTATTCTTACACAGTTGAAAAATTCTGCTTGGAAAAACAACACTAATATATGAAAGATTTTTTCCCATTTTTCCATGACTTAAAAATGCCAACATGCTAAGACATAGTGTGTTCCATAAGGCATTTTCCTTTCACAGATTATAAGTAGTTATCTTGAGAATGGACTCAGACCCTAGATGTGTACAGAACAAACCTCCCAGGAAGAAGGATGGCAGACGTGAGATTCATTGTCTTCTTGTAAACGGGGTTTTGTGTTTGCAAACTGAAATTCCTGTGGGCACAGACTCTTTTTGGAAACCTTCTTAATATCGCCTAGCGCCATATTTTGCATGTGTATTTGAGGTAAACTGAAACACGAGGTGGACTAGGGCCACCCTGGGTCATTTGGGGCTCTCTGGTAGCTTCTTGAGTCAAAGCGACGATTCCCTGCTCTTGTTTTTCTCTTCTCAAACCTTCCTTGCTTCCCTGTACCCTGAGCCTCAGACCTACTGTGGCCCCTTCCTTCATCATCCTATATGGCTCCCATTCTTAACTTCTCTTCCTCTTCCTCAGGACCATGTTACATCCTTCTCAGCTGGGGCTTGGCAGTCCCTAACCAAGCTGTCAGCCAAGATGGATGGCTTTGCTCGTCAGGGGTTCAGCAGTACATTCCAAACTGGAAGACAAAAGTTTTGGTCACTCTTTAAAGACAATTCATGACCTAACAATGGGCATGGTAAACCGAGTAAGGAGACACAAAAGTGGTGCTCTGCCCAAAGCAGTAAGGTCATCCTTCACAACAAAAGTTAACCTGAGCTCCAGGCTCACCTGGAAATGAACCCCTAGGAAATTGTCCATCCAGTCATTACCTGCCCACCACAGAACCTAGAAAAGAGTCACAGCCAATATTTTTAAGTCACTGAATCCCAAGACTCTGATGCTGGGAAAGATTGAAGGCTGGAGTAGAAGGGGATGACAGAGGATGAGATGGTTGGATGGCATCAGCAACTTGACAGACCTGAGTTTGAGCAAGCTCTGGGAACTGGTGACGGATAGGGAAGCCTGGCAGGCTACAGTCCACGGGGTCATAAAGAGTCGGACATGACTGAACGACTGAACTGAACTGAATCCCAAGAGGGCATTCATCAGTCAAACACTAGGCCATGCCCATTTTAATATATACCTTCCAAAACCTCACTTAACTGGTCATCACTGAAAGGAGTTCAGAGTCAACAGACTTCCTGAACATATCCAAAAAGTATTACCGTTCCTGAATAGATTTTTAAAACAGGTATTAATTATATAACATATGATATCATGTATATGTGGAATCTAAACTATGACACAAATGAACTTATCTATGAAACAGAAACAGAGTCACAGACACAGAGAACAGACTATGGTGGCCAAGATGGGGGTGGGGTGGGGGAGGAATGGATTGGGAGTTTAGGAGTAGCAGATGCAATATATATAGAATGGATAAACAACAAGGTCCTATTATACAGAACAGGGAACTATATTCAATGGCCTGTGATAAACCATAATGAAAAAGAATATTTTTTAAAAGATTTATATATATGTGTGTGTGTGTGTGTGTATACATTATATGCACACACACGCGCACACACATACACACACACACACACACACACATAAAACTGAATCACTGCTGTAGAGCAGAAATTAACACAGCGCTGTAAATCAGCCATCAGTCAGTTCAGTTCAGTCACTCAGTCATGTCCAACTCTTTGTGACCCCATGGACTGCAGCACACCAGGCTTTCCTGTCCATCACCAACTCCCAGAGCTTACTCAAACTTCAGTCCATCGAGTCAGTGATGCCATCCAACCATCTCATCATCTGTCGTCCCCTTCTCCTCCTGCCTTCAATCTTTCCCAGCATCAGGGTCTTTTCCAATGAGTCAGTTCTTCACATCAGGTGGCCAAAGCGTTGGAGTTTCAGCTTCCGCATCAGTCCTTCCAATGAATATTCAGGACTGATCTCCTTTAGGATGGACTGGTTGGATCTCCTTGCAGTCCAAGGGACTCTCAAGAGTCTTCTCCAACATGACAGCTCAAAAGCATCAATTCTTCAGTGCTCAGCTTTCGTTACAGTCCAACTCTCACATCCATACATGACAACTTGAAAAACCATAGCTTTGACTATACCTTTTTTAACAAATTAATGTCTCTGCTTTTTAATATGCTATCTAGATTAGTCATAATTTTTCTTCCAAGGAGCAAGCATCTTTTAATTTCATGGCTGCAGTCACCATCTGCAGTGATTTTGGAGCCCCCAAAAATAAAGTCTGTCACTGTTTCCATTGTTTCCCCATCTATTTGCCATGAAGTAATGAGACCAGATGTGATGATCTTAGTTTTCTGAATGTTGAGTTTTAAGCCAACTTTTCCACTCTCCTCTTTCAATTTCATCAAGAGGCTCTTTAGTTCTTTGCTTTTTGCCATAAGGGTGGTGTCATCTGCATATCTGAGGTTATTGATATTTCTCCTGACAGTCTTGTTTCTAGCTGTCTAACCCCATATTTTGCATGAGGTACTCTGCATATAAGTTAAATAAACAGGGTGATAATATATAGCCTTGACCTACTCCTTTCCCAATTTGGAACCAGTGTGTTGTTCCATGTCCAGTTCTAACAGTTGCTGTTGCCTCTTGACCTGCATACAGATTTTTCAGGAGGTAGATCAGGTGGTCTGGTATTCCCATCTCTTAAAAAATTTTCCACAGTTTGCTGTGATCCACGCCATCAAAGGCTTTGGCATAGTCAATAAAGCAAAAGTAGATGTTTTTCTTGAACTCTGTCACTTTTTCAGTGATCCAATGGATGTTGGCAATTTGATCTCTGGTTCTTCTGCCATTTCTAAATCCAGCTTGTGGAAGTTCATGGTTCATGTACTGTTGAAGCCTGGCTTGGAGAATTTTGAGCATTACTTTGCTAGTATGTGAGATGAGTGCAATTGTGCAGTAGTTTGAGCATTCTTTGGCATTGCCTTTCATTGGGATTGGAGTGAAAACTGACCTTTTTCAGTCCTGTGGTGACTGCTGTGTTTTCCAAATTTTCTGGCATATTGAGTGCAGCACTTTCACAGCATCATCTTTCAGGATTTGAAATAGCTAAACTGGAATTACATCACCTACACTAGCTTTGTTCATAGTGATACTTCCTAAGGCCCACTTGACTTCACATTCCAGGATGTCTGGCTCTAGGTTAGTGACCATACCATCGTGATTATCTGGGTCATGAAGATCTTTTTTGTATAGTTCTTCTGTGTATTCTTGCCACCTCTTCTTAGTATCTTCTGCTTCTGTTAGGTCCAAACAATTCCTGTCCTTTATTGTGCCCATCTTTGCATGAAATGTTCCCTTGGTATCTCTAATTTTCTTAAAGAGATCTCTAGTCTTTCCCATTCTATTGTTTTCCTCTATTTCTTTGCATTGATCACTGAAGAAAGCTTTCTTATCTCTCCTTGCCATCCTTTGGAACTCTGCATTCAAATGGGTATACCTTTCCTTTTCTCCTTTGCCATTCACTTCTCTTCTTTTCAGAGCTATTTGTAAGGCCTCCTCAGACAGCCATTTTGGCTTTTTGCATTTCTTTTTCTTAGGAATGGTCTTGATCACTGCCTCCTGTACAATGTTACAAATCTCTGTCCATAGTTCTTCAGGCACTCTGTCTACCAGATCTAATCCCTTGAATTCATTTGTCACTTCTACTTTATAATCCTAAGGGATTTGATTTAGGTCATACTTGAATGGTCTAGTGGTTTTTCCTACTTTCTTCAATTTAAGTCTTAATTTGGCAATAAGTTCTTGATCTGAGCCACAGTCAGCTTCTGGTCTTGTTTTTGTTGACTGTATAGGGCTTCTTCATCTTTGGCTGCAAAGAATATAATCAATCTGATTTTGGTATTGACCATCTGGAGATGTCCATGTGTAGAGTCTTCTCTTGTGTTGCTGGAAGAGGGTGTTTGCTATGACCAGTGTATTCTCTTGGCAAAACTCTATTAACTTTTGCCCTGCTTCATTCTGTACTTCAAGGCCAAATTTGCCTGTTACTCTAGGTATTTCTTGACTTCCTACTTTTACACTTCAGTCCCCTATAATGAAAATGACATCTTTTGGGGGTGTTAGTTCTAGAAAGTCTTGTAGGTTTTCATAGAACTGTTCAATTTCAGCTTCTTCAGCATTACTGGTCAGGCGCTGGAGTGAGAGTGAGGAGATATCCCATGTCCAAGGGTAGAGAAGTCCCAGAAAGACAGTAGGAGGAGCAAAATTGCATTTAGAATCAATCCCCATACCCACCAGAGATGCTCAGAGGGCTCAAACAAACCTTGTGTGCACCAGGACCTAGAGACCCCACAGAGACTGAGACAGAACTGTGTTTTAGTGTCTCCTGTGGAAGTATGGGTCAGCAGTGGACTGCTGCAGGGGCAGGGGCTCTGGGTGCAGTAGACTGGGTATGGCATAAGCCCTCTTAGAGGAGGTCACCACTAACCCCACCACAGAGCTGCCAGAACTTACACAGGACAGGGGAAACAGACTCTTGGAGGGCACAAACAAAACCTGTGTGCACCAGGACCAGTGACCCCACAAGAGACTGACCCAGACTTGCCCGTGAGTGTCCAGGAGTCTCTGGTGGAGGTGTGGGTTGGTGGTGGCCTGCTGCAGGGTTGGGGGCACTGAGCGCAGCAGTGTGTGCATGGGACCTTTTGAAGGAGGTCCCCATTATCTTCATTACCTCCACCATAGTTTGGCCCCAGGTAAGTAACAGGGAGGGAACACAGCCCCGCCCATCAACAGAAAATTGGATTAAAGATTTACTGAGCATGGCCCCGCCCATCAGAACAAGACCCAGTTTCCCCCTCAGTCAGTCTCTCCTTATCCTTTTCCATCAGAGGGCAGACAGAATGAAAACCACAATCACAGAAAACTTACCAATCTGATCCCATGGACCACAGCGTTGTCTAACTCAATGAAACTATGAGCCATGCCACGTAGGGCCACCCAAGACAGACGGGTCATAATGGAGAGTTCTGACAAACTGTGGTCCACTGGAGAATGGAATAGCAAACCACTTCAGTATTCTTGCCTTGAGAACCCCATGAACAGGATGAAAAAGCGAAAAGATAGGACACTGAAAGATGAATTCCTCAGGTTATTAGGTGCCCAATATGCTACTGGAGATCAGTGGAGAAATAACTCCAGAAAGAATGAAGAGACAGAGCCAAAGCAAAAACAACACCCAATTGTGTATGTGATGGGTGATGGAAGTAAAGTCTGATGCTGTAAAGAGCAATATTGCATAGGAACCTGGAATGCTAGGTTCATGAATCAAGGCAAGTTGGAAGTGGTCAAACAGGGAATGGTAAGAGTGAACATCAACATTTTAGGAATCAGCAAATTAAAATGAACTGCAATTGGTCAATTTAATGCAGATGACCATTATATCTACTACTGTGGGCAAGAATCCCTTTAGAAGAAATGGAATAGCCATCATAGTCAACAAAAGAGTCCACAATGCAATACTTGGATGCAATCTCAAAAATGACAGAATGATCTCTGTTTGTTTCCAAGGCAAACCATTCAAATGAACTATAATTCAATTTAAAAAAAAAAAAGCTAATACTGGAGATTTAAGCAAAAAGTCAGCTTCTGGGTTAGCTACTAAGGAGGCAAGGATATACAATGGAAAAAAGACAACCTCTTTAACAAGTGGTGCTGGGAAAACTGGTCAACCACTTGTAAAAGAATGAAACTAGAACACTTTCTAACACCATACACAAAAATAAACTCAAAATGGATTAAAGATCTAAATGTAAGACCAGAAACTATAAAACTCCTAGAGGAGAACATAGGCAAAACACTCTCCGACATAAATCAGAGCAGGATCCTCTATGACCCACCTCCCAGAATATTGGAAATAAAAGCAAAACTAAACAAATGGGACCTAATGAAACTTAAAAGCTTTTGCACTACAAAGGAAACTATAAGTAAGGTGAAAAGACAACCCTCAGATTGGGAGAAAATAATAGCAAATGAAGCAACAGACAAAGGATTAATCTCAAAAATATACAAGCAACTCCTGCAGCTCAATTCCAGAAAAATAAATGACCCAATCAAAAAATGGGCCAAAGAACTAAACAGACATTTCTCCAAAGAAGACATACAGATGGCTAACAAACACATGAAAAGGTGCTCAACATCACTCATTATCAGAGAAATGCAAATCAAAACCACAATGAGGTACCATTACACGCCAGTCAGGATGGCTGCTATCCAAAAGTCTACAAGCAATAAATGCTGGAGAGGCTGTGGAGAAAAGGGAACCCTCTTACACTGTTGGTGGGAATGCAAACTAGTACAGCCACTATGGAAAACAGTGTGGAGATTTCTTAAAAAACTGGAAATAGAACTGCCATATGACCCAGCAATCCCACTTCTGGGCATACACACTGAGGAAACCAGATCTGAAAGAGACACGTGCACCCCAATGTTCATCGCAGCACTGTTTATAATAGCCAGGACATGGAAGCAACCTAGATGCCCATCAGCAGATGAATGGATAAGGAAGCTGTGGTACATATACACCATGGAATATTACTCAGCCGTTAAAAAGAATTCATTTGAATCAGTTCTAATGAGATGGATGAAACTGGAGCCCATTATACAGAGTGAAGTTAGCCAGAAAGATAAAGAACATTACAGCATACTAACACATATATATGGAATTTAGAAAGATGGTAAAGATAACCCTATATGCAAAACAGAAAAAGAGACACAGAAGTACAGAACAGACTTTTGAACTCTGTGGGAGAAGGTGAGGGTGGGATGTTTCGAAAGAATAGCATGTATATTATCTATGATGAAACAGATCACCAGCCCAGGTGGGATGCATGAGACAAGTGCTCGGGCCTGGTGCACTGGGAAGACCCAGAGGAATCGGGTGGGGAGGGAGGTGGGAGGGGGGATCGGGATGGGGAATACGTGTAACTCTATGGCTGATTCATATCAAAGTATGACAAAACCCACTGAAATGTTGTGAAGTAATTAGCCTCCAACTAATAAAAAAAAAAAGGAGGTAAAAAAGAAAAAAAAAAAGAAAAGCCAATAGTGATCCTTCCTATTTTCCTCCTCATTCTGTGTCTAATCTGTTTATCTTAAGACAATAAGATCTACCTTCCCAGTTGTGAATAAGAACTTGGTCCACAGATGCACAACCCTCAAGAGGATTCTGTTGTGCACCAAAGCAAAAACACAGGCAAATTTGAAAAAGGACCTGAAAAGTCAAAAAATATAAAGGTTTAGGAGGCTATCCTCCAAGTAACTAGAAATTTTAATTGCCTGGAGACCCTAGCCCTCAAGCACGTTAGGAGCAAAGCTTTTTCAGGGGTGCAGGGAAAATGCTTCAGATATTCTCTATTGAGAGGGATGTGGCCCCTGCATGGCCAGTACAGAAGTCTTTCCACTTGCTCAGTGGCGAAAAAGTGCTGAAAGTCCTCAGGCCTCTGTGACTCCAGCTCCTGGAATTGGACCTTAGCATGCTGCCAGAATACCACGTAAATGTCTCCTGCAATGCACACGCATATTCCCATACTCCAGAATGTTTCCTCTTCTGATAGCACTTCAGATATCAGTGATTATTCTAAAATACTTTCAAGAGTAAAAGAAAATAAATATATCTATTCTAGGAGACAAAAGGAGGTCCCCATTACCTCCATTATCCCTACTGTAGTAAATTACAGGGAGAGAACACAGCCCCACCCTTCAACAGAAAATTGGATTAAAGATTTACTGAGCACAGCCCCACCCACCAGAGCACGACCCAGCTTTACCCACAGCCAGTCCTTCCCACCAGGAAGCTTCCACAAGCTCTTATCATCATCCATCAGAGGGCAGACAGAATGAAAACCACAATCACAGAAGACTAACCAAACTGATCACATGGATCACAGCCTTGCCTAACTTAATGAAACTATGAGCCATGCATGTAGGGCCACCCAAGATGGACATGTCATGGTGGAGAGTTCTGACAAAATATGGTCTACTGGAGAGGGAATGGCAAACCACGTCTGCATTCTTGCCCTGAGTACACCATGAACTGTATGAAAAGGCAAAAAGATACCACACTGAAAGATGAACTCCCCAGGTCAGTAGGTGCCCAATATGCTACTGGAGAGGAGTGGATAAATAGCTCCAGAAGGAATGCAGAGGCTGCGCCAAAGCAGAAACAACACGCATGTATGGATGTGTCTGCTGGTGAAAGCAAAGTCTGATGCTTAAAGAACAATATTGCATAGGAACCTGGAATGTTATGTCCATGAATCAAGGTAAATTGGAAGTGGTCAAAGAGGAGATGGCAAGAGTGAACATTGACATTTTAGGAATCAATGAACTAAAATGGACCAGAGTGGGTGAATTTAATTCAGATGACTATTATATTTACTACTATTGACAAGAATCCCTTAGAAGAAATGGAGTAGCCCTTATAGTCAACAAAAGAGTCTGAAATGCAGTACTTGGGTGCAATCTCAAAAACTACAGAATGATCTCTGTTCATTTCCAAGGCAAACCATTCAATATCACAGTAATCTAAGTCTATGCCCCAACCAGTAATGCTGAAGAAGCTGAAGTTGAACAGCTCTATAAAGACCTACAAGACCTTCTAGAACTAACACCAAAAAAAAAAAAAATATATGTCCTTTACATCATAGGGGACTGGAATGCAAAAGTAGGAAGTCAAGAAATACCTGGAATAATAGGCAAGTTGGGCCTTGGAGTACAAAATAAAGCAGGGCAAAGGCTATGTACTGGTCAGAGAAAACACTCTTCCAACAACACGAGAGACAACTCTATACATGGACATCACCAGATGGCCAATACCAAAATCAGATTGATTATATTCTTTGCAGCCAAAGATGGAGAAGTTCTATACAGTCAGCAAATCAAGACTGGAGATGACTGTGGCTCAGATCATGAACTTCTTACTGCCAGATACAGACTTAAATTGAATAAAGTAGGGAAAACCAATAGGCCATCCAGGTATGAGCTAAATCAAATCTCTTACGATTATACAGTGGAAGTGACAAATAGATTCAAGGGATTAGATCTGAGAGAGTGCCTGAAGAACTATGGACAGAGGTTTGTGACATTGTACAGAAGTTGATGATCAAAACCCTCCCCAAGAAAAAGAAATGTAAAAAGGCAAAATGGTTGTCTGAGGAGAACTTGCAAGTATCTGAGAAAAAAAAGAGGAGTGAAAGGCAAGGGAGAAAAGGAAAGATATATTTATCTGAATGCAGAGTTCCAAAGAATAGCAAGGAGAGATAAGAAAGCCTTCCTAAGTGAACAATGCAAAGAAATAGAGGAAAACAATAGAATGAGGGAGACTAGAGAGCTCTTCAAAAAAAAATTAGAGATACCAAGGCAATATTTCATGCAAAGATGGGCACAATAAAGGACAGAAATGGTATGGACCTAACATAAGCAGAAGATATTAAGAAGAGGTGGCAAGAATAAACAGAACTATATAAAAAAAGATATTAATGACCCAGATAACCACATTGGTGTGATCACTCACCCAGAGCCAGACATCCTGGAATGTGAAGTCAAGTGGGCCTTAGGAAGCATCACTACAAACAAAGGTAGTGGAGGTGATGGAATTCCTGCTGAGCTATTTGATATCCTAAAAGATGATGCTGTGATGATGTTCATCCTAAAAGATGAGGGCACTCAATATGCCAGAAAATTTGGAAAACTCAGCAGTGGCCACAAGACTGGAAAAGGTCAGTTTTCATTCCAATTCCAAAGGGCAATGCCAAAGAATGTTCAAACTACTGCACAATTGATATTTCTCCTTGCAATCTTGATTCCAGCTTGTGCTTCATCCAGCCTAGCATTTCACATGATGTACTCGACATATAAGTTAAATATGCTGGGTGACAATATACAGCCTTGATGTACTCTTTTCACAATTCAGAACTAGTCCGTTGTTCCATGTACAGTTCTAACTGTTGCTTCTTGACCTGCATAAGGGTTTCTCAGGAGGCAGGTAAGGTGGTCTGGTATTCCTATATCTTGAAGAATTTTCCACAGTTTGTTGTGATCCACACAGTCAAAGCCTTTAGCATAGTCAATGAAGCAGAAGTAGATGCATTATACATTTATATTGTCCTATTTTTTTTTAACATAAAGGATAAATGACACATCTCTCCTATCTGGCAACATGAGGTGCTCATCTCTATTCAGATGGCTCCACTAAATTTTGGAGATTTGGAGAAAAGAGAGAGACAGAGAGAGTTTGCTAACTAGAAAGTTCATTGCAGTTCTGGGATTTGTTGCAAGCATAAAACACCAGTGTTTAAGAGAGTTTAAGTTAAGAATCCTGGTTTATCAAGAACATGCTCTGAGGATGAGAGACATTCTTACTGGTCCAGAGGCTAAGACTCCATGCTCTCAATTCAGAGGGCCTGGGTTCAATTCCTGGTCAGGGAACTAGATCCCACATGCCACAACTAAGATTTTGCATAGTGCAACTAAATATGTCGTGTGCCACAACGGAGACTGACGATCCCGAGAGCCACAACTAAGACCTGGAGTAACCAAATACACACATACATACATTCACATGTTTTTTTTTCTTAAGAGCATGCTCTGGGGATCTCATAGGAACAGGTACAGCAATGGTCTGGATCTCAGGAGCCCTGGGAGGCAGAGCATTCAGGACACTCACCCTCCCATCACTACTCCTTCCGCTCGTTGCTCCCCTCTCCCTCTCTCTACCAAGCTGGGCCCCAAAGCTGCCGAACATCTCCTCATCTCCACTGCTGGAAAGAAACAAATCTGTCTCCTTGCATCCAAAATCCAAAATATTCCAGTTGTCAAGTACCCACCCCTGGACCTGTGGGCAGCATGACCATTAGAATCAGCGTTGATCACCAGTACCATATGGAGGCAGTGCAAGGGAAAGGATGGAGTACTTTTTGAAAGAAGAGGGAGAAAGAGTGGGATAAGCAGAGGAAAGAAAACATATTCTCTCCACGTAGGCAGGACTTCCACTAGTAGTTATTCTGACCATCTTTCAATTATCCATCACCAGGTAGAGTTCGTGAGCTACAACAGGGATGACTTAAACCATGGTCTCAAACAATCGGCAAGCCTTTGCCAAGCCCTTGCAACATGGACCAGCGGGAAAGAAAGATAAAACATGGCAGCTGACCGTGTTTTGGAGCTTTTCTGGGTAGAGAAAAATATTCCCACGAAGCACTGCTAGAGACAGAATGGATTGAATTGGCAAGCTTTGTGGTGTCAGTTGGTGGTAACAGCCAAGTAATTGAGCCTGACCAGAGGGCAGAGGGTTAGTAGCTGGCGAGAAAGGGATATGAATATAGAGCTCTCGGAGCAGGACCCATGGGGCAGTCAGAGGTGAGAGGTGGGGTAATTTCTGCTTGCAGGTCACCTGGAATTTATGGTGCAGCCAGTAGGTCCACCTCCCAAGGCTGATGCCATCCACACAACCCCTGAAATTCCTGATAAAACAGTAAATGTGCTGTCCCTATACGAATCTTCCATCAGGTGTACGTAGTACAATTTCCCCTGAGACCTAGAAGTCCTTCTATAACTTCCCTGGAAGATGGTTTAGTGTGAACTTGGCATTTTGGGAGCCTCAAAGAAACACATCTTCTTGTCCAAAGACACAGTGTGGGGACTCCTGAGGTTTCAGACATCATCTCTGTAATCCACAGATTTGCCCTGAGTGCAAATCATCAGCTCAGCATGAGGAAATTGAAATGTCTGCTTTGTGATATTCATCCTTCTTCTTGCACACACACCTGCCAGGCGTGCTGGAGGCACACAGGGGCCTTACACGAAGAAAACCCAAAATTAATCAATGGCAAGTTAGGGACCGGTATTTTGAAGGATGATTCATCCCGTGAATAATTCATTTCAGAGTCCTCTTTAATGTCAAGGTCCCATGCAGCTTTTTATTTTTATTTTTAAATATTTATTTACTTATTTTTGGCTGTGCTGGATCTTCCTTGCTGCATTCAGACTTTCTCTAGTTGCAGAGAGCAGGGCTGCCGTTGGTTGTGGTGCAGACTTCTCATTGCAGTGGCTTCTCTTGTTGTGGAACGCGGCCTCTAGGGCTTGTGGCCTTAGTAGTTGTTCCTTGTGGGATTACTGGTCCCGTGGCATGCGAGGTCTTCCCAGACCAGTGATTGAACCCATGTATGCGGCATTGGAAGGTGTTTTTCTTAATCACTGGACCACGAGGGAAGCCCCTGCAGCTTTTTAAATAAGGACCAATCACCAGATATAAAATGGTACAGATAAACCTATTTCCAGGGCAGGAATAGAGATGCAGACATAGACAATGTACATATGGACACAGGGTAGGAAGGGGAGAGGGAGATGAATTGGGAGATTAGAATTGACATATATATACTACAACGTGTAAAATTGATAGCTAGTGGGAACCCACTGTATGTCACAGGGAGCTGTTTGGAGCTCTGTGATGACCTAGATGGGTAGGATGGGGAGTGGGAGGAAGGTCCAAGAGGGAGGGGATAATGTATATTATCTCATTGTTGTTGTTGTTTTTCAGTTGCCCAGTCAGGCCTGACTCTTTGTGACCCCCATGGACTGCAGCACACCATGTGTATACTTATGGCTGATTTATTTCATTGTTCAGCAGAAACTGGGCTTCCCAGGTAACATTAGTGGTAAAGAACCCTCCTGCCAATGCAGGAGACAAGAGATGTAGGTTCGATCCCTGGTATGGGAAGATCCTCTGGAGGAGGGCATGGCAACCCACTCCAGTATTCTTGCCTGAAGAATCTCATGAACAGAGTAGCCTGGTGGGCTACAGTCCATAGGATCGCAAAGAGTCAAACACGACTGAGGCAATTTAGCATGCATACACAAACACAACAGAAACTAACACATTATAAAGCAATTATACTCCAATAAAAAATATTTTTTTAAAAAGAACCAATTACCAGAAGTTTGTTTCTCCAACAAAGTTTCAGGAATATGCAAAATATAACACACATAGTATTTAGAACTCTAGGAAGACTGGAGCTGGAAGGGACCATAGGAGATTCCTAGCCTGATGATTTTTGAATTCAAGGATGCAGAAGTATCATATGCCTTCCCAGACATCCCACTTTCACAGTCTAGGGCAGACCCCGTGAGCCTGGTGCTGGAGATCCACCAATCACACTTTGAGAAATGCCAGGCCCACTATTTAGGAAACAGAAGATTCCCAGTACCACATACATGCATGGGAGAGCCAGGACTAGAACCCAGGGCTCTGACCCCTGCAAACCCTGCCTCTCACAGGGTGACTATTTTTCCTATAATGCCTACATGATTCATGGCTTCAGTAATCAGAATATTTAATCTCTGATTCTGATAAGCAAAAATTATTTCTCAGAGGGTGGGGCAGATAGAGGTAAGGCAGAAGATAAGGATACTATATAAATTGAAAGAGAAGACTCTATTTTCATATTAATCCACACAACTTTAAAGACAATTGCATGTATACACTGCTAAATTTTAAAAATGGATGGCCAACAAGGATCTACTGTATAGCACAGGGAATTCTGTTCCTTATTATGTGGCAGTCTGGATGGGAGGGGAGTTTAGGGGAGAACAGATGCATGTATATGTATGGCTGAGTCCCTTTGCTACCCACCTGAAACTATCACAATATTGTTAATTGGCTATAATCCAAGATAAAATAAAAGTTAAAAAATAAAATAAAGACAATTACATTTAACTAGCCTTTTGTTTGTGTGTGTGTGTGTGATGTGTGTTTTGCTTTGAAATGGTAGACAGAAAGCAAATGATATAGAAGAAAATCAAATGAAAACCTAAGTGAGCCTCCAAAAAAGAATACCAAGTAAACTTTTAATGCAGATGATCCTGGAACAATTTAATAGCTAAGCGATCCATGATTTTTCTTAACAAATATCCTCACTGAGAGAGAGAAAGCAGCAGCTAAGAAATATCTTTGGATTCAATGCCATTTCTTTTTCTTTTACTTAATTTTGCAGGTATCTCAGCATGATCTGAATAAATTATGCTGACAATACCATAATATAAATGATAAATCATCAACACAGTTTTAGTGATATATTGCATGAAATGTAAATAATAACCAGGACTGCTAATTGGCTGGCTTCTGAGGAACAAAGCTGCAGCCGCGTGACTCCCCCAGTCCGGGCTCAGTCATTAAGCATTTCTGCTGGTAAGCTGTTTCTGCTGGTCTGGACAGGAAAGCACAGCCTCCAAGACAAACCTTTCTGTGGAAGTTCTTTTGGCCTGAGAGCAAGTCCGCGGTGAATGGCAAACCGTGTTTCTTTGTCCCTCCACAGTGCTGAAGGGCTGGGACTTCACCCTGCGTCTCCTGAGAAATCGTGTCCCCCAGAAGTAACAAGATTTAACGAGGAAAACTCTTCACGTCAGTCAAGTTGCTGAATCTTTCCAAAAAATCTTCTGACTCATTCTGATTTCTTTTTTTTTCTTTTGCTTTGATAACGATTTGATTACAACTTCATTTGACCAGAAACATAAGCTGTTTCTATGTGCTTCTTATTTTGAAAATACCTTGTTAGCATTCATCATATGTTTATGCAGCTTAAAAATATATTTTGTTTCATTTTCCCAAACAAATCCTTCTGCTTTCTGACAGGGTTGAGATTCTTATATGCAGTTTTCCTGCTGTGTCAAACAATGTCTTGGGGAAAATAACCCGGTGTAAAGAGGGCATGCTCATTTCTTCAGCTGAGGATGCAGGGGTGGGTCTGGGTCCTGGGGAGACACATAGAGTTCCCATTCTCAAGGTCTCCCATTCTAGTAGGGAGCATGATGACTTGAGATTATATTGTATAAAGCCATGCAGGACAATGGAATAGAGAGTCCAGATATGATGGGTGGGGAGAGGGTGGGGAGAGGAAGCCTCCACGAGGCAGTGACATTTGCATTGGACCGGAAAGAGCCAGCACTAAAAGATCTAAGGAAAGGATGTTCCAGCCAGAGAGGACAACATATGCAAAAGCCCTGAGGCTGAAGCAGCCTGTTGAAAGTGTGAGAGAGAAAGAGAGAAAGAAAAATTCAGGAAGGCAGTGGGTAAAGACTTGATTCCCCTGCATAGGACTGATCCTACCCCATCGCCCACTTGGTGAGCCTACCTTCTCCCACACCTGGGTCCTTGCACAAGCCTCTACCCTCAAGCTCCCACTTCATATGACGCCTTCTATCCACAGGTCTGTAACCCAGCCACCACCAGTGCAGCCCCTAGGCCTGTCTTCTCCTAACTCTCTGTGCTTGGGATTGGAATTTGTTCCCTTCCCAAACAGACCAGCTTCCTAATTAGGGCCACTCTGCTTAGAGTTTGGCCAATCCACTGCAAATGTGATCCAATTACAGGTGGGTTCCCAATGACACCACCAGGGACCGAGCCTGGAAGGTCATCTCAATGTTGATGGTCATGCTGAGATCCAGGCTCCATGGAGCCCAACTAAGATTGCCCCTCTCCAAATTAGGGGCTGATATGTTGCTCCTAACCATACACATGACCTAGCCTGCTGGCAATTGTTCATCAATCCTTGCAATTCATCCTCTCTAGGGATATAAGAATATAACAGTTGGGGCCCCTGATCCCTGAAAGTAAGGTCATCGCTGTATTCCCTGGAGAATGCCCTTAAGTGGCTTGCTGCAGAGGGCAACCCTCCTGAAGAAAGTGCTCAAGAGTACAGAACTGTCCCCAAACACTGCTCCTTCTGAGGGTCCTTGGTTCCTTCCAAGGGTTAACTTGGACACTGCCCAGCACCCCAGGGAGTCAACCAATAGCCAGATAAGGGTGGATTTTACTGTCAAAACCTATCAGCACAGGGACCGCAGCCACCATAAGTGCTGCAGGGTTTATCAACTTTGTTCTTGTTACTGTCATTTCTGATCCCCCACCCCATCATAATCAAAACCATTTATAAAGCACTCTATCTGCATAGAGCTCCAATTTAGGCCTAGGACAGAGTAAGTTAAGCAGACAAAAGGTCCCCATCACAGAGGGGAGGGTCCATCAAGGATAAGACAGTAATAAAGCAGATGAACTAGTTAAGGCAGGCATAAAGCCAAAAGGCAAAGTTACAAAAGATTTGCATTAAATGCAAGCAGAGGGGTCAGAAGACTCTAATGGGGACAAGAAATGGAGAAAGAGGACCCTGTGTGAGTTGAGAACAATTCTTCCACTTGGGTCCCAAAGATTTCCTTACCAAGTGGAAAGACACTTCCATTGGATTAAAAGATGGCCATTCTTTTATTTAATCTCAATGTTTAAGATGTACACAAAGAGCCAAGATTATACAATAGAAAAGGACAGTCCCTTCAATAAATGGTGTTGGGGAAACTCGGTAGTCACATACAAAAGAATGAAACTGAACACAAAAAGTAATTCAAATGGATTAAAGACTTGAATGTTAAACCTGAAACCATAAAACTCCTGAAAGAAAACATAGGCAGTAAGCACCTTGATGTTTTTCTTGGTGATGACTTTTTAATCTGACACCAAAAGCAAAGGCAACAAAAACAAAAATAAACAAGGGGGACAACACCAAACTCGAAAGCTACTGTAGAGCAAAGAAAACCAACAAAATGAAAAAGACAACCTATCGATGAGAGAAAACACTTGAAAATTATGTATCTGAGAAGGAATTTATATACAAAATGTATAAAGAACTCATACAACTCAATAGCAAGCAAAACCCCAAACAATCCAATTTGAAAAAATGAAATATTGCCATTTGCAACAACACGGATGGATCTAAGTGTTGTGCTAAGTGAAATAAGTCCAACAGAGGAAGACAAACACCGTATGATCTCACTTAAACATGGAATTTAAAAAACAACACCCAAACAAAATGAAAGGAACATAGATACAGAGAACAAATGGGTGGATGCCAGAGGGGAGGGATGGAGGTGGGCAAACTAGGTGAAGAGAATTGAGAGGTACAAACCTCCAGTGATAAAACAAATAAGCCACAGGAATATTTTATACTGCAAAAGGAAAATGATCAATAATATTGTATTATCTTTTGATAGGGACAGATGGTAGTAATGATCATGGTGAAAGTGAAGTCGCTCAGTCGTGTCCGACTCGTTGCGATTCCATGGACTGTAGCCTACCAGGCTTCTCCGTCCATGGGATTTTCCAGGCAAGAATACTGGAGTGGGTTGCCATTTCCTTCTCCAGGAGATCTTCCCAACCCAGGGATTGAACCTGGGTCTCCCGCATTGTAGGCAGATGCTTTACCGTCTGAACCACCCGGGAAGTCCTATGATCATGGTGATCATTTCATAATTTACACAAATCACTATTTAGTACACCTGAAACTAACATAATATAGCATGTCAACAATTTCAATTTTTTTAAATGGCCAGAAGATCCAAACAGACTTTTTTTCCTGAAGAAGACATACAAGTACATGAAAAGATGCTCAGCATCACTAATCATTAGGAAAAAGCAAATCAAAATCACAATGAGTTATCACCTCATACCTGTTAGGATGGTTGTTATAAAAAAAGACAAGAAATAACAAGTGTTGGCAAGGGAAACAGAAAACTTGTGTCCTGCTGATAGGAATGTGTTGGTAGAACATTTATAGAAAACAATATGGAGTTTCCTCAAAAAACTAAAAATAGAACTCCCATATAATCTAGCAATTTCACTTCTGGGTATTTATTTTTAAAAGAAGAATGTACTAACTCAAAAAGATATATGCATCCTCATGCTCATTGCCAAGATATGGAAGCAACCAAAGTCTTTATTGATGGATGAACAGGTAGAGAAAATGTTATATATTTTCTGTGTGTGTATGTAAGTAAATAAATAGAATATTATTCAGCCCTAAAAAGTAATAAAATCTTACCATTTGTGACAAAATGGATAGATTTTGAGGGCACTATGCTAAGTGAAACAAGTCAGGCAAAGAAAGAAGAGTAATGTATGATCTCACTTATATGTGGAATCTCAAAAAAGAAAAGAAAAAGAAAGCAAACTCACAGATATAGAGAACAGATTGGGTGAGGGGTGTTGACAAAATGAATGAAAAGGGTAAAGGGTGTGAAAAAGTGTGAACTTTCAGTTATGAAATAAATAAGTCATGGGGATATAATGTACAGCAATATGTTATAGTTTATAACACTGTGTTGCGTATTTAAAACTTATTAAAACTAAATCTTAGAAGTCCTCGTCTTAAGAAAAAATGCAGCTCTGTATGGTGACAGAACTGTGATGTTTGAACTATGATGTTGGAGACTTTTAAGAGTCCCTTGGGCTGCAAGGAGATCCAACCAGCCCATCCTAAAGGAAATCAGTCCTGAATATTCATTGAAAGCACTGATGCTGAAGCTGAAACTCCAATACTTTGGCCACCTGATGCAAAGAACTGAATCGTTTGAAAAAACCCTGATGCTGGGAATGATTGAAGGCAGGAGGAGAAGGGGATGACAGATAATGAGATGGTTGGATGGCATCACTGACTCAATGGACATGAATTTGAGTAAGCTCCAGGAGTTCATGATGGACAAGGAAGCCTGCAGTCCATGAGGTACTGCAGTCCAAGGGGTCACAAAGAGTTGGACACGACTGAGCGACTGAACTGAACTAACTGAACTGATGGTGACAGATGTTAACTAGACTTTGTAGTGGTCATTTCCTGATAGATAGATAGAGAGTCATTATGCTGTACATCTGAAACTAACAGGTTATAGTCTCAATATTTTTAATGTAGACTAGATTTCCAGTTCAGGAACGAGATGCATAGACTCATTTTCCCTCACCCATGCCTTCTAAATACAACTACATACCATGGAGATATTTCAAATGACAATGATAAAAGAGCTTAAAAAGCTAGAAAGAAGAGGGTGCAATGGCCAAGAATCTCAGAACTTGAAGGATGGCATGGTGAGTTCTCCCAGGTTTCCTTTCTATTTTCCATATACTTCTAGCCTAGGATTCATAGAAACCTGAAACCTGGAACTGACTACAGGTGCACGCACACCAACACACATACACACACAGCAAAGCCAAGAGATTGGGGAGGGAGATGCCCAACAAAACTGGGTAGGAAATCCCAACCGTGCTTCACAACTTGGACAGTCTGATCTATAGGCAGCAGTAGTAGTAGCAAAGCACACCTGTCCCAACCTTTGCTTTATAAACAGGGTCTTGAAGTATCTGTCTTCAAGGTCAGCAGCAAAGCTCCAGAATCGGACAGCCCAATCTGTAGAGCAATAGCAGCAACAGCAAAGCCCTACATCTCCCCAGTCTCCAGTCAGGGGAATAAGGAGACCTAGCTTCACTAACTTCTGCCTCTTTCAGAATATCACCTAGTATCAACAGGCATTCCAGGATAGTACCTTCTGTCTCTACAAATGACACCTGCCAAGACTGATTAGGAGATACAGTCACATCAAAAGAATGAAACAAACCAGAACGGCTTTGCAAGGGGTCGGAAACTAAACTGTCATTGGAACTGAAGCCCATAAAAGTAGTTCAGACTGTACACTAACCTGAGTAGATGCTAAAATAGAAGATTTAAATAGTATCAAGAATCACCTAATATAATAGTCAAAATGTATAAGATCTGATATAAACCCACTCCCAATACTACAAACTAGAGAAAAAATAATTTGAATGAAGAAAGATAATCAACTGATGTTAATACTAAGATGAAAGAGATGTTGAATTTATGTGAAAAGGATATTACAATGGCAATCATAAAAATGCTTCAACCAACTGATTACAAATTCTCATGAAGTAAAAAGAGAGAAATTACAAGAAAAGAAATAGAAGTTATTTTTAAAAGAAACAAATGGAAATTTTAGAAATAAAACATACGATAACAAAAATATAAACTCTGATGAAGTCAATAGTAAACTGAAGGAGAGAAGCAATAAATTTGAAGACAAATAATTAGAGTTTATTCAGAGAAAATAACTGGAAAATTAACAAAAATTAAACAGAGACTCAGAAGTCTGTGGGACAGTAAGATCTAACTTTCATATTGTCAGAGTTTCAGGAAGAAAAGAAGAGATAGTGGAACTGAAAAACTATTCAAAGAAATAATAGCTGAATATTTTTCAAATTTTGTGGAAAATATAAATCTGTGGATTGATAAATCTGAACATATCTCAAGTAGGGATAAGTTCAAAGAAATTCACACCAAAACACATATCAAAATACTGAAAACTAAGTACAATTAAGTGAAGTAAGTCAGACAGAGAAAAACAAATATTATATGATATCATTTATATGTGGAATCTTAAAAAAATGGTACAAATAAACTTATTTACAGACCAAAAATAGTCATAGATGTAGGAAACAAACGTATGGTTTCCAAAGGGGTAAGGAGGGAATAATTGGGAGGTTGGGATTGACGTTTACACACTACTATATATAAATAGATAACTAATTAGAATCTCCAGTATAGCACATGGAACTCTATTCAATACTCTGTAATGACCTATATGGAAAAATAATCTTAAAAAGAGTGGATATATGTATATGTGAGCTTCCCTGCTGGCTCAGATGGTAAAGAATCTACCTGCAATGGAAGAGACCTGGGTTCAGTTCCTGGGTTGGGAAGATCCCCTGGAAAAAGGAATGACTATCCACTCCAGTCTTCTTGCCTGGAGAATCCCATGGACAGAGAAGCTTGGCGGGCTAAAGTCCATGGGATTGCAAAGAGGGGGACAAACTGAGCGAATAACACACACACACACAGATATGTATGGAAACTAATTCATCCTGCCAGACAGCAGAAACTAACTTAACACTGTAAATCAACCATATTCCAATAAAAATTGATTTTAACAAATAACCTTAAAAGGCACAAAGGGAAACGATACCTTACCGGCAAAGCAACCCCAATTGAATGACAGTGGGTTTCTCATCTAAAGCTGTAGAGGCAAAGGAAGTGGAACAATATTTTTCAAGCACTGGAAGAAAAGAACTGTCAACCTTGAATCTTATATCTGGCAAACTACCTTTCATAATGAAGGAGAAATAAAGACATATTTGGACAAATTAAAATGAAGAGAATTTGTTGTTAGCACACCTACCTTTTGAGAGTGGCTAAAGGAAGCTCTCCAACAAAAAGAAAAAGATAACAGAGGAAGAGTTAAACCTTCAGAAAGGAAAAGAAAGCAATGGAATTGCTAAAACTAGAAATAAATAGATTATTCTTTAACTCATGAGTTTCTTTCTGGTTGAAACAAAAGTTGCAGCCCCATTTGACATGGCACTCAATGTGTATAGAGGAAATACTTTAAACAATTATATTTTAAAAATTGAACAAGGGACCTAAAGGGAAGCTGGACTATTACACTCCACCTGAAGTGGTAAAACATTATGTATATGGTAAGCACTAGAATAACCACTAAGAAAATTACACAAAATTATACGCTTTATATTATAAATTTTTAAAAATGGAATTCTAAAAATCTTCAAATCCATGGGAAAATAACAAAAAGAAGTAGAGTGAAAAGAAACAGGGAAAATAGAATATAAATAATAAAAGAGCATATTTAGATATTATTATAATAATAATTCAGTTCAGTTCAGTTCAGTTCAGTCACTCAGTCATGTCTGACTCTTCGCAACCCCATGAACTGCAGCACGCCAGGCCTCCCTGTCCATCACCAACTCCTGGAGTCCACACAAACCCATGTCCATTGTGTCGGTGATGCCATCCAACCATCTCATCCTCTGTCGTCCCCTTCTCCTCCTGCCCTCAATCTTTCCCAGCATCAGGGTCTTTTCAAATGAGTCAGCTCTTCACATCCAGTGGCCAAACTATTGGAGTTTCAGCTTCCACATCAGACCTTCCAATGAACACCCAGGACTGATCTCCTTTAGGATGGATGGTTGGATCTCCTTGCAGTTCAAGGGACTCTCAAGAGTCTTCTCCAACACCACAGCTCAAAAGCATCAATTCTTCGGTGCTCAGCTTTCTTTATAATCCAACTCTCACATCCATACATGACCACTGGAAAAACCATAGCCTTGACTAGACGGACCTTTGTTGACAAAGTAATGTCTCTGCTTTTTAATATGTTGTCTAGGTTGGTCATAACTTTCCTTCCAAGGAGTAAGTGTCTTTTAATTTCATGGCTGCAATCACCATCTGCAGTGATTTTGGAGCCCCAAAAAATAAAGTCAGCCACTGTTTCCCCATCTATTTGCATGAAGTGATGGGACTGGATGCCATGATCTTAGTTTTCTGAATGTTGAACTTAAAGCCAACTTTTTCACTCTCCTCTTTCAATTTCATCAAGAGGCTCTTTAGTTCTTCACTTTCTGCCATAAGGGTGGTGTCATCTGCATATCTGAGGTTATTGATATTTCTCCTGGCAATCTTGATTCCAGCTTGTGCTTCCTCCAGCCCAGCGTTTTGCATGATGTACTCTGCATATAAGTTAAATAAGCAGGGTGACAATACTTGACATACTCCTTTTCCTATTTGGAACCAGTCTGTTGTTCCATGTCCAGTTCTAACTGTTGCTTCCTGACCTGCATACAGGTTTCTCAAGAGGCAGGTCAGGTGGTCTTAAAGTAAATGTAAATTACTAAATTGTAAATAATCCAAATACAACAGCTAAAACAGAGGTATTAGCGGAGTAAATGAAGACTCAACCATATGCTGTCTATAAGAAACTTACTTCAAACATAATGCCTAGGTAGGTTGAATGTCAAAGACTGGGAAAAAAACATGTCATGGAAATATTAATCCAAAAAAGAAAGAGGGAAAAAGAAAAAGGGAAGAAGGGAGGGAGGGAGGAAAAATAAAGGTTGGGAGAGAGGAAGAAAGAAAGAGAGAGGAAGGGAATGTGATTACACTGATATCAGATAACATGCTGCTGCTAAGTCACTTCAGTCGTGTCCGACTCTGTGAGACCCCACCAGGCTCTGCCATCCCTGGGATTTGCCAGGCAAGAACACTGGAATGAGTTGCCATTTCCTTCTCCAATGCATGAAAGTGAAAAGTGAAAGTGAAGTCGCTCAGTCGTGTCTGACTGTTCGTGACCCCATGGACTGCAGCCTACCAGGCTCCTCCGTCCATGGCATTTTCCAGGCAAGAGTACTGGAGTGGGTTGCCATCGCCTTCTCCAATCAGATAACATAGACCAGCCCAAATAAAATTTAGAATATAGAGTTTGTATAGTCAAAACTACGGTTTTTCCAGAAGTTATGTATGGATGTGAGAGGTGAACCATAAATATAGAGTTTGTATAGTCAAAACTATGGTTTTTCCAGAAGTTATGTATGGATGTGAGAGGTGGACCATAGAGAAGGCTGAGCGCTGAAGAATTGATGCTTTTGAACTGTGGTGCTGGAGAAGACTCTTGAGAGTCCCTTGGACAGCAAGGAAATCAAACTGGCCAGTCTTAAAGGAAATCAACATTGAATATTCATTGGAAGAACTGTGGTTGAAGCTTAAGCTCCAATAATTTTGGCAACCCGATGCAAAGAGCCAACTCATTGGAAGAGACCCTGATGATGGGAAAGATTAAGGGCAAGAGAAGAAGGGGATGACAGAGAATAAGATGGTTGGATAGCATCACTGACTCAATGGACAAGAGTTTGAGCAAACTCAGGGAGATAGTGAAGGACAGGGAAGCCTGGCATGCTGCAGTTCATGGGGTTCCAAAGAGTAAGACATGACTTAGTGAATGAACAACAACAATATAGACATAACATAATGATAAATAAGTCAATTCATGGGAAAATCTAGTAATCCTAAATGTTTATGCACCAAATAACAGAAATCAAAACAAAAACTGACAAAGCTGAAAGAAGAAATAGATAAATTCACAGTTGTATTTGGGACTTCAATACCCCACTATTGGCGACTGCAACTTACTACACAGTAAACCAGCAAGGATAGAGAACTGAGCCCCTGACATGATCTAACTGATGTTTATAGAACATTCCCTTGCTACAACACCAGCATACGTGTTCCTTTCAAGTACTTTTTGATTGCCAAGGTAAACTATATCCTGAGTCATAAAACAAATCTCATCCAATTTAAAAGAACTGAAATAATACAGACTATGTTCTCTGACCATAAAGGAATCAAACTAGAAATCAATAACAGAAAAATAACAGAAAAACTCAAAACATTTGAAATGTAAACAGCACTTTCCTAAATAAGCTATGAGTCAAAGAGGAAGTCTCATTGGAAGTTTTAAAAATGCATAGAATGCAATGAAAATAATAGTAAACAATATCAGAATTTGTGGGAAGAAATGTAAGTAGTGCTGCGAGGGACATTTACATTAGTAAATGCTTACATTAGAAAAGAAAAAATATTACAAATCAATAATCAAAGTCCCTATCTCAAAAAACCAGAAAAAGAAGAACAAGATAAACATAAAGCAAGCAAAAGGATGGAAATGTTAAGGAAAATACAGAAATCAAGAAAACCAGAATGAAACAAAAAGGTTTTTTTAAAAAAAATCAATAAATTTAATAAAACTCTAGTCAGGCTAACCAAGAAAAAAAGAAAATATTTGTTACCAATATCAGAAGTAAATAGGGGCATTACTACTGATCCATGAACAGTAAAAGAATAATTAAAAAATACTGTGAACCAATCTATATCAATAAATTTGATAGTTTAGAGGAAATGGACAACTTCCTTCAAAACTCACATAGAGAAATACATACTATGGATAAGCCTATATGTAAAAAAGAAATTGAATCAGCAATCAAGAACCTTCAAAAAAAGAAAGCGCCAGGCCCAGACGAGTTCATTGGTGAATTCTACGAAACATTTACAAAAGAAATTGTACCTGTTTTATTCTAGAAAATAAAACCAGAAAGAATACTTCCTAATACAGCACTCAGTCATAATAAAAACTTTCAGTTAACCAAAAACTTCCTCAATATGATAAAAAACATCTACAAAAAAAAAAAAAGCAACAGCTAACATCACACTTTAGGGTAAGAAACTGGATGATTTCCCCTTGATTGGTACATCCTATCTCGTGTAAAAGGAAGCGAAATGCATAAGATTGAAAAGGAATAAATAAAACTGCCTTTTTTCACACATGACATGATTATCTCACTGGTTGGAGGGACCAATGAATGGATGAATTAATGAACAAGACAGTCCCAGTATCAGACCAATGATAATACATTGTATGATCTGGAAGAGGCTAATCTCACTACCATCATCTTCTGATGTGGGACAGTAAGATCATCTGTGGGATCAACTGTGGGACAATAAACACATCATCTACTGATGTGTTCTGAAGATTCACAGGAGAGTCAAATGGACCATTTTAACTGAGGAGATTTCGGTATGATTTTTAGAAAATGTTGTACAAAGATATTCCCATAATTTATAAGTGCTACTTAACTCCGCTTGCATATCTCTTAATCCTAGACCTTATCCTGATTTTCAGGGACTTATTTTAATGGTCTGACCACTTCAGTCCAAAGCTAAACAATTTATATAAACACGCAGGTGTCTGAATGATACCTGGTTCATTAGATCTTTTTGATAGAATTTCCAGTGTCAGTGGAAATGTGTTTGCTTACTAGACAACATCATCTGGAACTTAAAGGAAGAAATTTCAGAGCTACTCAACTATGTAGAAAATAAAGTTTGCAATAATTCACAGAGTATAGCTTAACCTCCAGGAGCTTCCAGTCAGGAACAGAGACATCAACAGATGGGAATAACCAGATGATTAAGCAAAGTCACTGTACAGAAAACAGCTAAGGTTAAGCATGTCTCATGTATATAAGCCAATGTAAAACCCAATAAATTACCTGTAGTAATTAAAAATTCCTTAAATTTTCAAAATATCTTAGGGAGCAAATATAAGTTTTTATTAGACATTTGTCTTATAGCCTACACAAATTTGCATATGAGACATAATTAAGCAACTCCTACCTCAATCACTTGATTTTGGAGTAATGATTCTTTTTCTTTTGAATTATTTCAGGAGAGATAATTTTGTATGCAAAACAAAAGGTGTGGGGAAAATAATGAAAATATGGGCCACTGTTACCATGCACACATTAAATGAAAATTCAGTTCATTTCTTGCAATATAGGCAATCAAACCCAAAAGAAAATTTTGCACAACAATGGTCCAGACTAGAATCCTGATTGCTTATACCTTTTGTACTTCAAGCCTCACTCCTGTGTGCCAAAATATCTGACCTACGTCAGCACCATCCAGAAATCATTCTAACTCTGAAGGAGGCAAATAGGCAAAGAAAACACAGGAAATATATATATATATATGTTTTATATATATAATGTATATATATAACACTATTTTACACACTATTTACTGTCTTCTGAACATGGAGAAACACCATGGATATCCAACAAGATATTCTGGCATAAAGAAATGCAAAATGAATTTGAAACTAAGGCCTAGGTAACCTTTGTTTAATGCCTGTGTCCTACATGTCTTATGCCAGCATGTCCAAAACAAAGGGAGACTGCTTCATATAGAGAATTACTTGATGATAGTGCAGGTGTGATGAGCAATTGATAAATAAAATCTGTTTCATTATCATCTTTTACCCCCAGAGACCAAGGAGCATTGCAAAGTTAATCTGTTAATCCCAAAGTAGAACCATGTAGCCAAGTGATACATTTCAATTAGAACATCAGTATTATGGGGAGAATGGAGATCTTCCTTACATAACTGTGGATTCAGGGTAACACCTGCCAATGGATATATTTCAGAATAAGATAAATGACCATTCCCCTTGGAAGAAGCTGTGGATACCAAACTTTACATGATCAACACCTCTTAATTATTTTTATTTCTTCAATGAACAGCAAGCTTTGAAACACTTTGCCTATGGCACAAAGCAACATAACAATTAATGCATTTCTCACTTTCTTTATAGTCAAAGGTATGTGGTTGCCAATCAAACACATAGGTCATTCCCAGATGACCACCATTAGCTGAATTGATACACTTCAGGACAGGGACTAGATACTTGATTGTTTCTTTACCTTTCAGATACCTCTTAAGAAAATTTATTATTTTCCATTAAAGATTTTGAAATAGTGGGGAAATATCCATTCCTATTTTTAAAGACCTCTATGAATTCAAGCTGGAATCAAGATTGTCAGGAGAAATATCAATAACCTCAGATACACAGATGACACCACCCTTATGGCAGAAAGTGTAGAGGAACTAAAGAGCCTCTTGATGAAAGTGAGCAAGGAGAATGCAAAAACTGGCTTAAAACTCAACATTCAAAAAACTAAGACCATGGCATATGGTCCCATCACTTCATGGCAAATAGATGGGAAAACAATGGAAATGGTGACAGACTTTATTTTCTTGGGCTCCAAAATCACTGCAGATGGTGACTACAGCCATGAAGTTAAAAGATGCTTGCTCTTTGGAAGAAAAGCTATGACCAACCTAGACAGCATATTAAAAAGCAGAGACATTATTTTGCTGACAAAGGTCCATATAGTGAAAGCTATGGTTTTTCCAGTAGTCATGTATGGATGTGAGAGTTGGACTATAAAGAAAGCTGAGCACCAAAGAATTGGTGCTTTTGAGCTGTGGTGTTGGAGAAGATTCTTGAGAGCCCCTTGGACTGCAAAGAGATCAAACCAGTCCATCCTAAAGGAAATCAGTCCTGAATATTCATTGGAAGGACTGATGCTGAAGCGGAAGCTCCAATAATTTGGCCACGTGATGCAAAGAATGGACTCATTGGAAAAGACCCTGATGCTTGGAAAGAGTGAAGGCAGGAGAAGAAGGGGACAACAGAGGGTGTGATGGTCGAATGGCATCACCAGCTCAATGGACATGAGTTTGAGCAAGCTCCGGGAGTTGGTGATGGACAGGGAAGCCTGGTGTGCCTCAGTCCATAGGGTCACAAAGCGTCAGACACAACTGAATGGCTGAACTGAACTGATAGATTCAATTATCTCTAAGGTAGTCCAAACTACTGCACAATTGCACTCATTTCACATGCTAGCAAGGAAATGCTCAAAATTCTCCAGGCTAGGCTTCGACAGTACATGAACCAAGAACCTCCAGGTGTATGAGCTGGATTTAGAAAAGGTAGAGGAACCAGAGATCAAATTGCCAACATCCATTTGATCATAGAGAAAGCAAGGGAATAACAGAAAAACATCTACTTCTTCATTTTCTATGCTAAAGCCTTTGACTATGGATCACAACAAGTTGTGGAAAATTCTTAAAGAGATGGGAATACCAGACCACCTTACCTGTCTCCTGAGAAACCTATATGCAGGTCAAGAAACAGCAATCAGAATTGGACATGAAACAATGGACTGGTTCCAAATTGGGAAAGGAGTACATCAAGGCTTTATATTGTCACCCTGCTTATTTAACTTAAATGCAGAGTACGTCATGCGAAATTTGGGGCTGGATGAAACACATGCTGGAATCAAGATTGTCGGGAGAAATATCAATAACCCTCAGATATGCAGATGACACAACCCTAATGATAGAAATTGAAGAGGAACTAAAAGAGCCTCTTGATGATGGTGAAAGAGGAGAGTTAAAAAGTTGGCTTAAAGCTCAACATTCAGAAAACTAAGATCATGGCATCTAGTCCCATCACTTTATGGCAGATAGATGGGGAAACAGTGGAAACAGTGGCTGACTTTATTCTGGGCTCCAAAATCACTGCAGATGGTGATTGCAGCCATGAAATTAAAAGACACTTACTCCTTGGAAGGAAAGTTATGACCAACTTAGACAGCATATTAATAAGCAGAGACATTACTTTGCCAACAATGGTCCATCTAGTCAAGGCTATGGTTTTTCCAGTGGTCATGTATGGATGTGAGAGTTGGGCCATAAAGAAGGCTGAGCACTGAAGAATTGATGCTAGAGAAAACTCTTGAGAGTCCTTTGGACTACAAAGAGATCAAACTAGTTAGTCCTAAAGGAAATCAACCCTGAATATTCACTGGAAGGACTGATATTGAAGCTGAAGCTCCAATACTTTGGCCACCTGATACAAGGAGCTGCCTCATTAGAAAAGACCCTGATGCTGGGAAAGATTGAGAGCAGGTGGAGAAGGGGCTGACAGAGGATGAGATAGTTGGATGGCATCATTGACTCAATGGACTTGATTTTGAGCAAACTCCAGGAGATAGTGAAAGATAGGGAATCCTGGTGTGCTGCAGGTCATGGGTTCACAAACTGTCAGATATGACTGAGTGACTGAACAACAAATGGATTCAAGAATCCCAGGTCAGAAAACACCAGCTTCCAAGTCTTATTTCAGGTAGGGAAGTAAGAACCAAACCTGTTTTTCATAAGGGCTCATATGTTCCAGGGAATATTAATGCATAATGATTGATTTGGGGATAAAAACATATATAGTTATTAGTCATCATGAAACGGGATATTTATGACTGCTGCTGGCAGAAAGGGAATTAAGTTGTCCCCAAATATTGTTAATGTATCATTCAATCCCAGAAGACAATGAAGCAATATTTATAAAATCGTGAAAGAAAAAAAGAAATAAAAGTTGCCTTTTAGGCAATCATAAATAGGCTTTTGAGAAATAATAAATCAGTTTATTTGACCAAACTGTGCCAAGAGTTTTAGAAGACAATCTAGGTACAATAATGGAAGAGAGAAGTAGCTGCCTAATATCTTCCACCTCTTCTTTCTCATAGCTTTAAATTGTCCAAAATTCAATCTCAAATAGATGGTGGATACGAACGCTTCTTGTAGAGATAAACAGAATTGGTTTAGTGACCTTTCTTCACATATAGGTCCAGCCCCTAAGAGTTTACAAAATGATATCACATTCATTGTTTCAACTGAGAAGAAATTAAAGTCCAAAGTGTACCATGGAGTTTCAAGAATATATCCCCTTTGGACTCAGATGTGGTAGTATATAGCACATCAATTTTCCATTGATCTATAAAATCCAGATAAAATGCAATTAGAAATCCCTCCATAATCAGACAGCACCTGAAGCAGTCAGGATTGAAAGACCATGATCCTGGGGAAAAGGGATAGCCATAAAAGCGATCCCAAAATTCCACGTACTGGTTTTCCCCTTGAAGCATTTACCAATTCTAGGTTACAAAGGACAAAAGACCTAGAAGCCAGAACTTAATGTCTTCTTATTTCACAGGACTAATGTGACAAAAAAAAATGGAATTTAGAACTGACCCTGTAGCTACATCTAAATGGCCAAATTCCCTAACAGTGACTGCCTACCACTCTGCAACAGTTTTCTCCTTGAGACACTTGCTGATTCCAAACCCCTGTGAAGCTAGTCCCTGAAGCCAAGCAGAAAGTGGAAAAAAGCTGTTTCAGTAATCTTACAACACTGAAAATACGAAAATTAAAGTTTAAAGCTGTCCAGTGAGGCAAGATACTGGTAAATATCACACAAAGAGTCTGTATTATTTCTGTCATACAACAAAAACTGATCAAGTACAAAATAAAAATAAGACCAATAGGAGGAAAAAAGGATTTAAACAGGAACATTCTCACAGATTTAGAGTTATTAGACATCTGTTTTAAAATAACTATGATCAGCATGTGCTATGGAAATAGGGAAATATGAGATGAGGTTCTCCTGAGAGAACTTTAAAATGTTTTATGAGAATTATAAACTTCTTATTAAAATTTGTATAACATTATTTTATAAGAAGTATAAGTTCAAAATTATTTAAATGTATTTTGAAGAAAAATGTAAATTTTAGATTTAAAATATGCAATAACTGATATTTAGGACTCAAAAGAAGTATTTAGTAATGAACTGAAACTACTAAAAAGAGAACAGGTAAACTGGAAAGTAGAACAGTGGACAATAAGCAAAAAGAAGCACATAGAGAAAATGTTTAGAAACTACAGGAAGAAATGTAAGGGATAGTGAAAAAGTTTAATACACCTATCGTTGAATGCAATGAAAGGAGAAGGGAAGGTAAAGAACAAGAGCAATATTTGAAGAGAAAATGACCAAGAATAATTGGAAGAAATAAACTGCCAAGACAACATCAATAACTCATAAGATATTCAAGCAAGATTGACGAAGTGATACAAATCATAGACACAATAAATACAAAAAAATGCACCTTAGCACATCAGGGTTCAACTGATGATAACAAAGCATCTAGAGAAGAAAATATTACCTTAAAAGAAGCAAGAATAGGACTGACAGCTAACTACATAGAAAAGTGATGAACACCAGAAGAAAATAGAAGTGTCAGGAAATAATTATTGACCTAGGATTATATAACAACTGAAAATACCTTTAAAGGTGAAAGTAGGTTCCATTTATGGCCATGATCGAGTAACAGGAACTGAATTTACTTTTCTGCCTTAAAAGTTACAAATAAACTGGGAAAACTGTATGAAACTATGTATTTCATACAACATAAGAGAGTAACCCCAAAGTGAATAAAAACAATTGAGGTGACCGCCTACAACAGCTTGAGGTTACTTCCTGGAGAGTTCCCAGACTACATTGCAACAAGGAAGGAGAACTAAACAGCACAGTGAGCCTCTTGAGTTAAGAAGACAAAATTTTGAGTTTTAGAAAGTCAAGGAAGCCAGAATTCACAGGGAAGAAATCAGGAGGAAAGACTTCTGCTCTTGAGATCTGAGGAGGGGTCCCCTCAATTTTTCATTTCAATATTGATCAGCACATTTGTGAAGGAAATTCATCCAAGCTAGTCTAAAACCACCAGAATTTTGCAAAAGTTGTCAAAGGTCCATAAGGCTAAAAAGAATTTACATCACAACAGCCAGAGTAGAGAAGCTTCATAACACACAGGACATCATGTTGAGTACTTGAAGCATATTGCCTCAATATTGGGGCAACATCACCTCATACAAATAAAGTTTAAGCGCAAAGATATTAAGACAGCTATTATAAATATATCCCATACAATCAATAAAGTAAAAGAATAAATGAGTATGATAAGGAGAGACATGTAAGGTATTTTATTAAAGGCCCATAATGAACATTTAGAGATGAAAGATACAACTTGTGAGATGAAAAATATACAGGGTGTAATTAACAGCAGCTTTGGCTAAATAAAAGAAATAAGTGGACTATCCAAAACGAAACACAGAAAAATAAAAAGGACTGAAAAACTAAACATTTTTATGTAGGAAAGGGCTTCCTGGTGGCTCAGATGGTAAAGAATCTGCCTGCAATACAGGAAACCCTGGTTCAATCCCTGGGTCAGGAAGATCCCCACTGGAGAAAGGAATGGATACCCATCCCAGTATTCTTGCCTGAAGAATCCCATGGGCAGAGGAGTCAGGGAGGTGACAGTCCATGGGGTCACAAAGAGTCAGACATGAATGAGCAACTAACAGCTTCATGTTCCTTCGTCTAGGAAAAGTTTAAGTGGACTAATGCAGGAAATCTAGAAGGAGGGAAATCAGAATATATTGTGGTATGTGTAATATATGTAGGAGTCAAATATATTGTGGCAATAGCAAAAAGGCCAGGAGAGGGGGAGGCTGCTGGCAACCTAGCAAAAAGGCTGCTAGGTTCTTTATCATATGAAAAAATGATACTATGTCACTGAAGAAAGACTGTGAAAAATAACAAATACATACTATAAACCCTAAAGCAGCCACTAAAATAAAACAGAGTAATAGTTAATATGCCAACAAAGTGGATGAAATGGAATCATAATACATCATCTGATTATTCTAAATTAAGGAAGGATACATAGATGGAGAAACAGTGGAAACAGTGTCAGACTTTATTTTGGGGGGCTCCAAAATCACTGCAGATGGTGATTGCAGCCATGAAATTAAAAGACGCTTACTCCTTGGAAGGAAAGTTATGACCAACCTAGATAGCATGTTAAAAAGCAGAGACATACTTTGCCAACAAAGGTCTGTCTAGTCAAGGCTATGGTTTTTCCAGTGGTCATGTATGGATGTGAGAGTTGGACTATAAAGAAAGCTGAGCGCTGCAGAATTGATGCTTTTGAACTGTGGTGTTGGAGAAGACTCTTGAGAATCCCTTGGACTGCAAGGAGACCCAACCAGTCCATCCTAAAGGAGATCAGTCTTGGGTGTTCATTGGAAGGACTGATGCTAAAGCTGAAACCCCAATACTTTGGCCACCTCATCCGAAGATTTGATTCATTGGGAAGGACCCTGATGCTGGGAGGGGTTGGGGGCAGGAGGAGAAGGGGACGACAGAGGATGAGATGGCTAGATGGCATCACCAACTCGATGGACATGAATTTGGGTAAACTCTGGGAGCTGGTGATGGACAGGGAGGCCTGGCGTGCTGCGATTCATGGGGTCACAAAGAGTCGGACACGACTGAGCGACTGAACCAAACTGAAGTAGAAAAAGACAGGTTGGACTAATAGAAAGCAATTATCAATATGGTAAATTTAAACATAACTGCAGTAACAATCATATTAATCATAAATGGTCTAAGCACATTAGAAGGCAGAGGATTGTCAGAGTGGATTTTAAAAATAAAATATTATCTAACTATACTCTGTCTCAAAGAATCTTACCCTAGATTCAAAGACACAAATGAGTTAAAACTTAAACCAAGGAAAATTAGAAACTATTTTGAAGTGAAAAAAAATGAAAAATAGAACATATTGAAATTTATGAGATATAACTAAAACAGTGCTCAGAGGGAAATTTATATCATTAAATGTTGGACAGAAAAGAAAAAATGTTTGAAATTAATAACATAAGCCTCTAAAGAACTCATTTAATTCATATGCAGAGTACATCATGTGAAATGCCCTGTTGAATGAAGCACAAGCTGGAATCAAGATTGCTGGGAGAAATATCAACAACTTCAGATATGCTAATGATACCACTTTAATGGCAGAAAGTGAAGAGGAACTAAAGAGCCTCTTGATGAAGGTAAAAGAGGAAAGTAAAAAGGCTCGCTTAAAACTCAATATTCAGAAAACTAACATCATGGCATCCAGTCCCATCACTTCATGGCAAATAGATGTGGGAAACAATGGAAACAGTAACAGACTTTATTTTTGTGGGCTCCAAAATCACCGAAGATGGTGACTGCAGCCATGAAATTAAAAGATGTTTGCTCCTTGGAAGAGAAGCTATGACAAACCTAGACAGTATATTAAAAAGCAGAGACATTACTTTTGCCTACAAAAGTTCATATCATCAAAGCTATGGTTTTTCAAGTTGTCATGTACAGATGTGAGAGTTGGACAATAAAGAAGGCTGAGCCCTGAAGAATTGATGCTTTTGGATTATGGTGGTGGAGAAGATTCTTGAGAGTCCCTTGGACTGCAAAGAAATCAAACCAGTTAGTCTTAACGGAAATCAATCCTGAATATTCATTGGAAGAGCTAATGCTGAAGCTGAAACTCCAATACTTTGGCCACCTAATGCAAAGAGCCAACTCATTGGAAAAGACCCTGATGCTGGGAAAGATTGAAGTCAGGAAGAAAAGGGGATGGCAGAGAACTAGATGGTTGGATGGTATCACCAACTCAATGGACATAAGTCTGAGCAAACTCAGGGAGACAGTGAAGGACAGGGAAGCCTGGCATGCTTCAGTCCGTGGGGCCACAAGGAGTTGGACATGACTGAGTGACTGAATAACAACTAAGGAACTAGAAAAAAAAAGAACAAATAAAACCTGGGAAAAATAAAAGAAAGAATAATTGCAGAAATCAATGAAATTAGAAATAGGATAATAAGAGAAAATTAAAGGAACCAAACATGGATCTTTGAAAGTATCAGTAAAACCACAATAAATCTCTCACCAGATGTACTAAGAAAAAGAAGAGAGACAAAGACATAGAGAGACAGAGAGAGGAATATATGTTATCTATATCAAGAATTAGAGGGGGCATCACTACAGACCCTACTGAAATTAAAAGAGTAAGCTGAAAACCAACCAGATCTTAATCCATAGGGAACTGGTCAATAATTCAGATCCAGGCCTTACCCCAATCACAGTGTTTCAGAATTTCATGGTTGATATGGGAGGAGAACATGCTAGGAGTTTGCCTTTTTGAAGACATTTCAGCTGAGTGATATAAAATGAAGCTCAAGGTTTAGTGTCTTAGAGTAGCATCAGCTAGTCTCCAAGCTTTGTGACTAACCAAAAAAAAAAAGAAAGGAGGTTGTGCACCATGCTTCACTAACTTATGTGAGGAGTCTCAATCTGTACTCTCTAGAAATAACTTGCAAGGCACTTTGTAAGGGGCACCTGATGTAAGGAACAATGCTTTTTCTTTGTGTGACACATATATTCAAGGTTAAGGTGAAATAGGTGGCCCCTTCCCATGGATACCCCATATGCATCTCCCAAAGAAGTAAAAGACTAGCATCCTCTTCAAATACTATGATGATATGTTCCCATAAATCTATCTGTAGGATCTTTTGGGGGTTCTGTCTGAATTCTTAGTTTCTAGTTGTAACACCCACCCTTTTCTCACCTACCTAGAAAACAACTGAACTCAAAAAAGAACAATATCATGATATGGATAAATACAAATCTCTTTGATATCTTTTAAGTAAGTCACTCACAAACCTATTTGATTCTCACTAGCAGCCAATGACTGTCAAAACTCAGAAAGCAATGATACACTAGTGATAATACCACCATCATTATAAGCTCACAGAAGCCAGAGACCAGCCTAGTTATTATGCAAAGAAAGATATTCTCTGGTCCTAACCAACTCCCCAAGCCCCAGGGCTTCCCACCAGCCCAGGCAGCCCAGAGTACTGACAGGCTACAGCCTATTACATACTGTTTAAATAAAGATTTGCAAGGAAAATAAATTCACAGCAACATTCATTATTGATCATTTTCAAAACTGTCTGGAGAATTCCCCCAGAGGGCTTAAGAAAGAAATTAAACATTGTTTTCCTGAGTTGTTTCCTGCTGTTTTTCCACTTCATTGGTTTTGCTCCCATAATTATGTGTGTTCCTATAGCCACATAATGTTTTAATATTGCTGAATTATTTCATACAACTTCTGGATCATATGTCAACAATTTGGGTGTGAATAACTATGATAATGTTATAATAATAATCATCATGATAAGAAAGTATGCTTACTGTCTCCTTTTTACCAATCTCTCTTAACTCTTTAATTTCTTTTAATCTAACCTAGACCTGCTCCATCAAAATCTTCTAATAAACAACTGCAAATCTTGTCTCATTTCTCATCTCACTTCAATACCATTGACCACTGTCTCTTCTTTAAAGCTCTTTCCCCTTTCATTTTCCCTACTGTTGCTCTTGTCTTGTTCTCTTCCTATTTCTCTGACCTTATAGGTCCTTGTCACCATTTTCAAGAGTTCTGAGGGTTTAACATTTCTCCAAGTTCTAATTAGAGTTTTCTTGTCTCATTCCAAACACTCTCCTGATCCTGTCACCTCCTCTCATGGTTCAAAAGGTCATCATCAATCTATATATCTAGAATTTAGATCTTTAACACAGGATTCAAGGTGTTATATACCTATATCTCAGTTTATTTTGCCAGTTTTATTTCCCACTCTCCTTTCACATATCGTGTGTTTCAAACCAATTAACATACTCAGTTAAGTCAACATACCAGATGCTTTCCTATAATCATAGTTTTGACTTTCTACTCCTTCTTCCTAAAGTGCTTCAACTGATCCTGTCTGGCAATATATTTAAAACAGCAAATGATCCATTATCAAGTTTGTTTTATTCAAGGAAAGTAAGGATGGCTCAACAATAAGAAATAAAATATTAATTTAGAATATCAAATACGACCAAGGAAACAATATTATTCATAGTTATGGAAAAGACATTTGATAAAATTCAAGTCATTTCTAACTTTTTTTAATGCATAGAATACTAAAAGTAAAATACTAACTCCTTTACATGACTCAAAAAAGAAAAACCTTTTTCAGACCAATCATCACCTATTATACCTAGCAATAAAATATTTGAATCATTATTCTAAGGGGAAAATCTTTACAAGGATGCCTATTACCACTACCATTATTTAACATTTTTCTAAAAGTTCTATCCAAAGCAATAAGATAAGAAAAAAGCTATTAAAAATATAAATTTTGGAAAGGAAAAGAGTCATTATTTACATATTTTATTAATGCTTACCTAAAAAATAGGACTATATATTTTAGTTAACAATAGATTTTAGAGAGAGGTGGCCAAATAGTAAACATTAAAAAATTAATCTGCTTCCTGAAGTAAAGCAATGATCACTTAGAAAACATTTTATACCTGAAACATTATAAATCAACTACACTTCAATTTTTTTAAAAAGAAAATATAACCAATAATATACCTAAAATGACAAGGCTAGTTAGAGTCAAAAGAATTTTCCAATACAAATATGATATACATATATATGATATATGATAATATGATATATGATGATATGATATAGATACATCTACATATATTATATATTTACATGTGTACATGTAGATATATCACTCCCATATCCTCAGGTTATAAAAATATTCATAACATGATTATTTTTCTAATTATTTATTCAAATCATTATAATGATTTTTAAATTTAGTATTGTAATAAACAGTCAAGGAGATTTACAAATAGTTTTACAATAAGGTAGCCCATTCTGATGAGAATAATCATTGAACAGTTAAACTTAACTGCTTTAAGTTGGACATGAGATTCAAAGTTAATGAATCATATACTTTGCAAGAGTGGGTTTGTGATAATACTAACTATACCTTAGTAAAAGTTTTAAAATTAAAGAAATTGTAATACCTCTAAAGAGATGACTGCTCATTCTCACATGGGATTATGCTTACGACTATATAGACCTTAAATTATATCTGTGAAGAAACACAGATATAGACATATAAATATATGAACCAAAATAACACAACTTCCAAACTTATTACTGAAAATAATGAGATCTTCAACCTCCATACAAATCCTCTTGGTACCTGATGGAATTTTAGATCACTTTACAACTTCTTATACATTTTCATCAGACATGTCCACACATGGTACCATGCTCATTTGAATGGAAAGTACACAAAGAACCACTAATGTTAATGGTGGTAGTGCATTATTCATGCCTCCCTTGTCCCATTCTGCAGACAAGGACAGAAAGTCTCTGAAAAGGTAAGGGGTGTTTCTAAGTCACAAAAATAATAGTGTCCAGATCTGGGGCTTTGAGCCCAGGTCTCTAGATTGCATGTCATGATGCCCAGAACCCAGAAGTGAAGCTCCTTTCTTTTTTCCCACAGTAAAGCCAACCTGGAAAGCCTCCCTCATGCCTCCTGGCTCTGGGATCTGGGTCCCTCACCTCCCTCACCTCCAAGTACTATGTTGGAGGGAGGGACTGTGCTACACATGTTGTGCACCTTTCAGCTATGTTTACCAAAGATGCTCTGAGAATTAACTGGGAAGCATCCATACTCCCCCAAAGGCCCACTGAACCAGAAACTTGAAAGCAAGAAGGTGAACTTGGATTCTAAAGACTTTCAAGGCACTGCCGATGGTGCAAGTTTGAGAAACACTAAACACTTCCTTCAAGCCTGATAGTCACACTATTAGCATCATCTCCACAGAATCCATGGTTTTAAAACTTCGTGGAAATCTATATGACAGAGAAATTTAGCAAAGCAATTTTGAGCATGAATTCAATTTACAGTGATCATATGCAGGGAGCATGAGGACCTGAGACAAAGGCAAGCAAATGTCAATAGAGTAACTTTGGACAGTATGCCTAATTTAGCAAAGATTGAAACAATAACCAGTGTTAGAGCTTAGGAAATGGCTACTCTGAAGGGAAAAAAGTTTTCATACTTTCTCTTGTGACTCCATCACCCCTCCTCTGGGAATTTATCCTCAGGAATTATTACACATAAATGCAGAAACAAATTTTCAAGCCTGCTAATGCTATAGTGTTTAGTAGCTGAAAGTTACAAGCAATCCAGGTGTCCAACAGCAAAAGGCCAATGATTGGATGATTAAACTACTGGGTGAATTAATAAAAGAAAACACTGTGTAACTTTTTTTTTTTTGATGTGAATCTGTGTTCATGGACTCGAGAAAACATACATAATGTAAAATTAGGTGAGAAAAAAGGTTGCAAACAACATATGTATGAGCCCTTTTTTTGTTTTAAATAATAATTACACATATAATGCATTTCACAGTATATATAATTTTATTCATGGAAGCAACTATTTCAATGGATGAATACTAAATTCCTAATCACGGTAATAGTGGTTATCTTTAGGTTTATTTATTTTATTTTCTCTTTCTCTCATTCTCTTTTTTTCTTTTCTTTGTTTTGCTTTTCTTTTTTTGCTGGCATATATTTTCTAATGTTGCCAGTATTATTTTTATATTTATAACCTAAATATACGTATATCACGTGAGTGTCCCAGAAGCTTCGGCAGCTCTCAGGGAAGAACGCGCTGACCAGCAGGTAAGCACCGGTGGAAAAGGAAGAGGCAGAACATCACTGCCAGCGTTGGCCTGGGATGCTCCTGGTCCCCTCCCCAGCTTCCTGCTCAGAGAGAGGCGAGGCTGGCTCAGACCCCGACGGTGACGCCGATGACGGCGACAGGGAGGTGTGCGAAGCCGGGCGCGAGCTGTGCCAGCTCTTGCTAATCCTCTGCAGTATGGTTCGCTGCTAATTTGTCATGGCACATATTTGCCTTATGTCTAATTAGCATCAAATTGCAAACTGCTATTTGCTAACAATTTGTTGCATCAATCTGCTTGAAAATCTATAGTTTAGAATTGGATTGCAACTTATCCTGTCTATCAAAATTCTAGTTCACACATACACAAAATAACTTCCCCTTCCCGCCAAAAACGTCGCAATGTTTGCAGTGGCACAAAAGGAGAGCGATGTAATTTTTTTTCTTCTTCTTTTTTTTTTTTTTCAGAGGAAGAATAACCATGGGGTGTTTCATTTTGAATGTCGTGGCTTTGATTTCCCATGGCCTGGGATGATGGTTAGGATGGTGCTCATGCTCAGACAGAATGCTGGTCCAGGCCTTTCTTCCAGACTCTTTGAGAAATTTGAGACACATAAAAGGACCAGAAGCCCAGTAATTGAGCGCCAGAAATAAGAGCCTCATATCAAGTTGTGCAAAGAAAAGCCTGAGTACTCTCAAGCCCATGCCTCCCATCAGTCCTACTAAGGGTTGCAGCCTCACCCCAGTATTTTGCAGCATCAGCCCATTTAATGCTAGCAGCTACCCAATGAAGTTAAAGTTAACATGTTCCATATTTACAAATGATGAAACTGAAGCCAAGCATATAAACATCATATGTGGAACAAGCGGCAGAGCAGTGACATTTCATAACCTAGTTGAAATTTTTAATAGCAAAAATAGGTAGTAGGAATAATAATGCTGCTAAAAACTACCAAATGAAATTGAATTTAAAAGTAAGGAAATAAAAAGGAAACTGCATCTAATAATTGCATTTCACTTGATACTTTGGCCTTGCAGAGACAAAATCTCTCTTTAGATGTAGGATATTTTGATTTGCAACATGCCCTGTGTACAGGCTGAGGACCCAGGCCTGACCATCTCTAGCTCTTCATGGTCTCAAAAGCCAGCTCTGGTGGTCCAACTAGAATGGAGAACTGGGACAACCTCACTGGCAGGAGGAACAATTCCTATGGACTCCAAGTAGAGTCAAAAGTGACAGTGAGATGGGAGGTCCCCTCACCCTTGTTTTCAGGGTGGAGGAAAGCAGAAGTCCCAGCACAGGGAAGCTGCAACTCCACCACTGAGCGCAGGCACAGTAGTTGGGTCCTCCTCAGCCTGGTATGGGATTCACTAAAAATGCTCCACAGGTTGAAACTCCTTAACCTCACAAGTGGCTCAGTGACACCAGGATATCCTGGTACGTCTCTCCAGCTCCCTGAAGCATCCCTGAAGAACTGCCTTGCTTTGGAATAAACTACACACTAAACAGTGTGGAGGTTTCTCAAAAAATTAAAATTGAAACCACCATGCCATCCAGCTAGCCCACTTCTGGGAATATATTCAAAGGAGATGAAAACAGGATCTCAAAGAGATACCTGGACTGCCATGTGCACTGCAGCATTTTTCATAATAACTAAGAGAGGAAAACAGCCTAAGCATCCATCAACAGATGAGTGAATAAAGAAAATATGAAATGTATATTCTATTGTGCGTGCATACACACACACACAGTGGAATATTACCAAGCCATGAGAAAGATGGAAATCCTGTCCTTTGCAACAACTTGGAAGAATCTTGAGGGCATTATACTATGTGAAATAAGACAGACAGGGAAAGACAAGTCCTGTATGATCTCACTTAGATACGGGATCCAAAAAAAGCTAAATGCATGGAAACAGATAGGAGAGTGGTGGTTACCAAGGGCTGGGTAGGTAGGGGAATGGGGAGATGTTGGCGAAAGTGTACAAACTTCCAGTTATAAGATTAACAAGTTCTGTGAATGTGATACACAGCATGATGATTATTATAACTGAGAATATTGTATTATATATGTGAAAGTTATTATTAATAACAAAGTATATCTTAAATATTCTTACTCCAAAAAAGAAATGATAATTATGTGATGTGATGAAGGTGTTAGCTCATGCTGCAGTGGTAACCATTTTTCAATGTATAAATGTGTCAAATTAACACATTTTATGCCTTAAACTTACCCAACATAATAGGTCAACTGTATCTCAATAAAGCTGGGGGAAAAAGCCTCTAGGCTAACATTTTAAGTAATAATAATGATTTACTATTGTAATTAATATAGTCGTTGTTCTTACAATAAACAGTCAAAGCTTCTACTTTTGTAGCTTCTCCTTGGAATTTCCAGGGAATGAAGAGAAAAGGTTATCAGAGGATCCTCAAAGAAGGAGATAGAGAAATCACAAAGATCCCTAGATAATGGACAAAACAGTTCTCTCTCTGCACCCACAATCCCCACAAGTACAGTCAAGAGTAACTGGTTAGTATATACATGGCAATGGGCTTGCCTGGTGGCTCAGTGGGTAAAGAATCTGTCCGCAGTGTGGGAGACCTGGGTTCAATCCCTGGGTTGGGAAGATCCCCTGGAGAAGGGAACAGCCACCCACTCCAGTATTTTTGCCTGGGTAATCCCATGGACAGAGGAGCCTGGTGGGCTATAGTCCATGGGGTCGCAAAGAGTCGGACACAACTAGCAACTAACACACACATATATGTGTCAATGCTACTTTCTCAATTTGTCCCACACTCTCCTTGCCCTGCCATGTCCACAAGTCCATTCTCTATGTCTGTGTCTCTATTCCTACCCTACAAATAGTTTCATCAGTACCATTTTTCCTGGGGAAGGCAATGGCAACCCACTCCAGTACTGTTGCCTGGCAAATCCCATGAACGGGGGGAGCCCTGTAGGCTACAGTTCATGGGGCCACAAAGAGTCAGACATGACTGAGCGACTTCACTTGACTTCACCATTTTTCTAGATTCCATACATATACATTAATAAATTATATTCATTTTTCTCTTTATGACTTACTTCACTCTGTATAACAGGTCCTAGGTTCACCCACCTCAGTTCAACTGACTCAAATTCAATAGCTAGTGGGAAGCTACTAGTGGGGAGCCCATCCCCACAATCTGTGATGACCTAGAGGAATAGGATGAGGTGTGTGAGAGGCAGGCTCAAGAGGGAGGGGATATACATATGTATATAAGTGTGTATACATATATATATATACACACACACACACACATATGTATAAGTGTGTGTGTGTGTATATATATATACACACACATTGTAAAGCAATTATCTTCCAATTAAAAAATAGAGTAAGTGGTTAGGTAATTCAGCAGTGGCCACAGGACTGGAAAAGGTCAGTTTTGATTCCAATCCCAAAGAAGGACAATGCCAAAGAATGTTCAAACTACCAAAAAAAATGTGTTCATTTCCCATACTACTAAGGTTATGCTCAAAATCCTTTAAGCTAGGCTTTAGCAGTATGTGAACTAGGAACTTCCAGATGTATAATCTGGGTTTAGGAAAGGCAGAGGAACCAGAGATCTAATTGTCAACATTCACTAGATCATAGAGAAAGCAAGAGAATTCCAGAAAAACATCTACTTCTGCTTCATTGACTATGTTAAAGCCTTTGACTGTGTGGATCACAGCAAACTGTGGAAATTCTTAAAGAGATGGGAATACCAGAGCACCTTACCTGTCTCCTGAGAAACCTGTATGCAGACCAAGAAGCAATAGTTAGAACCTTACATGAAATAACTGACTGATTCAAATTTGGGAAAGGAGTATGTCAGGGCTATATTTTGTTACCCTGCTTACTTAACTTATATGCAGAGTGCATCATGCGAAATGTCAGGCTGGATGAATCACAAGCTGGAATCAAGATTGCTGGGAGAAATAGCAACAATCTCAAATAAGCAGATGATACCATTCTAATGGCAGAAAGTGAAGACAAACTAAAAAGCCTCTTGATGAGGGTGAAAGAGGAGAGTGAAAAAAGCTGGCTGAAAACTCAACATTCAAAAAGCTAAGATCATGATATCTGGTCTTATCACTTCATGGCAAATAGAAGGGGATAAAGTGGAAGTAGTAACAGATTTTATTTTCTTGGGCTCCAAAATCACTGTAATCCAAAATTACAGCCATGAAATTAAAAAAAAAAAAAAACCTTGCTCCTTGGAAGGAAAGCTGTGATGAACCTGAACATCATATTAAAAAGGAGACACATCACTTTGCCAACAAAGGTCCATATAGTAAAAGCTGTGGTTTTTCCAGTAGTCAGGTACACATGTGAGAGTTGGACCATAAAGAAGACTGAGTGCTGAGAATTGATGCTTTTGAACTGTGGTGTTGGAGAAGACTCTTGAGAGTCCCTTGGACAGCAAGGAGATCAAGACAGTCAATCCCAAAGGAAATCAACCCTTAATATGCATTAGAAGGACTGATGCTGAAGCTGAAGCTCCAGTACTTTGGCCACTGGATGTGAAGAGCTAACTCATTGGAAAAGACCCTGATGCTGGGAAAGATTAAAGGCAAAAGGAGAAGAGGGTGGTAGTGGATGAGATGGTTCTATAGCATCACTGACTCAATGGACATGAATTTGAGCAGACTCTTGGAGACAGTGAAGGACAGGGAGGCCTGGAGTTCTGCAGTCCATGGAGTCACAAAGAGTCCGACACGACTTAGTGACTGAAAAACAATAGCAAAGTGGTTAGAGGTTTAAGACTCACTGTCGTTTAGCAAATCTGGTGCCATGACCTGTGATAGGTGCTGGGATGGGACCAAGGGAACCCAAGCTACAGCAGAGCAAAATGATGAGAGACAGAAGGAACATGGCTATTCCAGGCAATGAGGTGAGTTCCTGGTGAGGACAAGTGGTGAAGGTACATCAGTCCATGTCAGAGCAGGCTTCCTGGAGGAAAAGATGCCTGCGTGGAAACATGAAGAAGAAGGGGCAGAGATGAGAGGATGCATCCAGGCAGACAAAGGAACAGGGACAAAGAACCTGAGATGACTGTATGACTGGGCTTTTCCAGGGCCGTGAGTGAGCCCAGAGTTCTTAGGCTTCCAGATGCCGTTTATACATAGCCCCTTCCAAAAAGAAGAATCTTAGGATGCCTGCAGAAAAAGTTCTTTTCCATTCTTCCTGGAGAATAAATTGACTGTCTCTTCACTGAGCTCCTTGAAGGAACTGGGCAAAGGGAAGGAAGATGGTAAGCTGATTCAGACACAGGAAGTAGGAGCTTTCTTTACATGTCCTCTTGGGATGAATCTTTCACTTAATAAGACATCAGATGAGTCTTTGCCCCATGCTGAGAATCAAGTAGACAGGATGCTACAAGCTATGGTATGGATGCACATTTGTCTACATTTGGACTCCAAGGAGGCCAAACACTGCATAGATCTGCAAATAACACAAGGGCACTGGGAAGAAAACCAAAAGGAGCCCAGGAAAAACGAACAGTCCCCAAACACCCATCTCTGGGAGGGAGAAGGACATCCAGGCCAAAGAATTGTCTTAGAGACTGTATTGAAGTCCACTCAAGTAATCTCTCAACATCCCTCATGACATACAAACACACTAGGATAGCTAGTGCTATCAGGATTTGAGGATTCAGAAGAACAGGCAGGAAACTTGGACTCGTCAAGGTCATTAAAGAGGGTGGTCAGATCAAGAGGTGTTCAGAGGCAAGAAACAGTGGTCTTGCCCAGGACTCAGGCACTCCCTCTCTCCATCTGTGGCATAAATATATGTGCATGTGTGTGTGCCAAGTTATTTCAGTTGTGTCCAGCTCTTTGTGACCCTATGGACTGTAGCCTTCCAGGCTCCTCTGGCTATGGGATTCTCCAGGCAGGAATACTGGAGTTGGTTGCCATGCCCTCCTCCAGGATCTTCCCAACCCAGGGATCATATCAATGTGTCCTGCATTGCAGGCAGATTCTTTGCCACTAGGGCCACCTAGGAAGCCCATAAATGTCTGTACCAGAAGCCTTTCCTGGTTGGCATAGCACAGGACCAACAACCCTCCAAGACATGGCCATACCGACAAGGATAGCATCCAAGAAGGCAAGGCCTTTGTGTCCTTTAATCAAAGCTTAAATGATCTCTTTTGCAGTAGCCATGTATGGACGTGAGAGTTGGACCATAAAGAAGACTGAGTGCTGAAGAACTGATGCTTTCAAATTGTGGTGCTGGAGAAGATTCTTGAGTCTCTTGGACTGCATGAAGATCAAACCAGTCAATCCTAAAGGAAATCAACTCTGAACATTCACTGGAAGGACTGATACTGAAGCTGAAGCTCCAATACTTTGGCCACATGATATGAGGAGCTGCCTCATTAGAAAAGACCCCGATGCTGGGAAAGAATGAAAGCAAAAGGAGAAGAGGGTGGCAGAAGATGAGATGGTTAGATAACCTCACCAACTCAATGGACATGAATCTGAGCAAATTCCAGGAGATAATGAAGGAAGGCAAGACCTGGCTTACTGTAGTCCATGGGGTCACAAAGAGTTTGACATGACTTAGTGACTGAACAACAACAAATGATCTCTTAGGATCTGGTTGAATTCAGAAGCCCAAAAAGAGCATGCCCTAGAAGCCAGACGTATGGGACTTTGAATTCCCTGCTGGCTCTTGGAAGCTACTGACACCCTGCCCAACCCCAACAACCCCACTCCCTGGGTGAGGTGGATCCACATCCTGTACCTGAGCATTCTGCTTCCTGGTGGAAGCTGGGAGCAACAATAGGTGTGTTTATGCCATAGACTGTCCTTAGAAGTCTAGTAGTACTCATAGAGGGAACAAGCTCAAGGGTGGACGTGAAGTTGCCTCCACGGGGATCTCTGCCCCCAGCACACACCCCACCCAGCGCTCTCTTTGGACTTCCCTCCTGCCTGCGCAGCACACCGACCTTTAACCTTTTCCGAAGCTCAGAGACATGGCTGGGACTTCTGCACAACTTCTGTCAAAATGTCGAGCCGCCAACTATAAACTTTATTTTGATGTCTTGCTTTTCGGGAATAATTACTCGGTACCTAAAATGTTAGCCTATTTACTGCTTGTGCAAAAAGATGATATTAAAATCAATGTTGCACAATTCCCCAGAGCCCATCAAAGTCTTTTGCAATGTTAATGGATCGGTGAGTCTAAGTGATGTGATCTCATGCTGGCCTGAGTGGACGCCTGACTCCAACGAGGGAACATGCTACCTCTTATCAGCCCACTAACCCTCATCTGCCAAATTCATTCATTCTGAAAAGTTGGCTCCATCCCTGGGGTGAGTGAATGGGTGGAAGGCAAGGGAGGAGGGTGAGAGCAGATTGATAAGTACATGAAATCACAAATCCTGTGAGCTGGCCAGCACTTAGAAGGACTGACGGGTCCAACCCCATTATCTCAAGATAAGGACACAGTGCCAGAGAAGGAGAGTGGTCCACCCATGAAACCAGACCCAGACTCATATCTTCTAGTTTCTGGTCTAAAATCCTACTTACCACTCTGCTCTTGGATTGGAACTTTTTTTTTTTTTGGGGGGGGGGGGCATGTCTTTTTTGTTTTCCCCTTGTGGCATTCTCTCTTAGAGCACAGGCATGTCTAGAACAAAGGGATGCCTTCAGCTGGGAGGGCAGGTTCTTCTGTGCTCCTAGTCATGTGAATGGTACATGAGCCAGCAAGGCTTGGACGCTCAGAGAAGTTTGGGGAAAGCTGCATAAAAAGTTCCATTCTGGGCAGTCAGTGTATGCTGGCAAATCAAAGGTTCTGAGAAGTCTCACCAAAAGCATCATGTTCACTTCACTCACCCAATATTTCTAGAATGTCTCCAAGCCAGGCATTTGGATAGAAGGAGAGGTGCGGAGTATCGGGAGGAGAATTCACAGCGGCACACTGCCTCCAGCCTACTCCCAGTGGCACGCAGGGCTGTGGGTGGCTGCAGAGAGGCAGGAATGGGGTGGGAAAGGCTTAAGGGAACAGAGGCAGGTGAGGGCTAGGGAGGGGATGAGTGATGCAAACAGACTGCAGTGTATTTTTGCAGCCACAGCATAGACCCAGGGCAGCTGGGGCTCTCTTTCCCCAGCATGTGGTGGGGACGATGGTAGGGTGGCGAGCTAGGTTGGATGGAAACCAGGAGAGGGGCACAGAGCAGAGAAAGTCTGAAGAGATACAAAAATCAGCTATGGTAGAGCAGCCCCCAAGTCTGCCCCCCAGTGTAAGATCGCTTCTGACTGACAGGGTATCAAGGGACGTCAGAAAGCAGAGAAGGACACACAGAAGGCCATGTGGAAGGGACAAGTCCTGCCTTTGCACTGGTGCCTTGGCCATTCCGAGCTGCCCACTCGGGGCCAACTGTGGGGCATCTCTGCACATGTAGGGGCCTGCACCGCCCCGGGCATGACCGCAGTGGTCACTAGGGCTACATGGAGGGGCCATTCTGCAGCAGGCTCTGTGCCAAGGAAATGCAACCTCTTTAGGTACTAAATTCCTATCCAGAGGCCAGTCCCTTGGAAGAGGGACATACCTGAGGCCTTGCTGAGGTGACATCATGCTCTCCCCTTGGCTTCCAAGCCCGCAATGTGTTTCCTCTCGTAGCTACATCAAGGGAATGAGCTGATCTCTTCCAGAAAGAGCCTCTCTACTGGGCCCGGGCCCTCACACTGTTTCACCCCTCGAAGCCCACTCACATCAGTTTGTGAGCGTTTCTGACAGCTCTTTTCATAAGCTCAGCTGGACGCTCTCCAGGGACATGTTATTCTACACCCAAGAAATAACTATTGAACCCTACCTTTTGTTTTTCCCTCCCCAAAACAATCATCTATGAATACAAAAGTTTCCCAATGCTAAGGTTTTAGCAATTTTTGGAGGGAAAACTTCACACAGCTTGCTTAAATGTGTCATGATGCATGCCCCCTTGATCCCCCCTTTTTTTTTTACTCAGAAAAACTCAATTGACTCAGGGAGGCATGACCCCCTGTTAGGGAAATCGTTTGCCCTCCTTGGTAGGTAGATTTGTTCAGGTATTTACTCCTGAACACCCCTGCTGTCTTCTCCCAGCTCACCAGTTAGACCGTGAAACTTGCTGGGCTCTAGAAAATCATTACAGTCCCCCAGTCCCTTGGTCACATGGGGACCTGCTGTTCCTCTGGGCCAAAGTGCCACCCATTTTCCACTCAAATTTCTTCAAAGCTCCCAAGTAAGCATGAGCTGATCCCGATGACCCATCCCAGACTCTTCTGTGAACATATCCTTCCACCAACTGCAGTCAGCCACCTGTGAACTCGCCCTCCCACCGGCCTTCCCCTCGTGCCATTGGATGAGAGAGGCTCATTGGGAAAAGCAAAGACAGAACCCCAGGACCAACAGGGAGAGCTGGGAAAGCTCAAATTAGGTGCTGAGAAGTGACCTAACCATGAGTTTAGGAATGAGAGATGAGATTGAAAAGTAGAGAAGAGAAGGACAGAAATATAGATTCAAGGGAGAGGGAGGGAGGTAGGGAGGGATGGAGGAAGCACCTTTCTGTGGCTCCCGCAGTGGGTCCCAGATCTAACCATCCATCATCAGGTGCGGGGTGGACGATCTCTGCCCCCTTACCTATGACCAGCAGTGATGTTTTTCCAGCGATTCCACAGGAGTCAAAAACCCAACAAAGCGCATCACGGGCGCTGTAAAGGGAGCGTGCTGCTCGTGTCTGTGACCACTGTATGCAAAGCTTGGCATTAGTCACAGCCAGGCCGGCTGTGACAGGCCTGAAGTGAGGGAGATTAATGCGAGGCTGGGGCACTTTATTATTGTCATTCTGTTCTTTCAGACTCTGCCTCTGACTTTCAATTTTGCTCCAGAATTAATTGTCTGCTCCCTGCAGTATGACTGATGGAGAAGGATACGCATAGCCCAGGCACCTGGCTCTGGCCTTGACAGTCTGAGGCCCAGCAGAGGATGTATTGTGTGCGGTCAGAGCAGGGGACAGACGGGCATCTCTCAAAGAATCAGCCCACACCACACCGGCCTTCAATCAGATGTGACCAAAGATCACCCTTGGCTAAGCATCGTCTTTGCTGGTAGAGGCCCTCACATCTCACCCAGGCTCCTGTTCAGGACCCTCCCTAGGACCCAGAGCTCAGTCGGTTGGTGGAGTCCTTCTCAGCTCTCAGCTCTGTGATTTTCCTCCTTTCTCTGGTTCTGGCAATAAATTAGGAGGTGCAGCCTCCTGGTCCCAGCCCTCCCAGACGTAAGCGTCTTTGTGAGCATGTTATACACAGCATCACTGATGGTAGAAAATGCAAGGCTGGTCCCATTCTCCAGTTGGAGTTGAATATTCACCCCCCACCTTCTCATAACCCTCCTCTACCTCGTCTCAAAAAACTCATTGTTTATTTTAAAAATGTAAACTAGAAAGCCTCCCTTAATAATCAACTCCTGAAAGAAATCTCCAGCAATACTCTCTGCTTTAGAAGGAGTAGAGAGCCCAACAAATGGTTGTTGAATGGATAAATGAATATACGAATGCCTGCAAGGATAAATGAATGGATGAATGAATAAGTGGGATTGTTTTTATAAATAAATCCTTCCTAGTCATCTTTCAAGCTAAATTCAGATGCTATTCATTGTTCTAGAATTCAGTCAGCAATCTGGGCATAATTATTTTTTCTTTGCAAATGGAACCCAACTTTAGATGTTGAAAAACTTTGGCGAGGAGGAAAGAAAGCCTTTGTGGAATATACTTACAGCATTAACTTCCATGCTCTAGCCTGGGTGTTTGTAGTTCAGATTGCTTTTCAACATGAGGTTTAGATGTTACAATTTCAATGCAGGAGATGCAGTTTTCCTGGCCCTCCCAAAACAAAGTTCCATTAAAGAAACATCTCACATTTCCAAAGCACCTCTTCTGCTAAACTAGATAAGATTGACACCTGGAGAAACCTCCCAATAGTGGAAAGGGCAAGTGTTGATGAGCTAAGAATCGTTTTCAAGTCTGGTTCCTTGTAGAACTTTCAGGAGTTCCTTCTAAATACACTACCTGACTATAACCTGCAATAAATTATTACAGCTTTAACTCACCTGGTACTTTCATACGATTATGGTATTATGTTAAAGGGTACAGAAATATATAATATGCTCAACTGTCTCTACAGCTGATACCAGAGGGAAAATTACCACCACTCAGTAAAGAAGATCCAACCTCATTACATTAATGATTTATCACAATGGGAAAATGTGAAAAGTAACTAGTTGCTTTTATGAAAAGAGGCAGCTTTTCCCACTGGCAACTCCTGCAGGGTCTCGCAGAAGAATTTCAAAGGGGCTCCAGACAGCCACGTTTTCCCACCCCCTTTCCAAAGCTCCCTTGGAAACCGTCAGGAGAAGGTGTGCAGGCAAACGTTGGAATATCCTTCAAACTTGACATTAAGTATTCAAATGTTACTTAAGCAAAGTGTGAGCAATTAAATTAATCAATCTTCCCAGCCATGTACAGAACAGATGTTCAATAAATCCTCTTTGCTTACAGTGAAGGGGGAGAGTCCACTTTTAACTGTCCTTCAGAGATGACACAGCTCAGGCGTCCTCTGCCGGCCTCCAGGGCCACCGTCCGGTGCTTCTGCTGTGCTTGCCTTTATTATAAATAACAGCAGGCATCTGGTCTACCTGCACTACCTGGGAGGCTCAAGCTTAATGATCCTTCCGACGCCAGGCTCCGCTCGCTACTGATCCTGGGGACCAGGGCTGATGGGAATGGCAAAGGAGTGATGACTGGCAGTGACAGATCACTCTTGGCCGACTGGTGCTGCTGACAAGCGGTGAGGATGGCCCAGTGTTACAGAAAGGGCAGGAGAAAAGTATTCACTTTACTTTCAGGATTTCCCCAGAAAAACAAGCCAAGGAGCCAAAATCACCGAGACTCCCAGCAAGGCTGCAGACTCCAACTTGGCTACAGGAGGGCTGGTTGGGTCTGTCCCACATAAGGGTGCACTGGCGATCAGAAGCTGTGGGTTAAATGAGGGTAGAACACCAGACATCAGATAGCCGGAGCCTTGCTCTCTTTACAGGAAGAGTTCCCTCCCAGACAGGAACTTCACCCCTGGGCTCCAGAAGGGACCTTGAGGGAATCAATTCTCCCCCTACCTGCAGACGATCGTGCAGTCTCCCGGTCACACCACCCAGGACTTGAAGTAGCCTTCTTGGCCTCCACTCTGCCGCAGCGGGGGCCAACTCCCAACTTCACAAATAATTAATTCCACAAAAGAGCCAGTTTGCCAAAGCTAGACTTGACCTACCCCTTGGGGCGTCTCCAACTACATCTGTCTCCCTAAAGAGGAGGGTGGAGAGTCCCAAAACACAGACAGGCACTTGCCCCACCCGCGCCCCCCACCCCGCCCCGACCATGTTCTGCAGCATCACCACCCGGACCGTGACACTCCCCAGGCCGAAGCTTCTGGCCCCCACCCACCACCACCCACAGGGCCACTGACATTCAGGAGTGGCGGTTACAGTCCCTGCCCTCCAGATATATAACTTCAACCTTTTGAAGGCTGCCTTTCCATATATGGACTTTATCCACATTTTAATGAGGCTTTAAAATCTCCAAGATTAAGCTGGTATTTTATGTAGAACTGCCTGCTTTTTATGATATCCTGACATGTTGTACAACATTTGGCGACTATATTGATCCTTATAAATTCAGCATCTATATATATTCATGAAAAGTACCTTTTCTCCCCATTCGGGCCACAGGATGATCCAGACACACATTTCCCTGAGTGGAGACAATAAAACTGCAATTGTCATGGTTTGGAGCGTACACAATGTCTCAGTGTTTCAAATTAAACCCCTTTTACCATCTGCCTGAAAACTCCTCGGCGAAGAAATGACAGTGCTTTTCCAGGTATCTGATGGTGTAAGTGCCCCTGTTTCTCCTTCAGGTGAGCCTGTTATAAATCCTCAGGGGCCCAGCGAGGACTTCCACCCACCTGGGACATTATACATCTTCATGCCCTCATGTTTGCCCGGCTACAGAGACCAACCTCCCCATGTTTCTTGTGCCATTTCATGCTTTTAATCTGAAACAAATGATTGCAGGGGGGAGAAAAAGCATTATCACCTTGGCGAAGCATCAGGAGTATTAAAAAAAAAAAGGAAGGAGAAGAAGAAGAAGAAAGGGACTATGGGCAAATTCATCTTCAGCTGCTACAATCAATCTCTCACCTAAAGAAATACACAATAACTAGGCGGGAAAGAGTCAAGATTTATGACTTAGAAACATCTACACTGACCAGCATATACCTAGCCTTCTTGGCTCCCTCCCTACCCGAATGGCTCTCTCTAACAGTTACAATGATAAACTGTCTCTCCCTACTGTTTTACAAGTACATTAGCTTTATTTAATGAGATCTCAGAGTAATTTAACAGATGTATATAGGACATAAGACTAGGAAAACTCTTGCTACTTGAATACTTTTGCCAAGGTATTCTAGGACAGCTAATCTGAGGGGTAGCTTTAGATTCTTTGCAAAAGTATTATTCAAATTTTCTGAAGGCTTTTAAAAATGATTTTAATAGAAATATTTTATTATAATCAACGAGGAGAGAACCACTTTCACTTTCACTTGCATTCAGCCCATCAAAAGCCAGGATAAATGGGCTTTCTGAAATCACAGGGACTGACTTACATATTGAATTGTCAGGAAGAATGTCACTGTCAGAAATTAATACATTTGTTAAAACGTCTTCCATTCACCCACCTCCCAGAAGGAGGAAGAAGATACCTGGGTACGAGGGCAGGGAAAGAAGGAGGGAGAGGAAGATTTTCTGGGACACAAGGCAAGCCTCCTGTTTCCCTGCCAATGTCACACTCTCCTGGGGGGCTTGGCTGAGGGGAAGGGGGCGCAGAGAGGAGAGAGAGGCTGGGTATCCTTGCCACCCTCAGAGCCTGCTCTATCTGCCAGGACCTCCACTGCCTGGCCAGTTCCTTTTTCCTTCCCTCATATTCCCTACCACTAGGCTCTCTGGTAGCTATAATGGAGAAATGACAATGGTATTAACTTTTTAAAAATTGCTTTAATAAACTGCCAATTAATAAGTGAAGAGAAGCCACGGGAAATTACCTGGCTGTGCTTAAAATAAAATTAAAAGGGGAGGGGGGCCTTTTTCCTCCTCCCTTCTCCAAAGTCACAGGATGGGCTGTGACACGCTGTGTTGCAATTTTCTAGCCAAACCCTCCCGAGACCAAAATCTATACTTGCCGGGCACTACATACTCATCTGTGACACATTTTACTCAAAGTGGAATGTTATCCTAAGTTTGGTAAATGATTGCAACAAATCCATGGGGAAAAAAAACAGAACAACGAAAACAGCAACTCAAAATTTCCCCCAGTGGTGAGAGCCGTTCTAATTGCGTTTGTGACTTTTTCTAAAAAAAACAAAGGGGGAAAAAAACGGTGTTACTCAAGGACTGGCTGCTTTTTGTTGAATGTTTATTTCTCTTTCATATCTCTTTAAATTATTTGTTAACAGCCTCCAGTTGATATTTACAATTCTGAAAAAAAAAAAAAAAAACTGTTCCATGTCTCTTTCCTCGGAGGCTGGAACAGTCCCTCATAAAGAGCTTTTATACGGGGTCACCTCTGAAATCGTGACACGTGACAGCAGGTAGATGTGGATTAAAGCCTGTGTGGTGTGCATGTCAGCTCAAGGTAAACATATTTCATGGCCTTCTACAAAATATAGAATATGTTATATAGTGCTAATGGCTCCTTATGAATAATTTAGTAAATCCAATGCAGTGTCTTTAAAATATAACATTCACAGTGAGCATAAAAACTCAGTCAAATGAAAGGTTATGAAATTAGTGGTGACCATACGAAATCACAAGAAATCACAAGGCACCCGCCTGCTTTGGGGGTAAGGGGCTCTGAGAGGAAGGGAGAGACGGAGGGTGAGGTGGGGCAGAGCACACCCATCGGGGCAGGAAGAAATCTGTTGCATGAAATTTCATTTCTTGAGACCTATACATCAACTTGTATTTGTTTAATGAGGTTGGCACTGGAAAGATGTATAGAACATGTCAGACACCCGGTCCCGATGCGAGTGGGGGAAAGATAACATCTCTGACTCTGACCACTCACTTAGTCTTCCAGCCGGCTTCTCTATCTGGTGGTTCTTTGGGGAATAATAAATGAGAGGCCAGAAAGGAACAAGGAGCCAAATAATGAAAAACACATACACACACAAAAGAAAAAATCATAACACTGGAGAGCCAGATTTACCGACCTCACAACTACATAATCAAGAGAAAGTTATCCCTGAAGAAACTTTTTCTCAGCGGTCCGATCTTAAATAACAGGGAGCCCTGTGAAATTTACAGCACTTTTAAGATATGCAAATTGAATGCAAGGTATAGACATAAGGGTAATTAATTGTAAATCTAAGAATAATGTTTCTTTGTCAGGCTGTCTCCATGTTGTGGAATACATTCTAATGTGCCTTAACTTGGAATATTTTTTAAAGGCTGGTCTAATTAGAAGATGTTCAGAATTTCAAAATACGAGTTATTCTTATCATTTAATTTAGCCTCTCTCACATTTAATAACAATTTACTGATTGCATGAAAATATTTTAATCTTTCAAGGTTAAAGCATTCGTTTCCAAGTCCAAATAGCCAGGATCCGGGTGGAGAGACAAAGTTACCTGGAGACCCCTCTTCTGCAGATACTGACTAGGTTTGGGGTGTGGAGGGCTCTTCAGGGTTCTGCCCACAGTTACTACGTGGCCTCTCTTCATCATTTGGCGCATCAGCTCAACTCCCACCTGTCGTGCTGATCTCCTTATGACGTCAGGGACAATGGGACTGATTCGCACGCTTCATGTTTAGCTCTCTCTACCTGCTGATGAAAACCTCTCACATCTTGTTAATGAAATCAGTGGGCAGATTCCGTGTATAATGGAAGCTCAGAAACTCCTAAGTGTGAAGATGGGGAGAGAAGTTTTCAGATCAAGAGAATCTGACACTGGGCTCTTAGCAAGAAAGCTTTTCATCAAGATGCACTTGGAGAGAAGTGGGGAAGTGGGGTGGGTGAGGGGTGAGGTGCTTGGAGACAAGCGGGTTGGGAAAGTGGCTCGGTCCTCTGTCCACCCGCAAGCATCCAGCTCAGACAAATGACCGCTGAGAGGATGAGACATTGGCTGCCTCTTACTCTGAGGTTGAAAACAAATAAACTCTCTGAAATCCTAACTCCCGTTCCTCAGAAGAGGTTTGACCAAGGGTGGATTGTGCAACTGTGGAAGGTCTGCATGGGTGGAGGGAGAGGTGGGGTGGAATGCAAGTGCAGGACTGGCCCAAGGAGAGTGCCGAAGAAATAAGCCCCTCTCCCGGACTGGAGACGTGAGTATCCCAGGACAGCATTCTTTTTCTGGGCACTTGGCACTGGGCTAGGTATATCTCTTGCTGCCTTGGCAATGCCATGACAACCTCTTCAGTGTCCCGGGACACTCAGTGCCAGCTCTGGGCTGAGGACTCTTAAATGGAAACCCCCAGCCTGGACCTTCCCAGTGTGTACAGCTTGCAGCTTCAGTGACACCCACTCTTGATGACTGAGGGTCATTTCTAGCCTACTGGGTCCCAGTGGAGGCCTTCTATTCCCACCCTACACAACTCTCAGGCTTTGGGTCACAACTCAGGTGTCACTTTCACTGATCACTGTTTTATGGAGGTCACCTCCCTCCTTTCTCTGTATTATATTCCTCTACTTACTTACTTAAGAGAAACATATACAACTTGCATTCATTTTGATTATATGCAGTTGTTTATTTCATGTCTGTGTGATCCACTAAGAGAAGCTGGGAGGTAGGAAGGACAGAGATGCTCTCTGTCACACCTACTGCCCAGCCTGCTGCCTCTAGCCTTTCATTTGCCAAGAGTGGATCTCAGTGAATAAGTTGGCAAAGGGTCTTGGGTTCCAACTCAGAATATGGCCTGGTCTGTGCCTCCTCCCTGGGCTTCACAATAGTCCTGCAGCCACTCCCATGTTGCCACATACAGAAGGAGCATCCTGGCATATTGCAGTCACCTCTGGGCACTTGGTGGACAAGTGAGCTGGACAAGAGCCAACTGAACAAGAACAAGGACTCTGGAAAGTGGATCTTCCAAGGCTTGGTTTAAAGGATTGATAATGCTGAGCATGGAAGGAAAAAATGACTGAATGGGATTGTGACAATTCTTTGAAAGATAGGGTGAAGGGATTTACATTGATCTGTAGAATTGCAGAGAGCATACTTAGGGCACAGAAATGAGAAGCAGGGTACGTGGTTGAAAGAGTTGGACCCTAGAGCAAAACAGCTGTGGACTCAATCCCAGCCCACCACTGACTACTCTGTGGGTCCTGGGCAAATACTCCATTCTGCCATGACTGTGCTCAAGCCCTGTTGAGAGGTCTTAGTGAGAAGTCTGCAACGTGCCTAACTGCTGAACGTTAAAGAGAGAGAGTTAGGAAAACAAATGCCCTCCACACCTTATACTTGTGGAAAATGGTGAGGTTACATTGACATTAGTGGTAGACTAACTTGACTGTTAATTTTTCACCAACACATGCTGCAACTCAAGTTTCTTGTAAAAGCTGAACCATTCCCTGCCAGTGTGTGCACACTCAGTCACTTCAGTTGTGTCTAACTCTGCGACCCCGTGGACTGGCCCACCAGCTTCCTCTGCCTATGGGATGCTCCAGGCAAGAATGATGGAGTGGATTGCCATCCGTTCCTCCAGGGGATCTTTCCAACTCAGGAATCGAACCTGTTTCTCTTACCTCTACCTGCACTGGCAGGCGGCTTCTTTACTGTTAGTACCACCTGGAAAGCCCATTCCCTGCCCAGTCTCTCAAATATATCTGTGATTCTCCAAAAGGCTATCTTCCCTTCCCTGAAGAATCATCAGCCTGCCACTGCTGACCACGGTCACTCTGAATCTACTCAGACCTGAGTCCCAATTCCAGTAAATGAAAGTCACCCCAGACATTCATCCCAGTTACTGAAGTTCTCAATATTCATGCTGTGGGAACAGCTCTCAAAGTCTCCGTCCCACAAAAAAAAAAAAAACCTAAAGGAAACAGAAAGTAGAGCCAAAGCCTCAGAGAAAGTCTGCATGGTACATACAGGTGACAAAGGGCTTGATTCCAGAATAGGTAAAGAATGCCTACAAATCAATAATAATAATAAAGCCAACCCAAGGTACACAATGGGCAAAAATCTTGAATGGATACTTCACTAAAACGATACAGGAAGAGATCATATGCACATGAAAAGATACTCAATAGTGAAACGCAAATTAAAACCACAATCAGATGTTATCTCATACCTAGCATCTTGACTAAAATTGAAAAAAAGACCCCAAGTGCAGATAAGGATGAGCAAAAAAGAGGTCTCACATGCTACTGGATGGGGGAGGAAATGCTACACTCTGGAAAAAGGCTTTAAAGTTAAACTAACAGTTAAAATTTGACCTAGGAAATTTCACTCCTGGCTATTTTTTTCAGGTGAAATTAATTTTAATAATATTATTTAACCTAGTATATCCAAAGTATGCTTTCAACACATATCAATATAAAATATTATTAATGAGGCATTTTATATTATTTTTGTTACACTAAGTCTTTGAAAACCAGTTTTAAAATAAAAAATAAAGCTAATAAATAAATAAAGATGTCTCTTATGTCTCCTGCATTGGCTGGCCAGTTCTTTACTGCTAGTGCCACCTGGGAAGCCCACAAAATACATACTGGGCTTTAATATTTTAATTCAAAATATTTTTAAAAATTGTTTACAAAAAGACTTGAATCCAAAGGTTCATGGCAGCACAATTCCCATCATAGCCCCAAACTGGAAAAACCTAATGTCCACCAACTAAGGCTTTGATAAACATGTAGTTTTATAGTGATAAGCTATTATTCAGAAATAATTTTTTTCAAAACTATGGATATATGCAGCAACATAAAAGAATTTCAAAAATATTTATGTGATTTTTTTTTTATAGGAGGTCCTACCACCGACAAAAGAAAGCTGTGGTGTTAGAGGCTGTGTCCAGGTTGCCCTGACATCTTCCTACAGAGAAGCAGGGCAAATGGAGGCAAAGAGCACCAGCTGGAGGATTAGACAGGAATGAGCATGGAGGCTGACTTAGGACACGGTGGGTGAGAACTTCCTAGTGGGGCAGACATGGTCTAACTCCGGAAAGGAAGTGGCTCCCTAAATGTGCACACTGCTCAAAACTCATCCAACTGTCCACTTGAAATCTGTACATTTTATTGTATATAAATGTGCTTAAATAAAATTGACCATACAAAGAAAAACAGTTATAATAAAATTTCCCTCATCTCTTTCAGTTATGCTCAGTTGGAAAAGGGTGGGCCCAAGGTACTGTCTTTTTTCTTTGCTTGTTTCGTTGGTGTACAGTTGCTTTCCAATGTGGCGTTAGTTCCTGCAGCACAACGTGAATCAGCTGCATGTTGACATACGGCCCCTCCCCCTGAGCCTCTCTCCCATGCCCCCATCCCACCCATCTAGGTCATCACGGAGAGCTGGGCTGGGCTCCTGGGGTGATACAGCCGCGTCCCACGAGCTGTCCATTTTATACATGGTGGTGTTTATCTCTCAGTTCGTCCCGCTCTCTCCTTCTTGCCCTCTGTTCACAAGCCCATTCTCCACGTGGGCATCTCTATCTGTGCTTGCAAATAGGTTCATCGGTACCATCTTTCCAGATTCCATATATGTGTGTTGTTGTGGTTGTTGTTGTTTAGTTGCTAAATCGTGTCTAATTCTTTTGTGATCCCACAGACTGTAGCCCACTAGGCTCTAAGCCACCAGAGAAGCCCCATGCATGTGTTAATGTATGATACTCTTTTTCTCTTTCTGACTTACTTCTCTCCCTATGACACTCTCAGATGCAATATTGTAACAAATTCAAAAAAGACTCTGAAAAGGATAGAGAGAGAGAGAGACCAAGCATGTGGTGTGGTCCACTCTCCCTTGGGTGCATCCAGGCCATCAAGCAGTCAGATCTATGTTTGTCTGTTACTCAAGCCCCAAGAAAACCAGTTAATGCAAGTGGAGAGGAGAGAGCGAGGACCCTGGGGGGACCAAAAGGAGTGGCCCCACCCTCGGTGCTGGCTCCTCCCCTTCTGATGCCTGTGGGGAGGGGGAGGGGGAGGTGGTCCCTGTGATCCTGTCACATCATCCGGGGAGCCTGGATACCCCAGTGCACCCCAGAAGTGTACCTTCAGAACTCCCTTCCACAAAGGATGCTTTAGAAATGCTGCAGGAAGAAGCAGCAAGGCACCCCCACTGTCTGGAGCCCTAACACCTTCCTGCGGAGCAGCAGCAGGACACATGGAGGCAAAGAGCCCCAGCTCGAAGGCTCGACAGGCCTGGCTGCAGGTTCTGCTCCTCTCACTTGTAGGCGCTGTGACCTTCAGCAGGTTCCTTAGCTTCTCCGTGCCCCAGTTCGCTCAGCTCCATCAGGAGTGCAGTCAAACGGCCTGCCTCTCAAGATTGTTGTTAGAAGTAAACAGGATGGTGGAACTAAAGGCCTTAGAACTTGACTAACTTGATAATTATCTGGTACAACTCTTAAAAGCTAACTACTTTTACTCTATGAAAATGAAGATAAGGAAGTCAGAGATTTAGGCAGAGATGGAGGGAAAGGAGGAGTAAGAGATTTGAAGAAATTGAATTGGAGAAAAAGACCAAGCTGAGAGTAAAATGAAGGGATGAGAGAAAGAGGTGGAAAACGGAAGAAGAATGAACCCAAATTATACTTTTCTGCCTACAGCTTGCCCAAGCGTTCCCCACAGTCTGCTGAGCATAATTTGGACTTGGTTATTTAAAGGGCTCTGGGATAATACAGTGGGAAGACAGGTCTGCACTGTAACTCACACAATTTATCACACAGGGAAGAGCCACTAATCTTTTTAGGAAACAAGGTATTCACAGTTATTTAAGGCTAATATTTATGCATCACCACACATTGTGAACACAGCCCAATCTCCATCCTCACACGGCCAAGATCTGGGAAGGTCTTTAGCAGCAACGTTCCATATTTTAAGCCCCTTATGGAAGTCTCGCCTGGTAGTCTGAACCGGCTCTGTTATTAACTGCATCCACACACCAGATCTATTCATGCACACGGCTAATTAAAAGAGCAGATTTTCCTGAGGTGGGTGAATGCTGAGCTGCGTTGGATGGATACAGTCTTGTGCGAATTTCTTATAGGCCAAAGCCGCAGTGTTGCTCTGCAAAACATAATCAATTATTCAAACTCAGAACCTCCAGAACGTTCATAAATATAGTCTGGGCACAGTCAAGCTGGTCCACTACAAAAAACTACACTTTACAAGGTGCTGAGGATGGAAGCGTGGGTGACCGCCCCCCAGCAATAACTAGAGAATCCTGGTCCCCTCCCCCAACCCATGAAGGACCTGATCTCACCCATGATCGGCTGGAAGGTCACGCAGAAACTTTCGGGACATTTTCCTGGGTGGTCCCCTTGCAGCCACTGCCCAGGCTGCCTCCATGCCCCTTTGGAAGGCCCTTTCTTTGCCTCTCTCCATCTTCTCTTTTCTACCCTTCTCTGCTGAGGGACTCAGCTGTGTTCTCTCTGGGAACCCAGATGTCTAAACCTTCAGAACCCAGAGCTGTGCAGACAGGAAGCACAGATTCCCTAAGTGGATCAAGGAAGTGCTGGTACCTGGACACTCATGCCAGCACCTTGGTCCCTGGGTACATGGATTTTGTATCTATGGAGTAAATATAATATGTGAGGACAAAACATCCGATAAAATCATTCAGTCAAAACATATTTCTTACCTTTGAGAATGATTGGGGCTCCACTCATAAATTCTCACCTCTGAGCTGGTGCCTTAGCTGTGCCTTTTATGAGCTATTCCAACACTCTATTAGGCTACCAGTTTCTGGATGGGACCATCCAAGTCATGACCAGTGGATTCCATCAACATGGGCCCGATCCCACACTTCCTCTGCTGGATGGTGGGTCTTCTGGTCCAGGGTGACATTACATGGATTCCTGCAGATAGTTAGATAGCATCACCAACTCAATGGACATGAACTTGAGCAAACTCTGAGAGATGTGGAGGACAGAGGAGCTTGGCGTGCTGCAGTCCAAGCGGTCGCAAAGAGTCAGAGACATCTTAGCAACTGAAAACAACAACTGCAAGCATTCTGTAAGCCCTCAGATAGTGGCTGAGGCTGAGACTCTGTGGGCAGTAAGGGCATAGCCATATTTGGAATCTGAGTCTATTCCTGCCGAATGAATCACTGGTCCTTCAGAGGGGGAAGGGTCCCAATGTAATCAACTTGCCAACAAGTATCCAGGTGGTCTTCTTGAGAGACAGTGTTATATCAGCAACTCATCATTGATCCATGTTGCTGCAAGCTGGATGGCAGTAGCTTCAATAACAGTAATAATAATAAGTAGGAGTCCTTGCTCTTGGGCACATGCATGGCCGCCATCTCCGCTTACCATGGAGACTCTGCTCACAGTCTGTCATGCCAGCACTGGAGTGGTTGATGACAGAGAGTGGCTGGTATCGCCTGAGTTGATTTATCTACATGATCATGAAATGCCTCCACTGTGATGAAAGCTCTTTGTGACCCCATGGACTGTAGCCTACCAGGCTCCTCCATCTATGGGATTTTCCAGGCAAGAATACTGGAGTGGGTTGCCATTTCCTTCTCCAGATGAAAGTTTTACCTTGAGCATTAACATATAATACAAAGGTCTTCCCACTCTGTGCCCACTCCAGTACACCCATCCACTTGATGCTACCCTGGACCTCCCACTCCCAATCGTTTACTCTTACTACTTCTAGGCCCTGACCAGCCAGTTAAGACATCCATCATTCAGCCCATGAGACCATATACATTCCAACCTCTTTCCACACAAAGTGGGTGACCAGCATTGCCTGAAGCTCTACTTTTGGGGAAGCTGTTCCCTCATCACTGTCCTTCAAGGCCATCCCTGAGAGGGACTATAGTGTGGCCCACCATCTGTTTTCAGCCTGCATCCTCATGCAGAGCCAACCTGTCCACGAGCCAATCTCAGGTTCTTTATCCTCCAGCAGCTGGCCACATGGGACCCCTATACAACCAGTAGACCAAAGTGAGGGAGAGGTATTGATATAACACTGGAGTTGGAGAGAGAATGGATACATATATATGTATGGTTGAGTCCCTTGACTGTTCACCTTAAACTATCACAACATTGTTAGATGGCTATACCCCAAAACAGAATAAGAAGTTCAAAAGGGGAAGAAAAAGTAGAGGATGCCATGTGAGTCTGGACTACCTGCTCATGCCAATTACTTGTGTCCTCTGGTCCTGTTTAGGCTTGATCCCAGAGTACCATTTCCACTTTATGATGGTTTCTTTCTGGGTAACTTTATGATATGGTACATCTGACAGATGAGCTCATGATGGGCAGCTCTGGCCACATGGCCATCTGATGCCCCATGATCAGATGCTTCCTCTCTACCTGGGTCCAGAGCACAATCAAGAGTAGCTTTTCAAGTGGTATGTAATTCTCCTGGGCAGGTGGCATGGTTGTGACCCAGAACCCTAGGGGGCACTTGCGATTCTCACACTGGAGCTTTGCATAAACTCCCCATGGCATGCTTCCTAAGCACTGTAATATATCTCTAATACAATTGGGGCTGCTAGGTTTTACAGCCCAAAGGGTGGGGCTGTTTACAATGGAGTCAGGACCTGCTGTAGAGTCCTTTCTTGTTCTAGATCCATTTAAATCTGACGGCCTTTAATGCCACCTGGCATATGGGTCTGAGCAGTATTCATAAACACAGATTTTTCTGTGAACTGAAAAATTTTACTGAGCCCAAAAAGACAACCAGACATTGTGCTTCTTTTTTCATCATGGGAGATGTAAGATGTGATAATTTTCCTTTATTTGGATAGACTGTTGTGACATCACTTTTACTGATGTGGCAATCTCCCAAACCTTCATAGTGTTTATTTCCAACCTCTGGAATACATACCTCTTACCAAGGCCACAAACATGCTAGATACATCTTGCTTACTTTGTCTGATTAGTTTATTTTCAATATGATGAATCAATGTGATATTCTGCCCCACATGGAAAACATTTCTTGGACCATGTGACATAGGGCAAAAAAATTAACATCTCCCTTGGGTAAAACTACAAATTATATTGTTGTCTATTATATGTGAACACAAACTATTTCTGATCATTTCCAATAGGGATTTAAAAAAAAACAGAACACATTTGCCAAATCAATGCTGTCTACTGTGAACTTGAGGCTATGGTAACCTGCATCATAGCAGAAAGACTACATCTGACATGGTCACTGTGGTCAAGGTCATGGTTGAGTTTGTGGTTGTCACTGTCATTTGTTCTTGAGGGGGCTATACTGGTGACCCAGATGGAGACATGATTCAAACACCACCTTTGAAACAGTATTTAGATTTTAAAGAGTAGAACTAATTTTTACCATCTTCTTCTCCCCGGAATAATGTCGTCCCCACTATAATAGCTCATGGTCTATAGTCCATGGGCGTTGTGCCAAATACCAAGTATGTCTATTCTGATTATGTATTCATTTATCAGGTAAATAAGCCCTGAGTGTGTGGCCTATGACCAGGATTCCATTGATAACTGACCCTGTACTCATCTAGAAGGACCATGATAAGACTCCAAACAGGATGTTAGACCCTTCACCCACAACATTCTTTGAAATGTTTGACTATTTTCCTTTTCCCAGGACACAGTTACCCAAGGATGTGACTCAGGTTCTCTTTGCGGAAGGACTGGGGACTCATAACTGGGTCCATTTGCCATAATGCTCCCACTGCAATAGCTTCTTGTGGACAGCAGTGTATTATCTTCTCTTTGGTCCTAGGTTTATGGGTTCAAAAAGCAGCTCAGGTTCAAACACTGAGCATGGTGTTCTGTCATTTTATTGGGGTAATCTCTTCTAGGCCTTTGATCAGTCATTCTCGATTCCTTTTGAAATCGAGAAAGACTGAGTAGCACTGTGAGCAGTACCCATGCTGGCTGCTCCTAGAAGCAGCTCTGTGTTATCCATCACCCTATCTCTCTGTGGAGCAGGCCAACATGACTGCCCCCATCATCATGGCTACTCACTAAAGTAACCCCATCTCCCTGACTTCTGGGGGTTAAACAGGACCATCTGGCCTCTGTTGTTTGAGGGATCCTGTCATCCCCATTGCCATTATGAGCCTAGTTCTGCAACGGCCCTCCTAGATCAGCCCTGACCAACAGAGACATGCCCTTTCCCACAAACACCTTCCTGATGGCTTCAAAAACCTAAGTGTCTTCCTGTAGAACATAATCCCATGGAGGGTTTATCAGTCTTTCATGGTCCATGCATCAGCATACCTACCTCTCTGAATTTTTTAATCTTTTCTGTCACAACTTCCCAGGCTCCCCAGGTGGCTCAGTGGTAAAGAATTCACCTGCAATGCAGGAGCCATTGGAGATGTGGCTTTGATCCCTGGGTCAGGAAGATCCCCTGGAGTAGGAAATGGCAACTCACTCCGGTATTCTTGCCAGGAATGTCCCATGGACAAAGGAGCCTGGTGGGCTACAGTCTATGGGGTCACAAAGAGTTAAGCATGACTGAAGTGACAACATGCTTGCATCACAACTTCCTGTGAAAAGTCTGGCCTCTCAACCTTATTTATTCCATCTCCTAGGGTCTTTGTCCAGGAGAGGCATTTTGGCATGCCTGAGAGAGTGGCCCAATATTGAAAGAACTTTCCCTTATCAAGCCTACTAATCTAGCCCCCTGAATCTCCCTCAGAATCCAAGCCACGTCATGCTCCTCCAACCCCTCCTGTATCTGTTGCCTAGGCTGTGGGTATAGAGTCCTCTTCCTTCCTTTATCAAGCCAAGCACATCCCAGCTGAGTTACTTACGCCAGTGCTCATAGCAGTGAGTAGCAAAGACCAGAGCAGAACCCAGTTCATCTGCATCTCCTGCTGTCCCTAGTACATCATTGCTGCCTGCAATGACTATGCCCTGACTCATTGATTCTAAGTACTTGGCATGGCTCTGCTGGTCTAGAATGCATTCAGCGTAATAGTACTCACATTTAACATACAAGCTAATTCTTCAACATACTGTCTTCCACTTAAGTATAAAAGGTGCTTCTGGGCACCTCAGAGGATATAGCTGATCCTTTTCAAGGACTTCTCAAACCATATTTCAGAGTACTGTTTTCCAGCTTTATTGTGCCGCCACTTGCATCTTCAATCAAGGCATCCTTACTTTGAAAGAGATGCTCTTGTCCCCAAAGTACCACTCAAGTACTTAGGTGGGAGGAAAGAAGTATTGTGCTGAGGAGAGAAGAATAGTAGGAAATGTTGTCATGTATAAAGTGAATGAAAGTCATAGAAATAACAATGTACCAATAGTTCCTTTACGCCACAAACCTTTATTGAGCACCTACTGTATGCAGACACTGTGCTAGACTCTGTGGGGTGCAGAAGTGTCCTGTGACAGGGTGGGGAAAGCATAGTTACTAAGTTGTTTTCCTGAGTCTGAAATCTGGTAACAATGAGCTGGGGGGCACTTGACAATGTCTGAGCCTTGAGGAATTCCTCTGTGCAATGGAGATGAACAATCTCAAGGGGCTATTGTGAGAAGCCTTTAGAACATAGCTATCCAGAAGCTTTCCAAGTTGTAAAACATTTTCTGTAGGCTAACGCTGGCCACTGAAAGAAAGCCCAGGCTGTGCTTCCAAATAAATATCTAGAAGGGAAAGCAAGACATTAAACAATCATGGAAAATACAGGTTAAAAAAACAAGTGAGGACCCAAAAAAGGGCAAAGAATTTTACCTTTGCCAGTCATGAGGCATCGTCAGCGTTTCTATATTCTAGGAATAGCACATAGTGTTGGGGAAAGGGCAGGCGCTAGGTTGGGGCTGGTTCTATATAGTTCTATCCAAACTATAAAGTTTGGATGTTAGATTTTGAACAATCTTTCCCAAACTTCAATCATTTACATGCCATTCCATTATCTTTGCCAAATCTGCATGCTCCATATAATACTACCAATTCAATACTTTCCTTCCAATTTTTACATTTTACTCACTTTTACTTATAACTTTGCCTTTCTGAATTATAGTTTTCTCTGGACGTATGCCCAGGGTGGGATTGCTGGATCATATGGTAGCTCTTATTTTCAGCTTTTTTGAGGAACCTCCACACTTTTCCTGGCTGCACCAATTTACGTTCCCACCAACAGTGTCAGAGGGTTCCCATCTCTCTACACCTTCTCCAGCACTTGTTATTTGTAGACATTTTAATGGTGGACATTCTGAGGAGTGTGAAGTGTTACCTCATTGTAGTTTTGATTTGCATTTCTCTTACAATGAGCGATATTGAGCATCTTTTCATGTGCCTGTTGGCCATTTGCATGTCTTTGAAGAAATGTCTACTTATGTCTTCCCATTTTCAATTTGAGTTGTTTGTTTTTTGTTATTGAATTACATGAGCTGTTTATATATTTTGGAAATTAAGCTTTTGTCAATTGCACTGCTTGCAAATATTTTCTCCCATTTGATACATTGTTTTTTCATTTTGTTTATGGTTTCCTTTACTGTGCAAACACTTCTAAGTTTGATTAGGTCCCATTTGTTTATTTCTATTGCCTTGGGAGGTTGACCTAAGAAAACATTGGTACAAGGTACATCAGAGAATGTTTTGCCTAACTCATAGCCTTATCATAAGCAATAATAAGTGCCAATGCACAAGTTGACTCGGGTAGGTAATTACCTTTCTAATACATGTGAAGATTTATTTATAACTATAAAACTATTCATTTGTGTCCCATCTAAAAATCTGTTGTGTATGACCATGGTAAATAGGCCCACTGGAAAGGGAAGTCACTGTGAAGGGTTTTGTGGAGAAGGATGGTATAGTTAGAATGGCCTCTAAAATACAGCTAGGAAGTTATTTCAATTGTTTATGTGTCCCCCTAACCCAGGGACAGAGGAGTGGGAATGGCAGGGAGAAGATGGACTCAAGGATAAACATGGTTGGAGATGGATACTGAGAGCCAGGTGCCAGGTAGGATGTGTGGGACCAGGGAAAAGAAGGGGTCCAAGAGTAGATCAGAGTTTTAAATCCAGATGCTAAAGCCCCTAGAAACTCAGAAAACTCCCTCCATTTTCATGGATTAACTGAAAAGATGAACTTAACATAAACTAATTCAACCTAAAATCAATGTAAATTCTGGGCCACTTCTTTGGAAAAATAGGAATAAATGAATAGGCTAATTTATACATGAAGGTTAAAAATATCTGAGGGAAATTGGCTTTTGACACACCAGGTGTTTTCACTCACTCATTTAAGGGCATTGTCCCATCAGGAAACCATTTGTGAAATGCACTAAGATATGAACAGGATAAGCAATCTACAAAAAAAAGGAGGTCCAGCCAGCCAAGAATATATAAAGAAATACTAAGACTTACCAAGAAAAATAATGTCAGACAAAGCAACGTGTTACTGTTGTTGATACCGATGAGGGTTCTTGGCCTTCCCCAATCAGTAGAGATTGGTAAAAGGCTGGACAAGAAATTCAGGCAAAGCTTTATTGGGTCCCTGCTGCAGCAGAGGGAAATCAGAATAAGTAACAGTTTCCCTTGCTCGCTCCCCTGCAGAGGGGGGCAAGCTGGTTCCTCATATAGGGAGGGGTGAAGGGGTGGCTTAGGTGGTTTGCCAACCCTTAGGTGGTATTGTGTGCAGGGGCATGTGCAGGATCTTGCTTTTGCTCTTCTGCAGTGGCCGTTGGGGTTTTTTGGTCTTTTTGTACCTCATTGTCCATAATTTGCCCTAACTGTGCATGCAGTTTTTTAAGTCCCTTATAGCTTCTTTGTATTTTGTTGCTCAAGGAGATGTTTGTCCAGGTGCAAGCACTTCAGCAAAGGGTTCAGGGCCCCAGGTCCCAGACTGTAGCCTGTCTCATTGTCAACTATCCAATAAGTCACTTTTATGACTTGTTCATCGTTAGGACCTTCATCAGATATTTCCAGCCCTCTCTCCCTATTTCCTGGCTCCCTGTGGGTGGAGCCCTGTTACTGGCTTGCATCAATAAGCTATGAGCAGAAGGGACATTAGTTGCTTGTGAGCCAGCTCACTGAGTGGGAGATGCCCAGAGCTCTCTCTCCATCTGTAACAGTGACCAAGCCACATTCTCGACACCAAATGCTCAGTCGTCCCAATGTGAGGACCCCTGGAGCAGAGCCCAGCTGCCACAGGGTGGACATGAGCATCAGCAAGAAGGAAACTTAGGTTGTCACAAGTCATTAAGGAATGAATTTGTTAATAAGCCTACCAATGGGCTCAATGATCATACTTAAGGCTGTCAAGGGAAAGATACAACAGAAACAGAATGTAAATTCCTCTAATGCATTTAAAAAATAGTTATCCCCCTCGACTCAATCATTCCGCTTATGAGCGTATATCCAAGAATAAAAGGGAAAACATGATATGGGGGAAAGATTTGTAGTCAAAGTATGGACTAATGGCCAAAAGCGTGGCTTTTGTCAAACTGACATCCATTTCAATTCTGGCATTACCCCTCGCCAGCTGTGTAACCTTGGGTGGCTTATTTGGCTGTCTAAACCTTTGTTTCCTGATCTGTATGATGGGGAAGTTAGGATTTCCTTACCTCACAGAGTTACTCAAGAATAAATTATATACTGTATGTAAAAACTTTAACAAGAAACTAAGTATACAGTGAGCAGCACACATCTGTGAGCCAACACATACACACACAGTTACGCACAAATGTTACTTGCTTCATTACACTAGGGAAAAACAGACATAACCAAATGAGCAACCAAAAAGGAACAATAAAGGACAATAAGCCCCACAAAATGGATATGACACCATCATGAGAAAATGCTTATGCGATAGTGGTTGTTGCTGTTATTCAGTCGCTCAGTCACATCCGACTCATTACAACCACATGGACTACAGCATGCCAGGCTTCCCATTCCATCACCGTCTCTTGGAGCTTGCTCAAACTCACGTCCATTGAGTTGGTGATACCATCCAACCATGCCCTTCTCTGCCATCCCCTTCTCCTCCTACCTTCAATCTTTCCCAGCATCAGGGTCTTTTCCAATGAGTCGGCTCTTTGCATCGGGTGGCCAACGTACTAGAGCTTCAGCTTTAGCATCAGCCTTCCCAATGAATATTCAGGGTTGATTTCCTTTCAGATTGACTGGTTTGATCTCCTTGCAGTCCAAGGGACCGTCGAGAGTATTCTCCACCACCACAGCTCAAAAGCATGAGTCCTGCAGTGCTCAGCCTTCTTTATGGTCCAACTCTCTCATCCATACATGACTATTGGAAAAGCCATAGCTTTGACTACACGGATCTTTGTTGGCAAAGTAACGTCTCTGCTTTTTAATATGCTGTCTAGGCTTGTCATATCCTTTCTTCCAAGGAGAAAGCATAAAAGAATAAGACAAAATTAGTTATACAATATAATCACAATTATGGATAAACAAGGAATAGAAAAATTTATAAAAGAAAACAAGATTATAATGAACTGTATGTGGAAAGTGAAATTATTGGTGATTTTTTCCCATTTTTTTTGTTTTGTTTTCCAAATTTCCTTACATAAGCCACATGCATGGACCTGAAAAGCAGGCTTCTCCAGTCTTGAATTCCAGCCTCCGACTCATTAGCTGTGTGACCCTGGACTAGTTGCATAACCTCACTGGACAGGGCTCCTTACGTGAAAAAGGGAAACATTTGCCCATCTCATGTTCAAAGTAATAAACTAAAAGATCTTTTAAAGTTATAAGTGTAGTGCTTCCCTGGTGGCTTAGATGGTAAAGAATCTGTCCGCAATGCAGGAGACCTGGGTTCGATCCCTGGGTCAGGAAGATCCCTTGGAGAAGAAAATGGCAACCCACTCCAGTATTCTTGCCTGGAGAATTCCATGGACAGAGGAGCCTGGCGGGTACAGTCCATGGGGCCACAGAGAGTCAGATATAACTGAGTGACTAACACACAGACACACCTTATTTATACCTTGTTTATGCCTTATAAGTGTAATGTCTGAAACATAGCAAGTAGCTAATAAATATTATCTATTTTTCTTGAAATTATCATTAGATATTCCTTTCATAATGTAGGAAAGAATGATACTTTAAGATCTAAGATAAAGCCTCTCATAGCAGAAGATTGTGACCTGTATATAGTGCCCGTTGACTTGTAATTCATGGTCCAGGAAGACACAAGGCAATGAGCAAGCAATCGTGGGCATAAAATACAAAGAGATCAACCCCCCAGGTCAAGAAAAACAGAAATGGTCCAAATGTTGTCCCAAGAAAGGCACTTGGCTTAGAGCAGCCACCTCCCCAAGGTCAGGGCCAGCATGTCAGTGGCATACAGAACCCTCTCCCTGACAGCTGCCCCTGCAGCAGCTGGCTTACCCCCATGATGGATGGGAATTACAGCCATTTTCAAGAGACTAACAGAAGGCAGGCTGTGTCCGGATAAGCTATAACAACAGTAGTAAAGTTCTAAGGAGACCAAAGGGTCCCCACATCCACACACTTCCCCCAGCCGTGGCTGCGGTAATTATGACCGTGACAGCTGGGCGGCCCAGGGACATGACTGGAATAGGCCAAGGCGTGGACATATGGCGCTGCTGTTGAGCAAGGCTGGCCCACCCCGCCCTCCCCAGCTGCCCAAATTCTGCCTACATCCTCAGGCCTCACTGCCAAGAGGCCAGGAAAGAGATCAGCAGAGCACGGTTGGTGCAGGCACAGGGGAAGGAGGCTGGGCCCCCCAGGGTCTTACGGTACCTGGAGCCAGACACAATTGCCAGCTCAGTCCTGAAATGGCAGTGGGCCCTCCACACTGGGCCCGTGCTCCCAGAATGTGCTCTAGTCATCCCCCCAGGACCTGATGGCTAGGCTCCTTTTCTATGAGAAAAGACCCAGAATCATCTGCTCTCAGACCAAATGAATCAATCATCTCTCCTCTCCTGAAGCCGTCCCTTGATTACATGTCTATTTGAGGCCATTCCTAACATGCACTGTGTCTGTCTCCCCTCTAAGCCTCTTATCAAAAGAGACTGACTCTTCCTCATTTTAAATTCAATCATTTATTCAATTTTTTGTTCAAAACTGAGTACCTACAGTAAGCTATGAACCATACTAGGTACCAGCCACACCAGACACACCATCCTGGAACCAAGTGGCCTCCGACAAAGACACAACTAAATGAGAAATAATAAGCAAAATCTTGGGTTTAGAGAATGTGCCATAACATATGGAAAGGAGACTATCAAGTCTTAAGAAATCAAGGAAGGCTTCCTGAAGGAAGTGTGAGTAGGTGTTAAGTGAGTTAATAATGGTCTAAGGGGAGAAGAATATGGTAGAGGAAGAATCAGAGGGTCTGGGAGAATAGTGAGGGGCTTTGAAGGACTTTTATCATAGAGGCAACAGGAAGTCACTTGAAGGATTTAAGTTGGAAATTGAAGCAAGCAGGACTGGAGTCTGGAAACAGGGGCTCAGTGGGCCCAGGTTTAGCACAAGGCCTAGAGGACAGCAGTTGCTCTGTATGTTGACCTAAACTAAGAGAGGTAGAAGCAAAATGGGCAGGGTGCTGGTGGGACCTTCCAGGGTTTTCCTCGCCCTATTACCCAAAGCACACATGTTCAATCCATCCTACAGTCACCTATCTTGAGTGCCAACTCTCTGGACAGCTTTCAGAGAGAATCCATTTTCTGCAAACATCCCCTTGCACCTTCCTTGGCCTCTGCAGTAGCAACAGGCCACGCAGAAAGGGATTTGTCAGGCTCCATACCTCCCATCCAGCAGCCGACCACTGGGATGGCAGAGAAGACAGGTCTGCCAGTCACAGAGGGGAGCGTGAATGCTGTGAGGTCTCCTGCGGATTTGGGGAGCCAGACCAAATGACTGCCAGAGAGCTTGCTAACTCTAGTCTGTGGGTCTGCATTTAATTCCTGATCTATTGGCTAAGCATTTAGGGTACTGTCACTCAAGCCTTGTGTTTATACAGCTAAATGCCTCTCCTCCTATTGACACAATGCCAATAAGGAAGGACGCATTGGGCTGCTCCACCTCGAAGCACGTCATGCATCCCAGATTGATTAAGCTTCCTGACCCTCTTCAGCCCCTGGCAGCTGCAGAGCTCCAGCCATTCTGCCCAATGAGCCTCACCTCTGTTCATTAAGGACCGCCATGAGGGGAGATTATATAGCCAATTCTAAATACTTGCCCCAAATCTCAGCTCCCAGATTCTGTAGGAGGTTTCTTCTGAAAATTGAAAGATATTTTTACCAGTAGGCTTTCTATCTTTCTGCTTACGAAATTACTACCTGCTCATTATAGAAAATGTTGAAACACACACACTCACAGAAGAAAATCAAAATTGCTCATGATCCCTCCATTTGGACATTAGCACTGATAATATTTAAATGCATATGCAGGTTTCTTCTGAGTGTGTATATACATACTTGAACTGTAATATCTATTCCACCTAACACACTGGGACTAAGGTCATGCCAATAAATTATTTTCTACAATGTCACTATAAGCCACCACATAATTTTCTACCAGGTAGATGTCTTATACTTTAACCAAGCTTCTATTGCACCCAATTTTATGGTAACTATTATAATCAATACTGATTTCATTAGAATAAACATATGGATGAGAATGACTCATCAAAAGAAGTTCTCTTTTTCAACACTTTGGTTATACATTGCAAAATCACACTTCAAAATACATTATATTACTATTTCACCAACAGAATAAACCCTATACCACTGTTTGATATGCTAATAGTCAGTACTATCATTTGAAAGAAATATTGTCATCTCCACCATAGTCATCTCCACTACCGTCGTCATCATCATCACCATCATGATATTGCAATAAATTAATACTTACCTAGAACTTTCAATGTTCCTGGCACTGAGCTAAATGCACTGCATTTATCATTTCCTCTTTTAGTGACTCTTTAACTTAGTGAGATTGAACTTTTTTTCTTACATTCATCAGCCATGGTGATCCTTCATTTTAAAATTTGCTACTAATTTTCTTTGATCGTCTTATGCTACATGTTTGTCCTTTGATTATTGATTTGCAAGCACTCTAATATAATAATGATACTAAATATTTTTGTTGCAAAACTTTTTCCTCAGCTTGTGGTCTAATATTTTTTTGTTTCATTGATAATTATTTTGACATAAAGAATTTTGTCACATTGTAGTAATGAAATCCATCAGTCTTTTATTTTATGGACTATGCCTTTATATATACTCTTAGAAAGTACTTGCACATCATGACTTTAAATAAATGTTCATGTATTTTCTTAAAATCTTTCTATGGTTTCAGATCTCATATTTAAATATTTTATCAATTTGAAATTGTGAAGGAGGAAAAGAAACCCATGCTAGTTTTGCTGTCACACGTCAACCTGCAAAAGTTATGGTCACAGTACATGATAATTGCTTAGTTAAGATGAAAAAGGCATTTAGACTTGTATGAAATATTTTGGAAAGTAGATCCTATTCATGTAACTCTTATTACAGCAATTTTTTATAATTGCTCTAGCTTATTGGTTAGGAAACTCCTACTGCGCCTGTGCCTAATTTATAAATTAAATTTCATCATATACATCTATGTATAGGAAAAAGCATAATCTCTCTATGATTTGGTACTAGCTGTGATTTCAGGTATCTGCTAGGAGTCCTGGAACATATTCTCACAAGTAAGTGGGGACTACCAAAAACAAAGTTATAAGTATGTCATTGAATGTTGGTTACTCAGTCTTGCAAGTCCCTCCTTATCTTTTTTTTTTTTTTTGATGTTCTTGGCAATTCTGAAGTTCCAGATGAGTTTCATAATAATTTTATAAAGCACTACCCTCTCCAAAGTCCTGCAGGTATTTTGATTTGAAAAAGTGAAAGTTAGTCACTTAGCCGTGTCCAACTCTTGGTGACCCCATGGACTGTAGCCCACCAGGCTCCTCTGTCCATGGGATTCTCCAGGCAAGAATACTGGAGTGGGTTGCCATTAGATTTCATTAAACTTCTAGATATTAGAGAGATGGTTGATAACTTCCATCTCCTTTTTAATTTTAATTCAATAACATGGCACGATTTTCCATTTTCAGCCCTTATTCTTTTTTCATCACTGTTTCTACGCTTCCTTGTGAACTTTATCCTAGACATTTACATTTGGGTTGCTACTGTGAATGGTATTTAAGATCATATCACTGGTATGTAGAAATATTATAACTTTTTGTGTGTTTACTTTGACCAGACATTATTTCTGGACTCACCAAACAGTGTGCTAGTTTTTCAGTGTATTCCCTTGGGTTGTCCAGGTACACAATTCTGTAACACATAAATGCCAATAACGCTGTCATCTCCTTTCAGATAGTCATCCCTCTTATTTTTTATTCTTGTTTTATTCCATTGGTCATGATTTAAAGAACCATGTTAAATATGGCAGGGCTTGTAAGAATTCTTTTTTAGGTAAAAAATGTTTTTAGTTTTTCATCCTTAAATGTGATTCAACTGTTATTTTGGAAGCACAATCATCTTTCTTGATAAAGAAAGCTTAATTTCTATTATACTCATAAAGTTTTGGATTTTGTAGCTTGGAATGGGTGTTGAATCGTATTATAAATCATTTCAATAGCAGATGTATGTAAATTTTCTCTTTTGCTATATTAATATATGCAAATACTTAAGCTTTAATGTCTTAATGGAAAAAAAATTCTTTAATCAAAGAATATTATTCTCCTGCTAAATTTTTTCATTATACATCATTTAATATTTTCATATTATGCTCAAAAGTGAGCTACCTTTTCTGAAGTATCTTTGCCCATCTATGGTATTAAAGTTACCATAGCTTCTTAAAATTAACTGAGTAGCGTTTGTAGGGGTTACTATGTTCTAAAACTATCTGTATAAAAAATACACTTCTGATAAAGCATCTTGTGTTTGCTCTCTATTGGAAGTAAAGTTTAGATAATTTGAAGCATTTCTATTTTATTTATTTGTGCAAGAGTTCTGTAGTCTTAGGCTGATTTTGTGTAATAAAGCTTTTTCTTAAAAACAACTCAATTCATACATACATTCACTAACTTATTTATTGTAAAAATAATATTTTAAAAGATTTGGTTACTCTCATATTTTCTATCCTCTGTGCTGTGCAATGTATCCTTGTAACTTATTTTATATATAATAGTACCTCTTAGTCTCCGTCCCCCATATTTCCCCACCTCCTTTCTCTCTCCCTTTTGGAAACCACTGGTTTGTTCTCTATATCTATGAGTTTATTTCTTTTTTTATTATATTCACTAGTTTGTTGCATTTTTTAGATTCATACGTAAGCAATATCATTATAGTGTTTGTCTTTCTCTGTCTGACTTATTTCACTTAGCATAATGCCCTCCAAGTGGCAAAAATTCCATTCCTTTTCATGGCTGAGTAGTATTTCATCCCACTTCAGTACTCTTGCCTAGAAAATCCCATGGATGGAGGAACCTGGTAGGCTACAGTCCATGGAGTCACAAGAGTCAGACACAACTGAGTGACTTCACTTTTTCTAATGGAATATGTACATGTATTGTATGTATATGTATATGTATATATATATATATATATGATGTATATATGTGTGTGTATATATATATGTGTGTGTGTGTGTATATATATATATGTATATATACACATAATCACATCTTCTTTATCCATTCATCTGTTGATGGACACTACAGTTGCATCTACATTTTGGCAATTGTAAATAATGCTGCTATGAACATTGAGATGCATGTATCATTTCAAATAAAATAACTATACTATCCAAGGCAGTCTTCAGATTCAATACAATCCCAATCAAAATACCAATGATATTTTTCATGGAACTAGAACAAATCATTTTAAATTACATATGGAAATACAAAAGACCCCCAATAGCCAAAATAATCTGGAGAAAGAACAGAGTTGGAGGACTCATACTATCTGATTTCAGACTATACTACAAAGCTACAGTAATCAAAATGTTATGGTAGTTGTACAAAAATAGACACAAAGATCAACAGAATAGAATAGAATCCAGAAATTAACTTACATACTTCTGGTCTATTAACCTTTGGCAAAGGAGGCAAGAGTATACAATTGAGAAAATATAGTATCTTCACAAAGTTTTTCTGGAAAAATTGGACAGCTACATGTAGAAGAATGTAAATTATCTAACACCATACACAACTGATGTTGAAGCTGAAACTCCAATACTTTGGCCACCTGATGCAAAGAGCTGACTCATTTGAAAAGACCCTGATGCTGGGAAAGACTGAGGGCAGGAGGAGAAGGGGACGACAGAGGATGAGATGGTTGGATGGCATCACCAACTCGATGGACATGGGTTTGGGTGGACTCCGGGAGTTGGTGATGGACAGGGAGGCCTGGCGTGCTGTGTTTCATGGGGTCGCAAAGAGTTGGACATGACTGAGCGACTGAACTGAACTGAACTGATACACAAAAATAAACTCATAATGGATTAAAGACCTAAATGTAGAACTAAAAACTATAACACAGGCAGAATACTCTTTGACATAAATAGTAGCAATATTTTTTTGGATCTCTTTCCTAAGGCAAAAGAAATAAAAGCAAAGCTAAATAGATGAGACCTAAGTAAACTTAAAAACTTTTGTACTGCAAAGGAAACCATCAACAAAGTAGAAAGACAAGCAATCAACTAAACAGGAGACAATTTTTATAAATATGCCTGGTAAGGGGTTAATGTCCAAAATATGCACTCAGTTCATACAATTCAATATCACAAAAAAAGCCAAACAACTTGATTGAAAAATGGGCAGAAGGCCTGAATAGACATTATTCCAAAGAGAAAATGCAGATGGCCAATAGACACATGAAAAGGTGTTCAACATCACAAATCATCAAGGAAATGAAAATCAAAACTACAATGAGGCATTACCTCACATCTGTCAGGATGGCTATCATCAAAAATAATACAAATAGCAAATGTTGGTGAGGATGTGGAGGAAAGGGAACAGTCATACAGTGTTGGTGGGGATGTAAATTGGGGCAGTCCCTGTGGAAAACAGTATGGCGCTTTCTCAAAAAACTAACAATAGGACTACCATATGACCCAGCAATTCCACTGCTGGGTATGTATCTTCGAAAAACCTAATCCTTTGCTTTTAAACATTTAATTAACCAAAGCAAACAAAAGAAAGAAGGGACTGAGATGATTCAGTGCAAACTATTTATGCTTTTCACCTATTTTTGTATTAGTGTCATCTTTTTCTTATTGATTAAAAATACATGTATAGTAATTTGATTAAAGCATTATTGCATATTAAGAATTTTTCTTGATTTGTTATTTGTGCTTTTTTTTTAATAAAATTTGCTGTATATTTATAAAAATGTAGGTAATCAAATCAGTCTTATCCATAGAAAAAACTTACGGACTTCTGCCCCCAAGTTTTAGTTCAGAATAGTTTTTATTTAATTGCTTTAGCCAAAGAAACTCTATAATTCCAGTGGTTTCTTAAAAATTTGGTTTATTAATGCACATAGAATTAACATGGCATAACATAAAAACTTTTTGTAAGAATCATACAATTTCTCTGCATGTTTTTACTTAGAATTTTAAAAATCACCTTTGAAATTTCTGCAGCATTTATTATTAATCATATGTCACCAGTTTTTACCTTAAAATAATACATAGTAGAGTTCATGAGAATTACATGTACTTCTGAGGACAGCCTTCTTAAAAAATCTGTTCACGCCTCCTAGAAGTGGTATTTAAATTCAAGACTTCTATGTTGTTTTTTTCAAGCATTTGATCACTGTAGTCATTAAGTACAGTACCTGAGAAATATGACATTACCAATTGTACTTAAAGTGAAATATATGGATAAATAAAATGTATTAATATATGTTAATATTTTTAAGTTTGCTGATTGACAGAATATGTTACATGAGCTGGAGCTAATGCACCAAAATTTTTATATACTCAGTTCATTTATAAACTTGGACCTCATATTCAATTTCATTGTCTCACTTTGTATTTATGGAAATAGTACCATGTCACTTTGATATTCATTGTTTAATAATATTAAGAAAATATGTCAATATAATACATTTACTTCCCTCCCCACTGACCCCCATTTGTCTTTATTCAAAATTTTTGTTTTATCTTCTCACATTTATTTTTCTAACTAAAAATTAACTTATCTTGTCAATTTCAAAGAGGAAGTAAGGAGGGGAAAGATGGAGAAGGAAGGAATTACGTCAAAGTCTTGCCTGGCATTGTTTTAATGTTGAAAGTTCTTTAGCTGAGCAGACTTCCCTCTCCTCCTTACCTAATGTGGGCATCCCCATCTTTCATGTTCTTCCCATGGTGTTCTTTATGGCCTCTATCAAAACATGACATTCAATGATACAACTGTTGGTTTTCATATGCTATTGTCCATCTCCCCAGCTGAAATATATACTCCGAGAAGTCAAGGACTCTCTCCTGATCATCAGGAAATGTAATCATCTCTCCTGTAATTTTAGTGCCACCCATGAAATGTATACTCAACAAATATTTCTTTTGTAATATTGATTTATTTATTCATTCATTTGTTTGGCTGCATCGGGTCTCAGTTGTGGCACTCGAGATCTTTGCTGTGTCATGCGGGATCTTTCCTTGCGGAGCATGGATTCTCTAATTGTGTCTTGTAGACTCAGTAGTGTTCACATGGCTTTTGGTTTCTCCACAGCATGTGGGATCTTAGTTCCCTGACCAGGGATCATCCTACAATCCCCTGCACTGGAAGTGGATTCTTAACCACTGGACCACCAGGGAAGTCCTTCAACAAATATTTCTTAATTGGATAATTCATGCTCATAGTTACTGAGTTGATTCTCAGGTTTTTCAAGAATATAAACATATCATCTGCAAATAATGATGAATACACCTTTTTGAATTTTATCTCATGTCATTTTCCTATCTAATTATACTACCTAACAACTTCATAATTATACTAAATAACAGCAACAATTGAACACATCCTTATCATGCTACTGATTTTAAAGAGCTTTTTTAGTATCTCACCTGGTACTATCTGCCATTTGAAATAGACATATTTGTTAATCACATTAAGGAAGAATATACTTCTTTATCAATTTTACTGAGAAAATTCAGAAGCACTTTAATTTTTTTCAATGTTAGGTAATAGTAGTAATAGAAGTCACCCTTATCTTACTGTATGTTTTGTTGTAAATGTTTTGATCGTTTTGCCATTAAGCACAATGTCAGCTATTGTTTTTTAAACATGTATATTTATTTTCACTGTGTTAACAAGAATATTCTTTATTTCACAGAGTTCCTTAAAGGTTGAAAAGAAAGAGAAATGCCTGGGCCTACAGCTACTTGAGGTGTTTCTTCACCAAAGTTTTCAATTCATACCACAATTACTTATCTATTCAGCTTTTCTTTTTTATCAAGGTCAATCTTCATATTTCCCTGTAAAATTATCAGTTTCATCCATGTTGTCATCAAGTTTTTATATCAGAGTTTTACAAAGTGGCCCCTTTTTAAGTCTTTCAAGTCTCTATTTGCAGGTCTTTACCTCTCTCCTTGTTAATGTGCTTTAGTACTTTTTTTTCTTATTTGAGTTTTCTAGAAATTCGGCTATTTCCCCATATTTTAATCCAACTTTTAGTCAACTGTTTTTCTGGTCCCTGATTCATCAAATTTCAGCTTTTCTTTTTTTTTTTTACTATTAATGTTACTTTCTATTTTGCTTTGGTTGAATCTGTTGCTTTTTAACCAACTTTTGAAGTTGAATCCTTAAATTAACTTATTTTCCTTTTTGTTTTGCTTGATTCTCAAAAGGTGAAAAATATGAATTCTTTTCTCAGTGCAGGACTAAAAGGGAGATATTTTGTAATTGCAGTTTTGATTTTGTGTTTAGCCCAAGGGTTTGTTTTGTTCTGAAGACACGTATTATTATTTTAAATTCTAAACAATGGTTAGGTAGAGAGGGCATTTTTTTTATTGCTATCTGATATTATTTTTCAAATGTCAAAGAATGTAACTTACAATATATCTACTTTTAAAAATCTACTGATACTTTGATGGCCTAATTTGTGTGCAATGAGAAGAAAATGGTCTCCCCTCAGAGGCAAAGCACTGGTGTGGATTTCAAAGTTCAAACTAAACACCTCTTTGGTTTGCTTGGCAGGTCAAGGACTGAGAATATGCCTTCATTAGGCTCTATCATTACAATTGTGCTTTTGTTCATTTCCCCCATTCCTTTGTGCAATTTAGCACTTTGTAATTTTGTATATAACCGTCCAAGACAGTTACTCATTGTTTTGAACTGTGACTTACATCACTCTAGGACTCCTTTTGTTTTGCTTTGTTTCTGAAGACAAGCATTATTGTTTAAATCCTAAACCTTTTGTAAAAATTGACTATTGTTTTAGAGTTTTATGTTTGCACCAAAATTGGGGAGGAATAGACAGAGATTTCCAATATGCCTTCTATCCCGCCACATGCATTTTTAACATCCCCCACTAAAGCAATACATTTGTTACAGTTGAAAAATCTACACTGATAAAAACTACTCATCCAAACCCCATAGCTTACATCATGGTTCACTTTGTTGTGCATTTAATGGGTTAGGACAAACGCATAAATACAGGTACCCATTATTATGGTATCGCACAGCATATTTTCATTGCCCTAAGAATCCTCTGTACTCCCCTCTTTACCCCTCTCCTCCCCAGCCTCGGGCAGTCACTGGTCTTCTTACTCTCCCCAGGTTGCCTTTTCCAGAGTGCCCCGCACTTAGAATAATGCAGTTCTGTAGCCTTTTCAGACCGGCTCTCTCACCTAGTGATGTGCATTTAAGTTTGGGTTGTATGTAAATTTACCTTCTAATTTTTTGAAAGGCTGCCTGGCTGACAAGCTTCCTTAAGCCCTTAAACCAACCTCTAGTCTCAAGTGATGGTTCACCTGAGTATGGAATTTCAGGTCAACTTGTATTTTTTCTCCTGAAAACACTGAAAGCATTCTCTTCTAGAATCCAGTGTTGCTTATCCTATGAGGTGACAGTTCCCTCTTTCTTTAAATTTTATGATAATGATATTAACAAACCCTGACTGAGAGATGATAGTGTTCCAAGTCCTGCTCTACATACAATATTCCCAGTGCCTTGGAATTTCTCAGCGATAAATCCAGTTGCAATGTCTTTTTCATTATTGTTTTGAGCACTCAGAGAACTGTTTCAATATAAAGACTACTATCCTTTGGGGGAAGTTTCTTCTCTTGTTTCCTGTCCATTTTTTTTCTCTCTCAGCATCTTCTATTCTTTGCTACTAGTACTTTCAATAACAGGGATTAGCTCTCTTGAGGACTGATCCTTTATTTCTCCTATCTCTTGTTTCATACTTTCTTCTCTTTCCAGAATTTTTATTGCTTCTTTCATTTTACAATCATGTTTGTAATCTTCAACATATTTCTTGTTTTCTGAGTGATCCTTTTCCCTAAGCTATGTTCTTGTTCTTTGAATGTAACATCTTGAATGTTGCTCAATTGTGCTTTTATAGTATATTTTTGTCCTGCTTTTTATCTTGGCCTTCTTGTTTTATCCACTACACACACACACACACACACACACACACACATGGGTATCCTTGGTTATCTATTCATGTACAAGAAGGATAGGATCCCTTCAAGAAAATTGGAGATAACGAGGGAAGATTTCGTGCAAAGATGGGCATGATAAGGAACAGAAACAGCAGGATGGAACAAAAGCCAAAGAGATAAATAAGAGGTGACAAGAGTACACAGAACTGTACCAAAAAAAAAAAAAAAAAAAAGGTCTTAATGACCAGGATAACCACAATGATGTGGTCACTTATGTAGAACCAGACATCCTGGAGTGTGAGGTCAAGTGGGCAGTAGGAAGCATCACTGCAGACAAAGCTAGTGGAGGTGATGAAATTCCAGTTGAGCTATTTAAAATCCTAAAAGATAATGCTATTAAAGTGCTGCACTCAATATGCCAGCAAATTTAGAAAACTCAGCAGTGGCCACAAGACTGGAAAATGTCAGTTTTCATTCCAATAGCAAAGAAAGGCAATGCCAAAGAATGTTCAAGCTACTGCACAATTTTACTCATTTCACATACTAGCAAGGTCATTCTTGAAATCCTTCAAGCTAGGCTTCAACAGTACGTGAACCTAAAACATCCAGATATACAAGCTGGATTTAGAAAAGGCAGAGGAACCAGAGATCAAATTGCCAACATCTTCTGGATCATAGAAAAAGCAAGAGAATTCCAGAAAAAAAAATCTGCTTCATTGACTACACTAAAGCCTTTGACTGTGTGGATCACAACAAACTGTGGAAAATTCTTAAAGAAATGGGAATACCAGGCCATCTTACCTGTCTCCTGAGAAACCTGTATCCAGGACAAAAAGCAACAGCTAGAACCAGACATGGAACAACAGGCTGGTTCAAAATTGGAAGAGGAGTATGTCAAGGCCATATATGGTCACCCTGTTTATTTAACCTATATACAGAGCACATCATGCGAAATAACAGGCAGAATGAATCACAAGCTGGAATCAAGATTGCTGGGAGAGATATCAACAACCTCAGATATGCAGATGATAGCACTCTAATGGCAGAAAGTGAAGAGGAACTAAAGAGCCTCTTGATGAAGTGAAGGAGGAGAATGTAAAAGCTGGTTTAAAACTCAACATTCAGAAAACAAAGGTCATGGCATCCATTCCCATTACTTCATGGCAAATAGATGGGGAAAAAGTGAAAAGTGAAAAGGCTTTATTTTCTTGGGTTCCAAAATCACTGTGGATGGTGACTGCAGTCATGAAATTAATAGATACCTGCTCCTTAGAAGAAAAGCTATGACAAACCTAGACAGTGTATTAAGAAGCAGAGACATCACTTTGCCAACAAAGGTCCATATAGTCAAAGCTATGGTTTTTCCAGTAGTCATGTATGGATGTGAGAGCTGAACCATAAAGAAGACTGAGTGCCAAAGAATTTATGCTTTTGAATTGTGGTGTTGGAGAAGACTCTTAAGAGTCCCTTGGACAGCTAAGAGATCAAACCAGTCAATGCTAAAGAAATAAATTCTGAATATTCATTGGAAAGACTGATGCTTAAGCTGAAGTTCCAATACTTTGGTCACCTGATGCAAAGAGCTCCAATACTTTGAAAAAGATCCTAATGCTTGGAAAGATTGAGGGCAGGAAGAGAAGTGGGTGACAGAGGATGAGATGGTTGGATGGCATCACTGACTCAATGGGCATGAGTTTGAACAAACTTTAGGAGTTAGTGAAGGACAGGGGAGCCTGTCATACTGCAGACCATGGGGCTGCAAAGAGCTAGACACAACTTAGCGACTGAAATATAGTACTGTCAATTGCAGCTTTCTTTTGGTTTATATATTTTTTAATTTATTTATTTATTTTTATTTATTTATTTATTGGAGGCTAAATACTTTACAATATTGTAGTGGTTTTTGCCATACATTGACATGAATCAGCCAGGGGTGTACATGTGTCCACCATCCTGAACACTCCTCCTATCTCCCTCCCCATCCCATCCCTCTTTAGGACTATGTGGGAAAAGATGAGGGTGGGATGATTTGAGAGAATAGCACTGAAACATGTATATTACCATATGTGAAACAGATCACTGGTCCAAGTTCAATGCATGAAACAGGGCACTCAAAGCTGGTGCACTGGTTTATATATTCTTAATACACCCTCACTAATTCCTTTATTCTTATATATTCTCTAAAAATTTACTTTAGTGTTTCTCCAAAGATGGAAAATCTTTGATTTCAATTTATTTTTTGATCCATGAAGGAGTTCTCCTCTAAGTTTCTCCTTTAAGATCAGGAATAACACAAATGTGTTCACTCTCACTACACCCATTCAGCATAGTATTGGAGGTCCTAATCATGGCAATTAGGCAAGAAAAAAATAAATCAAAGACATTCAAATCATAAAGAAAAAATAAAATTGTTTCTATTTGCAGATGATATGATCTTATATATAGAAAATTCCCAGACTCCCAAAAAGCTATTTATTAATAACTAATCAATAAATTCAATAAAGTTGTAGGATATAAAATCAACCTTAAAAATGAGTTACATTTTCTATATGCTATCTGAAAAAGAAATAAAGAAAAATACCAATTACAATAGCATCAAAAACTTAAAATATTTAGGAACAAATTTAACCAAGGAGACAAAAGATCTATACACTGAAAATTACAAGACATTCATGAAATAAATGGAAGATGCAAATAAATGGAAAGATATCCTGTTTTCTTCAATTATAAGAGTTAATATTGTTAAAATACCTATGCCTCTGAAAGCCATCTATAAATTCAGTGCAATCCCTATTAAAGTTCAAATGGCATTTTTCAAGGAAATATTTCTTAAATTGCAATATTTTTATGGAACCACAAAAAAGCCCAGATAACAAAGCAACCCTAATAAAGAACAAAGCTAGAGGCATCACAATTTCTGATTTCAAGCTTTATTACAAAGCTATAGTCACCAAAATAGTATGGTAGTGGCAAAAAAAGAAAAAAAGACACATAGACCAATGGAACAGAATAGAGACAGAAATAAACTCTTGCTTATACAGTCAACTAATATTTGATAAAAGAGCCAACAACATGCAATAGGAAAAGACAGTTTCTTCAATAAATGGTATTGAGAAAACTGGATAACTACATGCAAAAGAATGAAACTTGACCCCTATCTTATACCACTTACATAAATGAATTAAAGACTTAAATATAACACCTAAAATTGGAAAACTAATAGAGTAAAACATCAAGGAAAATCTCCTTGAAATTGGTTTGGCAGCATTTTTTTAATGTGACACCAAAAGCAAAAGCAACAAAAACAAAAATAAACAAATGGGACTACAACAAACTAGAGAATTTAGCAAAAGTGCTGGAGACCAGAAACAGACAAAAATTAGAATATATAGAAAATAAAAATTTTAAAATCATTAACATTTACATTAGCATCAAAGAGCAACAGATATCTAGAAATAAATCTAACAAAATGTACAAGACCTCACCACTGAAAACTGCAAAATGCTACTGAGAGAAACTAAAGAAAGTCTAAATAAATGGAAGATTTAATTTCTAAAACCACAAATCTTCCCAAATTGTTATATAAATTTGCTATAATACTAACCAAAATCCAAGTATCCTGGTTTTGTGTGTGTATAATTTTATGATCTGATTCTTAAATTCTTATGAACATTCAAATACCCAAAGCAATTGGAAAGAAGAATAAAGCTGAAAAGTTTAGACTACCAGCTATGAAGACTTACTATAAAGCTATAATCAATAAGACTGTGTGATACTGATGCAAAGAAAATTCAAAAAACTCAATGGGATAGGATAAAGAGTCTAGAAACCACACAATGTTTAGTCATTTAATTTGTGAAAAGCTGACTCTGTACTGTAGTGTTTTCAATAAATGATGTTGGGTGGACTGAATGGACTTCCTAGGTGATGCTAGTGGTAAAGAATCCGCCTGCCAATGAAGAAGACACAAGAGACTTGGGTTCTATCCCTGAGTTGGAAAGATCCCCTGGAGTTCAGTTCAGTTCAGCTGCTCAGTCATGTCTAACTCTTTGTGACTCCATGGACTGCAGCATGCCAGGCTTCCCTGTCCATCACCAACTCCCAGAGCTTACTAAAACACATGTCCATTGAGTCGGTGATGCCATCCAACCATCTCATCCTCTGCCGTCCCCTTCCCCTACCACCTTCAATTTTTCCCAGCCTCAGGGCCTTTTCCAATGAGTCAGTTCTTCACATCAGGTGGCCAAAGTATTGGAGTTTCAGCTTCAGCATCAGTCCTTCCAATGAATATTCAAGACTAATTTCCTTTAGAATTGACTAGTTGGATCTCCTTGCAGTCCAAGAGACTCTCAAGTGTCTTCTCCAACACCATGGTTCAAATGCATCAATTCTTTGGTGCTCACCTTTTTTTATAGTCCACCACACACACACCCCTGGAGTAGGATGCTGCAAACCCACTCCAGTAGTCTTGCCTGACAAACTCCATGGACAGAGGAGCCTAGCTGTCTATAGCCCATGGGATCACAGAGAGTTGACCACAACTGAGTGACTGAGAACAGTGGATTGAATATCCATGAGAAGAAGTTTTTCTTGACTGCTATCTCACATCACACACAAATATCAATCCCCAATGCACTGCAGCCCTAAATGTAAAATGTTAAACAATAAAACTTAAGAGGAAAACATCTTGTAGATGTGTGAAGTATACAAAAATTCTTAAATAGGACACCATAAAGAGAGTAAAAGGCCAACAGCATTGTAGAAGAAAAATATATACACACATACATACAATCTCCAGAAAAATTCTCTTACTAAAATATGTGTATGGAATTCCTACAAATTAATAAGAAAAAGACTTTTAAATAGCAAAATAGGTCAAAGACACGAACAGATACTTCACAAAAGAGAATCTCAAAATGGCCAATAAACACATGAAAATGTGTCAAGTTAGTTATCAAGGAAATATAAACTAAAACTACAGTTCAATATACTAAACATTAATAATGGCTAAAATGAAAAAGTTAGAAAATACCAATAGATATCAAACAACTGGAACTCCCATGCACTTCTCTTGGTGGTGTACAAACTATTTAGAAAACTGTCAGTATCTACTCAACTAAACATGTGTTTTTTTGACACAGATTTCCACTCCTAAGTCCATACTCATCCAAAATGCTTAAATATTTTTTAGCAAAATCCATGTGTTATAATATCTGTAGAAGTACCATTTATGTTAATCAAAAATTGGAAACTTCTTAAATGCCATCAATGATAAAATTGATAATTGTGATGCAATCACCTACCGGAATGCTATATAGTAAAGAAAATGGATGATCTACAACCATGCTTTCTGAAAAAAAAAAATCTCAGAAACATAATTTTGAGAGAAGTCAGAAGAAAGAATGTATACTTATGACTCAGTATATGTAAGTAAAAGTTCAGACAGTGATCATCTTTGGGTTCTGACAGTAACAGGAGGAGGACAGGAGGTAGCCTCTGGGGTCTAGTCATGATCTTCAAATTCATCTTGGTGGTTGTTACACCAAATTTTCAGTTTGTGAAATCTCACCAAGCTGAGCACACAGCACTTTTTTGCATGTCTGTTTTCTTCAATGAAGTTAAACAAACAACTACAAAGACAACTTACCCACTTCTATTTTTATAATTGTCAGTGCTTTTCTTTGTTAAATGAGATTATTAATATGGTTTCCCTGAACTTTCTCATTTATTAATACAATTAGAAATATTTAAGCCCAAACTATTGTTGTAGTTTTTAGCAATTGTTAAATCATTATATTTTGAGAATTATTTGCATATTTTTTTATCATTACGGCTATAATTTACCACAATTATATAGACTTCATTAGAAATAAATGAAATAGAGAATAAAAAGATAATAGAAATGATCATTGAAATGAAGTGTTGCTTCTTTAAAAAGGAACAAAAGTGACAAGTTTTTAGTTAGACTCACCAAGAAGAAAAAGAGAGGACTCAATAAGTAAAATCAGAAATGAAAGAGGAGATGTTACAACTGATACCACAGACATACAAAGGATCATAAGAAGCTACTATGAATAATTGTATACCATCAGACTGAACAACCTAGAAGATATGGGTAAATTCCTAGAAACACAGACCCAACCAAGACTGAATCATAGTGAAATAGAAAATTGGACCAAAATGATTACTAGAAAGGAGACTGAATTAATAATCCAAAAATGAAAAAAAACTTACAATAAACAGAAGTCTAGGACCAAATGGCTTCACTAATGAGTTCTTATATTCTTCCAAAAAATAGGAGAGGGAACTCTTCCAAACTCAGTTTATGAGGCTAGCACTGTTGTTGTTTAGCCACTCAGTTGGGTTCAACTCTTTGAACTCCATGGACTGCAGCCTGCCAGGCTCCTCTGTCCATGGGGATTTCCAGGCAAGAATATTCGAGCAGGTTACCATTTCCTTCTCCAGGGGATCTTCCCAACCCAGGGATCGAATCCATGTCTCCTGCAAGCCTCCTGCACTGCAGGCATTGTTTACCTCTGAGCCACTGGTGAAGCCCCATTATCTTGATTAAAAAAAAAAAAAGACAGGCAAGGATCTAGAAATAAAAGAAAATATCCAATATCCCTGATAAACACAGATGCAGAACAATCCTCAACAAATTATTGGCAAGCCAAATTCAACAACACATTGAAAGGATCATGCACCATGATCAAGTGGAATTTACTCCCAGGGATGCAAGGACATCATCCACAAATCAGTCGGTTTGAGTATTTTTTTAAAAGAAGCATACATGGGTGGTATACTTTCTAAGTACTTTCATATTTCAAAATCCACAAGATTGCCTCAGGAATGATATGTTGAGAGAATGTAGAATTGTGTTTTCAATTCAAAATATCTTTCATTATTACAAAGGCAGTGTAGGTACAGTGTAGAAAATTAGAAAATACAGATAAGTAAAATAAAATGAAATCATCACTCTTTTCACTCCGACTATGTCTCCCCAGATTGTTTGCTATACAGATACATGTATAGGTTTGTTTATCAAAGTATCAATAAAATCATTCTCTCCGCATTGTTTTGTAACATGCTTTTATTCCATGAAGGAGTGTCCACATTTCCACATTAGAATGTCATCTAGTGCCCAAGCTGTACTCAAGTTACCCAATTGTCCTTTATAGATGGATTGCCCCAAACAGATGCAATCCAAATGGTTATTCCCTTAAATTATTGCTAATCTGGAATGAGGTATCAGTGATAGACAGTATCACTGACTCAATGGACATGAATTTGAGCAAACTCCAGGAGACAGTAGAGGACAGAGGCACCTGGCATGTCGCAATCCATGGAGTCACAAAGAGCCAGACATGACTTAGCAACTGAACAACAGCAACTATGTAGAAGAGGCTACTTTTCATAAGAGTAGGTGGTTGAATGGATTGAGACAAATGCCATATCTTGTGGATTTGTCTGCTCATTTATTTAGATATCATTATCGAGGCATTATCTTCCTCCAAATTTCTGTAAGTATATCTGTTGAGTTCCTCTGGTGTTACAGAAGAAAATTCAGATAGCAATTTGTTTCCCCACCTGCATTTCTACTGTTTCCTAACTTATTTTGTCTAATCTTGAAGTTTAAAAATGTCATGAGGTTCTCTCTCCATGGAACTCTATTCAGTAAATTATGACCATATTCAGTGAATGCTTTCATCTAAAAGGTAAAGTTTTTTTTTTTTTTTTTCTGAGCTCAAAGACTTTCTTTTCTTTCTTTCTTTCTCTCTTTCTTCCTTCCTTTCTTGTGTGTGTGTGTGTGTGTGTATGTGTCTATGCCATTTCCTGCTGGAATTGCTAGCATATGTTATTTGACTCTCCTGGATTTAACTCCTAAATTTGTCTCTTTATGGTCCTCTCAATCATTTTCAGCTCTTTATTCCTTTTGTGGGAAACTTTTATTACCCTTAGACTTGGGAATAAACTCTAGGATGAGATTCTCAGCCTTAGCACACTACCAGAAGCACCAGGTTTTATCAGCTCCACCTAGCATGCATTGAGCTCTTCCCCTTGGTGAGGGTCTGTTTATCACATTTTACAAAGACCACCTCAGGGGATCTTCACTCAGACACTCAGGTTGGGACCATGATTTACTCCATTTCTCAGATGATAAAACTGAGATACCAAGTAGAAACAACTTGCCCCAGCACATGGATAATTAGCAGTCAGACTGGAATCCAGTTCCAATCTCCGTGTGCGGGCTGTCTGGACTGCTAGGAACCTGAAGGGAGCCTGATCGTCCCACCTTTCAGCCCCTTGGCATCCCCTCTCCTGGTGACAAGTGAAAGTCTCTCAGTCCTGTCCGACTCTTTGCAACCCTATGGACTATACAGTCTGTGGAATTCTCCAGGCCAAAATACTGGAGTGGGTAGCCTAGCCATTCCCTTCTCCCGGGGATCTTCCCAACCCAGGGATCAAACCCAGGTCTCCTGCATTGCAGGCAGATTCGTTACCAGCTGAGCCACCAGGGAAGCTGGACCCTACCGACTGCTTCCACATAAGGTGCACACTTGCATGCAGCCATCTGTGGACAGGGCTTCCCCTGGGTCTGATGCTCTTTGCTCTATATTTCATAGCAATTTTCCCAAAATGTTGTATTACCACAGATTGCCTTTCCCAGTTTCCAATATGAACACAGATTTTTACTATATTTATACTCCTTTGGCTATTTCAAAGGAATCCTCATACTAAATGCACATTTGAAGGGTTTTGTTTGTTTGGTATCTTCCCTATCAAAATGCAAACTCCAGTTATTTAATCGTCCTGACCAAAAGCCTTCTGGGGCCACCCCATTCATAGTGAATAACATGAAACCCCTTAACTTAGAAACCAGTTCCTTTACCAACAAGCCCCGCCTGACTTTGATCCTCTCCATTGTGGGAAGACATCAACCCACATCTGTCCCTGGCCTGGCCTTGCCTCCAGGGACCACACTGCATCTCCATCCTCTCTCTCAACCCATCCCTGGGTCTTCCACAGATGCCCCATGGTCATTTTGCCTCTTCACCTCCCCCATGACCTTCTCTCAGGCAGGGTCCCACAGCAGCAAGCGGATGGCACATTCCACTGAGGATTCTCTGGGAGGATCAATCTACAAAGGGGTGCATTACAAGGTGGGAAGTACCTGAAGGAGAATTCCAAGGAATGGTATAGGAACCAGGGTCTGGAGCCCAAGGAAGGAGAGAAGGAGAAGTTCCAGGGCCTGGAAAGAGAATCTCCCACTGTCTTGAGAAGAGCAGAGACCTTCAGGCAAGGGAGCGGCCACAGAGGGAGGGACTCAGCAGATTAAATACTCTGACCTCAGATTCCCCTCCAGTCTCCTGCCCGGGCTCCCCTTGTCAGAACCCAAACAGAATCCAAATGACCCAGGACAACTGGATGTAATGTATACATGCCCACCTCCTAAGGCTGAGACTAGAGCAGAGAGGGAGGGGGAAAGTGGATGGGCGCATGGAGAATTGGTGGCAGACTCTGACTTCCCTTATTCAGCCTCTTCTTAGTCACCAGCTCATGGAGCTGGGCGCCACCAGTCTGCATCTCTGTACCCGGATCTAAGGCAGCGAGTGTGTAGTTTGGGCTCAGTGAACTTGTGTGAGTGAGAGAGAAATGACACAACCCATCCATTGAGTTTGTTTTCATAGAAATGGCAAAGGTTGGCCTGGGTCATCTTCAATCCCCACTTAATTACCAATAGCTTGATGGAGGGATTCCAGTGGGCCACAGTTGCTTTTCAACACATGTGCTGGTTCTGAGGCTAGGGTCATCTGCTCTGCCTTGTGATCGGGTTAGCCAACCCAGACTTCCTCATCCTTACCTCACATTGGGGAACACCAGTGCCCAGCAACTGCCTTGGGTTATTCTCTTGTTCATTTGTTGATTCCTACATTCAATCATTCGGTAAGCATCCGCTATGCACCTATTCTGTATAGCAAGGGTATCAAACCTATGTGCCTGGAGGGGCCAGGAAGAGAAGGTAAGAAAAAGCAGCAGTTCCTGTTTAAGGACTGAGAGAGCAGTGGCCCCTTTAAAGAGGGAGCCTCCACTCTCTGTAGCAAGGCACACCCAGTACTGCTTTGTCTTCCTCTTCCTTTCTTTTTTATTGTCACAAAGAAGACAGATTTCCAGCTTGATCTGAAGTCTTTAATACTTTTTATTTTATACTGAGGTATTGTTGATTTACAGTTTCGTGTTAGTATCAGGTATACAGCCAAGTGATCCAGTTATACATATACATATATGTACTCTTTTAATCTGAAGTCTTTAAATGTCATTTATCAAATTGTTTGTTTTCTGATTGTCTCTCTCAAGGGCACCAGTTTATACCCACTGATGGTCAGGAAACCAGGAACCAGATACCATGACACGTGGAACAACTGTACTCATCACTACTAACTTTAAGACAATACAGGAAGAAAAGTGTCTAAAGAGAGGTAGAGAGAACACATGAGAAAATATTCTCCACGCTGCTGGTGATAAATCTACCCATGACCAACCCACCCATCATGCAGGCTTGGCTCAACTTTGTCCTGAGTTGGAAACCTGATTTTGAAAACACATGTGAGACTGTGTGATTTTGATTAGAAGGACATCACTACGGGACAGCCACACTCTTTCCCAAAACTAAAAAGCCCCTCTCAACAAAGGGTGAAAGAAAATCATTGTTTACTTATGCTCCATTCTTCTTAACCTCTGATATTCTTTTAGACTACTGCCAAGTCAAAATGAAAAGTTATTCTGGTATAATAACTATAGACTTTGATCTGAACTCACCAAAGCCATTGTGATGAATTTCAGAGCAAAACCATTTGAGTAACAACAAGTCATCAAATGAATGTGAGCCTTGACTTAAAAAAAAAAAAACAACTTTACCAATAAGTTGGTCTCAAGAGTGAAAATGAGCTTTGCCCCAGAAGTAAACACTCGTCACAAACACTCAAAATGACATTTTCTCTAGCATTCCTTTTTTCCTTAGGAGCATGGATTTCACACCTGGGAATGAATGCAATAGTGTGTCTGCCCTTTGATCATGACCTTGGCTTTGCACAGATAACCTTGGAACTGACTCCTTAATCTTACTACCCCAGGTCTGTCATTTCAGAGGTCTTCCATGTTTCCTGGGGCAACACCTAAAATGCCTGCCATCCTAAGCCCCCTAGGGCCTGGAGTGGTTGCATAACTTGTCACACCCACTGGACCCTTTGAAGATTGCGAGGGGCATTGTTTAATCAGGAAGACAAGCATTAGCCTTGACAGTCCCAGGTCAGTTGTGCTGTATGGCCTTCCTAACTGAAGAAAAGTGGAAGTCTCAATATGACGGAGACCTCTTCATAGAGAGGGACTTCTGAGGGTCCCTATGCAGGAAAAAGGGCAATGACAGTATTGCGTTAGTCACGAGTGGGCTGGTGGTAGCTTCCAGGACTCCCATTCCACAGACAGCAGAGTAATTGCAAAGTCATGGAGCGTGGGTCTGGGATCCTCATGCAAGGGGGTACTCTCCTCAGACTCCTGACATTCTTCTCTTCCTACAGTTTCCCTACAGGGTAACCCGAAACCCACTTATACAGCAGAATCTATGATCTCCATCTCTCTGTCTCTGTCTCACATGCGCTTTTCAACAATAACACAATGAAGTACAGATGTATCTTGAAGTCTCTGTGTCAACTAATGATATGGGCAAGGAGATGGCTGCGGAATTCTTAACCAGCTAAGAAAATGACAGCTCACTATATGGGCCACACTTCTGAGACAGCTGGCTAGGAATGTCTGGCCCCATTTTGCATATTTCCTTTTGATTCTAAGCATTTTCAATGCTCAGATATGGATAAAACAGTGATACTATTATTCACACCATAACCGGTGCTAAGAGTACTGGCTATCATGCGTTAAACACCTTTCTGGACAAGCCTCATACTAGGCATTTATACTTCTAACACTCTCCAAACCTTACAGTCCTTTAAAGAAGACCTATTTATCTCTTTCTTACAGGTGAGAACACTGAGGCTCAGAAAGGTTAACTGTCTTGTTCAAGGTCACACAGCTGGCCTCAGTGCTGGTGTTGACTTCCCCCAGAACCTGCCAAAAGGTGATAAATCCTAAGCCATATCGTTGCCTTAAAAATAAATGTGTGTCTTCAGCAGTCTTTCAAATCACTATTACTAATGGTCAAAGTTTACTAATGGCTAGTAAATAGGATTATGTCATTCTCTCTCTCTCCGAACACTGGGGAACAAGGTGGCAAAAATGAGTGTACCCCAAAGACAAAAGCCTTTGAATTCTGCCATGACCTGAGTGGGCTGGGCTCTTACAAACGTCCCATTTAGTCACCAAGACACTGCTGGCTACTTGATAAATGTAAAAAGAAATACAGCATAGGAAACAGTATTTGGGGCACATTTAAATTGGGATAATAAGGAGAATCGTGTCCACTGTATGTTCCGGCACGTTTGCAAGATTCCAGCACCCTGCTCAAACCCCCTGCTGACATACTACCCGAGGACTGGCCAGATGTTTGGGTCACAACTTCTGAGCCCCTAAAAGGGACACATCCCCAAGCATCAGCATCTGGAAAGAGCCAGTGCCTAGGAGAAGAGCCTGGGTGAGAGTTCTTAGTAGGACTTTCTGTTTCCTCTCCCTTCCTCTCTCTGAACCAGGGATTCTACAGGTCGAGTGTTTATGGCCGATGCTTTCTACCCACAGCGCTCCCACCATTTAGAAATGGACGCAGTGGCTGGAAAGACCAGGGACGATAAACATAAGGCCAAAATGACTGATCCCTGGCGTGAGTCACCGTGGATGTCCCATACTTCCGTTCTGAGCACAAAGGGTGCTTAAAACTTTAATGAATTGAACTCTATGAGTAAGGGATGTTAATCATTTTAATTACCCAGCAGCTTGAAATCAGATATAACAGTCCAATAATGTATCTTTAAACGAATACAACCCTGCCCTATAAAAAAATCCCTTCCAAACCCATTCTAATAATTTCTATTTATCTTTTCTGACGTTAACTGTTATCCAGCCCAGCCGGCCAACAGACAGCCTTCCCCTCGCATTTGGTTTAAACGCAACGCCGTCTAGTTTTTCAATATCATTAGCGTCCCCCTGGTGGGCAGAGAGCAAGGCGGTGGCACTGGTCACACTTCACTGCTTTATCTCAGATGACAAAGAGGGATGATGCGCTTCAATCCAGGCCAGCCCGGCCAGGGGAAGGTGGCCGCAGAGATCTCCCCCTGCTGCCAAGAAACACCGAAGGGCCCCTCCATGTGACTTGCTAACAGCATGAAGGGGCAGACAAATAGATTTTCCTCTATATTTATAACCAGCATCATTCTTCCTTCCAGGGCGTTCAGTGCAGGTAGCTGTTTTATATGAAATGAACAATCTTTATAGACGTACCAGAGCCATAACAAGCCTGATTTTCAGCGAAGCTGAGGTATATAACTCTTACCGAATTGTCAGGCTACTTGCTCAACAAATCAAGCCTAACTTATGATGTTTGCAGTGTAATTTTTATTCCTGTTTGACTAGCCAACTACCCGGTGGTAATAGGATGTTAGGAAAGGGCAGTGGCGATGTTTGTGCATGCTGTGATTGATAGACCAGCTCGGCATTTTTCATTTATATCTCCCGATTCCAAATCAGTTAAGTTTAGGAAAAATGAAACAAAGTGGCAAGAAAAATGTTTGCAGATTGCAGACCGGCGCTCCCGCAGATCTGAGTTCAGCCCACATCTGCGGGGACCGTCTGGAAACATTAAGATATCTAAATGGAAATCAATACTATATGTGCCAGGCATTTACTACCAGGAACAAGCATCAAGAGACTTGAGCTAATCAGACTTCCAGCCTGTGCCTCCGCCATAGACTCAACCCCAGGGGTGTCCTAATTGCCCAGACTAATCATAGAAGAGTTAAATTTATAACCGAGAAAGACATCTTGTTTTTCTTACCAGTCATCATTTAGGAGCGGGAAGGTTCACCTGTGAGGTGGGTGCCAGATGTACGGTGGGAGCCCCCATGCACGGGAGGACGGCTCCTCACCTGTCAGAGGAGAGGGAAGATGGATTTACCGTCAGCCGTAAAACCAGTCAGCATCACTTAAGCTCAGGCGGGGAGAGACCCACTAGCTCACACACGAGCTGCAGGTTTTCTCACTTACAGCCTCTCCACTTAACCCCGTGTTCTGGAACGTGAAAAGCGAGGTTCAAGCAACCGCAAGCCCCCTGCACGCTTTGATCCCCACTCTGGTTTTTCTTTTTTTTTTTTTTTTACTCTAAGAAAATAGCACAGGAAAGCAAATACCATCAGCGATGTTAAAAATACACGCCTGTTTTCCCCCGAGTCCCACTCTCGGCTTTTGTCCCTTGCAACCTCCGGAGGAGCTAACAGCACTTGGCGACGTGTATCTCCCTAATATACTGTACAAACAAGTCACCGAGATTATTCACACTCCAACAAACTACCAAGTCACACAATAGCTATTGGACGAGCCCACACTATACTGCTGAAAAACCATAATGTATCAGGGGACTGGATTCCTAATATTTGCATTCTAGATGCCAACTGTGAGCATATTTTGTACTATCTTCAACAAATTACACCAAAATATGCAAAATGTTTATAAGGCTCCATCTTCTATTTTTGGCTCCGGTATATTTGCAACTTAATAGTCCTTCAGAGATTTGTTTGTCTCCTCAGGAAAAATAGGAAAGTGGAAAATGCAAAAAAAAAGAGAGAGAGAAGAAAAAAGAAATGAAGATGCGTTGTTTGTGCAACAAGTCGAGTTCTGCAAGTTTTTCGTTTAAGAGCAGAGCTAGCTGTCCCACAGGACCTTCTTCAACAAGAAATTTAATAACATTATTTGGAGTCTCTATTCCCTGAATTTCAGATGTATTTTTAATGCATGGGTCATAAAACAACCATTGTCAAATGCTGTATTCTCTTCTCGCCAGTCTAAACGGTTTCTTAGCACAATTCTGGGAGCATCGTAAGGTTATGATCAGTGAAAGCTTGTGCCTTGCATCCTGAGGCCTCCCAAGGCTGTTTCACCCTCACCAGGGAAGGTTTATCAGGCGTCTTCCTGGAAAAGATGTCTCTGGTCTTTGCAATGTGGATGCTGCCAGCCTCTTGCCTTCTCTGCCATGGTCCCTGTTTCCACGCTCACACAACTGGCCACAGGGATGTACTCTTCTTGTCTCCAGCCCTGACCACCCTATGTCTCTGTAGCATCAGGCTGATGCGCCAGAGCAGAAGCCAGGACGCAGGTGCTGAAGTAAATCTGGGTCGGGAAGGGCAACGGTTTCCAGCTGCTGGATTAGAAAACTAAGTCCGAAAGTTTTCAACTGAGCTCCTCTGTTGGAAAAACTGTGTGAAGTAGAAAGAGAGAAGGGGGAGGGAAGGAGGGAGGAAGAAAATGAGGGAGGGATAAAGGGGAAAGAGGGGGGAGGGTAGGATAGGGAAAGAAAGAAGGAAGGAAAGAAAGAGAGGAATATCTAATATTTCTAGGAATTGGGCCTCATGCCCTTGTTCTCTAGCTGGACCAACCTTTCCTAAGAAGACTGCAGCTTCAGCCAAATTCATTACTTAGCCAAAAATCATAAAGTCAGAGGAAGAGATATTTAAATGAATAAATCCATATTCTTTGCCAGCCTTCCCCGAATTAAATGGGAAAGAAATTATTATATAATGCATCCCAAGTCTTTGTACTCATAGTGGGCCCTCAGAATGTGTTTGTAGGTTGGATAAGTTGATGATATATGGGTGAATGGGCAGGGGAGACAGTTCAGTTGTCCATAGACTCCAGAAGAGGTAAAGCAACATCCTTCAAATGGAGAGACCGAGGAGGAAGTAATGCTCCAAGCATGCCAGGCTGCAGGCTGGCCAGCCCACCCCTCAGAATGCTGGGCTGCTTGGCACTAAGGACTGGGTCAGCGGTCAGCGGCAGCCAGACCCTAATCTGCCTGGAGGACAAAGGCTCCTGATCCCTGGACAGAACAAGTCCACTGTACTCATCAGCCAGATGGAGCCAGTTACGAGAGCAGGCTTGATGGGTCCAGGCCTAACTCAGGATGCCAAGACTTCTCCACCCTAAATCCCCTCTGTAGTCTTCCCCTGATTAACTCTGTGGCCGGGTTCCTCACACACGGGGCCACTGTGCAGGAGCCTGAGTGGTAGAGAAAGTTCCTGAGTCTCTGCAGAGGGAAGCCTGCTGGAGGAAGAGGAGCAACGCAGGGCCACCAGTACAGAAAATTTGATGGGGCTGGAGAGCCCCCGAGAACCAAGCAACAACAGAACTGCTTATGGACGGTTTACCACGTGCCAGACACCAGTCTTATTGTTGTGCATGTGTGAACTCAGTTTAACCTTCACCATCACCCTGTGAAGGGGGGCTCCACGTTTATCCCGCAAGAAAGTGAAGTATAATTTGGCTAGAATCTCAGAGCTGAGAGCAGTTGGCAGGGAGTCCACGCCATGCTAACCACCTAGCTCTGACACTGAAGAGGGTGTCTGGGCGCCCAGGAATGAAGATGATTACAAGGAAATAAGAGGACAGAGGGTAGACCCAAGATGTGTATCAGACCACCTGTATATTGTGTATAGAATAGTGATGATGATGAGAAAATAAATCCATGCCCATCAACAAGCTTAAAAATGGTGCCCAATCTGAGCAGTGCTTCATTAGTGAGTTTCATGGAGTGCGTGCCTGCTAAGTCGCTTCAGTCATGTCCGACCCTTTGCGACCCCATGGACTTTAACCCACCAGGCTCCTCTGTCCATGGGATTCTCCAGGCAGTATACTGGAGTGAGTTGCCATGCCCTCCTCCAGGGGATTTTCCCCACCCAGGGGATTGAACCCGAGTCTCTTATGTCTCCTGCACTTGCAGGCAGGTTCTTGACCACGGGAAGACCGAGCTTCATGGAGAGGGAGGCTCAAATGCAAATGCAGCTAAAGTGGTTATAAGGTAAACAGGTGAGGGTGTTTGACGATGTAATTTGCTGGACTTCAGCCCCCAGTCGGACACTGGGGAAAGTCATTGCAGTCAATGACCAAGGCTTCAGCTTCGTTTCTCCAATATTCAACAGCCCTGTGATCACGCTGTCACCTCGCGGTTAGAAAAGCAGCAGGACAGGCACCACCAGAGCCCGCTGCCTGGCAGGCTGGCCCTCCTCACGGACCAGCTGTGCCCCTTGAACACCATCACCGGCCCCAGCAGAATGGAACCTGCTCAGCCCCACTTCCCGCAAGACACGGGGAGTATTTGTCAAGGGGCCCCTCTCTTGTCTTTGGCTCCAGAGGGAAGGGGCAAGGGAGCAGGGGACAGAGGGGGAGGGCTGGGTCCGGAAGAGGACATGGCTTGTTGAATCCTAATAAATCAGAGCGGCCCTGGGAGGTGGAAGCAACAGGGGACGCCAGGCTAGCCGAGCTGCACATTGACCCAAGGCAGAGCTCGCAGAGAAATGATGTCCTGTTCGGCAGACTCCTGGAGAGATGGTCTGCATTTCTTCTGACAAATTAGAAGTGCCCTGAATGCAACCATTCCTCAGAAAATAGGCCTCATGTAGCAACACGCAAGCTGCCATTATCCCACTGCATAAAAAGACCATTTAAGCGGGGCAGCCTTTAGAACACTGGCCCGCTGGAGGCAGCATTTCTGAAAAATTACCCCCTCGACTGCCACCTAAACCAGTCGCTACCCAAGGGAGAAGCCTCATTTACAACCTAAAAGGCCGAGCAGGCTTTCATCAGAGGAAAGGCCTTGTTTTTCTTTGGTTTCTGTGAGTTTCCTGCACCCCTGGAGTCCCCAGGCCATGAGCTCACCCCACCTCTGATGCCAAGTGGGGAATTACAGCGTGGTTACCACCTGCTCCATCCCATGCTGTGTTATCTTGCCCTGTTGGGGCAGGCAGAGCCCTAACCATCCTCACTGAACACCAGACCAATTACAAAGTGGATCCAGTGACAACCATGCTCCAAACCTGCAACAATCCGTCAGCACAAAGAGTTCGTGTTTGAAAACTTTACATGCAAAGATTACAACCTGTCATTCTGTTCTCCAGAGACGCACTACCTTTTGCAAAACTATCTCTAATGAGATCTACAAATCTATGTTGAAGACAGCTGACTTTATTGTGTTTGTAAAGAGGAAAATGTTTTAAATAGGTTACGGCTCCCGGGACTGATAGCCCCACCGTGAGGGTAAGGTCATTTTGGAAATGTTAATAAAAGTTTTCATAAAATATGACGGCACTCAAAGAGTAATGTTTGGATGTAAAAATAACTATGAAAGTATCATTTCTACCAGGGTACACATGCAGTTTTTCTGTGTCAAGACATTTGCCCAATTCCTCATTTAATAGAGGTTACAGCTTTTCCAGCTGTTTTGACAGCCACGCTGGGATTCGACCCTTATTCATCAGGGCTGCAACAGTCTTTCCCAGGCTTCGCATGTTATATTAGAAGTCATCTTGTGAAGCAAAGTCTTGCACGGCCCTGACCGGTAGGCTAATAGATTAGCTCTCAACCTGGGGTTAACTCACCCCACTGTGGGCAGGGTCCCCTCACACATTGGAAGAGAGAGAAATGAATGAGGAGGGGAACGCTGGGGGCTCAGCCAGAGAGTTCCTGGGCTAGTCCACGGGGAACATGCCAAATGGGAAATATTCAGGTATTTCCTATTCAATGAGTTCCTTGGTTGTTGTGTTGTTTTTTTTTTTTAAATTCAGATATAGTTGATTTATAAGGTTGCATTAACTTCAGGTGTATAGGAAAGTGATTCAGATATACACATATCTATTCTTTTTCAGATTCTTTTCCCATATAGGTTATTACAGAATATTGAGTAGAGTTCCCTGTGTTATACAGTGGGTCCTTGTGTGTGTGTGTGTGTGTGAGTTCAGTCACTCAGCCATGTCTGACTCTTTGTGACCCCACAGACTGTAGCCCACCAGGCTCCTCTGTCCACGGAATTTTTCAGGCAAGAATACTGGAGTGGGTTGCCATTTCCTACTCCAAGGTCCTTGTTCGTTATCTATTTTATATGTAACAGTGTATATATGTGAATCCGGATCTCTTAATTTATCACTTCCCCCCACATTTCCTGTTTGGTAACCATAAGTTTGATTTCAAGATCTATGAGTCTTTTTCTGTTTTATTAAAAAAAATTCACTTGTATCATTTTTTGAATTCCACATGTAAGCAGTAGCATATGATATGTGTCTTTCTCTGACTTACTTCACTTAGTATGATAATCTCTGAAGTCCATCCATGTTGCTGCAAGTGGCATTATTTTGTGCTTTTTATTGCTGAGTAATATTCCACATCTTCTTTATCCACTCTTCTGTCAATGGACATTTAGGTTGCTTCCATGACTTGGCTATTGTAAACAGTGCTGCAATGAACATTGGAGTGCATGTATCTTTCTGAATTATGGTTTTCTATGGATATATGCCCAGGAATGGAATTGTTGTTAACCAGCCCAAAAGTAATGTCCCAGAAGAATTTTCTAAGTAATAGAGTAACTAATGAGACCAATTTATCCTATTTGTTTCCCAGATGCCATTGGCTTAAATCAACTTTGATGACTCTATTAGGGCACTTGGAACAGGTGGGGTCCTCAGACTCCAGGTTTGAGAACCAAACTTCCTGCAGAGGCTCAGTGAAGAAGGTAAGGGATGTCTAAGAAGTACTGGGATCTGGGATCATAGACCAGGACAAGGAGCACAAAGCCCCAGGGTCTGACCTGCACGATATACCAGCCGCATCACCTTCTCAGGACTCTGCAGACTTTCAGGTAGGAATACCTATAGCACTTCACTGTCATGGACTGCAGGGGGCATACTCCAACCCTCCCCACCCTCTCCCTACCCTTCTGCACGGCCATGGAATGTTCATCAGGGACCCAGGAGATCTGCTTACAGCTGCCCTTCTATATCTATAGTTCGATATACACTGCAGACCCTCAGCTCTTCAGGACTTGGTCCTCCCCAAAGTGTGGCTCTAGCCAAGCAAAACCTATTGCCGTGAGTTCTAGAACCTATTTTGAAGCTTCAGAAAACATTGCTTTTTTGTCTTTTGGTTTTCTGCTGACAAGTTCTCTAGAAACAGGGTGGTAGGATGCCTGAGCTTGAGGCAGGGCTGGCAGGGGCCAAGGGTAAAGAAAGGAAAGATGGAAATGAATTTGGTTAAAGTCTCAGAATTTCATCCCACAATTCTCCCTCGCTCTGGATGGGAGGCCACTGGCTCCATTCACAACTTGATTCAATGCCTCTTCCCCAGAGGGGGTTTCATCTGATTATCTGAAGGAGACCAGGGACATGGATCTCTAGCCTTCCCTTCACTCTGCTGTATTTTTCATCTTAACATCTGTTTCTCTGAGATATTACAGCATGGACTTGTTTATTATTTTTTGTCCCACCTGCAGCATTGGAATGGAAGCTCAATGAGAGGACTTGGATCATTCGCTGCAGGTTCCCAGTGTGTACATGGAAGTTCAGTTGCTCAGTCGTGTCCAACTGTTTGAGACTCCATGAACTATAGCCCACCAGGCTTCTCTGTCCATGGACCTGTCTAGGCAAGAATACTGGAGTGGGTTTCCATTCCCACCTCTAAGGAATCTTCTCAACTCAGGGATCAAACCTACATCTCTTGTGTCTCCTGTGTTGGCAGGCAGATTCTTTACCACTGCACCACTTGGGAAGCCCATACCTGGAACAACCACAGAGTAGTGGTTCTATTAATACCTGTGACCCAATAAGTGAATGAATGGACCTTGTGAACAGGAAACGGTCAACTCCCAGGCTCTCACAAGGCAAAGAGGTTACTCAAAGCTGTTTGTCATCAAAGGACTCCTCCTGCAATCCTGGATCTGGTGGAAAGAATCCAAACTCAGAATTTACTTGCAGACACAGCCTTGTTTGTGACATGGCCATGTGTAGCCAATGGAGGCAGCTTTTCTCTGCATTCAGTGTATCAAATGCCAAAGTCAAACCTGATATGAAAAACAAACCAGTCTAAAGAGATGTTGAAGGGAATAGGGAACGGAGTGAAAACCCTAGAGCAGCAGTGAGCTCACTTTGACTGGATGTTTAAGCAGAGGTGGGTGCACTCTATCAGGGTTGCTTCAGAAGGAATTCCAAAATGAGTGGGAGCTCAGAGATTAGAATCTAAGATTCCTCATGACTTTCCAATGTCACGGTCTGTGGCAGACAGAATAATGGCCTCCAAAAATGTCCACAGCAGAAGCCCAGAACCTGTGAAGACACTACCTTACATGGTAAAAAGGACTGTGCAGTTAAGGATAAGGATACGCATGCTGGAGATGGGGAATTATCCTGGATTGTCCAGGTGAGCCCAAACTAACCACTTGATTTCCTGGGGGGCGGGGGGTGGCGGTGGGGGGTGGGGAAGATTCTTCCCTGACTTTGATGAGAGAAAGACATGAAGACCAAAGAAATATCAGAGAGGTGCAACTCTGCTGTCCTTGAAGATGAGGGCCATGAGGGAAGGCATGAGGGCAGACTCTAGAAATGGGAAAAATGGGAGTAAGTGAATTTTTCCCTAAAACCTCCAAAAGGAATGCCTGGACTCCAGTCCAGTGAGAACCGTGTTAGACTTTTGACCAATGGAACTGCAAGATAATAAATTTGTGTTGTGTAAGCCACCGAGTTTGGGGGTAATTTGGTACAGCAGCAATAAAAAATTAATACATAGTCTATGATTGATTGAACAAATAAAAGCAAAATGGTTGATCAGAAAGTCCTGAATTCTAAGGTTACTCCCCTTTTGACCTCCAACATAAAATACATAGTTCCAACGAAGTGGGTCCCTACTTTAAGCTAAGCAAAGAAGCAAGATACCTGAAAGAACAATTCAAGTTTAGAAGGGACATTCTGACCCAAGAGATTTCAGGAATTAGTCCATTTAATTCCTAGAAGGTATTTTCTATTGTTCTTAAATTACAATTTTCAGAATCACCAGGTGAACCATTTTTCTCCTGTTTACATTGGAGAGGTTTGAGTGGCTTCTCTGATTTTCAGACAGTAAAGAATCTGCCTGCAATGCAGGAGACAGATTCGATCTCTGGGTCGGAGATCCAGATTGCCCTGGAGAAGGGAATGGCTACTCACTTTAGTGTTCTTGCCTGGGAGAATTCCATGGACAAAGGAGCCTGGCAGCCTACAGTGGGCTATAGTCCATGGGGTCACACAACTGAGCAACTTTCACTTTCTGATTTCACAGCTCACACAATCACACATGCCATTAGAACCAGAAGTTGGAAACATCATATCCAAGGGACTCAGCTGGAGAAAGAAGTTCATTAGTTCCTCCACAGGAAGTGATCCTAGTATTTCTTGTCTCAGGATAAGGGCTTACTTTAGAAGACAATATTAGAAAAATTAGCCAATTTCCAAGCCACAAGTGTATGTGAGATGTATTCTTATCTCAACTCCCACCCAAGAGGCTTCAACCTGTCCATTTGGGAACCACAGCAAATATTCAAATATGTTAAATTGAAAAAGGAATAACTTACTTACACTGTGATTCATTCAAATTGAATACCATCAATATGCTCAGTCACTTCAATCGTGTCTGACTCTTTGAGACCCCATGAACTGTAGCCCTCCAGGCTCCTTTGTCCCTGGGATTCTCCAGGCAGGAATACTAGAGTGGGTTACCATGCCCTCCTCTAGGGGATCTTCCCAACCCAGGGATTAAAAACTGTGTCTCCTGTGTTTCCTGCATTGCAGGGGACTTCTTTACCACTGAGCTACTGTGAAAGCCCATGTCCTTATTCTATTTAATACTATTCATAGGCCCCACACATTGGGAAATGCTAGGTTACTTCATCAAATTCTGCAGCCTCCTCAAACTGAGACACAAATCAGATTCCACTCTCCCCTCCTCCTCGTCCACATCTCCAACTTTTGTGTATGTTCACCCTCCCTGCTTCCAAGCAAAGTGACCTGGCATGTGGGAGCCAGGTAAAAAATAACATCTTGACCCAGGTCCGCTTGATGAATTTCCAAGTGCCCAAAATGTACAAGTGAAACGGACATCTTTGGTAGTTGGTAAATCTCTAAGTTGGTTCCTGGGGCCTTTGAGTGAGAACCATTACAGTGCTAAAGATCAAATGAAAGTCCCCAAAACTGATCCTGCATCAGTCAACAGAGCTGACATGTCTATAATAAAAGGGTGGTGACCTCTGTCATATCTCATTTAATTCACCAGAGTGAATGCCACAAGAATCAGACAGGTCCTGAAGGATAACAATGGCCAATCTTGGTAAGGGACAGGCACTCCAGAAGGTAGGAGATAAACCCTAGGAAAATTCAGAGATGCATAGGGCTTCCCAGGTAGCTCAGTGGTAAAAACTCTGCCTGCAATGCAGGAGACCCAGATTCAATCCCTGGGTCAGGAAGATCCCCTGGAAAAGGAAATGGCAGTCCACCCCAATATTCTTGCCTGGAAAATTCCATGGGCAGAGGAGCCTGCTGGGCTACAGCCTATGGGGTTGCAAAGAGCCAGACATGACAAATCGACTGAGCACACAGACACACACCAAATCAATGATTTTAAGAGTCCAGTGACCAAAGGCATACCAGAACATCCCATACAAATTAGAGGATAGATTGTTACAGCTCACATTTCTTGCAAATAAAAAGTAAATGCTCTGTCAGTTTACCCCCATCCCAGGGTTCTAGCATGACTGAGCGACTAACACTTTCACTTTCAGGATTCTAGAGGCAGTTATTCCACGTTTCAGAATATTACTCCAGTCCATTTGCTGAGCAACAAGAAAGTCTTCCAGCTCTGAGAGGGGTGCAGATCAGGAAGGGGCTCTGTAGTAAGTTCAGGATTCATGACCTGGTAGACAGAGCATTCTTAGAGATAGATGAGGTGGGGAGAGACTATGCAGAGTTTAAGCAGTAAGGAATTACACACCACATGAAAACCACCACTACCAACAAAAATGACAACTCATAGGATACTGCTGGGCCCTGGTAGAGACAAAGTGCTTGCTTATAGAATATCAAATGATCATGCAGTCAAAGCTACCCGTCATAAATTGGGTTTTGTTAGACCTAGTCATAAGATCAAAAGCAATACCCTGTAAGACGGATGAATCTCATGCAAGGTTGACATAAAAAGAGCCAGAGGGCCCAGGTAAGCTGCGTGAGTTGGTAGACCAGAACCTGTGTCATCCACCAGTATTGCACCAGTACCTTTCCCTCAGCTAACACCTGTAGTACCATAGGTGCCCTTATGACCAGCTGATAGAGAAGGACAAAGGTTGAGCTCAGTTCTCAGATCAGTATGTGAAAATAAACTTCAAAGAGACCACCACTGGACACTTCTTTGGTGGTCCAGTGGTTAAGACTCTGCACTTCGGATACAAGGAGCATGGGTTTGATCTCTGGTCAGGGAACTAAGATCCACATACTGCACAGTGCAGCCAAAAAAAAGAGAGATGACCACTACACTAGGACCACATGCAGGGATACCCTTGAAAGACAATAAGGAGGGAAAAATGTTCCCAATAGCCTGACCTTCAGGCAGTAAACCTGAAAATTGTATGGAAATTCTCTGTAAGGAAAAAGAAGTGGCTCAGTGGTAAAGAATCTGCCTGACAGTTCAGGAGACCTGAGTTCAACCCCTGGCCTGGGAAGATGCCCTGGAGAAGGAAATGGCAACCCACTCCAGTATTCTTGCCTAGAGAATCCCACGGACAGAGGAGCCTGGCGGGCTACAGTCCATAGGGTTGCAAAAAGAGTTGGACATCATTTAGCAACTAAACAACAACATGAGAATATGTATCAAATACTGGGCAGTGGAAATGACTTGGCTAGTTTTTTCAAGAGCCTGGAAGGAGAACAGTTGGGATACTAGAGACAGAATTCTGGGAAAGAAGCATATAGTGAATCTACTGGCAGACACAAAGTATGACGATCTTTGTATCACATGACAATGTCCACCAGGAATCATGGAAGCACTAAACAAGTAGAATGATTCAGCCACATAAGCAGCAGATTCTGTCATTGGCTGGGACAATGGCCTCATGGATGGAATTACAGACATGGTAGCACAAAGATTATACATGGATCCAATATCATGGGATCCTATTTCTCTAAGATATTAATCTAGCTACTATGACTGCCAAATGTCCAACATGCCAGCAACAGAGACCAGAGTTGAGTCCCTAGCATGACTTCATATCCCAAGAAGAGCAGTCATCCACTTGGGGACAACTTGATTACACTGAACCCCTCCACCTTGGAAACTCAAAAGGAATTGATGCAGATTCTTGACATGAGTTTGCCTTTCCTGCCTGAGTTTGATTTTAGCTAGCACTACTATACAAGGGTTTACATGCAAACTGGATTTCACATAATGCTGTATTGTAACAAGGGACCCACTTTATAACACAGAAGTTGTGATGGTGGGAGTGTGACCATGAAGGTCCCTCTTTTTATCACTCCCCACACCACCTAGGAAGCTTCCAGCTTGATAGAGCAATAGAATGATCCTTTGAAGATACAGTCCAGGCACCAACTTAGAGATGATATTCTGAAAAATCAGGATATCTTCTTCAGGATTCAGTATACATTCCAAAGCAATGAAAATTATATGATTGTTCCCCCAATGAGTGGACGACATAGGGTCAGGAACCAGATGTGGAAGTAGGGATGACTCCACTTAGCATCCTTCCCAGGGATCCATTTGGGGAGCTTGTGCTAGCTGTTCTTATGGATCCGTAAGTCCTAATTCCCAGACCAGGAACTCTTCTACCAGGAGACTTGACAAGAGTCCCATTACATTTTTAGCTACAGCTATCACCTATTCATCTAGGGTTCCTATGACAAAGAGTCTAGCATAAAAATAAAGGAGGAGATAGAGCTGTTGTTATACAGCGGAGGCAGCCAGCTGATTTACTGACACATCTCCTGTCACTAGTGCGCTAACTTTGAAAACATGGATGAATGCAGCAGCCATGGCTGGAAAAGGGCATGATGACCAGAGGGCCATTCCTTTTAGAGATGAGGATATGATCCTTGCACCAGCTGAGTCACTCAGACCAAGAGAAATGCTAAGCAAGGATAAGAATAATGGCTAGTAGATGACAGAGATGATGAGTGACAGGTGTGCCGAAGACCAGCTTCAGTGGCGGGGACTGTAGTTTGTACCATTAACTCTTCTCTTAACGTCCCTCCTGGAAAGAAGACCAACCAGGGCCCTGCAAGAGCTGTTCACAAAGCTTATTATATGAAACAAGTAGATCTATGCTGCGCAAGGGCTGGAGTGCCCTGGGCTATGTGCACCACTCACCCCAGCTCCCAGGGCTTCCCAGGTGGCGCTAGTGGTAAAGAATCTGCCTGCCAGTGCAGGAGATGCAAGCGACATGGGTTCAATCCTTGGGTTGGGAAGATCCCCTGGAGGAGGGCATGGCAACCCACTCCAGTATTCTTACCTGGAGAATCCCAAGGACACAGCAGACTGGCAGGCTACAGTCCATGGGGTTGCACAGAGTCAGACACGACTGAGCGACTGAGCACCACACAAAACCATACTGTCCTTGGATGGAAAGAGCAGCCTTATCCAAGATCATAACAGCTCCTCAGGGAAAGCCCAATCCAGCAACCGGTTAAGGAGATGGAGGGGAGGGGCAGAAGGCCCCAACCACTTGCCTCAACATGCAATATTTCTGCAGTCACCCCAGCTCCAGAAACCTCCATAGCATTTGCTGAGGCCTCTGATGCAACTTCACACAGCTTAACTTCTTTTCCTACCAAATCTTGAGCTCCTTACTCTTTTTGGGTGCTGCTCCTAAGAGCATCCCCCCAGTGTTCATTCTGCACACAAATCTCTGAGAATCTGTTTCCCAGGAAACTTGGCTTATGACACATGCTTCTTTAAAAGACAGACCTGGGGACTTCCCTGGTGGTCCAGTGGTTAAGAGTCCACCTGCCAATGCAGGGCACATGGGTTCCATTGCTGGTCCAGAAAGATTCCACTCGCCAAGGGGCAACTAGGCCAGTGCACCACAACTACTGAGCCAGGGCGCGACAACTGCAGAAGCCCACGTGCCCTAGAGCTCATGCTCCGCAAGAGAAGCCACTGCAATGAGAAGCCCATGCGCTGTAACTAGAGAAAGCTGTGTGCAGCAAGAAAGACCCAGCACAGTTATAAATAAATAAAGAAATAAAAGATACATCTGTTTGTGTTTACCACATGTGCACACACATGCCTAAGGTCTTCTTCCTTTCTGTTCCTCTGAAGACAAAGACCAAATGTCTTACCCTAGCCGATGAGATCCTGTTTGACCTGGCACCTGTCAATCCATTTTTGCAGATCCTCTGCACACACGTCTCCCTTTCTCTCTGTTCCAGCCTCCCTTTTCTTCCTTGCATGCCTTAGGTACGACTGTGACTTCTCTTGCCCCAGAGCACTTGCACATCCTGATTCCTCTGCACAGAAAGGTCTTCTGTTCTATTCAGCCTCCAGCCTCCACACCAATGTCTTCTTCAAAGAAGCCCTTGATCTTCCCCAGACTCGATCAGATTGTTCTATTGTGTGTGATCATCACACTATGCACTCTTCCTTTTTAACACTTCAGAGTTCAAGTGATCTATATTGGTATCATTATTTAATTAATGTTTATTTGGCTCACCATGACAGCTATAGCACCTACCCAATTGCCTAACTTGTAGCTGACAATAGATATTTGTTAAATTAAGATGCTAATTCCTCCTTAAACCAGATTCAAAGCCCTCCATTAAAAAAGTCTTTTTCCCTGTAGTGTGTTTTTTGTGGATATTTTCCTTTTCCAGTGACTTATGAGGTAGTCACAGGACCTACTACACAGAAAGTGCTCCCTACACAATACCTGCATTTATATCTTAGGTAGTTAGTATGTGTGAATTAGTTTTTGGTTTTGTTTTTTTTTTTTTCCTGATAGACTGTGAGCTCCTTGAGAGAAGGAGTTCCCTCTTGTCTGAACTTCAAGCGAAGAGCTTGGCGAATGTTTATTGAATTAAATCCTCAGGAAGTGTGAATGTAAACATCTGGCTATTTTGAAATGTGGAGATGCTTCGGTTTTTATTTCTTCCAGACAGTTTGTATCACACAGACTCACACACTGCTAACATAGGGTGTGAGAGGTCAGAGACTGCTGATCAGTTCATTTTTACTCTTCCTGTTTCCATGCTTAGAAAGCCGAAGTCTGAAGGAAACGTGCCCCTGGGGTTCAGCACTCAGCAAATTAAAAGTTTCAGAAAGGTCTCAGGTCCTACAGACACTGTCATTAGCCCTGGATCAGAGCTGACCGACCCCAAATGCTCCCTGGGCTGAGCTGAATGGGTGCAGGAGTGTCCCTGGTGTGTTAGTCCCAGACACCAACCTGTAGGATATGGGTTCAATGTTGCTGGACATCCTAATTTTATAAAAGAATCCAAGTCTGGATTTGTACTGAAACCTCCCAATCCTATAGCTGTCTTCAGTTAAGAAAGAAAGAAAAAGTAAATAATAATTTTTTTAAAAAAAAACAAGGCATTGGGATATTCAAACAAATTATGCCCACCCAAGAGCCAAGTTCATGGGCTTTAGTTGGCTTTAGGTTGGAAATAAGCTAGCAAAACCTCTTCAAACTCACCAGAAAAACCAGCAGGGCCCCAGGAACATCTGTGCCTCGGTTTCCCCATCTCTCAAATGTGTCCATTATGCCAGATGTTCCAATTCTCCTATCCCAGGTGTCCGTCTGAACCCTGCTGTTTACCCTGCAATTCTCTCACCCCAAACCATTTTCAGTTACAATTTGAAGCCAGCAAGCAGAAAGGTATTTTTGGCAGAATTTCAATTTCTTTCGAGGGCTAATTACAAAAGACTGGGGGTAAAACAAGCACCAGGCTCTCTTTCACCTCTCATTACATTTATTTCATTTTATTACTAATTCTTTGTTCATATAATTCTCACCTCGGGATTTGTGTGTCTGTCTAGTTGCCCCAAGCCAGGGAACCCGCCTGAACTCCAGAAGGCTTGATGGCTTCCCAGGTGGCGCTAGTGGTAAAGAATCCACCTGCCAATGCAGGAGAGGCAAGAGACACGAGACGTGGGTTCAATCCCTGGGTCAGGAAGATTCCCTGGAGGAGAACATGCAACCCACTGCAGTATTCTGGTCTGGAGAATCCGATGGCTAGAGGAGCCTTGTGGGATACAGTCCATGGGGTCGCAAAGAACTGGACACGCAGAAGCGACTTAGCATGCATGCAAGGTGACAGTCATTACCTTCAGAACAGCTTCCTGAGTGGAGTGCTTCTCTAAGAGTATCCTGTTCAAGGTTGAGGCTGCAGAAGGGGAGGTCGGGGAGGTGCTCCTGCAAGCGAAGAAATCCCTGATTCCATGTGGGACCCAAAAACACTGCAATGGGGCAGGGTGGCCATTAAAAGCCCCGCAGGAAAAGCTAGGGGAATATACGACTGTTGCCATAGTGGTCCTACATCCGCTCTGGGTTGGAAGCTGTGGTTTTCATGTGGAAGTGTCCCACCCCTTCCACAGATCTTAACACGCCTCCTCCCACCCAGGACACAGGGACACGCCAGCCCAGCCACCTCTGTTTGGTAGCCAGCAAAGCCCAGCCCCAGGTTATGGACCCTCATCCCCAGTTACTTTACACAGATTCAAGAAACAGGTCCCAAAAGAAGCCAAGGTGGAAAGCTACAGGAAATGTGCACACATTCACCATGAAATACCCACCCAAAGGACAAAGTCGGTAATCCCACCAATGATGTTCCAAACCCGTGATGGCTAGCAGCCGACAAATACCCGCAGACCTCAATCCATTTTTATTGTATTCAGGCCGCAGTGTTGTATTTCCTGACTCCCCTTAGCACCACACATACAGTGTACTTGAAAACAAAAATCTATAATATTGATCCCGCAATGTCACCACAATTATTCTTTTGAAACAGCCATTGAAAACAAATTACATCTGCACTGCCTTTTCATCCGCCCGCTGTGAGTGAGCAATGCTCACCGTGGCCTCCAGCACCCTGGCGTTAGCACTGTGTCACCGCCGACAGGACAGCCCGGGAGGAGCAGGTGGGGGAGGGGGTGGCCAGGAGGCAAGCAGGATCAAAGGGCCGTTTTAGGAGGGCAGGGGGGTCTGCCTGGCTGGCGTCTGCCTCCGGGAGGGGCTTGGACCCAGCGTGGCTGTGAGCTAGGTGAACCTAAAGAATTCTAGGCTACAGACGGGGATGCTCTTGCAACACGGGGACTCCGCCCAGCTCAGTAAACCAAATGTTGTGTTGGACTGATGAAACTGACAAAGATTTAGCCACGGCTTCATTTTCAGATACTCAGTTTAAAATCTAATGACAAGTATTATTTGAAATAACATGGTCTTCACCTGATGGTGCATAATTCTATAGACCGATTGAAGCATCTCTAATAGAGCGGTAGTGTTTTAAAGCCAGAGACATGAGCAGAGTCCCAGCTCTCTCTCTCTCCAAATTCCAACAGATACCAAGGTGACCTTCTGGAAGAAGGCTAGATGTCCTCTTTCCCAGTTAGTTGCATTCCAGAAGATCCAGAGGGAGCAGAGACCTCAAGGTCACTCACCATCCCATCACAGACCTCGGTTCTGATATATACGTGGGGTCCAGGCCCCCAGCAAGATCATGAGCCCCTCCATAATGCACCAATCAGCTGCCTTTAGGAGCATCCGATGTTGGGGCCCTGCCTGTTTGTTTCCAATTGTCATACTTGGAAAAATTCTCCCTGCACAGTAATTAAATTCCATGCCACCGAGCGGTGGACAAAGGGAAATTCTTTTGTTAAGGTTTGACCACACAAGTCACAGTGGTGGCTCTTGCAGGCGGGAAGTGATAACTTTGGAGCATTAAAAAAAAACCAATAGCCTTGTTGACATGGACATGGGAGCCTAACCCCTGAAGCCTCCTGGTATGACGCATTGATTTTCCTGTCCGTGTACAGTTCTAAAGCCATCCATTCTGCATGGTCAGGACTCGAAGGGCCAGAGAGAGGAAAAAAATCTGTTCTCTCTGCTGTACCTCCAGGCAAAGTTGAGGAATAAATTCTACGTTTTTGAGAGATGATTTGTTCAAGCCATGTTTAACAGAATATGATTGCATGAAAAGGGGGGGAAATATTTTGTTTCCCTGAGTCCCAGGACCCACATCCACTGACCCTCGTGCAAAATCTTGGCATCACAGATACGGCTGAGAAGGGAGTGGAAAGCAGGGTGGGGGTGGAGGACCTCATGAATTGGGGAGCTTATTTATTATTCTCCAAATAATATCACCGAGCTGGCCGAAAATTGCTCAAATAATCCTGTCAGTCCACCTGTCATTCCTCAGATCCCTCTGCCAGGGTTATTTTGCAGAGGCCACTGTTTCTTCTTGTTGGAGGGCGCCTTGTGAAATTGCTATGCTCCTGCCTGCTTTCTGATCCTCTTTTCTGCAGGTGAAAGAGGCCAGGTTGACTCTCTTTGGGGTCTGCCTGAGAGTCCTTCTCGGGTGGACACCTCACCCTGGCCCTGAGCCACTGTCCCTGACTGTCGGGGGGTTGCTGACAGCTCCGCAGCATAGGGCTCCCCTACCAGCCTCCCAGTACCTCCTCCCATGCTCCCAGGCACCCTGGGGTCTTCATTCAAAAATGCCACTAGGTCACCAAAATCCCTCCCCATTCTCGGCTGTGACAAGGAGTGACTCTGGGTGATGGAGAGGCCGGGCTTTGGGGAAATGTGCTGAGATACTGCAGGGGATTCCGTGTGCCGCTGGCCTCACACGTTCAGTCCTTTTTGAGGATTTAGCTATTTTAGTTCCAAATAAAGAAAGTGTCGGTGCCGGTCAGGGGGTAGAGCTCGCCGAAGTGGAAGACCAGTGTTGGAGCTGCAAATTTGCAGGGGCGTTCTGCAAAGTATTACATACATCATTTCCTGGTGCTGAGGAATATTGAGCTATTTCAGGGAAGCCGAAAAGGAAAGACCAAAATCATGCAATTTTCCTGACCTAGACAGAACTACGGACGGAATACAGAAATAGAAAATGCTAAAGTGAGTGTTCTTACAAGGCTTGGCTACATAAACATAGAATCCACACATCCCAAGCATATACAGTGTGAACTCAATAGCAGCATGCATGCACACCAGTGAAAGTCATAAACTCAGTCCCGCAGACCTTCCTACCAGATGACTCCGTCTTGCCAGACCTATAGAAGGATTCCTAAATTAGGTTGATGTGAATGTGTTTGTATATTTATTATTAAAATACTTACTGTTCTGCCTTTTGAAGTAGATGGACAAATGATTTAGGAGTGGAAATAGACTAGAAACAAAATTAATGCAAATAATGTGTTGATTTTTTTTTTAGCTTGATTAGCCAAGCCAATGGAAAATTCTAGAAAACGTATACAATTATTTTAACTGTCACAGGCTGGCAATTGTAATTGACATGATTTGTACGAGATGCAGTGTAATAACTGAATATATTAAAAAAAAATCTCATGCCTTGATTACCAGGAGAACATTACTAGTGCCACAATATTATTAACAACACAATTATCGTGGAATCCCTAGGATACGCTCTTAGCACTTCAATGCATTAGTGAACCTTTGCTAACGAAGAAAAAATTAAAGTACAGCAAATTTCAAAGCACCAGTTGTACCCAATATCATTAAAAATTTATAAAACTTCCCCTGAACATGACAAGTGTTTGGTTTAAATGAAGATCAGCCACAAGGAGAAAGCAGAAATCTTGTTCCTCTTTGTCTCCTTCCCTACCCCTCTCTCTCTCTCTGCCTCTCTCTTTCTCCCAGACCTCCCCCAACCGGCACCACCTCAATCCAGCTGAAATATGTAACCATTACAGAGTGACAGCTTGACACACAATGACCCGTCAGAACATTCATCTCGCAATGTTTTATTTTAGTGAGGAGCCAAACTGCAGAAAAAATAAGCAAGTTGTTTCAAGGCTTGGAAGGAGATCAAACATTTCTGGCATCCCCACTTAACAGACCTTTGATTTACAATGGACTTGTCAGAGCCCGATTAGACAGTGTGTGCTTAAAAACCTACAGAGGCTCCTCGAGGGCCCCAGCCCACCGCCATGTCCCCCACGGAGAGCATCCCTTTGTTCCCAGAACCAGCAAGCTGGGCTGAAGCACAGAACTTTGCACCCTTGCAAAAGAGCCAGGCAACATGTCATAGGCAATTGGCTCCGATCAAATCCCTTTTGCCAAGGTGAAAAGAGAGAGAGAGAAGCAGGGAATGGAGAGAGGGGGGGCAAGCTGAGAGCCTTCCACCCATCTTTTTACCTCTTTCTTCCAAGTCAAAAGTTATCATCTTTCCTCCAGAAAAAAAAAAGATACCCAGCGATTGCTACCACCAGTGAGCGCTCTCAACCTTATTCAAATAGAAATGCTCAGCTTAAAAAAAAAAAAATGAGTTGGACCCAAAGTGCAGGTGTTTAAAATATGTTCGCGGTATTACGATTTTTGCTAGTAATTACAACTATGAAAATGGCTGGAAATATATTGTTTCAATTTGTATGGAGAACAATTGCAGAGAGAGAGAGCAGTGTGATCTGTGCCTGGCATTGGAATGTGTAATTCCTTAACCCTATATGGTGGCACAGGGCTCACAGGAGCAAATTATGAATACATGTGTTGGGAAAGTTTGAGTAGTAAATTCAGATTCTGTGCATCCGTAACAATGCAATCTGACATGTGTGATTTATGGAATATTAAGTTAATACAGTATTATGAAATTAGCTTAATGTACTAAAGCTGTAATTTTAAAGTGAAAAACAATGCGACCAGACGTAAACAATATCAACATTAGCATTTTGTGAAAGCTGAAACCAATTCACCCAAAATATGTCTGGAGAGTCACCAATTTACCTCGCCTGGATGGACCCAAGTCTCAGGAAAGTTTCAGACCCCAGGACGATACTCTCTGCTCAATAGGCCAAGCTGCTAGCTGTCCTGTCGACCCAAAGCAGGATGCGCCCGCCCCAGGCACCAACCAGGGAACCACACCACCCCCATCCTTTGGGGGAGTCACCAGAAGTTATCCTGAGCTCTTTCAACCAGAGGAACCACAGGCCAAAGTCAAAGGGTCTTGCATGCTTCACCCTGCAATAAACAAAATATTTTTTAAAAATAAAATAAAATATTGAAATGAAATAAAATCTAGGGAGAGATGGCTGGAGAACCAGATACAGTCCTGAAAACTCAGAGCCTGGAAGGAATGAGACTCTGAGGCCGAGGAAATCTTATTGGTTCAAAAGAGCAAATCTAGCTGCATGGTCCTTCGGCATCTCAGAGGGGCTGCCTACCAATGCAGGACCAGAAACCTTTGGGTCACAGCAGGACAAGCCATCCCCAAGCCAGCTTGAGACCCAGAGGAGGTAGAGACTGAGTGAATGGTGGGCTCTCCCGGAGGCTTCCTTGCTGAGTGGATGCACTGAGGGCAGTCCCCCAAACCTTCCCTCTCAGCTTCCAGCGCTAAGGATCCACTGGACCCGAGCATCTGGGACTGAGGCTCAGTGACTCCAGATCAGACAGGACAGAAATGCCATGCTCTGAAATGAGGCGGAGAGGAAGTCACTTAGAAAACATTAGCATGCTCACTTTGCTTTCAGTTGTGATAGCTGGAAACTGCATAAGCATAATTGAACATCCAGAACCAGGACGTGGTCCGTTGGGCCATTTGGCTTCCCTGGCCCAAGCATGCCACCCATTGGTGAGCATCAGGGTGGTAACCCAGACTCAAATTTCCCAGAACCTTGAGGAAATAGAATTAATGAACTGGGCATGAGTGCTCAGTCACTTCAGTTATGTCTGACTCTTTGCAACCCCATGGACTATAGCCTACCAGGCTCCTCTGTCCATGGGATTCTCCAGGCAAGAATACTGGAGTGGGTTTCCATTCCCTTCTCCAGAAGATCTTCCCAGCCCAGGGATCCACCCCCATCAGCCCCCGCCCCGGTCTCCTGCATTGCAGGCAGATTCTTTATGGCTGATAATCAACTGTAGATGCATTAACTGGGGCATAAAGGGACTGCCCATCACAGTTACACAGAGTCCCAAGATTTAGGATTAAATATGGATGTAAATATACCCCAGGGGCAGAGAGGAACCACCATATGAGTTGGTTCCTGCCATTTTGATGAATATTTAACTTTAATTGATAAAGGACAGGGTTCCTAGGAACCACACCCAGATCCATGGACCATAGGAGGCTATTTCATATTAAATTCTCCATGGACTGCCTTGGAAGGGACAGACACCAAATCCTGCGGTGTTCCACGCTTACAAACATTGAGATGAGAGTAAGTATACATGTGTTCTTTTTTAATAACTCTTTCTTTTAAAGATTCCCTATATATGGCTTAATGTAACCACCAGGATTAATTCGTTTATCTAAGATGTCACAGCATCTTCAGATACCCATAGTAGACAATAAAAGAATTCGACTTAAAATAAATGAAAAGTATACGTCAAAGTTAGCAATGAAACAGTGGCCGACTCCACACTGGAGAAAATCAATTTGCGAATCTCATGGAGAGGTTTTGAGCCTTCTCTGTCTAGCAAAGGCGTCTGACTGTTTTCTGTTGGTTTGTTGGCTTTTATTCTTAAGACACCCTGCATTTATTACAGGAGCCAGAGAACCAAGAGCTGAAAGCCAATACTAATGTTTTAATTCCATCAAGTAAGTTTCAATTCTCATTCTGCCTTTTGCATTAGGAACCCAGACTCAGTCAATACCTCACAGCAACAGTGCTATGGTTGGGCACAGGAGCTTCACCTAAGTTGACAAATGCTGAAGCTTCACAGCGTGAGGATAAACGGGCTCAGAGGGGGAAACTGCTCCCCACTCTCCTCTTCTGCAAAGAGCAAATACGTTGTCAAGTCACAGCTTGTTTATAGAAAGATGACCACCATGCACATTGCTCCTCATACAAGTGCCTTTTGAAGGAGCCACTTTTTCTTCTGCAAAATTATTAACATCCAGGAATAACCTAACGACACACAAGGAAAAAAATAAGTTCTCTGTCCCAGTGTCAGAGCCAAGTCAACTAGACATGAACGTTTACTGACTCCCCATCTTCAGACATACTCAAGCCCTCCGCGGGGGTTGATCAGACAGCTGTCACTCTAGGGCAGAGAGAGAGCTGTCTCTCTGCCCTCAGCAGAGGGAAATGACAATGGTGGGCAGCTTGCTTAATTCTGAAAGGTAAACACGCTACAAATTTTTTAAATTTTAAATAAATATATGTCCGCTTCAAGCTCAAAGTGTTATTTTTGGTCACCTCCTTCAACCAAGAAATGTCCATTATCTTAATCTTTTTTTTTTTTTAATGCACTATGAATCAAAAAATTTTGACTGGAACCCAAAAGAGGTGAGTAGTAACAAACCCTAATATAAAGGGTTATGGTTAAAAGTGTTCTAATTTCAAACAGCTTCACCAAAGAAAACTATACACACGGTGAAAGCTATACACACATACACAAAAAGTATGTGTATGTGTGTATAGAACAGATGGGCTTCCTAAGTGCCATCTATCCTAATAAAATTTTCAAAAGAAAATCAGAATACAGGCCTTGATCAGTAAAAGGCAGTGCTTCAGACCAGCCCTCAGCTTCCGGCCTCGGTCACACAGCGGCAAGACGGCCCTCACTAATCCTTCTGGAAGAGTTCAACTCCAGAACTGACAGCTTGGAGAAGAAAATTCTTTCTTAGATCCGTCCCTCAATTGTGGTAACATGAGGACACTGATCTTTCCGTCTTCTACAAACATCATGGCAACATCTGTGACTCAGACGGGAGAGGCGAGGGAAAGAAAAATACCCTAAAACGGGCTAAACGTCCCCAGACCTGACGGTCGGCCCTTTCTAGCCAGCAGGTGCCTGGACCCCATTCTCGCCCCACTTAGCAAATTATGTATAAACAAATTAACTTCCTGGGCCCCGTTCCCTCTGAATTACTCCTTGGTCTCAGAGTGGTTTTCCATCAGGACGAATCTTTTCCGTTCCCTTATGCACCAGCAAACATACTGATACAATTTAAAGGTCATGTTCTTTTCAAACTGACAGAGCCCTCCAAAGTTTTGACGAGAGGCCCTCCAAGCCTCACACCCTACAGGCGGAAAGGAATTAAGTAAAACATCACTTGCTGGAAGCTCAATCATGTGAACTGATTAGAAAATGCATCCAGGGAGAGGGGAGCCTTGGCAAGGTGATGGCAGCTCCTCTTGGAAGGAGATGTCACGCCGCCCGGCAGAGCACCCCCGACACCGGGCTGGGGGGACCACTGAGGGTCAATGAAGATGTAATTACCTTCCCGCAAGAAGCCTCTTCTTTTCCAAATCCCAGATGAGTGCCACTTAATTAGCTTCACCTTTTTATTCAACGACATTCAAATTTTACCCTAAACCCCAAGGCTGAATTAACAACGTCATCTCTTTAGGCTCCGAGGGACATTTACCTGGTAACTGAGGGTATGGATTCTACATAAATGTGCATTGTGTGGAGACACTGATATGTTTATTTGCAGTTGTGTCTGTGTTATCAAGGGATAGGCAGTTAGTGGGTTTTTTTCTCCCTTTGGATCTGTCTCTGGAACAAAAATGGGACGATTGAAACAGTACTGCTTTGTTCTCTGCGTCAGTAGATGTGCTCTGGGAATCTGGTCAGGGTGCTGGCCATTCTGGTATTATTATTGTTGTTGTTCTTTAACTTTTTTGCTTTGATTACTTTGTTCAACCAAAGCCTGCTAAGCTTCCCTGAGACATAACAGCACTTGGCGGTTGAGAGGTTTCTAATGGTCTCTGTCCTAAACTGTGGCTCATGATGACATCGTCTGTCACAGAGAAGGGGGACACTGGGCGTTTCATAGCCATCCCCCACCCTCACCACCAGCCGCAGCCTCCCCATCAAGGCCCCTTTTCCTGGCCTCTCCCTTCTCCTTGCCCATCCTGATTCATTTGAGGGCTTCTCTCTGTGCCTCCATACTTCATTTTTAGGGGGGAACAAAGGTTCCACATCTAAACACATCCACCAAGAACTGCAAGCATTTAGCTCAGCAAGAAGAAAAAAAAGGAACAGTTTTGTTGTGATCACACACACGCCCTCAAAGGCAGCCCCGAGCTTGTTAAATTTTTATTGGAATGCCTTTCTTTTGAAGCTTTCCTCCTCATTTAATTGACTGCTGAGCATAAGTCCACAGCCTTGGTCGCCCCTGTCATGGAAGACTGGGGCTGTCATCCTGGAATTCAGTCATCAAATAGATTTTCCCTGTCATTCTTCTTTCCTCGACTTCACATCATGCATCTCTCCAAAATGAAGCATCCCCTTCCGTCTCTGCCACAGACAGAAGCTGCCCCAACCCTTGACTGTTTCCCACATGGTCCACATCCCTCTTTTCAGGCCTGCCCACCCCGACCCAGTCTCCTTCCCCGAGATGATGCCCTGTAGCTGTCATGTACTGTGGGTACATGTCTGCCCTGCGGGATGCAGAGAGGACTTCCCAGAGCAGATGGTCACTAAATTCAGATTCTGGATTAAGGCATCATGACTGCATTAGTGTAGTCATCGTGGGAAGCTTGTTCAGAAATCATAAAGAAAAAGCACTTATGTTCTCATGACTATACTTTGTGTTCTTAAAACCTGGCATTCACAACATTTACTATCATACCTTTGCATAGTCTGAGGGAAGAGAGGTTGGCAATTAAATGTGACTCAAATAGTCAGTCAACATCTACTGATGGACTTTTATTGTTAAACGCTCTGGCTATTGGCTGGCGATGCAAACATAACAGATTGCCCAACCCTCAAGACACTCTCAGAATGATCAAGAGACATTAACTGTGTGGTCCTTCAGGAAGTACAAGAAACTTAAGAAGGAGCACATGAAGATGGAGAGCAAAGGTGACAAAGATTCAAGACCCCGTGTTTTCATCCGGTCTCTTATTTATTTACTTACTTATTTTTGGCTGTACTGGGTCTTTGTTGCTGCACATTGGCTTTCTCTAGTTACAGCAAGTGGGGGTTACTCTCCAAGTGCATGCATGGGCTTCTCATTATAGTGGCTTCTCTTGTTGCAGAACATGGGCTTTAGAGCATAAGCTTCAGTAGTTGTAGCACACAGGCTTAGGTGTTCCCTGGCATGTGGAATCTTCCTGGACCAGGGGCTGAACTCATGTCCCCTGATTAGCAGACAGACTCTTAACCACTGGACCACCAGGGGTGTCCCTGGTCTCTTTTCTAACTCACGTCTGATTGCCACACCAGTAACTTGCTCTATAGAACACTGAGAAATACACTAGGACCAGCACAATCCTACCTACCTGGTCTTCCCATGTGAAGCAGGAGCAGGGCGGGGGGAAAGGGGGAGCCTTTCTTTAAAGTGGACAAAGATAGTCCACAGAGTGGGCTGTTTGTGTACTTGTTAAATCAACCTTCCCCCATTTCTGGAGGGAGCTTCAGGCGCTTCACAGCTGCTCACAATGGCCATAAGGGTAATGCACCCAAAACCTCGAAATATCTGCGGCTCTTTCCCTCATTTAAAACTTTTTGTTCCTGGAAGAAGCTGAAGGATGTTTTATAAATGTCTTAAATACATCATTCAAAGCAAAGCCTGCTCCCTCCTCTGGGCAGTTGACTCTTCTGTTCTCTCTGTGGACATCAGGCCTGTGCTTTGGCCCATGGGTGACACAGGGCTGATGGAAACCCCCTCACTCCTGTGCTCAGAAATGGGCTCACTGTCAGCAGGGATAGGAGACACAGGCCACCTTGCCTCCAAGGCACCGTGTGTGTGTGTGTGTGTGTGTGTGTGTGTATTAGTCGCTCAGTCATGTCTGATTTTTTGTGACACCATGGGCTGTAGCCCTCCAGGCTCCTCTTTCCATGGAATTCTCCAGGCAAGAACACTGGAGTAGGTTGCCATTCCCTTCTCCAAGGGATCTTCCCAACCCAGGAATTGAACCCAGGTCTCCCACATTGCAGGCAGAAACTTTACCATCTGAGCCCCCAGGGAAGCCCAGACTGGAGGTCTTCTATGGTTTAAACCTTTTATTGTACTTTTACTTATTGTCAACAACTGCCTTTGAAAATACTTTTCACGGGACTTCTGTTCAGCTGTTTTCACGTTAGACAAACTGCCTGTGCTACGACTCAGCTGCGGCTAAGCCTTTGAGGAAAATCTTTCTCAGTTGGGTCCACAAGAAACAATGACACAAACACCAGATCATTCTATTTCAACTAGTCTGCGTGCCCGACAATGGCAGCCCCTTCTGTGAATGCCTGATGTGTACAAGACCCATTTCAGCCAAGAGGAAAGAACTCGTGGGGTTTGACCTGCCCTTGAAAGTGGCTTCGCTGAGTGGGCTACACTGGGGAGGCACCTGGGGAAGACTCTTGGCCCTGGATTGGACACCCACAGTGCTGTGGGCTGCTCATTTCACCCCGAGTCTGAACACACTCCCCAACAAGGCAACGTGGGGGGCTCGGCAGGACTGGGCCATCAGAAACCCTTTGCCCTGGTGCTTCATGTTAAACCTTGCTCTGTTCGTCAAGGATGGAGCATCATGGAACTGGATATTTTCCTCTCCTCTGCAAAAGCAATAAAAACCACCAGCCTGGGCTGTGTATCTTGCCTGTGCCGCTAACAAGACACATTCTTTTTTGTTCATGGCAAGTAGTGTAAGTTTCTGTCTTATGTCACAATTTCTGACAAGTGCTTGAGCACAAAAACAGTATCTTGGCACCAAGAAAATGACCATCACTTAAAAAGATGAAACTCACAAGGACGCCAAAAGGGTAAGATTTCAAGGGAGATATGCACTAGAAAGCCAGCCCCTCCCATGTCCCAAAACCATCCCAACAAAGCATGTCAGAACTGGTCTGCTCTTATCAAATGACCCCCATCCAAGCCCACACCTCCACCCAGAGCCGACGTTTAACCATTCCACACACTTCACATGCTGAGGCCACAGCTAACTGACTGGCAAGGCCAGACCAGGTACAGCCTTGGTTCTTTTTCCACTTTTTATATTTTTTTCAATTCCATTTTGCTTCTGGATCCCTGAGAAGACTGAATTCTCAGTTCAGGCTATCACTTGTATCAACCTGTAGTGCAAAAGCCTTATGCATCTGAAGTACCTTTAAGACAGCATTTTGATGGGAAGAAAAAAATACAATGGCTTTAAATTTCATTGCATGACCAACTTCCTTCTTAAAAATATAGCATAGGTTAGTTTAAGCAAATATTAATACAACATCTATGTGCATACATATGCATATATACCTTGAAGAGACACAATGAGAAAAAAAAAAATCTGAACTTGATGGCTTAATTATGTATTGGGGCCCTGCATTTTAGAGGTGCCAGTAAGTACCAGCCTAAAATCTAGATATGACTATTTCACATAGTATGTATGTGAAAGTCACTCAGTCTTGTCTGATTCTTTGCAACCCCATGGACTATACAGTCCATGGAATTCTCCATGCCAGAATATTAGAGTGGGTAACCTTTCCCGTCTCCAGGGGATCTTAACCCAAGGCCTCCCGCATTGCAGGCAGATTCTTTACCAACTGAGCCATTCACCACAGTCACAACAAAAATACAAAGAAAAGCAAATACTGCACCTAAGGAAACGCAGAGCAAAAGCAAAATCTCCAACCTGTGATGCAGCAGCTCCTGGAATTGGGGCCCATGAGCATTACAGTCACTGGGTCCCCCTTCACCATCCTTCACCCCTGATGGAGCTCCCTGGTGGAGCTCAGCCTCTGAGCCTACAAAGTGAACATTAATTTGAAAGTCAAAGTCCTTTTTGCAAAAGAACTGACATTCTGAGATAAAGTTCAGACTTAATATACTGAGTCTTGGCGATACTGTATGTTGACAGGATAAGCTGTCTTTAATATTTCTGCTTTAAAAATTACCAACAACTGTTCAAGTTCAGATCAGAACATGTTTTGCTCTGCCTGAACGGTACCCAAGTTAGATAAAGTTCAAGTCTCCTCTTCAGAGACTCATGACTTGCAGGCAGTGTCGTGGAGAGGCGGGGCTGTGTCACCCAGCCACACCGGCTAATCAGGAGATCTGGGTCCCACCCAGCCCACTCTCCTCACTCCATGGTGATAGACGACTCTGGACAAGAGGCCCTCTCCACTGGCAACACCCACTGTACACCAGAATCTCCAGGGCTCTCATACCCAGAGCCAGATGGAAACAGGACAGAAGGAAACAGGCTGGCATACTTCTAGGCTGGCATACTCTCTGTCCCCATCTGAAGTCCCACAGCCCCAGGGAAATATATTCCTGCATTTCTGCTCCCATTCCAGGCTATGACCGGTTGTCGTACACCCATCTGGACTAAGAAGGACAGCTTGACCTCCCAGCTAGAAAACCATGGACCGCTCCCACTCTGTTCCCACAAGGCAGCAGAGCACTGACCCCCTTTTCCAGCGGAGCCAACTCCCAGCCAGCACAGCAGGCTCCACACCTCTAACAGCATGAAAATAAAGCTCCCTTAAGTAGGGAAAGAAGGGAGGGGTTTCCGACTATCCCTTCTCTGGGGAGCGTGAGCTACTGGCCTCAGTGGCAGCCAGGCATTCAGCTGGCTTCCTCAAGAGGGAGGGGAAGGAAACCTGTCTGAATGATTCTTCCCAGGAAATCTAGAAAGGGAGGGAGGAGAACGTGTACCTGGGGAAAGAACATTCCCGAAGGGCTGCAGATCGGAGAACAGGAGAAGGGGAGGGACGGGAGACGGGTGTATGTATGCCTGTGTCTTTCAATCAGGCAGTTCAATCTCGGGCTATTTTATTTGACAAATAAAACTAAACTGCATATTTATGGACTAATGATGTGAGATATCGCTCTTTTACTCAAACCCACTGCTGTTTAAAGACCAACTGTAAATATCCCTGGGACTTTTCGCAGTTTTGTGTGGCAGGGGGAGTCGGCCCCGAGCACAATCTTGCAGCTCTGATGACAACAGCGCGGCCTCAAGGTCAGGGTCATGATTTCACCTCCTTAAGAAAACTCAGCTATGGAGAATATCTCCTCTCGTAGGCCTCAGAATCATGTGTTCTTTCAGGAATAACCCAGGGTCAGGCTGTCTGCTGGGCTTGGGATTTCAGAGCTGGCTAGAGAACACTAGACCCTGGTCCTGATGGTCAGCCATCAGGAGGAGTCGTTTCCTAGGACAGAGAAGACATACATAACCATTCCACACCCGGAGCTGAGACAGGTACCCCCTTCCTGCCCCTCGCCATAGGCTGATGGGCACCCATCATGAGTGAGGGCAGTTTGTTAACTGTTGTCCCAGGACAAGCGAAGGGCTTACCAGTTCAGTTCAGTTGCTCAGTTGACTCTTTGCGACCCCACGGACTGCAGCACGCCAGGCCTCCTTGTCCATCACCAACTCCCGGAACTTACTCAAACTCATGTCCATCAGGTCGGTGATGCCATCCAACTGTCTCATCCTCTGTCATCCCGTTCTCCTCCCACCTTCAATCTTTCCTAGCATCAGGGTCTTTTCCAACGAGTCAGTTGTTCACATCAGGTGGCCAAAGTATTGGAGTTTCAGCTTCAGCACCAGTCCTTCCAATGAATCTTCAGGACTGATTTCCTTTAGGATGGACTGGTTGGATCTCCTTGCAGTCCGTGGGCTTATAGTTACAGCCATAATGTGTTCTTTATCATTTGATTTCATGGCATTTGCTGCCAAAATTAGAAGCAGGAGATGGAGGCCACTTGATGAGAAGAAAGATCTCCTTGTCTCTTGTCTCTCCAGGGAGGAAAGCACTGTGGGCAGTAGAGAACAGGTTAGAGCTGGCAGAGTGGGTGGGGGTCCCAATTGGTCCCTTCATTCTACCCAGAGGATACTGAGCCAGTGGGTGGCTGTCGGCAAAGGAGAAGGCTCCACCTGGAACCAAACAGAGGCAGGTGGGACCAGGGGGATGTAATGTTCTCAGACTTCAGAGCGGGGCTGAGTATGCTGCCTCCTAGATTCCTTTAGCCCCAGGCAGTCAAAGAAGGCTGTGTGCTCAGGAGGCTGTGGCAGAATAAAGCCTCCTAGTGAACCCATGGGCCACCTCTCTATCGGCTGGAATTGACCTTGTCCAAAGAGAGGGCATTGGGGTGGGGAGGGGTCACAGAGAAAAAGTCCCAGGAAGACTTAGCCTCAGAAAATTCACCAGGTAAACAGGAGTGGCTCTCATGAAAGCACCATACCACGTGGGCCTGAATATTCATTGGAAGGACGGATGGTGAAGCAAAAACTCCAAAACTTTGGCCACCTGATACAAAGAATTGACTCATTTGAAAAGACCCTGATTCTGGAAAAGACAGAAGGCAGGAGGAGAAGGGGATAACAGAGGACGAGATGGTTGGATGGCATCACCAACTCAATGGACATGAGTTTGAGCAAGCTCCAGGAGATAGTGAAGGACAGGGAAGCCTGGCATGCTGCAGTCCATGGGTTGGCAAAGAGTCAGACACGACTTAGTGACTAAACAACAAGGATAATAACTCACGGAAGCACCACACCATGTGGCCCCTCTGCAGGATGTCTCCCAGCTGAGAGATGGCCCAGGTCAGCCATCACTCAAACAGAAATCCTATCCTGCAGAAACCCCACCACCCCGGGCCAGAGGCCTGCACATGGACCGGGGCCTGTCCGCGGAGACGGAGGCCTCCATGCAGCATTAACCTACAAGAAGCTGCATCCATTAGCAGCTCCTGCTCAAGGACTAATGAATTTTTATTGCCCATGGTGAGAAAGATGTACTTCACCACTGGCTGTTCCAGGGACAGCTCTGGTTTCTGCAGCTCCACTGGGCAGTCGTCAAAGATGCTGTGCGCACAGCCTGGGATGCTGCTGGGTACCCACAGCCTTCTCCCTTTGCTGGGAGCCATCACTTATGCAGCAGCTCACTCAAAGCTAAAAACAACTGACACAGATGCCTAACTGCTCCCTTGGGTCCCTAGCCTAGGGCTCCTCCAAAGCAAGGTGATACGGGAAGCCTAGCTCTGGCCCCGTCTCCCAGGGCAGAGATTCGTTTCTGAACAAGGTTCTAGCTTGCATGGAATGCTTCAGGTACTGTGGGGCACACAGAGGAATATAACCTGGCCCAGGGCTCAGAAACAAGTCAGCAAAACCATGGCCCTGTGGCACAGAAGTTGCTGTGTCCAGTGGGGGCACAGAGGAAAGAGAAATGGGTCCTGCGTGGGTGAGGGGGCATTTCAGGTGAGTAAGATTTCAGTAGGAAGACGAGGGAAGATCCTCCCAGGAAGGGAGCTGCACAAGCAGAGTTGTGGGGACAATAGGAATATGCACTCCTTGGGCTTCTGAGAAGTCAGAGAATAAAACCCACCCATTAGTTTCAGGGACAAGACCTATATGACCCAGTTCTGCCCACTTCCCCAGCTCATGTCCAACCATATGCCTCTGTGTTGCCTAAGCTTCCATCACACCAGATCCTCTCACCCCAGGACCTTTGCACATGACTTTGTCTGAGTCAGCAATGTTCTTTTGGGATCTCTTGGTTCCCTCCCTTGGACATTCAGATCTCAAGGCCTGAAAAGAGCTGACCACCAAATTCACTGAAGTATTTTCTCCATGATAAGTCTGAAGTTATCTTATTTGTTTGTTTACTCGTTCACCATCAGGTCTCCTTAAGCCTATGACCACTGTGAATGCAGGCATCTTGTCTGTTTTGTCCACTATCTTCAGAGGCTGGGACAATGTCTGCTAATAGGTAAAGATCTACTTGGGGAGTGAGCTGGGGAAGGGCACAGATATTTCTTTACCTATTAGCAGACATTGACCTCTCTGTCATCTGGCCACAGATCACACATCACCAAAGGTTGGGACTGGCCAACCTTTGTAGGAGTTTGTGAAGCAGCATGAGAAATGTAGCCCAGGCAGCTGGGAGCAAGCCAGGGCAAAGCTGACGGGCTCTGTGCAGACTGCACGGGTCACTGTCCACTCGGGGATGGTCAGGGCAAAAGAGGCCTCCAGATGTACATGCGGGGATAGCTGAAATGCTGGGGCTAGGCAATCGATAGAGGAAATTTGCACTTACTCCATCACAAGCTCTGCAGAATGGTCTGACCAGGCATTGCTGATGGGGTCTTGCAGCCAGGCCTCCAAGCACCAGGTCCTTTTGGAAAACAGGCTTCAGAAAGAGGCCATGCACTGGCTTCGGGGCCAGGGCCAAGACGTGCTGCCTGGCCAGTGCATGGACTCCAGGGCACATAGGAAATTAGGCTTCGACAAGCTCTCAGCGTGGCCAAGCTCAGACCTACAGCCTCATCAGCACTGGCACACACCCGCACATCAGGGTGAGCACCAAGGGACTCCAGGGCACTGGAGTCGCGAAAGAAGGCAAGCCGTTCAGGATGCAGAGAAGGACATCCAAGGGAACATACAAGGGAAACCACAGCTTGTGCATGAACAGGGGGTCGGGGGTCACCTGTGGAGGAGTTCACCGCTCACAGGAACACCTGTTGGGTAAAGACTCTGCCAATCATCACATCTCTCAGCTGCCCTGAGAAACTTCACAACACAAGAACTTTGAGCTCAAGTTCAACCACTCATTAGCTTTCTTTCAAGATTGGGCAAATAATATGACCTCTCTTAGTGACCTACTGTCCTGAGCTGAAAATACTGAGGCTGTCACCACCTGTGTCTGAGGGTTGTTAGGGACTTAAGCATGGTCAGTGGGCACTTCGCTCAGGTCCCTGGGCCATCCCCTGCCCTCGATTTACACTCACCACTGTTCACATTGCAGCTTCTCCTGCAGTGCCCTGTCCACGAAACCCAGTGAGTCCTTGGGTCTGATGGGTGAGTCCAGCTGGACTCATCCCAGCCTGGCTGAAGGTGGGAGATCCCCAGGTCACCCCACTCTGCCCTCTGTCCTGGTCCCTTCTCACCACCATCACCCCATGCCCCTTCTCTCTCTACATTGCTTGTTGCTGCTGTTGAGTCACTCAGTCGTGTCCGACTCTTTGCAGCCCAATGGACTGCAGCAGGCCAGGCTCCCCATCCTTCACTATCTCTCAGAGTTTGCGAAAACTCATGTCCATTGAGGTGGTGATGCCATCCAACCATCTCATCCTCTGTCGCCCCCTTCTCCTCCTGCCTTCAATGTTTCCCAGCATCAGGGTCTTTTCAAATGAGTCGACTCTTCGCAACAGGTGGCCAAAGTATTGGAGTTTCAACTTCAGCATCAGTCTTCCCAATGAATATTCAGGACTGATTTCCTTTAGGACTGACTGGTTTTATCTCCTTGCTGTCTGTCCAAGGGACTCTCAAAAGCCTTCTCCAGCACCACAGTTTGAAAACATCAATTCTTTGGTGCTCAGTCTTCTTTATGGTCCAGCTCTCACATCCATACATGACTAATGGGAAAACCATAGCTTTAACTAAATGCACCTTTGTCGGCAAAGTGATGTCTCAGCTTTTTAGTACGCTGTGTAGGTTTGTCAGGGAGTCTCGAAGAGTTTGCACACTGAGAAGGCGATACGGGGCGCAGCAGAGCTCTAGGCCACACAGGAACACAGAAAACTCCTGCTCACCAGTCTTTGTGCAGGTGCCCCGCCCCTAAAAGGAACTCAAACATCGGCCACAGAAAGAACATTCCGGACTCATGCTTATCCAAGTCTCACGTGACCAGAGGGAGGGGAAGTAGGAGGGACCCTCCTCAGAAGTCTGTGTTTGAAAGAGAGATACTCTCGGGCCAGCGAGAGGCTGGGCTCAGGAACTTGTGAATTTCCCTGAGGAGGCGGAAGATGAAGCGTTTGTGTTTTGTTTGAATTGATAATGATGTCAGTTTCAGTTATGGGCTCATTACAACAAACCTGGGACGTATTAACGGCTCTTTAATTGAATTTGGAAATAAGAAGGAGAGTTTTCAACGGTCTTGTAAAGAGCGGATGCGCGGCCCCCACAGAGACTGCCCGTGCGCGCTGAACAAAGCTGGAACGCAGCGCCCCCCAACGGCGGTCCCCCTCAACAGCCTCAGGTCCCCCGTTACAGTGCGAGGCCGTCTATATCCTTCTTGAGCTCATGGGGGTCGGAGGAGAAGGATGGGACCAGGAGGCTTTCCCAGAGAGTGAAAGCAGGCCCTGTGAGATGCCATGTTCTGTTTTCTATTCCAAACCAACCACGGAAGAGAAGTTGCTGACCATCCAGTCCCAAGCTGAGACCCCTCCTGTGAGCCCCACGGGGCCCATGGCAGCAGCTCTCACCCAGATGATGCATGCTGGTTCCCCATCCGCCTTCCCCACCAGAAGCGGGGGTCCCTGACCACATCCTCTTGGAATCCTAGGTGTCTGCCCCAGGCCCTGACACAGAAAATCTGAACAATCGTTTGTCAAGTGAACAAGCGAAGGCATGACTCAACCCCTGTGGGCTTTTCCTTTTTCCCCTCACCCTCTGCCTCCTCACTTGACCTGCTTCCTCCACCACACACTCTCCTATCAACCCCTATGCAGCCTTTTCCAGAAAACCCTTGTTAATTATCTAGAATGTTTGCTTCTTGATCTACTCCAAGCCACTATACTGATGTGCTGTATGCATGTTCAGTCACTTCAGTCACGTCCGACTCTGTGCGACCCCATGGACTGTGGCCCTCCAGGCTCTTCTATCCACACGATCCTACCGGCAAGAATACTGAAGTGGGTTGCCATGCCTTCCTCCAGGGGATCTTCCTGACCCAGGGATCTACATACAAACACACATCCTTACACATATAAATACACATGTGCATGCATCATGTACATACAAATGTCATATCTGGGGGAAGGGGAGATAGTTGCCAGATTTAGCAAATGAAAATACAAGACATCCAGTTAAATTTTAATTTCAAATAAACAACACTTTTTCAACTATTTTTAAATTATTTCTCAGTAGCCTGATATTCAAATGTATTAAGCATTCTGTATTTTATCTGGCACCGTTGGGAGGAAGGCGGTTTTCTTCTTTTGTAAATTTGATCATAGGATTCACGCACTCTTCTCTTTTAGATATCTTAGATCCATTCTCTTAGAATGGATAGCTCTCCGATTCAACAGGTATTTGCCTAGTGACTACTTTTTAATGGATACATAATGTTCCGCAGTGTGGCTCTTTCTCAATTGCCAGCAACTATTTCTACATTTGGTTACTGTGTCACTGTAGCATTGCTCAACAAATTCCCATCCTCAACCAAAGGAAGGCAACGTGATTAGCTGTGTCCTGGCTCCCTAAATTAGCTGTCCTGGCAAAGTCAGACCCCAAAGTCCACAGCAAGAGAGTCCATCACTCAGAACAGCCATGAGACCCTACAACTACATCAGAGGCCGTGGCTACGAAGGAAGGACAAAGGAATTTTGATTTACCCCTGTGCAACAAGGATCAGAACAATGGAGACACTGAAATGCCTGCCTCTGACTTGAAGCTTGAAATACTCTCCAGTGCAGAAATCCAGACTTGTCTCATTTGGCAAAACCCAAGCCAACCTAATTATTGTGTGCGGCCCCTCCCACCCCTCCTTCATCACTGGTACCTTTAACTTCAACCTCGTTGCTGAAAATACAAAAATAAAAAATACATAGCAGCTCGGCTGACATTACAGCAACAGCATAGCCTCATTTTACCAACCATTTAACTCCCTCTAAGGACCCCGCTCAGAGACACGGGCACGTTGATGGGAGCTGTACAAAGGTCAGTGATTTGGAGGCTCTTTCCGACAATTTGCCAGGATTTTGGCATTTGTAAGCATCCATAGGACAGCTCTCTAGCAAGCTGACCTTGACAGCGAATGGGATAAATAAACCTTCAATTTACCCCCTCCAGCTCTCCGCTAGCTGGGCCGGTCCCCACGGAGCCTTCACCTGTCCATATCGTTCAACTGCCTGCAACTTTCAACTGACGAACATCCACAGCTCCGCGGCCCAGTGACAAACACCATCTAACAGATAAGGCTTCTGAAAAGTCAAAGCCAATACTGCTTCCATTGAAAATTTAATGCCGGCTCCATCTTTACCCATCATTCTTCTGACTGTTGCACGTGTCCCAAGAGGCCCTTGAAGCTAAAGCACTGCTCCATAACAGGTAATGACGTGGCATTTAATGATACTGTCCAAAGTGATCCCGGTCTTTGGGAAGTAATGTGCACTCATGTACCAGATAAGCACCGCCAGACGTACTGAGCCGCCGTATCTTTCACGGCCCTGTCACCAGATACGATGCGACACATCCCCAGCCATCGTACCTGCCGCTCTTCCGACCCCGCTCATTTTCAGAGCACAGCGCCAGAGCATTCAGGGAATTCAGGCAAAAGGTAGGATGGTAACATAACCGTAATTAAGTATTCACAGCCTCTTTAATACTTCAGTGCTCTTGGATTCGCTACTAAAATCTGTGAATTATACCTCATTGAAAAATGTCCTTAATCGACTCTGACATGTTTTATTGGAGGCAGAAAAAATGTTTCAGTATGATAGATAAGGTTAAAAATGTTACTACTCTGATCATTTACTCTAGTGCCTGGCAAAAAACTCCAAAGCCAAAAACCATTTACATCATTCATCGGATGCAAGAGAGGAAGAAGGGGGGAAAAAAAAAAGCCTTATCTGACAGCCCATTTTAGCTGATGGGAGAAAGTGCAGATTTTCAATTTTCTGACAAAGTTATGTTGTTTATGTAGATAAGGGGGAAAACAAGTGTAACGTCGCTGCAGCATGCCATGAGGCCTGGAAAGGGGGCTTCCGCAGTAAACTATCCCCTGGCCACGCTGGGAGCTGAATGACCTGCAAAACCATACCTTCAGGCATCTGGCCAGATTATGCAGGGCTCTTTTTCCTCCTCAGAAGCAGCTGAGGCTTTTCAAACTGCCCCAGAGCCCTGCTGGGATACGACAACTCTACAAGCACAAAAAGTCCTTTCCTCCTAAGAAGCTGCAGAGGGGACCAGAAACTTACCAACAGAGAGGACTTTTAGAAGCTGACTTTTTGCACAAACATTGAGTTTTACAGTTTTCTCTGCACATTGACTGGTACCAGTGACCCCAGAGGTGGGAATCTAAGCTCCCAAGCTCTACATACCCTTCTGAGGGATGGGTCCCATGCAGTTAAACCTGGGTACACATTGGGACATCACTTGCAAATCCTATTAACCCTTCCCCAATGTTCGCGCCAATGCTACCTCCTTCCAGACCTCATAGACATGCTCCCCTAAACAGACTCGCCTTGCTCCCATTACAACAGCCAAGATCTCGGGCACAGCACAGAGGCGATGGGTCTGGGTGCTAACCTAGCTGGCTGGAGACAAATCTCCTGTCGAGGGCTAAGCAACTACGTGGTCTTGGACCAGCGACTGCCTCTCCCTGTGCTTCATCTGAAGGGGAGAGGATGGCAGAAGCTGAAGTGAGGATCTCCCAAGCACTGCACCTAATACCCTGGGTACAGGGGCTGGCGGTGTTCGCTGTGGGAGGGATTTGGACCCCAGCTCTCACCCATGAAAGTAGACTCCGTTTAGCAGACTGACTGCTCGGAAACACGTCCGGTGATATTTTCCAAAAGTAAGTCTCTCTTAGGGCTTCCCTGGTGACTCAGCGGTAAAGAATCCATCTCCAATGCAGGAGCCCCAGGAGATGTGGGGATAGATTCCTGGGTCTGGAAGATCCCCTGGAGGAGGGCATGGCCACCCACTCCAGTATTCTTGCCTGGGAAATCCCATGGACAGAGGAGCATGGCGGGCCATAGCCTATAGGATTGCAAAGAGTCAGACACAAGAGATTTAGAACACACACAAGTCTCTCTTAGGCCAGGCCTAGACAGGATTGTTTTCCAAATAGACCCCAACCCCGTGGGACTGAAGTTCATTATAAACCCAGCAGATAACTCATCTGCTCAACCCACGTCTGAGGAAAAGCACCTCAACACCATGGTCCCAGATCAAGGTCACCTGGGTCAGATAGAGGCAGGAACTTCACAGGAAAATTGGTTACAGATCAATTAATGGGATTAAACAGTAAGCAAGAGTGAGAGGGAAACACACAAAACCCAACGTTGCCTCTTCCCAAATTCATGGTTCTAGGCAGCCAACAAACACCCTGCATCTTTGAGCCACATGGTCAGAGCTCATGTGGCTGGTAGGACTTGCAGACATGTTGGTTTCAATGTGTAGAGGTGTCATTTCAGTGCCTCCCCTGACACCTTCCATGCACAAGCCCAGAAGGCAGCATTCCCAATGACTTTGTGCCAATCCTACCTCCCAGAGTTGGAGATGCTGATTAGCAGTAATGGCATTTATAAACTAGTAACATTAAAAATTAGGAAATGCAAACAACAAGGTCTTACTTGGAATATAGCGCAAGAAACTATTTTCAATATCCTGTGACAAACCAAAATGAGTGTTACACACACAAACTGAATCGCTTTGCTATACAGCAGAAATAACACATTGCAAATCAGTTACACTTCAATTTTTAAGTGAAAAAAATTAGGAAATTCCACATGAAAACATACTGTCTTTCAAGAAAAAAAAAAAAAATCAGGATTTTTCTAGGCCTACCTCCTGTTTCTATCAAAAACAAGAAGACATTCTGCATCTATGGCCAGCACTCACCGAGACAAAACCACTGTAAACACAAGACATTGTCACAGACCAGAGGAAATGAAAGCAACATGATGACTAAATTCAATGTAGAATCCTGGACTGGATCTTGGACCGACCAGAAAAAAAGGCAGGGTTGGGGCGGGCAGTGCATTTATGGGGAAATTGGTGAAATCCAAATAAAATCTTAAGTTCAGCAATAGTAATAGACCAAAGTTGGGTGTCTTTGTTATGACCTTTGTCCCTAGGGGATGTAAGTTACTAATGTTAAGGGGAAACTAGGTGAGGGGTACATGGGAACATTCTGTATTCTCTGCAACTTTTCTGTAAATCAAAAATTATTCAAAATTTTTAAATTTCCTTAAGAAAAAAAGTCAAATGGAGAGCAAAACTCTTTAAGACCACTTCTTTTTTTTAATTCTCTTTAAAAAAAAAATGGGGGTAGTTGCTTTACAATGTTCATTTCTGCTGTACAATGAAGTAAATCAGCTATCAAGCCAAGAAGATATAGCAATTGTAATCATTTATGCACCAACATAGAAGCACCTAAATATATAAAGCAAATGCTAACAGCCAGTCCAAGACCACTTCCTACATATGGTCCACCTCACTTACTGGTTTACTGCTTGGAGCCCAGAGCGTTTTGAATTCGGGACACCCCTCCCTCAATACCTCCTTCAGTGGGTGTGTATATACTGTCTCCTGGGGCACATACCTGCCCGTGTCCTGGATAACCTGGTCCACATACAGGACTTGGGGTTCCTTTGGGAAACTGTGGGGACCCCCAAAATCTGGTTGGACCTTGGTGAGCTGAGAGCAAGGGAAGGGGGTCTCCTGGGACAGCTCCAGGGGAGATGATACCCACCAAGCTTCCTGAGATGAGGATGAAGGACCCTAAGCAGAGCACCTGGGCACTCAGCCCAGGTAGGGGTGCCAGGCAGCTTTCCCTGTGGTCAGTGTCAAGAAGGTGGGAGGTGTTCTCCACAGAACACCTGTCACTCTGCGTACCCCACCCTGGTGTTCTGCTGTCAGAGAGCAGACCTCAGTGTACCCCAGCTTCTGTGCAGCAGAGCCAATACCTCTATCAGAGGTATTGGCAAGTACCTTACCTCACCTCTGAGGGCAGGCCCCTCATTTATATCTCCCCAGAGCACCCACCCAGGACTGAGCACCGGTTCTCACCTCTAAGGATTTTTGCTGAAGGACCAGTCCTAGGGCTGAAGGTCAGACATCACCTGTGTGTGTGCCAGGGGGTGGGTGGGGGGTGCTTTGCTGAGCTCTGCCGGGAGCACGGACACTCAAGACCAGCTCTCTGACTTCCAGGAGATGACCACTCTGCCGGAGTGGTCATCTCCAGGTCACAGGACAGGTTACTGGAGGCAAACATCACCTGGGGGTGACGCCCTCAGACAGTCAGGAAGGGGCTAGAACACCAACAGGACTTGGGAGGACACTGATGGTCAGCGGAGGAGTGGGAGAGGAGGTGGGCAAAGGGGAGGGAGAGAGATCCACACCAGGAGAGCAGAGAGGGCAGGGAACGGCCATGGTATGCTCGGCTGCAGAGGTAGGTCCTGAGTGACTGCAGCTTAGGACAAGCTGGGGGCCAGGGCGAGGGTGGCGGCCAGAGCAGGACAGCTGCAGGAAATTGGAAATTTCCCTGCTATCTCCTGGGGAGAATGTACAGTCACAGTAGCACACAGAGAGCCCTGGAAGCTAGGGCAATCATCTAGGAACCACTACCTCGGGAGCACCCAGGGACCACATCCCAGGGAGAGAGGGCACCATGGAGTCATGTTACTCCTAAATTCCTTTATTGTCCTATGACCAGCACCATTACCATGCAGAGGGATTCTGTTTTTCAAAGTGTTGATATTTTTAAAGGCAATCATCTCAAATAGAACTCAGTGCTTTTAATTTTGAGATTCCTTTATTTTAAATTTTTTTACTATTAGTTTTATTCAAATTTGTTTGGGGCCTCTGCCCCCTGACCTTTTAGCTGGCCACCTCTAGCCAGATCCCAATACTTGGGTTTTAGAGCTCAGCTCTGCCTTCACCTGTGGACGCTGGGCACCCTCTGTGCCTCATTGTCCTCATCTGTGAAATGGGCATAATAAATCCAGCACCCACCTAAGCAGAGTTGCCATGAGGTTTAAATGAGCTAATAGTGTCAGCTGCTGCTCACTGACCCTGGTACAGAGAAACCAGTCCTGAGTATCAGTGATGCACCCCGTGCAGGAAATGAGCCAGGGAAACGGTGCCAGAAATACGCTGTGGGCAGATATGGCTGGGCATGAGGCAGAGGAGAGCTTCCAGAGGCTTCTGTGTAAGAGTGACCTCATAGGGGCTACATTCCAGGGAAAATAGTCCCGGGGGTGAGGTTAGGTCACAGTGATCCCTGGGGCTAGCTCTGCAGGGCAGGCCTAGCCTAGGCCTTCACAGACCTGAGCCCTGTCCTGGCCAGATAAGAGCAGAGTCCAGCATAAGGGATGGGTGAAGTGGGGGGTCCATTACCCCACCCCAGCCATCCTGCCCCAGCCCAGGTACCCCCCTCCACCGCACATCCCCACCACACAGGCTTTCCTTTCAAAGAGCCCTGTGCTTTATTTTGTTTCAGAAATAGGGTCATAAAATGAGTGTATCTTTCTGGTTATTAATTTTCTGCCTTTTTTTTTTTTTTCTTTGCTTATTTGTCTAAATGGAAGATGTTTTATTTCCTAACCAGCTGCTATATGAAGTGTGAGGAGCAATTTAAAACCCAGTTCTCTGTGTGGCTGAAACTCTATCAGTTGAGGTTGAAAAAAAGGATTTTTTTCCCCCTTGCTGGAAAGAAAAGAGACAGAAAAAGAGAAAGAAAAGCAGGCAGGAAGGAAGGGGCCCTTGATTAAGTTTGGTTTACTGCTGCATTTACTCAGGTGATTCCCTTCTTGAGTCAGACTGTCAGGCTGGGCCCCCCAACGGGATTCTTGCCCCATGCTGCCCAGGCCCAGCTGCTACAACACCACCACCTTGGCTCCCAGAATTGCTACACACCTTTTGTTGTTGTTGTTCAGTTGCTCAGTTGTGTCCAGCTCTTTGCGACCCCATGGACTGCAGCACGCCAGACTTCCCTGTCCTTCACCATCTCCTAGAGTTTGCTCAAACTCATGTCCATCAAGTCAGTGATGCCATCCAACCATCTCATCCTCTGTCGTCCCCTTCTCTTGCCTTCAGTCTTCCCCAGCATCAGGGTCTTCCCCAGCATCAGAGCTGTATCAGCTCTTCGCATCAAGTGGTCAAAGGATTGGAACTTCAGCATCAGTCCTTCTAATGAATATTCAGGGTTGATTTCTTTTAGGATTAACTTGTTTGATATCCTTGCAGTCCAAGGGACTCTCAAGAGTCTTCTCCAACACCACAGTTGAAAAACATCAGTTCTTCGGTGCTCAGCCTTCTTTATGGTCCAACTCTCACATCCACACATGACTACTGGAAAAACCATAACTTTGACTATACAGACCTTTGTCGACAAAGTGATGTCTCTGCTTTTTAATACGCTGTCTAGCTTTGTCTACACACCTAGCTACACACTGGCTGCGGGCAAAGGGTGCAGAAATGAGTGAGGTGGTTGGCGTGCCCTGAGTCAGCCGGGGCTAACTGGGCTGTGAGAGGATGGGGCCCAGGACTTGGTCAGGGCCGGGGACAGGGATGACTTGCTGGTTGGACCTGCGAGCAAAGGCTCCTCAGAGTCTGCAGAGCTGCTGCCTGCAGGTTCTGTCCTGTGCCCCACCCCACCCCCAACAGGCCAAATATAGGCCAGGCCTCAACCACCTGGAGACAGGAGGAACCAGTAAGCCTGTCCCCTTCTCCCTTGGGTGCCTGCTCTGTCAGTCACCAGGTCTGGTGGCCAGTGTAGAATGTGTCTCTTATGGGACCTACAGATGAGAGGGCTGAGGCTGTGTGCCCAGCAAAAGAGACACCCAGTAGCCATCCAGACAAGATCCTCGGTGACTCTACTTCCTGCCCGAAACACGCTGTGATGGTTGATCTTACAGGTCAACTTGACAGGGCCACACGGTGTCCAGGTATTTGGTCAGATGTTATTCTGTGTCTGTGAAAGCACTTTTGGATGAGGTTAACATTTAAATCAGCATGTTCGGCAAAGCAACTTGCCCTCTCCAGTATGGATAGACCTCATCCAAACCATGGAAGACTTGAATAGGATGAAAGGCTGACCTTCCCCCAGGTAAGAGAGAATTCTGCTGCCTGAGACCTTCCTGGTATGACAGTAGCCTGCCAGCCTCCAGACTTGGATGTCGGTTCTGCAGATTTGGACTTGCCAGCCTTGATAATCATGCCAGCCAATTTATTACCTTGTGTGTGTGTGTGTGTGTGTGTGTGTGTGTGTACAGTAAGTCCCCTACATACAAATGAGTTCCATTCTGAGAGAGCATTCATTAAGTCCAATTTGTTCATTACTCCAACAAAGTTAGCCTAGGTACCCAAGTAACACAATCGGCTACATAGTACTGTACTGAAATAGGTTTATAATATTTTTCACACAAATAACACATAAAAAGCAAACAAAAAAATAAAGAAAACATTTTAATCTTACACCTTACCTTACACAGTACCTTGAAAAGTACAGTAGTACCAGCTACATCACGTCTGCTTTTATACTGACTTCCAGACATCCTAGGCTTAAAATAAAGATACTGTACTACTGTACTCTATCTGTGAAACCTGTATGCTGGTCAAGAAGCAATAGTTAGAACCAGACATGGAACAATGGACTGGTTCAAAATTGGGAAAGGAGTACATCAAGGCTGTATATTGTCACCCTGCTTATTTAATTTCTATGCAGAGTACATCATGCGAGATGCCAGGACGGATGAAGCAAAGCTGGAATCAAGACTGCCAGGAGAAATATCAATAACCTCAGATATGCAGATGATACCCCCTTATGGCAGAAAGTGAAGAGGAATTAGAGAGCCTCTTGATAAAAGAGAAAGAAAAGAGTGAATAAAGCTGGCTTAAAACTCAACATTCAAAACAACGAAGATCATGGCATCAGGTCCTATCTCTTTGAGGCAAATAGATGGAGAAACAATTGAAACACTGACAGACTTTATTTTCTTGGGCCTCAAAATCACTGCAGATGGTGACTGCAGCCATGAAATTAAAAGACTCTTGCTCCTTGGAAGAAAAGCTATGACAAACCTAGACAGCATATTGAAAAGCAGAGACATCACTTTGCTGACAAAGGGCCATATAGTCAAATCTATGGTTTTTCCAATAGTCATGTATGAATGTGCGAGTTGGACCATAAAGAAGGCTGAGCACCAAAGAATTGATGCTTTTGAACTGTGATGTTGGAGAAGACTCTTGAGAGTCCCTTGGACTGCAAGAAGGTCAAACCAGTCAATGAAAATCCTAAAGGAAATCCAACCTGAATATTCATTGGAAGGACTGATGCTGAAGCTGCGATACTCTGGCCACCTGATGTGAAGAGCCAACTCATCAGAAAAGACCTTGATGCTGGGAAAGATTGAAGGTAGGAAGATAAGGGGACGACAGAGGATGAGATGGCTTGATGGCATCACCTACTTAATGGACATGAATTTGAGCACACTCTGGGAGATGGTGAAGGACAGGGAAGCCTGACATTCTTCAGTCCATGGGGTCCCAAAGAGTCGGAAATGACTGAGCAACTGAACCACACAAACTACTGTACTCTGTACAGTTCTGTACAGTGAAGTACACAACAGAACCACCTGTAGACGATGCACACACGTGACAACGTGTGCCACGGAGCTAGCTTATGTGATCGGATGTGGGAGCACACATTCCCATATTTGAAACTTTACAACTTGAAGATTCATCAGTAGGGGACTTACTAAAGGTTTTTTTTTCTCTAGAGAACACTAACATAACTGCTGCCCTGAAAAATCACAGCCAGAACCTTACTACCCAGCTGCTGGGAACCTCAGTGGAAGGAGGGGAAAATGGAGTGATTCCTGTTTTCTTCCTTAATATATTTGGTCATGAAAAAAATCAAGCATCATTGTGTGTCTAATTCAGTGTCTAAATGGAAATATCCAAGACTACTGGCATAAAACAAGATATCACTGTCTGTTGAAGACTCTTGGTGCAGAGAATGAATGACATGATTGGCAGCAGTTAAGTCCTCAGTATTTTCCATCCTAAACTTTCTGAGATAGATCCCCTTGGTTGTCCTATTTCACCTGGTGTTTCACAAGGCCCTTGAGAGCAAAAACAATATCTTTTCTTTTTATATAAATTAAATTCCTGTGTAATAAATTCCAAGTAACTATCCCAATCATTTTTGCCCTGTGTCTTTATCACATTAAATATTGCTGCCAAAAATGTTTAATCCTCTGAGAATCCAAGAGCTCCTGATAAGAGATCATTCCACAGGATTCTAACCATAAGAAGAGATTTGAGCTGGTTTCCACAGGGCCCTTCAAAGAGATGTGGGTTCATCACAGGTCAGGGAAACATGGGGGCTGATACCCAGTGCCCCAGGAAATATTCAACTTCACCTGCTCTCTAGCCCTGCTGTGCAATGGGCCCTGTTCCCATCTTTATCAGAGTTCATTCAACCTCCTTCTCTTTAAGAATGGCCACCATCCTCTTTTGAAAATGTTTTTGGAGTTCTCTCTCTGAGATCATTGAGAGTAAGATGACCTGTTTAAATGCAGAGAAATGAAGACAGGAGGAAAAATCACTTTATTCCACAAAAAGTTATTTCAGCATCTACTGTGTACAAAGCATACTGTGCTAAGCTGCTGAAGATATAGCCATGGGCAAAGAAGCTCACAGCTCATCTTCTAGTGGCTGAGACAACCAATAAATAAGCAGGTATACAGATGAGTAAGCCTGGTCACTTCAGCTAATGATAGCCACCATGGCAGAGACAAAGCAGGTGGTAACAAGTGACCAGCTGGGTGGACAAGTGCTCAGGGTTATCTTCAGATCTAAGAAGCCCAGAAGACACCTCTGGGGAAGGTGAAGTACAAGGGGCAATCTCAGAGAAGAGCTAGAGGCAAGCATCCAAACAGGGAACAGCTGGGCAGGTTGGGTCCTGGTGTTGGGAGACAGAGAGAAGGCTAGCATCTGAAAGCTGAATGAGAGAACAGGCCAGCGGCCCAAACTGAGGCCAGAATCAAAGGCTAGACCAGAGCATGTTAGGCCTGACACGTATGTGGAAGGAGCTGGATTTTATTCCAAGGTATTGGAAAGCCACCAGAATATTTTACACAGCTCCTGGCAGAATCAAGATTGGTATCTGCTTCCCACACACAAGGCTCCTACCAGCAGGTCAAACCCTACCCAACAAGTCTCATGCCATCTTGTCCCACCCCCACCCCCAAGCCACCCATCCTTGAGTCCAGAAGTGCCCTTCACCACATCTTGAGATGAAGTCTCCAGCCCTGAGTCTGTCTGGTGATCCTCTCGTGATACTCTCAGACTGCGGAAACTGTAAGTATTAGTCACTAAGTCGTGTCCAACTCCTTGGGACCCCATGGTCTACAGCACACCAGGCTTCTCTGTGCTTCACTTTTCCCGGAGTTTGCTTAAATTCATGTCCTTTGAGTCAGTGATGCTATCCAACCATCTCGTCCTCTGTCACTCCCTTCTCCTGCCTTCAATCTTTCCCAGCATCAGGGTCTTTTCCAATGAGCGGGCTCTTCGCATCAGGTGACCAAAGTATTGGAGCTTCAGCTTCAGCATCAGTCTTTCCAATGAATATTCAAGGGGTTGACTTCCTTTAAGATTGACTGGTGTGATCTCCTTGCAGCCCAAGGGACTCTCAAGAGTCTTCTCCAGCACCACAGGTTGAAAGCATCAATTATTCGGCACTGAGCCTTCTTTCTGGGCCACCTCCCACATCCATGCATGACTACTGGAAAGACCATAGCTTTGATTAGACAGACCTTTGTCAGCAAAGTGATGTCTCTGCTTTTTAATTCTCTGTAGACAGCAATGAAATTAAAAGACACTTGCTCCTTGGAAGAAAAGGTATGACAAAACTAGACAGTGTATTAAAACCACCTACTGCTATGTAACAATTACCACAAACATAGCAGAATAAAACTCCATCTGTTTATTACCTCACAGTTTCTGTGGAGCAGGGGGCATGGCTCGCTGTCTATACTTCTCAGGGTCTCACCAACCACTGTTAAAGTGTTGGCCAGAGTTGCAATCTTTCCTGAGGCTTAGAGTCCTCTTCCAGGCTCACTGGGTGTTGTAGAACCTTGTTTCTTGCCATGGTAAGACTGAGGCTCTCAGCAAACCGGGGCTGCCACAGATCTCTGCCACATGCCTTCTCCACCATGCACCAGTTTGCACCATTCAAGATCAACAAGAGAGCATCTCTGCTGTTTCAAGTCTGACTTCTAGACCCACTTTGAAAGGGTTCACCTGATTGGGTCAGGCCCACCCAGGTGATCTCCCTTTTGATTAACTCAAAATTAACTGATTTGGGGCCTTCATTATATCTGGAGACTCCCTCCTCTTTGTCACACACCATGTCCTTTTCACAGGTCTCTCACTCACATTCAAGGGGAGGGAGGGATGCAGGGCATGCACACCAGTGGGAATCACAACCACCTGCCATACTGCCCTGATGGAATTCCATCCCAGCCAGGAGGACAAGCCTGGACAAGTGATGGCAGAGGTGGTGAGCAGGGGACAGGGTGCCATGGGAGGGCATCTCGGCCACAGGAAGGACTTGCTGTGTGCCGTGCCCACCACTGCCTGCCACCCAGGAGCATAGCTCAGCCTCTCTCTGCTCACACATGCTCCTCACACATTCTGTGACAAGTGGCAGTGGCTTATTCATCATTTCAGATTGCAACTTTCTGTTTTCTCAGACACCCACTTTAATACCCTGACATTTCTGTAGCGCCGTAACATTCTGTCAATAGTTTATATCTCCTTCTCACACTGATCACCTTTTCTGTTGAATTCTTGGCCCTTCCCAATCTTGGTGTGTGATGCTTACCGAGAGGTTCAGAGTCACTTCTCCTCACTGCCCGTACCACTGATTTCCAGTAAAGTGTGCTACATCCCCACATCAATTATCTCCCAAAGCACTCACAGCATATGTTCCAATCTCAGGATAGATGCTGCCTGAAAAAAGGCAGCTTGCCTAAGCAGAAATTCCTTGCCTGCACATTACTAGAGGTCTGTTTCCAGATCCCACAGGTGGGTAAAACTGCCCCTGCACTTTTTACCTGACTTTCCATCTGCCCCAAGTCTGGCTCATCAGCAGGACCCCGTTCTCTGCAGCCACACTGGACCACCAGGCTGGACCACCACCATCACCTGTCCCAGGCCATGCAAGCACTAAACTGCGTTCCCACAGTCTCCCTTTTCTTCTTCAGTTCCTCATCCACGTCACAACAGGAGTGGTCTTCTGAAAACATGGTGTATCACTGCTTTGGAGACATCCATGTAGGGGCTTCTCATTGTATTAAGGAATGCGATGCAGGCTTCCCCCTGTGGCCCACGAGGCCAGGCAAGACTTGGCCACGACTCACCTCTTGCACCCTTCTCAGTCAAGTCTGCCCACATTCCAGACTCTGGCCTCAGGGGGGTTCTTTCAGCTCTTCGTGTTCTTTCTACAGCAGAGTGTGCGGGCATGTGCTATTCTCTCCATGGCCTCCCATCCATGGATGGAAAGATCAATCTTAAAATAAATGGTGTTGGGACAAATAGACAATTGTTTGGAAATGAGAAAAACAATCCTTAGCTCCTGTGAAGCTCCTACCTACCATGTAGGATTGGACTTAAACACTAGTTTCTCGACTGGAACTCCCCCAACCACACCAACTAAAACAAATTTCCTCTGCTATTCTTCATCACACTATGTTAATTGTTTGCTTCATATTACATGCCATAGCTTTCAATTATTTTATTAATTTTCTCATTTACTTTTTTTTTCTTGTCTCCATGCTATAATGCAAATTCTAGCAAGGCAGGGTCCTGTTAGACCCTGACATGACAGGACAATGTCATTGGTCCTGCCACTATCACTTCCCTGGTCATCAGATTGCCTGGCACACAGTACAAGCTCAAAAAACTTCTGTAGTATGGAAGAATTAATGAGAAACTAACTCTGTGGTGTGAAAAATGTAAGTTCATTGTATGATTTGAAATGTAAGCAGGACAAAGGGAAGGTCTTTGTCACACTTCATAGAAGAAGCCATTCTAAAAAGGTACAATAATTAAAACAGTAGCATTTCCAATGAAGAGTTAATATAGGTACAAGTCAATGGAATAGAATCAAAGGTCAAATAAATAAGCAAACCCATCATTCAAACATTTAAACAGTCGCTTTTCAAATAAGCAGGAAAAGATTATTCAAAACTTGGTCTGGGACAACTAACTAACAACAAGGAGAAAAAATAAGTAGAGTCTGACTTCATTCCAATGAAATAAGTGAATTTGGATTGTAGTCAGTTCATTTGAATGGAATGAACCATAATATCATAGAATAAAATTTCTATTAATTAGAATGTAATCTTGAAATGAAGATATCTAAGTATGACACTAGAGAAAATATTGATATATTCAACCATGTGAAAATGAAAAGGTCAAACTTAAAAACAATTATTGTGGTAGAAAAACTTCTAGCCAAAATGGAGAAAAGAGATCAGCAACCTTTCTCCCCAATAAAACAACTATAGAACTGGAATAAAATGTCAAAAGCAAACATTTAAGGACTCTGGAAACTGACCAACACAAACAGCAAATTAGAAGTGTTTATTCAAGAAAAACTGGTAGAAATTTGAGAATCTGTGGCTTTCTTCCTAGGGCTGCCCCAATTTACTTCTTCAACTCGGTTGGCACAGTAGTTTTGTCAGGGAAAAACTGGCTGTAAAAAACATCATTTTACTGCCAAAGGGGGCTGACCTGTCTTGGAATGGAGGACAAATCTGCACCTGATGATGCTGTCAGTAAAAGCTGCAAACTCAGAAAAAAATCATTGTGGGGAAACCCATAGTTAGGCTAGTGTGAAACGGTAGTCCCACTTAGGCTGAGAGATGGAATAGCCAGAAATGTAATGGGGAGAACCTGGAAGAGCTAACTAAGCTATCCGCACCCCTTTGGCTGCCTGGAGAACCTCTGGCATATGCAGGTAAGACTCGAGAGCCCAGAAGAAAATAAAACTAGATCTTGAGGCAAAGTTGCCTCAACTCTTAGGAAGCAATGCTTAAGAAGCCAGAAGTTTTAAAAACTAAGCACATATATAGTGCTCGCTTCGGCAGCACATATACTAAAAACTAAGAACATATATCAATAGTCACACACCCTTAGAAGACATATTGTACAGACTAAGTGTAGGCAAGTGCAGGAAAAGTAAATAGGAAGCAACACTTTAATAGGTACAAAGTTTCTTTCTGGAGCGATGGAAATATTTTAGAACAACATAGTGAGTTTACTGAATACCACTGATTTATACACTTTAAAATAGTTAATCTTATGCATGTGAATTTCACCTCAGTAAAAAAAATTTAAATTAAAGGAATGTGCTCAGAGGCACTAGTGGGTAAAGAACTCATCAACAAATGCAAGAGATGTAAGAGATGGGGGTTCAGTCCCTGGACCAGGACAACCCACTCCAGTATTCCTCCCTGGAGAATCCCATGGACAGAGGAGTCTGGTGGGCTACAGCCCAGAGGGTCAGTTGCAAAAAGTCAGACATGACTAAAGCAACTTATCAAGCACTCTCAGTCGCTCAGCCATGTCTGACTCTTTGCAGTCCCACGGACTGTAGCCCACCAGGTTCTCCTGCCCATGGAATTTTTCAGGCAAGAATACCAGAATGGGGTGCCATTTCCTATTCCAGGGGATCTTCCTGACCCAGGGAATGAACCCGCATCTCTTGTGTCTCTTTGACTGGGAGGCAGATTCTCTACCACTAATGCCACCTGGGTAGCCCAAATAAAAGAATACAGAATGGCAATTATCCATACCAAGTACAAAAATAGCAAAGTATAAGCTTAAAAAAATAGACCTAAATGAAAAATGAAAATTCTAGAGTGAAAAATACAGTGATCAAAATGAATATTCACTAGATAAGCTCAATACCTGAGATGGCAGAATAGAACAATGATAGGAAAATAAAACTTATCCAACATGAATAACATTTAATAAACAGAAACAGACTTATGGGAATTATCAAGTACACTAATACACATATAGTGGAATTTCTTGAAAAGAGAGAGCAAGATGCAGGAAAAAAGAATATTCAAAGAAATAATAGCCAAAAGTTCTCAAATTTGATGAGAAAGTGTAATCTACAGATGCAAGAAGCTCAAACAAAACATAATATAGGATAAATATATTGTATTCAGCCTGATGAGAGCCAAAGACAAGCAAAAAATCCTACAAGCAGCAAGTGTAAAATGACTCAGTGTGTAGAGGAATAACAATATGACTAAGAGCTGACTTTGTACCAGTGAAGCCCAGAAGGCAGTGGAGTGACATATTCGAAGTGCTAGGCAAAAAACTTAAAGCTGTCAACCAAGAATTCTATAATCAGCAAAATAATCCTTAAAAAATGAAGACAAAATATATCCCCAGAAAAACGCTAAGAAAATTCGTTGTTAGTTGACCCCCCTTACAAGAAATGCCACAGGAAATTCTTCAGGATGAAAGGAAATGACCCCAGATAGTAACTCAAATCCATGGGAAGAAACACAGAGCCCAGAAATAGTAAATATAGGTAAGTGTAAAATTTATATGAACTAAATTTTTTTTTATTTTTTCTTATCTTGCTTCTGCTGCCGCTAAGTCACATCAAGTCGTGTCCAACTCTGTGCGACCCTATAGATGGCAGCCCACCAGGCTCCACCATCCCTGGGACTCTCCAGGCAAGAATACTGGAGTGGGTTGCCATTTCCTTCTCCAGTGCATGAAAGTGAAAAGTGAAAGTGAAGTTGCTCAGTCATGTCTGACTCAGCGACCCCATGGACTGCAGCCTACCAGGCTCCTCCGTCCATGGGATTTTCCAGGCAAGAGTCCTGGAGTGGGGTGCCATTTTCTTATCTTAATTTCTTCTAAAAGCCTAAGATTGAAAAGAGTAATTCTAGAATGTCATTATTGGGCTTATAATGCATATAGATGACAATAATACTATAAAAGAGGGGAGAGTAAATGGGGCTATATTGTAGCAGAATGGCTAAATTTTACTTGAATTAGGTGAGTGTTAACCTGAAATAGTGATATCTCAAGCTGTGTATTTTAAACCCATAGAGCAATGACTGTGGAAATATATATATATATATATATAATAGAGAAATAAAAATGGCATAGTAAAAATGCTTGTTTAATACAAAGGAAAGCAGTACAGAAGGCACAGAAAAATCAAAAATCTATGACTTCTTAAAAATTAATAGTAAATGGGTAACAATTGGAAAGGTGCACAGGGGTGTCACAGACCATAGGCTTGGTTGGGAGTTATATAGGTGTTCACAACTGATTATCATGGAACTGTTTCTGTTCTGTGCATTTTTCTACATCTGTGTTATATTTCATTTAAAAAAAAAAAGCTTTAATAGCCTTAAAGAAAAATATATTTCATTAAATACAATGAAAATTGTATGTCTTTATTATATAATCAGTTTTTATAAATCAAATGGGCAAACAATTATCAAATAGAAAAACAGAAAATTCAAAAAACTAGAAGTACAGGTGTCTAATAAACAGTTTTTAATAGTCAATCTCAGAAATCCAGAAAAGTTATTTTAATTATATAGTAGACATGTCCAACAATAAAGGAATTTCCATGTAATAGGCAGCTATTAATCATTTAAAATAGCAGTTTAAATAATATTTTGATATAAAATCATAGTCACAACATAGTAAGTGAACAATATAAATAACAGAAAACTATTTGAATATTGGGAGGTAAAGCCCTTTATATATTAAATGAAAAGTCCATGTTATAAAACTGAATATAAATCATGATCCATTTTAAAAAAGAAATCTATGTGGAGATCAAACCAGTCAATTCTAAAGGAAATCAACTCTGAATATTCATTGGGAGCCTGATGCTGAAGCTGAAGCTCCAATACTTTGGCCACCTGATGCGAAGAGCTGACTCATTGAAAAAGACCCTGATGCTGGGAAAGACTGAGGGCAAGAGAAGAAGGGGAAGATAGAGGATGAAATAGTTGGATGGCATTACTGACTCGATGGACATGAGTTTGAGCAAATTCAGGGAGCAGGGAAGGACAAGGAAGCCTGGCATGGTGCAGTCCGTGGGGTGGCAGAGTCGGACACAACTGAACAACTGAACAACAACAACAAAAATATGTGGCTATGTACCTATGCCTCTGCATAAGAAACAATGGGATGAAATGTTTCAAAAGTCTGAGTGCCTGTCTCTGAGTGCTGAGGTTAAGATGATTTTAATTTGATAATTCTTTAGATGTGTGTTCTAAATTTTTCACGTGCATGTATTAGTGATGAATGTTAAAAGAAAAAAAAAGGTATTTTTAAATGAGAGTCCAAGAAGTATGAAGCATTGTTACAGCGAAGCTGTGGGACACAGCAGGGCAGGGAAGGTCCTCCCTCATCCACCATCCCGTTTACCCTGTGTCAGCAGGGATTTCTTGATTTTATTTTAGATCAACACCTAATCTACAGCAGCAAGATGACTGTCCAAATCTCAATGCTCAGGCAAGCAGTAAACATGGAAACCTCGGAAGGAGCCCCCCAGCCCACATGACAGAAAGCCAGCGGAGAGGGAGGTGAACATTTCCTGTGAAAATATGCTCATGCCTAGGGTGGGATCCATACAGGTAGCATGTAAAAACCCAGAATATTGAAAGTAAATGTGAAGGCGTGCATGCGGTGCTCATTCACTCAGTCGTGTCAGACTCTTTGTGACCCTAAGGACTGCAGCCCACCAAGCTCCTCTGTCCATGGTTCTCCAGGAAGAATACGGAGTAGGTTGTCCCCTGCCCTCTGGGATTGAACCCACTCCTCCTGCTTGGCGGGAGGATTCTTTACCTCAGAGTCACCTGGGAAGTCCAAATATGAAGGAAAATCCGTAAAATCTCTAGGAACTTTGTTAATGTTGTTATTTTTGACCACAGATCAGATTATTTTTTACTTTAATTCTGTCATGAGGAACGCCAGGATGTCAACAGAGACCGCTGTCTGAGCCACCCAGAAGGTGGACGGATACAGCCAAAGCCGCCAACACATTAGCAGACCTCCTAGGTGTGGACAAAGACAGCTGTGCTCACCCATCAAACCGTCTCGGGCAGAGTTAATAAAGGCTTCCTCTTAATTCCTTCTCCCCAAGATGCTCCGGGGAGGGGCACCTTTTAGCAATTATTACGCGCATAAAGTGAGTCAAGATTACAGCATCTAATAACCACTTCTCAGCAAATTTTTCAGTCTCTCTTTTCTGATGGGCAGTAGGAGCTGTCCAACTGTGCCCAGACACACCTTGCAGACAGAAGCTGAGAGTGGGGTTGGGGGGGAGGGTGGTGTCCCAGAGGATAGCAGGAGGGCAGGGTGCCTGCCAGCCTCTTCTAGAGTCAGGTTCATGCCAGAAAAAGCCAAGCACTGGAACGATCAGGAGAAAGAATATAGGGCTCTCTGACTCCCCTTCCCCCACAATACCTAATCAAAACCCTAAATAGCAAACATACCTTAAGTTTAAGAAAAGAGTCCAGTTTTTTCCCATAATGTCCAGTCTGATTTTTGAAGTTATCATATTGGTTTTCCTCTTTAATACTCTGCTTTGTGGTGTCTTCAGCACTTTGCCCATTCATGACATTGGGATGGTTTTTTTCCTATTGCCCCTTTGAGAAAACCTCCAGGTTATGCCTTTCTTCACAACCAGATGAGTAGCACCATTCTGGAAACTCATGGGAAACAGCTGGGCTGACTCCTGAAACCTTCTAGGTGAAGGAGCCCAGACCTCGCTGCATGACTGTCCACCAGACCTTTGCCTTTTTAGGAAACACGAGCAGCAAGTGACCTGGTGGAGGAACCCAAAAACTGGAAATCAAATTGCTCTTGTTTGTTACTGCTTTCTTTTTGTTCCAGACTTAGAGTGCACAATTTTTTTAGAAAATGGAAAATAGTCTCGGATGGTTGGGCTTTTCTAGCTAATTGTTAGACAGAGATGCTTGTGTATCTTGGCCAGAGCACATGTCATTAAAGAAAAGGGTGGTTGGGACTCAGGGGTTGCTCAGCCCTCTCCAGAGAGAGAAGGTGCAGATCAATCACCCAGCCACAGATGGGCATGGACTCTCCGACTGAGTCCTAGAGATGCCGTCCTTGCAGTCTATTGCATCAGGTGTGGACCAGGTTCTAAGCCTGATGATCATCCTTTTAATTCAACTCAGTGAAGTGCTTTTACTGCCCTGACAATATTCTTTTGTGTGCCAAAGGAAGTGAATAATAATTAAAGGGCCCTTTGGACAATATCCTTCTATCTGAGGAATCATTTACTCAAATAATCTAATTTGTAAAAAACCTCTTCACTACCTTCCTACCCAGGTTCCATTTTCTTTTGCATATATTTTTGGCACTCAACTAATGATGGATAGAGGGAATTAATACATGGTTGATTGCATCTCATAAAGATACTTGGATGTATTTAAGATCACTAGCAGCTTTTTTTTTCTTTCCAGCACCTGATAATGTAATGTGTTTTCTGAACATGTATATAAGACACACATTGATACTAAAAGTTGTATTCAGTATAGCCTGATAAAAAGGATGACACATCAAAAGCCAAAATGAAAGTCTAATGTGTACTATAATCATTTAAGAGATTAAAGAAACTAGTGTAAGATTAAGGCCACCAAACATTCTCTACTCACTACCCATATCCATGAAGGTGATACTGAACAGCCATGAAAAGATGGCAGGACTTCGGTGCCCACAATGATGTGACATCCATACTGCGGCAGGCATTTGTCATCACTTGCCCTAGCTATTTCTGAAAATACGAACAAATGCATGCAGTGGTGAAAGATACTCAGTATATCCTGAGTGGCCTCTAGAAGCAGAGGAAGGAACATGCTGTCAGGGCCGTGCTATGATATATTTTGTAATATAATTCAGCCATTCCACCACGTGTCCCAAGCCTGTTAAGCAGAACTTTGGGTTTCAGGTCAATGTGAAAAAGACCCTGATGCTGGGGAAGATTGAGGGCAGAAGGAGAAGGGGACGATAGAGGATGAGACGGTTGTATGGCATCACGGACTCGATGGACATGGGTTTGGGTGGACTCCAGGAGTTGGTGATAGACAGGGAGCCCTGGCGTGCTGTGGTTCATGGGGTCACAAAGAGTCGGACACGACTGAGCGACTGAACTAAATTGACTGAAAAATGAGCTGGGACTGCCCATTCGGACTCAGGAGAACGTGGTGGCTCTGTGCTTGGGCTCTGCAGCAGACCTTTCTGGACCAAACCCTGGCTGTATGGTAGGTACCCTTGCCATGTGACCTTGGGCAAGTTACTCTTCAAGTCCTGCTTTCCTTATTGAGACAGGGACTCAATACCAGTCCCTGAACCCCAGGATTTTTATAAGGATTAAAGTAGTTGGTCCGTGCAAATTAGCACATTGTCTCTTAAAAAAGTAAATGATCAAGAGATGTTAACCCTCATTTTTAAAGCAAAGAATAAATTCATAGTGAACTTAAATCATTTCCCAAAGTAAATTCTGTGAAACAATTAGAATATTAATAGGTGCTCCATGGGATAAATAAAAAATTACCTGGTCAGTTGAGGGAGATAAACAAAGTTGACCTGGTTTCTACTTCTCCAAGTCTTTTAACAGGTAAAGGGAATTGTGACTATCTCACAATTGATCAGGATTTTGTGAATGGTGAGCTGAACAAGACTGTAAAAGAAATACCCAGCACATTCAAGATGCTGTTAGGGGTAGACTTTTGTCAAGAACTTTAGCATAAGGCTGAAACACAACCAGGAAGGTGTCCAGGATAACCCTGAAATCACCTCCAAACTCTGAAGGAAGAGTAACAAAGTGCAGGATTCTGCTTAGATGAAAAAATAGACTCAAAACGGAAGCTTCGGTAGAAGGAAAGTATCTCCATAAACTGCTAAGGATGTCAAGTGAGGAATGGACATGATCAAAACTTGACATTTGTTTTGCCCTCTCAAGGGGAGCATGATTTTGAAGGAAATGGTAGCCAGTGATGAGTTTTTTCCTAAAGCTATGGATTTTCCAACTAAGCTTCATTTCCTAGGCAGAATGCTCATGCTCATTCCTGACACTTGGCAACCTCCCACAAAACTCTCAGTGGAAACCCCAGTGACCGGGTCTTTGGTCCACTGACTGACCCTCCGCCTCCACTCTCGGATCTTAGACATCTTTCAGTTTGCCCTGTGTAGGAATCCTTTAACACTTGCCAGGTTCTGAGACAGACAAAAGGAAATCACTTTGGCCATCCCCCCAAGCCCTCTGCTTCACTTTCTCCAGGAAATAGTTTCTTACCAAAAGTGATCAAACCCAACTTGACCACCACACGAGACACAGAATAATCCCTCGCCATTCTGAAAACCCCATTCAAAACACTTTCAAAGCATGAAATCACTCTTGTCCAAAGCTTGCACATAAAAGCAGGCATATTCCTAATGGTCTACAAATGCTTTGTTACACCTGAAATTAACACAACCCTGTAAATCAATTATACTTCAATAAACAAATTTTCAAATGCTTTGTAACAATAATAGCCTTCTTACTTGTTTTATTGAGTACGTAGAAAAGATGACCATTTTAAGGGGGCGAACTGGCTGGTTTTAAAGAGTCAGTCTCCTCATTGAACAAAACTTCATTGAGCCCTAAACATGATACACCATGTCTCTCATTAATTTATATCAAAACAGACTCTTGGGCTTTTGAGCCATGGTGGCTCAGTGATAAAGAATTTGCCTGCCAATACAGGAGACCTGGGTTCTGTCCCTGGTCTAAAAGGATCCCACGTGCCAAGGAGCAGCTAAGTCTGTGAGCCACAATTGTAGAGCCTGCGCTTTGAAGCCCAGGAACCGTAACTACTGAGGCCACATGCCTCGACTACTGAAGCCCAAACGCTTTAGAACCCATGCTCCACAACAAGAAAAGCCACTGCAATGAGAAGCCCATGCACTGCAACTCAAGAGTACCCCCCACTCGCTGCAACTGCCAACGAAGACCCAGAACAGCCAAAAATAAATAAATAAATGAAACTTAAGAAGAAGAAAAAAAAAACAGCCTCTATTTCTTTTTAAAAGATATGGGAAAGCAAAAATAGATGCAGGAAGATATACTTTCTGTGTGAGCAATCTTAGCCAATTCTCTACGAGATTCCCCCAAGTTCACCTAAGTCAGAGTTGAAGATGTGCCTGGAATGATTGTGTAAGTGAGCCCCTTACACTCCAGGAAGCTAAGACAATTGTTCACCATCAAAGTGCTCAATGATGAGAAGGGCAAATCCTGATGAGCAGAAAAGGTGACACCCCCAGCTTCCAATGTCTCCCCCTGACGAAGCCAATGAGTTTCTAAGGAGCCTTTTCTTCACAAAGAAATACGTCCTCCTGGAGAAGGAGCCGTGCAGCCGATTAAGACATTTCCCAAGCATCTGCTAACCTACTCACAGGCATCATTGCTCCCTAGGGCCTTGGGACCCCTCCACCTTCCTGAACGGAGTAGCTGAATAGGTAAATGGGTTATATCAGGCCAGGAAATCAATGTGTATACTGTGTTCTCAGCCACAGATGAGCATGTCGAAGCCATTTTATTATAGCTCTAGGAGCCGTATTGATCCAGCTGTAACTACTCGGAGGTGGCCAGCACTCCAATGAGGACGCATCCTTCTGTCCATCCAGCCGCCTCTCCCCACTCCCTACCCCCCCGACTCAGTAGTGCTTAGAGAGTAAGTGTTTGCAGATTGGATTAATTTAATGTTTGCTTAATCAAAACTGACTGCCCTGGAACTTAAATGCTATTAATTACTAAGAGAATTCAGAACTGATCCTCTAACACGGCGACGCCAGGGAGGAACAGCAGCCCTGCAGAGAAGGAGACGCTCTTAAGGAGATTCTGTTTGTCATTCTTTCCAGATGTTCATTTCATTTCCTTCTCCACTTTCACCACCGCCGTTTATGCAGCCACTTTCCCCTGCAGCCTTCTAGAAAATACCTGCTGCTCTCGTCACTCTTCTTTATGGTACAAATGGTGTGTGCGTTTCCCCAGCCTCTGATGTCGGGCAGTATTCATCACGTCCATCTCCCTGCTTCTCTGGTCAAAGAGCACCCATTGTGCCCTGCTGTTAGTCTCCTTAGGGCGCTTTCCCAGAGCACCTAGAGCTCCTCAAAGATAGGGGCTGTGACTTACCCATTGGTCGCAGCCCCAGTACCAGTGCTGTGCGTGGCATGTAGTGGGCATCCATAGGTGTCTGCCAAACTTCATTTGGACAGATAACAACGCCCACCCACTTCCCAGGGACTCTTTGTTTACAAAGCCCTCTTCTGTGTTGACATCTCTCCAAGGACAGCATCTCAGAAGCTTTGGTTCAACTGGTACCTCCATCAAACTTTCCATCTACTCTGCTCATGGAAAGATAGGAAAGTCTTTCCTTGAAACCAAGATCTAATGGCTATCTTGATCATGAATTAAACACCATCACAAGAGAAATGGGAAAGGATGTGTCTGCCTCCAGATCTATCCCACTGTTTTGGAAAATAGTAACCATGCACCACAACACACCACACAGCTCAGCCAGAGAGCTAGTGAGAACCAGGAGGGAGGCTGGTGCTTTCCCCCAGCAATACCAGAAGCTTTTAATAAAAATACCATGCTCTGTAGTCTGGCTGCAAGCACATGCAGTGTCTCTCCTCCCCATTAGCAATAAGTAGTCCCACCATCCACAATACACAGTACACAATACATCTGTGTATTGTAGAGAGAAAGCATGCCCTGCTGCAAGCAAAATTCCTCCGCTGAGTGTGAATGCATGCTAAGTCGCTTCAGTCCTGTCCAACTCTGTGACCCTATGGACTGTAGCCCGCCAGGCTCCTCTGTCCATGGGATTCTCCAGGCAAGAATACTGGAGTGGGTTGCCATTTCCTCCTCGAGGGGATCTTCCCAACCCAGGGATCAAACCTGCATCTCCTGCATTGGCAGGCAGATTCTTTATCACTAGTGCCACCTGGGAAGCCCCCTCTACTGAGCAAAGGCCTCAAAGGCAGCCACCTCTTGAAGCAGAAGCCCTCCTCCAGCGGTTCTGCTTCTCAGCCTCCAGCAGACCACTGGGGGGCTTGCAGCAGTTATTACAGGGTCTCCAACTCACAGGCCTACAGTGAAGCAGCTGATGAAGTCCATGACCAAAGCAGGCAGAGTATATGTCAATACAGAGGGGTGAGGCCCCCACCCAAAGAACGAGCACAGACTCCTTTGTGCATTCTTGCCAGCTAGTTCCCTGAGGAACACAGGGTCAGTCTGAACAAATCTTACTTCTGCCAGAGAACACCCGATCATGCGAGGCTGGCAACAAACTCAACTTTTAAAACCTACATATGTGCATGCAAGCTAAGTGACTTCCGTCATGTCCAACTCTTTGTGACCCTATAGGTTGTAGCCAACCAGGCTCCTCTGTCCATGGGATTCTCCAGGCAAGGATACTAGAGTGGGTTGCCATGCCCACATTCAGGGGATCTTCCCAACCTAGGGATTGAACCCACATCTCCTAAGGCTACTGCATTGCTTGCATATTCTTTACCATTGAGCCACCACAGAAGCCCCAAACCTACATACATCATGCAAATGAGGTCTATAGTTTAGTTAACAGTATTGTACCAACATCAGTTCCTGGTTTGGTAATGTATTGTGGTTACATAAGATATTGTCATTGGGAGAAGCTGGGAAGAACACAGAGACTCCACATAGTATTTTTACAGGTTTTTTTTGTGTGTGTGAATCAAATTGTTACCATTGCTCAGTTGTTAAGTCATGTCTGACTCTTTGTGACCCCATGGACTGCAGCACACCAGGCTTCGCTGTCCTTCACCATCCCCCAGAGTTTGCTCAAACTCATGTCCATTGAGTCAGTGATGCCATCCAACCATTTCATCCTCTTCTCGTCACCCTCATCCTCTTCTCACCCTCATCTCATCTCATCGCCCCCTTCTCCTCATGCCCTCAATCTTTCCCAGCATCAGGGTCTTTTCCAATGATTCAGTTCTTCAATCAGGTAGCCAGAGTATTGGATTTCACCTTTAGTCCTTCCAATGAATATTCATGGTTGATTTCCTTTAGGATTGATTGGTTTGATCTCCTTGCAGTCCAAGGGATTCTCAAGAGTCTTCTCCAACGCATAGTTCGAAAACATCAATTCTTTGGCACTCAGCCTTCTTTATGGTCCAACTCTTACATCCATACATGACTGCTGGAAAAACCATAACTTTGACTGCAGAGACCTTTGTTGGCAAAATGATGTCTCTGCTTTTTAATACACTGTCTAGGTTTGCCATAGCTTTTCGTCCAAGGAGCAGGTGTCCTTTAATTTCATGGCTGCAGAATCATGGCTGCAAATTACTTCAAAGCACAACATTAAACACACACAGGCCAAACTGCGTACCTCAAGCAGCCACTGGTTTGCTCCCGTAAGTGTGTTGACATCCCTTGACCAAGTCCAAACAGGATTAGTGGCAGCCATGACTCCCAGTCCAGGTGGGATGAGGACCCACAGATTGATATGAAACCCACTTATAGCCAACTCAGCTACTGACTTCCTGACCCCAAACCTGTTCCCTGGAGGTGACACCTGCTCTAGATTTAACTCACTGAACTCCTGCCCATGAAGCCCTATCCAGACTTTTTAAATCAAATCACCATGGCACCACACAACACCTACTAATTCATATGCATTTTGCACAAATAATTCTTACTTGATGAATAGAGCGTCAGACTTACAATTCAGCCACAGTGTGGTAAATTACACTGGCCAGATTAACTGTATAAAGAACATGTCTCAAAACAATGATTTCAGTTCAAGCTAAGGAGGAACAAGTGCCCTTTCTTTCATTTCTAAATTACATTTTCAATCATAAATATTGAAAATTATGCTTCTGATCACTGCTGTCACCTTATGAGTAGTGGCACATGAGCCCCACAGACACACGGATTGTTACAAAAGGAAAGCAAAGGCCATTAGAACACCCAAACCACTTTGAGTTTTAAAGGATTTGTTCCCCCAGCCCACAAGATTGTAAAAACATGGCACCCTTTGGAGTTTCAGGAGGCAGAGAATGACAGTCCTGTTTGCACACTGGTGGTTAAATATATGAAATTATTACTCTGGGTGCATTTTACCACCTATTATGTACGAGCTAGTTCAAGTGTTTCACAGGTAACTAGGGTAAAGCCATTACCCAACTCAATGGACATGAATTTGAGCAAACTCTGGGAGATAGTGAAGGACAGGGGAGCCTGGTGTGCTGCAGCCCATGGGGTCACAAACAGTTGGACATGACTTAATGAATGAACAACAACAGCCAGAGATGTAGGCAGGCAAATAGTCTAACCTTCTGCATGGCAGACCCTTAAAACATCTGAGCTATAAGCAAAGGAGTTTTTTAATATAAAATGTGGGCTAGAAAGCTCATCTTCCCCTCAAATAATAGCAACAGCCAAAGCTTTAAAGATGGAGACAGTTTTCAAAAGAAAAAAGAATGAGATGTTATGGCTGCATGGCTAGGAGAGTGGTAGGGAAGAATTGGAGCTGGCCACTTGGTTCTAGCTTGGTGAAAGGAAGGCTACAAGAGCCTCTGCTAGAAACGCATGATTAGGGAATAATCAGCTTGAAATATTATAGTTGGTTTAGTTCACCAAGTATTTAGAAATTAACCTGAAAATAAAGAGTTTCCTGCAAAGAAGAAATTACCCACCTCAACCAATGAACTCTATCCTCCAAGACATGTACCCTGGGGCTATCAGGTATAGCCAGAACTAGGTTTAACTCTTCTCTAGATCCACATACATGTCAGTATGTAGAGGAGCCCTCAACAGAATCTGTCAGTCTCTCCACCCAGCTCGGCTGCATCATGGATGTACTGGCCACCCTCCTTGCACTGGATCATGCCAAACCAAAGCAAACTGAGACACCACTAAGTTGCACGTGGAATATCTCCTATTGTAAAGATATAGCCTGTAATATATTCTTTGCAATCCTGCACTGCAGAAACTTCATCACATTAAATGTATATTCCTATCATTTTTGAAGGATAACGTTTTTTGAAGCATGAAGTTTTATAGACCCCGACATAGTGGTCTTTGTATAGAGCAATCAGGGCCCTGCCATACACCCTCAGCAGTTATATTCTAGTGCATGTGCCAAGGGTGTTCTGCTGCAAGCATGTGCCAGAGAGTTAATGACAATGGCAGACAGCAATTGGTGAATTAACACCCTAATCATCTCTCCGATCAGCCGGAACATCTCTGAGGCTTGTTTTAATACTCTCTCAGAGTTCCCAACTGATAGAGCCTCAACTGCCCAGGACAGAAACCTGTTTTGACACACCCTGAATTGTCTTCCCTCACTTCTCCCCCAGGCCAGATGGGATCAGGACCTCAAGATTTCCTCTATGCATCAGGTTTCTCCAGAGAAATAGAAGCAATAGGGTGTGTGTGTGTGTACAGACGTGTAAGGAATTGGTTCACACTATTAGGGAGGCGATCAAACTCAAAATCTGCAGGGTGGGCTGGCAGACTGAAGACACAGGTAAGAGCCAGTGTTACAGTTCAAGTTCAAAGGCCGTTTGCTGGTAGAATTACCTCTGCATGGGAGAAAGTCAGTCTTTATTCTATTCTGGCCTTCAACTGATTAGATGAGGCCCACCCACATTCCAGATGTGGCCTCACACCCATAACCTGCTTTATTCAAACTCCACCCATTGAAATGTTAATCTCCTCCAAAAACCACTGTCATACAAACATCCAGAATAATGTTTGACCAAAATATCTGGGCACCATGGCCTACCCAAGTGGATACACAAAATTAACCATCATGCCTCCCTCAGGAAATGGCAACCCATTCCAGTATTCTTGTCTGAGAAACCCCATGGGCAGAGGAGCCTGGCAGGTTTTAGTCCATGTGGTCACAAGAGCCAACATGACAGAGCAGCTAAACCATCACTACAATCTCCCTCGACCACCCCTTCCTTTCAGGGTGTCCTCAGATCACCACTCAGATAAAGAGCTTGCCGTCCAGTTCTTCAAATGGGATCTGTTTCTGAGGAAACCCAACTTAAAGACATTGTGCCTTTGGCAAACAACAGCGTAGAAAATAAATGCAAGTTTAAACATTTCCACTCCTCTTTCAAAAGCCCAGTGACCCATGAAAGAGTTTGGCCCACAGTTTGGGAACCACTGCATCACAGATGCTAGAGGGTTTTTTTCGTTCGTTTGGTTGGTTGGTTTTGGGGAGTTTTTAATTGAAGTACAGCTGATTTACAATGTTGTATTGTTTCTGACATACAGCAAAGTGATCCAGTTATATATATATATAACTGGAGCAGTTTTATATATATATAATGTTGCAGAAAAACCCAAACGAACTTTTTGACCAACCCAATATATATATTCAGACACACACACACACAGACACACACACACACACACACACACACATATTCTTTCCATTGTCAGTTATTATAAGACACTGAATATAGTTCCCTATACTATAAAGGAGAACTTTGTTCATTTATGTAACTAGTGTACATCTGTTAAACTCCTAATGTATCCCTACCTTCACCTTCCTTTCTGTAACCATAAGTTTCTTTTTTGTGGTTGCTTCTGCTTTATAAATGAGTTCATTTGTACCATTTTTTGAGGGCCCACATACGAGTGCTGTCATATGAAAATTGTCTGACTTACTTAGTCTGATCATCTCTAGGTCCCTCCATGTTGTGCAGCTGGTGTCATTTCATTCCTTTCTATGGCTGGGTGGATATGCCCACACCGTCTTCACCCGCTCACCTGTGGATGAACACTTGGGCAGCTTCCATGTCTTGTGCTGTGCTTAGTCGCTCAGTCGTGACCAACTCTTTGCGACCCTACGGGTGGTAGCCCGCTCTTCTGTCCATGGGGATTCTCTAGGCAAGAATACTAGAGTGGGTTGCCATGCCCTCCTCCAGGAGATCTTCCCAAACCAGGGCTTGAACCCAGGTCTCCCACATTGCAGGCGGATTCTTTACCATCTGAGCCACCAGGGAAACCCTTGTCTTAGCTATTGTAAATAATGTGCTATGAATGTTGGGCTGCATGTATCCCTTTGAACTAGTTTTCACCTTTTCCAAGTACATGCCCACAGTGCTGGAGTTTAATGCCTAGAAAAGGCCCCCATGATCTCTGAGGCCATGTAAACACAGATGTTTCCATAGACATTGATCATGATTTTAGAAAGACAGCAGCATCCTTAAAAATGACTCCCACATTAGGACTGACTGGGCTATCCCAGAAGTCCCTCTCCAGGGAGCTTGCCACTTCACAGAAGGGTAGAAACCCTTCTCAGAAATATATCACAGTGCGGAAGGCAGCAGCGTTTCCATTTCAAAACAAATCCCTTCCTCCGAGGGCTTAGAATATACTCACAAAAGAAAATCCATTTTTTGACATTCCTAAAAATGCACGATCATATCCTATGTGGCAAGACAAGACCAAGTGACTCATTGAAGTCATAATCACTGCAAACTGATTGCATTGTTGTCTTTGAATGAGAATCGCCAGAGGACTCAAGCTCCGTTGTCTCAAGAACCCTAGGCAGTCATTTGCCGCATCACGAGACCCAAATCATGTGAAGCTGAAGATCATCTCCTCCTCTTTGTATTTCATTAGCAGAGATCAGGTTAATAAAAAGTTTAAAAGTTGACTGCCTTCCCCCGGAGATTTATTTAGACCTCCTCCACGGGGATGAACTGGGAATGGCAGCCGACACTCATTTCTCCAGAGCTCGCTGTCATCTCCCTCTGTGGTCCCTGAAGTCTGCCAATTAAAGACCTCCTGGATGACATTCCGCTGCCGAAGTTATGCACACATAAATCACGGTAATAAGAGAAGATTGTTATGTTAACCTTCGTCATGCAACCCTTTTCCTTTTGTGAGAAATACGGAAAACATTCATCCGTCTGGCACAAAGGAAGCGACTTCCCAGCAAACGCCTGGGAGACTCTCCCGATGCTGCCGCTTCCTTGTGGTTAGAGGCGGTGCCTGGTGCACCAGCAGGCATGACTCAACTCAAAACGCCAAGCACCGAGGCCGTAAACCAGGCGGCATGACGTCACAGACAGGATGCTCTGAAATAAACGGGGAGCTGGTTCTATCCAGAGGAACATTTTTCCATGTTTAACCAAGCAAAGCTGGCGACACTACTGAGCACACAGTCTCAAAGGTCAATTCTGAAGGAACCTGGTTCTGGGGAGAGTTGTCAAGGGCTTTCTGCAGCTGTGGAAGTAACCCACCCCTCCAGGTGACTGGAGTTTTGCTCTCTGTATGAGGGACTGGTGTGCAGCAACTGTGAATTCCACTTGGATGGGAACAATTACATCCTCGGCTGAGCCCCCGGGAACAGGCCACGGCGGCACCCGTGGACCTGAGAATCGAGGTGCACACCCTGGTGTGATCCCTCACCTGCATTGCAGATCTTCATGGGCTGCTCTCGGAATTTCCCAGAGAGTCAGCTTTGAAAACAAAAAAAAACAAGAAGAGAATTCTTTATTAACAACAGAGTAGATATTAATGATGTGTTAATGACTATACCTACATGTTCACTTTAGAAGCTGATATTATTTGAATGATTTGAAAAATAAACATCTAGACATGAACTGGGTTGCTCCTCTCTATAATATGGCTTCATTTTATTAGCTAACCCCTAGTGGCGCTAATGGTAAAGAGCTCGCCTCCCAGTGCAGAAGACATAAGAGATGTGAGTTTGATCCCTGGGTCAGAAGGATTCCCTGGAGGAGGGCATGGCAACCCACTCCAGTATTCTTGCCTGGAAAATCCCATGGACAGAGGAGCCCGGCTGGCTACAGTCCACAAGGTCACAAAGAGTCAGACCTGACTACAGCAACTTAGCACGCACCTACGTAAGGCTAGGTTTGTCTCTAGCTTGTGACTCGGGTACCTGCCACCCAGATGTAGCCCCTCCTCAGAAGCTGCCTCACTTGGGATGTGCCAGTCGGGGCTCCAGCCTGGGTCAAAATCCCCCTCCTTTCATTTCTAAGAGCCTGATTCTCAGAGCTGCTACCCAAGCATGTCCCGCCTGTGTAGAGCAAGTTCACAGCTGAAAAAGGTCCTGGTTCTTTCCTCTCAAGTGATGTTTTTCCAAAGGAATTAAGTTTTTCTAGAAGGGAAACAAAGTGGTGTGCGTTAAAGGGGTTGGTGGGGGAGGGATGGAACAGAATTTCCGTTACCACAATTTCACAATCAGAAAGAAACTTCCCTCTGATTCTCTCCAGAGCAACCCACATGCTCTGTAAATTGTCCCAAAATAACCCATTGCATCTGATGCTATTGAATTCTTGGCACCTGGCGATGTTGTTATCTCATTCTCTTATCTCCTGTTATTCTTTTCTTTGGAAATGTAGAGTGAGATGCTTTTTTCTTTAATCTGGGGTGGCCAACCTTCCCCATTTACCTGAGATGAAAGGTTTCCACGGTGTGGGACTTTCAGGGCTATAACCAGGGAAAAGTCCCAGGCCTAGAGTTGACTCTCTTGCCTCCATTAAGCGAAGCATTTGTCTCTGGTGTAAGCCTCCCAATACATGACAAATTAAACACAGTTGCACTGTTTTGTAGTGTCACGTATAGCAGACCGTCCACCAGGCTGTGGAAAATGGGTCCTACTTGGGAATCTGAGCAGGGCAGAGTCAATCGTTATTGAGAAGTAAGCCACCTTAAACTGGAGGGGAAAAATTGAGGTTTTGGGTGTTGCTACCGACTCTTAGGAGCTTCCCAGGTAGCACTAGTGGTAAAGAACCCACCTGCCAATGCAGGAGACTTCAGAGACATGGGTTTGATCGTTCGGTCAGAAAGATCCCTTGGAGGAGGGCATGGCAACCCACTCCAGTATTCTTGCCTGGAGAATCCCATGGACAGAGGAGCCTGGCAGGCTCAGTCCATAGAGTCGCAAAGAGTTGGACACGACTCAAGTGATTGAGCATGCATGCACTGACTCTAAAGCAGGAAATGATGAAGGCTTGAAGGAGAAGAATAGAAAACAATGAACACGGGAGCACATAGTCCTCCACAGAGGTCTTGCAAATGGTTCCAAACCAGTTCAAACAGTTTTCACCAGTTAGCACAGCCCCCAACAGAAACAGTTCCCCTGAGTTTCCCACATGAAATAACATCCTCTCCCCAGCATTTGTTGCCCAAGGACTGTCCCATCACAGACTTGCTATTTTTAATCAAAATACATAGGAACAATTAACAATATAGGAAGACAAACATCATACAATATCACTTATATGTGGAATCTTTAAAAAAAATGATGCAAATGAACTTACAAAACACAAAACAGACTCACAGACTTGGAGAACGAATTTATGGTTGTGGGGAAAAGAGGGGAGGGATAGATTGGGAGTTTAGGATGGACATGTACACACTGCTATATTTAAAATAGATAACCAACGAGGACCTACTGTAGAGAACAGGGAATTCTGCTCCATATTCTGTAATAACCTAAATGGGAAAAGAATTTGGAGAATGGCAGTGGGATTGGCATAGTCATTAAGTCGTGTCTGACTCTTGTGACCTCATGGACTGTAGCCTGCCAGGCTCCTCTGTCCATGGAATTCTCCAGGAAAGAATACTGGAGTGGGTTGCCATTCCCTTCTCCAGGGGATCTCCCCAACCCAGGGATCAAACCCAGGTCTCCTGCACTGGCAGGCAGTCTCCTGCACTGCAAGTATATTCTTTACCAATTGAGCCACTGAGCCACCAGGGAAGCCTGGATACATGAATGTGTATAGCTGAATCACTGTGCAGTACACCTAAAACTAATACAACATTGTTAATAAAAAACTTCAATATAAAGTAAAAAAAATTTTTTTTAAGTATAGAACCAGTATACCTGGTCTGTTACAGGCAAAAAAAGAAAATTCAATTTGGATTTTGTCATCTAAATAGCTGTGAGACTCCTGACACTTTCAGTCTTTTAAACCCCAGAGTATAAAAAGCACCATCACACTGACCAGTGGGTTGCAGCATGGAAACTGGCCATAAGATTGGATCACATTCCCACCTGCTCACCCAGGCTTTTGAGGAGAGGCTGGGACTCCTCCAGGGGGCATGATGTGTGTGAGTTGGACTCTGAAGCCCTTGGCTAAAACCACTGTTGGATTTTTTTCTTTATGCGTTATATTATTATTAGCTGGACACCTGAATTCTTCCACAAATCCCAGATCCAAATTAGACGTGTCACATCTTAAAGGGTGAGGCTGGAAGATAGAGGACGACATTAGTAATAGGGAGGCAGAGGAGACACCTGTGAGTGCTTCTGTTTGTGTCACTGAATGCTTCTCATGTTACAGCCGTAGGAAGCTGCCACTTTTGTGGATCCAGTTTTTATATCATTCATCCTAATACATTGTCTCCTAGAAGCCTCACAATAAGTGCACTGATTTTACCCTTCTTTTGTATGAGAACACTGAGGTGCGAGGATGCAATTCCAGTCCATGGGAGATCCCAGCTTGTCCCAGGTCTAATTCCAGACACTGTACTCTCACCCATGACCCTTTAGGGCCCATCTTTGACCTGATTCCCCAACCCTTTGATCCTCTCCCTGGCCCTCCCTGATATGCAAACTTCTGATGATGAAGGATGAGCAACCTTGACTGACCAAGTGTACCCAATACATGGTCACATGCAGGCGGACACATGGATGGGGGGTCAGGGTGGACTGACCGCCCTGCCTTGGGCAGCTGCAGCTTCACCCCACTGTGGTGGGAAGCTGAAGCTCATGGACCCTGAGGTGCATGTGGACTCTCCGGGACGAAACAGGCAGGGCCCCTTGGGGAGCCACTGGTCCCATGAGGTGATGCCTGGGAAGGACACAATGTGATCTCCACTCCTCTCCCTGCCTCAGGCCACCAAGGCTGGTGACCCAAATGTCGACGTTCCTGCCCAATGCTTCACTGAGAAAAGCCCGGTGCCTGCCACAAATCTCGCCCCTGCTGGGAGGTCAACATATAAGCTGTCTTCTCCCTACGCCCTAAGTTTATTTCACAGTTTGGACCTTGCCTGTTCAGTCTTGGAAATATCTCAAATATGCATATACTGTGTTCTGAAGAGCTTCCACAGACACTGTTTATTAGTCACTTTGATCTAATTCATCACACAGAAAAATCTCAAACAAGTACCAAGAGTCCTTTCAAGGGGTGGGGGGATGGCGCGGGGGGAATGCATGTTGAGACAATAAACGTCTGCCTAAGCCCCCAGTTCCCACAGCTCAGCCGTTGGTGCCATGGGTTCAAAAATGTAATTAAAAGGAGACCTCGATTTCACTCACCATTGTCAAAAGGCCGCGTCACCCCCTGGAGGAGAGGCGCGCTTTAGTCAATTTCCCCGTCCATGCCAAAGTTTCGGAGAGACCCTTCACTTTATAAATCAACTCACAGCTTAGAACATCCTGGCAGCCCCTTCAAGGAACCGAAGGGAATGACAGGCAAAGAGGGGATAACCATCATAGCTTGACTGGATACAGGTGTTTGCGTTTACAGACGAACCGCAAACGCCTGGATCTCTGACAGGCGTTGACGCTATCAGTGCATCGCAGCTATTATTGGCTCCGGTCGCCAAGGGCTGGGGGGCCTCTCCCTTAGCAACATCTCTGAGGCTGATAACATTTGGCTGAACTTTTCAGATCTTAACCTCCCTTCTGACTTTCTGCAGTCAAACCCGCCTAAACTGATCAGAAGAAGAGACACGCAGTGGGAAGACAAGTAAAATATTATTGACTGGACTGTTTCATGTCTATTAGGAAGAAAGAGCAGAGAGCGGAGGGAGAACCTTACAGCTTGACAGGCTTCAAGATAATCAGGGGAGGAATCAGGGCTGCACAGTAACCCTCGGTGAGGTTGGAAAGCATGGGCTCACGAGAGGTCATTGTTCTGTGCGGGGAAACAAACAGGGTGCTGGGCAAACAAGCGCAAGATTGCATTCCTCCGCCGGACCCTGCTCCTCCCCAGAGGCACCCTGACTCCTATGCCAGAGCACAGGCTTGAAATCAGGGAGCCCTGTGGCTCCAGAAGAGGTCTCACCCTGAAGGCTTTTTTTTTTTTTTTTCTGGCCTCAGGCACATCCCAGCACCTTTGTTCAAGGCAGGACCTGCAGACACAGACTATGCTGCCCTTGAAGAACTTGGCCCTGACAATTGGTATTGTCAATTTGTTTCACTTCCCTGCTCCTTGCCCAGGGCAGCCAGGACTGACCTCTTGACCTCTCCAAGTTTAAGTCTTCAGCAGTGTGTGTGTGTGTGTGTGTGTGTGTGTGTGTGTGTGTGTGTTGGAGGGCTGGTGGCTGGAAGGGCCCTGCTTGCTCTGAACGACCCTGAGGTCCGTCACCACGGCCTTCCACGATCCCACAAAGGGGTCATTTGATGGAAAACATGCTCCCTAGTGCCCCCAACCCACTGGGAAGGACAACACCCCACTTGATAACCACACGCAAGGTCAGGCTTGCTGTCCAAAGCAGAAGCCAGGGTCTCAGACACTAAGTCAGCCCTCTGTCAATCCCCAGCCCCACACCCCCTGTTACTCACCCCTTTTTTTTGCAGATGAGAACACCAGCAGACAGACAGGGAGGCCTCAGACACCCTGGTGCTCCCCTCTGTCCTCATGTCCCCTCATGGACAGAGGGGAGCTCATCACGTGGTCTGCTCATCACGGAGCCATCTCTCTTCCAGAGACAGGGCCTGTTTTCCCCTGCCGTGTTTCTACTTCACATCTCAGCAGCCTTGATCTGTACAAATAGTTGGCTACTGGTTGGCCACATACACTGTCCTCCCATCCAGGGGACCATCTGCTCCTCTGGAACCACGTGACTTTGTCACCAGGAGTTTCTGGCCCTGCAGGAAGAGTGGGTGAGTGACATTTCAGCAAAACTGCAGGACAGGGTGACAGAATTAGGATGACAGTACTAGAAGGAACTAAAAAGTCCACTTCTCCAATTCTTTAATCCCAAATACAGGGACACTGAGGCACAAGGCAAGGAAAGGAAAAACACTTGGGTTTATAAAAACCTGTCCCCACACACTTGCCTCAAGACATGCTCAGGTATATGTCCATCCAGGCTCAATACCTCCCGTTCCCATCCCCTTACTGCCCTGTACATGCTCATTGTTCTTTGATTTCCCTCCTAGGACCTGCCACAGAGCTTTCTAGAAGCCTGTTTCCATGACATGATGGTGATAATGATGATGATGATGACAGCAGCCATCAGGTACCAAGCATTGCACTACGCCAGGCCCTGGCCTAAGGCCATCACGTGGATCATTTCACTCAGTCCCCAACACGGTTCTTTTTGCATTATGAAGGCTCAACCCCATTGTGGAAGAATCATCACCATTTCAGGGGAAACCCAGAGAGGTGATGTATCTTGCTCAAGCTCACATAGGAGAACCAGAAGTCCAGCCTGCTTCTCTACACAGCCACCCATCAGGGTTGTCCCAGGGTAGGTGGGTCTGTTCCCAGGATTCTCACCATCCCCACGACCATGTCTCTGAACAGAGCTGCCTACCTCTCAGTCTCCAGACACTCCAGGGGTTTGACTTCCTGGAGACCTCTGGGAAACGGACCCCAACTTTCCCCTCCTGTATCAGCCGCTTCCTGGCTGATCCTCTTTCCCCTCAGCCCAGAACCCACATAGGTTCATCCAACTGGCTGCTCTCAGCTGCAGACTCAGTGTCCTCACTTTACCCACCTTTTCCCCACAACCAACCAAGTTCAAACCCTGTTCCATCCTCTTCCTTATTCACCATGCAGCGTGAGGTCTGCCACCTACAGACTTAGAAACATTTCTGGCCATACCTCCTTCCCATCTGTCTCAGTGAACCATCCTTCTGCTGAAGACAAAACCTTCTCTCTCCTCTCCTCCAGTCTCTCCATCATCACTGGCCCAAGGCTCCTCCAGCCTAAACAAACCACCCTCAACCCTCACTTGCTCCCCTTACCTGCTCAAGTCACCTATGACTTTCCTGCTGCCAGATCTAATGGGCACTTCTCAAACCTTACACTGGTGGACACTCCGCTGCATGTACCACTGGTGACCATTTCTACCATCTTGAAACTGTCTACCACTTTGACCACTGCTTTTCCTTCTATCTCCCTGACCACTCAGGCTCAGTTCCATCCATGGCTTCTGCATTCTCAACCTGCTCCTTGATGTTGGTTATCTTCAGGCTTCCACTAATAATCCTTACACCTTTAATTCCCACCCCAGGCACCATCCCACCCATTCCCTATAGACTTCAGACTTAGGTTCTATCTGGCTGGACCGTTGCCTTCAGCAAAAAACACGTGCTCATGCTAAGTGTCCAGTGTCTATGATTTTTTTCATGGTTATTAGGTAAGCTGGTTTGGGATTACAGGTGGCTTCCTGAGGTGACTGGCCACGGGGGTAAAGTGTGCTGATGACAACCAGAGGTGAATTTCCAGGTCAAGGTCATTCTGTTCCTCATGTTGAATTAACGGTTAGTTCCCCAGCATGTGAAAGAGATGAGAGTTGGTCTCAGCTCTGATAACCAGATTCTACCAAGAGTGAGACCTTGAGCTTCTGAAGAGGAATCAAGAGTCAGCCACCTTCTTCTCCCACAATACTGCACACTACCATGTCCATCTGTCCTTGTTCTAAGCTGATCTCCACTTGCACCCTTTCTGAACCTGAGTCTATGCTTTAGAGAGGAGTCACGTGTTGATGATGGACAGAGCCAGCCGCCAGCTCTTCTGGGCCCAGTGCTTCCAGGACACAGGTCAGCCATGGTGTGGCTCTATCTTTGGTGCACTGGGCAGCCCCCAGTCATGTGCACTCCCCCGGGAATAGGGTGGCCCCCCTGTAGCTGCGTGATACCGTAACTCTGGGAGAGGGTTGGGAGGTGGTCATCAGGAAGAAGCACCCTCTTTAAACAGGTTTGACGTTGCTCTGTCCTCAAAATTGCTGCCCCTGAGGTACAAGGACTTGAAGGTGAAGCAGGTGATGGATCATTTCTTCTTTCTGTCCCCAATCTTAGCACCTCCATTCATGTCCATCCAAGTCTGAAAACACAGAGGGTTTGGGGGAGGAAGTTTGAGGCAGGAGGCCTGAATTCAGCTTCCCCCTGTGTCATTCACATGCTGATGACTTTGGAAAACTGGGTTGATTCAAGCCTAAGGCAACGAGTAAACCAAGGGCAGAGGTTATAGCCAGGGGTGGGGGTAGTGTCTTCCCAGGGTCTTCCTGGGCCCTCCTCCTGTGTGTCTCTCTGGGGGCCCCCTATCCATGCCTGGCTCCTTCTCACCTTCCAGGTTCAGCAGTCACCTCCTTGGAGAGGACTCCCTGCCACCCATAATAGCATAGTGCCAAATCCTGTCACTTTGTAACTGAGAGCTCTGTTTTATTTTCTGAAGAAGATATGAACGGGCTTTTTTGTTGTTGTTTTATTTCTTAATTACCTGGTGGTCTAAAAGTTCTAGATCTTAGTCTGAGGTAGAATGTGCCTGGCTCATAGTAGGTCCTCAATAAAGAGTCACTGATTTGCAAATAAAGGAATGAAAAACTGGTGATTTGACATCCTCCACCCTAGGGTAGGGTGGCGTCAGGGCTTTCAAAGGTCCAATTCTTGTATCTCAGTGGTTCTGCTTCTCATGACTTTCTCCTCCAAACACTTCATCAATGATATAATAGCTGGGAGTCCCCTGATGTTCGTATCCCCACTTTGGATTCAGGGTCCCTAAGACAGGGATGGGTCCCACAGTCACCCTGCACCCTTTCAGAAGAGCCCATCCTGGATCCAATGCCCCAGGCACTCCTGTGCACTATGTCCCCTAGAGAAAAAGAGAACTACTCCACAATAGATAGGATCAGACCTTCCCCAGGCAAGAAGTGTCTGTTGACACCTTCTTAGAATAGAGTGCTCGCTGAGCAGGGACTTTTATCCTCCCAAAGCCACTCCAGAGGAGGCCCAGGCACCCCTCCCCTCTCAAAACCCTTCTTCCCTTTGATCTCATATGATTTTCCCCAAAGTTGTGGCTCAGCTGGTAAAGAATCTGCCTGCAATGCAGGAGACCTGGGTTCGATCCCTGGGTTGGGAAGATCCCCTGGAGAAGGGAAAGGCTCCCCACTCTAGTATGCTGGCCTGGAGAACCCCATGGACTGTATAGTCCATGGGGGTCGCCAAGAGTCGGACACGACTGAGCGACTTTCACTTCACTTCATTTCAAACTTGTAAGCGAGATCTGACTCGTTAATTTGTATGTGCAACAAATCCTACTAGTGTCCAGAGTCATCAGCATTGTGTCTGGTGGTTCCACAGCAATTACACCCAAACCTTGACTGTCTGTCCTCAGGGGTCCTGTTCATCCTTTCTCTCCACCTGGACTACAGCCCCCTGAGGGCTAAGTGGGGGCCCCTCCCCCAACTTATGTAAATAAGACTTCACTAAAGAGCAGCATAGATAGAGCTCACTCCTAGGGAGTGCGGGTAGACCAACAAGCCATCCTGTTTGGCTGATATAGAGATACACCCAGGAAGAAAGAAATGACACAAGGGAAAAAATGAAAAAGTAGTTTGGGAGGGGGGAAGAATGATATGTAGAAACAAAGAAAGATTAAGGGCAAAAATTCATTAAGATTTTTCAAAAAAAAAAAAACTATTCGTGGTATGTGCAGGAGTGAGGGGCTATGAGTTGAAGGTTAAGCAGAGCTGTCCTCTTGGCCTGAACAGTCTAGTCTTACATCATCCCTCTCTGCTATCTCTCCATGCTATAAACCATAAGCGGCTCCATTCCAGCAATTTCCAGGAACAACCAGCAGTCCAGCCCTAGAAAAATCACCCCTCAGATGCAACGATGGTCATCAGAGCAGTGTCACCCCAAGTCCCGAGGAGATCCAGGCTGGAGGCAGCTCTGGTCCCTTGATAGAGGTTTTCCAAATGCCCTTGGCAGACTTCCCTGTGCCAGGCAGGCAGAAGGAAGCTGCCTGACAACCCTTCTGCTGTCCTCACTGCTTCTTAGTCAACCATGCCGCCCCAGCTGCACCTTGGCCTCTTGGGAAGCCAACGACCTGCAGGCACAATGAAGAGCGCACGTGCACGCATGCGCGCCTTACCCCTGCGGCTTCCCAGGCGGCGCTAGTGGCAATGAAAGCTGCCTGCCAACGCAGGAGACGCGAGAGAGGTGGGTTTGCTCCCTGGGTGGGGCAGATCTCCTAGACTAGGAAATGGCAACCCACTCCAGCATCCTTTTTTTATTATTATTATTTATATATTTATTTTAATTGGAGGCTAATTACTTTACAATATTGTGGTGGTTTTTGCCATACATTTTCACTCCAGTATTCTTGCCTGGAAAATCCCATGGACAGAGGAGCCTGGCGGGCTACAGTTATGGGGCTGCAAAGGGTCAGTTCAGACATGACTGAGCAACTGAGCAGTGCCTTACCCCTAATGGGCGGGCACAGGAGACGTCTGAGGTCCCCACTTGATATCACTCAGAAGGCTGCTGCTGCTGCTGCTAAGTCACTTCAGTTGTGTCCGACCCTGTGCGACCCCATAGACAGCAGCCCACCAGGCTCCCCCGTCCCTGGGATTCTGCAGGCAAGAACACTGGAGTGGGTTGCCATTTCCTTCTCCAACGCATGAAAGTGAAAAGTGAAAGTGAAGTCTCTCAGTCATGTCTGCCTCTTAGCGACCCCATGGACTGCAGCCTACCAGGCTCCTCTGTCCATGGGATTTTCCAGGCAAGAGTACTGGAGTGGGGTGCCATTGTGTTCTCCCAGAAAGCTGAGGTAGGGACTTCCCTGGTGGTCCAGTGGTCAGTGCTCCCAATGCAGGGGTCCCAGGTTCAATCCCTGTTCAGGGAACTAGATCCCACATGCCACAACTAAAGGTCCCCATGCTGCAACTAAGACTCAGGGCAGTCTGAGGTAGGCTTGTGTGACAGTTGAACAGGGCTCCAAAGGTCCCCTGCCATTTCTGTGGACCACCCCAGAGTTCAAGTCCAGAACAAGAGCCTAGAGGTCTCTGAAAGCCCCCAAGGATACCCCCTTGGTCACCGAGAGCCTGCCCTTTTCTGCTTGTTTCGAAGGGCTTTTCATATACAGACTCCTTCATCAGCAAGTCTGAATTTATAAACAGTTACTCTTATTCAGGAAAGCAGAGATGAGCAGTTTTATGTAAAAGTTACATCTCCATTTAAGAAAGAATATATAATTCCACATTCTACTGTCCCTCGAACTTTATTCCCGTTTATGTAGATCTTAATACAGTTATATAGTCGCAGGGCTAACGTCCCCTTTGGATGGTAATGAGGTCCTCTCGAACCCTTTAGCTGCTATAAAGTATGCAGAAGTTAAATGCACAGATGGAAAAAAATTTGTCTCAATTTTATACTTCTGCAAAATGGTAATTTTGTACTTAAAATGTACAAGATGGATGTTCAGAAATATAGGCTGATAGCCTAAATTATATTTGGTCATAATTTATGTAGTACAGTCCCAAAGAGATACAAAAAGGCAGAGCATAATTTATCTGCTGGAATCAGCGATAGCTTTGCTAAAACTACCATTTAGTCCATCCCCCACAGTTTTGAGCGGCCTCCGTCCTCAGGGCTCACTCTATTTAAGTTCCCCATACTGCTGTTTGATCACATATTGTAGTCTATAATTTGCCTATCATCTGAAGCAAATTTAGGTCCCAGAAGTTATGATCTCTATGTAGCAACCACTTTATTTGGTAAATGCAAAATATTTATAGCAATATAAAAACCAGATGAAAATAAAATTCCTATAATCATTGGAACATACATACTTTATCATTGGGGCTCATAACGACCGTCAGAGAAGAACTAGCATGTTGCCTAATAAAATTACCTTTGGATGTGTACTTGAACTTGCTGATGTTCGGGAACCAGAGAAACATGTTCTCCAGCATCCTTTTCATCCTGCCAATGACAGGAAATGCCAAGCATGGGCTCTAGATAGGGTTGCCCAAAAGGAAATTAGATGAAAGGCAATGGGCAAGTAAGTCGTTATGGCACCTTGAATACAGAAAGGAATTTCCAAGTAGAAACAAATTACTTGGTGAGGGCACTGCTCTGGACAGGTTCACACCCTTTCAACCAGGGACACTGACCAGATAATGAATGTTGACCATAACCCCATCTTTGAGCCAAGATCAGTGAACTTCTACGTTGATGAAATGCCTTGGGTTCTTTGGGCCGTCTTTCAATACCAGCCTTCTCACACTTCTAATTGTTTCTCTTTGTGTTTTCAAAATGTTCACTTGGGAGATGTTCAGGCTGGACCCTACAAAAGACCTGAGACCCAGTCTATCAATAGCTCCTTTAAAAAGCAGCTAGCTCTTCAAAAGAGTGTAGGGAGAAGCAGAGAGAAGACAGACCTCAACTAGAATGGACATCTGGAAACCAAAGTGATGGCATCTATGTAGTTAATAACAAAACACTTGTTGAGTGCATGTGCCATAGATTCTATTCCTTGTAACAACCCTGAAAGGTAGAGTTTGTCATTCTTACATGATCTATAAGCAAATTAAGATCTAGAGAGGTTGGTCGGTCAAGTAAGGGGTCTAGGTGGACGTAACACCCAAGTCTGACACCATTCAAGATGGTGGTCTCACCTGCTGAATTTTTCCATGAGCCAACACAGGACACCAAGCTTTCCAAGACACCTCTGCAAGAATATTGCTTCTCTATCCTCAGAATTGTCTCCACCCACCTCCCCCTCCTTCCATGCAGCCCTCAAGGTTGCCTTCAGCTGAGTGAAAATGAAATAGAGCCCCAGATACATCTCTCAGATAAAAGCTTCAACTGAAGCCTCATATATTTCATAGATACTAAAGAGCTCATGGCTCTTTGAAGACAAGTGTTAGTATTAATCATTGTAGTTGTTCAGATCATTTCCTCGTTTTTAACATCACCCAAGCCCTCCCACCAAAAAGGCACCATTTCTGGGTCCTAGGGAGCCAGACCCTAAAGGATGCACTGGAATTCTCTGGATACTTACCTCCTTCTTCCTTGCAACTTATTTCCAGTTCCAGCTTCTTAAGTCTAAGAGAATATCCCCTTTTCAATTCTTTTTTACCCCCAAAATGCTTAATTAAGCACACATTTCACAGAATTCTGCTTAAATCCAAGTGTAATTTTACAAGGTCTCTTTTAAACACTGTTTTTCCATACATCACACTGAAAAAAGGGAAAGAAAATGACCCCAAAATAAATGCACAACCCAAAATTAAAGAGGACGTAAGAAGGGCAAAGGAAATACCTTGGGCTAATTTATCCCCTGGTTCTATAATTGCTTCAAGACCAAACATAGGCCCTGAAAGTATCTGAGCGGGAAGAAACTCTTAACACACAAGAACTGTTCTGCAGTGGGAGAAACTGAGGTTCAGAAAAGAGACCAGTAAGGAGAACAGTTATGTTGTGAGTTGGGTCTTCCCAGGTAGCATGTGAACAATGAGTGTGTCCTTACCCTGCCATATTTAAAACGGATAACCAACAAGGCCCTACTGTATAGCAGAGAAAACTCTGCTCAATGTTATGTGGTAGCCTAGATGGGAGGGGAGTTTAGGGGAGAATGGATACATGTATATGTGTGGCTGAGTCCCTTCACTGTTTATCTGAAACTATCACAACATTGTTAATCGGCCATATTCCAATACAAAATAAAAAGGATTTTAAAAAAAAATTGAGTGTGTTCTCAAAAGTCAAGAACTATTGCACTTAGAGGTGATATCAAGAATATGTGACTTACAGAATCATCCATAATGAGTCACCAAGCCCTCCTCCGGCATGGGAGAGAAAGGCTTGTTGGCAAGTCTGTGAGAAGCTGATGGAGTTCATTCATCTGTCGTCTGCCAATCTGCCCTCCTCCCCATGCAGAAGCAGAAAGAGCAAGGAGGCAACACTGACTTTTGTCAGAAGCCTGCCTTGTGGGCACTTGGTTTGTGTTCTCTCTTTTGACCATAAATAATCTTGTGAGTGATTCTATAGCACAGGTACAGTAGAAGTGCTCTACGGTAAAGGCCAACTACTTTCACAAGGACACACACAAACAGATCACAATTCCTATAGACATGCTACTATAGAGGTTATTTCGGAGGGATAAACTACTAATGATACCTGGGTGGGGGTGAGGGAGACCACATTCAAGTTGCGTCTTGCAGGATGGGATGATATTTGTGATCATAGTTCAAGGAAGGGACAGAAGTGCACAAGTCCAGAGGAAAGGCTCTTTAGAACCCCACAGGAAGTGCTTCTCCAAGTGCTGAGCCAAAGGGCTGTGTTGTTCATCACCTTCTCAGAAATCATTCAAACCAGCACCGCCTCCCTGCCACTCTGCAGTCAGGAGCTCTTGATATGCAATATTAGAGAGTGCCAGGATGGGAAAGGCACCGCATAAAATCAAATTCTCTTCTATTTTAAGTTGAGTGGTGCACCGGTTCAGCTTTAAAACCTAATTTCTTAAAAGTTTCAAAGGGGAAAAAAATGTCCCTTTGCAATTGGAATCGAGTCCACATAAATTAACAGGCTGGCTCTCCGTATCCATCTTTCAGAACTTGCCCTGATTGTTCATTTTAATCAAGCGGCCCACATTCTTTGACTTTTCATCCTTCACTGCCCAGAATGATGCACTGCGGCTACTGATGACACGCAAATGTTAATTTTGTTCAAGTTCAAACATCGTCCAAAAAGGACCTATTTTAAAGACTGCTTGGCAAACACCAGCTGGAAATGAGGATGAACAGAATCAAACACCACCAAGAAACTCAGAGGAGAAAAAGCTCTGGTCCTCTGGAAACTCACAAGTTTTCATCTCTAAATCCTCCATCTCTCCCAGGTCGAGTAGAATCGCTGATGTCTTGAGTCAGAAGGGAACTCAGACATCATCCCAGCCCTTTCAGAGGTCATTCAGCGTGGTCGTGGGGAAGCTAACAAACCCTTGGTTAAGGAGCCTTTAGTAAATTGTTGAAACCCAAGCCTTTCAAGTCTTGCTGTCATTTACCAGGTTTCAGGAAGAGCAAGGCATGTCACACACACAGACACACACACATTTAACTAACAGGCTTATGTAGACCTCAGGCACCCCTTCACCAATCACCTGCTACCTCGACCCTGTCTCTTCAGCATGGGAGGTCACCATTGCCTAGGGAAGGACACAGGGTAACAGCTGCTCAGAGGGGCTGCAAAAGGAACTGCATGCTTGAATGAGGAGCACCATCCCAGTTCTTCTCTAGAGCTTGTCAAAATCCCAGCCGTGTCCACAGGCGTCTGATCAAGCAAGATTCAGATTCACATTCAGAAGGCATTTAGTGAACACCTACTTTGCCAGGAGGTCCCATGGTAGTTATCATAATGAGTATATTGTGTTGTTTAATACAGCCACACATAAAGAAATTAACATGTATTACAATCAAAGCAGTTTCATATTAAAATAGATTGGAAAGAAATTGCAAAGAACTGGAACCCACTTAAAAACTCTGAAAACTTGTATAGACTTTGTCCCTTTCCACTCCCCAGGTCACTTTCCATTGGATTATCATGTTTTATTTTCTTTGTATTTCCTCATTGCTGAAATTAACTGAAATATCATCTGTTTGTCTCTGCCCTACACCAAGCACCATCAGAAAATAACCTTATCTGTATCAATCACTACTGTGTCCCCAGAATACACAAAGGATATCTTTGAATGAATGAATGAAATAATTTTGATCTGTTTTTCACCAGGATTCTCCAAAGCCAGATAGTGCCATATAAAGCCCCCCAGCAGAAAAGGCAGGGGTCTGTGGGTCCCCAAGACTTGGAGAACCATGTCCCAGCAACATGGCCCTAGAGAATAAACTTAGCTGAATACTGTGGTCCAGGCATCCCGGTGCCCTTGCCCCTAGAACGCCAGCATCATGTAAACAAAGCATCAGCAGTGACGAGTCCCGGTTTCCACAGCCCATCAGATGAAACTGCTCACCGTGGCCGCCCATCTTCTGCCAAGAAGAGGCGAGACACTTCCACTGCGATGTCAAAAAAATGACTGCTGCTATTCCCTGAGCGATAACAGCCCGTCTTGAAATGCGGGACATGTTTCCTTTGCCTTATAATAATCGCGTTCTGTCTTTTAACCCTCAAAGTGTTAAGTGTCGTCATTTCCTCTGGGGATGCAAAGATCTGGGGTTAACAACTTTCTCTTTTAAAAATTCATAAAGGTGCAAACAAACAGCAGTGCAGCCGATGGCTACACACGGGAAGAAGCCAAGGGAGAAAGAGGGAGAAAAAACAGCCACCACCACATTCTCCCCCACAGGACACTTGGCAATTAACTCCAGCCATGTCAGCAATTTTTTTGAAAAATTTCCTAAACATGGAGAAGGCTTATCCTCACCCTATGAAAGACAAAACCACTGCAGTGACTCTCCCATGCATTACAATGTGTGTGTCTTACTTCTTAACCAAGCCGCTAATCACGCAAATTATTGCAACTAATTACATCTGAAGGTCTAATTAATTCTTTCAGTACCACATCATTTAGTACGCATTCACAACACAGCACCTGTTTTGAAAATCCTTGCAGTTAATTTGTTTATAAACAAACACTATTTGCATAAAATGTTTAATGAATGGTTTAACAGTTAGTACAATACTCCAGTTTTGTCTTAGTAGATTTGAGGTCATCAAAGGCCACGATAAATTAATTTTAAACTATACAAATTAATTTAAATAGAATGTGTGAATTTCTCATTAATAAAGAAAACATTTCCAACATGTTAATTAATATCTCTGTAACAGGCTAATTACTGCCTGCACAACAAGTACATCTTGTGAGCAAACCTTAAAGATTTGGGGGGCAAGGGGGTGGGGACTATTTTAAAGCTGCAAGAAAAAGTGCAGTTCAGAGAAAAACACCAGACCCAATTATTCTGAGGAATTTAGTGTTTAGAGCAGGCCAACCAGCAAAAGAAGTGATCCCCTCCCCTTGCTTTCTGGATATAACACATTTCAGCCATCAAGAGAGAGACAGTTAAAAAATGTTTCTATCATGATTCCGCAAAGATGGGTAGAGGATGCCTGCCTTCTGGTAGAAACATGCAACTAAGGAAAATATTAGTTCTCCTGAAAGGAAAAGATCTCTCTTGTGAATTTGGGGCATACTGGCTGTATGTGTGCCCCAGTGGTAAATATGGATTTTATTAAATAAATCTGCATCTTAACACCAGAATCTGAGGCTCAGCCACCATCATTTCCCCTGTGGTAAACCATGGAAAGACACTTCATGTAGAAACTAAAGAGGAACCACATTACCGCTTGGCGTGGAGCACAGCCCTTGCCAAAGCCATCACTGAAATATGTTCACAACCCTAAAGTTTGTTTCTGATTTGCAAGCATTTTCACATTTGATAAGCACCTGTTGTAAATTCACATCCACTCAGGAAGTATTCTTACGATAGGAAGCTGAGCATTGTAAAGCATATTTATATTCTTACCCTTGTGCAGTGTTGCCGCTTAATGCTCAGGCTGATGAAATCACTGGCTATACAGGACCCAACGGGAAGTGAGGCACCACCCAATTCTCATGGCATCATCCCTGAGGAACTGCAGGTCCCTTCCCCCTGAAAGGATTTTACTGGCACTGATCAACAAGCACTTGGGTTTTAAGTCCATTAACTTGAAGTGCGTGTGTGTGTGTGTGTGTGTTTGTGGAGGCTGTGGAGGTGGAATGACAGACAAAGAGAAGCACAAATAGACTTCACACTTCCTTGAGACCTGCCATTACACTACAGAATCAAGAAACCATCCCCAAATAAGTAGGAGCCTCAGGCCCTTAGCGCCAGGGAAAAGCAGGCACTCGCCAAGCCTCTGATGGAACCCAGATTTCCAATCTGGTGCCGCTGCCAACAGAAGGGAACCCACCGGCCACATTGGCCCTCAGTCCTGATGTTTCTTTAGAGGCCCATGAAGAGTGAAAATGTCCCAGGCAACCCACTGCCAGGCTGCCCTGGGGAGCCCTGTGGCTGTGAGAATCCCCTGGCGTGGCTCTTTTGGCAGATCACTGGCAGCCAACATCCACGTCCCCAGGAGGCACCCAGCTCTCCCTGCCCCATGGTTCCACCCAAAGCCAAGTATTTCCCAGAGACCCCGGGCATTGATGGCTGACGCAGCAGAAGAATAATAGATTTCAGAAAAGGCAAGCAAGCCCGTGCTACTCTTGTAAAACTCTTTTCATTCTTTCCGAGTTTCCCACCAACAGCCCCACAATAAAAATTCAGTGCTTGAGAGACAAACATTTCAAGAGGACAGGCAGGGATGAGGAGAAACAAGCTCTTCGCCCTCAGGACACAGATGTAAGCTGCTTTACCTCTAAAATGCAAACAAATAAACCCCAAAGAGTCAGGGCAGTTAGCACCAGGTGCTCTGTGAGGGGAGCTGGCACAGAGGGGAGGAGAGACTTTCAGAGAACATCTTCCCATTCCAGAAAGAGCAGGAATGGGCACCTGGCTCTGCTGGAAAAGGTCAGAGAGCCTCGCAGCATAGACGGGACCAGGGAACCCTGACGGCCACGTGGTTCCTAACTTCTCTCCAAAGTCGGCAGCAGAAGGCGTCCAGACACCCCTCTCACACAAGATCCTTCCCAGATCTGGAGCCTGGTCTTATCCTCTCCCCATTAAAAATCACCAGCATTTTGCAAATAAAGGCGATCACCATGTGAAAAATTATCTTTTAAAATGGAGTTTAATTTGCATATAAGGAACGAGAGATTTATGACGAGCAGCATCGTCCAGTACTGCATCTGCCTAGCATCAGTCGTAATTTAGATTGTTTGTGACTGATCTTAAATTCTAAAGCTTGGAGAAGATGAAGTACTCTGCTGCTGTATTATTGTCAGGAGTCTAAGACTTACCAGAGATTTATTAGTAATCTTATCACAAACATGTCTCAAGTTTTTGCTTTTAATATGTGCCAAGCTCCTCTGAGGAATTTTCCTCGCTGCAATTATATTCCTCAATGCATGCATTCTGAAGCTGAGTTGATTTCCTTCCCAAAATAAAGCGACCTATCATTACACCACAGCAGCTCTTGTACATTTTTCCTCTGCTACTTAATAATCAATGTATTCATCATTAAAATCTGAGCCCTGAAGCAATGGTTTTTAGCATATTCTAATGACTAGCGACTTGCAAATTACAATGACCTTTCATGTACATTCTGTAAGCACCTTGTTCTAATGTGTACTGTATTTATAGTTTGCCAATACAAACTAGCCAAAGATTGGATAATTACTGTAATCTATTAGCTCGATTGCTTTCCCTGCTCATTTATAGCATGTGCCACGCAGGCCATTTTCAAAAGCTGGCCTATCTTTCATCTCCCGCAAGCTCAGAAAGTAAGGGATACTTCATCTTCACAATATACACACTTACTAACGTCTGAAGAGCGGCCCATCTCAGCTCAAGGAGGTTTCAAAAATAAAGAATCTTCCTTCCTATTAGTGTCATAATGCTATTTGTGACTGACAAAAAACACCGCTCCGAGAGTGTAAACTTTCGCTGAAGAATGTCAAGGCCAGTTCCATTTTCTGCCCATTACTCTGACCTCCAAATAGCATTTAATAAGATCTGCTTGTTTTCCTCGCTTTGAAAGAAAAAGATAAAGGCACTTCCCTTAAACAAGAAACAATTTTTTCGCTATAAGTAAATGTTGCGAGGGAAGCATTAAACTTTTTCTTATTTTTTTTTTTTAGCACGGTGCTGTGACCGGGGAGCCGATAAGAGCCGTGTGTTGAACGTACCAGCTCAGGTCGCCCGCTGACCCTCGGTGACGGTCTATTTCAGGCAGTTATGGATAGATAACATTACAGACACTGGTAATTAAAACAACACTAATTTTGTCTCGGTGGCCACGCTTTGTTGTTGGAAGCCATCTATCATGGCCTTCATGCATCACACAATGAGAAGACATTTGTCTATGCATATTGTGCTTGGTCAACGGTTTTGCGGATCTCCCCGCGTACCTGGACGCCCAGGCACTTTTAAAGACGTAGTGCTTTCATTTCTACTCTGGCGCTCTGATTAATAAAACATTTTGCATGCTTAGTCAAAACACGCCGCATTTTTTTCACCACATGTATTCATGGGGGACAAAACCATGTTAGTTCCCTTCCTTTTAGCAAGAAAATAACAACAACAACAAAGAAATTCTCATTTGGATTGGAAGAGAAAGGGGAAAAAAATCGAAAATGGAAATATTTGCCTTCTCTGTAAAACAGAGAACAGCCTAATGGAGAGCATGATATTAAAACGCACAAGCAACACAAAAGCATCTCCTTTAAGATGATACATATTTTTGACTATATATGCTGTTGATTCTTCCCCCCTGCATCCATTTGTTTGATTTATGGACACTCTATTTCAACTTCCCCTTTTATTCCAACATCTACAGTTACATGAAGAGTGATGGCAAGTCAAATGTTTTTATATTTTGGTAATAAAAGCAAAAGAAAAGATCTATTCCATAGGCACTCTTAGGAAATTAGGGGAGGCCGAAATGCACACTGGCTGGTTTAGTTCTGTTGTAATAAACTAAAGGGAAACTGTAATGGTGCATTTCGAGGGATCTTGAACAAGTGACACAAACAAGAGAAGCAGCAGACAGGACCATTTAACTTCAAACTCCACGGAAGCAAACCCAAACGTAGATTTCCTCCAGCAAGACCTGCTGGCTACTGGGTGGCCATCTTCATTCCTCAGCAGAAAAGCCACCCCCTCAAGACTCTGCAGGCTCCCCCAGCTGCATTTCTTATCAACTGTCTAGAAGGTGGGCGCTGTTAGAATGCTTTTCTCTAGGTACAGATGATCACAGCCCCTTTTTCCCCTTTGGCTACAGACACACATGCAGTTTCAAATATTAGCTGGAACTCCGGTTCCTAATTGCTCTCTGAGGGAAGGGATCGTAAACGCAAGTACGGATGACAAAGATGCACGCGTGAATCCTGCATCAAAGCTGTTTGCAAAGTGACACAACTAGTTATTAAAAAGTACATTTTTATTCTAGTCTTAGAATTTGCATTCCTCAGAAACTCCGCGGATTTGGAAATGCAACCACAGAAACGTGGGGGTAACTGACCATTCTTAATACCTACAAGGGAAAGACACCTCAATATGTTTCCGGCCAGCTTAACACATTCAAGCACTTCTGTCAATAAAAGTAACCCACTCGTTTAAATGAGTTAATATTAGCACATCTTTCTTACCGGCTGCTATAAGCAGTCTGGCTGCTGCAGGTAAGCAAAAAAGGCCAAGACAATGTGAGTTTATCTGGTCCCACCTGCATTTCTACTCCTGATTCTGCTGAAACAAATGGGAAAGAAAAACTTACTGACTTTTGGCAAACTACAAAGGTTAACTCTATTCATCATGGAGGAACGGATGCTAAATGCTCTCTGTCTGTCCATATATTTTAAAGATTTAGAAGGCACCTGGTGGTGTTCTCAGGATAAAGACAGCCGTGTTCATCTTTGGCATATGCAGAGTTTTTCTCGCAGCTTTCTCTTTGTATTGCTGGAACTATTGAAATCCTTTTTGGACTATAGAGTTCTGGAAACAAGGTTATTTTTCAGTGATATAAAAAGCCAAAGCTTTTCCTTCTTCGGATCTTTTGTGAAGTCTTTTAAGGTAAGTGAGAGGATGGGAAGGTGCCTTTACCCGCTTGGAGGAGAAGCAGCTCACTCGTTGCAAAGGTAAGAATATAATTCTCATCACCCATATAGTGGTAAGACGTGCCTCTCCTGATATCGATAAAGCCTTCCCTGGAGAAGATTTCCAGAGACTTGGAAGCAAGTGAACGGTACACTCAGAGGAAATACAAGGTGAAAGAATCCAGGTGGCCTGGTTTTTCGATCTTAACTCTTAAAGCAACAGCTTCCAAAGTTCAGAGCCCAAACTGCCATCTGCTATGTGGCCTCATAGGGGAAGGGACAAGGAAGTTTGGCGCCTGACGGCCTCCCTGGTGGACATCAGAGCCTTTCTCTGCAGCATCCGTGTCCCACCTTGCGACTCACCCACCAACCAATCTTATCACTTTCTCCAACTCATTTACATGAATTTACTTTTTTGCCTTAAGAGGTTGTTGTATGTTAAAACACACAGTGCAATTTTATCTCCATAATATCACAAAAGAAATATTATGTTAGTATAAAGTTTAAAAAAAAAAAATGCTTTCAAAATCTGCTGCTCGGCTAGCAGCAAAGCGCTGCTCAAAAGCACCACCCACAGGCGGGAGGGGTGTCAAGCCGTTCTGGGAGTGATCGTTTTTGTTAATTTCAGCAATCCGAGTGTAAAAAAATGACAGCGTCACGCAAGTTGACGGAGGCTTTTGATTGAAGTGACTGATTGCCTCAGCTGCACCTGCGGAAAATTGATGACAATGCTGTCTAAACCATTCATTAGGATTGGGAACTTCACGCCGATGAATGCTGGATTCATAAATTTGCTAGACATGTGTTGTAGATAATATGACAAAGCACTGTTTTCAAATGAACATTTCTTTGACCTAATTTTATCAAAATCATGCAAAGGAAAGAAAGAAGACTTGTGCCCAAACTCTTTGGGAACAGCTGCAACTAAAACTGAGTCTCTCTTATTCTCTTTCTCTCTCTCTTTTTCTCTCTTTGTCTTTCAAATAAATTTCAGTGAAACATATTTGGAATATATCTGCTGGTTTGCTTTAAAATATTTGTTAGAATGACAAGGCATCTATTTTTACCTCTTATGGACAATGTTACTCTGTTGTTTCTCAGATGAAGAAAAATTATTTTAAGGTTTTTTTCAAGATCCCAAATTTGCTAAATTGAGCACTCGCAGGAAATAGATGGTACTACTAATAATAACACCTTCACAGACATCTTGGGAGGAACCATTTCAGTACCAATTGGACATGCATTCTGAGAGAACTAGACGGACTACAGGTTTAAAGGGAGGAGAAATCCCTTTAAAAATGAACTCTTCTGGTCAAAAAAGGTGAAACCAGGGGAAAATATGCCATCTGTACACATTTTATATAAGATTCTTGACGTGCTGTTGATTTTAACGTATTGAGACACTATCAATATTGAATGAAGCTTTTTCTGTGTGTCCAGAAAAAAAAAAAGGTTACCAAGAGGGGAGAGAGCCTGGAAAGCATGGTGCTCAGACCTGGCTTTGCTTAGCTGCATGCAGAAAGGGAAGGCGGTGGCTGAATCCATCTCCTGGAGCATTTCCCACTGGAGGTTTGACTTGTTAGGAAAGAGTTACATTTTTAGAAAAGAATACCTGATACTAAAGAATCTGCAATTCTTGCTGTAGAAATAGATCTGACTCCTACAACAAGGACCCTCTGTCTTATACTTGGAATCCCCCCCAAAAAAACAAAATGAATATTTATTAACCTAAGAAGAACCTGGCGCAGGTCGGTCCCATGCATCCCAATCTGCCAAACTGCTTCTAAATCTCTTCTCCGGCATTTAGAAGAAATCTATTTTTATAAATTCTCATGAATTTAGGTTTTACTACGAGTAAGGTAATTTCTGATTAGGCATCTTGATTTTTTTCTTCCTTCTCTTTTTTCCTAACGTGTCCTTGCAAATATCAGGTGCTTATGTTAACCCCGCGCCTGGATGGAGAAGCACTGCAGGTGTGAACAGCAAAGCTAATGGAGCTGAGTTTTGCCAAGCATTTTCTTACTGCTCTAGCAGTTACTCTGAACTGGGAAACATTATCCAGACAAATCCAAACAGGGCTCTTTAAGGATGCTCTGCCCAAGCTGCTGCAGATACAAAATTACCAAATAGATATGCGAAAACCCCCTGAATACAGAACATCCGAGTTGTCTTCTAATTGCTATGCTTCATTTTCTAATGGGGGAAATGTGTAAAACAAATAACAGGGGACGGGGAGCTCTGAACAGTAAAAGCAGAATATTCTTGTGTTTCAGTACATCATTTAACTCTCTAATTTAGCCAGAACTGGAAAGCCTAGAGCTCCAGCTGCCTCTTGACTATTCAGACCCCATGTGTCTGCTTCACATTCGGGGCAATATGTTTAAAACAATTTCTAGTTTGTCTTGGGTGACCTTCACAATGAGAATCCCAGGCCTGCAAAACGTCTGAGGTCAAACATGCATTGACCTCAACAGTCCACCAGCAAAGAGAGACACATGAGCCCTGGCTTTTCTGCCCAGTCCTGGGTACCAAGAGGAATAGTGATAGTTATCCTTGCCCTGGAAGATGTTACAATCTGGTCAGGGGTGTGTGTGTGGGTGTGAGGGGGTGTATAGGGCGTGCGGAACAAGGAAGTGTGGGTGTAAAATATGCATAAATTCTTGACAGGGCAAGTAAAGAAAACCCTGATGTCAGGACATCCCTGGCAGTCCAGTGGTTAAGACTGAGCTTCTAATGCAGGGGGCACAGGATCCATCCCTGCTTGGGGAACTAAGATCCTGAATACTGCATGGCACAGCCTAAAAAGAAAAAAAAATCTAATAAACTACTTTTTGAGCAAGCTCTGGGAGCTGGTGATGGACAGGGAACTCTGGCATGCTACAGTCCATGGGGTCGCAAAGAGTCAGACATGACTGAACGACTGAACTGAACTGAACTACTTTTAAATGCTGTTAAAAGAAAAGATAAGAAAGAAAGAAAAAGGGGGAAACCCAGCTGCCCAGATGGCTCCACTCTAGGTTAGGTTGACTCGCAGCTTTTGGAAGATGGGGACACGTGAACACAAACAATAAAACCTTTGGAGGGAGGGGTGGCAGGGGCCTGTATGGCAGAGATATATATACATATAAGTCTCCAAGGACACACACAGACTAACCTGGGCCCGTTCTTTCCTCCTGCAATTAATTCCCCTCCAACCGTTCTGGCACGGTTCAGTCAAGCAAAGACAAGAAGGGTGGTCCGGGGTGGACTCATCCCCCACCACTCCTCACTCTGGCCTGGGAAGGCACCTGAGTCTGTAATCCCTGATGGAGATAACCACCACTACCCCCCCCCTCACCTTCCATTCTGGCACTTTTTCAGGGAGCTTTTATTCTCAACATGAGAAAAAGAGTTCTTTTCCTCCAAGATCTTTAGCTGAGAATCATTTCACTCATCCTACGTGTGCTGGTAATTTCCTTTTTCCAATTCCTTTGGCTCAGAAAGCCTGTGTCATCAACATAGTTTGGGAGTCTACACTTCTTCCAGTGAAAACCCCTTGGACATGGGGTTCTGTTCCTTTGCAGTGTGTGTCCCCTCAAATCCTACTCCAAATCCTCTTCTTTTGTAGCCTGAAAAGGGATCATTTTTGAGCATGGTGTGAGACAGCTTCTGTCCTTACTGGGGTCTCAAATGCTGAATTCATCTTCACTTCCCCTTAAACACAAGGAACTAAGACCAAGGTTTTGTTTTGATTTTGTTTTGAAGACCAAAGCTTTTAAATGCAGATTCCCAGAAAAGGGAGCCCAGCTGGAGCCAGACGCTCCCCTGAGGTGGCTGCCATCTCAGCAAATATCTTTAGCTCTGGACTGGCATAATGAATGGTGCCTTGAAGTCCAACCATCTTGGCCAGGGAGCCAGGACCTCACACCAACAACAGCTATAGTAGGGTGCAGGGGAGGATGCCTCTTGGAGAAAAGGAAAAGAAGGACATGTGCCCAGTTTCAGGAATTTTCTTGATAATGAAGGTTTCTGGAGCACCTACGCCCCCTCCAGCTCAGGTTGGAGTAATATCTTGGGGGTCCAGAAGAAAACTGTGTTCCGGGGCTGAGCCCGACAGCTGTAATAAGCAGACAACACACGGAGTGGGGAGAGGAGAGGGGAATGAAGAGGTTCCACAGGAAAAGTAATCTTAAAAATATGACCCAGCTTTCCTTCTTTAGGAAAGGAAATGGCTGAGAAGTGGCAGAGGCCAGGCTAGGACCTGGGCCCCCAGGATCTCTCCACACGCTTCACCTCCCACGATCTCAGGAGCCTGCTGGACCACAACCGCTGAGCTAAGTTAGCAACTTCCCATTTCAGACTTGAGAAGAAGACAGAGCCCCTTTCCCATTCATCTATCCATCCAGGCATCCAGTCAGTTACATCCCCCAGTTACAAGTCTGTGCTGGAGATACAAAGAGGAACATGACACCAGCCCTGCCCTCCCAGAGCTCCTGGTCCAGCAAGAGTCAGTGACAAGAAGCAAGAGGCAGGATCTCTGAGCTGTGTCCCAGTGGCAGGGATACCTCACACACAAATATCCACACTCTCGCTGTGCCTCCCCTGGTGCCAGGCCAGAACAGAGCTAATGGAGACCCCATCTGGGCATGCATACACGCACACTGAGTGTATCTACACATATCTCACCATCACCAGGAGGGAAAGAAAAAATTAACCATTGGGGACCATGGTGTTTTGAGACCCCAAACCTCAGCAGGTACCAATTTCAGAGTCAGCAGCATCTTTAAATGCAGCAGGGATGCACTCCTACCTGAGGCAGGAATGCAGAGCTGGCCTTCCACCCTGGCTTTGCAGACTGCAAGGGGGCTGCGCAGGAAACCCCTTACACACCAGCCTCTGTGGTCCTTCCCGAGGCTGGGAGGAGCTTGCTCTCAAAAGCATAGTTGTGTCTGGGCTGAAAAAACATGGTCCCAGTGGAGGGTGTGAAAGATCCCACCTCTGAGCAATGCGGCTGACACTCCTTAGCCCGCTTGTCACTTGTAACAAACCCCAGCTGGCCGCACAGCAAGGGGGGCAGGGCTGTCCAAGGCAGTGGCCGATGCGTCCCCAGGCAGACACCACTGTTGTGTAAATACCTGCAGTAGCAGGAGAGCCAGTCAGATCACTGGGGTGGGGAAGCCTGCCAGTGTGAGACGCGGGGAACGTGCACTATGGGGACCTGGGAGGGGTTGGCGGCATCTAAAGGGGCAGGGGGTCAGCCCTGATGGATCGCCCTCTGTAGATGTCAGGACTTGGATTTTCCAGCCCTTTCAAACATTCAAAGGAAGCCAGAAATCCAGATAAATATGTGAAATCTCGGATTATGAAACGTTGGCAATCAATTCGTATTTTTTTTAATAACCTGAGAATGAAGCAGAACACATCTGAGGGTGGCTCGTGTGGCCAAGATGCCCAGTTTTGTGACCCCGGCCTAAGTTTGTACTCCAAGGCTTCCTGGGAGCTCCTGCAACCCCTTTACTTCCTCTCCTTCCCCTGAATCAGGTGTCGCTCCATTAAATGGGTGACAGTCTACGCTGGCCCATTGGGCCCGGGACTCATCATTGGGACCGGGTCATTTGGCAGAGTTCAGAGGCTTTGTTCTGAGCCTGTGATATCAGGGGCTTGCTTCTGGGAGGAGCCCCAAGACACCCCCACAGAGTTGCCAGATATTCGGCACAACGTTCCACCACCTCTCTGGGCAGCAAGGTTTGCAGGAGGGTTCGTTTCAATGCAACCAATTTCTACTTGCTGCTTCCCTGTGGAAGGAGGCAGAATAATTACCCCATGGTTGTAAGGGAATCGCCTCTTTGCAGATAGTGTGTGAGCTGGGTGACTTAAATTTTAGCTTTTGTCAGCAGTTGCTTCTATCAGATTTTATTCTTTTTATATATTATATATTTATGTATATTTACAAATACACATAATTCAGAAATGTACTTACTGTATATATACATACCTATATTTTGTCTCTTTCTTTGCTACAGATTGAACCCAACGCAAAAGTGAAAATATCACATTTCAACAAATGGGTTTTTCTGTATTGAAATACAATAGCTGAGGCTCAGTGGGAATCAATTTGCTCTCCAGTTCCCCGATTCTGTGCCCTCTGATTTCAACAAGAAAGCAGGGGGCTCCAGGTGTCCCCACTCAGGGACTGCCACTGAAGGATCTACCAAATCTTCACAAAAGGGGGACATCGAACGGATCCTTTTTCTCTTCTCCTGTGTGTAACCGTGTGGGTGCATATCCGTGAGTGTTTGCATCTCGTGTATTTAAAAATCCTATTTAAGAATGCAAAGGTCCATACCGTGTCATTAAAACAAATGAGTATAACCCTTTGGTCATCTAGGTGAAAGCATTTTGTTGGTTTTTTTTTTTTTTCAAATTGCTATTGCTATATATAAATGTAACATATAGCAATAACCGTAGAAAGATACTGTGCCCTTGTGTATGGATAATTAAAATAGGAACATCTCTGGACTAAATTAAAATGTGTAAAAACCAAATCCTTATAGCATCCATGAAATTACAGAAGCTACAAGTGAATCACTAGCCCAGAGACGAAGCATTTCTCTCATTACTTCAAGAATCTCTTCCATGATCACAGTTTTACATTTTCACAAATCTACATGGTTCTTTTTATGTCACTAAATATCTCACCTCAGTTTTACTGCCCTCCTTCTATAGATGCTAGTTGGTAACAGCATGCAAACACTCTCCAATCATTAAAGAGAAACCAACACTTTTAGTGCTTTTGATGACATGATGACTACACATTATGAACTAAAAATTTAAACAGGATGGATGGAGATAAAGCATATCTTTATGAACATAAGGAAATAAACACGCATGTGTTTCAGTTTCAGAAAATCACACCCCATAGGTCATAGTCTATGAATTAAGAGGGTCTGAATACCTGAGGACCTGTACACAGACTTTTCACCTTAACCTGTGACCTACACAATCTGAGTGATTTCCCCCGACGGAGAGCTCCTGGTATGCCCTTTCCTCCTCTGTACTCTGAGCATAAGAGGTGTTATTACCCATAACTTTTTATTTAAAGGAATTGTGCAGCTGGGAAAATGAATGAATTTAATTATCAATGCAGTGTGAAAAAAATCATTAGAGCAAGGGCCTGGAACGCCACATATTAAAAATAAACAAAGGCTATTAAAAAACAGTTCCCAAAAAGAATGTCAGTTTTTCTTCAATTCTTAAAAGGTAAATACCAAAAAGAAAACCATATGTAAACATCCATAGTTACAGAAGAAATTACTCTTTAAGAAAATGGTAAATGACTGACTGGATCATTTAACTTTAAATCTATACTTTATGTGGCAGTATGGGAAGGTCATTTGATTGCTATGCAGAGAAAAATGAGAATTCTAATATGTTCTCAAAGTTTCACCTTCATAAGACAAAATTTTCATTATAAAATTTTATTTAATGGTGAGCACATGGAACTTCTGGCTCGACTGTACATGATGACACTTTCATAACCAGACAGAAAGCTTGCCTTAGCCTTTTCCAAGACAGTAGAATTACATCTTTTAACCAAATTATTAAAAAAACAACTTTTTATTAATATTTCCTCACAACTGGAGGGTGAAAGCGTTAAGTGTGGGGGGTAAATACTAAGCAAAGTTACCTCAAAAGGCACCTCTGGTTGGAAAAGGCTTCAGAGAAGCACATTTGGCAGACAAGCAGGGATGCTGAGCCACTTAAGGGATGTGCAGGGCTTCCTGTTGGGACCCAGCAGGACCTATAGCTGCACAGATACCCCACGGGACATTTACAGCGGCGCCACTTACAGCTCTCATGAGGCGAGGCTCAGGCCATTTTACGCCAGGAGAAGCCATGGGATGACAGAGATCGTGGCCCCCAGAGGTCTACCTCCAGAGCCCAGTTAAACAGAGAACAGGAGACAAAGTCAGGAGTAAGGAAAGGAAGGGCAGATGATTCCACCTTGGAGGGAAGAGCAGGGGGACTTTGCCTCCATCAGCTCAAGGAAGCTCACTGACTCACATGACCCTGAGACCCGGAACACCAAGGAGGGTCAGAGATGCTGAAGGAAAGGAGGAAGATGCAGATTGCAGCAATGGAGGGTCCAGCCTACGGCAGAGAGGGAATGGCCCTGGGGGAGCTGTATGCCCTGGCTGTATGCCCAAGACACCTGCAGGAGCGGAGCTTCCTTCCTGTAGCCAGGAGGCGGATGTAAAGGCAGAAACTCACGTCCGACAGTGGTCACCAACCAAGTCTACATCATCCTGGTCACTTTGACCCAAAGCTTTGGTTTGTATGGGTTTCACACATGGCTCCTATTTACACCCCTCCTCTCCACTGGGATTCCCTCTGGAAGATTCTAGGAGGGAGTCCAGTGGGGCTTAGCTGGTTCTTCCCAGCACCCCTCCACGTGGAGCCCTGCCAGGATCAGTCTCCAGTGGTCCCCACCGGAACCTTGCCCAGCCCCGCCGGCCAGTCCCCTCCCCTAGCCTCAGAGGTGCCATCTGTAAGGCCAAGGCATTGAGCAAATGCACGGGAAGGTGCCTGGGGTCCTGAGTGCCTGTAGATGTTTCAGGTCTTAGTCCCTGCTAGAGAAGAGCTCTTTGAAAACTCAATGGGAGCAAAAGACTTTCTCCCCCAGGGGAAAAAAAAAGAAAAAGCCGCAATATTGCATACAATTTCAAGAGATCCTTGGACCATCCCAAAGCTCATGCATGGACCCCAGGTGAAGAGCCCCTGAACTGGCTCAAAGGCAACTCTCTCATCAACAAGAGTTTTCATATCAAGGAAACTGGAGGTTTCAGAGAAGAGGACCGAGTGTCCCAAAGTCCCCCGAAAGTTGGTGTCCACACCGGGGTGAGAACTGTTTCCTCTGAGCTCTCTCCCCTCATGCAGCTTCCTGAGTCCCCAGTTTGCTATCTGGACACCACCATCCTTCCCACGCCAGAGCACATTTCCCAGCAAGGGCAGAGACATGGGTGAGGGGGGGGTGTGGAAGAGGTGGGACACAGAGCCAGAAAAAAGCATCACAGTTCCCCAAACGCCATTGTCATCCAGTGAGCCCCAGGTTGTCACTGCCGGGAAGTTGGGGGGGGGCATGAAGGGATCACCTGTGCCTCCCTAGCAGAACCGGGGGCCCTAAGTTGTCTCCAAAAGCACATTTGCTATCTTTAAAAAAAAAATGTGGAGGAGGAGGAGGAGGAAAGGATGCTCAGTCTAGATAAATTCAGAATGATTTGAATACATTATTGTAGTTAAGTTTAGTACATAAAGTACTGGGGATGGCTCTGCAGCGCATTTCAATGAAGCCCAAAATAATGAGGCTCTGGCGGGCCGTTGCCGCTTCGTCAGAGCGATTCTGCCCTAATAAGTGGGAAGGAGGTGTCCACGGCCCCCTGCCCCTGAATTGTCCTCATGGGACTGGACCCAGCCTCAGAGGGACGGCGAACTTCTAATGGGTGTGAGAGGAGAGATTGAACACCTGGAGTGAAGGACAAGCCACGGAGGTCATTTCCAGACCTGAAGCAGCAGCCAAAGTCTGTCCCCTCAACCTTCCCGGGATCCAGGGTAGCCGGCATGCCAGAGTGGAGGGCAGCCACCAAGCCTTCTGCCAGCTCTTCCTTCTCGCCCTTTGCCCCCTCCTAGCCTACGGCACCCACAGAAAATGGAAGAGTAGCATCAACTAAGGGGCTAAGAAGTTCCTTCCAGGACTTTTCAGAGGGAGGGGCTTAGGAGAGAAGGAAGGATTGGGGAGGAGGGGGAAGAACCGAAAGACAGAGAGACAGTCTCCCAGCTGAGCCTCCTCCTTGCCTCAGTCAAGAGACACGAGGCAGGGTTTTCTCCAGCATTGCCGGGCCCAAACAGCTCAACCTGCCAGAGTTGAAGGAGAAAAGGTGGACTCCACTGCCACCCAAGGAGCCACATGTTCCAGGAACCATCCCAGGAGTCAGCATCCGGGGACAGGAAGGCAGGGAAGGGTAGAAAAAGAATGCTTGAAAGACTGGCGACCATCTGTGAGGACTCTTCCCAGATCCTGTTTGTGACCATTCCATACTCAGAAAGCTAAAGCAGAAAGAACCCGTGAAGGCATCAGGACTGACCACCCCACCCCCCCACCACCTAGGGCAGAACAAGCTTTCCTGTCCAATCTGACCCCCCCGCCAGAGGAGCTCCAAGCTTCCCGTAGGTGAGCCTAGCAGATGCTACAAGCTTGCAAATACAGGGTGAAAGTTACTAGCCTCTGTATAAAAGGAAACCCACAGACTGTGAGCCAACCACTCACTGAGAAAATATAAATAGTTAAATGGGTAGAATCAGCCTCCTTTTCTGTTCTCTGGATATAACTTGCTCCTGGACTTCTGTGAATAGTTAACTGAAAAGCTGTTGGGGTGGACATCTGTTGTTTTTGCCTGCCCAGCCTCTTTCCTCCTTTTACTGGAAATAGCATCCTGATTTTCCTTGAGGAATCACTCCTCCCCCTTGCTTGATCCATGTGGTCTTGGGTGGAGCTGAACCCACCCGCAGCTCCAGGGATAGACAGGTGACCCAGACTGAGACAATGAGGACATCACAACCCACTGGCCACCGTGACTGGCTCAGAGGTGGGTGTAGGACATAATCAGGACCAGACTGACTCAGTAACAGGTGTTTGTGCAAAGAGAGAATCTTTTCCCTACAATTCCTGAGAGGATAGATTGCTGGAAGCCATCTCACCACCACAAAGAGAGTCCAAACTGCCTGAAAATGGAATCAAGGCAGAAGAAATCAAAGCTGAACCCTGCCAACAGTGTTCTTGCCCCTGGATCCAGCCACACCTGAAGTTTGACTTTTCAGTCACAGCAGCTAAAATAATCTATGGTCTGACAAGCTCATGTGACTTGGGCTCTTCTGAAAGAGTCCTGACTGAGGTTGTTGTTCACTGATGGACTGATGGATGTATAGCATTTCCTATGAAATCACAGGAATGATGAGAGGCTGAAGGCTCTCCACTCCCAGGGAACAAAATGCCTACCAGGTTCCCAGGGACTTCAAAAAAAAGCACCTGCTGGCCCAGTAGCATTTTGGGAGACACGGTGACTGAAGAACTCCTTCCCTGGGAATCTATCACGCTGTGAAGTATTCACAGTTTTAAAATTACTCATCAAGAGCTAGGTTTTTTTTTTTCCACTCTGCTACCTTAGTTACTGATTATTTCCAGATCCATCAGATATACAAACCCTTGTTTTTAAAATGCAATCAGCACACCCACGCACCCATCTATAGATAGTAAGGAACAGGTAGCCGAAGGTCCTAGAACATAATGTCATCACACAGGATGAAATAGATAGCATTACAAATGTATACTCAGCAGGAAAATACTATTTAGCTGGTAATTCAAGCTGGGGATGAATAATCAGTTCATTTTGAATAATGAACCAGGAAAGCACTGCCATTTAGAAAACTTGGGGTCCATCCTTCTCTTGGAAAGCCTGGCATGGCTGCGTCACTCTGATGCAGAAGGTCGCCATCCCTTCCAGAGGCCCCAGGCCATGGCCCTCAGCCGGCAGAGTGGCTGGTCGAAGACCACCCAGGCCAACATCTCGGACTCTGGTTTCTCATCTGACTCCAGGGCTCTGGGAGGCCGTATGAGGTTTCTCATTTCACCAGCTCTACAGGACAAATGGTGCATGGCTTTGTGGTCTCTGGACACATTTTAAAGCCCCATTTACTGGTTTCTTCTCCTCTGTGCATCAAGTTCCCTCACCAACTTGCTCATGGCCAGGATCTACAAGGTCCTTATGGGGAGAGGTCCTTCCAATTTTTCCTGACATGGCTCCAAAAATTACTTGGTTGATTATGCTTTTAGGATGGGACCAGCTACTTGAAGCATATACCAGAGGAGCGTCAGCATGAGAAAGTATCTTAGAAAAAGGAACTCACATAACACCCCTTTATAGCTGAATTTAACCCATTTTGAAGAAAGTTGCTCCCTCTGTTAGTGTGACCGTGATGTGAAGTGTGTGGCCTACACTTTGATCTCCTTTTCAGATGTGGAAATAAACAGACACTCCTGCCCGCCTGGCTGAGTCAGCAGCTTTGTCAGGCAAGGGGCCTGCAGCCTCCCTTGTGGTTGTCCAATCTCTTGAGCCAGTAGCCAGAGATCTCATCCTAGACCCAGGACCTTAGCCTGCCAGGCCAGGGGTCTGAGAAATCCACACATCATGGACTTTGCTTTGGGCTGAAGCCATGCCCCCTCCAAAGGATTCTCAGCATCCATAAGAAGCTTTGGAACTTTATTCTCATGAAACACTGACCTAATCTTTGCATGGAGACTGCTATTTACATTAAAATTGGTCACATAATGAAAAAAAAAAGTAGTTCATTAATATGCTAAGAAGTGCTAATTTGAACATTGCCGAAAAGCAATTGCAAATTCCATTTTGCAACTTGCAAATGTGATGCAGTGCAAATTAAGGCTGATGGACTCATCTTCAGACATTCAAACTTCATCTGGATACTTCCTTAGCATCCAGGTCTCGGCTGCATCCACCGGCTTCAAGACCCAAAGGGGTGACTTCTCCTTCATTTGGGAAGAAAGAGCATGCCTCCAGTAATGGGAGGGTTTCACTATGAGCCATTTCTACAATGACATCTGGTGAGTCCAAGTAAGGGCATCATGAGGGGTGCTGCTGAAATGACCCATAACAAAAGAACAGAATAACTCCCAATCTTCACCAACACAAGTCTTCTGTAAGATGGAGCCATACCAGATCCTCAACTTTCAGCCAAGACAACTTCCAGCTGGATGCCAGCCTCCAGCTCTCTTCCGACAGGTGATCTGTGATGCTCTGTTGACCCAAACTGGCTTGAGAAGTAGCCTGAGATGCCCTCTCTCTGCCGAGGAAACCCGTGGGGATCAGAGCCAGATTGGCAAGTGTCAGCCACTGTTCTCCCTGGGGAGCATTAGGGGCAACTCTGTGCGTGGGAAATAAATCCCTGAGGACTATGTCACACTCCGCAGTTCCTTCCATCTTCCCGCCATCTTCCCTGAGGTCTACACAGGCAGTGGAATCAGAACTTACACGGAGTGAGGTTCCGAAGTCAGCACATACAGGGATATCTGTGTGGGCCTCAGAAGACCCTTAAGATAGCATAGCATTGGACACCAACATCCTTCTCCTGGTAAGTGTGGCATATTCACTTTCCTCCATCTTTGGTCAGCTATTCCTTCTTCTGCTGAACAGCAGATGAGGTGGTTGGCTGGCTTTGGGGGCCATACTATATTTTTGAAGTGTGTTATCTACAAGTATATAAAAACTCATTAAACACAGCACGATATTCCAGCTCTGAGAGGCACCAGTCAGGGGCCCCAATGCTCACCACCAAGGCTTGCCACTTCGGCAGGGTCAGCACCGGCAGAAGCCCCGCTTGCCATTGCCCCACTCCAGGCTGTTTCCCTGGAGGATGAGCATCCCCACCTGCTGTCCCTTCAAGTCAGGAGCATTTAGTCCTGACCACATCCCCAGCTAGGCCTCAGACTTTGCTCCGTTGACTCCCTCCCCACTGCTTCTCAAAAGGATGCCCATCAAACAAAAGGATGAAGTAAAGAGATGAAGGGACCTGGGTAAGGCAAGAGCAGAAACGTCAGTACAGAGCCGGAAATAAGGTTAATACAGGGTCATGTGAACATGCAGTGTGAAGAGGGACGTGAAAAACAGCTTCCCCGGAGGCAGAGCAAACCGGGAAACAAGAGGCATGAAGAACTCTGTCCAGAAAACTGAAAAGGCTCTTCTGCAGCTGAGGGCTAGGAGAGGTTTCTCTGGTGAGTCCCCTCCAAGGGAAGGGACACTGAAGTGGAACCCAGAAGCCAGGCATTTGGCAGGTCAGCTCCTGAGATGTTGCTCAGTAAACGCCCACAACAATCTGAAAAGGCAGTTTTCCCAGGTTGTCCCCTAGCCCTGAGACATAGTCAGACCCGTATGTGTGTACAGGTCAGACTGTGTCACTCAGTCGTGTTCAAGTCTTTGTGGCTCCATGGACTGTAGACCGCCAGGCTCCTCTGTCCATGGAATACTCCCAGCTAGAATACTGGAGTAGGTAGCCCTTCCCTTCTCCAGGACATCTTCCTGATCCAGGGACCGAACCTGGGACTCTTGCATTGCAGGCAGATTCTTCGCCACCTGAGCCACCAGGGAAGCCCTAGTGAGACCTGTGCTTATCTTCAAAGTGTCTGTTTGCAGAGGCTGTTTCTACTCTAAGATGGACTCGAAAGGGAGATGACAGAGGTCCATTCCACATGCACCTCACTATGCCTTCCGGGCCCCCCATGCTTGTCCAGTTTTGGCGCCATGACACCTGCTTGCCCCTCACATCAGCCACCCGGGAAGGCTCGGGGGAGCTTGGGCAGACTGATGCTTTCTCATCACCCAGGTTTCCTCTCAAACAGGCCCTGCTCTGTGACAAGTCTGCCTCAAGCTAATGGTGCCTTCCGAGTGCCTACCACCATCCGGAACTCCTTCCCAACTACTAGAATGTAAACGCCATGCAGGCAAGAATTTATCTTGCTCAAGCCAAGTCCCAAGCACGAGGAATTTTGCCTGGTGCATGATAGATATTTAATAAATACTTGTGAAATAAATGAGCTGTCTAACACACCTTTCTATAGCACATTCTATGGGCCAGGCACTGCTAAGCCCTTTTAAAAAATAATAACTCATTCTCCCTCAGAGTAGCTCTCATATGTAAGTTTTATCACCAACCCATTTCACAGATGAGGAAACTGAGGCACAGAGAAGTTTAAGTCATTTGCCTAGGGTCACACTGCTAGTGGGGGATAGGACCTGGAGATCCAGCTCCAGAGTCAGAGCCCCTGATCCCACAGCCAATATGTGATGGGGGCAGGATGCCTGGCTCACGGCCAGAAGTTTTCATCCTCTTCCCCGAATTCAGAAACCTTCTCACACTCCTGCCCCTCATCCAGAGTTGCTGGGCACACTGATTCCAGAGATAAGTAGCCTAATCCATTTAAAATCTTCTTTTTTAACGTTGTTGATTTTAGCTGAAATGCAAAGTGCAGCACAGAGGAGCCCAGACGGCATCCACTGGAGAGTCTGGGATTAGTTCATTAATAGGTTCGGCTGCTGCCCATGAGGCAGCATAACATTAGGAGCTAACTGCTTCCGACCACGCGCCACTTAGAACCGCACATTTGCAAATCAGCTCGAGATGCAGATCACCGTGAGAGATGGCAGTGTGAAAGAAAGGCATTTTTCATTTGTTCTCCTAGTAATAGCTATTATGGAATACGATTGGTGTAGACAATGCAAAAAAGTAGTTTTTCTCATTTGTTTTCTAAACCAGCCAACACACCCCATTCATACAGCACGGCTCTGTGGGCTGCTATGGGCATCTCAAACAGAAATCCTCCAGGAAGCAGTCTGGACCTGGGCAAACCAGACACGCCTGGCCTGGCCTGGTCCCCACATGCCTAGGTCCAGTCCTGGAAACACTGACAGTTCCTGCAGAACCCAGGAAAGGAGAATACACGCTCTGGGGAAAGAGCACCCTCTCTGTAAGGTAAGACCCCAGCTGAAGCCTGCAAAGTGGCCCGGCTCCCTTGTCCCAGAGACGCATGCTCTGGTGTGACTGTGTCATGTCTGTCATTGAACAGACTTCACCTGCCACTCTGTGCATCAGCTCCATCCTCATAAGACGCCCTCTCTCTTCTTCATTGCTCTGAGTATCCATGTGCTTTCTTTGCCTCCTAGTTTCTGCTGCTTCTGAGCTCCGGCTTCCTTGTGACTCCACTCTCCATGACCTCCCAAGGCCCCATTCACCTTGCAACTTCCTTCCTGCCTTCAGCTTCAAGTGTGGTCTCCCACACTGAGAGCAAGCACTGCCTGGAAAAATAGCCAGAGAAACCAAGAAACTACCCTCTTCTCACTTCACCTTCCCAACTCTTTCCTCTGCAAAGAAGTATCCATGGGGTGTGAGGTCTCTTGGCATCCAGGAAGGCCAAGGAAACCATTACCATTGGCTCTCCTCAAGCAAAGTTTAGTTTATCAGGCTTGTAGGAAATCGGAGCCAAAAAGTAAAAATTAAATTATTTAGGAGAGACCCTGCCTGAATGGATCTATCATTTGAGAAAAGTGGGCTGGCCCATTCCACTTACTGGTGGAACTACCTGCTTTTTGGGGAAGGTGGAAAACATTGTTGCAAGAAAATAGCTTGGCTCCAAGAAAGGCCAGCTTATGTTAATGCAAGAAGCCTCATTTTCAGACTATTATCCTTCTCACTGTTAAGTAACACATTGAACTTCTGGGTTTATACATCAGTCTCCCAACTTTGACTAATGTGAGTCTATACTTAAGACAGATCCACTTTCAGAATCTGAATAAACTCCAATATCTGGATTGTGAGGTTGAGAATCAAACTCAAGCTGTGATAGAGGGCTAGCTAACAAAGGCCACCCTGCAGGGCTACCTCTGGTTAATGGTCTCCCTCCCTGCTCCATACCAGGCCCTAGTAAAACTCATCCTGGAAAGGAGAAAGCAGGCAAGCACTCACAACTTAAAGCCAGTGATCCTTAACCTTGGCTACTGAGTGGAGTCAGCTAGATCTTACCCCAGATATTCTAACCTAATTGGCCAGGACAGCCCCTTGGGCACTGGGCTTTCTATAGCCCACATTGTGGTTCTGTTGTGCAGTGAAAACCACTGACTAGAGCTTGGAAGCCCTCAGGTCACACATTGTAGAGATATTCAATATGATAAGGACCAGAGGGTGGAAAGGAGGGACAACCCACTGCAATTCTGAGCAGAAGCCTCTAGAGATGGAGGAAAACTTCCCTCAAGGGCATAGGTCACCTTGTCCTCCTCCACCGCTTCCTCACCAAGCCCTGCCACGATGGCATTCCCCAAATCAGGTGTCTGCCGGCTGATAAGAGGAACTGTGAGCTCTGGCTAAACATTGGAACTGCCTTTGGATGCAAGTTAAACCTATACTTAGAATTCACTGCCACTCCAATAACAGAGGGCTGACCCACAGCCCAGGACTCCAGCGGCACCAGCTTCAGGCCAGTGATTGAAAACCTCAGTAGACGGACTTGCCACACCTTACAACCATCTCCTGGTGGGCTGTCCCCTCTGATGTCCAAAGGGGAGGAACTGAATTATGGCATCGGATGCCAGAGAAGTCACGGGGCAGGGGTATGGGGGTGCAGTGGAAATAGCAATGATGCATGGACCTGGGTGGGCCACTGGGGACAAGGCAACATGGGAAGGCAGCCGATCTCCCCTTAGTCCTTCAAATCTCCTTCCAGAAACCCATCCCAGTGCCTGCGCTGGTAGAGAAACAGTTGCCATGCTGGAAACAGCACAGGGATGTGAGTTTCCCCGAGAACCACCCCTGCAATGGCAGGGTCAAGACAGCACCATCAGCCTTCACATTCACAAGTAATAAATATGCTCAAATTAAAAATGCATTTGTCCCACTCATTGTACCTCTGTTATGTATCATAACATGTAAATATACATTCCACTTGTCTTTCGCTAATTATTTACTTTCTATTCTCCTGTTGGTCAGCAGAGGAAATAATAACCATCTTCCTATGTATGTATCTCAATATTACTAATATTCTTTAAAATTTATAGATTCTCCTTTAAGATTGAATGAAAGCTATTGCCTTTGGCAGGGGAAGCAATGGAAAATTTTGTTAATTATATGCCTAGTTTGCTCCTATTTTCCAAGCTAAATATCTAAGATAGAATATTTAAGGATATTTTGTGACCACTCAAAAGTTCTTAACAGTATGGTGAGAAGAAGTGTGGAACCGATGCCATACTTGGAATCAGGAGACTCTGGTTTGAGTCCCAGCTCGTGCACGAAGCTGTCCTATGACTCTGGCTATTAGCATCTCCCTGGTTTTCTGTGTCCTCAATGAACTGGGAACACCCTCACCTGACCCGCCCACCTCCTGGTGGTATTAGGAGCATCAACAGGTACCCTACGAGGTGAGAGGCTGCAGGGAGCAGGGAGCAAGCAGCAGGAAACCCATCATCACAGGAGGGGGCCACAGAGAAGAGTGTGGGCTCAGTTAAGGGAGAAACTAGGAACAGTGGGTTCCCCAGAGGGACCAGAGTATTCCCAGAGCCCAATATGCACTGGAACCTCAGAGGAAGGACCGCCTAACAAGAGCTTAAGTTGGGGGTGCCCCAAAGCCAGGCGACTGAGACAGCTTGCCCACCTCGTTCTCCCCCTGCCTATGGTTCCCTCTGTGGCTCACAATGGCCAAGCCCAGTTGAAACCAGCCAGCAAGGACCACCCACAGGACCAGCCTCCAGGGGCAGAGGGAAGGGTAGAGAAGGCTCGAAATGGATGGGGTGGGAGTCATAACCAGCACAGAGGCTTACGTACAGTCCGAATCTCCATTCAAACCCAGGTATAAAAGCCATGGTACTTCTCCACAAAGGATTTTTAAAATGCCTCAGAATTCAGCTCCCCTCAACTAACAAAGACCCTCCCTGATGCTGAGTCGAAAGGGACATGTAGTTCTTAATCGGGGTACCGATGAATCGACTCTGCCTTAAGAAAGTTCAATACCCAAGAAGGCAAAATTTAGCATAGAATCAAGAAAGGTTCTTCACCTTCAAAAGGCTCTCCTATTGCAAGGATCCCTCCCAGGGCTCATTAAGCAGCATGCCCCTTCCCCTTCACTCACACGCACACACACACACACACACACACACACACACGCACACACACACACTGTCAGAGGCTGGCAGGGGCTGCAGGAGGGGGAGCCAGGAGAACGGCAGGCGAGGGAGGGAGCTTGCCCACGGGTCAGTCACCGGCCGCAGCCAGCACCCTGTACCTGCTTAGTCTCTGACATTGCCGTGTCAATGGAGAAATAGGACATCTGGCGCCGTTTTGCAGTGTGCGTACCTGTTTGGTCTCTGACATTTCACTGTCAGAGGAGAAATATGACATCTGGAGCAGGTTTTACAGCACCACAAGCAACCAGGGTGCACCCGAATGCTTGTTTTGTCCTGGAAGTCCTCAGTAAACGCCCCTGTCATATCCTGGAATTTCATCGTAGGAGAATATCGTGATATAGTAACTGGGTGGATCTCAGAGGGTCAATCCAATCCCAGCTTCTGTTTGGCAGATAAGGACATTGAGAGGCAAAGAGCAGATGTGACTTGCTCAAGACCACAGACACAGAGCGAGCCAGGGATGGAAGAATTCAGGCTTCCCTGGCGCCTAGTCCTGGGTTCCTTATCCCCCCATCTCCGCCCCTCAATGAGCCAAGTCCACGTGAAAATACCTGAGGATGGGATCTCTGTCAGGATATAAAGAGGACAAGAGTACAGGGTCTCAAATTTAACCACTTGAGTTCAAACCTCTGCTCCATTTGGCTGAGTTTGAGAAAGATATTTCATCTCTTTTTAGGCCTCACTTGTTTCCTCTGTAAAATGGGTATGAAAAATATATACCCACTTTAGCAAATCACTAAAACGATGAGATGGGTCATATAAAGTGCTTAGTACATAATGAGCAATAAGAAAAAAATGCCCAGTTTTGCCTGTTCATTGGAATACCAACATTAACAATGAGCATTTTCTCAGCCAAACCGAACATCCCAGGCATGGGACCCAACATGATTCAAGAACTCAGTGAATTGGCCGAGAGCAAAGCTCTTTCCATCCTCTCATGAAAAGTGAAAGTGCATTCTGGTACTGCCCTGGGGATGTGGAACCCAGGCCTGTGGGGGGCAGGATGGAGAGAGGAGTATGCTAGGCTCCTCTAGCCACTGACCTGCCTGGGAAACTGGTCTGTCCATGTGTCACCAGCATCCAGGAGGCTGAAAAGGGGTAACGCTGACTTTTTTGTCATTTTATTTTATTTTTATATTGGAGTATAGTTGATTAAAAACATTGTGTCTCAGGTGTATAGCAAAATGATTCAGTTATAATATATATATATATCCATATCTATTCTTTTCCCAGTTAGATTATTATAGAATATTGAGCAGAGAAGTCCCTCTGCTATACAGTAGGTTGTTGTTAGTTATCTATTTTAAATATAACTGACTCACAGACTTAGAGAATAAACTTATGGTTACCATGGTGGGGGGTGGGAAGGGATAGATTGAGAGTCTGGGATTAACATGTATACACACGTCGTCGGCCGTAAATACCAAAACTACGAGACCTGTAGTCCCCACCGCCTTGACTCTGGATCCTGGCGCTCTCCTTCTGCCCTCTGCCAAGCGCCTCCTTTATTCCTGGGAGTCTTCAAAGGGAGCTTTTGAAACACAGATTGCTTCATCCACCTACTGTGGACACCACCCAGCACTGCCATGCCCTGCCCTCTTCAACACCCCTGCCCCTCTGTTTCCATAGTAACTGCCTGGTGCTACAGCTCCAGACCTCCAGGGGGCGCTAGACCAGTACTCGTGCTAGCGCGGAGGGAGGGAGGAGACTGGGTCTCAGCCTTTCCCTCTCACCCAGGTGCTTGGGTGTCTGTCTCCCGGTCATTCCTCATCTTCAGGAACTCTCAAGGTCATGCCCCACCCCTCCTGGCCTTTGGCCCCCCCTCCCCCCAAAGGGCTCCCCTCTGGGTCCTCCACTCTCCATGCACTTTGGGATCTATGCCTACACTGAACAAATAGGCCCAGCTACCCGGAATTGATGAATCATAGAGTAAGGCACCCCAACATCTACTGAGGCCATGGTTAGGGGCCTCCCTGGCCACAGGACATGAAATTTAAAAATTAAAGAAAAATAAAATAAAATTGCTATTGCTTCTGGATGAAATATCCGGATAATCACAGGAAAGGAGATCTTAAAGCCATAATCATAATCATCTGTGGTCTTTGTTTGTGTAGACCTGGCTTAAGGCTTAAATTTAAACCCACAGTGATGCTAAAAACTCCACAAATAGTTCATTTACCAACAAAACTGCCATAAAGGGAGGCAAATAATTTAAGTAGGGACAATGCTTCACCAGTATGCACATATTAAAAGTTGAAAATCACAACCCAGGGAAAGACAAAGCGAGCGTGAAGGAAAAACAAACTTTTGTTTCATTGCTTCCAGCTGGAATGATCACCCCTTTCTGAAACTGTCCCCAGTCTCCTGGCCAGAGCCCATTTTTCCCTCTGAGCTGGGGTATCAAGGGGGTGACTGTCACAGATGGAGTGTTGAGGTGGAAACCCCTCCTTGGAGGTGCAGAGGGAGGAATTTAGAGGGAGAATTTCCAATTCACAACTGGAAATTTACAGTGGATGTGTCTCCCTCATATCAGATTGATGGATGGAAGTGAGGTCTCATTTCTAACCCTAGGAGCACTTTAGCAGTTTCATACAACATTATGTTTTCTGAGTGTTCCCCTTCCCCCCAGAATCAATGTATGGGTTATAGATTATTGATCACTAAGGACCCAGACCACAGCCTCTCGTTCAATGTCAGAATGAGAGCTATTGTTCTCCTTCCCAGGCTTCTAACCATGAGTCATTGTACATTTTCAGACACAGAGCAATTATTCATAGTCAAGTTATCCTACCCAAGCTTATCAAGAATTTAAACGGAAAAATATGTACATGTGCCTTCCTGTGGCAGCACTCTATAGATACATGGGGAAAGTCAGGAAAAAACGTTATTGGTCCAAGAGGAAACTTGAAACCCTTGGCTTTTAACACGCAGCAGTTTCCACGAGACTAATATCGCCATCCCGTGAACCTGCCAGCAGATAGAAGTTACCACGTTATTGTGGTCTGTTCCTGAGGACAAATAAAGTATGCCGCTCTTTAGTGTTGTGTAGAGCACGCCACGCTCTAGACAGAAGTGTTTCAAGTCAACACAATATGAAAAAATTCAAAATAAAATGAAAAGTGTCTGAAAACAAACCAACATAAATATACAGCAGTCCTGTTAATTATGATTATTTATGATCCTAAGAACTGGCATCATTACTGTGGTTTCCTTTCCAAAATCTCACAAACTTGTTACTATACAGCAGTTTCAGAGTTCTATAGGCTTAAAAAGGTGGCGTGCTGGAGGCGGAAGTCATTTGGGGCCGGGACCACGTGTGTCCCGGCTACGGGGGATCGGCTTGTACACATGCATACATGTGTGTGAAGCTGACACACAGTAAAATCCTCCTGGACCTTGCAACGTCCCCTGCCCCCAACATTAAACTGCTGGTAACGCGTTACAGACGTCTCTGATGAGCACCACCAATCTATTAAACAAAGTGCTCCAATCGCCAGCAAGGGGCCTGAAGAATGATCTAGATATCTGCCCCCTTGGGGGAAAACAGCCTAAGGAACATCACCAACAACACTGAATATTTCATCAGGGATGACAGGACTTTTCTCTTCCTGGTCCCCCCCACCCCCACCCCCTCCATCACCCTGCCTGCCACGTGCCCCCCTCCCTTTCCCGATTTTTTCTCTACTCACTTGACAACTAGTCACGGCCACATCACCGCCGTCCCGCTGTCCTTGCAAGCTGACCTCTGTAGTGTGCGGTGCCCAGTGGTCATGCTGTCCTCGTCTCTCTCCAACCACATCTGACAGGAGACGAGGCGATCACCGCCGCGGCTCCTGGCACCTGAGACGCCCTGGGACTACACAGGTAAACCAGGGAGTCCGTGTTGTCTCCGGACCAACAACAGAGGGAAAGACATGACACCTCCAGGCAGGAGCCCACGTCCGAATATTCAAAAGTTTCATCATGCGGGTGATGAAGGCAGCCCTCCCAGCCTTCCAGGATGAGGTGTGCGCGAGGCAAAGGGGGGTCAGCAAGGAGCACCCGGCCCTGTCCTCAATCCAGGGTGAAGGAAAGCTCAGATGTAACAGGGCAGTGATGGCAAGTCCGGTGGAGGGGTGTAGTGGAGGGAGGTGGTGCTGACCCCACCCGCTCTTGGAGCCCCTCCTGGCTCCAGCCCCCAGACATGCCTGCAGCCACGTGGGAGCTCAAGGCCACACCTGCCGACTGACTAGACCCAAGGAGACAAAGCAGGGAAGTCATTCCTTTAAAAATGAGATGATGGTTTTTTGAGTTGCTATATTCTCTCGCAACTCCTTTTTGGCGAAGTGTCGGAGTGCAGAAAAACATGAAGTATTTTGACTGAAATAAACGCTTGCATGGAAAACAGAGAGCCCTGGGGAGTATTCTGAGACTTGAAGAACGTCATACTATTTTAAGCAGGTGACAGTAATGTCATCGTCTGAGAGGTTAGGGTGTTTTCTCTAGACTTGCAAGAGAAGACAGTAAGTTTGCAGCAAATAAAGTCAAGAAACACACTTCCCAGTTGCACGGATCACTCACAGGCTGCCAGGACAGGCATCCCCCCGCCCCCACCCTGCTCTCTGCCTGGGAGGGAGCTAACCAGTCCTGTCAGGGAGAGAGCATTCACTGGCTCCAAGCAGAAAACCAAATAAAATACAAACATGCTTTTCAAATCACTCCGGCTTTTCCAACTTTCATTATACCACCCGCATCAACACGACTGCAAGCTGTTTATTAAAAAAAAAAAAAAAAAAACCTATCTCAGCATCCACTGTGGTTATTGTGGATCGGGATCTAGGGCAAAGCTGGACGGCATATTCCATGTAACCCTGAGCTTAATTCCATGTAACCCTGAACTTAATGCTTACTCCAGGCCACCCCCTCCTCCTTTTCCTTTCCTGCCTCGGTAATACTTAATAGTCAATAGTATCTGGTTCTACCTACTTGAACCACGGGTGTTGATGGAAGTCTTTCCTTCTTACACAGCACTAGAATATACACAAAGGAGTCTTGTGGGAATTTTGTGGGAGACCTCACCAGAACCAAGTCTGCTTTACCCTGTTACGGATCAGGGTTCTTGGTCTTCCCCAATCAATAGAAATTGCCTAGAGGCCAGATAAGAAATCCAGGCAAGGCTTTATTGGGGCCCCTGCTGCAGCAGGAGGAGTGAGAACAAACCACTCCCGAGGAGGGGCAAACTGGCTCCTTACACAGGGTGAGGGTAGGGGTGTGTCCAGGGGTCAGGTCGGAGGGGCGGCTCTAGGTGTTATGTTCAGGGGTATGGGCCGTACTCTCTTTTTGCTCCCAGCTCTTCAAAAGTGGCAGCTGGGATTTTTTGGTCTCTTTGTATTTGGGGGTCTAGAATTTGCCCCAGCCGCGCATGCACACATGTACACAGTTATTTTTAGCCCCATACGGCTTCTTCGTATTTTGTAGCTAGAGGAGAGCTATGTCCAGGTGCAAGCGTTGCAGCACTGTATGCAGCAAAGGGGCCCAGGGCCCAGGCCTGCCTCTGCCCCATGCTTCCTGACGTCATTCTGTAGGTGTCTGAGAACGGCTCCGGGGAGAGGGAGACGAGACAGGTGGCAGTCCCGCTCTCTGTTCTCTTGGGTTCCATGGTGAGGTCAGACACTCCTCCCGCTCCAGGAGCTGGGAAGGATGAGGCTGCTCACATGTCTCCACTCCCCACCTTCCATGCACAGGTGTAACTTGTCTCACAGGGAGATACAGCATCCACTCCAGCAGTGCTTAGAGACGCCAGGAACAGAGGAAAAGCAAAGGGAGGTGACCGACTTGGGTCCTCTGCCTCTGAGCTCAGGAACACCCTGAAGATGATGGGGGACAGGTGGGCAGGAGTCTGGGCGCACTCCTCTACCAGCAAAACGGCTGCTACTGATGATGCATGAGAACCTGAAATCCTTGAGGCAGAACCAAGCTTGCAGGCCCTTGAGGACAAAGCACCAGCAATCTCCCTCTTGGGCCACATCCAAGTCCCTGGGTCCCATTCCTACCCAAGCCTGCCCAGGCCCGCCCCGCTTTGGCTGGTGGACCAGTCCCTTAAATGGGTTCAAGGAGATGGGCTGCAATGCTGAAGTCCCTGACGGGGTCACTGCTGAGTTGGAAACCCCTGGGGATTCCCTGGGATGCAGAGCAGCCCCCACCTCTCAATCAGAGCCCCCCAGGTGGGTGTCCCTCCAGCCATGGGATGAATCTCTTTCTCTTTTCTGGAGTACCCAGTGACGCAGTTGATATGACTACAGGAACCATATTGTGTGAACTGTGAATGTTTCTAACCACTAGGACCTCACTACGTGTGCCCAGGGCTGGCTCTAAGAGGGATGGCGCTGGGGAGTGCGTGGTGGGACCCAAGACCCAGTGAGGGCGCTGCACATTTGGACCTCCACCTCCTGAGGCAGGAAAGGCAGGGCGGGGCCCAAGATAACCTCTTCAGGCATAGGCAGAAGGCAAAGTCACCTTCTTGTCCTGCACTTAATGAGACCCTGAGGAATGGAAGAATGCAATCTAAAACAGAAAGGTGGTAGCAGCTGAACAAGAAACTGACCATGAGACACACAGACAAAGAGAACAGGCTTATGGACAGAGTAGACGTGGGGAAGCAAGCAGTGTGGGATGTATGGGGAGAGTAACATGGAAATGTACATTACATATGTAAAATAGACAGCCGTAGGACGGGGAAGGCAGGTGGGAGCGAGGGACATATCTATATGTCATGTGGCCGATGTGTGATTCTGCCTGATTCATGTCGATGTTTGACACACTACTATAAAGCAATCACCCTTCAATTAAAAATAATTAAAAAAAAAAAAAAAAGAAACTCTGACCATGAAAACCACGGAGCAGGAACAGTAGAAAGGCACAGGCTGCTGCTGACCCTGTATGACCTTCCACATGTGGGGCTCCACTAGTAAAGGAGATTTTGAGGGAAAACAGCTTTTAGAAGCAGCGCATGTGCAGTGACTTCAGAAGGGAGCAGAGGACCAGGAGATGAGGTGACCTGGTTCCATCCAGGCCACACCTCTCCTCTCCTTTCAATGAATATTCCAACCAGGCCACACCTCTCCCCTCCTCTCAATGAATATTCCACCCCGAATCAAAAAGGCCCCACCCATTCAAAGGGCTAAAAGTAAGATAAAAAGATGAAAAAACACTGGCTCAGGAGGACCCCGCCCTCGCTTTTGCCTCACTAATCTGCTTCTTTGTTCTCTTTGCACCTCAGCCTCAGTGGGGTTTTTTTTTTCCTTCTTTGTATTTCTCATCCAAATTCTTCTTGGAAGAGTTGAGCAAGACCCTGGACTTCTGATAAAGCTTTTCCTCTATCACCCCCAGGAAGCTCATTCTGGGATGACTCTCACCAAGTGGGTGCAGAGTGGAACCATTAGAACCATCCCATATTTGATTTCTTATTTTTCTTTCTTTTTGCTTTGTTTTGAGGGGCTTTGTTGTTGTTCTTTAAAACTGTAGAGGCTGCAGATGCTATCTCTTTTTTAAATATTTATTTGGCTGCACCAGGTCTTAGTTACAACCTCTTTAGCTGTGGCATGTGGGATTTGGTTCCCTGACCGAGGACTGAACCTGTGCCCCCTGTATTGGGAGCTCTGAGTCTTAGCCACTGAACCACCAGGAAAGTCCCAGTTGGTTGGTTTTAAAAGGGGTGTTTCTATGGTCTGTATATTTAGAGTCAGACATAAGTTGTGCATAAGTTGTAGCCATGTGCCTGTCACAAGCTCATAATGAAAATGCACCTGGGAGAGTTTAAAGCAGGTTTTGTCAACCCTGGTCCCACGGACTCTTCGGCTCAGGCAATTCTGTGCTGTGTGGGGCTGCTCTGCGCATTGCAGCTACTTAGGCAGCATCCTCGGCCTCTGCCCTGCCAATGCCAGAGGCGTTCATCTCCCAGTTGTGACCATCAAAAACATCTCCAGACAAGGTCTAACGTCCCTTGGGGTGAGGTTCCGGTGGGGGCTGCCAAATGACACCATTTGAGAACCGCCACTCTAAAACTTGCTAGTATTCACATGTGCAGTCAAGACTAGGACCCAGATGGTCTAGAAGCCCTTGTCCTTCCCATGATGCCCTGGGGGAAGGGCGAAGGCAGGGCTCAGCCTCCAGGCACTCACCCCCCACCCCACGCCCCTGCCCTCATCATCCCAGCCTCCACCACCCTGATGCCACTCAAAGTCCATAACCCTGCCCCCACCACAGAAAGAGGGTTTCCTCCGGAGGAAGCTAGCCTTCCAAGGAGCAGTGAAGGAATGAGACCAAGGCGCTGGTAACCCATCTGCTGTCTTTGAAGCTAGGTCGCACAGTTTCACAGCAGCATGCCAGGATGCCAGGCTTAGGTGGTAACGACTTCAGCGTACAATGTCATCCTACTGCTGCCGTGGACTCCTGCTCCCCACCCGTGAGGTGGTGAAGGCACCTTCCGCACACAGCCCAGTCATCAGGCCAGGAGGAGGAACTCATCAGAGTGGAGTCCATAGGACCCTCCTTGTGCTGCGTGGCCTGGGTCCCAGAGGGGCGCCAGGAAGGTGGACCTGAGACACACAGTATTCAGTCTAGAGCAGAGGGGAATTTCAGACTGATCTGTAAAAAAAAAAAAAAAAAAAAAACAAATCCAAACATGGGCCAAGACTTCAGCCCCAAATCTCTCACAAGTTTGGAGGAACGGCGCCCCCACCCCACACTCTGACCAGCCAGGTGCTCAGGGTGGGCCAACTGCCCTGGTTCCCCCAGAGAACACTCTGTTCCCAGCCCAGAATGCCACTCATGGCTTTTCTCCCCATGCAGGGTTGTGAGATGGATTTTTATCCCAGTTATTCAGAGCATCCTCCTGGAGTGTCTGGCAGTCTCAGCGCATGGCTTCGATCAGAACGGTGAGCTAAGAACCAAATGTGCTGGTGGAGGGAGCAGCCCACCCAGGCCTCTCAGGGGACACAGCTGGACAGAGACACCAAAGATAAGGACAAGGCAGCCAGCCACCTCCAGGCAGGGACATTAGCAGGTACAAGGGCTCTGGGGCAGGACCGAGAGTTGTGTGTTCAAAGTACAGAAGGAAGATCCTGTAGCTGGAATAGAGAAAGTTGTCCATTACATGAGAACTTGCAGGGCATGATCAAGGGGAGATGTTTTCTTTTAATTGAATCAAAAGTCACTGTAAGGGTTTGGGCAGGTGGGAAGGATGCTCTGTTGCCAAAAAGACCACCTAGGCTCCAATAAGCAAAGAGACTCTGAGTGGGAAAGAGTAGATGCAAGGTGATTGGTGCTCAGGTACCAGGGGAGGTGGAGAGACATGGGCATAATAGGGATGAGCTTGGAGAGTAGGATGCCTGTATGGGGCAGGAGGTTGGCGTTTTGCAGGAGAGAAAAGTCAAGCATGGTGCTGCGGTCTGCCACAGTGATGCTATATGAAAACCCCCAAACTCAGGGGCTTGAGACAGTAAGCATTTAATTAGTTGACAAATCAGAACTGAGCAATTTAGGCTGAGCTTGGCGGGATGGTTCTTCTGGTCTTAACAATGCTCACTCTGACATCTGGAGGTTAGTTAGCTATTGACTGGGCAAGTAGGCCACCTGGCTCTCCTCCTCCAGCAGCCTAGCCCAGGCATGGCCTAATGAGGAAGGCCAAGGCAGAAGTGTGGGCGAGCCCCTGTCGAAAAACATCTTCATGCCTCTGCTTCTGTCTTATTTGTTAACACCCTTCAGTGGGAGCAAATAGAAACAGCAGCACCCTGAAGACAAACAGCAAAGGGTGAGGCCTTGGGTCACTTCTGCAACTGATCTGCCAGGGGTGGCCGCAGGTGTTTGGCTGGCCTAACTGGGCAGCTGGAGCTACCTTTACTGCCTTGCGGCAGACTGACGGAGGAATGCACTGGGAGTTTCAGGAATTCTGCTTTGGCTTAGGCAGCTGGTGGCTCAGATGGTAAAGAATCTGCTTGCGGTTCAGGAGGCCCAGGTTCGATCCCTGGGTCAGGAAGATCCCCTGGAAAAGGGAATGGCAACCCACTCCGGTATTCTTGCCTGGAGAATTCGAGAATTCCATAGACAGAGGAGGTTGGCAGGCTATAGTTGATGAAGTCACAAAGAATCGGACACAACTGAGCAATTAGACTAACAGTAAGGGCAGCTGTAAGTTCCCCAAAGCACTCAGTGAGAGCTCATGGGAGCTGCCCAGAGCAGATGGTCAATTCTCTCATTTTGAAACAAAAGCCACCAAGCTGGAACTCCAAAACTTCAAGACCACCAAACCTACTGATGAGCCTGCTTTGGCGAGACAGGCCTCCTCCATCAACTATGTCCACCATTCTGTCTCCTCTATGGAATGATGGAAAGTCTACTGTGAGAGACTCTGATTTTATGCTGATCGTTAACTAAGAAGATTTCTCTCCAGAGATTTATTACATTAATGAGCTCTGAAATTACTCAGAGCAATTAAGTATATTGTTTTGAAACTCTTTAGAAATCATCAAAACACACTGGTTGTTTTTCAGGGAAACATAAATAAGGGATGCAGTTGGTACCCAGACAAACCCAGCCGGCTCGCCTCCCACTGGCTTTGGGAAGCCCTAGCTCCCAGTTCCCAAGGTAGATATGTGCCTGCCCGGCTGAGAGAGACTCCGCCTCCCACACATAGTGGTACTTTCTTTCTGAAGAAAGGACTGGACTCTGCGTCCAAGTGGCCAGACCGTGGATGGCTCTGCTCCCTGGGGCCAGTCTGAGAGCCGGGGCTTGTCCTGAAGACGGCTCCGCACTCACTCACAAGAAGCAGGAAGGCAGCCGAAGGCCACTCATGGGGATCAGAAGGCCTCTCGTGCCCAACGGCTGAGTGGCTTCTACATCCCTTGCTCACCTAACACAGATCCATAGGGGCCACTGCCCCTCAACTGCCCATGACACAACCGGGTCCTCAGATGGGGCCCCTGAACTGCACACATGACTCACTCCTCCGTAACAAGTCACCGTCATCACACTCACCTTCACAGCCGCTTCCCAGGCCAGATGGAGAAGGGCAGGAGCCAAGAGAAGCCCTCCGGTGTCAAGCTGCCTGACTCAAACACAGACCATGCCCCTCACTAGCTGTCGCACATAATGCAAGGACTCTATTCCCGCAGCGTATGGCACAGAACTTGGTCCTCCTAAACACCTTGTAACGATAGTTCATCAATTTGCCAACATTCTCTCATTTACTGTGTTGTTGCTATTGGAGTATAATTGCTTTACAACAATTAGTTTCTGCTGTAGCACGAAGTGAATCAACTATATGTGCGCATACATCCCCTCCCTCTCCCACCTCCCTCTCGCCTCCCCCATCCCAGCCCTTAGGTCATCACAACGCACCAAGCTGAGCCCCCTGTGCTTGCAGCAGCTTCCCACTAGCTTTGCATTTTACACATGGTAGAGATATATGCCAATCCTAGCCTCCCATTTCATCCCACCCTCCCCTTACCCCACCCCACTCCTTGTCTGAATGTCCGTTCTACACGTCTGCATCCCTGTCCCCATCCTGAAAACAGGTTCATCTGTGGAATCTAGAAAAATGCTACAGAAGAATCTCTCATTTACTTTTCACAGCTATGAGATGGGAGCCACTATTTTTCCCTGTTTTACAAATAAAGAAACTGAGACACACGGAAGGGAAGTGATTTGCCCAAGTCAGCTGTAGGCTTGGAGTTTGTCTAGATAAACTTGAGGGTCCTCTCCCCACACAGGGAGGCTGTCCTTACACGGACATGGGCCACATCATGGGCTTCCTGTCAATTCAGCCAGTGAGAACCCCCAGAAAAGAGCAGGAGGGATAGAAAAAGTGGGGCCACTCACTCTCCCAGCTTTCTCCTGGCTGGGATGCTCTTTACTGGTGACCTCTCTTCTCTCTTTCAGGCTCCAAGATGCTCTGTCCCCCAAACACTCAGGTCTGGACTTCCCCACTCCCACACCCACACTCCTAAATCCCACCTGCTCCTTTACAAATTGTCCTCTTATTAAACGCCTCTGATTTGCATCCTTTGAGTGCGCCATCTGTCTCCTGCTGGGCCCCAAACTCCCAAGTCTGTACTCTAGGGACTACTGGGTACTGCCTAGGTTCTGGGCCCTAGAAAACAAGAGTGTTGACAGGAGGAAAACAAAATCATCTGTACATTTTTCACTTTTGAGGCTAAAATGAAGACCAGGAAGGTCCCAACTCTCTAAGCCCTTTGACTGGGCTTCCAGCTTCCTGCCAGATGATGGGGGCCAGAGGAGCCCATTCATGACCACCAGCACAGACTCTGGGAGCCCATAGACACAGCCAGGGTTCTGGCTATTTAGATAACAGCCCAGGACTGTCCCAGCACCTCCTCTCAACTCTGCTGTAAGCTCTGCGGTCCAGGAAGAAGGCCAATACTATGTGCAGAGGATAAGGGGAGACCCAAAACCACAGATCTGGGGAGCAATTCGCCAGCAAGCCTTTCCTGGAAGCCTACCTGCCAGGAAACTAGCTGACCTTTCAGAGCCTCCAAGTCCCAAGTTCAACTGAGTGTGGCCTAGTCATTCTGGGCCCAGGATGGCCAGAGGGCATTGCGTTCTGCAGACAGACCCCTCCCCACAACACAGAGGGGAAGGCTCTGCCCTGAAGCTTACAAGGATAGCAGTGTCCTGAGAGACTGGGGTCCCAGGATAGGGGCGGGAATGAGCTGTTTTCTTTGTGTCTTTGCTCCCTCCCCACCACCCTCTGTGGCCAATCACATCCATCTTCAGGTAAACATAAAATACACGTCCATTAGTTTCCAGCACCATGAAGGGCCCAGATCAAATCCCTTTGCCTACACGGAGCTGGGCAAGGGAGTCCTGGCTGAGTCCACTCAGACTTGCTAAGATGCCTCATGCTGCGGTGTCCACCCCACGGAAACTCCAGGAAGAGACAAAACCTTCATAGTCTCACATATACCTGCCTCCTAATGCTTGCAGGCCTGGACACAGCCCACTTTCCAGATGTTGCAAGTAACAGTCAAAACAAAGAGAATCGCCGGCTTCCCTGGTGGCTCAGTGGAAAAGAATCTGTCTGCCACCGCAGGAGACACGGGTTCGATCCCTGATCTGGGAAGATCCCATATACCACAGAGCAACTAAGCCCATGTGCCACAACTACTGAGCCTGTGCTCTAGAGGCCATGAGCTGCAACTACTGAAGCCCAAGCGCCTAAAGCCCATGCACCACAACAAGAGAAACCACTGCAAATAGAAGCCCTTGCACCGCCACTAGAGAGTAGCCCCCACTCACTGCAACTGAAGAAAAGCATGAACAGCAAGAAAGACCCAGCACAGTCAAAAATAAAATAAAATAATAAAATTATATATTAAAATTTTTTTAATTACAGACTAGTGGGACAATACAGCCATCAGAGGTCATCTGCACCATTATACAGATGGTACAGATTTTTTTTTCAATATTTTATTAAAATAGTATATTTAACCACTGTTAACCAAGAATATTAACTTCATCCCACCCACCCCACCCCCCCACTCCCCCACCCCCCCACCCCCATATGCAACACGACACAGTAGTTATTTCAAATATCCTTAATCGTGATAACCAACAAAAACATTTCAAAGTCAAGTTTGCAACTAAAAATGAGACCTTGGAAAAATTCTGCATTAGAAGAAACATCCCAAAGCTCTCGAGCAGAATTCTTTTCTCTGCCTGAGAATTAATGCGGTATGCCACCCACCTGACATTACTCCTGGTCTGCTTTTTCTCCTCTATGCACAGAATAACATCTCATTTATAAGTACCCACTTCATAAATAAATCGGCATTTTCACCTCATTTAATATTCCTTTTCAGCTTCACAAAGAAACCAGTAAATAAAACTGTCGACGACAGTCACGACTTAGGCTCTCACAATAAGATAAAAAAACTTGAAAATATGCAGTGATGCATCAACGCTAATTTACATAAAAAGATTTTCAAAAGTGCAAGGCAAAATCTGCAGATTTTTTAGGGGAGTTTTTAGGCACATCCATTTCTTAAAGCAAGCTTCAGTATGAATTCCGGTTTTTTCTTCATGACACCTGTTTTAGTTAGTCTTTCTTAAAAAAAAAAAAAAATACATCCTATCAAGTGTGAAATAGGGCATCTACGGTCCCAAAAGGTGAGGTTTACAGTTACGGCGTGTCCATCGTTTTCTTATCCTTGCCAGCTTTGGTTTGGGGATGTGCTGGTTATTTACCTGATACTCGAGTTCCTTCCAGAAGTAGAAGACGGCTTTGTTTAACCCTTCCTCCAGGGGGACCACTGGCTCCCACCCCAGCATCAGCTTCGTTTCCTTCTCTGGGGGTCGTCCTGGGCTTCAGAAAGAAACTGAACTTCACTCCCACTGGCAACAAGTTTTCTGATGAGCTGAGCAAATTCTAGGATGGTGTGTTCTTCCGGGTTCCCCAGGTTGACGGGGCTGCTGACGTTGCTGTTCATGAGCGCCACAAGGCCATTCACCAGGTCACTGACTACCGGAAGGCCCTCGTCTGAGATCCGGATCTGTACACCATGAGCGGCTCCCCCTGCAGTGCATGCAGGATGAAGTTGCTGACCACCTGGCCATCATTCACGTGCATTCGGGCCCGAAGGTGTTGAAGATCCTGGCTACGCGCACCTCCACGCCCTCCTGCTTCTCGCAAGTGTAGCACATGATCTCCGAGACTCGCTTCCCTTCGTTGTATCAGGCTCGGGGTCCTATGGGATTCACGTGGCCCCAGTAATCCTTGGTTTGTGGGGGGACTTCAGGGTCTCCATACACCTCTGAGGTGGAGGCCAGGAATAGACGGGCCCCAGCTCGCTCTGCCAGCCCCAGCATGTTCAGTGTCCTGATGGTGTTGGTCTTTAGTGTCTTGATGGGGTTGTACATGTAATTGGGAGGGGAGGCAGAAGAGACCAGGTGGTAGATTTGGTCCATGTTGACCTACAGTGGCTCCAACACATCATAGTTGATCAGCTCAAAGTTCTCCTGGCTGATCCAGTGCTCCATGTTCCTCTTCCTCCCCTTGAAGAAGGTGTCCATCATGGTCACTTTGTGACCATCCATCATGAGCTTGTCCGTGAGGTGGGAAACCACAAAGCCCGCGTCCCCAGTTACCAAAATTATTTTCCGGTCCTTTTCTGATAAAAATTTTACTGACAAGTATTTCTGGGTGAAGCTCTTTTTCAAATCTCTGATTTTCTCCCTTACTGGTTCAATGATCTCTTCAATCTTGCTCTCAATTCTGAGCTCCCCGTTTTCCTGAATGGACCTCATGTTAACCAAGTTGTCCCAAGCAGAAGCCGGGTAGGCAAGCAGCGTGATGCCCAGCAGCAGCTTCATCCTCCTGCAGCTGACGGCGGACGCAAGGAGAAGCAGCGGCTGGCTCAGCATCCCAGGCCGCGCGCTGCGGCCCCAGATGGTACGGATTTTACAGATGGAAAAAGCTGACATAGCTGGGGGAAAGGGCTCAGACAAAAGTCTGGATGCAAAGACAAAAGGTCCAACCCCCAATGCAGGGGTCTCTGGGCTGTTACTCACCGCAGTCTGGCTATATCCTTTTCCATCTCTAAATTGCCCCAGAACAGTGCTTGGACCCAACCCAAGGAGGAACAATGCCATCTGGCCTCTGAGAGTTTGGGGAAAACTCTCTTTAGCACTAAATGCCTGGTGGCACTGGGCTTTCTTTGAGTTGAGTGATAATTGATGTTTGCTGCCATGGTTGCCTCAAGGGTTGTAAGCCAGGACCAGCTGCAGGCCCAGGGTTGCACACCATTTGATTGCATTGGAAGGGTGGTAAATATATACGGTGATGGGCTGGGCTTAGTCGCTAAGTCGTGTCCGACTCTTTGCAACCCTATGGACTGTAGCCCGCCAGGCTCCTCTGTCCATGGGATTCTCCAAGAAAGAATATTGGGGAGGGTTGTCATGCCCTTCTCCAGAGGATCTTCCTGACCCAGGGATCGAACCCAGGTCTCCTGCATTGCAGGCAGATTTTTTTACTGTCTGAGCCACAAGGGAAACCCAATGTAAACGGTGGTTCTCTTTAAAAAGTGTCCATTAAAACTTAAAACAGGGACTTCCCTAGCAGTCCAGTGGTTAAGAATTCACCTTGAAATGCAGGGGACACAGGTTTGATCCCTGGATGGGCAACTAAGATCCCACCTGCTGAGAGGCAACTAAACCAGTGTCCCAGAACTACTGAACCTGTGTGCCACAACTAGAGAGAAGCCCAGGCAACCCAACATAGAGCCTTCCAGCTGCAACAAAGACTCAGCGCAGCCAAAAATAAATGAATATGCCTGTTCTTAAAAAAAAAAAATGTTAAAACATCCTAAGGAGTTTAGAGCCTAACATGTAGATTTCAGCTTCTCCCACTCTCTACAAGCTCTGCACCAATAAATCGTAATGGTCTTAGTATCCTTACAGATTAATATAGAATAAAGCAATCCCTGTAAAGCCTCACTGAACCACTGCAAAAGAAACCAACCGAAGGGGATGATCGGGGCTTGGCTGAGTGAATCCTGAGGGTAGGACCTCTGGTTATTACAGAGCATTCCTGAGTCCCAGGCTCTGGAAGCACTATTTGAGAGGGGGTTGTTTTTCGGTTTTCAAAATGAGACTTTTATCTGTCAGGGGATTACAAAATACCAACTCCACTAAGGAGGATTTCTAAATTCAGAGAGCTCCCATTGGAAGCACAGCACCAATTTATCACATCCCAAACTCTGAAGAGCTATGAACTTTGTCTGTGAACAACATCCAATGCAGCCAGACCAGGAGGTGGCGCTATGGAGGAAAACAGGATCTTGACCATCCTCCGACTCACACCAGTCCTCTGCCCAGTTCCCTCATGGCCACAAAACCCAAGATTTTCAACAGCATCCATCCCCTCCCCCATCACCTTCCCTCCCCTAACCCAGTCACACCTCCTACCTCTAGAAGGTATAACTTTATTGGGAAGGTCCTTTGATGAAGCCAAAGAGCTCAAACCATACAGGACCAGGGATCCAAGTCGGGGATGACTCAGACACACGTGACCAGTATTGGCTCAAGTGATGCATCCAGTGGAGCCTTCTGCTAGAAGGAGCTCACCATGGCGCCACAGGCAGACCCTCGGCCGTGGCCAGGCTCATGGGCACCATGATATGACAGAAATAAAAGTAAATTATATCACTTGTCATCATTAAGAAAAATTTTCATCTCCGTTCTTCATTCGAAAAGCACTATATTTAATGAATGAGTACTGAGTCATGACATGTAAATGACTGAAATATTGGAATTATACTAAGGTCAACTAACGTATTTTTAAACCATGAAATTAAGGGATCTATTCATGCCTGTCGACAGTGCCACTCTCAGTGATTATGATCTCTGCAAGGCTGCCCCTGAACACCGGGGAATGGTGGACAGTTCTACAAGACATGGACCAAGCTCCTGTGGAAACTCTCCTGTGATCAAATTAAAGAAATCTCGCTGACCTGTTTGCCCAGGTTCTGCAAGCCTCGGAACACTATACATATCTAATGAAGGCATGGCTGGTCTTGTGCAACACAAGCCCCATTCCAAAGAGCATCTTGTAGATTTATCACTCGTGGGAGATGGAACACTGGCTCCTGTGGTTCTTCCAAAACGGTGGCCCCCACAAGCTGTGCCTCAGGACAGCAGCTCTTTGTCAGCCTTATTAATCTCCTCTGATTTTCTCTAAGAAAATTAAGATGCCTCAACATCTGAACTCTGCAAAAATTTTGGTAAAAGATGGCAGAGAAAAGATAAAAGATGCTAAGATCCACCAGAAAACCTGAGATGAGGAAAGTTATGGTGAGGAACTATCTTCCCAGGACCAGACACTTTCAGGCTAAAGTGGGCATGTTTTTATTTTTGCACCCTGCAGCCATCTTCAATTTTTTGGTAAAATACTACTCCAAACTTCTTTTGATGAAGGACTCCTTTCCATTCTCGGTCATAAAGCTTGGGTGGGATTTACCCTAGATGCAGCATCAAGTTTGAACACCAAGTGTCCTAAGTCCATCAACATATGACTTTATCCCAACCACAGGAATTAATGACCTAGTTCTGTAATTGATGATTATGTATAGATACAAAGCTTTTGATGTCAGAAACATTTGCATTGGTGAAAGAAAGTATTTAGAGATATCGGGAGGGGGACGTATTGTTGTACAGAAGCTGATGAGGAAGCCAATACCAAGAGGCCCCTTGGTGCTATCCTATAATCTGCTGTATCAAACCTTAGCTGAAGCAGATATGACTTGGAATTTTTTTGTTTACAAAAACCAAAACATTTTCCTTTTTCTTTAATCCAGCATGAGTTGGGTGGATTTCTTGACAAGCCATATTCCCAGAATGTGAAAGTTTCTTTCTGGAATCCTGTGTCCTAGAGTTTAGGGAGCCTTTCTGACCTCTCCCTCTAACACCTAAATATGATTGGACTCCAAGCAAGCTTTCCACAAGAGCTGTTAACAACACCAAAGAAAGGCAGCTATGTTAACACCAAGGACAGGAAGCCCATGGTTTCCCCAAGAGCTGGTGGCAAGGACAGATAGCCATTCAGGACTAACCACTCACACTTCATTGTTTGTGGTTGACCTCTATTTTTGTTCATCAAATCTCAGGCCATCCCAGTCTTTAACATTTGGAAATGCTGTTGCCTTGAACTGTCCAAATCCTTTGCTGATTAAAGCCTCTACCAACCAAGTTTATTAGCTTCCCTGAAATTCTGCTGGAAGCATATGAGGAAGAAACATGTTTAAACGCCCCCACTCGTGTTTTTCATAAAAGGATTGCATAGCTCTCTCTGAATTTGATCACAGGCTATGAGGCCATTACAGTCTTGTGTGAAGCTAGACTTGCAAAAAGAGGGAGGAGAAAGATGTGTTCAAGGAGCCCATATCTTCAGCTGAGACTGCAGCCTGGGGGCAGAAAAGAGAGGCAGAGGCAGACTGCACCGTTGCCTCTCTGATTCCAGCATTCAGATCAGGTTACAAACATGGAATTTCAAGTACTGCCTGGGTAGAAAGGACCTTAAATGTCATTTACTCTGGCCCCTAATTTAATGTTTCTTTCCTCCCCATACTTTCCTCCAAGTGGTCACATAGCCTGTGTTGAAACCTCTGGTGATGAGAACTCACTCCCCAAGTCCTGTGGAGGCAATACCATTTGGGGTTGACGCATGCTGTTCTGGGTACATTGCCACCTTTCTGAAGTTCTCAGTCCTCTTGGCTGTTCAGCACGCACATCCTCCTCTTCCCCTGGAAGCTCTTCAAACACAGAAAACCAGAAATTATGGTTCGCGGTGTGTGTATATTCTGAGCTGAATGTTTCTTATTCCCTCCTCACATAACGCTGGCCCTATGTATCCAAACCTGTCCCAGTCTTTACTGACCACAATAATTTTCAGCGTGGTCTGATCAGCATAGTAGGACAGAGCTCCTTCTCATCAGCTCCAATGTTCTTTATCCTATACACCCATTAATACAACCACAATTGCAATGTGGCTGGAGAGACACACAGCAAGGTCAGACCAACAGAATTCCCTTCCTCATTTTTCAACGAAGGTAACATATGTCCTGCTGTTACATTTCAAAATGTTGCCAGTGACTATAAAACCCCGTTGCTTGCTCTATGCTACTTTTGTACCCTCCGCCGTCCCCAGCATCTTGGGCTGGTGAGGGAGTACGTGGCAAGGGAAGGGTAGATCAGCATCCAGGCAGCGGAGGCAGGGGAGTCTTTCTCAGCTTCTGAGATGAATGTGTAAGTAAAAGTGAAGGCTACCAAATTGAACCTGATCTATGTAGGGCACCCATTGTTAATTGTCACCCAGCTATTTTGCTGCCACTAGTCACATGGTGGGTGACAGCCACGGACATTGATGGATTCTGACCCAGACTAGAAATCTGGTTTCTAAAAAAGAGAGAGAGGAAAGGCAGAGGAGACAACGAAGTTAGTGCCCAGCGTGAGGAGAAGGGAATGGGAACAGGGGGTGTCTCTGACAGCTCAAGCTGAGGAGGAAAATTAGAAAAGAAAGCCAGCTCCACCACCATATGTGGCAAAGCTGGCCGGGACAGCTGGAAGAAATATCGCCCGACCCGAGTCCCTGGCCAGGATTGTGATACATGCCTGCGTATGGCTATCAATAACCCTGCATGATTAATGCTAATGATTTATGTTAATTTTGCCATAAGCTTTTTTTGTGCCAGTGTTGAACTTAAGGATGTCAAATCATTCCTCAGGAGGTTGTTAGAGATTTTTAAAAACAAAGTCTAAAATCTAACGCCCGACATTCCATAGATCACGGCCCCAACCTCCTCAACATACTCTGGGAGACAAGGGTCACCATCCCCTGTGTAATTGCCTTTCGTTCAGCAATAAGTCCTTGGAAAAGGATTCCGCATCCTAAGAAGGATGGCTCCTCAGGGCCTCCAGGTTGCCCCTTTTTTGAAGGGGAGTATGAATTTCATGGGCTCCCCAGGTGGCGCTAGTGGTAAAGAACCCGCCTGCCAATGCAGGAGACATAAGAGACATGGGTTCGATCCCTGGGTTGGGAAGGTCCCCTGGAGGAGAACATGGCAACGCACACTAGTATTCTTGCCTGGAGAATCGCGCAGACAGAGGAGCCTGGGGGCTACAGTCCATAGTGTAGCAGAGTCGGACACCACTGAAGCAACTTAGTACATGCGCATGGATTTCAGAGCTAAGAAGGCAAAGTCATCCCTGGTTCCCCAGCTGCTGTCCATGCGCCACCGTCCAACTGGGAGGCAGAGCAGGCAGACAGGCTCCGGGGACCTCTTCCCAGGTGGCGGTCACTGAGCGGTCAGCGTCAGCGGGGCCGGGGAATGCCCAGCCCACACTGCAGGAATGCCGGGAGTTCAAACATGGTAACACTATGGAAGCACTTTGTTCTCTGTGAGCCCCCCAACACACCATGTCCTGCTGCCTCCAAGGATGCTCTGAGCTCCAGTTGCTTCCCTGGGACCCAGGAGTAGGGGCTGGAGATGCGGGCAGATGTGGCCCTGCTGGTGTCACCTGCCCACCTCACTCTGTCTATCCATCAGGCTCTGATCCAGGTCCCTTTGGTACCTTCGCTTTTCACTCCCGACACTGGGAACACTCTGTGGCCAGCCCTGGATAAACTGAACAAGAAAGGTGGGGGCAACTCGAACTTCTCAGGCCTGGAAACTTAGCCCTTGAGACTGAACTGCAGAACACAACACCCAGGAGTGAGAAAGCCGCAAAAGGAATTGACAAGAGAGTGCCAATGCTAGCCCGGTGCAGGGCCACTGGACATGACAACCGTCCGTCAGCACAGTTTCCTTGGCCCAGGAGCTCTGACCTTGCACAGTGCCCTGTCTGCCCGAACTCATCTGTGAAATCTCAGCCCCCTGCCCAGCCCCTGCCCATCCACTACCCAACCAGGACAGGCATCACTCACTCTCTGTGGCCCTGCTTCCAGCCATCAGTGTTACCCCAGGGGCCCATCCACAGCTCAGGGGACCGTAGCTTCTTCCACCTGTAAACTAGTCACTCCATCAGTGGCTGCCCTGCCTTCAAAATAAAACCCTTCACATTCTCCCATGTCAGAGCCACAATCTAAGCCAGGACCCAGCTAAACCCCATGCTGTGGGGGAAATAATTCTTTGGTGGGGGGCAGTAAAGTCCAGATCCTTTCTGTCCCGCTTCCCACCCTCTCTTGCTAGAAATTCATTATCTATAGCTTAAAGGCCACAATTTCTATGTGGATTTCTACCAAAAAAGGAAATACTCTCTCTGCTTTCCTGGCTTCCCATGAAGGGGCTCCACTAAACCAGCTTGGTCTGGGCTGTACGGCGAACACCTGTCAAAATGTATGGACCACGCCATTTATCAAATAATCTGCTCCAAGAACAGATAGGCACTATCAGCAATCTGGTATTGATCTGAACAGGCCCCTGCTATTGTTCATCCCTGCATCCCGAATGGCAGCAGGAATTAATGAAAGAAACAAAACAATGCATACCAATCACTCAGCCCCACAACTTTGCTTGCTGCCCTCATTAAGTTGGGCCAAGTTTCCCGAAAGCTTGCTTGGGGAAAGGTGGTCCCAGGAGGCCAACCCTTTGATCTGCCCATGGACTCCCCAGCTGACTCCTCCCTCTTTCCATCACCCATGGAGCCGTTGGGTGTTGATGCTCCTGAGTCTTTGAAATCTATGGAGGTGGTCATGCTAATGGCTTGAGAATCCCACCTGGGTGCAGAAGCAGCTCTCCAGGGGCTGGACAGAGATGGCCTTTCTCTGACTGCCCTGTGTGATTGTGTTTAAGCTGCCCTTGTCCAATGTGGAGAATGTTTGCAAAGACGCAAAGGAGCAAAGACTCAAACTGGGGTCAACACTCATAGGGTACCAATGGGAGGCTGGGCACCAAGGTGGGAAAAGAGGTCAAAATTCAGCCTCTCCCCTAAGGGAAGACCCTTAAGAGAGATGCCCATCAAGCCTCATCTCTGTCCCCTCAACACACAGAGGCTCTCCTGCCTCCCCATCATTGCATCCACACTGGAATAGCCTTCAAGACTCAGTTTAAAAGGCACCTCCTGAAGCCTTTCCCCATCCCTCTAGTCAGACCTGATCTCTCCCTCTGCTCAGCATTCATCATGCTTTCCTTGAGCCGTAACAAACAGTAAACTTTGTGTCTCATCTATCTGACAAATTCAGAAGGAGTAGGGAGCCAGGTGAAACAAGCACATCATTATGAGTCCTGCCTTCTGAAGGCTGGGACATCAATGCAGTCATCTTTGCAACCCTGTGTAGTGCCTAACATTATCAACAACTGGATAGAAAGATAGATGGATGGATGAATGTACTGATGGATGGAGTGACTGACGGATGGATGCATGGGTGGACAGACTGATGGATGGTCAGGTTGATAGATGGGTGGATGGACAGACAGGTGGGTGGATGGATGAGTGATGGGTAGATGGATGGATGCGTCTGAGCCAAGTAAGACAAGAACTCCAGTGTACCAGTCTCTTGGCATGATCCCACAGTGATGGCATCCTGATGATGACCGGCATTGTGGATTTCTCTATATTTCTCAAAGTATCCGCTCACACTCTACCCATAGAGCCTGGGAGCTTTCTTGCCCTGATGGAGCAAAGAGACTGAGGCCTAAAGAGGATGAGTAATTTGCCTTGGATCACACAGTCAGGCTTCAGACAGCAGACCTCCTGAAAGGAAAGAAACTTGCTCACCAGTCAATAGCACACTCCTAATCCTCTCTGACTCCCCAGTCGGGAAGTCTCCAAGGCCAAGGTGGGACCCAACCACCACCCCAGACCAGCTAAGCCAGCAACTGCTACACCTGAGCACACCACATTCCTGTTCCCCTTGAAGGGCCCCTAAGGGCTGGTTTGACTTCCAGGGTGGTGGGGTTTGGGGAGCTGTCTGTGTGTCCCTCAGGTGGCAAACACGGCAGCCTTCCCTCTTCAGAGGCCTCATGCTTGGCTTAAAGAAGCCTCACCGGAAAAACCACCAAGAAGCGAGCTTTCTGCTCCACTCCAGGCTTATCAGGAACTGCAGTTCACCCCGGATTCAGAAGATGAAGCTGAAACACTGCGGGCTGCTGACCGAGGCCTCGCTCAGCTGAACAGAGCCTCTGGGGATGGCGAGAGACAGTTTCAGTTTGGAAAAGCACCGACCAAGGGGTCCGGCCAGGCCAGCCAGGCATGCGACATGCAAGTCTCCGAGGACTGACAGCAAGTCTCCACCCAGGCAGGGCACAGGAAGGTCGATCCAGGTGTGGGGGCCCTTCCCCCTTCTCCCCTGCCCTGAGACTCCCTACAGCATCACCTGGACATGGGACCCTCCTCAAGGGCCACATCACATGTCTGCAGAGCAGGGAGGGAAGGGTGGCGACAGCTCCTGTTTCCAGCTAAGGAAGACAAGTGTGGATGATGAGGCTGGCCGGACACTTGGAGGGGAAAAGATCAGAAAGGAGAAGGAATCAGAGAGTGACAGGAGAACAAAGCCAGCCCTGGTTCCTGCCCTCAGGGACCCCAGAATAGAATAGGGAAGGAAAGCCGTGAGATGGCATGGTCAAGCAAAGCCAGGAAGCCGAACCACAGGTCCACTCTCAGAAGCATCTTTTCTTCTGGAATTCCAGGGATGTCAGAATGCTAGGTAAGATTCCCCAAACCCCTCCTTCCTAAACTTCCAAATATCTCGTGAAGGAGGATCAGAAGGCAAATCAGGGACCTCACAAGAGAGAATGCCACACACGGACAGAAATGGGGAAAAGTGTTTGGGGAAAAGATGATGACCATTTCCAAGGAGTCCCACAGTACCCCAAGGACGTGTGAGTGTGCAGGGCCATGGCGTGAGGTCCAGACTCTGGGGACATATCATCCCGTGTCTCAGGGCATCAGGATCTTGCTGCCAGGACCCTCTCTGAGTCCACCTCTAATGCACTGGGAGCTGGCAAGGGGAAAGCCTGCACCCAGCAATGCTGCTCAGCGTTTCAGAGAAAGACAGGGCCAGGCCCCATGTTGTCCTCAGCGGCTGAGGGCTGCTACCATCAGCATATCCTGGCCATGCAGCCACTTACGTCAGCTGTGGAAGCATAGACCATGAGATGGGACAGGCCACCACGCTCTGGGACTCCACCCAGACCCTGCGGGCTCAGCATCAGACTCTCCTATCCATCAACCCAGATGACCTCTCTGCCGCCCCCACTCCGCGCACGTGCAGGGCCCACCCCTCCGACATCCACATGGACCCCTAGGACGGGAGCCGCTGTCCCTGGAGCCTGCCACCTGCACACACTGGGCCTCAGTCCAGCAGCCCTCTTCCTCCAGGTCAACTCCAAGAAAGCTGACAGAGCAGCAGAGTCGGACTTGGCGGCACCCGAGGGGCGGCGCTGGTGGCCCCGAGGCTGGCTGGCTGAGCCTGGAGCCACTGTGCCTGCAGATTACAGCTGTCTCTCTCTGTAACAGGATATTCGTTTTCAGATGGGTTCTGTTTGCTGCCTGCAGCCCCGTGAACCAAGCGGGATACTGCTCGGTGGGATCTTCTCAGGACCTTGCATGCCACCCGCCCTCCTCTCCACGGGCAGACATCACCTCTCACCTTGGAAATGAGCTGCCCTTGTTCCACGCACCCACCCCGGAAGGGCCAACCTCTCTCCTCCTCCCCTCTCTTTCCTCGCTTTCTAAAGCCAGCAGCTCATCAGCACGCACCTCCCCAGGAAAGTAGCTGCTTATACTGATGTAGAGCCTAAGGTGAGGCACTGAACAAGAAAGAAAAAATTTCAAAGCTCTGGTTCCTGCCCTTAAGGATCTAGGACATAGTTGGGGGAGAGAGCCACAGGCTCACATGGTCAGACAAGGACAAGAAACCACGCCACAGACCCAGTCCCAACAGCACCCCACCAGAGATTCCAGGGATACACAGAACGTCAGGTGAGATGCCCCCAGATCTCCCCTCTCTGAATTTCCAAATATCTCTCGCCCAGGGCTCACCCAGGCTCTGATCATTCCACAAGCCCCCGACCAAGCCTGGGTCTGGGAGGCCACTGCTTGGCAGGATGTTGACACAGAACCAAACTCTGCAGCTGGGGGCCACGGAGGGGCCCGGGTGGGCCTGCTCACCCCTCCTGGCGGTACTGCTGTCATGGGAATCCCCCCACCTTGGCAACTCGGGCATTTCCTCCTGCTCAACCCCAGACTGCTCCAAAGCTACAGGAACCCATTCAAGGCAGGTGAGATGAGATGCTGTCCAGACAATATCACCCCCGTACCCTGCCGTGAAACCAAGACTGGGGTAGCACAGCAAGTATCGGATGTGGGAGATGTCAGAGAGGGCAAAGCCACCAGTCCGTGGTTCAGCATGGTTTGACACCAATTATTGTTTTCACTTTACGCAACACTTAAAATTCAGAAGGTTGTAACTTTTGTAACTTCTGGGCCACCACTTCTATGTAACCGATGGAACACCTGAGGATCCTGGGTCACATTCCCACCTGGCAACGTGGACTGGAGTGGCGCTGGCCCTTCCAGCCCACTCCACGGATGTCAGCCTCCCGCCCGGCCCTGGCAAGTGTCTGGTTTGCAGTCCTGAGCAGATGCTGGCCATAGATCTCAGCACAGTGAGGAGGATGGAGTTAGCCATAGGGACCCCCACTGTTGCATCACCCTAAAAAAATGTGACCTTGGAGAGACAGTTCTCTTTCCAGTGAAGTTCTCCTGGGCCTGGCCAGATCATCCTAGAGCCAGTGAAACTTCACTGGTTGGGGGAGTAAATTTTTTCAGAGAGGCAAGGCCAGGACTTTATGAGTCCTTCTGAAATGAGGCTGGCATCCTGGCTCCCGGGGTATTAACAGCAAGTGGGTCCTCAGCTGGTAGCTCTTTCTGGAGGCAGGCAGGCCTGCTTTAAATGCAGGGAGAGCTTGTGATTGACTGCCAAGATCCAGTAAACAAAGAAGGTTAAAAAAATAAAGCCGGGCTTCCTGTCTGCCCTTTACACACTAACAGCCGCTGTTTGCCCAGCCTCCACGGGAGTAACACGGGCGCACTGATTTCTATTACACAGAACATTAATAAGAGAAGGCACTGACCCTCGGTTTCCGAGAACCAGGTAAATGACGGGGAGGGAAAGGGGCAGAGAAATGGTAGGCATTTTACACTCCACGACTTGAAGGGGAATGCGCTGCCTATAAAGATGACGGGTGTTGTAGCACAGAGGAAAAAAACATAATTTTTCATTGATGTACGGCAGCAGGGCTGGAAGGAACACAAATAGTACAGTAGATCCATTAACTGGATGACAAGAAACAGTGTTCACATCCACTGACTAAACTGTTTTTGATTCTTTAGTACCAACATGCAGAATGATCCTTACATTATGTTGCCAGGGAAAAACCTTAAAATGCATTTATTTCATAATGTAACTTTCTTGTATTATCATAATAGAGCCATAACGGTTGTTGCAAACACTATGGGGTCTAAAAAAAAAACACCTAAGGAGAGTTATGAAATTGGAAATTTTTTTAAAAGGGAGAAATTTGGAGCATCTCCAAGATTATAGCTGCCAGTGGCGATGGGGAGAGTGGCCGTGACGTCTCACCTCCGGCCTCTCCTTCTGGCCGTCCGAGCTCTGGACTCTGAGCTCTGCCTGTCACAACCTAACAGGACAGGGAGACCATGGGAAAGACACGTGGCAGACGCAGAGCCATGTGCATGCAGTTACTCAGTGAGAAGGGGGATTTGCAGGGAGGTGTGACAATCACTTCTTCAGCTTCTCCATCCCCATATCCACATGCTTCCCTCCTACTTGTCCATTACCTCTGGCCCTGTGGCCTGCATATCGTATATGGACAATGGGTACAAAAGTGACTCTTCCATAGCATAGGCTAAGCACAGTGCCTGGACACGTGCTTGGTGTTCAGTGGATGGTTATTAGCATCATGACTATTCCTTGTCATCCACACTCTGACCAGTGTGATGGGAGCCCACACCCGTGAAAATCAGTGGTAGTCAGGGTCTGAACGAGTCCATCCCAAGTTGGAACCTTGGTTCTGCTACATCCTCAGGACCTCGAACATGGAAGTTATCCTTATGGCTATTATAGCCAATACACCTGTTCCAAGTACCATGCTCAGGTGTGTGGCGTGCCTAGCCCCACCCGAGGGGAAGCCACCTGCAGCGGTTGCAGGCGATCAGGGAGCAAGAGCAGAAGCATAAACTAAGGGGCAGAGATAAAGGCGGAAAATGAGGGAATCCTGTCTAAGAGGCAGCGTCATGAGACCTGGGAATGAACAGACACATGAGGTGGAGAAGACCTTCTGGCGAAATGAGCAGGTCGACGAAGACGTCTTGTGCAGGTGGGGAGTGTGTTTGTCTGGGGCAGCCAGAGCCCAGCCTGGAAGCTGGGCAGAGAAAGGCTGGTTTAGCAGTGGGGACAGACTGATTCTAAAGCCATGCTTCTGGTCACTCCCACAGCCACCATGATGGCCTGGAAATGGCAGGTGGGACCAGAAGGAAGAAACAAGACGATTTATTTTCTCCCTTGGATGCCTGGGTGGTTGGTATAAATGTGGGGAAGAAGAGCCAGTTTGGGGGAGGTCATAAGGTCAGAAAGATAGGAGATGAAATGGAGGATGATGGCCATGGAAGTCCCACAGTCGGTTTTTCTAGGGAATCAGTGAAAATACAAAGGGATCAGTAATAGCAGGAATCCACATTCACTGAGGATCTGGGTCCAGCCAGTATGGGGACGCCCACCATACATCCAACATCCCCATCTTGGCCTCACCCCAGTCAGGCAGGACAGTGCCAACCCTGCTTCCTGACCAGGAGGCGCTGGCTCAGAGAAAGTAGATAAGTCATAAGTAGATAAGTCCATAAGTCCCAGTAGACAAGCTTGGAATCAAACCCAGATCTCACAGGCTCTAACGCTCATTCTCTAACCGAGACAATTTCTTTGCCATCTCAGCTTCCCTGTGTGCAATGGGGAGAGTGGTGACCACCGGCGTAGGAGCCGTGAACTTCACAGCACGACAGACCCAACAATAACATCACCGTGGATGGGCTATTTGGAAAAAATAAAATGCATCTCTTACCATACTCAACACCATCATGAAAAAAATAATCCTAGGCAGATTCAAGATGTAAATGTGGCAAGATATAACCATAAAATTCCAGAGGAAAACTAGATGATCATTTTTATAGTGACAAGGTGGCATTTACAAGATAGCACCAGATAGAGCTAGACCTACTACCCAGATTATCACCATCACCTGTTCTTGGCTGAAAAGAGTTTGGTCTTCAAGCCTCTTTTATTAAGACGCAGATTTAGGCTTCCCTGGTGGCTCAGAGGTGAAGACTCCACCTGCCACTGCAGGAGATGTGGGTTCGATCCCTGACCTAGGAAGATCCCACATGCAGTGGAGTAACTAGGCTCCCGCACCACAACTATTGAGCCTGCGCGCTAGAGCCAGCAATTGCAACTACAGAAGCCTCTGTACCCTACAGCTCACGCTCTGCACCAGGAGAAGCCCACGCATGGCAACTAGAGAGTAGCCCCGTCTCATTTGCAACTAAAGAAAGCCTGTGTGTAGCAACGATGACCCAACACAGCCAAAGATAAATTAATTAATTAAATCATTTTTTAAAAAGAAAAAAAGATGCAGATTCTCCCCGAGAAGAGGGATCACCTTCTGCAGAAGTAGCTTACTGGCTTTCTTTCCAGCCCAACAGCACACAGGAGAAGGGACAGGCCCTGGGCAAACACGTCTTGACTGGGGTGGTGGGTGGGAACTGGGGCAGAGCAGAGGTTATCCTTGGAGTCCTGAAATGGGAGGGCAGCCCATGTGATTTCAGGGTCGCAGAGGGTGTTTCCCTGCAGTCCCCACCCGGATTCTACAAATCTTTGCTGAGGTCCTATGTGTGTCGTGCCCTGTGCTGTAGGTAATGAAGTGGCCATTAACAACATAGATATGCTATCTGCACAGGGTTCAGTGCGGGCAAGACACCGATGGAAGGTCGTCTGACCCAGTAAGTCATGGACTCAATCATGTCCTGGCCACAGAACTCTGTGCCTTTCCAGGGGCAGGAGACTCTGAGCTGCTCTATGCTGTGCTGTGCTAAGATGCCTCAGTCGTATCCAACTCTTTATGACCCCATGGACTGTAGCCCACCAGGCTCCTCTGTTCATGGGATTCTCCAGGCAAGAAAACTGGAGTGGGTTGCCATGTCCTCTTCCAGGATATCTTTCTGACCCAGGGATCGAACCTGCATCTCTCATGTCTCCTGCGCTGCAGGTGGGTTCTTTACCACTAGCACCACCTGGGAAGCCCCTGAGGCTGTTCTACCTGACAGCATCTCTTTCACCCGACTTCACAGAAGCTGCCAATCACGTCTCCACATTTTAATGCAATCAGATCACCTAACTTGGTATAAAAGGGAATCACAACAGGCCCTGGGCAGTGTAGGTAAAGTTATTCATAACCCACATAACTGCTGTGGTTTGGCTCTGGTGCTTCAAAAAGGTGGTAATTTCCACACTAGTTTTCAGGCCCCAAATTTCTATTGGCTACCGGTAGAGATACAGAGACTTCATTGCCAATCCACAGTCCAAGGAGCAAAAAATGCTTGTGCCCTATTTTGGTTTTTCTTTTTCTTTTTCAAAAAATTTTCCAATGAACATGGTTTGCACTATGTGATGTTTGCACTGAATATATATGTGTATATATATATGTAGCTTTACACTATTTCTTGATGCCATATGAGTGGTATGCCTCAGAACATCATCGCAGGAAATCCAGCGAGCAGCCAGACCAAAGTTGGAGAGTCAGCCATGCGACTTCTTATCTGTCCAGAAGCCACTGTAAATTCGCTACAAAAAGCAAGCTCCTGGCTCCCAGGAGGAGAAGTGTCGCTGGAAGAAAGTCAGGAGGATGCGGCTTTCTTTAATTGAGAACTAAATATCTTTGGGATTGCTCCCTCCTAAGGAAGGGCACTTTGCTGTACCAGCATGTCAATGCCTCTTTGGTGGTCTGTCCCCTGATTTAGCCCATCTCCCCACTCTGAATTATAGGTTCCTCTCTCGTTTGCAGAGACACTACCTGCCAAGGCAGTATTTGGGTTTTCAACATCATTCCCCATACCCTCGAGCCCCTCACACCCGCTTCTCCCCCTCAATCAGATACTCAGAGGCCCCCACTCACAGTCACAGAGACTCGCAACGTATTAAGATCGCAATATCATCTTATTGGCTATTAACACAAATGTGCCAATAAACATAGTGCATAAAAATTATACATATTCCCTTGGAGTCCATAATCCTGAACTGCTATGGCTAATGCAGAACACACTTCCCAAAAGTAGTGCTGGAAGTCGCGATGTACAAATTGAATTTTAAATAAATTTCCTGAAACAACACCAGTGGCTCTAGCCACCCGAGCTATACGTACTTGCTAAAAATAAAACACAGAGTAGCCATGCCCATCCCAACCCCTAAGGGATGGGACTGGTGGGCATGTATGTTGCTGCCTTGCCCACTGTTTTTGGGGGGGTCTCACTACACATGCATTTGGGTGCAATTATTAAAACAACCCTATCTATTCCCCTTAAGGGTTTCCCCTAATTATCAGGTATCATCAGGTTCCAAAAAAGTCAGCTTGTCTTCACCTCACTCTCCATCACAGAGGGAGATGCTAATTGCATTATCGCCTTGCCAACACCCTCAGAAATGCCACAGTGATCGCCAGCCATCTACCACAGAGTCAGAGTTGGCCCAAATTCCGAACCAAACAGTGAAGTCATTCCAAATTCCACTGTCTGCAAACATGAAAAATACTAGACAGTCACCATAGAAAAGGGGGCTCTGGGATACTTAGAAACAGACATGCCCCCACACAACTGGGGGTGGGCAACACTCTATAATATGTCCAGCTGGTTGGGCTCTGGGATTCAACACTCACACACCCATACCCAGGCACACATGGGCAAAACAGTGGAAAACTGGAAGTCCCCCAAGCCTTGTCATTTCATTCACCCACCCCGAGTCCCAAAACTCTCTGAGTCCTTGACCAAGATGGTAGTCCAAGGAAGAAAATCAAAGCGAACCTGGGTTGTCTTATTGAAAGTTTGTCAGCATGCCTTCTTTCTTAGGTAAATAAGTGCTTATAGAGTCTTTTACATGTTATTTGCAGCAGAGACCAAAACCAAAAATAGTTTGCCCTTATTCACTCAACTTATTTCTTTAAACACATGAAGTGAGACTGTGATTTTCCTAGGTGTATTTCCCTTGACTCATTCAACCAGGTATCCAACTATCAAAATCCTTCAATTCTTTAAGTCCCATCTCAAACACCAACCTTTCTCAGCCCCATGAGAACAGAGAAGGTTAGCTGTTGAACTTTACACTATAAAGAGTCCTTTCCTTTCAAAGAATTCTTGAGGAGAGCTCAGTGCTCAAGGGAATAAAAGAGGGGCTGGTGCAAATGACCACACAATTCTCAGGAGAAAAAATATACATATTCAATAGACAGATGAAAATGCATTTTATCCCAATCATAAAAGAAATTCCAATTCTAAGTAGTTTCATCTATCAAACAGGCAGCTTTGTAAAGACCATCTCCTGTTTGGAAAGCAAGCCTGCCACGTGGTTCAGAGGACAAATCTCCCCTGGAGATAAATTCTTCAAATTAAAGGGGCCTCACCATAGAGGACTTCTTCACCATAGAGGAATTCACCATAAGGTAAAAGCAGAGATGCACCCCATGATTTTTGTTCAAGTATATTTGTCACAACTGCACTGGTAAGGGCAAAAAATTAGAAACAACTGTGTGTGTGTGTGTGTGTGCACATGTGACCCCATGGACTATAGCCTGCCAGACTCCTCTGTCTATGGAATTTTCCAGACAAAAATACTGGAGCACGTTGCCATTTCCTTCTCCAGGGGATCTTCCAGATCCAGGAATGGAACCTGCATCTTTTGCATCGGCAGGCAGGTTCTTTACCAGTTGAGCCACCAGAGAATGTTTCCCAAAAGGGGAATGGTTACATAAAATGGTACATCCATAAAGTGCAATTCTTTTTTTAAAATTGGAGTATAGTTGCTTTACAATATTGTGTTAGTTTCTCCTGTACAACTACGCAAATCAGTTATAAGTAAACACATCACCCCTCTCTCTTGAGCCTGCCTCCCAGCCCCACTCCCATCCCACCCTTCTAGGTCATCACAGAGCACCAAGCTGAGCTCCTTGTGCTACATAGCAGCTTCCCATTAGCTATTTTACACATGATAGTGTATATATTGTCAATTCCAATCTCCTAATTCATTCCTCTACCCTCTTCCCCTCCCGTGTCCTCATGTCTGGTCTCTGCATCTGCCTCTCTATTCCTGCCCTACAAATATGTTCATCTATATCATTTTTCTAAGGTTCTCAAAATTTACCAAAAAAAAAAAGTTTGTGAATGCCATTAAGTACATGGGAAATGTATACAATATGTTAAGGGGGAAAAGTGAGACATAAAAACTATATAATATAGTAGAAACCCAATTTGGAAAAGATAATAATAATACATCTAAATGCCCATGGGCCTTGAAGAAATCCACAAAAATTTTAACAATGTTCATCTCTGGGTAGTGGAGATTACAGGCAATTTTTATTTACTTCTGGGAACTTCCCTGTATTTCCATATGTTCACAAATAAATGTATATTCCTCCTCTATTCAGAAAGCAATGATTTGCTTTTGCTTTTGACATTCACTGAACCCCCTACAGCACTTGCTGTTGGACAGACTGACAGCAAATTGCCCATTGTGACCCCATTTCTGGGGGAACTCGCTCTGACTTCTCTTCCAGACTGGGTCTCCCCCAGGAGGAATCAGTCCTCCTCCTCCCTTGCTCTTGACCCAAGGTCTATGGGCTCAGTTCCTTATTTCTGTGTGCCTCCAATCTGTACCAAAAATCCCAGACAAGCTGCCTTGCTTTCCTGGGGCAGGCACCCAACACCCACACACACTGTCCACAAGAAAAAAAAAGTCAGCCTCAGCTGGGCTGTCCTGGCTCTCCCGTGTGGTGTCCCATGGACCACAGTGGTCTTGTCCATCCAGAGTCAAAGGAGGCAGCCATGGCCTTTACAGGTATCCTTTGGTTTGTCACACTGTCAATCATATTTAACCATGAGCCCAATGTTCAACCACATCTAACCATGAACCATGAACTCAAGGTTGGAACTCCCATCAGAAGGGCCTTCCAGGCGATCTGCTCATGGGAGGAGTGGGGACTGGAGGGAAACAGGTAGAGACAGTGGACAGATGGAAGTAGGAGGTCCGAGAAACTCTCCTTGGTCCTGCTGGGAAATTGGCTGCTGTGTACTCAGGATATGCACAGGCTTCATCCTGGGAGTTTCCCAGTATGCACTTGTCATAACACAGACTGAGGATGCTGCTGCTGCGTGCTGTCCCATCAGTGAGACTCTAGCCTGGGTAGCCAGGAAATGGAGAGTAGAATCTGCTGATCCCTTGGTCAGGGTCTCAAATCTTCTGAGGCCCTCGTGGTCTGATTGTGCCACCAAATGATTATGATTCTAGAGATGAGCAGAGATATAGCAATCTATCCCATCACTAGAGTCAAACAGGCTATGCCGGACTCGGGGTCATTCTCTAATGCAGTGCCTTCCCAGCAAGCTAGCAAGGAAATTGTAACTTTTTTCTAATTTTACTTTGCATAACACATTGACTTTCAACCCTACCTCCCGAGGACTGTGAGGATGGGCCATATAACTCTGTCCTAAAGTATCCACTTCCCCATCCTGCCTGGCCTCTGGAAAGACTCTCAGAGCCCTGGATACCATGCCCCTCCCTCAAGCCCTGCCTCCCTCTCCCGTGGCCAGCAGTGGGACACCAGTTGTCCATGATGGCAACACAGCCCTGCACCATGCATAGCAGGGTCCTGCCACCACAGCCGTAACTGGCCAGAGATGGGAGGGGCCACTGTAGAAGGGAGAGAAACGGATGACCTTTCCACCCTCTGATGGATGTGCTTGTTACATAATAAACATTCAGCAGCCAGAGGCTCCTCCCCAGATGGCTTTGAAAATGGCAATTTCAGCCCTGGGAGCTTCCAGAGGGGCACAGGTTCGGGCCAGGCTCTCTCTCTCTTGTTGGTTTGTTCAGGCAAATCTATCACCCATTCTGACCCATAAAATGTCAAGGAGACTGGTCCATGCAGGTGAGTTCCAGTTAATGGCCTCCTCCGGCCCTAAAGGAGCATGGATGGCAGGTACAGGACAGCTCTGTTCTCCCCAAGGAGCCAAGTGTTAAGGAAAGTATTAGTCACTCAGTCGTGTCTGACTCTTTGCAACCCCATGAATGCAGCCCAACAGGCTCCTCTGTCCATGAAATTCTCCAGGCAAGAATACTGGAGTGGGTTGCCATTTCCTTTTCCAGGGGATCTTCCCAACCCAGGGATCAAACCTGGGTCTTGTGCATTGCAGGCAGATTTTTGTACCATCTGAGCCACCAGGGAAGCCCAAGACTTCTGACCAAAGAACCAGGAGATAACAGATCACTTCCAATAGGCTATGTTCACTCATGGGAACGCCTGTCTCACCCGGCTTTCAGAGGAAGCTCACCCTGGGACAGGGTTATCGGCACCCAAGGTGAGACAGCAATAGGGTCTCACTCCATCCCAGCAATTTCTGACGAGATGCTACTGCCTTTCGACTTTCTCCACCAACAGGGTCAGCCCTGTCCCCTGGCCTCCACTGACGTTGGCCTGACATGCTGGGAGCCTCGAAACAAATTAAATGAGGCAAGGAGGCCATGTGGTGAACATTCCATTATGGCCCCTCTGCTCCCTTTCCATGAGTGACTCACACAATCACTTTTAGGAGGTGAGGCATCTTATTGAATCAACACTTAATCTCCGTGCCTTGTCTAGGAGGAGGGGGGAGGGATGGTGGGTGCATTATCCCTGATCCTTCTATTTTCCGAGACCTTCACTGGAGATGGTCTGCTGGTGGGGGAGGTGGGAGAGAATTGTGGGGAACCTTGACCCTGTTTCAGGTAAGCTTCTGATTTATAGTTCATTGTGCTTTCTAACGAATAATTTTTATATAATAATTCCACCAGTGAGCACCAAACCTTCTTCTTGGGAATGCAATTAAGGGAAAAATTAGCAATAAATTGTTTTCAGTACTTAACCCAGCTCCAAATTTATGGTTGCTGCAATTTATTGTTTCAGAGGCCTGAAATATGGCAATGAATTTTGTCCCATTGGCTGTCATTCATCCTCAAAACGGAAATGTAAATAAACAACCGTTCAGGGCCTTGGGCTTTCCGGCTTCTTACGAACCTCAAAACCTTAAGCCCCTCTGGCCAGTTCCCAGGACGGATCCCCCAGCCTTAGAGACAGAGCGAAACGCGCTGGGTCTGCAGGCAGGCGGCTCCTCTCCTGCGGCCCCACGCGCCGCCCCATGCAGGACGCGCGGCGCGGAATGAGTGTAAATGGGAAAACACTAACTTCGCTCCTGACGGCGATGCAGGATGTATCCGTTTACCCTATAAATAAGCACTGATCACCTCCATTTTATTGAACTCATTTTCCAGGCAAGCAGAGACCACAAGATTCTTCGGCACATTTTCTCTTTACACCCTCTAGGACGGCTGCTAGTGTCAACTCCGACAGATTTATAGCCCATTCATTCATGGGAACAAAAACCCTGCCACGGCTGGTCATGGGACACGCAATAGCAGTTAGTTCAGAAGATAACAGCGGCAATACCTCACCTCTCCATTCAGGACTACAGAGCCGGCACCACTTTGGAGGTAATAAATGCTTCTTCTTGGGCGATTGGAGTCGTAATCCAGAAATCGCTGTGGTGGGCCTCCCCCCAACCCCGGCTCCGCCTCCAGGGGAACCAGCTTATCCCCACCCTGCCCCAGCCTTACCTCCAACCCCACATCTGCCCCACAAGGGACTGGCAGGGGGCTGACGGCAGCCCCTTGTGGAACCAAAAAGGACACCCAGCCTCTTCCTTCCAGTCCGCTCAACTTGGGCTGTAGCTATTCTGTAGGACTCAAGCAATAATGCAAAGCTGAGAAGCCCGACTCCTTGCTGGTGGTGAGTGGCAATGCAGGCGTGCACATTTACTCCAGTCTGCCAGATGCCCTCTGTGGCCCCCAGCTTAGGCCCACATTTCCTCCTGCTTTCCTCTCTCAAGCAGCCAATAAGAATGACCAAGGGCCCACACTTTCTTAACAGACCCAACAGCAGCCAAAGGTGCTCCCAGGTGGAGCCCATGAGCCTGATGGAGAATCAAAGGCAGGTTGGGTCTGACCTTGCAAATGGGTCAGAAACATCAGAGCTAGATCAGAAACCCGGTCCCCACAACAGGAGGAAGCTGGTCGGACAAGTTCACGTCTGTCCCCAGAGCCTGGAATGAGCCAGGTACAAAGCAGACACAAAAGAAGCATGTGTTGAATAAACCAATGGGTTTGTTTTTTTGTTTTTTATTAAGTGAACAATCTGGAAAGGAATAAAGACAGATGAGGAATCCGAAGTTTAAGGTAAGGACAAAGAAGCAACGACTATGGTTAAGCGTTCTGTCTCATTTTGAAGTCAGCTTCAACCACTTCCAAGCCTCAGTTTGCTTACCTATAAAAATGGGGGTATTAACTATACCTAACCCAGAGTATTGTTGTTAGAATTAAATGATATATAAAAATATATTAAATGATATGTAATGCATAACGCTTACTCCTTGGAAGGAAAGTTATGACCAACCTAGACAGCATATTAAAAAGCAGAGACATTACTTTGCCAACAAAGGTCCGTCTAGTCAAGGCTATGGTTTTTCCAGTAGTCATGTATGGATGTGAGAGTTGGACTATAAAGAAAGCTGAGCACCGAAGAATTGATGCTTTTGAACTGTGGTTTTGGAGAAGACTCTTGAGAGTCCCTTGGACTCAAGGAGATCCAACCAGTCCATCCTAAAGGAGATCAGTCCTGGGTGTTCACTGGAAGGACTGATGTTGAAGCTGAAACTCCAATACTTTGGCCACCTGATGCGAAGAACTGACTCATTGGAAAAGACCCTGATGCTGGGAAAGATTGAGGGCAGGAGGAGAAGGGGACGACAGAGAATGAGATGGTTGGATGGCATCACTGACTCAATGGACATGAGTTTGGGTGGACTCCGGAAGTTGGTGTTGGACAGGGAGGCCTGGCGTGCTGCAGGTCATGGGGTCACAAAGAGTTGGACACAACTGAGCGACTGAACTGAACTGAACTGAATGCATAAATATACAATGAATTATCATAAATGTTTATATACATAGATATGTATACAAAGGGCTTCCCAGGTGGTGCTAGTGGTAAAGAACCTGCTTGCCAATGCAGGAGACTTAAAGAGACATGGGCTCAATCCCTGGGTCAAGAAAATTCCCTGGAGGAGGTCATCGCAACCCACCCTACTACTCTTGCCTGGAGAATCCCATGAATAGAAGATCGTGGTGGGTGGCAGGCTACAGTCCATAGTGTCACAAAGAGTCAGACATGACTGAGGTGACTTAGCAGAACAGAGCACATATGTTATCAAATAAGTTAAATTAGTGTAATTGGAGAAACAAAAGATTCACACAAGACAATTTAAGATCAATAGAAGACAGAAGATCATCGAGCACCAGATGATGCTTCAAGGCTCATGCCTTCAGTTTTTTTGAAACCTCCCATAGGACACAGATACCTGCTTCCACCCCTCAGTACCCTGTGGCCTGTTTTCTTTAGAGATGTGTTGCTCTTATTCTAGGGTTCTGACAGTTAAAGAAAGCAAGAAACTGTTAGTTGCTCAGTCGTGTCTTCTCGTGACCCCATGGACTGTAGCCTGCCAGGCCCCTCTGTCCATGGAACTCTCCAGGCAAGAATACTGGAGGGGGTTGCCATTTCCTTATCCAGGGGATCTTCCCAACCCAATGACTGAACCCGGCTCTCCTGCATTGCAGACAATTAAACACCAAAGCAAGAACCTAATAGTCTTCCCTCAGAGATCCACCTACCTTCCCCTGTGGGTCACCCTCCTTGGAGTCCAGATGAAAGAGGAGTGTGAAGAGCCAGCAAGTCCTGGGCAGGTCACTGAGATGGAAGTTGAGAGCCTCCAGGATGTAGAAAGCGCCAGAGAGAGAAACCAAGTTTAAGCTCTGAAGGAAAACGCAAAATTCAGGGGGCAGGGGAGCCTGTGAAAACGCATAGAAAATGACACTGGGCATCAGTTGCTGTAAGTACATTCTCTGCTAATCAATCAGCTTTTATTGTGACGCCTCCAGCTCAGCTCATAACGCAGGGAAGCAGCTTCAGCAGCAGTTTAAAATGTTTCCAGTTTAATAATCCCTGCTAATTGAAAGCAGCTCAGAAACAGGGGTAAGGTTGGGGGTTGGGGACACTCTAGCACAGTTGATGGTAACAGAGCTGTTCCTAAGGGGAACAAAATAACCTTTGATGCTGGAGGGAAAACCTGTTTCCCGAGCCCTAAACAACTAATTCCTGCAACTGTCTGCTTTGACACTGGATCCTTCTTGTGTTTTAACTGTGGAACGTTATGGCTGCGAATTGTTGTGAAACCTGTTTTTATCTATGGAAAATTAAACACCCCCTGCTGCAAAAACTAAATTTTTTTTTCTTCAAAAGAGAATTACATTCATTTTTATAATTGTTCTTTTCTTTCAAATCACCTAATATGACAAATGCTGGGAGACGTTATAGTTCATCTGCTAAAGAGTGCCTTTATGAGTTGAGGCTTCAATGCTTTAATGGAGAAATTGCCTGATTTAAGTAAATCATGTCACCTTCACCCTTGCAATCATATTTGTTGCTGACGTCTGCTGACCTAACCTGCAGAGCAAAAACAAAAACCCATTTACATTTCCTGGCTGAGATATTTGGTTCACATGATGTACAAATAGGTCATAATGAAGAGTGATTTTAGCACACAGCAAAGGTACGATTTAAGGATACTTTTGACAGTTTTTACACATACAAAATTATTCAGTGTTGTAATTTAAACAATAAAAGACAGACTTTTAGCACAAAAAGCCTCTAATTCCTCAGCCCCGGTCTCTTTGACTTCCGTGCAGAGGTACACTTGAGGATGCAGGTACAGAAGAGAGACGTCATCTGTTTGATGTGCCAAGAATCAGCTGGGTCCCTCCCTCTTTCCTTGGGTACACACAAATCTATCCTAGAACGTGGATTCGGGTTCCCAGATCTTGATACCTGGTCCTGCTCTCCATGACACCCATTCTCCCCTTTATACAGCAGGGAATCCATACTTATTTGTTCAGTGAATGAATGAGTATCCAAAATTTGGAAAACAAACTTTAAAAAAATCAACCAATATGCAAGTGTAAATGCAAGTGTGCACTTCTCTAATGAAGGAGATTAACAAACATCACGGGAAGCAGATACTCTCATCACTCAGACCTTGGTCCTCCTTGAAACTGATTCTCCTCAGCAAATGTTTATTCAGCCAGTTTTGTGCACAGGGGTAGGGAGAGGGGTTCCCCTCATCTTCCCTCTGCTTCGTCTCAACCCAATGGAAGTCTCTGTGTATTAAAAATATAATCACATCCTTTGCTTTTCTTCGAAGGAAATCAAGCTTTTAAGTGCACTTCTTGAAATCTAGAAGAGGCTAGAGATCTTATCAGGCAGCAAAGTACAGTTCCTTTAGAAACAAAATTTAAAAAGTGACAGTGAAAGCTGCTCAGTCGTGTCCGACTCTTTGTGACCCCATGGACTGTATAGTCCATGGAATTCTTCAGGCCAGAATACTGGACTGGGTGGCCTTTCCCTTCTCCAGGGGATCTTCCCAACCCAGGGATCGAACCCAGGTCTCCTGCATTGCAGGCAGATTCTTTATCAGCTGAGCCGCAAGGGAAGCCCAAGAATACTGGAGTGGGTAGCCTATCCCTTCTCCAGCAGATGTTCCCAACCCAGGAATCGAACCAGGATCTCCTGCATTTCAGGCGGATTCTTTACCTACTGAGGAATGAGGGAAGCCCAACAAAATTTAAAAGCTATATATAAACCTAACTGGTTAAAATTTTTTGTTTTGCTGAAATAAACTATATATTTAGCTGAGTTTTGCCATATATTAGCAGTCCATCTAAAAGACACCATAAAATTATGAGGCATTACAAGTGTTATGTTGCTCTAAACAAGGAGACTTTGAACTTATCATCAGTGCCTCTAAAATAGTAGTCATGCTTCATTCTCAAACTTTCATCTACCACCACCACTACCCAAGATGACTTGGGGGGGATTGGTGTACTTTTTCTTTTAATTTTTAATTTATTAATTAAATTTTTTTAATTTCTAAAGAAATTAGAAATAAAGAAATTTTTAAAATTTTTCTTTTAATTTTCATTTAAAAACCTTTGGGATATTTACATTTTATCCTTAATCAAGGACTAGGCTTAGAGAAGTACATTTCTTTCCTGGAATAACAGATTTATTTCTCCAGAAAATGGTACTGGTACCACATCATGTGTGAGCAGTTAGAGCTCTACTTACAATCATGGTAGGAGGTGGGCTGGCTGGACCAAAATCAGAGATGCCCTGGGACTGAACACACTTTGGTGTTGATGGTAGAGTCAGTGAAAGACTGAAAGACAGAAGCGCTGCCTGGCCCCAGCTCCTCCCAGCCAGACCTCCTACCCCCAAGCCAGACCTCCCAGACCCACGTCATCCCTGAGACCCATTCCTTTCAGACTGGAAAGAAGATGCTCTGGGAAGTGGTTTGCCCATCATGGTGTCAGGGTCAAGAAGAAGAACATCCACTTCCATAATAACACCCTGGGATGCTGGTGGCCAGGAGTCCCTTCCCAGGTCATCACAGTCACTGATGACCACACTGCACGTGATGCAGACACATCATGAGACACATGCTTGTTTAATCTTCTGGGTCTAGAGTTTTGAAAAGTTCTCTGAATTACCCCTGAAGATGCAAGGAAAGAGAAGCAAGACCATTTTTTTAACTTTGTATTTTATCTTGGGGTATAGCCAATTTACAAACAATGTTATGATAGTTTCAAGTGAACAGTGAAGGGACTCAGCCATGTATACACATGTATTCATTCTCCCCCAAACTCCCTCCCATCTAGGCTGCCACATAACATTGAGCAGAGTTCCACATGGAGACAGTAGGTCCTTTTTGGTTATCCATTTTAAATATAGCACAGCATGCAGGCAACCCTAAGTTCTTCTCTAAGTCTGTAAGTCTCTTTCTGTTTTGTAAGTAAGTTCATCTGTATCATTTCTTTTTAGATTCCACATATACGGGCTATCACAGGATACTTTTCCTTCTCTGACTTACTTCATTCTATAACAATCTCTAGGTCCATCCATGTAGAAGCAGGACAAATAAAGCAAGAAAATAAATAATACTAACACAGTATAACCCTTAGAATAAAACATATATCCATAAATCCATGTTGATATCTGTAAATAATTGAATAAATAGACAAATGGGGGAAGGGGGCAGCTCTTCCTTACTATAGAATTTTCATTCAAAAGTATAGACAGAATAATGGAAATAGAAAGTCACCATTAAACAAACAAGATGGAGAAACTCTATACAGTCAGCAAAAACAAGACCAGGAACTGACTGGCTCAGATCATGAACCCCTTATTGCAAAATTCAGACTTAAAAAGACGAAAGTAAGGAAAACCACTAGGCCATTCAGGTATGGCCTAAATCAAATCCCTTACAATTATACACTGGAAGTGACAAACAGATTCAAGAGACTAGATCTGATGGACAGAGTGCCAAAAAAACTATGGACGGAGGTTCATAACATTGTACGGAGTCAGTGATCAAAATTATCCCCAAGAAAAAGAAATGCAAAAAGGTAAAACAGTTGTCTGAGAAGCCTTACAAATACCTGAGAAAAGGCAAAGGAGAAAAGGAAAGCTATATCCATCTGAATGCAGAGTTCCAAAGAATAGTAAGGAGCGAAAAGAAAGCCTTCCTAAGCAAACAGTGCAAAGGAATAGAGGAAACAATAGAATGCAAAAGACTAGAGATCTCTTCAAGAAAATTAGAGACACCAAGGGAACATTCCATGCAAAGATGGGCACGATAAAGGACAGAAACAACAAGACAGAAGCAGAAGAGATTAAGCAGACGTGGCAAGAATACACAAAAGAACTATACAGAAAAAAGATCTTCATGACCCAGATAACCACGATGGTGTGATCACTCACTTAGAGCCAGACATCTTGGAGTGCAAAGTAAAGTGGGCCTTAGGAAGCACTACTATGAACAAAGCTAGTGGAGGGGATGGAATTCCAGCTGAACTATTTCAAATCCTAAAAGACGATGCTGTTAGAGTGTTGCACTTGATATGCCAGCAAATTTGGAAAAGTCAGCAGTGGCCACAAGGCTGGAAAAGGTCAGTTTTCATTCCAATCACAAAGAAGGGCAATGCCAAAGACTATTCAAACTACCTCACTCATTTCACATGCTAACAAAGTAATGCTCAAAATTCTCCAAGCTAGGCTTCAACAATACATGAACCAAGAACTTCCAGATGTTCAAGCTGGATTTAGAAAAGGCAGAGGAACCAGAGACCAAATTGCGAGCCTCCACTGGATCATAGAAAAAGCAAGGGAATTCCAAAAAGACATCTACTTCTGCTTCATTTGACTATGCTAAAGCCTTTGACTGTGTGGATCACAACAAACTGTGGAAAATTCTTCAAGAGATGGGAATACCAGACCACCTTACCTGTCACCTGAGAAACCTATATGCAAGTCAAGAAACAACAGTTAAAACTGGACATGGAACAACAGACTGTTTCCAAATTGAGAAAGGAGTACATCAAAGCTGAATATTGCCACCCTGATTATTTAACTTATATGCAGAGTACATCATGTGAAATGCCAATCTGGATGAAGCACAAGCTGGAATCAAGATTGCTGGGACAAATATCAATGATGTTAGATATGCAGATGACACCACCCTTATGGCAGAAAGCGAAGAACTACTAAAGAGCCTCTTGATGAAGGTGAAAGAGGAGAGTGAAAAAGCTGGCTTAAAATTCAACATTCAAAAAAACCTAAGATCATGGCATCTGGTCCCATCATTTCATGGCAAATAGATGGGGAAACAGTGGCTGAATTTATTTTCTTGGGCTCCAAAATCACTGCAGATGGTAACTGTAGCCATGAAATTAAAAGATGCTTGCTCCTTAGAAGAAAAGCTATGACAAATCTAGACAGTGTATTAAAAAGCAGAGACATTACTTTGTCAATAAATGTCTGTCTAGTCAAAGTTATGGTTTTTTCAGTAGTCATGTATGGATATGAGAGACGGACCATAAAGAAGGCTGAGTGCCAAAGAATTGATGCTTTGGAAGTGTGGTGTTGGAAAAGACTCTTGAGAGTCCCTTGGACTGCAGGGAGATCAAACCCATCAATCCTAAAGGAAATCAAACCTGAACATACATTGAAAGGACTGATGCTGAAGCTGAAACTCCAGTCCTTTGGCCACCTGATGCAAAGAGCCGACTCATTAGAAAAGACCCTGATGCTGGGAAAGATTGAAGGCAGGAGGAGAAAGGGATGACAGAGGACAAGATGGTTGGATGGCATCAGCAACTCAATGGACAAATATGAGCAAGCTCCAGGAGATGGTGAAGGACAGAGAAGCCTGGCGTGCTGCAGTCCATGGGGTCACAAAGAGTCAGACATGACTGAGGGACTGAACAACAACAAATTAAACAAATACCATGGTCATAATTTTTTCACTTAAGAAAATACTTTAATTCATTTTCTCCCCTTATGTAGACTGTCTTTTCATTTTATCACTTGATTTCTTGCTGTGAAGAAGATTTGAATTTAATGTAGTCCCATTTGTTTACTTTTGCTTTTATTGTTTATGCTTTTGTTATCATGTCCAAAAAAATCATTGCCAAGACCAATTTCAATGAGCTTCTTCCCAACATTTTCTTCTTGCAATTTTATACTATCAACTCTTATGTTTGAATCTTGCATTCATTTCAAGTTAATTGGGGGGCATGGTGTGACATAAAGGTCCAATTTCACTGTTCTGTATATGAATGTCTACCCTTCCCAGCAACATTTGTTGAAGAGACCATCCTTTCCTCATTGCGTATTCTTGTCTCCCTAGCCAAATATTCAGTTCAGTTCAGTCGATTAGTTGTGTCCAACTCTTTGAAACCCCATGGACTGCAGCATGCCAGGCCTCCCTGTCCATAACCAACTCCCAAATCTTGCTCAAAACTCATGTCCATCCAGTCAGTGACGCCATCCAGCCATCTCATCCTCTGTCCTCCCCATCTCCTCCTGCCTTCAAGCTTTCCCAGCATCAGGGTCTTTTCCAATGAGTCAGTTCTTCGCATAAGATGGCCAAAGTACTGGAGTTTCAGTTTCAGCACCAGTCCTTCCAATGAATATTCAGGACTGATTTTCCTTTAGAGTTGACTGATTTGGTTGATTTCCTTTAGGATTGACTGGTTTGATTGCCAGGTATTCAGTTCAGTCGCTCAGTTGTGTCAGACTGTTTGTGACCCCATGGACTGCAGCACGCCAGGTATTAGTTGACTCTATATGCCAAAATTTTATTCTGGGCTTTCTATTGTGTTCAATTTGTTGATCTGTCTACTTTTGTGCCAGTACCATACTGTTTTTATTGCTATGGCTTTGTAGTATAGTTTGAAATTAGGAAGCATGATACCTAGAACTTTGTTCTTTCTTCTCAAGATTGCTTTGGCTACTTGAGGTCATCTGTGGTTTCACACAAATTTTAGGATTGTTTCTTCTCTGTATATATAGAGTTAAGTAACTTTGCTGTATCGCTGAAACTAGCAAAACATGGTAAATCAGCAACACTCCAATATAAAATTAAAATTTTTTAAAAAGAGAATGTCCCATCAAGTGGGACATTTAAGCCTGTGAATATTTGCTTTTCAATGTGGTGGCAATTGATAAATCCCTGCTGTGCTTTATTGCTATGTCCAAAATACCCACGTATGTGCTTAGATTCTGTAGTAACTTACTAACAAATTATGCTACTTGGGCATCAGCAGTTCCTCTTCTGGCACTTGGGTCTAAGGGTTAATATTTGTGCAGACGTCACAGTGACAAGCTCCAGGGATGGACAGGTAAGCTGCTCTCCTACTGCACGTCCCGTCTCTGTGCCCAGGTGCTGCTGCTTCTGTTGCTTCTGTCACCACCAGTGCCAGTCTGAGTCCAAGGACCAGACCACACTGCTACCCAGTGTCCCTTCTCTGCTCAGGGACACGCTCCATCGTTCCATCAGTCTTCATTTACAAAATATAGTTCAAATAATAAATTACTAGGAATTTTAAAAAATTTGAAAATTATTAAGGATGCTTCAGCACAGCATTGGCCTACCCAGAATTTGACCACATGCCTGTGAAACCAGCTCTGCACGTAGATCTCTATTTTGGAGGTTATTTATAGAAGACCATTCTTCTAAATGTGTTTAGTCCACTACTTGGCATTCACTCACAAATAGATCCTGGAGCTCTACCCATATGAGTGCGTACAGAGCTGCCTCATCCTTTTAAACTGCTGCATAGCGTTCTACACCGTTATTTGCCATTGCCCTATTGGTGAACATTTCATTGTTTTCAGAGTTTCATACTGTATCACAAACTATTCTGCAATCAACATCCTTGTGCATTTTTATGTTATTGCTTCTCTGGGATGTATACCAAGAAGTGGAAGTGCTAGAGTTTGGGGTTTTTTTTTTTAATTAAATATGTCTACCTTTTATTGAATTGTTGCTATGTATCAGGCGGTATGCTAGGTGTTTTAAAAAAAAACAATCTCATTTACTACTCTTACCATTTTATAAATGAGAAATCTAAGACTCAAAGAAGCCAAGTAAGTTGCTCAGGATGTATAGTCAGTAAAGAGAAAATCAGAATTTTTACACCAGGCAGTTGGACTCCAGTACTTGTGATCCTGACTGCTTTGCTGCTCTGCCCATTGCGTGTATTTATGAATGAGTTTGCATTTATGAATCAAAAACCCAATATGTGCCATTCATTGTGCAGCATGAGGCTTGATGATGTTATATCAGTGAATCATCTCAACCAATGAGGTTGAAATGCTTGCCTCCACATTTCAGAGAGGAGACTGAAGCTCAGTAACTTTACTTCCCTGTATCAGAGAGAAAACAGAGAAATCATGAGTCATGTGGAAACATTTAGCCATTCAAGATACAGACATCATCTGAGCAATTAGAGGAAATGTCACATTACATGGCTAGTGAAAGAAACAGGAGAAAAAGGTAAAGATTCTCTAAGTGTTCCTCAAAGAGAAACTTTCAACTATGAAAAGTATGGGAGTATTAAGATGGAAAAATCTGAAAAGACTGCTTCTGGGGTGAGAAATACAATTGACTCATTTTCAAATGGAGAATTAAAAGACCAGCTCAGGAAATATTATCAGGACTCAAAAAAAAAAGTCAATGAATGAAAAATGAAGAAGAAAAAGAGGGCACTTAAACTAGATATAAAAGTAGTTCAAAGGGAAATAAGAATGGAGAAGTAAAACTTAAAAAGAAAATGTCTTCTTTAGGCTCCATGAATATGGAAGGTCTTCAAGGTGAAAGGGCCACAATGATCCTCACCAAGAAAGAATTACATAGGAAATGCTTTAATTTCACATGAAGAGAAAAAAGCCCTGAAAGGAACTAAGCATAAAATGTAAATGAGTTAAATTTCTCTATTTAAAGACTTAGTATGGGTCAAAACCAATATCCAGCTTTGTGCTATTATAAAGGAACACACCTATAATAAAATGTCCCAGAAAGTTTTAAAAATTCATTTAAACATTTATTCATTGAACAAATAAATATTGAGCTCTTTCTACATGCCAAATAAAGTGATGGGCAAAGACTTACCATGCAAACATAAACAAAAATAAATCAGGGATGATAACATTAATATTTAACAAGGTAGAGATTGAAGCAAATGGTCAGTGTGAACATTTTTCTCTCTATCTTTGCCAGATATGCAAGGAAATAGAGGATTTGACTGATATTATTAATAAACTTGAATATATGTCATATAAAATAATATATCCAAAGATCCAATATGATATTTGGACAAAATGGATTTTAATAATATTAGTAAACTTCAATATGTACATGTACCTATATATATTTCTAATAAGATACACACATACACCCACATCTGTCAAATCTTACACCCAAAAGTCTAATATGGTAGCCACAAAACACAAGTGGCTATTTAAACTTAAATTTTAACTAATTAAAATTAAATAAAATGAAAAGTCAGTTCTTTAGTCTTACTAACCTCCTTTTGTGCATTTTGCTGTTCAGTTGCTAAGTCATGTCTGACTCTGTGACCCAATGCACTGCAGCATGCCAGGCTTCCTTGTCCTTCACTATTTCCCTGAGCTTGCTCAAACTCATGTCCATTGAGTTGGTGATGCCATCCAACCATCTCATCCTCTGTCATCCCCTTTTCCTCCTGCCTTCAATCTTTCCCAGCATCAGGGTCTTTTCCAATGAGTCTGCTCTTCACATCAGGTGACCAGAGCATTGGAGCTTCAGCTTTAGCATCAGTCCTTCCAATGAATATTCAGGGTTGATTTCCTTTAGGATTGACTGGTTTGATCTCCTTGCTGACCATGGAACTCTCAAGAGTCTTCTCCAACACCACACTTCCAAAGCATCAATTCTTTGGCACTTAGTCTTCTTTATGGTCCAACTCACACTTCTGTACGTGATTACTAGAAAAACCATAGCTTTGACTATATGGACCTTTGTCAGCAAAGTGATGTCTCTGCTTTTTAATACGATAAGTTTGTCATAGCTTTTCTTCCAAGGAGCAAGCATTTTAATTTTGTGGCTGCAGTAATCACTCATAGTGATTTTGGAACCCAAGAAAAGAAAATTTGCCACTATTTCCACTTTTTCCCCATCTATTTGGCATGAAGTAATAGGACTAGATGCCATGATCTTAGTTTTTTGAATGTTGAGTTTTAAGCCAACTTTTTCACTCTCCTCTTTCACCTTCATCAAGAGACTCTTCAGTTCCTCTTCAGTTTCTGCCATTAAAGTGATACTGTGTGCATATCTGAGGTCGTTAGTATTTTTCTCTTGGCAATCTTGATTCCAGCTTGTGCTTCATCCAGCCTGGTATTTCAGATGATGTACTCTGCATATAAGTTAAATAAGCAAGGTGACAATATACATCTTTGATGTACTCATGTCCCAGTTTTGAACAGTCTGTTGTTCCATGTCCAGTTCTAACTGTTGCTTCTTGTCCTGCATACAGGTTTCTCAGGAGACAGGTAAGGTGCTCTGGTGTTCCCATCTCTTGAAGAATTTTCCACAGTTTGTTGTGATCCACACAGCCAAAGGCTTTAGCATAGTCAAATGAAGCAGAAGTAGATGTCTTTTTTGAATTCCCTTGCTTTTTCTATGATCCAACAGACATTGACAATGTGATCTCTGGTTCCCCTGCCCTTTCTAAATCCAGCTTGTACATCTGGAAGTCTTGGTTCATGTAATGCTAAAGCCTAGTTTGAAGGATTTCGAGCATACTATTGCTAGCATGTGAAATGAGCGCAATTGTACAGTAGTTTGAATAGTCTTTGGCATTGCCCTTCTTTGTGATTAGAATGAAAACTGACCTGTTCCAGCCTTGTGGCCACTGCTGGGTTTTCCAAATTTGCTGGCATATTGAGTGCAACACTTTAACAGCATCATTTTTTAGGATCTGGAATAGCTCAGATGGAACTCCATCACCTCCAGTAGCTTTGTTCATAGTAGTGCTTCCTAAGGCCCACTTGACTTCACACTCTGGCTCTTGGTGGGTGATCACACCATTGTGGGCATCTGGATCATTAAGGCCTGTTTTGTAGAGTTCTTCTGTATATTCGTCCCACCTCTTCTCAATCTCTTATGCTTCTGTTAGGTACACACCATTTCTGTCCTTTATTGTGCCTATCTTTGAATGAAATTTTCCCTTGGTATCTTCAGTTTTCTTGAAGAGATCTCTAGTCTTTCCCATTCTAATGCTTCCCTCTATTTCTTTGCACTGTTCACTTAAGAAGGCTTTCTTATCTCTCCTTGCTGTTCTTTGGAACTCTGCATTTAGTTGGGTATACCTTTCCTTTTCTCCTTTGCCTTTTGTTTCTCTTCTTTTCTCAGGTATTTATAAGGCCTCCTCAGACAACCATTTTGCCTTTTCATATTTGTTTTTCTTGGGGATGGTTTTGGTTACCACCGTCTGTACAGTGTTATGAAAGTCCCTCCATAGTTCTTCAGGGACTCTGTCTACCAGATCTAATCTGTTGAATCTATTCACCACCTCCACCGTATAATTGTAAGAGATTTGATTTAGGTCATACCTGAATGACCTAGTGGTTTTCCCTACTTTCTTCAATTTGAGCTTGAATTTTGCAGTAAGGAGCTTATGATCTGAGCCACAGTTAGCTTCAGGTCTTGTTTTTGCTGACTGTATAGAGTTCCTCCATCTTCAGCTGCAAAAAATATAATCAGTCTGATTTCGGTATTGACCATCTGGTGATGTCCATGTGTCTTGTGTTGTTGGAAGAGGATGTCTGCTATGACCAGTGTGTTCTCTTGGCAAAACTCTGTTAGCATCACTCTGCTTCATTTTGTACTCCAAGGCCAAACTTGCCAGCTACTCCAAGTATCTGTTGACTTCCTACTTCCTACTTCCTACATCATCCCCTATGATGAAAAGGACTTTTTTTTTTTTTTTTGGTATTAGTACTAGAAGGTCTTGTAGGTCTTCACAGAATCATTCAACTTCAGCTTCTTTGGCATTAGTAGTTGGGGCATAGACTTGGATTACTGTGATACTGAATGGTTTACCTTGTAAACAAACAGAGATCATTCTGTCATTTTTGAGACTGCACTCAAGTACTGTATTTTGGACTCTTTTGTTGACTATGACAGCTACTCCACTTCTTCTAAAGGATTCTTGCCCACAGTAGTAGATATAATGGTCATCTGAATGAAATTCACCCATTCCTGTCCATTTCAGTTCACTGATTCCTAAAATGTCAGTGTTCACTCCTGCCATCTCCTGCTTGACCATGTCCAGTTTACCTTGATTCATGGACCTGATTGGGTTCCTATGCACCGTTGTTCTTTATAGCATCAGACTTTACTTTCACCACCAGACACACCCACAACATACCCACAATGTCTGCTTTAGCCCAGCCTCTTCATTCTTTCTGGAGCCGTTTCTCCCACACTTACCAACCTGAGGGGTTCATCTTCCAGTGTCATATCTTTTTGCCTTTTCATTGTATTCATGGGGTTCTCAAGGCAAGAATACTGAAGTGGTTTGCCTTTCTCTTCTCCTGTAGCCCATGTTTTGTCAGGCCGTGACTAGCAGGGACATGCCTTTCAGTTGCTCCACATAGCTGGACAACACGCCCAGCGCCCTGGATGTCCCACTCCTGGTCCTTGTTGAGCATGTAAACCTTCACTGGGCACTGTCAGTCAACGTGCCAGCTGGGAGCTGGGGCAAAGGCCCTGCTGGAGCCGCTGGGAAGGGGTTCTGAGGAAGGCTGGAGCCCGAAGTTGGAGGACGCCCAGGAACTGAAGGCTACCCAGCCTCACTGCTGCTGCTGGCCGCCCATCTGGTGGATCTAGTGGATCACACGCGTCTAGTGGTCCTGTGCTGTGCTTAGTCACTCAGTTGTGTCCTGTGACCCCATGGACTGTAGCCCTCCAGGCTCCTCTATCCATGAGATTCTCCAGGCAAGAATACTGGAGTGGGTTGCCATGCCCTCCTCCAGGGGATCTTCCCAACCCAGGGATCAAACCTAGGTCTCCTGCATTGCAGGCAGATTCTTTACCATCTGAGCCACGAGGGAAGTCCAAGAATACTGAAGTTGGTGGCCTATCCCTTCTCCAGGGAATCTTCCCGACCCAGGAGTCTAACTAGGGTCTCCTGCATTGCAGGCAGATTCTTTACCAGCTGAGTTACCAGCTGGTAAACTGGTAAAGGAAGCCCTTTATCTAGTGAATCTGATATTAAATAGTGCAGATACATATCATTTCTTTCACTGCAAAAAGTCATACTGGATTACTTTAGTTGGATGTTCAGTTTTCTGAAACTTATATTTAGATATAGAAAAAGTCTTTTCACAGAGGGGAAATAAAGCCCAATCACAAACCCAAAGCATTGTTTACTATATGATATTTTTGGCCAGCTTCTAGGGAAATAAAAATGTATTGGCACTGACTTTTTTTTCAATCACATACTCTTCTTTAAAAATAATGTTATTAAAGGCAAGTCAATAGCTGAAAAGAAAAGGTTCTACACTGGACAGTGCTGCTATACAGAACGCAGTTTTTAAAATTCTACATAGCATTTACAAAATGCCCCTATCATATAACATGCACAAAAGAAGGATAAACTTTTTTAAAATTTAATTGAGATTAAAAATTAAAAATCAAGATCTTAGTACTAGATACGCTCATTGCTACTGGTGTGTCATTGCATGTAGTTCCTCTCAGCAGACAGAGCTGGGGTTGCATGAGCACACACACAGACATTACCTAGGCATCACTATTTATTTCTGTATCCACAGATCTATAGATGGATAGATAGATATTAAAAATCATGAGTTCATCTTCTACCTTCCATCTCAATCCAGCACAACAGGGTACGTTTCTAATCTCTTCCTTTTCATATCTCCCCAAGAATGAGAAACTTGGCACTCATTGTCCTCAGTATATGTATTCATTTGCTCAACCCTAGAACTCTCAGAAGGAAGGTTCAAAATTGTAACTCATCGCCATCACAGAAAGGAAACCAACTAGGAGCCTATCAGCTAGTGATCAGTATTTGCTTACAGTTTGTTTGTTTGTTTTAGATAAGTCTCCTTGGAAAAATAACTGAGTTCAGAGCCAGGGGACAGACAGCACAGGATACAGCTGAAACATCTCTGTGTCAGAAAGTAAAGACGTGCTCAAAGAGTCATGAGGACAAGAACCAGATTGAAGGGACTCCTCACTGCCAAATCCGGGGCAAGCTGAACATCAAAATATATTTTTATATAATGACAGCACTGGATTATAAGGCACTGAATAAATTAAGTCCATGAGTCCATATGATATAAATAAATAAGTAAATTTTAAATTAAGAAGGTGGGGAGAAAAAAAAAACAACTCTTCCTCATAGTACAACTGGAGAAGGAAATGGCAACCCACTCCAGTGTTCTTGCCTGGGGAATCCCAGAGATGGAGGAGCCTGGTGGGCTGCCATCTATGGGGTCTCACAGAGTCGGACAGACTGACGCGACTTAGCAGCAGCAGCAGCATAGTGCAACAGCATAATTCAGATGATATAGACTGAATAGTGAAGTTAGAAAATCATCAGTGTATACCAAAACAAGTCAGAGAAATTTGATGAGGAAGTAAATGTTTACATAGTATAAAAATATCTCCCCACAAATGACTTATTAGTTGTTGTCATTGTTGTTCAGTTGTTAAGTCATGTCCGACTCTTTGCAACCCCATGGACTGCAGCATCCAGGCTTTCTTTGTCCTTCACCATCTCCCAGAGCTTGCTCAAACTCATCTCCACTGAGTCAGTGATGCTATCTAACCATCTCATCCTCTGTTGTCTCCTTCTCCCGCCTTCAGTCTTTCCCAGTATCAGGGTCTTTTCAAATGAGTCAGTTCCTCATATCAAGTGCCCCAAAGTATTGGCGTTTCAGCTTCAGCACCAATCCTTCCAATGAATATTCAGGGTTGATTTCCTTTAGGATTGACTGGTTTGATCTTGCTGTCCAAGGAACTCTCAAGAGTCTTCTCTAGCACCTCAGTTCATAAGGTCAGTTCTTCAGTGCTCAGCCTTCTTTATGGTCCAACTCGCATATCCATACATGATTACTGGAAAAACCATAGCTTTCACTATACAGACCTTTGTCAGAAAAGTGATGGCTCGCTTTTTAATAGCTTTTCTTCCAAGGAGCAATTTTAATTTCATTGCAGTAGTCACCGTCTGTAGTGACTCTGGAGTCTAAGAGAAGAAAATTTGCCACTGTTTCCACTTTTTCCCCATCTATTTGCCATGAAGTGATGGGACCAGATGCCATGATCTTAGTTTTTTGAATGTTGACTTTTAAGCCAGCTTTTTCACTCTCCTCTTTCACCATTATCAAGAGGCTCTTTAGTTCCTTTTTCCTTCCTGCTATTGGAGTAGTATCATCTGCATATCTGAGGTCGTTGATATTTTTCTCTTGGCAATCTTGATTCCAGTTTGCGATTCATCCAGCCTGGCATTTCTCATGATGTACTCTGCATGTAAGTTAAAGATGCAGTGTGACAATATAGAGCCTTGACATACTGCTTTCCCAATTTTGAAACAGTCCATTGTTCCATGTCCGGTTCTAACTGTTCCTGCTTGACCTGCATACTGCTTTCACAGGAGACAGGTAAGATGGTCTGTTACAAAGGGGGAAATGGCAACTTTACAAAGGAGAAACCAGATAGATACCCCCTAATCGAGTGATCAAAGTTAACATCACCAATACCAGAACAACCAACAGCATGGGCCTCACAAAAAGATGCAGTGAGAAGCTCACACCAACACTTGTGTGACACTCCTGCTGAAAGTCACAACCCTCTTCTGTAGGAGAGGGATCACGAGACCAACCCCAAAGAGAGACATTCGGTGAAGTAACTGGCCTGTGCTCGTTTAAAATGTCAAGATCAAGAAACACAGTAAAAGGCCGAGTTCCAGATTGAAGAAGATTAAAGACTTGACAACAAAAATATAATACTTGATCCTGATTCGTCTCGATCCTGCAGAGGAGAAAAACAACAACCATAAGAGAAAGTATTGGGAAAACTGACAAATTTCAGTATTTTTTTTAATTTATTTTAATTGGAGGCTAATTAAATTTGAGTATTGATTGTGGGTCAGATAATAGTACTGTAACAGTGTTAAACATCCTGATTTTTCCTGGGTTATGGTTATATTTTTAAAAATCCCTCATTCTTAGGAATAACAATGATAAAAAAGAATGATGTCTCCTATCCTCAAATGATTTAGAAAAATATTATTAAAATAGTCACATATACACTAAATATTAGTGTATGCATACTAATTGATATGTATAAAAAAGCAAGAGAGAAAGTAAATGGGGCAGACTTAAACAACTGATAACAGTTATGTGAGAATCCCTCAAACTATGTCTGTAACTCTTATGTAAGTAGGAAAGTAGGAAAGTAATAACAAAAGCTTAGCAAAAATTAAAAATACTGACAATTTAATTTTTTAAGTTAAACTACTAAATAAATTCAAGAATGAGTTCCTGAAAACAAACAAAAAATTCCCTGTCAAATTTGATGAAGAAAAACATTTTAAAAGAACAAACAATTATTAAGAGTAGTTTTAGTTTTTTAGTTGCTCAGTCGTGTCTGACTCTTTGTGACCCCATGGACTGTAGCCTACCAGGCTCCTCTGTCCATGGGATTTTCCAGGCAAGAGTACTGGAGTGGGGTGCCATTGCCTTCTCCAGAGGATCTTCCCAACCCAAGGATCGAACCCAGGTCTCCCACATTGTAGGCAGACGCTTTACTGTCTAAGCCACCAAGGAAGTCTAGGAGTGGGAAAGGAAATTAATCACTGCTATGGGTTGGTGCTATGACAACTCTATACTGATGATTTTTTAACAAAATCCAGACTTATTGGATTTCACCCATCCTTCCACTCCAGTCCCTTTTCTGTACTAGAATCCTACTCAAGAGAACACAGGGCAGCAGTCATCACATCTCTTTGGTGCCTCTGGCCTTTGACAATTCTCAGTCTTTCCTCCTTTGTCATGACCTTGAGGCATTCTAGCTAGGTATTTCGTAGAATGTCCCTCAAATTTAAGTATTTAAAATCTCAGTAAGATTTATAGATTTCTTGAAAATATATTACCAAAACTGTCAGTGAAAGAATATATTGAAAATTTAAAAGAATAATAATAAGGGAGAAGGGATAAACTTAGAAGAGCTGGAAAAAACTGTCAAAAAACTAAGTGCAAAAAAGCTGGTGGCTCAGTGGTAAAGAACCTGCCTACCAACACAGGAGATGTGGGTTCGACCCTGGAGGAAAATCCCCTGGAGGGGGAAATGGGAACCCATTCCAGTATTCTTGCCTGGAAAATCCCATGGGCAGAGGACCAGTCCATGGCATCACATAAGAGTTGGACACAATTGAGTGACTGAGCACACAATCACGCAAGGGAACTATGTTTTAAGGGCAATTTCAAACATGAAGGCAAAGACAGTCCCCAGGTCATTTAAGTTGCTTCAGAGGAAAGAGAAACTTACGAATTTTCCCAGTTCATTGTTCAAAGCAAGTATAATCTTGACACCAAAACTTGCCAAAGATGGAACAAAAAATAAAACTCTATGAACCAACGACTTCCCAGAAAGTCCAATGGTTAAGACTTCTTCATTTTCTAACGCAGAAGGTGCAGGTTCAATCCCTGGTCAGGAAGCTAAGATCCCACATGCCTCGGGGACTAAAAAAAAACAAAACAAAACAGAAGCAATATTGTAACAAATTCAATAAAGCCTTTAAAAAAGGTCCACATCAAAAAGTCTTAAGAGAAATCTATGAACCAATCTCATTTATTGAATACAGATGCAAACCCCCTAACTAAAATACTGCAATTCAAATCCAACAAGATCAAGGTTTTCTTGCCAAAATGCAAAAATGCCTCAACATTAGAATCATGTATTAACTATAATTCAACTCAACTTTTTCAACTTTTCACTGGAAAGTCAAAGAGGAAAAACCAAGTAATCATCTTGACGGAACGTGAAAGACATGGTATGAATCCAAATATCTTCCCGAAAGCTCAATAAATTTGGAAAAGAAGCATCTTAAAATGATACAAAAATATCTACTTCAAACCACAGACAGCAAAAAACCAACAGCACTGCCACTCCAGTTAGTAGTAGGACAAGAGTGCTCCTTATCACCATTAACAATGTCTGCCTGTTCTAAGCAATTCAATAAGAAAAAGACAAGCTATACCATGCATGACTATTGGAAAGGTGAAGGCAGTTTTTTGGTTTTTCTTATTATGTTTGTTGACCTGGAAAACCCAGGAGAATCAATTGAAGATAAAAATTAGAACAACTAAGCAAGTTCAATCTGGTGGCCAGTTACAGGGTAAACACAGAATTTTAAAAATTTTAAAAATACACTTTTTAAATTTTAAAAATACATTTTTCTATTTGTCTATATGATCAGTAAAAACTACCCATAATTAATGATACAAAACAACATCATCCACAATAGCAATATAAAATCTGAACACACAGAAATAAACTAAACAATAAATATGGGGAGTTCCCTGCCGACCCAGTGGTTAGGACTCTGCAAGTTCACTGCTGTGGCCCAGATTCAATCTCTGGTTGGATAACTAAGATCTTGAAAGTGTCATGTCACAGTATGGCCTAAATAAAAAATATATAATTTATAAATTATAATGTACTTATAAATATGATGTGATTTCAATCAAAATCTTCACAAAAGTAATATGTCCCTAAAAGTTTTGAAAAAATGAGAATTATATGGGTATATCCTATCAGATAATAAAATATATTACAGAACTATGATTTTTAAAAGAGTATGAAAGAAAGAAAGTGAAGTCGCTCAGTCGTGTCTGACTCTTTGCAACCCCATGAACTGTAGCCTACCAGGCTCCTCTGTTCATGGGATTTTCCAGGCAACAGTACTGGAGTGGGTTGCCATTTCCTTCTCCAGGGGATCTTCCCTACCCAGGGGTTGAACCCATGTCTCCCGCATTGCAGGAAGACACTTTACTGTCTAAGCCACTAGGGAAGCCCAAAAAGAGTGTGAAACTAACCTATAAAAAGACAGCTATGACCCAGAAAAGACAGATGTTAACAAGAAGTTTATCCAAAAAAAAATAAAATGATCAATAACTATATTTAAAGGATGTTTAGCCCGTGCGTTGGGCTTCTTGGGTGATGCCTGGTAAAGAATCTGCCTGCCAATACAGGAGACACAAAAGACATGGGTTCAATCACTGGGTTGGGAAGATTCCTTGGAGAAGGGAATGGCTACCTACTCCAGTATTCTTGCCTGGAGAGTTCCATGGACAGAGGAGCTTGGCGGGCTATAGTCCAAGGGGTCACAAAGAGTCAGACATGATTGAACAACTAACACTTTCAAGTGTGGAAATAAATGAAGACCACCCAAACCAGAACAAGAAAGGCTACTTATTCAGAGCTTGCTCCAGCAAGGGAGTCAAAGACTCAAAGGCAAATAGAGGAGAAGGAACACTTTATAGTGGAAAAAAGGAAGCCTTCAGGTCCATCCGTAGGCATAGGGAAGCTGGAGGCAGGGTATGTAGAAAGAGGGCATCCTTGGTTATTGCCTGGGGGTGGGGCATATTTTGCTTTTTACAATTGGCCCTAGATTGAAAGCTGGGGCCAAAATTAAGTACACTATCAGTTATTAATCAAGTCTTAAGCATTTGGAGACACAGGTTACAAGGGTTATGGTTTGACTTCCTGAACTGGTTACTAAGGACAGCAGTGTGACTTCCTTGACTGGTTACTATGGATAACAGGTTTGTTTCCTGGGATGGATGTTGCAGCTGGTAGGTGAGAGTTCAATTTTCATTTCTGGCCTGAAGTATCTGCATATTCAGTTTCTCATGAGCACTGAGAAAACATGCTGGGTTTGAAAAGATACATGAAATAAATCGTCCTGAAGGAGATTATGGTCTGATGAAAAAGACATCCCACTATTCTGTCATTTCCTGGTTACTTGTTCTTGTTCTATGGTAAGGATGTCTACCGGGCACTATGAGGGTGCATTACACTTAAGATGAAAGCCACGCTCCGTCACCATGGCCTGCAAGACCCCTCAGTACTTGGCTCCTCCAAGTCCCTTCAACCCCATTCTCCCCACTCTCTCCTACTCACTGCTCTCCAAGCCGCCATCCTGCCCGTGGAAAACCAGCCGCCCCCAGATGCAAGCAGAAACAGAGTGCATTGTCTATGAGCATTTTTATCATCAGGTGCCAGCAACTCTAAACATGTTGGTGATAAAAATACTTCTTACCCTAAAAATCTTTTGTTGGTCTAGGTTCTAAACAACTGCTACCATTACTGTGAGTTTTACCATTACTTCAAATTAATACATATCTATCCTTTTAACATTTTAAATGCACATTGATTTCTATATGGAAATTAACTTAAATAACTCCCAGTTATATAGAGACCCCTAAGATACATGAACTCAACTATATGCATTTAAGAGTAAGTGACTAGCAGTTCAGAATTGTTTAAATTCACTCTGGGCACAGACCCTGTCTGTCTAATCCCTGTGGAATTACATACACATCCCTGCATTTAAAGGATAGATTCAAAATAAATAGTGACACCCCTGTGATTGCAACAAAGAAACAAAACTTACATGACTTCAATGCTGTCATCTTAAATGATCATTTGCAAATTCATCTGTGTTTAAAGCTTAAAACAGAGTGTGAACTATTTGGTGTTACCTTGTTTCATGAATGCACATTTTAATTCATGCATCATTTATTGAAATTAAAGGGTGTCCTTAAGGTTTAGATTCATGATTTTTTCATTGTTTATTGTTTTTTAAACTAAAAGAGAATCAAGAAAATAAAATCTTACAGCAATGGTTCAATTTAGGAGTTTTTATCTTAACGTGAAGTTATAGATGAGGTTAATGGGTCACAAAAATACCTGCCACCAGATAAAACCTGCCTTTAAAAATGTACACGGAAACATCAAACTTCAAAACTGTTCCTTGAAGCAGGAGGTGGGGGAGGGATAAATTAGGAGTTTGAAATTAACATATGCTTACATATATAAAATACATAAACAACAGAGACCTACTGTATAGCACAGAGAACTATATTCAGTATCTTATAATGACCTGTAATGGAAAAGAATATGTATGTATATGTATGAATGAAAAAGAATATACATGTGTCATTGAATCACTTGTTGTACACCTGAAACTAATGTAACATTGCTAATCAACTATACTTCAATTTTAAAAAACTGTTTCTTAAAGATCTATGCCCAGAGATTGTACAGAAGCCCATTAACCACAGCAAACAAATGCAAGGAAATGTATAATTAAATAGAAAAAGAATCAAATTTTAAAGAGTGCCAGGAAAAATGACAAAAGACACTGCTCCCAAAGTGCCAGAAAGTATTGAATAAAGTTTGAAAGCCTTGATCCTTCTACACCAAGAACTGGACACTCAGCTCTAAGACAGCGGATCTAACAATGTCATGTCACTCATATTCAACCATCTTTCCAGTTTTGTAGAAGAAGAAAAACTTTGAAAGTTTCCACTGAGTAAAACAGAAATTTGTGACAAATTTTCCAGTGATGATATTTTACTGATTTTTAACTAGGGAATTTCTATAAATCTATGCCAAGAGTATCCTCATGTTTAAGACTTTCATAACTATTTGTATATCTATTGCTTCATGTGAAAAAAAAAAACTCTTTAAAATTAATAAGGAAGTCTTCTTCAACCAAGTACAGGCGAAGACAGACTGACAAGTCTGGCTGCAGTGAATCCTGAATATGAATATATGAAAAAGTTGGCAAAGCCATTGGCAAATTTGCAGAAGTCAGGGCTCAAAATGAGAAACCATAATGTTATTATTCACTGCTGCAACAGACCAATATGTAGGAATGTTTTTCCACATTAGGGTAATTTAATAGTATTAGTCTATTATATATTTTTCTTTTTTTGTACTGTACTTTTTTTCTGGCATGATTACATATACAAAGTTCAGTGAAAGAAAATGCCTGCACTGTCTACATTTATTTCCTGGTCATTGTTATTATTGTTTCAGTTCTGAATTATTGCTGAAAATCATTTTGGTATTCAGAACATACAGGGTGTTGAAAACAAGCCCCTCTGTGTCCAAAGCACCAGGCTCACTTCTGCTTCTGGATGCCTTCCAACACATCAAGCCTTTGACCAACGCGGAGCCTCTGAACCTACCCTTTTCCCTGCCTAGAGCACAAGCCTTCTGCATCTTTCAGGGGCGGGGGCGGGCGCCGGCACTTCTCAGAGGGCCTCACTCTCGCTTCCTTCCCCTACACAAGTCTCCCAGTCTTTTTTTTGTTTAATTTTTTTTTATTTTTATTGACGTATAGTTCATTTACAATGTTGTATTCGTTTCAGGTATACAGAAAAGTGACTCAGATGCACGTATGTGTGTGTGGTCATGTCGCTTCAGACGTGTCCGACTCTTTGCGACCCCATGGACTGTAGCCCGCCAGGCTCCTCTGTTCATGAGATTCTGCAGGCAAGAATACTGGAGTGAGTTGCCCTGCCCTCCTCCAGCGGATCTTCCCCACCCAGGGAGCAAACCAGTGCCTCTTATGTCTCATGTATTGGTAGGCAGGTTCTTTACCATTAGTGCCACCTGGAAAGCTCGTGAGTGTGTGTGTGTGTGTGTGTGTGCGTGTGTGTGTGTGTGTGTATTCTTTTGCAGATTTTTTTACCTTATAGGTTATTACAAAAAATTGAGTATAGTTCCCCGTGCTAAACAGCAGGTTCCTATTGGTTGTCCATATACACATATACACTACTGCTATTGTAGCAGGGTGTATACGTTACTCTCAAATTCCTAATTTATCCCTCCCCTGCACCTTTCCCCTTTGGTAACCATAAGTTCAGACTCTATGTCTAGGAATCTATTTGTTTTGTAAATAAGTATCTTTTTTTTTTTTAAGATTTCACATATAAGCTATATCCTGTAATACCTGTCTTTTGCACTCGTTCTGTCCTGTTTATCAGTTGCTTGTTCAAGAGCTGTGTCCAGCCTCCAGGATGGAAACCCCAGAGTGAGGGTCTGTGCTGCCCAGTTCCCCTCAACACAGCAGGTAAGAGGCCTGCAGGAGATGCCTGGGGTTGACCCCTGACCTCTGAGGAGCAGTACCTGACCCGGAGGGGCAGGGGGGAAGGGTGAAACCCACCACCCTTGCAGCTTCAACTAGAAGGAAGAGGGGCGAAGTCAGGGCTGGCGGAGGCAGCGCCGCCAGGGATTTGGAAGTGGGCGCATGTCTGTTGGGCACAAAGGTGGTCCTGAGATGGTCAGGGCCTGATTGACAAGGGATTTTCAGGTATTTGCTTTAAGCTCAAGAAAGGAAGGCGCTGTTTTAAGCAAGGGAGTGACAGGATGTGATTTGCCCTCGGGATATATCAACTCGAGGGCAGAAAGGCAAAGTGGCAGAGGTCAGGAGTAAGAAAAGGGAAATGGTCAGGGCTGTCCTCTTTGGGTCCTCCAGAAAAGCACAGGGGCTGAGGTGAGCCCAGCGCCTCTAAATTACCTCCATCCTGTCCTGCAACAGCGGGGATTTTGCACTGGTCCTGAAGTGTGTCCTACAGGGAGGAAAAATGGGGCGGGTGAGCCGGGAAAGGAGGGGGAGGGGAGGGGCCTCAGCTGCAGCGGGGGCGGGGCGACCGGAGGGTTCGCGCCGAGGCTTCAGGAACGCGATGCTGGGACGGACGGGAGGCTAGAGGTTCCACCGAGGCAGCGTGCTTTTGCACTCTCCTCACCCCGTGAGAGCTTTGGGTGCGGGGGGGGGGGGGGGGGGGGGGACACAGGAAGTCCACCGGGGGGGCGGGGGAGGGTCGCTGACACAAATACAGAATTTCCAAGAAGCAACCCCAGTGAGAGATGAGGGGGCCACGGGTTGTCCTTGATCAAAATCCGGTTTGGCAAGGAAGCCTGTGCAAAGGCTCTCTTGTTCCGACCCTGCAGAACCGCCCCAGCTCCCACGCACGAGGACAGACAGACAGACAGGGCTGGGGAGCCGGCAGACGCTCAGGGGGAGGGTCCCCTCCCCCACACGGGTGACAGGCGCTTGCCTAGTCCCCGCCCTATTCAGCTGCAGAGGTAGGAGCCCTCCTGGGACGGGGAGCAAGGGGCACGCTTTAAATCTTTACATGCCACAAGGAAGAAAATCAATTTCAATGCCCAAAGGAGGGAATTACTGCAGCAGCAGGTCACCAACCACTACAAGTCTCTGTATTGTTTGGGAGACTTGGACAGGAAAAAAATGCCTCAACATGAGATAAGGATGCTCCGGGGTCTGAAGCAAACCCCTCTCCCCAAGAATCATGTGAGAGAGTCCCGGGGGGCCAGACCACACAAAGGAAGAGACTTCTTTGTGTATGCACTACTGTAGTGAAATTCCAGAGTCTGGCTCCTGCCGCATCAGGCAAGTCATCAGTGCTGGTGCAGGGTTCTGACTCACAGTTCAGTCTTGAAAGAGCCAGCTGACGTTTGAACATGATCGTTGCAGTAGCATCAAAACCAGTGACCAAGACCACTTGGGTGGACGGAACGTGTTCCCTAGTCCAGGGCTCCAGCATGCTCTGGCTAAGGCCAGACTCCCCGAGCACTGATAGATGAATGCCAGGCTTGGACTTCAGATGTGATTTCTAGGTTCACTCCAGCAAAACTGTGAAGACCCACTTATGGCCAAGTGCCATATCTTTTTTTTAGGGTGTGGGGGGGGAGGGCCAGTGGCGGGCTGTACAACAGTGCACAGTCAGCCAGAGGTCCAATGAGGGAGCCTCTGAACTGGACACTTGAAGTCCCGTTTATGGGAGTAGAGACCACAAGCACCCGGAGTCCACTTCTCTGTCCGGCGATGCAGAGCTAAGTGCAAGGTCAGTATCCTGGGATTTTGCAGATCTATCTGGGACGCCACCCCCTGAGCCATTCGCATAAAGTCCCAAACTTGTCTGGAGCACCTCAAACTTGTTTCCTGCTATCAAATTTAGAGAAACCCATGGCTGCCTGTAGTGACACCAGCTCAGACCAGGGCTATGAAAAGCCATGAATCTTCTGGAAAAAAGACACTGTAGAGGGTGTCTTTTTCCCTGGTGGTCCAGTGGTTAAGAATCCACCTGCCAATGCAGGGAACACAGGTTCAATCCCTGCTCCCGCAAGATCCCACAAGCCATGGGACAACTAAGCCCATGTGCCAAAACTACCGAAGCCCACACACTTAGAGCCCATGCTTCGCAACAAAGAGTAGCCCTCGCTCACCACAACTAGAGAAAGCCCTCATGCAGCAATGAAGACCCAGCGCAACCAAAAACAAGTAAATACAGCAATGTAGAAAGTAAAAGTCCAGGCGGGGGACCTGGCCCACCCCAGGAGCACAGAGAGAGCGCTTCAGTGACTTCTCTCTAATGACCCTTCTCACTGGGGTTTCTGGGGGATGGCATCTGTGGTGGGTCAGTGTTCCTCTCGGTAGAGGGGTTCTAGCTGGTGACTATAATGACCAAGAGGAAGCCAGAGAGGGACAGAGCAGGAAGTGGGGCAGGATCGCACACCCTGCACAGCGGCTGCCTGAAAGCCACACCCAGACACTGTCCATAGTCTGAGGAGAATTTTTAAAAAATTAAAAACTGCTGGGATGACTCCAAAAGTACAATCCGTGAAAGAAAAGAATGATAAATTGGACTTCATCAAAATAAAAACTTCTGCTCTGCAGAAGACATTGTTAAGTGAATGAAAAGACAAGCCACCACAGATTGGGAGAAAATGTTTGTGAATCACACAGCCAACAAAGGACTCCAATCCAGAATACATGAAAAACTCTCAAGAGTAGGAAAACAAGCAACCCAATAAAAAATGGGCAAAACCTTTAGCAAACATTTAACCAAAGAAGATAGACAAATAGCAAATAAGCGCACAGAAGTCCTCAGCACCGTTAGCCATCAGGAAAAGTGCAAATTAAAACCCCAATGAGATCCATAGCCATTGAATTTTTTTTTTCCTTTTGGTTAATATCCAGAGATGTCTGCTTTATGTCTTACTAGGTGATTGCATTTTAGGCTGATGACATCAAATAAAAGTTTGATTACCAACTAATTTTATACCTCTGAACACCTAGTAGATTAGCTAAAATACTAACCAAAAAAAAAAAAAAAAAAGTGACAGTGTTCATGCTAGTATATATGCTAAGTTGCTTCAGTTGCGTCCAACTCTGTGCAACCCCATGGACTATAGCCTGCCAGACTCTTCTGTCCGTAAGATTCTCCAGGCAAGAATACTGGAGTGGGTTGCCATTTCCTTCTCTAGGGGATCTTCCCCACCGAGGTATCGAACCCGCATCTCTTACATCTCCTGCATTGGAAAGTGAGTTCTTTACCTCTAGCACCACATGGGAAGTGGTAAGGGAGAAAGATGCAGAATAAATGGAATTCTCATACGGCGTTGGTTCAGAATGGTTCAGCCACTTTGGAAAACAGTGTGGCGGTTTCTTATAAATTATAATCCTAAAGAATTGAAAGATAGTCCCACAAAAACCTGAATCTAACGTTTATAGTAAATTTATTCACAATCTCCAAAAACTTGGAAACCACCCCCACGACCTTCAACTGGTGAATGGATAAACAAACTGAACAATGGAACACTACTCAGTAATAAAAAGGAACACACTCCTGAGATGCACAAGGCCACGGGAGGAGCCCAGCTGTGTCCTGCCACATGACAGTCAGACACAGAAGGCCCCAGCTTGGGCAAGTCCATCGATAGGACATTCGGCAAAAGCAGAACCCCGGTCCCGTATCTCCTGGCGATGGTGTCTATATGATAACCACTTTTGTCCAAGCTCATTTAGCACAGTGGAATGTTTAAAAAGTGAACAAACTTGTTAGAAGGGCATTTGAAGAAACTGGTGGAGTGAAGCTTCTTCTCCCTTCAGTGAACATTACAAAGAGATCCTTTCCATCAGATTTAAGGGACACAGGCCCAGCACCCAGGAGAAGCCCCCACACGGCTGGAGGGTCTGGGAGGACTTAAGACTCTGTCACTTCTACCCTCAGGGAATAGCCTGGGAGCAAAGCAGGAGTGAGAGAACACCCAGCTGGAACCTGGGGGCTTTCACGGAGGAGGGGCAGCAGGCAGGAGTGAGTGCATTTGGACAAGAACAATTCCAAAACAGGAGGGTAGGGGTGAGATGCCAGATGAGCTGGTGATCTAGAGCCTGAACAGGGCCCTGTGGCATCTTGTCTGAGAGCCAGGTGGACCATAAATAAATACCCAAACCGAGCCCGGTGAGATCAAATGATGAAAGAGGGTGGCAAAAGGCTTTCTCACAAAACACTGTAACTAGCCCATCAGAAAGGAAAATATGCAGGAGAGTCATGATGACCACATGAGCTGATTTACAGGGTGCCTACTCTATACGGGGGCTTCCCAGGTAGCATAGTGGTGAAGAATCTGCCTGCCAATGCAGGGGACACGGGTTCAATCCCTAGGTCAGGAAGATCCCCCGGAGTAGGAAATGGCAATCTGTCCCAGTATTTTTGCCTGGAAAAATTCCATGGAAGGAGGAGCCTGACAGGCTACAGTCCACGGGGCTGCAAAGAGTCAGACACAACTGAGCGACTGATCACAAAAAAACCACACTCTATATACCAGGCTCTGTTTCAAGTGCTGGATAGGTGTTGACTCATTTAATCTGCCCATAACTCTATGAGACTCTTCTGCTATGCCCGTTTTGCAGGTGAGAAAATCAAGCCATAGAGAGATGAAGTACTATGGGTCACATACAGCTGTGCGCAGAGGCACAGGGTAAGGGGCAGAGCTAGGGTTCAAATACAGGCATTTGGCTCCAAGCATACCCCCTTAACGATATGCTGAGTGACTGTTCTGGGTGATTCCACCTGGGTAGAATGTATGCTGAGATGTATTTTTCCATGCACTTGTCTTCCCTCATGTGCCACCCTCCCACACACCCAGCCTCCTAGGCTTTCTCAAGTTCAGGTTTACACACGCATGGCATTGCTCAGCATGCAAGTGCACACAGACACACACTCCGAGGTAGACAGAGCCCGCCACCCCCACCCCAAGGAAACCAAGGAAATCAATAGAGTCAAATGCCATGGAAGAATCATGAGACCCTGGTTCTTAAAAATAATTAGTCTTTTCCAAAAGAAGCCGACACATACAAGCAGTGGCAGGAGCCAAATGACGTCTGAGCACTACAGCCAATAAATTAATTTCATGCACAGAAAAAAATAAAAAGACGTGTTGGCCCTGAGTTAATAAAGATCCCGCCGACATAAAGATCTCATTACGAAACAGACTTCCCTGGCAAGGGTCTCCTCTGCTGAAACTGTTTTGGATTCGAGCTTCTCCTGGATCCCCTACCAAAGATTCCACATCAAATGCAGAAAAGATGGAGCTGTCTAGACATCCCCTTGCATGTAGAAACCACACAGCCTTCTCCTCAGACACACAGAAATGTGCTATATAGTGTTCACCCTCATCCCAGCCTCTGGAAACCAGCAAAACTGGGGAAGTGTCCACCTTCCTGCCCAAAGAAGGGCCTTGGCTGTTCTGATTCAGACATAATGTTCAGGCTTCTTGTAGGAATTGGTTATTGAGCTTCTTTCTAGAATATTCTGAGACTCTTAATGAACACTAAAGGGGGAAGGTTTTGTTATAGAGCCAGTCATCCCCTGGGAGAAGTGGAGACATATAACAACTCCTTGATGAAATGCAGGCTGCTCCAAATCCAACTTTGCAGTAATTCAGCTAGGGCCGAGTCGAAAGGACGCAGGAAATGTAAACAAGGAAAGGGGGTGGAGTGCTAGTTAACCTCACTGATAACAATAATATTTACTCTGTGTTCATAAACATTTACCCGGCACCTACTCTGGGGCAGGCACTCCCTCAATGCTGGGTGCACAGCAGTGGAAAAGTAGGTGAGCATCATACGCAAAACCAGACAAGTCCTCAGGGAGACACAGGACCGACTCCGGACCCCAGGCTGTCCCCTGCCTGCCTCTCCATCCTCATCCTCTGCCACCTTCACTGGGCCACAGCCACAGGGTTCGGCTGCCTTTGGAACTCAGCCCAGCACCTTTCTGCTTGCTGGGCCTCCCTCCTTCTGGAAGGCCCATTCTCCCATCCTCTGTTCAGTTGGTTGTTCACACTTCAGCACTCAGCTCAGGTATCACCTCCTCCGGGGCCCACCGTAGAAACTCACCTTCTTTCCTCACTCCCTTTCACAATATGACTGTCTACCCTGTTTACTTCCTTCACATCACTTACTAAAGTTTTGTCCACTTATTTTTACTTACTGTCTCTCAAGCTAGATTGTCAACAGGGTGCGGACAGGAAACAGTCTTGTAAGCTTCTAAGGGTTTCCCCGATAGCTCAGATGGTAAAGAGTCTGCCTGCAGTGCAGGAGACTGGAGTTCGATCCCTGGGGTTGGGAAGATCCCCTGGAGAAGGACATGGATACCCACTCCAGTATTCTCGCCTAGAGAATCCCATAGAGAGAGGAGCCTGGCAGGCTACAGTCCATGGGGTCTCAAAGAGTCAGACATGACTGAGCAACTAACACTTTCAAGCTGCTACAAACCAGTGCACAGAGAGTGCCTGGTAACGTGGTCAACATCCAGAGGATTCCTTAAATCTATGAAAGAAACTCAGGTTCCGAGATAACCTATGAGGTAGGGAGGCCTAATCTGAAGGGGCTGGTGGGGGCAGGGGGAGGAAGCTGCCTCTGAGAAGGGGACAGGTAAGCCAAGACCAGAAGGACGATGGGGCTCGCCAGGCACATTTGAGGACCAAGCTCCCCAGGCAAAGGAGGCGACATTTCAAGTCTCCAGGACAAGAAAGCCTTATGCTGGAGGAACTGAAGGAAGGGCATCATGGTTAAGATACACACAATAGGGTATATGACTGGAGAGGAAGGCAGATGTGTGTGAAGGAGGCAGCAGGAAGGCTCTAAATGGTTTAAAGCAGATGTGGCTTCCCTGGGGATCCAGTGATTAAGATGCCACACTTCCAATGCAGGGGATGCGAGTTCAAACCCTGGGCAGGGAACTAAGGTCCCAGATGCCACACAGCTTCCCCACCCCTCCCCCAAAAAAAGCATTATTTATTTAAAAACTGGTATTTGAAAAAGATCACTATAAACAGAAAACCAAGGTGACCTTGGGATGGCAATGACTTTTTAGATACACTGCCAAAGACATGATCCATGGAAGACAGACTTGTTAAGCTGGGCTGCATTAAAACTAAAATTTTCTCTTCTGTGAGAGATGCTGTCAAGAGAATGAGAAGATAAGCCACAGACTTGTGGCTTAGGAGAAAATATAGGAGAAAATATTTGCAAAAGATACACCAGATAAAGGACTGTTAAGGAAGATATATGAAGTATTCTTAAAACTCAACAATAAAAAATACAAACAACCCAATTTTAAAGTGGCCCAAAGGTCTTAACAGGCATCAACACCAAAGAAGATATACAAATGACAAACAAGCATATGAAAAGATGCTCCACATCCTATGTCATCAGACAAATGCAAGTCAAAACAAGCATGAGCTACCTCTATGCATCTATTAGAAAGGCCAAAATCCGGAACACTGACAACACCAAATGCTTGTAAGGCTGTGGAGCAACAGGAACTCTCATTTACTGCTGGCATACAAAATGGTACCACCATTTTGGAAAATAGTTTGGAGGTCTCTGACAAAACTGAAAATACTCTAACCATATAAACCAACAATAGCACCCCTTTGGTATTTACCCAAAGGAGTTAAAAACTTATGTCCAAAAAAACCTACCCACACATGTTTATAGCATCTTTCTTTGTAATTGCCAAAAGATGAGAATAAGGATGTCCTACAGCAGGTGAATGGGTAAATAAACAGTGTTACATTCAGACAATAGAATATTATTCACTTCTAAAAAGAAATGAGTTGTCAAGCCATGAAAACACATGAAGGAAACTTAAATGCATATTACTAAGTGAGAAAAGGCCAGTCTGAAATGGCTATATGCCATGTGATTCCAACAGAAAAGACAAAACTAGAGAGACAATAAAAATACCAGTGGTTACACATGTTGGGGGAAGAATAGGCAGAGAACAGAGGATGTTTGGTGTCAATACTCAGTGTGATATTATGATGATATTATGTGATATTATGAGGCATGATACTATAGTGATAGTGTTAGTCACTCAGTTGTGTCCAACTCTTTGTGACTCCCTGGACTGTAGCCCACCAGGCTCCTCTGTCCATGGAATTCTCTAGGCAAGAATACTGCAGTTTGTTGCCATTTCCTTCTCCAGGGGATCTTCCTGACACAGGGATTGAACCCTGGTCTCCGGCATTGCAGGCAGACTCTTTACTAACTCAGCCACCAGGGAAGCTATATGTCTGTCCAAATCCACAGAATGTACAACACCAAGAGTGAACCCTAAGGTAAGCTGTGAATTTTGGGTGATTATGATGTGTTACTATAGGTTCATCCTCAGTTTAAAAAAAGTATCATTCTAGTGGGTGATGTTGATATTGGAGGCTATGCATGTGTGGAGACAGAAAGTACCTGGGAAACCTCTGTACCTCCCTCTCAATTTTGTTGTAAACCTAAAACATCTCTAAAAAATAAAGCAAAAAGGAAGAAATTTTTCTAGCTATTGAATAGAGAATAGATTGTAAAGGGACAAGAGTAGAGGTGAAGACACAAATTAGAAACTATAACATTATTCCAGGGTGAAATAAAATGTCCTGGGGAATGGGGTAGAGTGAGATGTGGGTGAAGATGGAAAGAAGTGGATGGATTAGAATACAGCCTAAAGGCAGACCCTGAAGGCTGGGCAGGTGTGAGCCTGAGAAAGTGCAGGCATTAAGAGTTACAACCAGTGTTTGCTTCAGTAACATGACTTGCAAATCATACATCTATAAGAACACTTACAACTCAACAATGAAAAGACAAACAGCCAGATTTAAAAATAGGCAAAGGACTTGAATAGACATTTCTCCAAAGAAAATATACAGATGACCAGGACTTCCCTGGTGATCCAGTGGTCAAGAATCAGCTTTCCAAAGCAGGGGACTCAGGTTCCATCCCTGGTCAGGGAACTGGGATCCCACAGGAGGGAAGGCAACTAAGCCCATGTATTGCAATGAAGATTCCACATGCGTCAACGAAGACCTCACACTGTAAAGCTATTATACTCTAATTTTTAAAAATAAATAAAAAGGAAGAAAATGTACAGATGACCAACAAGTACATGGATAGATGTTCAACATTACTGGACAGTAGGAAAATGCAGATCAAAACCATAATATGGTAACAACTTCATACTCATGAAGATGGCTACAATTTTTTTAAATGAATTGAAAAAATAATAACAGTTTTTGATAAGGATATAGAGAAACTGAAATGCTTGTACTTCACTCCTAGGAATATAAAATGGTGCAGCCATTGTATAAAAAATTTAAACACAGAATTATCTTATGACCCAGCAATTTCACTCCTAGATATATACCCAAAATAATTGAAAAAGGTACTCAAATTAACATGTGGACACACATGGTCATAGCAGCAATAGTCACAGTAGCCAAAAGGTGAAAAATAGTCTAAATGTCTGTCAATGACAGACAAATGGATACATAAATTGTGACATATACAACCAAAGGAATATTATTCGGCCCTAAAAAAGAATGAAGGCTAATACACACTATAAGGATGAACCTCAAAACATTACACACAGTGAAAGAAGCCAGACATAAATCACATGTTGTGATTCCATTTATATCAAATACCCAGAACAGGTAAATCCATAAGGACAGAACTCTGATTGGCAGTTGCTGGGAGTAGGGAGGAATGGTTTGTTTTGCAGTGTGGAAATGTCTGGGAGCTACATATTAATAGAAGTGGTGGTTGTGCAGCAGTATAAATGCACTGATTTCCACCAGACTGTCTTAAATGGTTAATTTTATGCTACGTAAATTACACCTCAGTACGTTAATTAAAAAACAAACAAAGAAAAACAGCAACTAAGTTTAAGGATTTGAAATGGGTAGATATAGGTACTGCTTTCTGAGGTGGAGAAAACTGGAGGAAAGTATTTGGGGATAAAGATTGAGAGTTTAAGTGTTGGATATGTTACCCTGAGATGCTGTGAGTCTAAAGGGCATTTCCAGGAAAACATTTAGAGATAAGAATCCAGGGTTCAGGTGGGAAACCTTAGCTAGAGAATTTTTTTTAAAGGTACATAGGTTTGTATGTAAAAAGATTCACCAGATACACATGAGATCAGCTGGGGGCAACAGTGCAGAAAAGAAGAGGATCCAGTATCAAGTTCCTGAGGAAGTCCAACATTCAGTGTGTGGGAAAGAGAAGATGCATGGGAGGCTGGAAAAGTAAGAGGGAATATTGGGTGCCATGCAGGGAGACAAGTGGAAGAGAGACGTCAGCTGTGTTGATGCAGAGAGAGGAGACTAGAAAAAAGCCACCTCTAAATTTCCAAGTGTGGCAACATGGCGGCCACCAGGAGGAGTAGGAACAGAAGCCAGTCCCTGGGAGTTAAAAAAAGAAAGTGGGAAGTAAAGATATGTGTAGACAATTCTTTGTAAGTTTTTATAAGCTCTTACCCCCCTTTTACCTGGAGAAAGGGATAGGCTACTCACTCCAGTATTCTTGGGCTTCCCTGGTGGCTGAGATGGTAAAGAACCTGACTGCCACAAAGGAGACCTGGGTTCGATTCCTGGGTTGGGAAAATCCCCTGGAGAAGGGAACAGCTACCCAATCCAGTGTTCTTGCCTGGAGAATCCCATGGATAGAGGAGCCTGGCAGGCTATAGTCCATGGAGTCGCAAAGTGTCAGACATGACTGAGGGACTTTCACTTTCACCCTCTCTGCTGCTCCTGCTGCTAAGTCGCTTCAGTTGTGTCTGACTCTGTGTGACCCCATAGACGACAGCCCACCAGGCTCCCCCATCCCTGGGATCCTCCAGGCAAGAACACTGGAGTGGGTTACCATGTCCTTCTCCAGTGCATGAAAGTGAAAAGTGAAAGTGAAGTCGCTCAGTTGTGTCTGACTCTTAGCGACCCCATGGACTGCAGCCCACCAGGCTCCCCGTCCATGGGATTTTCCAGGCAAGAGTACTGGAGTGGGGTGCCATTGCCTTCTCCATCACCCCCTTTAGAGGGGACCAAAAAAAAAGAAGGAAATGACTGAGGGACATAAGTCAAGAAGGACCCTTTCAAAATTTTGGGAGATATTAGAGCCTATTTTTTTTGTTATCAGAGTATACAGTAAGTCCCCAACATACAAATGAGTTCCAGTCTGAGAGTGAATTTGTAAGTCCAATTTGTCCATAAATCCAACAAAGTTAGCCCAGGTACCCAACTAACACAGTCAACTATATAGTACTGTACTGTAATAGGTTTATAATACTTTTCACACAAATAATACATAAACAAAAAATAGAGAGACATTTTCAATCTTACAGTACAGTACCTTAAAAAGTACAGTAGTACAGTACAATAGCTGGCACACAGTAGCTGGCATCAAATGAACAGGCAGGAAGTGTTACTGACAGGAGGAGGGAGAGAAGGTGGGAAATGGTAGAGTCGAAGGATCGTCAGCAACAGGAGATGGGAGGGCAAGCTGCAACTTCACTCACACCTGAGGTTGATGGCATAGGTTCCGGTTTCTTGCTGGAACCAGACACACATTCATGTCTTTGAAAGTTGCAATTCGAACGTTTGTATGTAGGGGACTTACATATGAAGTACTTACATGCAGCTGATTTACAATGTTGTGTTAGTTTCAGGTGTTACAGCAAAGTGAGTTATACATACACATATATTGATTCTTTTTCAGATTCTTTATCCATATAGGTTATTAGAGAATGTTGAGTAGAGTTCCCCATGCCAAACAATAGGTCATTGTTGGTTATCTATTCCATATATAATGGTATGTATGTTAATAGCAAGCTCCCAATCCATCCCTACCCACCAAGTTTTCCCCTTGGTAATCACAGATTTGCTTCTGAAATTTCTGAGTCTGTTTCTGTTTTATAAATAAGTATACCTGTATCATTTTTTAATTAGATTCCACATTTTAACAGCCTATTTAGAAGCTAATTTGGACCATCCAGTCAAGAAGGAAGGAAATGTGGGAGAGAGGAGCTGCGTGGATGTGAACAAGCAGGGTCCTTAAGAAGTTTAGAGGGAAAGGGAAGAGGGGAGGGAGAGGAGGGGTTACCTAAGCAGGTAGTTTTGTAGAGGGGTGGGGGTGAAGAGCTGAGGGCATTTGTGACCCATGGCTTCAGTCTTCTCAATGGAAGAGGAAGCAAGTTCCTAGGGCAGCCCCACGCAGCCCAGGTGGTTAAGGAGAAGGGACAAAACATCACAGTAAGTGAGGCATAAAGGCGAACAGCCGCTGGAGAAACAGCTGCATAATGATGACAACTTTCATTTTATAAAGCCTCCATCATACGTGATCTCCACCGGAACCTCGGAAAGCAGATGGAGCAGGTATTAAAAGCCCATTTCACAGACTAAAGACCTCAGAATGAGAATATAAATGTGCGCCCATGGGATTTCCCTGGTGGTGCAGTGGTTAAGAATGCACCTTCCAATGCAGGGGATGTGGGTTCAATCCCTGGTCAGGGAACTAAGACTCCCACATGCCGGCGGTCACCTAAGTCTGTGCATCACAACTACTGAAACCGTTCCCTAAGGGCCACCCCACCCTCATACACCATCTGACCATCTCTGGGTCAGATGTCTGGGAGGAGAACCAGAACTCCTCAAAAGTGCTCACTCAAACTCAGGTCAACACTCCCATTTTTTTGCCAACAAGCTACCTCAACATGAGGAAGGACCCCACCTTGCACACCACCCATTTCCAAACACAGGACCCAGCATCCATCAGCAACACTCAGAGTTCTGCTCCCTGTCAAAATCCAGTGCTCAGAAAACCAGATCAGTTACCATCTCTTTACCCTGAAGGAGATGATCCCTGTGGAGCCAAAAACTCAACCCAAACCAAACAAACAAAGCCAAAACAGAAACAAAAGCCTAGAGAACAGCATCTGTCAGAGTCTGTCCAGCATTGTGCCTGGCAGGAACCAAATCTGAGTCTGGGAGGAGCAGTACTGGCCTCCAGTGATACAGACTGGTCTCTGCAATGGAACAGGGGCTCATTGCCATGCCCATGATAGCCTGGCTGAGTACGCTCTTAAAATTCTTCTCCCGTGACTCCCAATGCCAAATTCAACAAGCAACCTTCTCTTTCTAATTATACTGTTTTGGCAACTTAAAACCTCAGCTTGGGGGACCCCAGTGGATCCCATTAGTTATTTCACTGTAAAGGTAGGGCCCCATCTAGCACTTTAAAAGATATCTGGAGGGGGAAAGAACAATATAAGATACTTGGAAAGAGTGGAGGGGGAAAAAACCACCAGATCATGGGGTTTTGTTGTTTAACTAGAAAAAGATCCTATGCTAATGAGGTAAAACCTATTTCTGTGTTGCTAGCACATGTTGGGAGTCTGATAGTACTGGCGTGCTGATGAAAGTCTGCTCTGACTTACAGAAGTTGAAGGGATTTCAGGGGAAAATGTAGATCTAAATCTGGAAAGAGAAATAAGAAGCTGGGTTTAGAAAAGGCAAAGGAACCAGAGATCAAATTGCCAACATGCTCTGGATCATCGAAAAAGCAAGAGAGTTCCAGAAAAACATCTATTTCTGCTTTATTGACTATGCCAAAGCCTTTGACTGTGTGGATCACAATAAACTGTGGGAAATTCTGAAAGAGATGGGAACACCAGAGCACCTGACCTGCTTCTTGAGAAACCTGTATGCAGGTCAGGAAGCAACAGTTAGAACTGGACATGGAACAACAGACTGGTTCCAAATAGGAAAAGGAGTACGTCAAGGCTGTATATTGTTGCCCTGCTTATTTAACTTATATGCAGAGTATATCATGAGAAACGCTGGGCTGGAAGAAGCACAAGCTGGAATCAAGATTACCGGGAGAAATATCAATAACCTCAGATATGCAGATGACACCACCCTTATGGCAGAAAGCAAAGAGGAACTAAAGGGCCTCTTGATGAAAGTGAAAGAGGAGAGTGAAAAAGTTGGCTTAAAGCTCAACCTTCAGAAAACTAAGATTATGTCATCTGGTCCCATCACTTCATGGGAAATAGATGGGAAACAGCGTAAACAGTATCAGACTTTATTTCGGGGGGCTCCAGATGGTGACTGCAGCCATGAAATTAAAAGACGCTTACTCCTTGGAAGGAAAGTTATGACCAACCTAGATAGCACATTGACAAGCAGAGACATTACTTTGCCAACAAAGGTCCGTGTAGTCAAGGCTATGGTTTTTTCAGTGGTCATGTATGGATGTGAGAGTTGGACTGTGAAGAAAGCTGAACACCGAAAAATTGATGCTTTTGAACTGTGGTGTTGAAGAAGACTCTTGAGAGTCCCTTGGACTGCAAGGAGATCCAACCAGTCCATCCTAAAGGAGATCAGTCCTGGGTGTTCATTGGAAGGTCTGATGTTGAAGCTGAAACTCCAATACTTTGGCCACCTCATGGGAAGAGTTGACTCATTGGAAAAAACCCTGATGCTGGGAGGGATTGGGGGTAGGAGGAGAAGGGGACGACAGAGGATAAGGTGGTTGGATGACATTACCTACTTGATGGACATGAGTTTGAGTAAATTCCAGGAGGTGGTGATGGACAGGGAGGCCTGGCATGCTGCGATTCATGGGGTCACAAAGCGTCAGACACGACTGAGCGACTGAACTGAACTGAACTGGGGTGAGACAGACACCAGCCCTTCACTTCCTTCGGGTCTTTGCTCAAATTTTTTTTTTCAACCAGGCTCATGCTGACCACCCTGTTTAAACTTGCACAGCACCACACCACACCCCAGCTCCCAGCGCCACCCCCAACCTTGCTTCTTGTAAATAGCACTCACACCTCCCAATATATTGTATAATGTATGATCTCATTTTCTGGTGTATCCCAAGTGCTTAGAACATGGTGGGTGCTCCCTAAATATCTGGTGAGTGAGTGAATGAATGAATGAATGAACTAAACAAAACAGCTTTCTCATGTCTCATGAGTATCTCCACTTCTGTTACTTTGGGTTTTTGTATCTGAATGGGTGGTCCTATCCTAGTTGTGAAAGAAGAACCCAAACTTTTACTGATCATACAGACCTATCATTTAAAAAATCTGGTCATACACTTCAATACATGGATATTATTCACGTGTGTGGATGCTTAGTTGCCTCAGTCATGTCTGACTCTTTACAACCCTATGGACTGTAGCCTACCAGTCTCCTCTATCCATGGAATTCTCCAGGCAAGAATTCTGGAGTGGATTGGTATGCCCTCCTCCAGGGGATCTTCCCAACCCAGGGATTGAACCCATCTCTCTTGCATCTCCTGCATTGGCAAGTGGACTCTTTACCTGCTGAGCCACCTGGGAAGCCCAATTTATTCACATCTTTGGTTAATTCTATGTGTGTTACTACATGTGTAATCTGGGTCGTGAACAACAGACTGGTTCCAAATCAGGAAAAGAGTATGTCAAGGCTGTACATTGTCACCCCATTTATTTAACTTAAGTGCAGAGTACATCATGAGAAACGCTGGAATGGAAGAAGCACAGCTGGAATCAAGATTGCCGGGAGAAATATCAGTAACCTCAGATATGCAGATAACACCACCCTTACGGCAGAAGTGAAGAAGAATTAAACAGCCTCTTGATGAAAGTGAAAGAGGAGAGTGAAAAAGTTGGCTTAAAGCTCAACATTCTGAAAACTAAGATCATGGCATCCGGTCCCATCACTTCATGGGAAATAGATGGGGAAACAGTGACAAACTTTATTTTGGGGGGCTCCAAAATCACTGCAGATGGTGACTGCAGCCATGAAATTAAAAGACGCTTGCTCCTTGGAAGGAAAGTTATGACCAACCTAGACAGCATATTAAAAAGCAGAGACATTACTTTGCCAACAAAGGTCCATCTAGTCAAAGCTATGGTTTTTCCAGTAGTCATGTATGGATGTGAGAGTTGAACTATAAAGAAAGCTGAGTGCCAAAAAATTGATGCTTTTGAACTGTGGTGTTGGAAAAGACTCTTGAGAGTCCCCTAGACTGCAAGGAGATCCAACCAGTCCATCCTAAAGGAAATCAGTCCTGAATATTCATTGGAAGGACTGATGCTGAAGCTGAAACATCAATACTTTGGCTACCTGATGCAAAGAACTGACTCATTCGAAAGGACCCTGATGCTGGGAAAGATCGAAGGTGGGAGGAGAAGGGGACAACAGAAGATGATATGGTTGGATGGCATCACCGACTTGATGGACATGAGTTTGAGTAAACTCCAGAAGTTGGTGATGGACAGAGAATCCTGGCATGCTGCAGTTCATGGGGTCACAAAGAGTCGGCCATGACTGAGCAACTGAACTGAACTGAACTGAACATGTGTAATAAACCATGCATAGTTTTAACTCCTCAACATTTATGAATTAAATATAAAATAAAATACTAATAGTTTCTGTTTTCTTTGAGTACCAAAATAGAGCCACTTCTGCTAGACATAAGACAGTACCCTACATAACATTTGAGCATGTGTCATGTGCCAAACACACATGTCACAGTTACCACAATAATTCTCCCACATCCCTACAAAGTCTGTTAGAATCTCCCTTTAATGGCTGGGAAAGTTGAGGCTCAGATAAGTTAAGGAACTTGTTCCATGTCACAGTTGGCAAGTGGCAGAGCTAGGATAAAAACCCATGGGAGCCTCACCCCACAACCTATGCACTGCAGGGTTGACATGGAGACCCCACCCTGGAGGCAGCTAGTCAAAGGGGAGCACGTTCAGAGACCAGCACATATCCCTGACTCTTTCCACCCAGCTGGACACAGCCAACATGGCAGATCCCCAGCTGGATCCCAGAACAAGCCACTGGCTTGTTCAAGTCAAGTCAGAGACTATCTGAATACCCTGCAGACCCACCTATGCTTCAAGGCCCTCCATGCTCATGTTGGCACTAGAATCTAAAAATTCCCAAGAGCTGGGCAGCCAGAGTGATCAAATTAAAGACTGATCTGTATCAAAATCTATTTCCAAGGCAACCTTTTGTCCCAGTTTGATAGGAAGTCTCCATTTAATAATCAATACACCCCCCTTTCCACTTTTAAAATCTTATCACTCTTTACTGTCAAAAGTGCCCTGGTTTGGACGATAAATCATGTGGTCACCCAGTCTATACACTGGCTTAGCGCACACAAGACTGCTTTGATTAGAACATAAAATTCTGTAATTTCTCATATTTAGGGAGTACCCACCTCTCCTTACTCCCCCACCCCAAGGTCAAAGTAGCAGGCTTGCCATTAGCAGCAACTCACCCCAAGCAACCAGGTGCCCCTGCATGGAATTTACCATCTGGAACCCCAGACACTGGGGGCCAGCTGGGCCGGCTGTTCCATAAATCACCCCACATGTGAGGCCTGACCTGGCCTCCAGCCCCTGTCAGGTCTCACTTCGATAGGAAAACATCATCACGGATATTAACAGAAGGCTTGCTCCGGGCACTGACACAGGTGATCAGAGCCTTGTTGTGTTAAGCTGGTTCACCTGATGAACAGAACCAGCGAGCCAGTCACCTACTTTGACACCTGTAATGACACCAGGGCTTCCCAGGTGGCACAGGGGTAAAGAATCCGCCTGTCAATGCAGGAGACTGGAGAGAGGCAGGTTTGATCCCTGGATCAGGAAGATCCCCTGGAGTAGGAAATGGCAACCCACTTCACTCCAGGATTCTTGCCTGGAAAATTTCATGGACAGAGGAGCCTGGCGGGTTATAGTCCACAGGGTCACAAAAAACCAGACATGGCTGAGCACATACACACACACACACACACACACACACACACACACACACCTGACACTATACCTGGGAAACAATAAGAGGAGGGATATATCAGGTCAGCCAGGGTCAGGGCCACTGGAATGGGAGCCTCCAGCATGTGGCATCATCAGATGGCTCAGGTGTCCTTCTTGAGGTCCCTTCCCAGCCAACGTGGACCCCAAAGGCCCATGATTTGCTCCAACCCCTCCAAGCTCACCATGCCTTTGCCACAAAACCCAGCCTTCAAGAGCTGCCCCTGGGAAGTGAATTGGAGCCTCATGCTCCTGGGTGAGCAGAAGGACCTGAATCCCACCCAAGTGGACCAGACAGAACCAACAGTCCACAGCGAGGTACACCTGCTTGGAGGCTGCACTTCCTCCAGCCAAAAGCAAATGTCACTCACTGTCAGGAATACCCCCCTAGAACTTTCCTAAATTACCTGGGCCCTGAGAAGGGCCAAGGTCAACAGTCAAGCTTTTCTTATTTTCTCTGCCTCTTGGCCATGTTCTCTTTCCTGAGACAGTGGAGGCAGAGGCAGTTGAAGTAGGGGGAGCCAGACAAAGGGATTTCTGTCCCTTTCTGAGTTTGACTTAGGGGCTGGAAGGGGCACAGAGGGGCCCAACTCCACTCTAGCAAGAGTTGACTCCCCTCCTTAAAAGCATAAGTTGTGATCCAGGGAAAACAGAATGATCTAAGATAGAACATTATATGGCATAATAATTCTTAAAACTGTAGGAAACATTTCCATGATAAAAAACAAAACCAAATCTAGTCTTTGTTCTTGGTATGGCTGGTTCCCCCCCCTCCCCCGCCCCGGCATACTGCAAGGCCATGAGCCTTGGGCAAGGCTGCATCCTGTGTTGGCCTGAGTTTCTTCATAGACTCTGGGATGTCTTCTCCATAGTGCTCTGGGATGACTCTGCGAGCCCAATGGGGGCTGCTGCCCAGGGAAAAGTGACCCCAGCGTCCCATCAGGAGACAGCTTGTTGAATCTCATCTGGATTTGCTTCGCTGCTTGGAGGAGAGAAAAGATGGTGGGAGCTTTCTCTGCGGTTCCTTGGCAACCTTGACCAGGTCCTCAAACTTTCCCTCCTTCATCAGAAAGAGCCAACTCACTGGTAGGCAGTCCCCAGGGACTCAAGGATCAAAACTCAAGGATTGAACTCAAGGATAGAAGTAACCTTTGAAACAGGTCTGAGACCTGGGCCCCTTTGCTCCTGGACACAACTCCCCTTGGGCAACAAAATACAAAGAAACCGTGTGGAGCTAAAAATAACTCTGTGCAACCACAGTTGGGGCAAATCCTGGACCCAAAAGACACAAAGAGACCAAGAAACTCAATTGCCACTTTCAAGAGCCTGCAGCAAAATGGGGTGTCGGAAGCAAAAACGCAGTACTGCGAAGGTGGCATACTGCATAGGCGACCTGCACACAGCACCACCTACGGAGTAGCAAACTACCTACGCCACCCCCCCAACCCCAGCCAGACCCCTGGACACCCCCCTACCCTCACCGAATATAAGGAACAAGTTCACCCTCCCCTCCTCAGGCGGTGAGCAAGCAAGGAAACCTGTTGTTTGTTCTCACTCTCCTCTGCTACAGCAGGGGCCCCCATACAGCCTTGTCTGAATTTCTTGTCTGGCCTTTAGTCAATTTCTACCTGTTGGGGAAGGCCCAGAACCCTGCTCTGCAACACTTTGATGTTATGAGAGGGATTGTGGGCCGGACTGAGATGCCTAGCATATCTGTGTGTGCTGACCTCCTGCTCACCAGTGAGGGTCTCCGAGGTCAGCTGCTGTGTCCCCCTGAACGGCATTAAACAGTGGGTGATGGGGAAGGGCAGCTCTCCAGGAGACCCACTGACTTTTCCCCAACACTGAATGCTTTGCAGACAGAGGGTCCCTGTGTCGGCAATGCTCAGCCCAGCTCCGGTGGCCTGGTACCTGTGCCGAAACTACTCTCGAAGGCAGGATGCGAGGCAGCCCCCCAGGCACGGTGGGTTTTTCCCACAAGCAGAGTGAGGAGGCAAGTGCCAGGGAGAGCCTCAGGCCACAGGCTCTCTGAGCCCCTGGACTGTGGACTCCTTGAGTCTTGCAACCATCCCTCAACCAAAAAACGCTGGAATCCCTTCCATGGTTTTTGTTTACCAAATGCTTTGGCTCACGTGTGGCTCCATAGGGGCCCACCATCTATGATCTTTACTTACTTTTCAAAAACTAAGGATGTTGCTCTTGGATTTCTTTGCAGCCTAGGGTGGAAAATAAGAAAAAGAGGAGTGGAAAAATCTTAGAAGATTTGAGACTTGTGACTCACCGTACAATTTATCAGAAGATAGCCATCCACCCCTCGGCAGTTCAGCTCAGGGACTAGTAAGTGCTTAGGGTGGAGGGTAAAGGCAGCAACCTCAGGCTCGAGATTCCCAGGAACAAGCAGCCGTCAGCACTGGCCAGTCCCAGTCGATGGAAGAAGCTGTCCTCAGGCCTCCCCTCACCCCTGCCGGAGCTGCTCAGGCACTGAAAACCTAAAAGAAATCACCACCACCACGCCCAGTCGTTAACCAACACCTTCAGCAAACATTTGTCTATCTTCCCTCAAGAAGTTTATAGACACAAAAGAGGGACTTCCCTGGTAGTCCAGTGGTTAAGAATCCACCTGCCAATGCAGGTCATAGGTTCAATCCCTGGTCGGATAACAAAGATCCCACATGCCAGACAGTAACTAAGCCTGTGTACCAGTTACTGAGCCTGCATCTAGAACCCACATGCCACAACTACTGAAGCCCATGAGTCCTAGAGCCCTTGCTCTGCAGCAAGAGAAGCCACTGCAATGATAAGCCCGTGCACTGTAACTAAAGAGAAGCCCCCTCTCACCATAGATAAAGCCGCACGTGGAGCAACAAAGAACTCATTCACCGCAACAACGATCCCCTGCAGCCAAAAAATAAATTCACTAATTTAATTAAATAAAAAATCGTATCTTTAAAAAAAAAAACAAGTTTGTAGACACAGAAGAAATAAATTGAAAATAGTTATTAACATTAAACACTACGCAATCAATATCAAATAATAATAGCTAGTAATCTACTCTTTGAGACTAAAAGATTATGTCCATTCTATCAATAAGAAGGCTTTTAACTAACATTCACTGGATGCTAATTGTATCAGACATCATCTAAGCATTTGTCATGATCATTGCACGTAAACCTCATGGAGTCATTTGTGGTAGGTTCTACAATCAAGTTCATTTTGCAAATGGAGCCAGAGAGGTTAAGAAACTTGCGCAAGATCACACTGCTCATGGGCTCGTATCTGAACTCAAGCCATCTGACTCAGCCTCTACATTTCACTGCCTCAGGTAAAGCTCAGATTGAGGGCAGGAGGAGAAGGGGGCGACAGAGGATGAACTGTTTGGGCAGCATCACTGACTCAGTGGACCTGAGTTTGAGCAAGCTCCGAGAGATAGTGAGGGACAGGGAAACCCGGCGTGCTGCAGTCCACGGGGTCGCAAAGAGTTGGACACACCTTAGTGACTGAGCAACAACAAAAAGGTCAGAAGGTGCCAGTGATTATTCCCGATCACACCGCAGCTACCCTGGGCCCCACACTGCAGCTCAGGCACCTGGACTTTTAATCCCATGGACCGGCGCAGTGTCTGCAGGGCACCCTGGCCTCGGGAGCCCTGGGGTGGCACAGAGTGAGGAGCAGGCTTTGAGGCAGCCATGGCAGGATGGACAGCTGCCAGTCTCAGACCCTGCAGCGTTCTCCAACAATAGGCACTTTGGAGACCCGGAGTCCAGAGGTGGGAACATCTGGGCTGGCACTGCATCCCTGACAAGCATCCCTGACATCAGGAAAGCCAGGCCACCCACCCTGCCCTCCTCGTCTCAGTCCAGTCCAGCCCCTTCATGCAAAACCACAGTCTCATCTCTCTTTCAGTTCCTCAACCAGAGCTCTCGCTGCCATCATCTCTCATCCCTCACACCTTCACAGGGACCGTGGGACATGAATCACTTCCTTCTGTCAAGGTTATATTTTCTTGTTTTAAAAAGAGCACCTATTCTTCTTATTATTCTGAGGATGAAAAAAAATTTGCCTCTTTTTTTGGCTTAGAAGGTGGCTGAATTTTTCAATATATTCATGCAAACGAGATATTTCATCTCATGGATTTTATCCCAGTTCTGTCTATGCACATTTTAAATAAATTAAGATGAAATAAATCCATTTTATTATATTACCCAGTGCCATCTCCATGAAATAATGCCCATATTTGTATTTCCTAAGGAATGTTGACGTGGCTAAAAATGTTGCAGCAAGTGTAATCTTTGAGGATTGTGCTGCCAGAAAAAAAATAAATCTAGGCCTTTGTTTAGAGCCTAGAGTGGCACCACTTTTGATTGAAATGGCTTGAAATATCCATCCCCAAAACATGGACAAGGCAGTAAAGTATACGGAATTGATCACCATTGGCTCAGACACAAAAGTGGTGTGCCTTCCTTTGTTTTCTTAACATCTGTTCTCTCCCTCCCAGCATAAACCACCCCACAGAAATAAATTACACAAGCTCCCTTTTTCCAGGAAGGAGAGATGGGGGTTTGCAGGGGCTGGTCTGAGGTGCCCTGGGCTCTCCCTGCTACCCATGCACAGCTACGCAGCCTCCAGACCATTTCTCTGGGCACCGCTCTGAACTGGCACTGATGGCAGAAACTCCAGTCTCTCCGCTTTCTACTTCCTTCACGAAAGGGAGGGACGGTGTAGATCCTGAGAGAAGAAGCCCTACTTTCTTAGCATCTCATTCAAAAGGCAGGCGGACAAGTGTTGGTGACCCCTGGGAAGTCAGCACTGCTGCCAAGCTGATCCCTGAAGCTGGCTGACACTCAGGGACAAAAGGGGCTTCCTTTAGGCCACAAAACTGGGGTCACAGACAGTGGATAAGACTGGATGACAGCCCAGCCTGTCAACAACCAGAGCCACGCCAAACCCTCCTGACTAGGGGAGGTGGTTCACCTAGAACTTGAAGGATAAGGCAGAGTTTAACCTTTTGTTTTGTCAACAAAGAAAAACAAAGGCAAAAAAACAGTGTGAGAGCAGGCAGCTGCAGGCTCCAATCTAAAGCCCTGAATGAGCTCTCCTGCGCCTTCTCCTCCTCCTTCACCACACCTGACACATCTCACCCTCAGGAATTACACTCATCATATGCTGAATGGATGGACAGACAGATTATTCAACTGCACCCAGATCCTTCTAAACAACCACTCTGGGTACAGTCAACAATGGTTAATAATTGCTGGCCATCTACACAACCGGCTGGGGGCCTCACCCATAAGCACACCTGTGATACATCAGCCCTCAAGGCCCAAACAAGTGTCCCCATGTGCCTGAGCATCACAGCTAAAGAACTTGGCTCTTTCTGTGACTGTGGGTATGATTCCCTTGCTTTCTGGCAAAAAATGAGATGCAGAGCAGCCTGCCAGGTTCCCCAAAAAGAACCCAACACAAATGTACAGCAGCCTTCCCATTAGGAGCCTGTTTCTCATTTCTGGGGGGCTCCAGAACAGGCAAGTGCTGACGCTTCTCAGAGCATCCCCCACAGCTGGAAAGATACATCCAACCTTGCAGAAAAGGGTTCCCTTTCAGTGGCAGGTATTGTATCAGGCACCAACTGTGATACCGACCAGGGCTCTTTGCTTTCCCCAACCAATAGAAATTGATTAGAAGCCAGACAAGAAATTCAGGCAAGGCTTTATTGGGGCCCCTGCTGCAGCAGGTGGGAACGAGAACAAGTAACAAGATCCTTTGCTTGCTTGCTGGCTCCCCAATGGGTTTGAGTTGGTTCCTTATATAGCGTTAGGGTAGGGGTGTGTCCAGCTGTCAGGCTGGAAGAGTGGTTTCAGTTCAGTTCAGTCACTCAGTCCTGTCCAACTTCTTGCAACCTCATGGACTGCAGCATGCCAGGCCTCCCTGTCCATCACCAACTCCCAGAGCCTACTCAAACTCATGTCTATTGCACTGGTGATGCCATCCAACCATCTTATCCTCTGTTGTCCCCTTCTCCTCCCACCTTAAATCTTTCCCTGCATCAGGGTCTTTTCCAATGAGTCAGTTCTTCACATCAGGTGGCCAAAGTATTGGAGTTTCAGCTTCAGCATCAGTTCTTCCAATGAATATTCAGGACTGATATCCTTTAGTATTGACTGGTTTGATCTCCTTGCAGTCCAAGAGACTCTCAAGAATCTTCTCCAACACTACAATTCAAAAGCATCAATTCTTCAGTGCTCAGCTTTCTTTATAGTCCAACTCTCACATCCATACATGACTACTGGAAAAACCATAGCTTTGACTAGACAGACCTTTGTTGGTAAAGCAATGTCTCTGCTTTTTAATATGCTGTCTAGGTTGGTCATAGCTTTTATTCCAAGGAGCAAGTATCTTTTAATTTCATGGCTGCAGTCACCATCTGCAGTGATTTTAGAACCCCCAAAAATAACGTCTCTCATTGTTTCCATTGTTTCCCCATCTATTTGCCATGAAGTGATGGGACCAGATGCCATGATCTTAGTTTTCTGAATATTGAGTTTTAAGCCAACTTTTTCACTCTCTTCTTTCACTTTCATCAACAGGCTCTTTAGTTCTTCACTTCTGCCATAAGGGTGGTATCATCTGCATATCTGAGGTTATTGATAGTTCTCCCAGCAATCTTGATTCCAGCTTATGCTTCATCCAGCCCGACATTTCGCATGATGTACTCTGTATATAAGTTAAATAAACAGGGTGACAATATACAGCCTTGATGTACTCCTTTCCCAATTGGAACCAGTCTGTTATTCCATGTCCAGTTCTAACTGTTGCTTCTTGACCTGCATACAGATTTCTCAGGAGACAGGTCAGGTGATCTGGCATTCCCATCTCTTGAAGAATTTTCCACAGTTTGTTGTGATCCACACAGTCAAAAGCTTTGGTGTAGTCAATAAAGCAGAAGTAGATGTTTTTCTGAAACTCTCTTGCTTTTTTGACCATCCAGCAGATTTTGGCAATTTGATCTCTGACCCCTCTGCCTTTTCTAAAGTCAGCTAGAACATCTGGAATTTCATGGTTCATGTACTGTTGAAGCCTGGCTTGGAAAATTTTGAGCATTACTTTGCTAGCGTGTGAGATGAGTGCAATTGTGCGGGAGTTTGAACACTCTATGGTATTACCTTTCTTTGGGATTGGAACAAAAACTGACCTTTTCCAGTCCTGTGGCCACTGCTGAGTTTTCCAAATTTGCTGTCATGTTGAGTGCAGCACTTTCACAGCATCATCTTTTAGGATTTGAAATAGCTCAACTGGAATTCCATCACCTCCACTAGCTTTGTTTGTAGTGATGCTTCCTAAGGCCCACTTGACATAGCATTCCAGGATGTCTACCCCCTTCAGTAATGTTGAATGCAATGGGCATGTGATTGCTTTTGCTCCTGGCTCTTCAAAGTGGAGGTTGAGGGTTTTTGGACTTTTCATATCTTCTTGTCCAGAATTTTTCCCAACAGACATGCAGTTATTTTTAGTCCATATCTTATAGTTTCTTTGTATTTTGTTGCCCAAGAAGAGGTGTGTCCAGGTGCATGCATTGCAGCACTGCAGGAAAGGGTCCCAGGTCCCAGCCTGTCTCAGTTGAAGAAACTGCCTCCTGACCCTTCTGTGGGCACATCCATCAAGACGACCTGTACTTCCTTTTCCCCAGGACTTTCTCAGGGAGGCCTGGTAGCAAATCCCCAAACCTCCAGTGTTTACAGACCCAAGTGATATTCTGGGCTGGCTCCTCCTCCCTCCACTGCTATTAGTGTCAATTAAGTTCAGCCTGACAGGCCACCTTTGACGAAATGCTGGAGGAACAAGGACATAAACAACGCCAAAGGCTTAGGGGTTGATATATGGTTGCATTTAATAAACATTTGTTTGCATATTTTTTATCATGCTAATGAATATAATTACTTTAATTTATGTCATCAAGCTATGATTCTGTTCTGATCCATACTTCACTTGAATGTGTAGTGTTAGCATTTTGCACACACTGGCAATCTGAAGATGGGGAAGGATCAGCCCCTCCTACAAGAATTTGGAGCAACCTTCCACAGTGGATAGTGCACTTATGGCAGCTAAACCCAGCTCCGCAGCTGGGGGGCCCCTGCTGAGCACCCCCAGAAGGGTGGATAGGCTTTTCACTGCCCAGAAGAACTTCTCCAAGAAACACACATTTTTACTTCCCTGTAATCACCCCAAATGGAGGCCTCTGAGCACTTATCCCTGCACAATTTCCAACTCAGTTGTGAAGAAGAGTATTAATCATCGTTTTACTGATTAGAAAAGTAATGCACATTTATTTTAGAAAATATAGATCACAAAGAGTTTAGATGAAGATGAGCTAAACTTCCACTCTCAAAATAGTTAGGGAAAAGATTTTATGTATATAGATATAGATATAGAAATAGATATATATGAAAGTCAACGTGAAGTCACTCAGTCATGTCCAACTCTTTGCGACCCTATGGACTGTAGCCTGCCAGGCTCCTCCATGCATGGGATCTCCTTCTAAACTCCAGTGGATATAGGAAGGGATATTCTTGGTAGATCAGAAGGTATGAAAATTCCCTGAAATGTAAAAGGAGGATGTGACCTGATAAGGAAAACATATACTCAGAAAAGAACCATAGCAAATGGTGCAACGATACCGGGGATGTGCCAAGCTTGAGGTTGGAGTGGGTCTGGGGTGTGGAGCACCCCTGGAGCACCTGCAGAAAATTGGTTGAGAACCACACTAGAAGCCAAGTGGGTCCCCCCAACCACTTCCTTCCCATGGCCAATATGTCAAGCAGCACTCTGGACAGTAGCCTGCAGGAGAGGCAACGTTCGTGAGGACATCCTCTAGAGAAGCAAATGCCTAGGTAACCAGACCCTTCACTCAGGGGCATGGGGCCAGCCTCTTGTACACACAATACATGGGGGCAAGCTACAAGAAAAGATGAAAAATTAACTGAAGCATCAGGCCTGAGACTTTTAACTCCACCCAGAGACAGGACACAGCCAGGAGCACTGACAAGGGGAATCACACCATAAGAGCAGTACCAGGCCTTAAAGAAATCTTCTGCACAGGGTCTGAGGGTCCCCTACCTCACACAGAGATACCATGAAGCCAGAGGGCCTCTGGCAAAAGGGACCCTGCCACAACAATCACATGGCACGGGACACATTTTCCATCCCCCACAGGTAGGGGCAACTTGCCACCTAGGCACCCATCCTGGAAGTGCTCTTTGTCTCTGGGGAAGATCCTCACCCAGTAAGATTTACCAGATGATGCAGCCTAGGAAAGATTCTTCCCTTTCAAAGAGAACCAGCAGAGACCAGTGGGAGCCCCAGTGGGAGAAGATAAATCAAGCACAGCAAAATAACAGCATACAGGCTCTGAAAATCAGAATGACATTGAAACCATAGCCCACAAAACTTGGCCAGAGCATGCATCCCAAGCCTAAACAAGGTGACTGCCTGCTGAAATGAAAATTTTAAGGACCTCAAGTCTCCTAACATAATGACCAAAATGTTCAGGGTACAGGAATCCAAAGACATTCATCATACCAAGAACCAGGAAAATAACAACTTGAATGAAAAAAGAGAATCCATAGATTCTCAGCCAACACTGAGATGACTCAGATATTGGAGTCTTATAGCAACTTTCATAAAAATGATTCAGTAAGCAATTATATCTTCTTTTGAAACAATTAAAAACTAGAAAAAAATCTCAGTAAAGAAACATAACTTATTAAAAAAGAACTAAGTGGAAATTATAAAACTTAAAAAATCAATAATAAAGAATTTTAAAATTAGCTGGATAGGCTCAATATTGAATGGAAATGACAGAGAATAAAATCGATAAACTCAAGGACAGACAAAGAGAACTTGCCAAATCTGAACAACAGGCAGAAAGTAGATTGGAAAAAAAAATTAACAGAGATTCAACTATCTGTGGAAAAAGTTAAAAATGTCAGATTTGTATCACTGGAGTCCAAGAAGAGAAGAACGACAGTAGGGCTGAAAGGGTATTCAAAGAAATATGGCTGAAAACTTCTCTGATTTCACAAAAGATATAAATCCACAGATTTCAAAAAGTGAGGAAACTTCAAAGAGGATAAAGTGAAAGAAAAGTGAAAGTCACTCAGTGGTGTCCAACTCTTTGCAACCCCATGGACTATACAGTCCATGGAATTCTCCAGGCCAGAATACTGCAGTGGGTAGCTGTTTCCCTTCTCCAGGGGATCTTTCCAACCCAAGGATCAAACCGGGGTCTCCTGCATTGCAGGAGAATTCTCTACCAGCTGAGCTGCCAGGGAAGCCCTCAAAGAGGATAAAGTTCCCCCACAAAAAAATCCATGTTAAGACACACTGTAATTAAATTTCTGATAACTAAAGACGGAAAATCTTAAAAGCAGTGAGAGAAAAACAGCACATTACCTATGGCAAATACCAAATCAAATGACCATATTTCTCAACTAAAGCCATGGAGTCTGGAAGGAAGTAACTGAAAGAAAAGAATTCTCAACTGAGGATTCTATATCCAGCAAAACTATCCTATGGTAAGGAAGAGAAACAAACAAACAAAATCTCAAACAAGAGGAAACTAAAAACTTATCACTAGCAGACTAACCCATAAAGAATGACTAAATAAAGTTCTTCAAATAGAAAAGAATAAAAGAAGATATCTTGAAAGAAGAAAAAGAGAATAATGGAAAGAGTAGAAATGTGGATAAATATAATAGACTATCCTCCTCCTCATGAGTTTTCTATCACATGCGACGATTGAAACAAATACTGTAACATCATCTGCTATTCAAGGTGATATTTAAAAGTGAGGATATTTTTCAAAAGGGAGGAACAAACTATAAGTAAAGTTTCTACACATTACTCAAAATGGTAAGATGTTGATAGTAGTAGACCATGACAAATCACATATTGATATTGTGATAACCATCTCTGCTGCTGCATGCATGCTCAGTCAAGTCTGACTCTTTGGGACCCCATGGACTGTGGCCTGCCAAGCTCCTCTGTCCATGGGATGTCTTAGGCAAGAATACTGGAGTGGAGTGCGGTTTCCTTCTCCAGAGGATCTTCCCAATCCAGGGATCAAACCCACATCTCCTGTGTCTCCAGCATTGGCAGGCAGATTCTTTACCACTGAGCACTTGGGAAGCCCTGTGATAGCCATAGTAACAATTAAGAAAACTATGCAAAATGATATACTCAAAAGCACTGTAAGTAGATAACCAACAAGGACCTACTGTGTAGCACAAGGAACTATATTCAGTATTTTGTAATAATAAATAAGGGAAAAGAATCTGAAAAGTAGATATATGTGCATGTATAACTGAACCACTTTGCTGTACATCTAAAACTAACACAACACTGTAAATCAACTGTACTCCAATTTTTAAAAAACACTGTACATAAATCAAGATTAAACCTCTCAAAATCTTCAAGTGACCCATAGACAGGCAAGAACTGAGAAGCAGAGGAAACAAGTAGAAACCAAAATAAAAGAAAATGGTGCACTTAAGCCCAAACATAGCAATAATTACTCTAAATGTAAATGACTTTATAACAAAGTCAGAGATTGGGAGAGTGGATAAAAATAACAACCCAACTATATGCTATAAGTCACTTCAAATTCAAAGGCATAAATATTAAAAAAATAATAATAAAAGGATAGAAAAGATCTACCATGATAGTAGTAATTTCTAAAAAGTGGGAGTGGCTAATTAATATTCAGTGATACAGACTTCAGAGCCAAGAAAATTACTATAGACAAAGAGGGACATTACACAATGATAAAAGGATCAATTCACCAGGAGGGCACAATAATCCCAAATTTGGGCATGGACAACAAAATTTCAAATACATGAAACAAAAATTGATAGTGCTTAAGAGAAAAGAGAAATAAATAAATATACAATTATTTCCAGTTTTTTAAGGAACCTTCACACTGTTCTCCATAGTGGCTGTACTAGTTTGCATTCCCACCAACAGTGTAAGAGGGTTCCCTTTTCTCCACACCCTCTCCAGCATTTATTGCTTGTAGACTTTTGCATAGCAGCCATCCTGACTGGTATGTAATGTGGGAGAAGGCAAGGGTGGGATGTTTTGAGAGAACAGCATCGAAACATGTATATTGTCTAGGGTGAAACAGATCACCAGCCCAGGTTGGATGCATGAGACAAGTGCTCGGGCCTGGTGCAATGGGAAGACCCAGAGGGATCGGGTAAAGAGTGAGGTGGAAGGGGGGATCGGGATGGGGAATACAGGTAAATCCATGGCTGATTCATGTCAATGTATGACAAAAACCACTACAATATTGTAAAGTAATTAGCCTCCAACTAATAAAAATAAATGAAAAACAATCAAACAAAACAAATTAAAAATAAATAAATAAATAAATAAATATACAATTAAAGCTGGGGGCTTCAATATGTCCTTGGCAACTGATAAACTATCAGACAAAAAATTCACAAGAATAGGAAATATTTGAACAACAAAATAAACCAACAAGTTTAATTGACATACAATAAGTCCCTTCTATACAAATGAGTTATGTTCTGAAAGCACGTTTGTAAATCCAATTTGTTCATAAGCCCAACAAAGTTAGCCTAAGTACCCAACTAATACAATCAGCTATTACAGTACTGTAGTGGGATTATAATACTTTTCAAATAATATGCATTTATACATAAAAATGAACACAAAAATAAACATTTTTAGTCTTACAGTACACTGAAAAGTACAATACTCTTGCCTGGAGAATCCCATGGACAGAGAAGCCTGGTAGGCTACAGTCCATGGGGTCACAAAGAGTCAGACAGGACTGAGCGACTTCATTTTCACTTTTCACTTTCACAGTACAGCAGCTGGTATACAGGGGCTGACATCACGTGAACAGCCAAGAAGAGTTATTGGCTAGAGGAGCAGGAGGAGGTGGGAGATGGTAGAACCAAAGGGTCATCAGCAATAGGAGATGGAGGGCAAGCTGCAACTTCACTCACGTCTGACGTTGATGGCCCAGTTTCTGGTTCCTTGCTGGATTCAATTACATCTACCCTCTTGAAAAAATGATCCAGTGATGTCTGGGTGGTAGCTCTTTTCTTTCATCATAGATGACACCGTAGCACTGGATTGCATTCTGAATAGCTGCTGCCACCTTCGCATACTGTTCAGGTCCTGTGCTTCAAAAACTAACAGTGCCTCCACAAATAAAGAACATCCCCTTGCCATTTCCTGCATCATGAATCTCTTTGGTTCTTCAGTTACTTCCTCTTCCTCTTGTCTCTATTCATCCTTTCTCTGGGCCTCCAATTCCGTCAGGTCTTCATTAGTAAGCACCTCATATTGCATAGCAAGGAGGTCAATGAAGTCATCCTCCTGCAGATCTAGCTCCAGCTCCTTGCTAAGGGTCACTAAGTTGCTGAAGGTCTCTTTGGACTTCTCGTGTACCTTCTCAAATCCATGAAAATCATAAACTGGACAAAGTTCTTTCCAAACCCCATTCATGGTGATAGCCATAACCTCATGCCAAGTAATGTCAACGTTTTTTATGGCCTTGTAGATGTTATAGTCCTTCCAAAATTGTCCCAAGGTTGCTCCTGACTCATCACTTGCCTTTACAGCCTGACAAAAAGTGTGACATAAATAATATTTCTTGAAAGTTTCTATAACTCCCTGGTCCAAAGGTTGGATGAGCGACATAGTTTTCAATGACGGATGCACTATATTGACATTGAGATGAAAGTAGTCCGTGAATGGGGGGTAGCCCGGAGCACTGCTGAGTAGCAAAAAGAATGTTGAAGGGCACATCCTTCTCCAAGCAATATTTCTCCTCCTCTAGGATAGATTGGTGGAAAAACCAGTTCTGGAAAACAATCTGCGCAACCCAGGCTTTGGGGTTATTCTTCCACACAACAGTAAGAAAACCCTTGGCTATGTTTTTAAGGGCTTTTGGGTTCTTGAAATAATAAACTCACAGAGGCTTCAGCTTCATATTGCTGGAAGAATTGCCACCAAACAACAGAGTTAGCCTACCCTTTGCTGCTTTACATCATTTTCCTCTTTACTGATGTGACCTTGGTCTGGCATCCTCTTCCAGTACAGTCCTGCCTCATCTGTATTAAAATCCTGCTTGGGTAAATACATGTCTTCATCAATAATTTCTTGAAGCATTTCAGGAAATTCCTGGGAAGATACTGTATCTGTGCTCATTGCTCCACCGCTTACTTTTACGTTGTGAAGGCTGGCTCTAACCTTGAACTGATGAAATCAGTCATGGCTGGCATTAAAAAGATGCACCCACAGATTCTTCACCATATTTCTTCTTTAAGTCTTCATAAAGGCTTTTAGCTTTCTCTTCAATCAGCATTAAGCTGAGTGGGACTTGCTGCTGATGCCGATTCTGCATCCTCACACTGAGAAGTCTCTTCATCTCCTCCATCACTTTTCCATCCTCCTTTGATCTTATTGTGGACGTTATCGGCACAGCAGACTTTGCATGTTCCATGATCTTGTCCTTGTTCTTGAGAATCATGCTGATGGCTGAATGATTCATGTTATAAGAATGAATGATGGCTACCATCTTTTCACCTCACTACACTCTCTCAATTATTTTCACTTCTGTTTCCATCTTTATCGCTTGGACTTCTTAGCTGTACCAGCTACATCACCGCTGCTTTTACACTTGCTTCTGGATATCCTGGGCTTGAAATAAAGATACTACACAACTATACTCTATAAAGTACTGTACAGTAAAGTACACAAAAGCAGAATCACCTGGAGAGGATGCACACACATGACAATGTACGCCAGACACGTGAACTTACAAGATGCATTCACATCTTTGGAAGTTTACAGCTTGGAGGTTTCTATTAATACATAGGGGACTTACTGTATATAAAATACTCCACACAACAACAGCAGTGTATACATTCTTTCAAAGGGTCCATGATTCACCCAAATAGACCATATAATGAGGCCATAAAACAAACCTCAAAAAATATAAAATAATTTATGTTAAACAAAGGATGTTTTCTGACCATGTCAGAATCAAACTGGAAATCAGAAAATGAAAAAAGAAGGAAGGAAAAAAAAATAAAAACACAAATTCTGTGCCATCTACTCCAGAAAAAAAAAATAAGAGGAAACACTTCCAAACTTATTTTCCAAGGCCAGTATTACCCTAATCCCTAAAGCAGACAAAAGTCAATTAATTAAAAAAGAAAATTACAGACTAATAAACTTAGATACAAAATGCTCAATGTTTGAAAATTGAATCTGGCAATGTATTAAAAATAATTACACACCATGAAAAAATGAAATTCATTCCAGATACATAAAGCTGGTTCACCATTCAAAAATCAGTCAATGTGATCAACCATATCAATAAGCTACAAAAGAAAATGTATGATCATATCAACCAAAGAAAAGCATTTGACAAAATATAATACCTGTTCAGTATAAAAACTCTTAGCAAGTTAGGAATAGAGGGAACTATCTCAACTTGATAAATACCATCTACAAAAACACTATAGCTAACATCAAACTTAATGGCAAAAGACTGAGTGCTTTCTCTCTAATATCAAGAACAAGGCAAGAATAACTCTCACCACCTTTATTCAACATGTTACTGGGAGTTCTAGTCACTGAACAAGGAAATAAAAAGAAACAAAAACCATGCAGATTGGAATATAAGAAATAAAACCATCCCTATTTGAAAATGATACTCCTATCTATATAGAAAGAGTTTTACAAAAACATTCTTAGAACAAATACATGAGTTTGGTAAGGTTGCAGGATAAAAGAACAACACAAAAAAACAGATGCATTGCTATATATCAACAATTAACATGTACAAACAAAAACCTAAAACACAATACCATATACAATCACTGCAAGGAAAATCACACATGTAGGTAAAAATTTAACAAAAGATATCCATGATCCAAAAACTGAAAATTCCAAAATGCTAATAACAAAATCAAAGAACACCTAAATAAATGCAAAGATGTGCATGGATTATGAGACTCAAGAGAGTAAAGATGTCAATTCTCTCCAAAATGAGTTATAGTTTTAATGCAATTTCTATCAATTTATACGAAAAAAATAAATTCTAAAATTTACATGGAAAGGTATAAGCTTAGAATGACTAAAACAACCTTGAAAAAGAATAAAGAAAAGTAAAGAATAAAAAAGGAATTACTCTACCTGATAACAAAGCTTACTGTATAGCAACAGCAATCAAGACAGTATGATATTGGTGGAGGGGATAGACACAGAGAAAGAATATAATAGGGAATCCAAAAATAGACACACACAAATATCCACAAATCATTTTTAACATCACTATTCAGTAGTGCTAGAGCAAGTAAAAATCCATAGGAAAAAACGAAGCCCTTCACACTTAAAAATAAACCAAAATAGATTACGGACTTAAATGTAAAAGATTAAACTATAAACTTTTAGGAAAAAAATGGGAGAACATTTGGAGGATCTAGGGCTAGCACAACATTTTTTGACTTGACACAAAAACCATGATCATAAAAGGAAAAATTGATACAATGAACTTCAGAAAAAGTTTAAACTTTTGCTCTGCAAAAGAGCATGTGAAGAGGATGAAAATATACCCTATAGATTGGGAGAAAATATTTTCAAACTATATGTCTAACAAAGTACTAAAATCTAGTATAGAAAAAGAACTCTTAAAACTCAATAGTAAAAATACAAATAATTGAATTAGAAAATGAGCAAAAGACATAGCAACATTTCACTGAAGACTACACACAGCTGACAAATAAGCACATGAAAATAGTCATCATCATTAGCCATCAGTTTAGTTCAGTTCAGTCGCTCAGGCGTGTCCAACTCTTTGCCACCCCATGGACTGCAGCACCCCAGGCCTCCCGGTCCATCACCAGCTCCCGGAGTTTACTCAGACTCATGACCATTGAGTCAGTGATGCCATCCAACCATCTCATCCTGTCATCCCCTCCTCCTCCCGCCTTCCATCTTTCCCAGCATCAGGGTCTTTTCAAATGAGTCAGCTCTTTACATCTGGTGGCCAAAGTACTGGAGTTTCAGCTTCAGCATCAGTCCTTCCAATGAATATTCAGGGCTGATTTCCTTTAGGATGGACTAGTTAGATCTCCTTGCAGTCCAAGGGACTCTCAAGAGTCTTCTCCAACACCACAGATCAAAAGCATCAATTCTTCAGTGCTCAGCTTTCTTTATAATCCAACTCTCACATCCATACATGACTACTGGAAAAACCATAGCCTTGACTAGACGGACCTTTGTTGTCAATGTCTCTGCTTTTTAATATGCTGTCTAGGTTAGTCATAACTTTCCTTCCAAGGAGTAAGCATCTTTTAATTTCATGGCTGCAGTCACTATCTGCAGTGATTTTGGAGCCCCCAAAAATAAAGTCTGCCACTGTTTCCACTGTTTCCCCATCTATTTGCCATGAAGTGATGGGACCAGATGACATAATCTTAGTTTTCTGAATGTTGAGTTTTAAGCCAACTTTTTCACTCTCCTCCTTCACTTTCATCAAGAGGCTCTTTAGTTCCTCTTTGCTTTCTGCCATAAGGGTGGTGTCATCTGCATATCTGAGGTTATTGATATTTCTCCCGGCAATCTTGATTCCAGCTTGTGCTTCATCCAGTCCAGCATTTCTCATGATATACTCTGCATATAAGTTAAATAAGCAGGGCAACAATATACAGCCTTGACGTACTCCTTTTCCTATTTGGAACCAGTCTATTGTTCCACGTCCAGTTCTAACTGTTGTTTCCTGACCTGCATACAGATTTCTCAAGAGGCAGGTCAGGTGATCTGGTATTCCCATCTGTTGAAGAATTTTCCACAGTTTATTGTGATCCACACAGTCAAAGGCTTTGGCATAGTCAATAATGCAGAAATAGATGTTTTTCAGGAACTCTCTTGCTTTTTCGATGATCCAGCAGATGTTGGCAATTTGATCTCTTGTTCTTCTGCCTTTTCTAAAACCAGCTGAACATCTGGAAGTTCACAGTTCATGTATTATTGAAGCCTGGCTTGGAGAATTTTGAACTTTACTAGCGTGTGAGATGAGTGCAACTGTGCAGTAGTTTGAGCATTCTTTGGCATTGCCTTTCTTTGGGATTGGAATGAAAACTGACCTTTTCCAGTCCTGTCGCCACTGCTGAGTTTTCCAAATTTGCTGGCATATTGAGGGCAGCACTTTCACAGCATCATCTTTTAGGATTTGAAATAGCTCAACTGGGATTCCATCACCTCTACTAGCTTTGTTCGTAGTGATGCTTCCTAAGGCCCACTTGACTTCACATTCCAGGATGTCTGGCTCTAGGTGAGTGATCACACCATCGTGGTTATCTGAGTCATGAAGATCATTTTTGTATGGTTCTTCTGTGCATTGTTGCGACCTCTTCTTAATACCTTCTGTTTCTGTTAGGTCCATAGCATTTCTGTCTTTTATTGTGCCCATCTTGACATGAAATGTTCCCTTGGTATCTCTAATTTTCTTGAAGAAATCTCTAGTCTTTCCTATTCTATTGTTTCCCTATATTTCTTTGCACTGATCACTGAGGCTCGCTAGCAAAGTAATGCTCAAAATTCTCTAAGTGAGGCTTCAACAGAACGTGAAATGTGAGCTTCCAGACATTCAAGCTGGATTTAAAAAAGGCAGAGGAACCAGAGATCAAATTGCCAAGATCTGTCTTGTCAAAGCTATGGTTTTTCCAGTAGTCAAGTATGGATGTGAGAGTTGGACCATAAAGAAGGCTGAGCACCAAACAGTTGATGCTTTTGAACTGCAGTGCTGGAGAAGATTCTTGAGAGTCCCTTGAACTACAAGGAGGTCAAACCAGTCAATCCTAAAGGAAATCAGTCCTGAATATTCATTGGAAGGACTGATGCTGAGGCTGAAACTCCAATACTTTGGCCACCTGATGCTAAGAACAGACTCATCGGAAAAGATCCTAATGCTGAGAAAGACTAAAGGCGGAGGAGGAGGGGACAACAGAGGATGAGCTGGTTGGATGGCATCACTGACTCAATGGACATGAGGTTGAGCAAGCTCCAGGAGTTGGTGATGGACAGGGAATCCTGGCATGTTGCAGCCCATGGGGTCTCAAAGAGTCAGACACAACTGTGTGACTGAACTGAACTGAGAGAAATGGAGAACAGATTTGTGATTGTTAGGGCTATAGCCAGCCAGCTTTGGGTATGTGGAAGATCAGGATGAGGGATCCTTATAGTGTAGAATTGTTATGTATCTTTTGAGTAGTTCAGAGTTGATACATAGGTTGGTATATTACACTATAGCTTTACCAGATGTTGCTATTGGAAAAACTAGGTAAAAAGTACATGTGATCTCTTTTATGTCTTACACTTACATATGAATCTACATTTATCTCAAAATTCTTAAAAGTCATAGCTACTTGGAAAACACTTTGACAGTTTCTTGTAAAGTTCAACATATGACCCAACATTCTACTTGGAGGTATTTATCCAAGAGAAATGAAGACACAGGCCCACACAAAAAATAACTTCTATGCAATTTTTCCTGATCATCAACATTTAGAAACAACCCACTGTTCATCAACTAATAGCACACCCATACAATGGAATTCTACTTAGCAATACAAAGGAAGAAACAATTGACATATTGCAACAACATGGATGAAGCCCAAAACCCTTGTGCTAAGTGAATGAAGCCAGACTTGAAAGGATACATATTGTATGATTCCATTTATGTTGCATTCTGGAAAGGAAAGACTCTAGGGATAGAGAATAAATCAGTGGTTGTCAAGGTAGGGAGAACAGAATGACTGAAAAGGAGCACAAGGGATTTTCGGGTTAAAGGAAGTAATGTATGTTTGGACAGTGGTGGTATTCACACACTGTCTATGTTTGCCAAAATCTGTTAATCTGTAGTTTAGAAAGTATAAAAAAATTAACTGAGGATCCTAGTTATGAGGATAATGATGTAGCTGAAAACTACCAAACATTTGAGGAAATGAAGCCAATCAATAAGGGGCATCAAATTCAATAAATAGAAAAATGGAAAATATACACTGGAATACTGATTCCCCAGAAAAACATAGGACAAATGTTAAGCTAAAAGGAAGGAAGGAAGTGTCAGAGGAGAGGAGGAGGAAGCAAGGGATGATGAGAGATAGACTTGAAAGTCCTGAGATCTATTTAATTTTCAGAGAGGAAACAGAGAATGGAATGCAAGAAAAAGGCAGAGAAATAACATGTGAAAATCTCCTGAAGAAAAAAACATCAAGTCTTTAAATCAAAAGGATCCATACTGAGCAGAATAAAAGGAAAAACTATAATTCAAATTACATCTGCAAAATTCAGAGAGCCAAATAAAAGACAGAATGCGTAAGTCTTCCAGGAAAAAAAAAAAAAAGATGTTAGGACTTCCCTAATGGTCCAGTGGCTAAGAATCTGCTTGCCAATGCTGGGGACACAGATTTGATCTCTGGTCGGGGAAGATTCCACATTTGGAAGAGCAGATAGGACAGTGTACCACAACTACTGAGCCCAAGCTCTAGAGGCTGCAAGCCGCAACTTCTGAAGCCTGGCGCCTAGAGCCCAGGTACCACAAGAGAAGCCCACAGTCGACACAACTAGAGAAAGCCCATACACAGCAACAAAGACCCAGGATAGCCAAAAACAATTAAATAAGTACATAATTTTTTTAATGTTACCTGAAAAAGAAAAAGGATTTAAAAAGAAAAAAAGTAAAAACCACACTGGCAACTGATTTCTTTTTAGGAACTCAGAATACTGAAGAGCAACATCATAAAATTTCAGAGAAAATACTTATATTGAATTTACATTTCTATATCCAGCCGAAATATCAATCAAGTATTAGAGCAAAAAAAGATACTGTTTAAATTATCCAATGACTCAAAGTTTACCACACACAAATCCTTCCTGGAAGAATTACAAGAAGATGCATTGCAGCAAAATAAAACAAAGTAAGATCCAAGACTACTGGGAGATAACAACAGTGCACAAAGAAATTGGTAAAATTTATAATTCAGTCTATGGACATGAGTTTGAGCAAGCTCTGGGAGACGGTGAAGGACAGGGAAGCCTGGGATGCTGCAGTCCATGGGGTCGCAAAGAGTCGGACACGACTGAGTGACTCAACAACAAATAGTTGAGTCTAAATAACTGAAATAAAGAGGAATCGAATCCCGATGGATAACAATACAGGAGGTGGCAGGGGATGGGGGAGAAGAGGTAGAGAAGCAAATAGTAGGGAGAAGATCTCAGTTAATTCTAGACACCAAAAGAAAAATCTAATCAATATTTTCAGAGTACATACAAACAAAATTTTTCATGTTTTAACTGCCAAAATACTGAAGAGAAAATATGTATGTAAGTGTGGAGGGAAAGTTCTAGAGGGACATACGCTATTGAGGATGAGTCCCTGTTGGGAAGATACAGGAAGTGAGCAAGGGGTTGGTCTGAGCGGTTTCAGCTTTATCTGTAGCATGTTCATTTTACAAGAATGTATTCACGTGCTTTTGTGATGTTTAACTAAATGAAGTAAATAAATATAAAGCAGAGAGAGAATGATAAATATCATCACTGCCCCAGAGATAATAAATTTTAACTCCATAGTACATTTCTATCTAGTTTTATTTATGCATATATATAAATATTTAGAGGCAAGAAGAGATAAAGATATCTTTTTATGTATCCACATACAGTGGGGTTTCCTGTCTTTTTATAAAATTACACCTTTCGATTTATTGGTGTTTTGCAGTTCTTCCACATATTCATATTTCCATACCAGTAAATAGTCTTCAACAGAATTATTTTTAATGCCTGAATAATATTCCATACTCTACACATTGTGGTTTATTTAACGATTTATTGGCTCAAGACGGCGGAGGAGTAGGACATGGAGCTCACCTTCTTCCACAAAAACATTAAAACTACACTTAAAAGTAGACCAGTTCACACAAAACAGCTACTGAATGCCTGTGGAAGATCCCAGACCTCCGAAAAGACGAGAAAAACTCCACATAACCAAGTAGGACAACAGGAAAAAGAGAAAGAAGGAATCTGGGTGGAGCCTGCGCCCCAGGGAGGGAGGCTCTGAAGGAGGAAAGGTTCCCTCAGCTGAGCAAGTCTCCTCAGGTGGGGAGATCAGACCAGACTGGACAGAGCAGAAGCTTCAGAACCTAGGAGGACGGCACAGCAACTGGTTTGTGGAAGGCAAGACAGACAGTACCCTGCACAGAAGGTCAGCACCGCCATCCTGCAATTCCCAGCCTGAGACACTCTTCTGTCCCTGCTGGTGGGGGCTGGGTGCTGAAGCTCAGGTTTCCGAGGTCAGACCCAGGGAGAGGACTGGGACTGGCTAGGCTGTGGAAAACAAGATAAAAACCCACAAGGACTACTAAATAAAGAGGAGATACTCAACAGTTTATTAGTGGATATTTGAGTAGTTTTCAATTGTGTGCTAATTTAAATAACACCACAATAGACACCATTATATATGAGTCTCTGTGCACATCTGTGATTACTCCACTTGAATTACTAGAAAATCATCCAGAATATAAGCATTTTTAAGACATTTCATGTTTATCACAAAACTGTCTTGAACAAAATGTTAATATATCTCAGTTCTTGTCAGTCGTTCAGTCATGTCCGACTCTTTGTGACCCCATAGACTGTAGCATGCCAGGCTTCCCTGTCCTTCACTATCTCCCAGAGTTTGCTCAAACTCATGTCCATTGAGCTGATGATGCCATCCAACCATCTCATCCTCTGTCACCCCCTTCTCCTGCCTTCAAATCTTTCCCAGCATCATGGTCTTTTCCAAAGAGTCAGCTCTTCGCATCAGGTGGCCAAAGTATTGGATATCTCAGTTAATATGGAGTCAAATCATCTTCATCAAACTTCCTTCATCACTGATAACTTTTTTCTAAATTTCTGACAATAAGTTATGACTGTTCAAAGCTGTGTATCTTTGATAATTACTAAAGTAATAAGATTAAGCATGTATTTATTGCCCATTTATATTTCTAATTTTAGCAATTGCCTCTTTATTTCCTTCAATCATTTTTCTACTTCATATTAATCTATAAAATCTATTAATAATATAATGCTAATATCCCTTTGATATGTATATTTACCGTCTAATTTCAATTGTGATATTATTTTAAAAACAATTTATATCTTCGTGCCATCTAATGTGTCATTATTTTTCTTTCTGTTCTCTGCCTTTGAGGTCATGTTAAGAAGGTTGTCCTCAATATTACCAACATTTACCACTTCCCAGGGGGTGCTAGTGGTAAAGAATTTGCCTGCCAATGCAGGAGACGCAAGAGTTGCAGGTTCAATCCCTCGGTCAGGAAGATCCCCTGGAGTAGGAACTGGCAACCCACTCCAGTACTCTTGCCTGGAAAATCCCATGGACAGAGGAGCCTGGTGAGCTACAGTTCGTGGGGTCTCAAAGAGTCGGACATGACTGACCACACATGCACATACATTACCTTTATTCTTACTCTATTTTGGTTCCATTTTTGTGGTCTAGTCTCTAATACATCTGGGACTGTCCAGTTTTATGGTAAGGCTCTACCTTTATGTCTTCCAAATGATTAAAAGGTTGTCTTGATATCATTTCTAGTTTTCCCACTGATTTCTTAATAAATATCATTTATGTTAATTCCAAAAGAAATATTAGTATATATCCTTATTATGAGAGTTGAACAATTCAGACAAAGCAAAAATTCTCTTTGACCAAACCTTATTCAACCTCCAATTGCATTCTCTCATCAGAAATAACTGTTGCTATCAGTTTGATATGTGAAAACCCAGAGTTTTTTTTTTTTTTTTTTTTGGTAGTAAAAATAACTAACTTATGAGTGCTTACCACATGCCACGCAGGGCTTTACATACATTAACTTGTATAATCTTCCCAAAGATTACGAAGTAGATGCAACTGCTATTTCACCATTTTACAAAAGAGGAAAGAAATTGAGACAGGTACTTGGAGGGGGCGGGAGACCTGGGAAACCTGCCCAGAGACACCCGGAGGCAGAATCAGAATCTGAACCCCAGGGAATCTGGCTTCAGCATTAGCCAGAACACCAGTCAGCGTCCTGCTGTCTGGTCTTACCAGAAACTTACCTGCACATAAGTGAAAAATACACACATTACTTACTTTTAAAAAGAGACTTTGTGGGACTTCCTTGGTGGTCCAGTGGCTAAGATTCCACACTCCCAGTACAAGGGGCCCCGGCTTGATTTCTGGTCAGAGAACTAGATCCCCATGCCACAGCTAAGACCTGCCCAGCCAAACAAATAAATAAAATATTTTAAAAAGACAGTTTGGGGATTTGATGAGATATAATACATATTGTATATTATACATGTATAGTCAAAGCCATAGGTTTTCCAGTAGTCATGTACGGATGTGAGTGTTGAACCATAGAAGGCTGAGCGCCAAAGAACTGATGGTTTCAAATTGTGGTGCTGGAGAAGACTCTCGAGAGTCCCTTGGACAGCAAGGAGATCAAATTGTCAACGCTAAAGGAAATCAACCCTGAATATTCATTGGAAGAACTGGTGCTAAAGCTGAAGCTCCAATACTTTGGTCACCTGATGGGAAGAGCCGACTCACTATAAAAGACCCTGATCCTGGAAAAGATTGAGGGAGGAGGAGAAGGGGACAACAGAGGATGAGATGGTTGGATGGTATTACCAACTCAATGGACATGAGTTTCAGCAAACTCTGGGAGATAGTGAAGAACAGAGAAGCCAGGCGTGCTACGGTCCACGGGGAAACAAAGAGTCAAACATGACTGAATGACTGAATGAACAAAACAAATACTAATATGCTGCAATCTATGTTTTCCAAATGTATCTGGGTTGTCTTTCCATATCAATTCATATAAATCAATGATTTTTTAAACTGCTATACAGTACAATTTAACCATAGTTTATTTACCCTTCTTTCGTGTATATATCAGAGAAGGAAATGGCAACCCACTCCAGTATTCTTGCCTAGAGAATCCTGTGGACAGAGGAGCCTGGTGGGCTGCTGTCCATAGGATCGCAGAGTTGGACATGACTGAAGTGACTTAGCAGGAGCAGCAGCATGTTTATATACGTCTTTTCATTGCTTCCAGTGTTTTGTCATTAACAAGGCTGCAAAGAACAGCCATCTGGGTTTGATGTTCTCTAGAAGATACTTTTGACTAGCTTTCTAATTTCTTCAGTGGAAATTAGCATATTTAGATTTTCTATGACTTCTTGATTTAAGTTTGGTAATTTTTTTAATAAAGTCATGCATTTCATCTACTTTTCAAAAGTTATTAGTATAAAGGAAGCATCTTATAAAATGCAATTCCTTCTGTATCTGCAGCTATAGCCCCTTGTCTTATTCATGATGCTGTTTATTTATACTCTCTCTTTTATCTTAATTACATTTGAAGATTTTAATGATCAATTCTCATGGCTTTGTTTTTCTTATTTGTTTTATTAATGTCAGTTTTTAATCTTTATTACTTTCTCCTACTTTCTGGAGATTTGATTTTTTGGTTCTTTTTCTAGTATCCTGAATATTATGCGTGGTCCATTTGATTTTAATTTCCCTTGTTTTCTAATGTGTGCATTTAAGTCCATAAATTTTCCTCTGATTGTTGCTTTGGCCACATCTCACAGGTTTTAATATTTAATGCTCTGTTGCTTATTTCTAAATAGTTTGTAACTTGCACTTTTTATTTCCTTAATAACACAAGAATTTTTAGAAGTATTTTTATATTTATGATCAGAGAGATTTATTTCCTTGCTCTTTGAGTTGTTATTTCTTCATTTGGTCTGTGAATAAGCCTATATGATCTCTACATTTACAGTTTGCTGAGATTTACTGTGTTGTCAAGGATTTCATCAATTTGTTTATATATGTTTGAAAAGAATGAGTATTAGAAGTTTCTTAGTACCAGGTTGTTCGTTGTGCCATTTAAATTCTATTACTTAAAATGACCATTTATTTTAAAAGTCTGCAATTTGTCCTCCCATGATTACAAATTTGTTAGTCTTTGTTTTACTATCTGTTTTTGTTTTATATTTTCCAAAGCTACATTTTTAAGAGCATAGGTGCATAATTGTTACATCATCTTGGTAGATTTTTTTTTTAACAGTATGAACCCCTATGCATACTCTTTAATGTGTTCCCTCTGACTTAACTAAAACGGCACCTAAAATATATTAAAAATTTTTTAATAGTTAGGCTTATTTCTTAACTGTCTGTTTATCTCCATTGATTTAATTTATTTGGGGGCACTATCACCTTTTGCTCATTGTGACTTTATAAATTAATTTACCAGCTAGATAAATAATTGGTTGCTCTAGCATATTCATTCATCCATATCAGCTTACATTTATTTTCTAAAATTCTCAAAAAATCCAATTTAAAATTTTTTTCTAGAATAGAGTTTTTATAAATCAGTTTGGGCAGATCTCAATGTACTTAAGTCTCCCCACACAAGTCTCAGGAAAATTTTTTCTTTTGTTTGTGTCTGGCACATGTCTTAATAATTTTCTTTTTTTCAGATATTTTATATTTTGTGTCATATATGTGAATTGAATATTCTTCTTTCTCTTTTATCTCTGTTAATATTGTTTATATTTTATATAGGACATCTATTGATCTCTATGCATGTGTTTTATAATTGGACATATTGAATATGCTGTTGGAATATTTCAGACAATGATCTTAGGGATTTTAATACTGTCATGAAATAGCAATGATTTTTGTTATTAATTTGACCATTCCAATCTTTATTCCCCATTTTTATTACTTTGACTATAATCCTCAAGCCCAGGTAGCTCAGTGGTAAAGAATCTCCTGCCAATGCAGGAGATGCGGTTTCGACCCCCGAGTCAGGGAAGATCCCCTGGAGGAAGAAACAGCAACTCACAGTATTCTTGCCTGGAGAATCCCGTGGACAGATGAGCCTGGCGGGCTAGAGTCCATAGTGTCGCAAAGAGTCGAACATAACTGAGCGATTGGGCAAGCACGCACATAACTATCTTTGTTTGTTACTATAACAAGAATTCCTTTCAGTTTCCTATTTTGAGTATGGTACAGGCTGTCATTTTCAGATAGAGCATCTTTATCATGCAAACCAGGATTTCGCAACCTCGGCACTATTTTTATTTTGAGCAGGATAATTCTTTTGGGAGATGGGTGAGGGGAAGGAAGCTGTCCTGTGCATTGTAGGACGCTTAATAGCATCCCTGATCTGTACCAAATGGATACTAGTAGCACCACCTCCAAATCACAACAGTTAAAAATGTATCCAGACATTGTTAAATGTTCCCTTGGTGGCAAAATTTTCCCTGGTTGAGAACTACTAATGTAATGAATTATCCTTTTATTACTATTTTAATCATAACCTTTGGACAGAGTGGATGCTGAACTTCATCAAATATCTTCTCAGCAGATGATTACTTATTTTTATCCAATGGCTTATGGACATGATAAACTTTCAATTATAATAATTTGGTCCATTCTTACAACATTGGAAGGAATAAGGACTTACTGGTATATTATTTTCATAATGTTATTCTTTCTGAAGATTGCTTTAACTATTTGGAGTCCTGTGGTTTCATGTGAATTTTAGAATTGTCTATTTCTTTAAAAAAATAAATAATAATGTCATTGGAACTTTTAAGGAGATTGCACTGAATCTGTAGATCACTTTGGGTAGTATGGACATTTAAACAATATTAATGCTTCCAGTCTATGAACATGGAATGTCTTTCCATTTATTTATGTCTGTTTTATTTTTTTCATTGGTATTCTATAGTTTTCAACGTAAAAATTTTTCATCTCCTTGGTAAAGTTTATTTCTAAATGTTTTATCCTTTTTGGTGCTATTGTAAATGTGATTATTTTCTTAATTTCCTTCTCAGTTCATTTTTAGTGTATAGAAATGAAACTGATTTTTGTATATTGATTTTTTTATCCTACAACTTTGCCAAATTTGTTTATTAATTCTAATAGTTTTTTGTGGAGTCTTTAGGGTTTTCTACATATAAGATCATGTCATCTTCAAATAGGGACAATTTTACTTCTTTTCTGATTTAGATGCCTTCCATTTTCTTTTCTTGCCTAACTGCTGTAGCTAGAACTTTCAGTATTATGTTAAGTAAAAGTGATAAGAGTGGGAATCAAATATTTGTCCTGTATCTGAGCTCAGAGGAAAAGCTTTCAGTTTTTTCACTGTTGAGTACGACATTAGTAGTGGGTTTGCACTATATGGCCTTTATTATTTGAGTAACATTCCTACTACACTTAATGTGTTGAGGGTTTTTTATTGTGAAAAGGTGTTGAATTTTGTCAAATGCTTCTTCTGCATCTGTTGAGATGATCATATACATTTTACCCTTCTTTCATTGACTGGTTTCCATATGGGATGCAGGCTTAAGCCATCCTGCATCCCAGGGATAAATCTCATTTGATCATAATGCGTAATCCCTTTAATGTGATGTTAAATTGTGTTGGTTAGAATTTTGTTAAGGAATTTTACATCTATGTTCACCGTGGATATTGGCCTGAAAATGCTGGAGGCATCACATTTTCCGGGTTCAAAATACATTACAAAAGCTATAGGAGTTAAAACAGTATGGTACTAGCATAAAGATGATATATAGGCCAATGGAACAGAATAGAGAACTCTGAAATAAACTCATGCATATACAGTTGACTGATCTTTAATAAATGTACCAAAAACACAGAATGAAGAAAATATTTCTATTCGACAAATAGTGCTGCCGGAATTTTCCTGGTGGTCCAGTGGTTAAGAATCCGCCTGTCAATGCAGAGTTCAATCCCTGTCCAAGAACTAAGATCCCAGATGCCGCAGCGCAACTAAGCCCATGCGCCACAACTGACTGAGCCCACAAGCCACAACTGCCGAAGCCCGCGTGCTCTAGAGCCGATGTGCTGCAACGAGAGAAGCCACCGCAATGAGAAGCCTGCACACTGCAGCTAGAGAGCAGCCCCTTCTGGCTGCAACTAGAGAAAGCCTACACACAGCAACAAAGAGCCCATGTGCCAAATGAAGAACTGGCACAGCCAAAAGGAAATAAATAAAACAAATTTTAGAGTGAATACAGGTATACTATGGCTAAACTGCCTTTGCCGTTCACCTGGAACTGTCACAACATTGCTTACTGGCTATACCCCAATACAAAATAAGAAGTTCAAAAGAAAAAATAAATTTTAAAAATGTTAAATAAAACTGCTGCAAAAATTGTATATTCACAGACAAAAGAATGAGATTTGACTCCTTTCTTAAACTACATACAAAATGAACTCCAAATGGATTAAAGACAAATATAAGACCTGAAGCTGAAAAACCCCTTGAAGAAAGGAGGAAAAACCCTCTTGACATCGGTCTTGACAATGATTTCTTGGATTTGACATCAAAAGCATAAGCAACAAAATCAATAATACACAAGTGGAACTGTATCGAACTAAAAAGCTCCTATACTGAGAGGAAATGATCAGCAGAATGAAAAGGTAGCCTCCAGAATAACATAAAACATTCACAAACCATCTACCTAGTACAAAGTTAATATCCAAAATATATAAGAATCTCCTATAATTCAACAGTAAGACAAAAATAGCCCAAGCAAAATATCAGCAAAAAACTTGATATTTCAGTAAAGAAGATATACAAATAGCAACCAGGTATACAAAAAGATACTCAACATCACTAATCAATAATTTATTGTGGCAAATCAATACCACAGCAAGCTAGCACCTCACTCTTGTTAGGATGGCTATTATCAAAAAAAATAAGATACCTGTTGCTGAGGACATGGAGAAATTAGGACCCTTACACACTGTTGGTAAGAATGTAGAATGGTACAGCCACTACAGAAAACATTATAGAGATTTTTTAAAAATTAAAAATAGAACTACCATATGATCCAGCCATCTTGCTTCTGGTTATATATCCAAAAGAATTGAAATTCAGATCTTAAAGGGTATCTGTAATCCCATATTCATTGCAGCATTATTCACAATAGCCTAGATAAGAAAACAACCCAAATGTCCATGAACAGAAGAATGGATAAAGAAAATGTGGTATATACATACAATAAAATGTTATTCAGCCTTAAAAAAAGGAAATCCTGCCATTTATGACAACATGGATGAACCTAGAAGACATTATGCTAAGAGAAATATGCCAGTCACAGGAGGACAAACACTATATGATTCCACTTGAACGAGATATTTAAAATGGTCCAAAGCATGGAAGCAGAAAATAGAATGATGTTTGCCAGAGCTGGGGGGCGGGGCAGGGAAAACAGGGAATTTTTGTTCAATAGGTATAAAATTTCAGTTTTTCAAGATGCGTAAGTCTTAGAGATTTGTTATACAATATATCAGTAGTACCTACAGTTAATAATACTCTATTGTATACTTCAAAATACATTAAGAGGACAGGTCTCATACTAAATGTTCTTTCCACCAAACATACACACGCACATACACACACACATGCTCACAAAACATACACACACACACACACACACACACACACACATGCTCATACACACACACCACACAAGAACACATGGAAATTTTGGGAGTTTGGAATCATAGGTATATGCATCTGTCTAATCTCAGAGCCGTGAAATTAAAAGACAGCTACTCCTTGGAAGGAAAGCTATGACAAACCTAGACAGCATATTAAAAAGCAGAGACATCACTTTGTCAACAAAGGTCCATATAGTCAAAGCTATGGTTATTCTAGTAGTCACGTACAGATGTGAGAGTTGGACCATAAAGAAGGCCAAGTGCTGAAGACCTGATGTTTTAGAACTGTGGTGTAGAAGACTCTTGAGAAGTCCCTTAGACTGCAAGGAGATCAAACTAGTCAGTCGTAAAGGAAATCAACCCTAAATATTAATTGGAAGGACTGATACTGAAGCTCCAATACTTTGGCCACCTGATGTGAAGAGCCAACTCACTGGAAAAGACCCTGATGCTGGGAAGATTGAGGGTGAAAGAAGGGAGCAGCAGCGGATGAGATGTTTAGATAACATCACGGACTCAGTGGACATGAATTTGAGCAAACTCTGGGAGACAGTGGAGGACAGAGGAGCCTAGTGTGCTATAGTCCATGAGGTCACAAAGAGTCAGATATGACTTAGCAACTGAACAACAACAACAAATCTCATCAACATGTATTGATGTATATTAAATGTGCAAAAATTCTGTATACCAATTATACCTCAGTAAAGTTTAGATATAGATGTAGTCCTCATTTCTTATTACTTTTACATTTATGTTTATGTGTAAGGTTTACCTATAGGTTTTCTTTGTTTACTATTTTTGTTGGACTCAGTGTAAGATTATTGTTGATTTATAAGGTGAATTGGGAACTTTTCCATCCATTATTATTAGCATGATGATCCTCTATCTTTTAAGAAATTTAAGTAGATTTCCTACACAACCATCTGTTTTAACATTCTTTTCCTTTCTTCCTTTGTTACTCAACTATTCTACAATTAAAACTTATAATTTAAGTGGAGGAGGGATAAATTGGGAGATTGGGATTGACAGACACACTCCTATATATAAAAGAGATAACTAGTAAGGTCCTACTATATAGCACAGGGAACTCTACTCACTACTCTGTAATGGCATATATGAGAAAAGAACCTAACGAAGACTGGGTATATCTATATGTGAGCTTCCCTGGGGGCTCAGACAGAAAAGAATCTGCCTGCAATGCAGGAGACCCGGGTTCAATCCCTGGGTCAAAAAGATCTCCTGAAGAAGGGAATGGCCACCCACTCCAGTATTCTTGGCTGGAGAATTCTATGGACAGAGGAGCCTGGCGGGCTACAGTCCATGGGGTTGCAAAGAGTCAGACACAACTGAGCAACTAACACTTTTATGTAAACGTATAACTAATTCACTTTGCCATATACCTGTAACAAACACAACATTGTAAATTAACTATATCCAATAAATAGTTTTTAAATAGAAAAAAAAACCTGCAATTTAAAATTTCCTAGAAAATCATCCATTTCCACAAAGTTTCAAGCTTTTTGGAATATGTGAATACCTCCTCTTTTTTATTTCTAATGTTTTCTGTGCTTTCTCTCTGTTTTACTTCAATAATTACTCAAATGTCTTTACCCAGTTCTCAATCTTAGATTTGACCACCTGTTATCTGTTTTCTGATTTACTAACTTATATGTTGTCCTTATCAATATCTTCTTAGATTTCATTAAATATTTATGTGTTTGCACCAAGTCTTCATTGTGGCACGTAGGACCTCATTGCATGTGTGAGATCTTTAGTTGTGGCATACGAACTCTTAGTTGTGGCATGTGGGATCTAGTTCCCTGGCCAGGGATCGAACCGAGGTCCGAAGCATTAGGGAGTGTGGAGTCTTAGCCACTAGAACATGAGGATGTCCCTCCCTAGGTTTGTTTTGTTGTTGTGTTTCTTATGTATTGACTTTAATGCTTAATCAATTTATGTTTATTCTATGTTAATAATGTTGGTCTTTAAAGCTGGTATGTATTTTACCCTGAGTCCATCTTTGATCACACATTGTAAGTTTTGATATATGGCATCCTCATTGTCATTTTTTTCTAATTGGTCCTTAAGTATAGCTTTGATTTCTTCTTTGGCCTAAGACTTATTTCAGAAAGGTTTTAATAATTTTTTTAACTGGTAATTAAGATTTTAATGACTTTTTTGTTCCGTTTGTAAAATATGGTATCTGTATACTTTTTGATTGTGGGTATGTCTTCATTATTTAATAGCTAGTATAAACTGTCTATTTTGTGACTGGTTCATGTGACTACTAATGTAATGTCTCATTTTAGGAAAAATATCAATTTTAGAAACAACTTTGTTATTTGAAATCATTTAAAGCTTTAGAATCTTTGCCTACAAAGTCTGCCAATTACCAAAAGAGAGGACTTAAGTTTGTTTCTTAATACAGGTGTGAATCTCTCCATTTCTTGTTGTACTCCTAACTATTTGCTTACTGGATTTCATTGTAATGTTATTTGGTATAATAGGTTCATTACTAGCACATTCTACTAGACTGTAAGCCCAGGGAAAATAGGAATCGCATCTGCCTTGTTTAACACTGAGTTACCAGCCCCAGTCCAGTACTTATTTTTATTTTCTTAATATTCATTTATGTATTTTTGGCTGCATCGGGTCTCAGTCGCGCTGGCGTGTTCAGTAGTTGTGGTACACAGGCTTAGTTGCTCCGCTACACATGGACTCTTAGTCCCCCAACCAGGGATCTAACCTGAGTCCCCTGCATTGGAAGGCAGATTCTTAACCACTGGGCCACCAGGGAAGTCTCAGTTCAGTTCAGTTCAGTCGCTCAGTCATGTCTGACTTCTTGCAACCCCACGGACTGCAGTATGCCAGGCCTCCCTGTCCATCACCATCTCCCAGAGCTTGCTCAACCTCATGTACATTGAGTCAGTGATGCCATCCAACCATCTCATCCTCTGTCGTCCCCTTCTCCTCCTGCCCCCAACCCCTCCCAGCATCACGGTCTCTTCCAGTGAGTCAGCTCTTTGCATCAGGTAGCCAAAGTATTGGAGTTTCAACTTCAGCATCAGTTCTTCCAGTGAAAACTCAGGACTGATTTCCTTTAGGAAATGGTTGGATCTGCTTGCTGTCCAAGGGACTCTCAAGAGTCTTCTCCAACACCACAGTTCAAAAGCATCAATTCTTCGGTGCTCAGCCTTCTTTATAGCCCAACTTTCACATCCATACATGACTACTGGAAAAATCATAGCTTTGACTAGACAGACTTTTGTTGGCAAAGTAATGTCTCTGCTTTTTAATATGCTGTCTAGGTTGGTCATAGCTTTTCTCCCAAGGAGCAAGCATCTTTTAATTTCATGGCTGCAGTCACTATCTGCAGTGATTTTGGAGCCCAAGAAAATAAAGTCTGCCACTGTTTCCATTGTTTCCCCATCTATTTGCCATGAAGTGGTGGGACCAGATGACATAATCTTAGTTTTCTGAATGTTGAGTTTTAAGCCAATTTTTTCACTCTCTCCTTTCACTTTCATCAAGAGGCTCTTTAGTTCTTCTTCACTTTCTGCCACATGGGTGGTGTCATCTGCATATCTGAGGTTATTGATATTTCTCCCGGCAATCTTAATTCCAGCTTGTGCTTCGTCCAGTCCAGCATTTCTCATGATGTACTCTGCATAGAAGTTAAATAAGCAGGGTGACAACATACAGCCTCGACGAACTCCTTTCCCAATTTGGAGCCAGTCTTGTTGTTCCATGTCCAGTTCTAACTGTTGCTTCTTGTCCTGCCTACAGATTTCTCAGGAGACAGGTCAGGTGGTCTGGTATTCCCATCTCTTGAAGAATTTTCCACAATTTGTTGTGATCCACACAATCAAAGGCTTTGGCATAGTCAATAACACAGAAGTAGATGTTTTTCTGGAACTCTCTTGCTTTTTCGACGATCCAGCAGGTTTTGGCAATTTGATCTCTGACTCCTCTGCTTTTCTAAATCCAGCTTGAATATCTGAAAGTTCGTGCTGTTGAAACCTAGCTTGGAGAATTTTGAGCATTACTTTGCTATCATGTGAGATAAAGTGCAATTGTGTGGTAGTTTGAACATTCTATGGCATTGCCTTTCTTTGGGATTGGAATGAAAACTGACCTTTTCCAGTCCTGTGGCCACTGCTGAGTTTTCCAAATTTGCTGGCATATTGAGGGCAGCACTTTCACAGCATCATCTTTTAGGGTTTGAAATAGCTCAACTGGAATCCCATCACCTCCACTAGCTTTGTTTGTAGTGATGCTTCCTAAGGCCCACTTGACTTCACATTCCAGGATGTCTGGCTCTAGGTGAGTGATCACACCATCGTGATTATCTGGGTCGTGAAGATCTTTTTTGTATAGTTCTTCTGTGCATTCTTGCTACCTCTTAATATCTTCTGCTTCTGTTAGGTCCATACCCTTTCTGTCCTTTATTGTGCCCATCTTTGCATAAAAATTTCCCTTGGTATCTAATTTTCTTGAAGAGATCTCTAGATTTTCCTATTCTATTGTTTTCCTCTATTTCTTTGCATTGATCAGTGAGGAAGGCTTTCTTATCTCTCCTTGCTATTCTTTGGAACTCTGCATTCAAATAGGTATATTTCTCCTTTGCCTTTCACTTCTCTTTTCATAGCTTTTCTCAGGCCCAGTATTTGTTGAATAAATACACAAAGGTCTATGTCCTTCATCAGTGAAAATAGTTTATCTGTTACAACTAACATTTTTACTCTCAATTCAAATTTTTCTGATGCCAGTATTCTGTCCCCATATTTTCTTGGTTTGTTTTGCCTCATATATCTTTCATATCTTGTTTTTGCTTTGTTTTTCTTTTTCATGTTTCTTTTTTTTTTTTTTTTGCCCTATCCTTGACCTATGAAATCTACTTTGTTTCTGATTGCATGCAATAAACAATGATCCAGGTTAGAATTCGGTTATTAAATGGCTTTAAGTGTTTCAAAAAGTATTATCTAACCCCTACATTTAACATTTCATAATTCATAGATTTTTATTCTCCTCCCCTAGACCTTGCTCTTGTTTAGCTAGTCCTTAGATACTTATTAGATTAAACTGGGATCACACATTTTGATTGTTATTACTTTTCACATAGTATGAGTTCTCTTCAGAAGGTGTTTTGGTTTTTAGTTGAGGTATACTTGACTTGGGCTTCCCAGGTGGTACAATGGGTAAAGAACCTGCCTGCCAATGCAGGAGATATAAGAGGGAGATGCAGGTTCAATCCCAGGGTTGGGAAGATTCCCTGGAGAAGGGCGTGACAACCCACTCCAGTATTCTTGCCTGGACAATCCCATGGACAGAGAAACCTGGAGGGCTATGGTCCACTGGGTCTCAAAGAGTCTGACATGACTGAAAGGACTGAGCATGCACACATGCACACTTGACATAATATTTTATTAGCTTCAGATATACAACACAGTAATTCAATATTTTTATAGCTTATACACCATATAAAAAGTCAGTATAAAATATTGTCTATATTGCATGTGCTGTATATTGGATCCTTGTAACTTGGAATTCTCCAGGCCAGAACACTGGAGTGGGTAGCCTTTCCCTTCTCCAGGGGATCTTCCCAAACCAGGGACCTAACCCAGGTCTCCCACATTGCAGGCAGATTCTTTACTAACTGAGCCACAGGGGAAGCAGAAGAATACTGGAGTGGGTAGCATACCCCTTCTCCAGGGGACCTTCCCAACCCAGGAATCAAACCGGCGTCTCCTGCATTACAGGCAGATTCTTTACCAACTGAGCTATCAGGGAAGCCCTTTTATATCTTGTAGTTTGTACCTTTTAATCCGCCTCACCTATTTTACCCTTCCCGTCTCTGTCCTCTCTGGTAACCATCCGTCTGTTCTGTTAGTCTTTTCCTATTTGTTATGTTTGTTCATTTGTTTTATTTTTTAGATTCCACATAGAAGTGAAAACAGTATTTGTCTTCCTCTGTCTGATTTACTGTGCTAAGCATGATACCCCCTAATTCCATCTATGTTGTCACAGATGACATTTATTCTTTTTTATAGCTGGGTAATATTCCAGTGTGTGTGTGTCTGTGTGTGTGACATCTTTATCCATTCATCTGTTAAAGGACATATAGTTTTTTACATTTAAATTTAATTTTTTAAAGACTGTCTCAGTTATTGAGACCAGTATTTCTTAAGGCATAAATCATGCCTTAAAGTTTGTCCTACCTCTTCCAGGCAAAGACCTGGGCCTTTTTCCTCCTACACCAAAAGTCCTTGGCCATGGGCCACACATGGTGCTTGGGAATAACAGAATTCCCAGGCAGTTCCATCTCCCCTTACAGGCCAGGGGGCTTCAGTGCTAAAAAATAGATAGTGAGAAGGCGGAACTAAAACCAAAACACACAGAAGCTGCTAAAGAGACAAGAGGGGTCCGGACAAAGCACCAATGCTGTTGGTGACACCCATACCCAAGTGCAAACAGCAGGTGGGAGCAGTGGTCCCTGTGGGGAATGAACCAGTGCACTTTCTGTTGGTGGCCCTTCACCCCGCCCTCCTCACCCACCTTCACTGTCTGTCACCCCCTTCCATCAAAGTGGAGACACTGAAAAGGCCACACCTGGACTTACCATCACTGCCAGACTGCGTTAACTGCATTTGGGCAGAAGCTTCCATTAATGCATGGGCTTCCCAGGTGGCGCTGGTGGTAAAGAACCCGCCTTTCAATGCAGATGTAAGAGAAGTGGGTTCATCCCCTGGGTCGGGACGATCCCCTGGAGGATAATAGCATTCCATTAATGCATAACTATCACCTGCAAAACAGAGGGAAGGACGGCTCTTTTAAAATTCACACGTGAAAAGTGAGGGTGTCAGATGAAGGATGCGCGGACACGGTGACCACAGGGTTTACCGCTTTATTAAAATTGTGATTGTCCAGGTAAAGATTCAAGCAGGTCACATATTAATAATTATCACTGACAATCTTTAACATCAGCCGAAGTCCACACGTGAAGCAATATTACATCTCCCGGTCTCATTTATCTTACTGCTTATGGCCCCTCTGTGGTCAGCATGCCGCGAGCTTCGTGGACATTTAATTATGAGCACATCGTAAATGTAGCTGACAAGGCAGAGGTTGCCTGGGGAGGCTCCTGGCAAAGGAGTCAGTGTGGAAAGTAGTGACTTGATGCCCCCCACCACAGGGCAGAGCGAAGACACTTCTCCACGAAGTCCCTCTGAAGTGCCCTGATGCCCGCTGGCTGGACAGGGGCACCAGATGGGACAATGCTTGGTGTGCTTCAGCCCCTCAAACTTTCAGATGCATCAGCTACACTGTCTTAGAACTTAAGGCCAGTTTGTTTTGTCTGTTTGTTTGGGGATGTTTTTTGCAGATTATATTCCATTACAGGTTGTTACCACATATTGGGTATAACTGCCCCTGCCATACAGTATGTCCTTGTTACTTAATCTATTTTATGTACAGTAGTTTGTGTATGTTATTCTCATACTCCTAATTTGTCCCTCCCTCCTCTCCCTTTCCCTTCTGGTAACCAGAAGCTTATTCAATTTGAAAAAAAACAGGGACTTCCCTGCGGGTTCAGTGGTTAAGACTCTGCACTTCCAATGCAGGAAAAAGCGAAAGTGAAAGCATTAGTCACTCAGTCATGTCCAGCTCTTTGCGATCCCATAGACTTGTAGCCCGCCAGGCTCCTCTGTTCATGGGATAGAGTGGGTAGCCTTTCCCTTCTCCTGAGGATCTTCCCAACCCAGAGACAGAACCATCTCCTGCATTGCAGACAGATTCTTTACCATCTGAACCACCAGGGAAGAAGCCCTCCAATGAAGGAGGCGCCAGTTCAATTCTTGGTCAAGGAACTAAGATGCCACATGCTGCATGGGGAGGCAAAAAAAAGAACGCAAAAAAAAAAAAAATCAGTTAAAGAAAAAAAAAAGGAAAAAACCTAAGGCCAGCTGTGTTGTCTCCTGTCCACTCAGTTCAGAGTATCTTGGGTCTCCCTGCTGTTGTCCCTGACCGTTTGCCTACCTGATGGGGTTGAAGAGGATGAGCCTCCACCCTAGAGCCCAGGGATCTAGGAAGCCCACCTAGCCCACCCCTACCCACCCACCCAAACCACTCAGTTCTAACAGGGGCAAAGGCCAGTGATGGTGCTGAGAACACCCCACCACCCAGCCTAACTCTGGCAATAGCTTTCCACTACATCAGACAAGGAGGCTCCTGCAAGACAGACCTGCCATTTGTGTCTAATTAGCCACCACTCTGCCGTGAGGGCCACTGCAGGGCACGCACGAGGCCGTGTCCCTCTGCAAGGGCCAGGGCAGCAGGAGGACGGATGTGGCGTATGTCAGAGCCTGTCTCTGTCCTCAGAGGGGCTGGGGCACCCCCAGCGCCCCCACCGCCCGGCAGACAAAGCGTATAATCAGGGGGCGCCATGGAGGAGCTCCTAGGAGAAAGCTGAAAAGTAGCTATCATGTTGGCAGATAAATTCTACACACAATTATTCATTCCTAGCCTCTTGACATGTAGATTAATGAGTTTGATAACCCAGGCTTCTAAGAAGTAGATTCCACTCTGTTCGCAGGCTCTCTCCCCCTCTACCTACAAACAGCACATGGGTCTATGGAGAAAAAACAAATCGATACATTTGCAGTAGCCATCACTGCTTTTTGTGATTGGAGTCCTACGTCAAAAATATGATATGTGCTCTCAAAACGGCCTCGCCTTCCCAGCCTGGGAGAAGCCCGTAGTGGCCAGGGAGACACTGGAGGGTACCCGGGGCCTCAGGCCTTGACCTCACTTGCACCCTGGACCATCTGTGGTGGGCTGGGCAGCGAGGATGTCCCACACAGACGCCAAGGGGAAAGGGCTGTTTGTTGACACAGCGGTGCAACGTGCAATCATCCCTCGGGTCAGGGTCCTGCTGGACACGTCACTGCCCATCCCCGGGGGGCACCAAGCCATCAGAGTGAAACACACACCCTGAGCCTCCCCAGGCATTTCATTTTGGATGTGAACAGCATCGACTCAGTTTTCTTTTCCCTCCAATCTCAGTGTGAGGAGTTCAAATCCTCGAAAAGAGGAATTGGGTCCTCTGTGTGCATTTGTCATCCTGATTCACATCTTCTGCCGTGATTGCAGCACCTCCCCAACCAGGAGTGGGTAAAAGTTTAAAGATGTATTTGGAGTGTCAAGAGCTTGTCCCCTTGGTGTCCTCCTTAGTCATTGGGCAAAAGAGTTTCTAGAGCCCAGCACATTTTATTTCCTCTTGATCATCATCTGCGCTTATATTCTAAAAATGACACATGCTTTTTGCAACAAATTCAAATAATATGGAAGGAAACAAATTCACAAAAGTAGATGCTTCTCCACCCACCCTTGGTCCCACTTGCAAGGAAAAATCATGGCTAAAAGGGCTGGTGTGAACACCTCAGGACCTTTCCCTATACCTGGGCCTGTGCTGAAAGGAGGGAAGTAGGGCTATGGTGCTGGGAATGGAAGAGGTGGAGGGAACACAGAGGAAGACCCCTTACCTGCTAATCTGCTCCCTGCTAAGAGCCTTGCCACCATCTTCCCCTGCCAGGCAAGCACTATGGGAAACAGAGCAGACTCCAAAAAACCTGGACAGGGACTTCCCAGGTGGTCCAGTGGTTAAGAATCTGCCTTCCAGTACCGGGGACACAGGTTCAATCCCCTGGTCAGGGAACCAAGATCCCATATGCCTCAGGGCAGCTAAGCCTGAGCGCCATTACCACTTTCATCACACACTTTCACCATTACCACTTTCATCATCACAATACAATGAAAGATCCTGTATGCCTCAACTAGGACCCAACACAGCCAAAAATAAAGAAATAAATATTTTTTAAAAAGAAGACAGTGTTGTTGCCAACTAGAGAAGCCCAGGTGCACCACAACAAAGACCCAGCACAGCAAAAAAATTTAAATAAAGAACAAAAGCCAGACAGAGCTCTCTCTGGGTACCAGATGCGCACATTCAATGTCTTAGCATCTCTGTGGATGTGGCGGGTTGCAGGGAGGGGGAAGTGGGTAGGGGAGACAGGGGGTATTCTGCAAGGCACCTTCCTTTATCCTACAGAAATAGGAGTGAATGAAGCAGAAATCCACCCAGCTCACAAAAACCCAATGAGAGCTTTGATTAGCAACATGGGCTAGTTGAAGCATTTCTGAAGAATTTCAGCATGACCTCCAATCTGCCTCTACACAGACAGCCCTAAGCTACGCAAACAGGGTCAAGACTCCTTCCCTAACCAAGCAGCCTTGAGGAGTAGGCAAATGGTGTCTCACGCACACAGAGTTGGGTTAGCATTGCCAGGTTTCACAAATAAAAATTCAGGAAGCTGGTGAAATTTGAATTTCAGATAAACAACAAATAAATTTTTAGTATCAGTATCTCAAATATGCATGAGACATACTTATGCTTTAAAAGTTTCACTATATACTAACTACTAAAATAATACACCAAGAAAACAATTGTTAGTATTAGTATGTCTCCCTGGTGGCTCAGTGGTAAAGAATCTGCCTGCAATGTAGGAGACTCAGGTTCAAATCCTAGGTCAGGAAGATACCATGGAGAAGGGAATAGCTACCCACTCAAGTATTCCTGCCTGGAGAATCCCATGGACAGAGGAGCCTGGCAGGCTACAGTCCATGGGGCTGCAAAGAGTCGGCCATGACTGAGCAATTAATGCTTTTACACATGTCTATAGTATCAGTTCAGTTCAGCTGCTCAGTCATGTCCAACTCTTTGCAACCCCATGAACTGCAGCATGCCAGGATTCCCTGTCCATCACCAACTTCCAGAGCTTGCTCAAACTCATGTCCATCAAGTCGGTGATGACATCCAACATCCTCTGTCATCCCCTTCTCCACCCGCCTTCAGTCTTTCCCAGCATCAGGGTCTTTTCTGAGTCAGTTCTTCTCATCAGGTGGCCAAAGTATTCAGCTTTAGCATCAGTTCTTCCAATGGATATTCAGGACTGATTTCCTTTACGATTGACTGGTTTAATCTCCTTGCAGTCCAAGGGATCTCAAGAGTTCCCCAACACCACAGTTCAAAAGCATCAATTCTTCTGTGCTCAGCTTTCTTTATAGTCCAACTCTCACATCCATACATGACTACTGGAAAAACCATAGTTTTAACTTTACAGACCTTTGTCAGCAAAGTAATATCTCTGCTTTTTAATACGCTGTCTAGGTTTATCATAGCTTTTTGTCCAAGGAGCAAGCATCTTTTAATTTCATGGCTACAGTCACCATCTGCAGTGATTTTGGAGCCCCCAAAAATAAAGTCTGTCACTGTTTCCATCGTTTCCCCATCTATTTGCCATGAAGTCATGGTACTGGATGCCATTATCTTGGTTTTTAAATGTTGAGTTTTAAGTTCACCTCATCAAGAGTTCACTTCACGAAAGTTCACTTTCATCAAGAGGCTGTTTAGTTCCTCTTCACTTTCTGCCATGAGGGTGGTGTTATCTGAATATCTGAGGTTATTGATATTTCTCCCAGCAATCTTGATTTCACTTTCAGTATGTATATTAGTATTATATTCGAGACATATATATGCTAAAAAAAGATCATTTAGGGAGTTTGGGATTGATATACACACTACTATATTTAAAATGGATAAACAGGGACTTCCCTGGTGGTCCAGCAGTTGAGACTCCATGCTTCTAAAGCAGGGATAAAAGTTCGATTCCTGGTCAGGGAACTGGGATTCCACATGCAGCACAGCCAGAAAATAAAAAATAAATAAAATGGATAACCAACAAGGACCTATTATATAGCACAGGAACTCTATACAATATTATATAACAACCTAAATCGGGTGGAAAAAGAACAGATGCATGTATATATGTATAACTTAATCACTTTGCTATACTCCTGAAACTAACACAACGGTTCATCACTGATACTCCCAATATAAAATAAAAAGTTAAAAAATAATCGCATCTTTTTCATGGGGGTTTTCTGGGAATTAAATGAGATAATCCATGTAAAGTGACACTTTGTACTGAATAAATGCTAGCATAGACTTTTGGGGGGAAAAAAAAGATTAGTTATCTGAAATTCAAATTTAACCAGACATCCTGTCTTTCATCTGGCAATCCTGTGAGATCTCTGTGGAAGTACTCAGGGCAGAACCTGAGTGGGACCAGGGAGAAGAAAGCAAAACCAGGGCACCATACATAGGAGCCCCTCCAGCCCTCCCTCCAGCCCCTCCTCACACTCCCAGGATCCTGAGCCCATAGCACTGGAGGAAGACTCGGACCCCAGGTTCTGAGCAGATGAGACGACCCTGGGTCTGGATTCTGGGGAACTCTACATAAGAGCCCTACGTGAGGGATATGAGGGTTTGGGGAGGTGGCTCTCAGGCTGATACATCAAAGCAGCAGCACAAGAGATCATGGCCCAGGGGAATTCTGGACAAATCCCTTCCCACTCCCAGAACATCAGTCCCTCCCCACAACCTGGCTGGGACTTCTAGAAGACGGTGCAAGTTTGGAGGTCCCAGTCTCCACCTGGCCTGGCAGCCATCCCAGAACAGAACAACATAATGCACTGGGGGCGGGTGGTGGGGGGCGCGGAGGGTGGAAAGTGAGGAGGAAAGCCAACTCTGCTTCCTATTTCAAGTCAGTTATGGCCAGACTGACTCATCTTCTCTCATAGACCAGAGAATCTCACATCTTGGTGCTTCTTAATCATATGGAAACCTAAATAGAGATATGCCTACAGAAGGACAAGCCTGAGAAAAACCGTGTCCTGGTTCTCACAAGGGAAAGCGCAATTCTCATGAATTTCCCCTGAATTGAGAGTTCTGGGCTGCCAGGGACAGTAGGTTTGGGACAGTGTCCTTGGCAACGATCCTATCAGAGGGGCCCTGTGGGGCAGTTACCCCACAGAGGTACCTCAGACCTGGCTCCAGGTCGGCTGCTGGGCAAGGGTAACATGCACCCCCACTTACTCCCCTCTGGATAAATCTCAAGCTCCATCCTGCCGTGATAGTGGCGCAGAGACAAGGACACAAGCACTTCCTGCATCACAGCAGAACGTCTTGGCCAAAGGAACGCTCACTGCCGTCTACCCTGGAACATCAGCCCTGGGCTGCAGGCTCTGGAGAAGATGTTTACAGCAGAATCTCACCGAGTACCCAACTGCTTAGGAATCACTGTAGCCAGCACCCAGGAGGCAGCAGGAGCCCTGCACCTACAGGCTTTCTGACATTCTGCATGCATGCTAAGTCACTTCAGTCATGTCCCTCTCTTTGTGACCCTGTGGACTATAGCCCACCAGGTTCCTTTATCCATGGGACTCTCCAGGCAAGAATGCTAGAGTGGATTGCCATGCCCTCGTCCAAGGGATCTTCCTAACCCAGGGATCAAACCCACATCTCTTATATCTCCTGTGTTGGCAGGCAGGGTCTTTACCACTAGCACCACCTGGGAAGCCCTACATTATGCATCTGAGTTCAATTCACTTCACTCGATTCTGGGGAAACTCATACAAGATGCCCCGTTTTTGAGAAATAGTTCAATATCCTTCAGGAAAATTCTTTAGGCTCCTTTAAAGGTTCCACAGGCTAGGGCACAGTAGCAAATACAGCTATGTTGGAAACCACAGATACAAATAAGACAGCCATGAACAGTCCCAACAAACATTGGTTTGTCCAGGGAAAAACTGCAGGAGAGATCAACATCCTATCTGAGTAGCTGCTAAAGGCATCTCCAAACCACAGTGATCAGGACTTCCCTGGTGGTCCACAGCTAAGACTCCACGCTCCCAGTGCAGGGAGCCTGGGTTTGATCCCTGGTCAGGGAACTAGATGCCATATGACACAAGAGTTCACATGCTGCAACTAAAGATCCTTCATCCCGCATCAAAGATTGAAGATGCCACGTGTTACAACTAAGACCTGGCACTGCCAAAAAAAATTTTTTTTTTAAAGCACAGTGGTCAAGTTAAGCAGTAAGAGTAATAAGACCTGAGAGCCAGGCCAACAGCCCGGATTCCAAGGCTTCACTGCCCAGCCCGGCAGGAGGACCCTAGGATGACCCTGTCTGTCTCCACTGCATTCCCAGAATGCAATACAAATGTCCTCTCAGCATCCTTCAACTAGACACCAAAACTTCGCAGCTCACAGTCCTCAATGCAGGCCATGGTCTTGTTCAGTTTGCACAGTAGTTCATAAAAGTTTTCATTAATTTCCAACATTTAAAAAAAATGATATTTTATAGGAAAATCCTGATTTCAGGTTTCCCTTGAAAAATCAGAATTTCTGACAACACTGAGCCTGGATCTGTCTAATTGGCAGGAGCCAGGGAAGAGTGGCCCTCTTTGATGGGGTGCACAGTCATTCAGTTCAGAACCATACACAGTTCTCCACAGTCATCAAACGTCCTTCAGAGGGGGCACCATGGAGGCCCTGCCCATGACCCCGAGGAACACAACAGAATGTGGACAATCACTAGCCTCCTTTGTGGTCCTCCCACCTCTCAGAAAAACCATCATCCAGATACTTTCCCTCTTGTAGCCATAGGTTCACTCCCCTTTAGATCCTCCAAAGTCTGAGATTTATCATCTATAATCTATAATCGAACAGCAGCATCAGTTAACAAGACAAACAACTCCAGAGTCTTGGAAACCATTAGAAAATAATTTAAACTGAAGAAGAATCACTTTGACCAAAACTAGAACTGTCATTCCCAGGGCCCAAGGCAACAGTGAAAGCATGCCTTAATACCCATTTCACAGATTGTGGCAACTGAGGCTGCAGTTCTATTTACCCAAACCGCATTCCTCTTAAATTCTAGGATGAGTGGCCCACCAGTGAGGGCAGAGGTGAGTGAGGCTTCATCAATGTGTTAAATGTTAAAGGAAAAAAAAGTTTTGATTGGCTGACTCAGGAATTGGGATTCTGGGCAGAGCTTTACAAAAGGATAATGTATCTTTAAGCCTAGGTGCCCTTCAGGGAATGTATTGGATAAATGTCTTCTGAAAAGCCTGTAAATATTCCATCGCCTCACTGTCATTACTACCATGAAATGATAATGAAGCATGAAAGAAATATAATTCCATATTCAGATGACAGCATTAGCCTCCATAAGCAAACTGAAATATTTATTAGTAAAATGTTCAGTATCTACGCCTGTAATCTAAAAAAAGGACAAAAATGTTTTATAATAAAAAAGAGATTGAATGCAGAGGTAAAATCTGGTTGGCTGATTTTATTGCTTATTATTAAATCCTGGCAAAACAATTATTTTTTTCTTTTCATTAGTAAGACACCCAAATTAAAACTATGCCCTGCGGCTGCAAGGTTTACAGTAGTGATTAAAAACAAGGAATTGTGATGCATGGGGCTTTTGACAATGGCATAATCAAATTCATTCATATTGTTCAATCTTTCACTGACAAATATTTTTACAGTGAAATATACCAAACAAAGAATCACATACAACAACTATCAATACAGAGAAATTAGGAAACCTTGTTATTATTTAAATAGTGAAGTGATACAATGTTGCCATAATCTTGAATACAAACATTAGAGTGTAGTTAATTAGGGTAATTATTGCCTAAATTGTGCTTAATTGTCTTATACTGAATAGGATGTGTGAATGAAGCCTTTTGAGCTTTTTACAATACGTTAAGTGCCGCCAAACTCTTTAGTTATAATTTGATAAGTTTTGATGGTGTTTCCTGTAAGTCAAGAAATACATCTGAATACAAGCTGGGAGATAAGCATGAGCCACAGGCCTTGACCTCTGTTTCACCTTATCGAAAAAGAGGCATAAGAGAGTCATTTAGTAGCCCAGCATCACAGAATGTTCCGGAGCTGGCGCACATTCCTTTAAGGAAAGGGGAAAGAAAAAAAATCAGGGTCTTTGAAGTGAATGAAAAATTAGAAATTCAAGTGACCACGATCAATTCTGAAACACTGCACAAAATTAATTACAGTTTTGCATCAGAAGCAAGAATGTAGATTTCAGACAGTCGGTGTCATTTATCTCAAGCCGCACAATATACAAGGCGATTAAAAAGCCAAATCTGTCCCCACCTCCCAAGTCTAAGGCCTCTCGGAGGCTGTGAAGTACAAATGATTAACTCCAAATTATGCAAGGGACTGTGCGGCCGCTTCAGCTTGAATGGAGTGTGTGGCAAGTCACAGGAGCTGGAAAGGGACAGATTTTGCAGCTCTTTATCAAAATCCAGTCTGGCCACCACTGACGGAATCCAGATAAATTGCACAGAGATCTGATGGTGGCTACAGAAAGCTTGCTCGGCAAAATCCAAATCTCTAATTTTCTATCTGTTTCTAATTGCTGGCTTTAAATTTGCATTTTTCTACAATTGGTTTAAAGGATTTATTCTGTTCCATAGGCTACTCTATCTGACCAAACTGCTTCCCATTTCACATTGCAGAATTCTGTCTTGGTTGAGGGCGGGGCAGGGGGGTGGAAATTTGGCTTGGCAATCACCTTTCACAAGCAAGCTCAGTGTCCAAAACACATCTCGACTGGAGAGGTCCTCTGCCCTCTCTGACCCTCAGGACTAGCCCAAGGAGCCATCAGCATTCGGGAGGCACCCAGATGCCCCAAGCCTTTGTCCCCAGAAGAAATCCAAATGAGCAAACATCCCACAAAGAAACCCAGCACCCTCCTTCTTTCCTCTGGGCCCCCCGCTCTCATTAGCCACCCCCCTTTGGAAAAGGCAGGACGGACATGTGTTCAAAATACATCTTATTCTGTTGTCAAAACTAACTCGGTATTAGAAAGGCTGACAGATTTTCCCCGACTCCAAGAAACCACACATGGTGTTTCACACACACCCGCACATGCACACACAAGCTGAGTGCCTGCCTCATTTAACCCTGCATTCGTAACCGACTTATTAACACGAGACATTGCCAAGCGAAAAACTGTCATTTTAAGATTTGTAAATTGAGCCCCACCTAACGAACTCTTAGATTCTGAGCAATTGGCTCTGGGTCCTGGTGAAACCCCAGCTGCCCTCCACCAGCTGCACCTTAATAAGCTCTACTCGACTTAACCCAGGTCCTTCCCAACATGCATCTGCTGAATCCCCTCAAACCTGCTCCCAGGGGTTTTGTGAACACACATCTGGAGACATCACACCACAGAAGCGTCTCTTCATCCCACCCTGTCATCTAAGGAAGTCTATCTGTATATCCCAATGTTCTTGGACACAAATGGCTGCTGAGCCCAGAGAGGCCACACAGTGGGGAAGAAGGTAGGGTATGAGAAAAGACCGTTCCCCATTTCCCCCTTCGGGCAAAGACACAGAAACAGAGAGTTCTTCATTTCCTGTCAGGAAAATAACAATGTGAGCACAATATTAACAGTGACCAGCCCCCTGCCAGGGATCCTAGAGAGGGGCCCAGACTGTGGCTATCTTGAAACACTCTGCCTCTGCAGAGGCAACTGTACCTCTGCTCAAACGGATGTGGCCTGCAGATAAGCTGCTCCCTGTGGCCAGATAGTCCAAACTTTTTTATGGAATCTGGACTGTTTCAGAGAAATTCCTTCATTTTTTTCATGTTGATTCACATCTCTAAAGTAAATAAAAGAACCATTCTTCTAGCTGAATGTAAGCTCTTCTGATGGCCAAATCCAGCTCTCGGCCCCCAGCGTGAGACTTCAGGCCCACACCTCTGATGGATATATGTGTTTTCATCATGAAATGGTTGTAAAAAAAGACTCTAAAGGGTGGATCACCCTCCTGATCCCCTGTGATGGAAAGATGCTATCACCGAAGTCATTAAATTCCTCCCTGTGTTGTACTAACCACTCCCCAATAGCCCCACCCTGCAGTGACTACTCATGCTCACAGGCCTGGACTACCTGTGGGCTTTGGTCCAGCTCAAGTGATGTTCAGGTTCTAGAACCAGCCTTGACTCACCTTTTCTTTTTTTTCCCAATCCTTGATCTTTTAGGGACATTAAATAAATGCCCAAAAGCACGAGCCCAAGACTTGTACTCAAGTGCGCTGGCCTGGCCACCCTGATTCTTGCTGCCCTAGGCTGGGCCCTTCCCTACTGGGTGCAAACCTAGGTTTCCTCCCCTCTGCTCTCGCTGCTGGGCTGTGTTCCTTCTCTAGGTGGACTTTCCCATGACCCCGAGCAGCTCAGCGGCACCTCTTAGAGAAAGAAAGATGTGTTCAGGCTACCCCTTGCTGCTGCCTATCAGTAACCCTCAAAGAGTGAGGAGGATGTAAAAAAGACATGATGCTGGGTCCCAAACCGAACGCCTCTCTGAACTCGCTGCTAATTACTGGCGAGAAAGCACTCAGCTCCCACACTCTGGCTTCTTCCTGTCCCGGCTCTCCCGACTGTCGAGGCCACGACAGTGACCACATGAACCCATCAGCCTCTGGATAACACCCTGTTCTTGCACTGAATTATTTATGCTCCACTCTGTGGCTGAGGAGGTGTGGCCTGAACGTAGATTCAGAAGCTCACGGTTCCTGCCGCAACTTAGGCAAGCGACATGAGCTAAGAGCTTCTGTTGGCACATCCAGAGTTTACGCCACCTGCCTTGCAGGTGCCGGAAGAATTAAATTTGCTGTTCAAAGATGTCAAATCATCATGTAAACACCATGAATGAGTCTCTTCTTTTTTTAGGATTACACAGCTGTGGGGACAACGCACAGTGACTGGGTTCAGCCTTGAGTCACAAAACTTCCACTTTAGGACAGTGGCTCAACAGATCTTTGAAATGAAATTGGTGGAAATATATTTGGCTAAGAAACTCACTCTGTAATCATTATAAGATGCATTTAGGAGGCCCTAGGAAGAACCTATGGACACGGTTTTGAGTAAACTCCAGGAGTTGGTGATGGACAGGGAGACCTGGCGTGCTGCGATTCATGGGGTCGCAAAGAGTCAGACACGACTGAGCGACTGAACTGAATGGAACTGAGGAAGAACCTGAGAAAATAAGAGTGTATGATTCCTGCCCTCATGAAGTTTCTAATCTCTTTTTAAGTGCAGAGATGGTGGTGGGATAAAGTGACGATGAAGTGCAGGCATCTGAAATCAGGCCCCCCCTCCAGCCCTGACTGGGGCTGCTGTCCTTACTTTCCCAGCTCTAGGAAACAGCTTCCCAAGGGTTCACACTAGAACCGAAAAGGGAGAACTATTATTTTTGATGCTTATGTTATGTTGTTTGAATATCCTGAAAATAAACACTCACCTTTCTAAAAACAGAGAGCAGACAAAGGTCTTTTTTTGCCTCTGCACCCCAAAGTGGCTAGATGGGGAAGGAATTCAGAGGGGTTGCTGCTCCAAGTTGAGTTTATCACCAGGACTGCTGTGCTAATTAAATGAGATGACATTTGAGAAAGGGTCTTATAAACGACTCTAGTCTTATAAAATACTCCAGTATTGTCTTCATCAAAGGGATTATAGTGCATGATCTCAGAGTATTAAAGAGAACACAGAAAGGTTGGCTTTGATAATCTATGAATCAGAGAGTTCAGGGTTTAACAATTTAGGAAATCATTTTCTGTAATATTGCAAGTTTGAGTGAGTTCCAGCAATATTTATCTGTAACATTTTTTCACTCTGCATCATGATTTAAGATGCAAGAATTTACTATGAAATTAACAGAATGTCTGTCTTGTCATTGATTACATGAAATTAGAACCACTGACATTCATATTAATACCTCCCAAATACTCCAGGTAATTTGGGCTGGGATGCTGCAAATTTTCTTGAACAACCAAATTCTCTTCAAGGCAGAAAAAGACAACATGCCCTTCAGAAAAGACCAGGGCCTGGTTCACCCTCTGGAGCTTTATGATTTGTAGTTTTCTGAATCAGGGAGTGGACTTACAATGAGGAAATGAAGGATCAGAGAGGTGGAGTGACTTACAGAAACACTCACAGCAAGTTGGTGACCTAAGACTAGAATGTAGAGCTCACTTTCTGCTCCCCCAGGGTAGGGAAGCCTCTCTAGGAACCTTTGAATATCTCAATGTTCACAGGGGGTTGTCTTAAACCTTGAAGAAGGGAAAAGTTAGCCATCAGCCAACCCGAGGGCAGGCCTTTCCTGACTGCAATTCCTGGGTTCCCCATCTGCTTCACCCTACAAATGAGAAGAACTGCACATCAGAGGGACTCCAAGTCATCTGCAGAGCTGGAAAGGGGAAACCCATGTGGGGTATTCCCAAGGTCTTCAGGAAAACATGAGTGAAACAAATCTGAAATTATAGGAAAATCTTCCTGAGCATAGCTGTTGGGAGGATATATGTGTGACTGTCTCTGAAAATTTGTAGAAAAAGGGACACTCCATTTAAACTAGAGAAGCACAGAGACAAAGTTTGTGGTATATTTTTCATTGACTCTGTCCTTGGCAGTGTACCTTAGAGAGACTCTGACAATGACAATGCAAATAGGATGATTTTCATTTCAAATTAGCTATTGGATACCTCACAATCCAAAGCTTAGTCTTCTAGGAGAATATCTACAGTCAAAATTAATTGTGTCATGCTGTTAAATAAGAGGCAAAAATGTTTGATTAGAAAAGAGAATGATCCAGGGGTCATAGTGAGCCACTACTGATGATGAGTCAGGATTGTGAAGCAAAATGGAAAAAAGATGAACCATAGAGTCAGAATTCCCCACTCTGCAACTGACCTTGGACAACCCTCTTATGCCTCAGTTTTTTTAGCCATAAAGTGAGAGTTACATGATACTTCTCCTATCTTTCTCACAACATTGGTTTGGAAGCTTAAAAGAGAATGCAGACGACAGCATTTGGAAAGTACAAGATGCTGCACATGCATCAGGGTTTACTGCTAAGATGCTGGCCCCAGGAACTAGCAAAGTTATGGACTTGATCCGCTTTAAATGTTTTTTAATAGATTTAGGAGGAAAATTAATACATACATACAATGGAATATAACTCAGCCATAAAAAAGAAAGAAAGAATGGCGTTTACAGCAGCGTGGATGGACCTAGAAATTGTCATACTGAGTGAAGTTAAGTCAGACAGAGAGGGGCAAATATCACATGCTATTGTTTATATGTGGAATCTAAAAATGATACAAATAAACTTATCTACAAAACAGAAATAGAGTCACAGAGGTAGAAAACAATCTTATGGTTACCAGGAGGGAAGGGGGTAGGGATAAACTGGCCGATTGGGATTGACATATGCACACTGCTATAGATAAAATAGGTAACTATAAGGACCTACTGAATAGCACAGGGAACTCTACTCAATACTCTGGAATGACCTATGTGGGGAAAGAATCTAAAAAAGAATGGATATATGTATAACTGATCCACTTTATTGTACATCAGAAAGTAACACAACACTGCAAGTCAACTATACGTCAATAAAAAACAAAGCAAAAAGAAGATGATTAAGACTGTCCCCAACATGGAATATGTCCTTGGGTTGTTTCTTTTCCCCTTTAACACAGGAATGTACACGAATCACTGTGGTGTCAGCAATAGCACCTGTCATTATCAGAGTGCTCACTCCAAGTCCAAACATGGAGACGGGTTACTTCTGCATGTCAGTGTAAGTTAAAGGGTTAGATCAGAGATGCAGCCAATGGCAGAAGTGAGGAGAGGAGAGGACAGCGCAGACTGTCTGACTCCTACCCCAAAGGATGAGAGCCCACCCAGAGGAGATTGCGGGTGCCCCAGCCAAGTGCCAGCCTACCACCAGACATGTGAGTCAGGCCAGCCTAGGGTATTAGCTCCCTAATAACCTGCCAGCTCCCTGTGGATGCACGAGGAAGCCCAGCAGGCCCAGGCCAACCAGGCTGGCCCAGACAGCACAACTGCCCAGCAAGCCACAGACTGGCAGTTCCTTGCAGCCACTGTTCCGAGGTGCTTGTTATGCAGCTGAGACGCCAATTAAACGACTTCATTGTTAAAGATGAAGCGCTGGAGGCCTGGAGGACTCTTCTTCCTCTCCCCTCTGCAGCCTAGGCCCATCTGATCCACCCCTCTCTCAGCCTTCAAAGCGTCAGTTCCAAAACTTACCATGTCTCCGCCTCCCAGGAGAGCCTTGCGTGGCTCTTCTGCATTGCAAAGAACTGCCCCAACTCCTCCTCACCTTACAGTCCTGGGCCGCACCTTCCATCCACGCCTCTCCAGATGAGTCCTCAGCCACTATCAGTGGCTCTCCGAGGACACCCCAGCAGCACCAGCACCAAGCCTGGTGCGGTCTCAGGGGATCCAAGCCCCAGGGAGACCAAGGCAGCTGACCCTCTCAGGGACTGGCACCTCCCCTTTCCTCCATCCTCCCCCCAACCTTGCCCTGGCCTCACTGCTTCTGGAACTGTCACTCAGAGTCTGCCCTGCCCTTAAAGCTCAGTCCCCAGAGACTAGGGGCCTCTTCCTCACTTCGGGACACCCCCGCAGAGCCTGGGAGGGATCTCAGATTCCCTGGACGCTAATAAGAGTTTGTTGTGGCTCCTGCAGTTACAGGTGGTGATGCTCACTAACCCTAACAGGTGTGACACCCGGAGGATTCCAAGTGTATGATGAAATGGAAAGAATCCCGGGTTCAAGTCGCGCCCCTTTACTTGTTACCTGTGATCTCGGGGCAGGCCACCCGAGAGCTGAGTCCAGTGTCCTCGTTTGCGAAAGGAAGCAGGTGAAGCTTGTCCAATCCACAGCGACACTGTGAGTTGAAAGTAATGCAGGCCCGCTTATAACACAGTTCACCTGACCAGCACGCTCCCCGCCCCCTCCACTGAGGAACACCAATGCTGCAACCTTCTCATCCCCGCTCCGGCCACTTGCCCCCATGAAAGCTGTGCTGCGCATGCGCAAGTGCCCTACACCGCCCCCCGCCCCCCCCCTCCACCCCCGCCACCTCCCCTTCCCCGGGAAAAGACCACCCCGGTCTCCTTGGTGAGAAGGCAATGGCACCCCACTCCAGTACTCTTAAAATCCCATGGACGGAGGAGCCTGGCAGGCTGCAGTCCGTGGGGTCGCTAGGAGTCAGACTCGACTGAGCGGCTTCACTTTCATTTTCACTGTCATGCATTGGAGAAGGAAATGGCAACCCACTCCAGTGTTCTTGCCTGGAGAATCCCAGGGACGGAGGAGCCTCGTGGGCTGCCGTCTCTGGGGTCGCACAGAGTCGGACAGACTGACACGACTTAGCAGCGGCGGCGGCAGCAGCAGCAGTCTCCTTGGTAAGACAAAGACATCATATCTCTCTGCTTCTTGGATTTTAGTTCAAACTCTACAGGAGGCAGCCCCCAACATATTTTGCGAAAAGCCCTCTCCAGGCCCCAAGCAGGCAGTCTGGGGGAGTCCGTCGTTTTACCAAATTGCCCCATTTCACAGATCCCAACAGTCCTTAAAACCACAGTCTCTGGTCCTTGGCAACATGCAGAGTAATCCTTAAAAACAAGGCCTGCCCTAGACACAGCCTGCCAATCTGGGTGGGCGCAGATGACAGCTCCACCTAGATGTTGTTCAGCCGCCCAGTTATGTCCGACTCTTTCGGACCCCACGGACGGCAGCACGCCAGGCCTCCCTGTCCCTCACCATCTCCTGGAGTTTGCCCAAGTTCATGTCCATTGCATCTGTGATGCCATCCAGCCATCTCATCCTCTGACGCCCTCTTCTCCTTCTGCCCTCAATCTCTTGCAGCAGCAGGGACTTTTCCAATGAGTCGGCTGTTCGCATCAGAAGACCAAAGTACCTAGATAGCAGGGTGTAAAAGCGGCATTCCCCACCCCCACATTGTGTGTGCAGCCCCTGCCCCCAGGCTCTGTTCCCCAGACGGCCTACCACACGCTTGGTGGGCACACAGGAACTGTGAAGAGCCACTTTAGAGAAATGAAAACGCAGTTGTCTGACCAATAAAAAGCATCCCTGTATGTAATCTCTGTAATAGATTTTTAAATTCTCGGTGCTGACACGCAGTTATGTGTTCACGGTTATTATCTGTCCACTTCCAAACCTTAAGAGGTTAGATTGTTTAAAGATTTGTTAGCTATGAACTGCTTAAAGAAGGCAAACTAGAAAACTCCTGGGCTAATTGAAAAATAGCATTTTATCAGATTCTTCTCTGATATGATATTGTAATGGTCGTACTTAGAGTACTCTCAATACTTCAATAAGTGGTAAAATTAAAAAAAAAATAACATCTTCAGGGCTTTGCAGAAAATGTGGCTGTTACCAATTTATACTGCTTTTTTAACCATTATTTTCTTACATTTCCCACAATGCCTCGGATCAGAAGCAAACAGAAACTGAGTGATTACCCCAAAGTGTGCTAGATGAACTGGAAAAAGTCTATTCAAACAAAGCTCATTAGTTCTGATACCTCCAGGGCTATGACAAATTAAGCGGCTGGTGAGTGTGCTTGCAGACAAAAGGAGGATGCCGAAACGAGGGCTGAGCTAGGCACTGTGTCAATAAATTCCCCTGGAAAAGGTAAAAATTACAATTGGAGCTAAAATGGAATCCCTTTAAGGAACATGTACAAAATAGATCATCCCTTCTTTCTTAAGTACATTTGTGAACCCTCCTGTGATGAATTATTGCAGCCGGGGAAGTGGCCACTCCAGAGAGCCTGCCCGGCCAGGTGTGCACCCGAGGTGCTGCTCGTTCCAGCGCATCCCTCCTCTCGCCTCTGTGAAGACTTGGCCCTGCCCAGAGGGAAGGGATTCCAAACTCAAGCAGAACGCGTGCTTTCGAAGCCAAAGAGCAGAGATCTGGCTTGCCCGCCTGGCTCCAAAAGCCCGCCTGCCCCACTTCAAATGGTTCCTCGACCTTAAGATAACCTTGGGTCCCCGGCCAAAAGAGGAACAGCCGTAGAACCAGAGCTTTCCTTTTCCTGGTTTGTGAATTCATCAATGTGAGGAATCTTAGAACATTCTAAAATGTCCATTGTTCTTGCAATGAATCCAACTTCTAGTAGCTCTGATAATTATTCGCTGGGTAATTGAATGAAAGATGAACAAGCCAGGCCTTCAGGTAAGGCCACCTGATGAGGAACAGGGTCCCTGGGTTTCTGGCACACCTACATGGTGGCCACGTGTGTCCTTTTAGCTACAGCGTTTGTGGGAGCCTCATGTCAATTTTTTACCTCATTGTCAGTATTCCTGTGCCATGGAGAATCATAGTTTAATGATATTTCCCAGATCAACAGAGTGGGGAAAACCCTCAGAGAGCACCCAGTCTCTGGGTCAAAAACTAGAAGAGGGACTTTCCTGGCGGTCCAGTGGTTAAGACTCCACGCTCCCACTGCAGAGGCCACAGGTTCGATCCCTGGTCAGGGAACTAAGATCCTGCATGCCATGCCATTGGCCAAAACAAACAAACAACAACAAAACTAGAAAATCCCATTATACCCACAAATTCTTAGCCCCATGCAGTGTTGCTTTTCTTTTTTATTTGAAATACTTGCCACAGAAAAATTCAGAGATTTCTCACAATTGTTCAGATTCCCAGCTTCTTTGGAAACCTGAACGATCTGGCCACACCGGGCCTGTATTTCCTCATGGCACATATGACCAGAATGCAGTTACAGTTGCCTGTTTAACAAGGATGCCCATCCCCGTGTTCTGGCCTCTCCCAGCCCACTGCAGCCACATAGTTTACCAACCTGGCCCCTGAAGGCATCTGAGTTCACAGCCTTGGGTATAATCAATCATCAGTCTAGTAGATATAGACAAAATAAGACCCAGAAACTGGGGGTGGTTTAGGGCCAAGAGAGTGCCCATGGAAGTACCGGGATTAGATGCCAAGGCCGAGCATTCTCAGTGCGTTTCACTGGAGACATCCATCCCCCTCTCCCAAGCAGAATGGCTGCTTCCCTCTTTTGCTCTGACTTCTGTACCTTGCTCATCTCTCTCAGTGTTCCAGCCAGCCAGCCGTCCGTGCAGGCAGGCGCCAGACTTTGGGCCATGTGTTCTCATGCCGTCACCTGTGAGCTGTCTCTACCACTAAACTCGGAGCCTTTCGAGAGCAGGGGGGCTGTGGTAACCATCTCCATCTCCAGTGCCTGGTACACAGGGGATCCTCAGCACAATCTTTGTTTCCCTTTCATCAGACAGTCTCATGGCATCCTTCAGGCTCTGGGTCCCAGATCTCGAGGGATGCGTGTAGTAACTGGAGTGTGTCACCCAGGACCACCGTGACCACCAGTCTCTTCTTCAGTCCTTGACTCATCACCCATCTCAAGCCCCTCTTCTGGTCCAGATGTCCACGTTCTGGCTTTCCTTAGCTTTACTAAGGCTACCAAGAGAAGCACCTGGTGGCCCCTGAAGGTTCATTCCATCCACATTGGCAGGGAAATGACTTCCTTCTTTGTGATCCTTCTGCTATATTTACAGTTTACTTATATTTTCAGAATCAAAGACATTGAGGGGCAGTTCTCAAGCTGATAAATGCTCTCACCTACAGGTGGACTTGCCCTTATAATCCTGCCTCAGGATGGCATGGCTGTGGCTTGAAGGTTTGTGATCATGGAGACTGGGGACCAGAGGGGGAGCAAGGAGCAGGAGCTGTGGGCCCCAGTGTTGGGGGAAACACCACCCCGTGAAGTGTGGACCCCAGTGCTCCTCCCACACTGGCTTCCCCTCACAGACAGCTCAGGGCAACATATACCCTATTGTAGAGAAGCTAAAACCAAAGGCACAAGCAAAAAAGAAGATGAAGAGCAAAACCTGCTAAATAAGCAGCATCTTTGTATATGTGCGTGCGTGCTCAGTCGCTTCAGCCATGTCCAGCTCCTTGCAACCCTATGGATGGTTACCTGCCAGGCTTCTCTGTCTGTGGAATTTCCCAGGCAAGAATACTGGAGTGGGTGGCCATGCCCTCCTCCAGGGGATCTTCCCAACCCAGGGATCAAACCCATGTTTCTTACATCTCCTGCATTGGCAGGTGGGTTCTTTACCACTAGCACCACCTGGGAAGCCCATCTTTACGTATAAAGACCAAGAAAAAATGATGAAGACTTGGGATTTTACAATACAATTAGATCCCACCTGTTAGTTTCTTTTTGTAAAAAAAAAAAATCTATATTTTTTAGCAAATAATTGTATATTTTAATAAAAAAATTCAATAAACTAAATAAACTTTTTCAGAAAAAAATTATTTTTACTTTTATCATTCAAATGTTGGAGAAATGTTTATATCTTTCAAATGAAATAGTGGGGGGAAACTAGGAGTAATGTGCAGTCCAGATGTTCCCATCACCTACTCAGAACTGGTCTAGGGGTGAGGAGAGAGTCAGAAGGGGCCACAGGACAGAGCCTGAGCCCCACGTGGGAATCTGAGCAGGATCTTGGGTGCTGCTTAACTCAGTCTTAGCACAATCCAACGGACTGCTCAATTTCCTGCAGCACCAACAGAAAGGATGGGACAGAGTCAGTCATGTGGGGCCGGAGCTGGCAAGGTTCCATCAGCTTCTCAGGGGCTCCGGGGCAGCTCTGGAAGGCCACCCATCTTTCCCAGGCACCAGGAAATAAGGTGCAATTAGCTGGGAGAGAAAGCACGCAGCAGAGGAGAGCACCTGCCGCAGAGTGAGATGCTGGCAGCTGTGAGCACATCACGGACCAGCAAGAATCGCTAGGCAGCAGCATCAAACGCGATCTGGCTGTCCCCACTGTCTGCGTGCATACCACCCCCTCCGTCCCAGGGAAAAGTGACTTGACTGAGGAACTCCAAATTAGCTATTTCTCCAGAATGGATTAGGTCGAAGCTCTACAATTGGCGCAATGTTTACAGCAACATAAAGAAAGAGTATGTCCCCCCTTTGGTACCTCTGACTCGGTGGGCTGAGAACTTGTCCCCATCATCTACTGGTTCGTCATCCTGAACCAATAGATTCAAGAACCAGTGTGCTTCCTGCTGCAACCACAAAGTGTGTTGGAAGGCATCTCTCCTGGAGGAGACCCCGGGCCTGGGAGAAGGAGGAAAGCAGATCCAGATGCTACCTGATAACTGGCAGGAGAGCCAGGGTCCCAGCGGGGGGGAGGCACCAGAGGGCAGGGCAGCAGGGCACTTGAGTCAAACAGGGAGACGGTGTCTTCCAGCTGGCCTGAGGTGAAGCTGAGAGACCCTAAGTTGGCTGGGCTCATGGAGAGCTCTCTGCCACCCATCGGGGAACCTGAATATCCCTCCTTCCCAGAAAGGCAGAGTCCACGTGGAGGGCCCTGCTGAACTCTCTATGTGCCAGCCTCCTCCCTGCTGTGTGCCCAGGCTGGGCGCTGCCCTGGGGGAGGCCCCCGGAGCTCTGCTGAGCTGAGCTCACCTGTGACAGGTCTGTCCTGCTCCTGCCCAGGGGCAGCCAGGGGAGATCCTGCGGGAACATCAGCCACCAGCAGAAGAGGCTGGCGTGGCATCCTGACCCACCCTGGCCTTCTATCCCCAGGCCCTCCCCCAACCCTTTGCCAGCTCAGCTCCCCTTCTCTTTGGAGTTGAAGGGTCCTTCTCTCCCGCTTCACTCTGCTCCTCCCCCACCTCCCTGACCATCCTTTCCCAGGTCCCTACCTGAATGTAAGGTTGCCCTGAGATTCCAACCTCCTCTGTGCCATGTCCCTTACTGGTGGCCTCGGGTCCACACTCTATAAGAGCAGCTCCTCCACCAGTCTGGTTCCCTCCCCCACCTCTCTCCCAAACCCAGCCTCCTGCCCCTGCGGCCCACTGGGCATGCCCGCTCAGGGCTTCCACCCTGGCTCACAGCATCTGTTTCTGCAATCTCCCTTCCATGCGTTCCTCCAGCATATCATCCCCATTTCAGCATGACACCCTTCCAAAGCTGGCAAACGGGGGTGTCTTTGTAGGAAGTGCTCAGAGACCACCAGCCCTCCTGACCACCACACCCTGCTCACCCCTCCTTCTTCACATCCCTGCGTGAATAATGCCACTCCCTCCAGGAAGCCTGCCCTGACTACCAAGACAGGTGAGTCTCTCTACATACGTTCTCTTTCTTCAAAATATTTATCAAGGTTCTGGTCAATAAATGGTGTGTGTGATAGTTAATCTCATACATCCCTTCTCCTCAGTAGATGGTAAATTTCACAGCAGCACATGAGCGATGGGTGATCTCTTGCTTGCATGGTGCCTGTATGCAATAAGCTCTCAGTAATGCTTGAACGAAAGAGGGTCAGGCTCATTAATTTATTCAGGTGTTTATAATGCTCGGCGAAAACTGACCACATGCAAATTGGAGTTTGTATTACGTGTCCTTATTTGTGGTAAATTTGTACCAACATCACCTATTTAGGAATCTAGAAAGCTAGACATAAGGCCCACATTTTCTAGAAAGATGGCCCTGACCCTCATCAAGGAACCCAGTTATGCCCTACCAACCTCCACCCTCAAAAAAGAAGGCTTCCATGGGAGCAAACTTCTTAATCCAGTTTAAGCTTTTGTCCTCAAAGCAAGCACTAGTGATACAGCCCAGCTGAGAAAGATTGAAGGCGGGAGGAGAAGGGGACAACAGAGGATGAGATGGTTGGATGGCATCACTGACTCAATGGACATGAGTTTGAGTAGACTCCAGAAGTTGGTGATGGACAGGGAAGCCTGGCATGCTGCAGTCCATGGGGTCACAAAGAGTTGGACACAAGTGAGTAATTGAACTGACTGAACTAACTGAGCATCCCTGAGCTTCAACATACTTGGGGGCTCCAGAAATACAGCAGACCTACCCTAGTGCCCATCATCAGCCAAAGGCAGGCAGAGAAGTGGCAGAACCAGTCACAAGAGCCCAGGAGTCTAGCCCTGGGAGTCCCAGCATAGTTAGGACTGAGCACTTCTTGAGAAGCTACTTCAAGAAGCTTCTTCTGGTCAGCTTCTTCTCTGGACATGCACCTGTCAACACGGCAGTACCTTTGAAATGTGGAAACTTTTTTCATTGCTCCAGGAATAGAGGCTTATTCTTAGTTAAACAATACAATTCAAAAAGATGCAAGGACTCCAGTAACCATAGCAACACTACTTACAATAGCCAAGACATGGAAGCAACCTAAATGTCCATCAACAGAGGAATGGATAAAGACGTTGTGGTATATATATACAAGGGAATATTACTTAATCATAAAAAGGAACAAAATTGGGTTATTTGTAGTGATATGGATGAACCTAGAATCAGTCACACAGAGTGAAGAAAGTCAGAAAGAGAAAAACAAATATATTAACGCATCTAGATAGAATCTAGAAAAATGGTACTGACGAAGCTATTTGCAGGGTAGCAGTAGAGGCACTGGAGAAGGAAATGGAAAACCATTCCAGTATTCTTGTCTAGAAAATTCCATGGACAGAGGAGCCTGGCAAATTCGGGGGAATCACAAAGAGTCGGACACAACTGAGCGTGCACACACACACACACACACACACACACAATAGAGACACAGACATAGAGAACAGACTTGTGAACACAGGTGGGAAAGAAAAGGGTAGGACGAACTGAGATCGTAGCATTGGCATATATTCCCTACCATGTGAAAGAGATAACTAGCAGGAAGTGGGAGAAGGCAATGGCAGCCCACCCCAGTGCTCTTGCCTGGAATCCCAGGGACAGGAGCCTGGTGGGCTGCCCTCTATGGGGTCACAGAGAGTCGGACACGACTGACGTGACTTAGCAGCAGCAGCAGGAAGCTGCTATATAGCGCAGGGAGCACAGCTCAGTGCTCTGGGATGACCTGGGAGTAAGATGGGGGTCGGGGGGCGGGAGGCCCGCAAGGGAGGGGATATTGTGTATATAGAGCGGATTCATGGTGTTGTACTGCAGAAACTAACACAATATTATAAAGCAATTATACTCCCATTTTTAAAAAGAATACACAAAAAATAAAATAGAAATGTGCCCATACAGACAAGCAAAATGAAACCACCCATAATTCCACCACCCACCTAAACCAGCAGCACTGTTGGCATTTTGATATGATCCTCAGCTAGTTCCTTCTCAGGAAGCTTGACATTTTGGGCTCCACGTAGCTCAATCCTTGGGCTTGTCTCCTCTTTTGGTACTCCCTCTAGCGCAGATGTGAGAGTTGGACCATAAAGAAGGCTGAGCATGGAAGAATTGATGCTTTTGAATTGTGGTGCTGGAGGAGATTCTGGGGAGTCCCTTGGACTGCAGGCAGATCAAAACAGTCAATCCTAAAGGAAATCAACTCTGAATATTCATTGGAGGGACTGATGCTGACACTGAAGCTCCAATACTTTGGCTACCTGATGTGAAGAGCCAACTCATTGGAAAAGACTCTGATGTTGGGCAAGATTGAAAGCCAAATAAGAAGCGGGCAGCAGAGGAAGAGATGGTTAGATAGCATCACTGACTCAATGGGTGTGAATTTGAGCAAACTCCAGGAGACAGTTAAGGACAGGGAAAACTGGCATGCTGTTGTCCATGGGGTCACAAGGGGTCAGACATGACTTAGCGATTGAATAAAAACAACCAGCCCCTTGCCTTCAAATACCAGCATTCAACTGCCTGCTGCAAGGGGGAGACCTCAGGCCAGCCTCATCTCCAGCCCCAGCACTGAGCTCCCACTGCCCAGTTGGGACCACTCGGATATGTATTCCGCATCTGAAAATATCCCTTCAAACCTCCATATATAGAAACAGGATCGGTACTTTGTCTGAATCCCAACCCTCTCCAATCTTGTCATTATTTACAATTTTGATATTTGTTCAGCATAAGTTTTTGCATCAATTTTTATTTTTTCAATACCACGTTCAGAAAGATTTCGCCTGATTGCCCTATTTGTTGGCACTCCCTTATATTTTGCTCCTGGGGTGACAACCTCACTTGCCTGACCCCAGCGCCTGACCCCCATGTTGATCACGACTGGCAACCGGCGGCCAAGCCACAATATTTCATGTTTCTGACATCTCCAGCTAGTTGTAGGCTTGTGGGAAATACCTCACCTCTGAGTATGGGGCTAGTGCGTGTGAGAAGCTACCAAAGATATAAATGGAAGATGCATTGTGGAAATGCAGGAGAGATACCACCAAGGGGATGAACTGTGACCAGAGGGAAACAGGCGATGAGGGTAGTGGGCACACAAATTCCCTCTTTGCTTTTCACTCCCAACTACTCTGAGACAGAGTTTCTGCACACAGCCCACCTGGAGAAGACTTCAGGGCCAAACAAAGCCACCTGCCGAGCCACCTGCCATGTCTATCCCATCATCATGCAGGACCAATCGTGGCTTCCGTCCCTCCTTGCCTTCCTTACCCTGCCTCACTCTCTCTGCCAGATTTGTGCCTCCCAAATAAAGCACTTGGCACTTTCATCCTTGCCTCAAGCTGTGTTTTCTAGATAGCCCAGGCTACAACAGGTCTGCTTCTGGATTTTATTTTGTTTTACCTTGATCTTTTGTGGCTTTAAAATGTGTTTTAATATCTAATAAAATTCTCCATCCCTCTTTTTTCCCCAAAAAATATTCTTGCCTATTATTAACCATTTAATCATCCAAATAAACTTTCCCAGAAATTGAACTCTGAGGAAAAGAAAGGCCTTTCTATTTTTTTTCAATCATCACATTATTATTTTTTTTTTCTAAATCCAACACAAAAATTTCTCAACAGCTTGGAGGTAAGCACAGTGCTGGCTCTATGGGACCCCAAAGGAATTGTACTCTAACCAGGGCATAAAGGATAGTAAACAAACCTAAACCCTCAGGGTAGAGGGCCATGTCCCTAGTTTGCGTGGAGCTTAGACCCAGAAGTTACAGAACTGCCTGAAAAGAACAGGTGGGAGCCCTGGTTGAGGTTAGAGCCCTGGTCCTTATGACCCCCAAGACCCCGGTCTGCACACTTGCCAGCCTGGAAGAGGGTTGATTGCAAAGCCAGAGTCTCTGGAAGGTGGAGGAAAGTCAGGAGATGTTTCATGAAGAACATAAGGAAAATGAGGTAACATCCTTGCAAGGAAAGAGAACATCTGCTGAAGATTCCCAAAGCAATTGGAATCGCATTCCAGCGAGGACCCGGAGGCATCCAGACCCCAGTGGACAGGGCGTGCATACAGCAGGCACCCATAAGTGCTGGGGGTGCACCACTGGTGGTCATCCATGGCTTCCCGTGCTAGGAGTACCCACTCCTGTCCCCTGAGAACTTTGCTCTGCACTCCCTGCTGTGGCCCCAGAGTGGGGAGCGCCCTCAGCTTGTCCCACACACTGTTTGGTGGCCCATGTCTCCTGGCCAGAAGGTTCCAGAGAGACAGTCCCAAGCCAGGACAGCAAAGCCCCACCCTTGTTTTGCAGGATTTTTTTTAGTTATCTTCAAATGTTCCATTTTCTTGAGCCTCTCAAACAAACAGAATTTGACATGAAAATAATACCTTTTACTCCGCTAGTGGTCTGTGTGCTTCTTAAACATTCTTCAACTGAAATCCGCTCACATGACCACAATATGTCATCCACCCAGTCCCGTGTACACCCAGACTCGTCAGGGGCGCCACCTCTGAAAAATGCATGATGACCGTCTCCGCTTTGTGGGTGGGGACCCTTCTCTTTGTGCTGGGCAGTTATCACCGTACCCAGAGCATCGGAGCATCGTAGATCCCTTAGTGAGTGAAAGAATGAGGAAGCTAAGATGAACAACGGAGCAGACTCTGAGCCCTGGTGCCCTTTGGAGCCAAGGGCCAGGGAAAGAGCAGGTGAGGAGGCAGGGCTGCACAGGCAGGGACATGGTGGAGGGAGCGGAAGTGGGGACCACGGCTGAAGCTCCTGCCTGTTCTCTCAATTCTGCTCAGCTTCCCTGGTAGCTCAGTTGGTAAAGAATCCACCTGCGATGCAGGAGACCCCAGTTCGATTCCTGGGTCAGGAAGATCCCCTGGAGAAGGGATAGGCCACCCACTCCAGTGTTCTTGGGCTTCCCTTGTGGCTCAACTGGAGACCTGGGTTCGATCCCTGGGTTGGAAAAATCCCCTGGAGAAGGGAAAGGCTACCCACTCCAGTATTCTGGCTTAGAGAATCCCATGGACTACAGTCCATGGGGTCGAAAAGAGTCGGACACGACTGAGCGACTTTCACTTTCACAACCAGGGGACCAAATCAGCCCATATTATCCAAGGATCAGTGTGAAATGATGAACCAACCTTGATTCCTCAGAAGGCAAATGCCACCTTAGGGTGTGGGAGCATGGGGGGAGGGAGGGGATGGGTTCCTGAAACAGGGCTTTTAGAATCCTCTGGAAGATCTTGACTTGGATATTTCAGGGAGCTGGGAAGGCCTTTGCAAAAGCAGGAGGCTAGAGTGTGCTCTGCTGAGAAGGCAATGGCAGCCCACTCCAGTACTCTTGCCTGGAATGTCCCATGGATGGAGGAGCCTGGTGGGCTGCAGTCCATGGGGTCGCTGAGTTGGATACGACTGAGCGACTTCCCTTTCACTTTTCACTTTCATGCATTGGAGAAGGAAATGGCAACCCACTCCAATGTTCTTGCCTGGAGAATCCCAGGGACGGGGGAGCCTGGTGGTCTGCCATCTATGGGGTCACACAGAGTCGGACACGACTGAAGCGACTTAGCAGCAACAGCAGCAGAGGGTGCTCTGAGCCTGCAGAGTAGTCTGATGTAACTGGAGCCCCTGACTGCACAGCATGGGGCCAAAGGGACGGGGTGGGGAATCCAACAAGGAAAGCCTGAGCAGAAGAATGGATGAACGCTGGTGGAGGGCGAGGGGAGGCCCTGAAGATACTCTGAGTCCCCCCACACTATCCCCAAGAGAAAGGCTCAGAGAGGCGCGTCCGTCCATCAGATGTTGGCGGTGCACCACCGACGGGCCAGGCGCTGCCCTGGCGCTACAGCTGCAGCAACAGGCAAGAGGGATGAGATGCCTGCCCTCGTGGAGCTGACGTTCTAACCAGAAGACAAAGCCTTCTGGACGTAAGAGTTTTGAAGAAATGCCGCAGCGGTGTTGTGACAGAGCGACAGTCGGCCCTCAGGAAGTCAAGACCCAGGTGACGAATTAACATTTCGTGAGCAGAGAGAGTGCCAAACGCTGAGGCTCAAATTTAAGGAACCAAAAGGTCAGTGACTGGAGGCTCCCGAGCGGGAGGGGAAGTGACCTGCAGTCAGAGATCAGGTCGGTCTGAATCGCAGAGGGCCATGGAGGCTGTGATGAGAGGTAGGGGGTTACTCTAACGCAGTGTGAATCCATTGGCAGGGTGGTGGCAGGACCAGGTTTCTGTTCTAACAATCACTGCCTCTCCCATGTGGAGACACAGGGAGAAGGTAGCATCCACAAGCCGGGAAGAGCTCTCACCAAAACCCAGCCATCCTGGCACCCTGATCTCAGACTTCCAGCCTCCACAACTGCAAGAAAAGTCATTTCTTTGTTTAAGCCATTCAGTGCGCAGTATTTTGTTATGAGAACTCGGGTTGCCTACTCAGGGGTTCTACTGCCATGTAGCACTTTGCTCCTCCAGGGCATGCTGTGGAGTGCTGGGGATTGTGGGCGCTAAGTTGCTTCGGTCATGTCCAACTCTTTGCAACCCAATGGACTGTAGCCCATCAGGCTCCTCTGTTCATGGGATTTTCCAGGCAAGAATACTGGAGTGGGTTGCTGTGCCCTCCTTCAGGGGATCTGCCTAATCCAGGGATCAAACCCATGTCTTTTCTGTCTCCTGCATTGGCAGCTAGGTTCTTTACCACTAGCACCACCTGGGAAGCCCTGTGGGTTGAAAGGAGTCCAATTTTCATAGACTGTCAAGCTCTGCAGAAGCTAACAGCCCGCAGTGCACACCCTGTAGAAGGGACCATCTCACCATTCCAGGCTCTAGTGCAGATTCATTCATGTGTTTCATTACAATCCCTATCATTACGGGTGATCCAAAAGCTCCCGCAAACTTCTTTCCTAAACATAGAACAAAAAGTGAGAAAAAACACCTCCACCAAAGATCGCAGAGGAATGCATAAGTGACCTCAGATCGTCCAGACAAGTTCAAGCAGGCAATGTCAAGAGTGTAACTCTTACAACAAGATCTGGCCTACGTGCCAGGCCAATTGCTAGGATGGTGTTTTTGTCCTTTGCTATGGCAGTCCACCATCGTTCATACCCACATGTATAAGGCACAGGAATAAAAGATGAAAGGTAAAACAGCCACATAGAAGAGCAAATCTGCCTCGGCATTTAGACTCTAAAATGTGGTCCGGCATCACCCACAATGACAGGCCAGCCCACAATTCTAGTGCAAAACCCAAAAATTTTCCACACTGTTTTTTCCAGGACTCAGGCGTCTTGTCCACATGCTCAGTTCAGTTCAGTTCAGATCAGTCGCTCAGTCGTGTCCGACTCTTTGCGAACCTGTGGACGGCAGCATGCAGTCGTATCCATGAACTGTCCATCACCAACTCCCGAAGCTTGCTCAAACTCATGTCCATCGAGTCGGTAATGCTATCCAGCCATCTCATCCTCTGTCATCCCCTTCTCCTCCAACCTTCAATCTTTCCCAGTTCTTTCCTTGGAAGAACTTTTCTAAGGAGTCTGTTCTTTGTATCAGGTGGCCAAAGTATTGGAGCTTCAGCTTCAGCATCAGTCCTTCCAATGAATGTTCAGGGTTAATTTCCTTTATGAAGGACTGGTTGGATCTCCTTGCTGTCCAAGGGACTCTCAAGAGTCTTCTCCAACACCACAGTTCAAAAGCATCAATTCTTCAGTGCTCAGCTTTCTTTATAGTCCAACTCTCACATCTGTACATGACTACTGGAAAAACCATAGCTTTGACTAGATGGACCTTTGTCAGCAAAGTAATGTCTCTGCTTTTTAATATGCTGTCTAGGTTGGTCATAGTTTTTCTTCCAAGAAGCAAACATCTTTCAATTTCATGGCTGCAGTCACCATCTGCAGTGATTTTGGAACACAAGAAAATAAAGTCTGTCATTGTTTCCATTGTTTCCCAATCTATTTGCCATGGTGGAACTGGATGCCATGATCTTTGTTTTTTTAATATTGAACCTTAAGCCAGCTTTTTCACTCTCCTCTTTTACTTTCTTCAAAGGCTTTTAGTTACTCTTCACTTTCTGCCATAAGGGTGGTGTCATCTGCATATCTGAGGTTATTGATATTTCTCCTGGCAATCTTGATTCCAGCTTGTGTTTCATCCAGCCCAACATTTCACATGATGTACTCTGCATTTAAGTTAAATAAGCAAGGGCACAATATACAGCCTTGATGTAATCCTTTCCAATTTGGAACCAGTCTGTAGTTCCATGTCTGGTTCTAACTGTTGCTTCTTGACCTGCATACAGATTTCTCAGGAGGCAGGTCAGGTGATCTGGTATTCCCATCTCTTGAGGAATTTTCCACAGTTTGTTGTGATCCACACAGTCAAAGACTTTGGTATAGTCAATAAGGCAGAAGTAGATGTTTTTCTGGAACTCTTTTGTTTTTTGATGATCCAACAGATATAGGCAATTTGACCTCTGACTCCTCTGCCTTTCTAAAACCAGCTTGAACATCTGGAATTTCATGGTTCACGTACTGTTGAAGCCTGGCTTGGAGAATTTTGAGCATTACTTTGCTAGTGTGTGAGATGAGTGCAATTGTGTGGTAGTCTGAACATTCTTTGACATTGCCTTTCTTTGGGATTGGAATGAAAACTGACCTTTTCCAGTCCTGTGGCCACTGCTGAGTTTTCCAAATTTGCTGGCATATTGAGGGCAGCACTTTCACAGCATCATCTTTTAGGATTTGAAATAGCTCAACTGGAATTCCATCCAGTTGCTCACCATTCCATCCACATGCTCACCCAGGACAATATATCAGACACAAGCAGCAAGTTACAGAGTTTCACTGCTTGCTGCTTGGGTCTGATATGTTGTCCCAGATGTGGACAAGATGACTAAGGAAAGAGGGTTGACCAGCTGTCGTCAGGAGGTACCTCCACTTGCATCTCCCTTCCCTTCTGCATCCTTGCCAGCTCTTGAGAGCAAGAATCACCATTGACTCAGACGCTGCCTTGCCTTTGAGGAGCCTCAAGTTGTGAGAAGGACAGATGAAAAGATGAAACACACCTAAATAGAGGAGCAAGAAGTCTGGAGACCCAAAAGAAGAAAAGATCAGTAAGGGAAACACAGAAAAGCCTCATGGAGGGGACAGTTTGTTCCCTGGATATAGAAGATCAGTATGGGTTTCTGCAGGCAGAGAATTTCCCTCTGTCCCTTTCCTCTGCCCCCTTCCGTCCTTCACTGTCTGGATGCCTCCAGGTCTGCCTGATGGACGGTGGCCGTGACCTTCTCAATAACTTTCTGCAAAGGTGTCAGTGCCAGGCTAGCCCCATCAGGCGCACCCAAAGCCCTGGATGCCCCTCTCCACATATAAGACTGTGTTCAGTCCCTCCGCTGTTCCAGGAGCCAGGCCTCCCTCCCGCCCCCTGGCTCTTCAGCAGTTTCACACAATTACAGCACCACCCTCATCCCCACTGTGGCCCTGGACTCTGGGAACCAGTGCCCACGCAGGCCACAGGAGACACAGCGGAGAGGGAACATGGAGAGCCCAGGCTGCCCCTACTGTCCAAAGGAAGACGCATCCCTGGGCAGGGCAGGCGGATGGAGGCAGGCATAGCTGACATTTATACAGGGGTTTCTGAATTTCAGGGCTTCACTGTCTCAAAGCCTTAGAAGAACTCCATGAGACAGCCGCATTTTTTCTTCCCATTTTACCAGGCAGAAACCTCAGCTCAAAGGGACCACATGAATTCCCAAAGAGGTCACACAGTGACCACATGTCTGAATCTGTATTTGACTTTGGCGCCATGTGGTTTCAGGGCACACAGTGAGGAAGAGAGGCTGATTGGGCTCATTCATTCAGCACATTTGCACTGAGCATCCCCTCCTTGCTGGGGGAGCTGGGGAACAGACATGTCTCATCCTTGCCACACCCCCAGGAGTTGGGGTGAGCAGGAGGACAAGATTCCAACAAGGAGACCAGCTGCTTCAGAGACAGTCTTCAAAAGTGGCCCCTGTCACCAACTTTGCATGAGGTAGGAAGATTCTCGTGTGGGCTGCAGAGCCTGGAAGCCTGGCTCCAAACCCCAGATCCACCTCTGTTGACCTTCGGTAAGTGCCGGGCTGGTTTGCTCCTCTGCGAGGTGAGGAGAGTAAGGTGCGCCCTCTCCTGGGGGTGGCAGGAGGGCTGGCCTCATTAACAGAGACACGAGCAAGCCCAGCGGCTGGCACAGCTGCTCGTTCAACATCAGCTGCCGCTGTGACAGGAAGAGCCATTCTGATGCGGCCGCTGTCGCGATGGTGACATTGTGTACATACTCTGTGCTGCATGTGCCTGTGACAATGATGTCAGGGTCTGCCCGTGCTGGGAAGGCGGAGGACACGCATGAAGCATCCATCCTGGGGCTGCTGGAGCTTCCCTGATGGTCCAGAGGTTAAGAAGCCACCTTCCAATGCAGGGGACACAGGTTCGATCCCCGCTTGGGGAACTATGATCACACATGACTCAGGGCAGCTGGCGAAGCCTGCGCACCACAACCAAGAACTCGCACAGCCAAAATTTAATAAATAAAATCATCCAACCACTGTCAAAATGCCTATTTAAAAAGGGAGCACTGCTGCCTCTTCTACAAGCATGTCCTCACATCCAGACCCCCCCACACCCATTCCAGATTTTACACCCTGATCACCCCTCTGGTTCCAGTGATGCCACGGCTCCCGGGTCTGCAGGAGAGGCCCGGGGCAGCCCTGGGCCTGCTCAGACACTTGTGTGCTCTTGGAAACCCAAGTCCTGACCACGGCCAAAGGGCACCACCCCAGAGTCTGGGTGGGAAGGTCCCAGCCCCACGTGGCCAGCATCTTCAGACCAAGACTCGACCTTCCCCAGCAGGCTGTCTGTCACCTCCCAAATCCACTTGACCTCTGGACCAAATGGCTTTCCTCAGCCTGCTTCTCCATATGGCAGCCTCTCTCTGAGAATCGGGAAAGACTCTCCAGAGGAAATGACCTAACAGATCCAGAGAATTTCTCCTCAGGGAGATGGGGGTCCCTCTAGAGTGTAACTCCATTTTCCAGCAAAAGACCCCAAGGTGCATCGCTGATAACACAGCAGCTCAATGACTGAAGCCTGTTCTTAGATGATGGTCATACGCCCGAGACTGCCCCCTCTCAACAGAAGGCCACGAGTGGGCCCAGAATGCAGGGACATCTCTGAGACAGGTGGTCACATTGCATAACCCAGTCACAGAAAGGCCCAGCAAAGGGACCCTCTGTACCTGGTGTGGCTAAACTCCAGCCCACCCCACAGTCAGTAGGCTTTCTGGAAAGCGGTGGCTCTGGGCTACATGCAAAGCAACATTTCACCTGGTGCTGCTGAAGGCTGCATCTTCCCACCAGTGCATACACCACCCTTTATTTAATTCAACTGGGCCCCAACCTACCAGATGGCCAATTAACAAGGTAGTGTTGGAAAAGCAGGTTGTTTCCTTAGTTGGACATTGTGGCAGCCCCTCTGTCCTTGCTTTCACCATCTTCCTATTTCTACGAAAACTTTGTTCTCACCTCGCCAGAATGCCAAGACAGGCCAACACCTGCTGGGCAGAAGAGACGGTTCCTATAGAGTGGCCTGAGGGACAGAAAGAGGTTGTTTGAGGCACAGGCTTCTCTCCAGGGACCAAGGATGAAAAGCAGCCACAAGCAAGAGGCTCTTGGGCCTTGACTTTGTCTCTTGACTCTCAGGCCGAGGGATGTGCTATATGGGACATAGGTCCTGTATGAGGCAACCACAGCGGCCAGCTCAGCTGACCTCCCTTGGTGGAGGTCACTCAGAAAACACGCCTGCCTTCCAGCCTCCCCACAGCCAGGAAGGCAGGCCCTGAGCAGAGCATGAGCTGGACCCCAGGAAGGGGCCGCTGTGTGGAGCTGAAGGGTTTATCTCTTTTGAAGCATCCAGGAGTGACCTGTTAGAAGCTGTTCCATCTGTCAATTACAGGCACAAGCTTTCCAGAGGAGAAGAACAGAGTTTAGGGGGTGTGCTTTTCAAACAGAAGATAGTAATGATCAAACAGAAGATAGTAATGATGCAGATTCATGTTTCAGCAAGTAGGGGCTGAGGGCAGTTGGCAAAAGCTCTGTCCATGTGCCCTCAGCCCCCTCTCTTTGCCCCTTCTTCTCACTCTGCCCCCGACTCTGCTCTCAGTGAGCAGTAGGAAATACCCAGGCCAACAACCTGATCACCAGCATAAATCAAGCACTTTCTCAGAGTGCAAGGGTGGGAATAGACAGAGTGAACATTTCCTCCCCATCTATGCCCTTCTACATCCCCTGACACTGAGCCATTTACCATCACCAAAGCACCACAGGAAACTTCTAAATGAGGAGAAAAGAGGTAAAACGCCTACAGGACCCAGGAAGTTCACCCAAACGCGTGATGCCAGCCAGGTGTAGGAAGTACTACAGTGCAAATCCAGCTCAATGGGGACCTCCCCTCACTGCAGGGATGGGAGAGGATACAGAGCCGGGGGGACCATGACAACCTGCAGGGCATGGCCTCGCCTGAAAGGAGCAGCCTGCTCGGCACCCTGATCGTGATCACGTGGGAACCTCTGATTGTTTTCAAGAGAAGCCAGAAGTCTGGGGTTTTATGTGCAGACTTCTGATTTTTAAAGGTGGGCACCTAATTTCAGGGTTTGGTAAAGCAAAGCACGGGGAAAGAAAGAAAGAAAGGGAAAGAGAGAGAAGGAGAGAGAAAGAACGAAAGGAAAGAAGGGAGGGAGGGAAAGAAAGGCTGAGAGAAAGAGAGAGGGAGAGAGAGAGAGAGAGAGAAGGAAGGAGAGAGAGAGTGGGGGAGGGAAAGAAAGGGAGAGAGGAAGGAAGAGAGGGAAAGAGAGAGAGGGAGGGAGGAGAGAGAAAGGAAGAAGCAAGGAATGATGAAGGAAGAAAGGAAGTCTTCAATCTGAAGACAGCCACACCTGGGGTGTCTGTTGGCAACCTCTGTACTCCCCAGTAAGGGAAATCCAACCAGAAAGGGATCCTGGGCCGAAACCCTAGTGTAGGCTCTGATTCAGGGATCTGCCCTCCTGGGTATTGGCCTGCCCAGCCCCCACCTCTAGTCTATGGGTGATGCTGGGACTTGATCTTGGAGAACAATAGGGAGACCAGGGAGAGAGGGCCTTGTCCAGTTCAGGCACCTCACTGCGGGCACACTCAATGCAGTGACCTCTGTGGACGGTTGGGGTGGGGAGACCCGGGGGGGACCACCCACAGCAAGGAGAAGGAGGAAGGTGTGAGTTCCCTGCTCCACAGACTTGCTGTCACCCTGATTGGAAAAGGTTATTTGAACGAATTAAATTCCACAAAAAAAGTTCTGTTTCCCTTCAAGGCAGCACCTATTTCCAAGTGTCTGTGATTGACATGACTCTTAATGTGCATTTTTAAACGAGACCATTTTGTGTGCAAATATTGCAGGAAAAAGAATTCCTTGGTCCACCGATCCTGAGGCTCCTCTCCTGGTGAGACGCTCAGAGATGAAATTGCCCTTGAATGTTATCCTATTCTTCTATTATTTTTATCTTAGGTTCCAGACCACAAATGAGACGCATTGGGAAAATAAGATTCTGTGGCCACTTGTGGGAACCTGCGGAAGGTGCTTCCATCCTGGTTGATCCAGTGTCCTTCCTCCGGGCCCCATCAAACTGACCTGACCACAGCTAAGGTAGAAGAGGACCAGTTCTGTCACCAGGGGACCCCAGGCTCCAACTTTGGGTCTCTTTCCTCCAGCTGTGGAACAGAGTCTGCCACCTATGCAATGCTTAGGGTCCCTTATTCAGAAGGGCTTAAGATTCTGCTCTTGAAATTCTTAATTTTGTAAAAAGGGCCCACGAGTTTTCATCTGACCCTGGTCCCCACAAATCATGTAGCTAGACCTGCCCTGAAGGGCGCACGCCCTCATGGTTGCCCAGCCCTCAGCTCTTGAGGGAATTCCCTGCTCCAGAAGGTGAAGGCACACTGACTCTGAACTGGGGACACCTTCACAGCCAGGGAAGCCTCACCTAAAGCTGTTAGTCTGGTGTTGTGTGATGCGCCCAGGAGTCTGCAGGGAGGGAGACAGGTGCTCACCAGTGAAAAGACACACCACTGGAAAAGCAGCATCCCCGTGGGCTTCCTGGAGGAGGTGGCTCAGAGCTGGAGCTGAATTGGATGGATAGGCAGGGTCTGGAGGAGCCATGGGGATGGAAGGTGGGGTATATGAAGCACAGGAAGAAGTGAGATCAGCAGGAAGGGGGGCCTGCGATGGGGGAGGAGGGTGTCTAGGAACCCCTTTCCCTGGCCACCCCAGCCACTGAGCTGTGACCGGACTCATCCTCCCAGGGTCACAGCACCTGCCACCCCCCAAGCGCCCCCAGCCGCTCATCTCTCAGCACAAAGGGCTGCTCCACTTCTCCTTGCAGGCCGGGTGAGAGGCAGTCAGGGAACAATGCTATCTGTGCGTGGTGGCGCCCAAAATACGACTGTCATTTATTTCGTTATATGAAATTAGAGCACGCCTTGTAGCCATAATGAATCATTTCCTTCCTGCCTCGGCCACGGTGTCAGGCAGGAGCTCGGCATCCCCCATTCAGGGCCTTTCACTTCATCCCCGGCTAATAATAACCCACCCGGGTGAGCACACATCTTCCCCAGACAATGGAGGGCCTGGACAGGCATCATGGGCAGGACTGCAGTGCCCGTGGGGGGAGGAGGAAAGACCAGGGTAGGGGTATCTCGGCAGGAGGAAGACAGTGCCCGTGGGGAGGGGAGGGACAACACCAGGGCGGAGGCGCCAGTAGGAACCGGGGCTCCCCAGGCCCCTTTCCAGTGGCTCCACCTGATGGGGGCAGGAAACAGAGCCCACTCATAGGCTGCCCTTCCACTGGCACTTTTTTCGGTCGGCGCCCAGGTGCAGCTCAGAAGCCTCCTTCCTGAGGAAGCCGTAGCCTGATCCCCCATCACCCCTAGTGTCCACATTCCCATTCAAGGGTGAGCTTCCGAGACACTGATTGTTTCCACAGCCTCGTTCCAGCCCCGCCCAGGCCTGGAGCTGCCAGGAGCTGGCCTCTCCTCTGTCATCTCACTTTCCACATCCCAAGGTCGGCTCAGCATTGGCAGATAGATGCTCAGTACCTGAGCGTGTCCTGTTGGGGCCAAACCTCCAGATGTATCCACTGGGACTGGGACTGGGACTGGGAGCCACATCTCATCCTGGGCAGGGAAGCGAGGCCCAGACCCTGCGCCCTAGAATCTCCTCCTCAAGGACAAGGCAAGGTCAGCCAAGGGGAAACTGTCCTCCCAGACCCTGTGATTACTCTTTGTCTCTTCCACTAATTGTAACTCATAAGGTCTTTCAATCACTGTATCTGCAGAAATAGGCTTACACCAAGTTTGTTGAATAAATGAATGAAGGCCAATGGCCATGTGCTAGATGACATAGAACAAATCCCCAAGGGAGAGTGATCAGGGACGGGAGACTGCCCGCTGATTCCAGAGGAGCTAGAAAGACACAAGTAGATTGGCTAGGACCTCAAGGCCCAAGAAACAGCATAGTAGTCAGTTCCCTTGGTTTTCTTTTTGCTTCATATATGCTAGACTTGGGATAGAACAGAAGTCTGGAAACTACAATAGGCACAGTCAAAAGAAAGTCCCAATGAAAGTCTGATCTCTCTGGCCAAGGGACAAGGAAAGAGGCAGCCTAGCAAGAAAGAAAACTTTTAGGCAATAGCCAACCACTCTACTATGTCCACTCTACTCTAATCTGCCTGCCATGCAGGAGACCCTGATTGGATTCCTGGGTCGGGAAGATCCACTGGAGAAGGGATAGATTACCCAATCCAGTATTCTTGGGTTTCCCTTGTGGCTCAGCTGATAAAGAATCCACCTGCAAGGTAGGAGACCTGGGTTCGATCCCTGGGTTGGGAAGATCCCCTGGAGAAGCTAAGGGCTACCCACTCCAGTATTCTGGCCTGGAGAATCCCAACAGTGTCTGTGGAGACAATGGAGAGCCTGTACTTCACCTTCCTCTTGGCAGTAACAAAACACCCCTCCCATTCCTGATGGAGTTTAAAACAGGCCTGGTGGAGAATCAAGACTTCCATGATTGCCCAGTTAACAAGGCCAGCCCATCACTCTGTCAGTGGAGTCCACAGGGAGAGCCAGTTCACCTACCCACACCCAAAAGTAGTAAGGATCGTATTTCCTCCATAGACAACAGCATGGGAAACCTGGAAGTAGACTATATTTCTATCAGATAAAAGTGACTTCAGAGCAAAGGAAATTATCAAAGACAGAGACATTTCATAATAATAAAAATGTTAATTCACCAAGAAGACATATCAATCCTAAATGGGTATGCACCAAACAGACATGCAAAATATGTTAGTTTTGAGCTCAAAACTAACGGGCATCATCCCCCTCCCCCTCTCCAACAGTGTCAGAGAAAACCATCTAAAACAAAAAGTCTAAGTAAAATCCAGAATCTCCTAAGATAATGCAAACTCCCAGGTCTCAATAAAAAAATCATCATACCACAAAAAAGAAAGATCTCAAACTGAACTTTAAAAGACAACCAGATACATGGGAATAGAATCTGGAAGAGAGTGGACATATGTATATGTATAACTGATTCAGTTTGCTATATAGCAGAAACTAACACAACATTGTAAATCAACTATACCCCAATAAAAATTAATTTAAAAAAGAAAATGTTGTACAAAAAATAAATTAATTAAAAGACAATCAAATGCCAACAGCAACATGAAAAAAATGTTAGAATTATCTAATGAAGATTTTAAAGCAGCCATCACTTAAAATGCTTCAATGACCAGTTAATTACAGACCACTTAGAAACAAATGAGGGGGGAAAGAGTCTCAACAAATAAACAGAAGATATAAAGGAGAACCAAAGGGAAATTTTAGGACTGAAAAATACAGTAACCTAAAAAAAAAAAAAAAAAAAAGTTCAGTAGTTGGGCTTAAGAGCAGAATGGAGGAGAAAGAGGAAATAATTAGTGACCTGGAAGGAAAATAGGCATTACCCAGTCTGAACAACAGAGAGAAAAATATGCTGAAAAAAAATAGTAGAGGCTCAGGTTCTCATGGGATTATAACAAAAGACCTAACATTAATTTCATCAGACTCCTAGGAGAGGAGAAAGAGGACAGGACTGAAAAGTATTCAAAGAAAGAATGGTTGAAAACTTCCCAGATTTGACAAAAGACATAAACCTACAGATTCTAGGAGCTAAGTTTACCCAAACAGTATAAATTTTTTAAAAACCTATATAAGACACACTATCAATAAACTCCTGAAAACTAAAAACAAACAAAAAATCTTGAAAATAGCCAGAGAAAAATGATATGTCAACACTGGGAGAAGGCAATGAGAATAACAGTAGATTTCTCATCAGAAATTATGGAGGCCAGGGGAAATAAAACAATATTCTTTGCGTGCTGGGGAAAAAAGACTGTGTGCCCCAAATTTTATACCCAACAAAATTGCCCTTCACTAATTAAAGGGAAATCAAGACATTTTCCAGCGAAAGTAAACTAAGAGAAATTGTCCCTTGCAGACCTACCCTAAAAGAAAGGCTGAAGAAATTTCTGTAAACAGAAAAGATTCTATTAAAAAAAAAGAAAGAAAGAAAAGAAAACTTGAAACAGAGGAAGAGGAGAGAATACAATTAACAAAAATATGGGTAAATATTATGCAATAGGTTTCCCTTCTTTTGAGTTTTCCAAACATGTTTGATGATCAAGGCAAAAACTACAGTTTTTACACTGCTTGAAGTAATTCTAAATGTATGTGGTGGAAAAATTTTAAACAATATTATAAATGGAGAAGATAAAGGTTAAAGGGAGGTAATGTTTTTATACTTTATTCAAACTCATGAAATGATGATACCAGTAGATGCTGATAAGCTATATATAAAGAATGCAATGCCTAGAGCAACCACTTAAAAAGTAACACAAAGAGATACACTCAAAAGCACCACAGATAAATCAAAGCAGGACTTTTTAAGGCTCCACAGGCATATGGGAAAAAGAAAACAAAGAAAGAAACCACAGAAAACAAATGAATGACAACAGAATTAACCTCTAATGTACCAACAGCTATATTAAGTGTAAATGGTCTAAGCATACCAATTAAGAGAGGTGGCAGAAATGAATTAAAAAACATGACCTTCCATACATCTCACCGTCTCCTACCATATGTAAAAGGGATAGCCAACAAGAATTTGCTGAATGGCTCAGGAAACTCAAACAGGGGCTCTGAATCAACCTAGAGGGATGGGATGGGGAGGGAGATGGGAGGGAGGTTCAAAGGGCAGGGGATATATGTATACCTATGGCTGATTCAGTTGAGGTTTGACAGAATACAACAAAATTCTGTAAAGCAATTATCCTTTAATTAAAAAATAAATAAATTATTTTTAAAAAGAAGAAAAGAAAAAAAAAAACATGACCTAGTGACATATTGTCAACAAAAATCTCATTTCAAATACAACAATATAGGCAGGTTGAAAGCAAAAGGATGGAAAAGATATATGCAAATGTTAAATAAATAAAAGGAATGTTTGCATTAATATCAGATAAAATGGACTTCAAAGAAAATTACCATAGATAGAAAAGGATAATACATAATGTTAAAAGGATCAGTCCATCAAGAATATGTTTGCATTCTTATATTCATTACTCTTGTATACTTGTACATACGCTTAGAATGTGTGTATATCCTAAATGCGTTCATACCAAACGAAAGAGCTACAAAATATAAGAAGTAAAAACTGACAGGACTGAAAAGAGAAAGAGATAAATCCACAATTATAGTTGAGAACTTGAAGTCCCTTCTGTCAAAAACTAGACAGAAAACCAACAAGGATATGGAAGAACTCAACACCATCAACCAAGAATTAACTGACATTTATAGAACAATTCACACAACAGCAGTAGGAAGCGTATTTTTTTCAAGTGTCCATGGAACACATACAAAAATATACTATATCCTAGGCCATAAAATAAATCTCAACAAACTTGAAGGAATTTAAGTCATATAGAGTATGCTCTTCAACCACAATAAAACCAAATGGAAATCAATAATGGAAAGATAACAAAATTTTCCAGACACTTGGAAACTAAACAACACACTTATAAATAACCTATGGATTATGAAAAATCTCAATGGAAACTTTTTAATGAAACAAAATGAGAATACAGAAATCAGAAGTTACAGGACACAGCTAAAGCAGTGCTGAGAGGGAAATGTATACTACTAAATGCATACAGAAAGGAAAGAGGAAAGGTCTCAAATAAATAGTCTAAGCTGCCACTGATAAAAGAAGAGCAGAATAAACTCAAAGAAAAAGACAGATGAAAGCTAATAATAAAGATAAGAATGTAAACAAATGAAATTAAAAACAATAGAGAAGATCAATGAAACAAAGAGATCAAACAAACAAAAAAGATCAATAAAACTGACAAATCTCTGGCAAACTGACAAAAATGAAAAACTAGAAAAACACAAATTGTCCTGATGGGAATAAAACAGAAGATACCAACACAAACTCTGCACATATAAAAATGATGGTAAGGAACTCTGGAAACAACTCTACACCGGTAACTTTGACAACTGAAACAAAACTGGTTGATTCTTCAAAAAACACAGGATTCACCCAATGTGAAAACAAGAGTGTGAATAGTCTTATAATGATTAACAAATCTGAATTTGAGATTTTAAATATCCAAAAAGGAAATCTCTAGGCCTAGATGGTGTTACTGATGGATTCTCTCAAATGTTTAAAGAAAAATTAATGCTATTCTATAGGATTTCTTCCAGGAAAAAAAAAAAGAAGGAAACACTTCCCAGTTCATATTATTAAGCTTGTATTACTCTGCTACCAAAATCAAACACTGTGAAAGAAAGAAGAGAGAGAGGAAGAGAAGAAGGGAGGGAGGGAAGAAGGGGAGGAGGGAGGAAGGATAACCAAATGGGATATGTTCCATGGATGCAAAGCTGGTTCAGTATTAACAGCTAAAAAAATAAAAATTATATGATGATATGATGTTGACAGAATATTTTGATAAAATATCTCAGAAAATTGGTAATAGTGGGGAACTTACTCTATTTGATACAGGGAATCTACAACAACCTACAGCTAACATTACACTTAATGATAAAAGACAATATTTTCCCCAGGGATCTGGAACAAGGCAAGGTGTCACGCTCACTACTCTTATTTAACATACTGGTGAAAGTTTTAGCTAGTGCAATAATGAAATAAAAAGGGAAATAAAAGGCATGCAAATCAGAAGAGAAAAAACAAAACTATTTCTGTTTGTAGATGATATGATTACCTATGTAGAAATCTGTAAAAAGTCTCTTAGAAATAACAAATGAATTCAGCTAGGTTGCAAGGTAAAAGATAAATATATAAAAATCAATTATATTTCTATAAATTAGCAATACATGCATGAACACAAAAATTTTGTAATATAATGCATTAATAATTTCTCAGAAAAAATATTAAGATATAAATCTAACAAAACTTGTATAAGCATTGTGCAGACAACTACACAATGCTGATGAAAGAAATCAAAGAAGATCTAAATAATTGTTCATAGACTAGAAGACCCAACAAAGAGATAGATTCTCCTCAAACTGATACACAGGTTTAATACAATTTCTATCAAAATTCCATAAAGACATACACAAACACACACACAACAGTATTCTAAAATTTATTTCAAAAACAAAGGACCTAGCATAGCAAAAACAATTTTAGGAAAAGAGGAATAAAGTAGAAGGAATTGGTTTACCCAAGTTCAAGACTTACCCTATAGCTACAGTGATCAAGACTGTGTATTGGCAGAGAGATAAAATTGCATATCAATAGAATAGGATAGAGAACCCAAAAGTAACCGACAAAAATATGCCCAGCAAATTTTTATTGCAGTATAATTGATGTATAATTTTACATAAGTTACAGGTGTACAATAGTCACAATTTTAAAGGTTACACTTCATTTATAATTATTATAAAATGTTGGCTATATTCCCTGCGTTGTACAATATTTCATTGTAGCTTACCTTATACACAGTATTTTGAAACTCTTAATCTCTTACCCCAGAGTCCCTCCCCCTTCCCTCTTCCCACTGGTAACCACAAATTTGTTCTCTATAACTGTAAGTGTGTTTCTTTTTTGTCATATTCACTAGTTTGTTGTATTTTTTAGATTCCACATATAAGTGATAAGATACAGTATTTGTCTCTGTCTGACTTATTTCATTAAGCATAATACTTTCCGAGTCCATCCATGTTGTTGCAAATGGCAAAATGTCATTCTTTTTATGGCTGAGTAGTATTGTGCGTGTGTGTGTGTGTGTGTCCATCTTTTTTATCCATTCATCTGTTGATGGGCACTTAGGCTGCTTCCATATCTCATATATCCAGCTGACTTTTTACAAAGGTACAAAAGCAATCTAATGAAAGAAAGATACTGGTTTTTAACCAATGGTTCTGGAGCAATTGGACATCCACAGGCAAAAACAAACAAAAGAACATTGATAAGAAGTTTAACACTTTACAAAATAATTAACTCAAATTGATCACAGACTAAAACGTAAAACTACAAAACTTTTAGTAAATAGCATGTGAGAAAAATCTTTAGAATCTAGAGCTAGGCAAAGAGTCCTTGACAGGAGAAACAATAGGAAGAGCACTAGTCATAAAAGAAAAAGCTAATAAAGTATATTTAATCAAAATTCAAAACTTTTGCTCTTCAAAAGACCATGTAAAGAAGATGAAAAGACAAGGTCCAGAAAATATTGTATTATCTGACAAAGAACTAAAATCTAGACTATAATGATTAAGAAATTTGAACTTGAGATTTAAAATATCCGTAAAGGAAATCTCCAGGCCTAGATGGTGTTACTGATGGATTCTATCAAATGTTTAAAGAAAACCTAATGCTATTCTATAGGATTTCTTCCAGAAAATAAAGAAAAAGAACTCTCAAAAACTCATCAGTTAAAAAAAAAAAATCAGTTGCATTTTTTAAATGAGCAAAAACCAAAATAAATGTGCATATTCATTTGCTAATCAAATAACAAGGTCTAGTGACACGTCGATAATTTCTTAGTAGAAATGTGTGTGTATGTTCAATCATGTCCAATTCTTTGCAACCCCACGGACTATAGCCCACCAGACTCCTCTGTCCATGGAATTCTCCAGGCAAGAATACTGGAGTGGGTTGCCATTTCCTACTTCATACTAGAAATGAGCACAAATTATATTTTGAGACACCCACAATAGCTATAATGCTACATGGAAATACCTGTTGATTCCATTAGTGACAAAGTCACAGGATATATAAGAAACAGAGCAACAAGAACAAAGCAATCAGCAAAATCAAGTCTGTAGGAAATGGTACAATTTATCTAGTACTTTCAGCAAGTTCTAAGGGAAAAAGAGGAAGAGAAGCTGGGGAGTTAGAGATGGAAAAGATGAGGTATGGGGACCAGTTGCAATAGATGGAACTTATCTGATTCAAATTCCCAAGAAAGCAGTCTAAAAGAAGAAAGAAAGATTTTTAGACAAGTAGGGAATATTGACTGTTCACCGGATGTTTGACAATATGAAGGAATTTTTGTTAAAATGAGATAAAGTTACAGTGCCTCTGCTTTTCTAAGGAGTCCTTGTCTGTTACTGATGCCTTCTGAATTATTGAAGGAAGAAATAACACAGTATCTGAGATTTGCTTCAATAAATCAAGGGACCAAGAAAGGGAAAAACAAATATTGGATAATATCTCTTATATGTGGAATCTAGAGAAACAGTACTGCTGTGTGCTGTGCTTAGTCATTCGGTCATGTCCAACTCTGCAACCCCATGGACTATAGCCCACCAGGCTCCTCTGTCCATGGGGATTCTCCAGGCAGGAATACTGGAGTGGGTTGCCATGCCCTCCTCCAGCGCATCTTCCCAACCCCGGGATCGAACCCAGGTCTTTCACATTGCAGGCGGATTCTTTACCGTCTGAGCCACCAGGACAGATGAACTTATTTGCAGAGCAGAAATAGAGACGTGGATGTAGAGAACGAACTTACGGATACCAAGGCGGGAGGGAGGATGGGATGAACTAGGAAATGGGGGTTAACATACACACACTACTCGTATAAACGAGGTAACTAATGAGAACCTGCTGTATAGCACAGAGAACTCTACTCAACACTTTGTAATGACCTGTATAAAAAAGGATCTAAACGAGAGTGGATATATGCACATGAATAACTGATTCACTTTGCTTACCGGGTAGATGAACACAACATTGTAAAGCAACTATACTCCAACAAAAATTGGTTTTTTTAATAAATGAAGGGACAGGAGGGGGCCGGGAGTTGGATCTGTGGAATGGGTACATGAGGGTTTGTTTTTCTGTTCATGCTACTTCGTATGTCTTTTTAGTTTTGTACAACAAAAAGTCAAAAATAGAGTTGCAATAAACATCACTGTATATGATCCTCTGTTTTTATTTCAGATTATTCCCTTAAGCAGACATCGCCTGAAAGTAGCACTGTGGCGTTCAAGGCTGTGCACAACTTAATGCTTTTGAAATGCACTGGTTGAGTGAATTTGAGGAACATGAAAAGCCAGTCAATAGTAGCCCAGGACCACTCCGCGCAGGGAACCAGGGACTGCTGTCATAGGTGAGGATCGGCCCCCTCTGTCCTGCCTCTCCTCCTTGCCCAGATGTGTCCCTCCTCTATGAAAGAAGCCAAATGTTAGTCAGCTTTCTGCCCCTGGTTTTCACCATTGTTGCAGCCTCCCTGGTCCTTGCACCCATCTGTTGCATTTAGGTCTGTGCACACGGCTCTATTTTAAATGGATAACCAACTAGGAACTACAGCCTAGCACGGGGAACTCTGCCCAGCGTTGGGTGGCAGCCTGGATGGGGGGGAGTCTGGGGGAGAAGGGATACATGTTTATATATATGGCTGAGCTGCTCTGCTGGGGACCACATCATCAAGCTCAGCTATGAAAGAGTGTTGGTTACTCAGTCATGTTTGACACTTTGGGACCCCATGGACTGGGGCCCACCAGGCTCCTCTGAAATTCTCCAAGAAAGAATACTGGAGTGGGTAGCCATTTCCTTCTCCAGGGAATCTCCCCAGTCCAGGGCTAGAATCCGGGTCTACCGCATTGCAGGCAGATTCTCTACCGTCTGAGCCACTATACTGCAATATAAAAAAAAAAAGTTCTAAAAAATCATTTCATCTAGTCTAGTGATTAGACTTGTTTCATCAGGAACCTCTTTTTATACAAGACGCTGTACCAATACACCTGTACTAAATTACTTCACTCATTTTTAATAATGTCCTCAGGATAAACCCTTAGAGAAGCCTGCTGGGTCAGAAGAAATGATACTTTACCCTCCTGGAAATTCCTCCCCCAGGCAGCCAGCAGGGCTGCTGACTCCTTGCCTCTGAGTCCATACCATCAAGTCTACAAATACACACTGACCAATCTGGGGGGTTAAAATAAAGTCACCTCGCTACTAACATTAGCATCTTTTATTACTGGGAGGTTGACTCTTCTAATGTGGTAAACCTTAGGAGCACAGGAGACAGTTTAATTCCTTAGACTCCCAAGGAAACTAAGGTCTAGCATGGATCCTTCCTCTGGAGCCTGGATTTTCTGTTACCAGCCCTTCCACAGCCAAAGCCCACATGTTCCCCGCTGTGATCCCTGCATGGGGCCCCAGCTTCTGTCACAGGAACCGCTGGAGAGGAGGCTCCCCCGGGGCAGTGTCTCTGGGAGTAGAGACCCAGCATCACTGCGGAACTCTGATGAAGACCTCTGACCAGCACCACAACCCTAAAACCTGAGTATCTGCGGCAGCTGGGGCTCTTTCCCAGGAAGCAGTCAAAAACACGGCTTACTGAATGCAGCAATAAGGAAGAAAGAAAAGGGAGGAAGGGAAAGGAATTGCTTAATTAACTGAGCAATAAATTCACTAATGAACAAATGAGTTAATTCACTAACAAAAGAAGAAATGAGTGAGTGGGTTAGTTAATAAATGAAAGTCTATGAGTGAGTTAGGGGACCCGGCAGAGATGGAAGCCTGCCAGCCTGCCCTCTGGTGCAGGCAGCCAGGTTGGAAAAAGAGACAGAAGTGCGTCCCCCCTGGAGGTGCCCAAGGATGCTGACCGATGCGCTCCAGGACCAGAGCACCAAACAGCACCCAGGATGCCGCCAGCACAAAGTATCAGAGTTTTATGTTTTATGCACATTTTTTTTCAAGGAAGTTTCGCACATGTCCCCACTACAAATAAAATGGTTATTTTGGGGCGAGGGGGGAGGAAAGCTTTCAATATCTGAAATAAAATAACAGAAGCTGCTGAGAAAATGAACACTTGCCTTCTGAGTAAGCAGAATGGGTTTTCCAAATTTCCACCAGAGAAGAGCGCGCTGAGCAGGTCGGGACCTGGATCCTTCTTCCCTTCTCTCCTGCCCACTCCCACCTCCACCTTTTTATTTCTTCGTCTTCCTACGAAGGATTAGCACAGGCCAAGAAGAAAGCCACTCGCCACCTCCTAGGGTGCCCAGACCCCTCAACGCAGCAGGCAGGAGGGGAGGCCTGCACCCCCTGGCCAATCCCCACCCAAGGGCCAGAGGAATGATGACATGTTTGGGGTCCCTGGGTAGCACACAAGGACCAAAGTTTGGGGTCTCCACTACCTGTGTCCAAACCCCGACTCCAGCTTCCTGGGGACCCACAGGCACATGGGATGGGATGAGACCCCCGACAGGGACTGGCCAATGGCCACAGGCTGGCAGACGATGCGCCGCTTCAGTCTGCAGCAGCTCTGGGCTACAGCAGACTTCTCTCCATAGCAAACCTGAAACAACTCATTTTTACTGCTTGCTCTTACAAGTTCTTGAAAATGAGTGGTCCAAAACTTGGGCAGGTTTCCTCGAGGGGTTTCTTTGGCTCCTTTGCTCTGCCTTCTAGAATATATCTCCCCCTCCCAGCAAGGCAGTGGGGCCCCTGCACCCGGGGAAAATGAGAATTGCTCAGTCGTGCCTTGCTGCTATTTCAAGTCAGCACCACCCGCCTTGTGTGCATCACTACCTTGTTCTGTGACAAAGAAATGGCCCTGGCTACACCTGCCCCTGTCTCCACCCCAGAGGCCAGCCAGGGCAGCAAAACTGGGGACCACCGCCTCGGTCCCCAGGTCACTCATCACCTCTCAGCCCAGCTGCGCCCACTCTGCGCTCTTCCGCTGCCGCCAGCCCTCCTCCCTTACCTTCAGGGGGACCCGTCCGGCCGTGCGCCTCTTCCTTCCAATGTTACTTCAACTTCTCGTCATAAAACGAAATGATTCCGCTGTTTGCGCTGTTGGCTACATTTATCTTTAAGAGCAAAATGTTGAGTTTAGTTTTAATGATGAAAAAAGCCTTTCAAAGGATAACTCATTGGAACTCATTATGTACCATAAAGGCCACTATTTAAAGATTCAGTAATTCCAGTGATGATTTTTTTAAAGCAGATTTATAGCAGAAAATAGTTAGATTCTTTGACTTCGGTTATAATTTTCCATTCTGTAATTTAATACTCCTTTAGTTTATATTTGCACATTAAAAATATAGCATCTAAAAGTCCATCATTAAATACTTTTAATAAGTGCAATAAATAAGTTTTACAATGTGCATAAATCTAAAAACAAAACCCAACATAAATTGTTAATCTTACACTTTTTCTCATTAATTGCAATACATAAACATATGTTTTATACAAAGATATTTGCTACAAAATAAGTATAATAAATACAGTTTACCACATGTATTAATCTTAATAGTTACAAGCTGTTAATCTTATATATTAGGTAATAATTTGCAATAAATAATTGTTTATTATCTTGATGTTTGCTTGTCTTGGGTTTTAGCAATATGCAATAAAGAAATGCAATTTTGAATAATTTGATTGTAAGACTGCTGGAGAAATACTGTATGTTATAATTAGCTGGGAGACGATTCTGTTCACAAGAAGAACTGTGGAAATGGGGTGAAATAACCAAAGCATAATTTTAGTGAGTCCATAAATAATTTAAGAAAAGTTCAGTTTCAAATAATACATTATTTTGAATACTTAAATGCAAATGCAATTAGTGAAACATGTCACATTCTCTCATGCTTTCATCATTACATATTCAAAGATGGAGAAAGTGGGAAACCTCACAGAAATCGCCCAGTTCCAGGCTGGGATGCAAGCGTGGCTGCCTTTGGTGCAAAGAGCGGACTGCCTGCCCCACCGGCCTGAGGCTGCCATCGCCTGTAATCGCAGTTTCTGGGACAGCTGGCAGGAACCTGCCCAGATGCAGCCCCGCCCAGATCCAGCCTTCCGCGGGCGCTTGCCCCATTCCACAGGAAAACCGCACGCTCATTTTCCAGGGAGGGGCCATCACCTTTACTGAACCTAATGGAAATGGTTCATCGTATATGTAAAAGTAATAATTTGTCATAAATAATTGTTCATTATCTGGGTATTTGCTTGTCTTGGAGTTTAGCAATATGCAATAAAGCAGTGCAATTTTGAGTAATTTGATTGTAAGACTGCTGGGGAAATGAGGTGGATTTGTAATGAGTTGAGGGAGGGTCCTGTGGGTGAGAGACTTCGAGACGCTGTCTCCCAGTGAATGTAAACCAGGGTCCTCGCCGATGACAACATGAGGTCTTTATATATTCGTGACAGAGAGCGAATCAGTTTCCCTTTCTTCCCGTTTAGAGGATACCAGCTCTGGCTGAAGGAAGACTTGATCCCTCAGTGATGCAGAGGGGGCTCAGGCGGTACTCAGGGGTGCTAGGGCTGCAGCTGCAGAAGAAGGCCTTGGCCAAGACCCCCCCAAGGCCCGCGTGCTGGCCAGTTGGCGTCAAAGGCTCACCAGTTGGCCTGCCGCTGCGCCTTGCAGCAGCCACCCCCTGTCACACCCTTGCAGGCACAGAGCTGGAGGGACCCCAGCCACCACGAGACGGTATTGGCCTGGAGCCAGGACCCTGTGAGCTCTACCCTCAGGCCACCCCAAGGTCACTTAACGAAAACGTCCCCCAGCCGAGAAAGGAAAAGAGGGAGGGAAGGAGAGAAGGAAGGAAGGAAGGGATGGAGGGAGGAGGGAAAAGGGAGGGAGAGAGGGAAAGAGGGAGGGAGAGGAGACAGAGAGAGGAAGGAAGAAAGGATGGCGGGAAGAAAGAAAAGAAGGAAGGAGAAAAGACAATCCAGGATCCATTATAACCAGGAACAACTTTTCCCACTGTAGACAATATTAGCATACACACACACACACACACACACACACATGATGCAAAAGACCACATCAAAACACACTAGCAGTGTGTTCATGTCAGTACTTCTTGTGGCTTTAACATCTCCTTCTTCTATGCTCCTGTTACCATGCTCCTGTCCCCGGTACAGCCAGCCTGGCTTCCTCTTTTTACACTCAGCTCCACGGGCTTCCCAGATGGCACCAGTGGTAAAGAACCCGCCTGCAAATGCAGAGGACATAAGAGACATGGGTTCAATCCCTGCATCAGGAGGATCCCCTGGAGGAGGGCATGGCAACCCACTCCAGAATCCCACATGAGTCTGAGCAAACTCCAGGAGATAGTGAAGGACAGGGAAGCCTGGCATGCTGCAGTCTATGAGGTTGCAGAGTTGGACACAACTGAGCGAATAGACAACAACAACGCACACCATGGACAGCTTTCTCGGTCTCACCTGGAAGGTGAGCCCCTGGCATCCTCTGCCCAGGATGGGTGTGGCCCATAGGCTGGGAGGAGGCTGCTCAACAGGGCAACAGATCAGCTCAGTCCCTGGACGTTTCTGTCTAGGGCTGGGCTTCAGGCACACCTGGTTCCAGGTTCCTGGGAGCAAGTTCCACGAGCCTGAGGCTCAAGGGGTTTTTTGAAGACATCACAGACTCCCTGACTTGTCCTCACCTTGGTCCCAGCCAGCAACTCCCACCGCCTTGCCCGGCTCTCTGCTGGACAGGGACAGAAGCCCACCCCACCTCCGCCCAGGCACACCTCTCCAACAAAGCCCCCAATTCTCTGGTGTCTACCCCAGTTTCCCCAACCCCAGCTCTGGATATAAGACCACAGGTCTCAGGATGCAGCTAGCACTGCGAGAGCAAGGACTGGCCCACCCACACCCCATCTCCTATCTCATGACTCTGGAGAGGCCTCCTAGAGTTCCTGAGGGGTCAGCAGAGCCCCATCCCAGCTCCTTGAAGGGAAGGAATTTTAGAACATCCCTGGATAGCCAGGAAATCCTGGCTAATCTGGACTTCTGTTGGAGCGCCTGGCTTGAAATCCGGACCACTCTGATACACCGGAAGATGATGTGACAGCCCCAAAGGGCGAGCCTTGGGCTCCTCTCAAACTTAAGGGGAAGGAAAAGAAGTCTGGAAAAGTCTGCTGTTCAGAGGTAACTGCCTCTAAAACCCAAGATGACGAACACTAAAGAGCGTTCCGGCAGATGGAAACGCGCCTGCCTCCTCGCCTGAAGATGCAAAAAGCAATCCAAGTCCCTGGGCGGCGCAGGGCAACTGCGGAAATCTCGCAGCCAGATGAACCTCATAAATTTCCCCTATGAACAATTGTTTTCATTTCCCTCCCATGCCACTAGATATTATAAGTGGAAAGCAAAACACAAGTAAATATGTTCATTCCACTCTTGTGATCAGTGATAAACGAGAGGCCGCCGAGGCTGACAAAGGTCAGCGGGCCGCGCGGTGGGTCTGCGTGCGGACACTGCCACCCTCCGGCCGCGCGCGGCACTGCACAGGCCCGAGCCGACTCGCCTGCCCGCCCGCTAGAGCCACAAGCGCGGTCTGCAGGCTCACTTCCCATAAATGTTCACTTTGCTCCAGTTAGGGCATCCATACATATGAAGTGCAGAAAAACGAGACAGTACAGAAAATCCCAAATTAAAAATAGACATCATTCATACACCTCTTCCAAATATAACCACTCTTATTAACATTTTGGTATATTTTTCTCCTCTTATTATGTGACCATCCCACTGATAACATACAGAAGATGAACATACAATATAAAACTGTCCATATAATATTCAACCCTGATTTCCCATGTAACATCTCCACTAAAGTAATTTCCATAAATATGGAGTATCTTTTTAAGGGCTGCATAATATTTCGACTTGTGACTGAATTAAAAGTTATTTAATCACCTTCCAATTGTTGTCCGTTTAAAGTATCTCTGATATTTAACTCATTGTAAATAATACTGTGACTGAAATCTTTATGTATAGACCTTTGTTCACATTGTTAAGACTGATCAATAAGGGTGGAATTACTAAGGGAATTCGTTTTTCAAGGTTCTTAATGACGTTATTTTCTAGATGCACAATACCTATGGGAAGAATATTACAGAAAATGATGGGTGAATAAAACAGTGCTCAAGTGAATAATGAAAAAGGTGAACCACTAGCTCCTGGACAGAAGGGCTCTGGACTGTCAACATATCAGTCTTCCCATATCTAATCTTTCAATTGAATGCAAGCCCAATCCAACTTCCATCAAAAGTTTTTTGAGATTTTTGTCACATTGATTGCCAATTTCATCCTATAGTATGAATAAATTAAAAATTTCCAGGAAACATTTTTTAAAGAAAAAAAGGGGAAAGAGAGAGAAATTAGAAGAAAGTTGCTCAGCCAGTTATTAAAATATATTGCAGAAAGCAACTATTTTTTAAAATATTTATTCATTATTTTTTTGGCTGTGTCAGATCTTGGTTGGGGCGTACTGGCTCTTCACTGAGCATGCAGGCTTCTCTCTAGCTGCAGCGCAAGAGCTCGGGAGCATGTGAGCTCTGCAATTTGTGGTGCAGGGGCTTAGTTGCTCCCGGGCCTGTGGGATCTTAGTTCCCCAACCAGGGATCAAACCTTCATCCCCTGGATTAGAAGGCAGATTCTTAACTACTGGACCATCAGGGAAGTCCCACCAATGATTAAAACAGCAAATATGCATATGTTTATGGAGGCATTTATATCAGTGAGGGAAGGATGGATAATTGATAAAGTTATGGGTACATTCTGTCACTCGTTCAAAAAATAAATAAAGCGAGGACCCTACTTCATGTCATATATCAAAATAAATTGTACATGAATTTAAGATTTTAATTTTTAAGTGAAACTACAAAAGTACCATTTATGTAAATTGTAACAGGGAAGCATTTTCTAAGACCAATTCCCAAGGCAGAAAGTAGAAAGAAAAAAAAAATATAGCTAGATTTTAGTTCTGCAAATCTGAAATATTCATAACTGAAAAATGCAATTTTGAAATTTCAAGGTAATCCAAAAACAGGAAAAAAACATTTTTAACATATATAGCAGAGAGAAGGTTAATGCCCCCAAAGTAGAAAGCTTTCTTACAAATGAATAACAAAGACAAATATTTCAACAGAAAAATAACGTATTGAGGACATGAATGGCAATTCACAAATGAATACATACAAAGGACAGAAAAATACATAAAAGCTGCTCAACCTTCTTAGTAATCAAAGACATTACAAATTGAAACAAAAATAAGAGATTATTTTTGCTTCTATATTGGTAAAGATAAAAGCAATGATAATATATGGTGCTTATGGAGGGGGCAAAATGAATTGTTTCAACACCAGTGATGATAGGATAAATTAGGTGACCTTTATGAAGGGTAATTTGGTAATACTATCAAATTCCTTTAAAATGCGTGAGCCAAAGATTCTACTTCCAAAGGAATCAATTATGGATGTGTATAAGGATTTAGCTGTAAGTTGTTCATTGTTGTTGGAAACAAACTGAATGCCCAACAATAGAAGAGTAGAAAATTATATATATTCTCTATACAATATAGTCCTTAAAAATGATGTATAGAAATGTCCCTAATAACTTTTAGGGATGTTCGTAACATACTGCTGCTGCTGCTAAGTCACGTCAGTCGTGTCCGACTCTGTGTGATCCCGTAGACGGCAGCCCACCAGGCTCCCGTCCCTGGGATTCTCCAGGCAAGAACACTGGAGTGGGTTGCCATTTCCTTCTCCAGTGCATGAAAGTGAAGAGTGAAAGTGAAGTCGCTCAGTCGTGTCCGACTCTTAGTGACCCCATGGACTGTAGCTTACCAGGCTCCTCCGTCCATGGGATTTCCCAGGCAAGAGTACTGGAGTGGGGTGCCATTGCCTTCTCCTAACGTACTACTAAGTAATAAAAAGCAAATTACAAATAAGTAACTGTTCTCTACACACATGCAAAAAAACTATGGGGTGTACCTCCAAAAAATAATGGCAATTTGTTTTTTGCATGGATGGCGCTAAGTCTGTGCAGATAATCAATACAGGTAAACAGGTAAACTCCATATGTAGTTACCAAAACTTTTTTCTATTTTATTGAAGTATAGTTGATTTACAAACTTGTGCTAATGTCTGCTGTATAGAAAATACATATATATATATATATATATATATATATTCTCTTCCATATTCTTTTCCATTATGATTTATCACAGGATATTGAATATAGTTCCCTGTGGTAAACAGTGCGACCTTGTTGTTTATCCATCCTATATGCACTAGTTTGCATCTGCTAGTTTGGAATTAGCAGTGCAAAGCAATACTTTCTTATACAGTTCATGTTTCTGTATTTCAACGCTATTTTATTTGTTGATACACATTGGAATCCAAAGTCAGTACATTGTCAACACATTTTATATAGTAATTTACAAAGTGAATGTATTTAATAGTTAATTTCATATATAAGTAATTTTTAATATTTTTGCTGATTGGTATCTTCTCCATTTAATGATTTCTTATCAATTGTTAATGAGAAAAACAGTTTTTAGGGGTTTTCTAGAAAAGTACTGATTTACATTCCTTACCAGCAGTGCATTTGGCTGTTCATTCACTTATTCATCAAATTTTCTCAGAAAACAGACTCGGAGCAAGGCACATTCTAAAAACTGCCAGGCATGAACCTTTAAGGAGTTCCAGGGTCAGGGAGACAACCAAGGAAGGAAGAACTGCTGGGATGAGATTCTGATATGTGCTGAGCAGATATCGGATAAAGAAGGCTGGGTTAAGGAGCTGTCTGAGGGAAGGGTTCGGGAAAGCTGCTCTCAGCAGGAGAGGAATGAAGTGAGTAGCAAGCATTCCTGGCAGAGAGAACAGCGCAAGGTTGAAGGTACAAGAAGGCTTGTATGGAGACTTCCCTGGTGGTCCAGGGGTTAAGTATCTGCCTTGCAATACAGGGATGCGGGTTCGATCCCCCTTGGTGGGGGAACTAAGATCCCACATGCTGCAGAGCATCTAAGGCCATGCATAGAACCTGAAGAGGTCAACAACTAAACAGTCCGTGTGCAGCAACAACAAAAGATCTTGTGTGATGCAACTAAGACCCAACACAGATAAATAAATTTTAAAAAAAGAAAAAAGGATAAAAGAAAAGAAAAGGAAAAAAAAAATAAAAAAAAGAAGAAGCTAGTGTAACTGCAGGAGAGAAATCAAAGGTGAGATGGCAGAAGAGGGGGTCCGAGACATCGAGGGAAAGGATGGGTGGCACCAGCCTGGAGAACCTTCCAGGCCACAGTGAGGGGTATTAATTTTCTTCTGGATGTAATGGGAGTCATTGGAGGTTTGGGGCAGAATGACGTGACCCAGTTTTGTTTGCCCACGATACCACTGGTTCTGGGCTGAGGGTGGTGCACAGCAGGCAAGTTCAGGAGCCAGGAGACCCCAGGCACTGGAGATCCCAGATGCCAGGCCCAGGCTGGAGTGGCCTGGCCTGTGGGAACTGGGCAGCACTGGCCATCACACTTGCTAATTTAGTGAGCAGCCATGAGGGCATCTTGGGGTTGGAATCTGGATGGATTTCTCCTCGGGGCCCCTAGTCACTGAGGATGCTCAGGAAGCCCATTGCTCAGTAGATCTGGACATTCCAGCAAAGAGCGAACATGCTGAGGGGTTGACCACCCTATCCCTCCCCAATCCAGAAACTGGCCTCGAGTCCAACCAAAACATTGACCAGTTGGTAGCTAAACAAAGAAAGGAGAACAGGAATCAAGGAGTCAGAGTTGCCACCTTCCCTTACAGGAGCCTTCATTCCCATCACCACATGGACCAGCACAGAAGGTATGCTTTCCAAAAAGTGTAGATCTGAAGTTTTCCTGCATTCAATGCCCCGTGTTATGGAAGGAGGACTATATGTGATCTTACATTTTTTTTCAGGATTAGGATATTACTAATGGCTTTCTAGGACCTACTTTCTCCCAATGTGAGTCCACTGTGTTTATATGGGGGCAGGAGGAAGAATCTGTGTTTTCCCTACTAAATCATTTTTTAAATCATTATCATCATTTGGATAATAAAAATGAACCCCTCAAAATGTAATTATTCTTGTAAAACTGTTCTAAACCTATGTGTCTTGTAAACCATCAATTACAATGTCTTTGCCTTTCCTGGTGCCATATTTCCATTTCTTTGTGCACTAGGTCCCCAGTTTCTGAAGTAGTCTGTGTCTTTTCTGATCCTTTGGAGCCAGAAAGCACCCTTGGGATGTTGGGGAACAGAGGACCTGGGGGACAGGCCCTGGGGACAGCCCTAGGTTGGTCCTGTGTCCTTCTAGGGCTCAGACACTAGGGTTCACGGCCTCTGTGCAAACACATCAGAGAGGAATTCGTGACTTCCCTCATCCTCGCCTAGAGCTGGCTCTGGCTGCTCTGTATGTATCTAGAGGGCCATACGGTCAGGATAGGGGTAGGCGGATTCTCTCATACCAGGCAGCTTAGGAGTTCAATCAGTGCCCTAATACCCAGAGGCATCACCCGGTTGAGCAGCTATAAGGGCACCATAGCAGGGGGTGCCTGTGTGGTTGCAGATACTGCGACTCCAGTTTGAGGTCCTCTCAGCCACTTCACTGTAATCCATTTGTCTCCAGGGTTTCCCTGCTGGCTCAGACGGTAAAGAATCTGCCTGCAGGGTGGGAGGCCCAGGTTCCATCCCTTGGGTTGGGAAGATCCCCTGGAGGAGGGCAAGGCTACCCACTCCAGTATTCTTGCCTAGAGAATGTGCATGGACAGGGGAGCCTGGAGGGTTACAGTCCATGGGGTCACAAAGAGTCAGACATGACCAAGCAACTAACACACGCACAAGGGATGTGATAAGAGAAGGGCATCCCCCCAGGAGTCCCCAGGCATGGTGCTATCGGAACCTGCTGCCTTGGCGTGGAAAGGTCTCAGGAGCTGACATGCAGAGCCCACCATGGACATCTTAGTATCAGCAGTCTCCGATGTGACCCCGGGATCCCTGCGGTATCACAGCTGGCCAAATGCCATGGTCCAGCCTGGACAGCATCACCACGGCATGAAGTCAGAACCCTTTCCTTTCCACTCTGGCTGCAACAACAAAGGACTCACCTTAGAAGCAGCTGAGCAAGCACACGCAGCATCTGTGAGCATCGCGACCCGCGGCTCGGCCAGCACTCAGTGAGACGCCTGGAACGTGGTAGATGCTGAACAAGTGTTTACTCAATATAGGGAGGCACGGGGGGAGAGTGGAAGGGAAGTGTAGACACAACCCAATGGCTTGTTTCTCTCCCGGTTTCGCGACCAAAGGCAACAGGCATTTCCGGGTCAAGCTCAATGCCGTCATCAATTTCATGCTGAGAGCGCCGGCTGCCAAAGAGTCAATGATGTGGGTGGCTCTCACCTCCGTGACAAATCACAGTCCGAAAGACACTCCCCAAGTGCTGCTGGGGAGGGACTCGGTACAGTCAGAACTGCCCTCGGGGAAGAGCAGAGGCAGGTGGGCTGGAAGTTGAGCACGTGCTACTCACTTGGCCTCAGGGAACCTTGGACCAAGCTGGGTCTCTGCTTCCCCATCTGTGAGATGGCTCTAACTACCAGGCTGGTCCCAAGACTCTAATGACGTAATGAGCACAAAAGCCCCTCGTTAACCGAGGCTAAAGGCATCGCTGTGCCACGTTTGAGAGAAGCCCTGTGCACCTCTGGCCAGAGCAGGAAGGGGGATGAAGGGGTGAGTACCCCACCAGCATCACATCAAGCCCCGATTTTAGCCCATCAGCTCAGGCCCCTCCGCACGGGGACCAGAACTGCCTGGAGGCTGAGTCCCTGCTGAGTGCTCGGGTGTAGGTGGCTCTGCCCCAGAAGGTGGGGAGGGCTTATGGTTGGGTGGGGGGGGCACGGGAAGGCGGCCCCCCAGATAAGGGTCTATGCTCCAAGTTCCTCCTTTCTCCAGTTCAAAAGTCCTCCCCACTGGCTCAGCGTCTGTCTGTCCAGGGTCCTCACCAAGCCATTGAGCCCCCAGCAGCATTGAGGCTGCTCCACCACCACTGGCCATTGACAATAGCATGTCCAGAGGGGCTCCTCAACTCCTTCCATCTCAGAACAGCTAAGGGATGAGAGGGGACACAAATCAGGAAATAGATAAGCACATTTAATAGACATCAAGATAATCTTTTTTCCTTTTTGGTCCAAACTCACAGCGTACAGGATCTTAGTTCCCTGGCCAGGGAGCGAACCTGCGGCCCCTGCAGAGCACGAGGGAAGACCCCATTAAGACAACTGACTCTGTTTTTTTTTTTTAACCCCAACATGGGATTCCTCAGCAGACGCTCAGCCATGCCCTCTCCCCAGGATTAGTGTTGGACGTTCCCACCAGGCTATGTGCTCTGGGAACGGTCTCTGTCCTGCTGCTTCCATGACCAGGGATGCCCCTCTGCTGGAAACGCAGGGGAGAGGCCTGCAGCAACACCGAGCCCATCGGCAGCAAAAGCAGCACCCACCGCCCCCCGCCTGCCCCCACCCCACATACACCCACCGGCAGGAGGGTGCCCCCTGCAGTGACCTTCGCCACAGTCTGGCTCACTAAAGAAACACGACACGTTTTAATCCAGAACGCTCCCCTTCACACTGTTCCATCAAGGGACCCAGGGACAAAACCAGGAAGCTGGGAACTGGCAAGTGTGTCCTGAGAATCCACGGCACCCCAGCCCTCCTCAGGCCTGAGATCATCAGAAAAGGGAAAGAGACGGTTCCAGCCCAGGGAGCTCACAGTGAGCCCGGAGGAAGAAGGCCCATGCAAGGAGGGAACCCTGGAGGAGGTGGCCCACGGGGCATTGCCCCGTGCTGTGGGGCCCCGCAGAGCCCAGCAGAACTGAGCAGGCAGCAGTGGCCCATCCAGGCTGGGCAGTCAGGGCCTTTCTAGAGCAGTGTTTTGGGTCAAAAAGTGGCCTTGGAGGAACACGATTCATTGGACTCCCTGACCTGGGCATGGCTCGTGGCCCAGAGGAGCTGGCTGGGCCCCTCCACGCTGCCCCTTGGGGAAGAGCATGAGAACCACAGGGAAGATCTCATTTTGTGCAAGGCCATGCCTACAGCTTGACACATCTTACTCACGCCTCTGAAAATCAAGCCAGCAGTGAGGGACACGAGGGGCAGCGTGCTGCTCACGGGAAGCCACGGACGGAGGTCACAGGGCATTTTGCTGGGAGGTGACTGCCCTGAATGTCTGGGGTCAGGGGTGGGCTCTGAACAAGAGCCCCTTGTTCATCTCTGTTCTGCCTCACATTGAGCACACCAAGCCCTCTTCCATCTACAACAGAGTGTGCGTGTCCCTCTCTCTGGGACGTTCTTCCTGGTCATCCAGTAGCCATGCATCTGGTTGTAGGCCAACCCCCCTTCCTTGGGGGCATCTCCTCCACCAACCCCAGACCTGGTCTAGTCACCCTGCTTCATAGGAACAGGGCCAAACACTCAACAATTGGCATAAGTGCAATACTTTTAAACATCTAAATTAATGGGGAAAATCTGTGTGAGCAAAATCTCAAATTTTAAAATAAAGATGACCGCACCTCTGCGACTCCCCATAACCCCAGCCCTGACATGTCACACTCACAGTGCCCAAGGCTTTGTCCTGGTTGTGCGCACCACGGCTGTAATTGAGCGTTCACGGGGATGTGTCTCTGAACCCACAAGGACAAGGGCAGAGTACCTCACCAACCCTGGTGTCCCTGGCACCCAGCTGAAAGCTTGGCACGTGTAAAGAGGTACCTGGGCATCCGGGCGCGGACATCACAGGTGGAAAACAGATCTGACAGCTGCATGTGAGCGGTTCCCTACTTAAGATGCCACAACTCAACTGGAGGTCCAACTCCCAGCCCTGGGGGACTTGCCCACTAGACCAGTCAGTGCCAGCCGACAAGCCCCCTCTTCCCACAGGAAGGAGCTAGGTTGGGCTCTGATGAGCATTCCGCTGTCATTTGTGAAATGACACTTTAAGTGCAGCGCCGACGGGATGTAAGAGCTGATGAGACACACAAAACTATTGGGCAGATCCTGAGAAAAATCACCCATTCATCTCTGATAGATCCTGTGACTTTTCCCCACCTTTCTCACAAGGGCCACTGCTGAACAGTGTGGGAGGGTGCGTCCTGCCAGTCTAGGCGCTTGGGTGCCTGAGCTTCCGCCGCTGGGGACCCAGGTTGGATCTGTTCCAAGGCAGTCGCTCCCTGTCCACTTCTCCACAGAGAACATGTCTATTTTGAGGAAGTGTAATTTGAGGCTGGTCGGAATCACAGTGGATAGGTTTGCCTGAAACATGCTAAAATGCAGGCAACCGCTAAATAAAAATCCCCAAATAACCACGCTCTATTTTTGTGCCTTTATAAGTTCTTTGAAAGGAAAGAGAGAAAGAGGTTAAGAAATGCAGCATTTTTCCATTTTCTTACCTGATGTGCCGGTCACAGGAGGAACAGGACGAGTCGGGCGAGAGCAGGCGGGAGTCCCACGTGGGCCTTCGGCTGGCCCACCGGCTGGCCCATCGGCACTCCTGCTCTGCGGGTGGGCCCGGCCCCAGCCCTCCAGATGCACCCGCCTTGTCCCTCTGCTTTGGAGGGGTGGATGTGCTGTTCTATCTCAGAGGATAGAAAGAGGGAGAAGAACCCCAATTTTCAGCATTGGCTCCCCAGCTCCTGGAGAGATGCTCAGCTGGATAGGTGCCAGAGCATCGGCCCCGATGTTAGGAGCCTTGTGCTGCTCCTGGGGACCCAGGCCAAGCCAGAGACCAGCCTGGCCTCATGGCTGAGGAGACAAGGATGAAGGGGGAAAGCAACACGCTGTTTCGATTCTTTGTTTAAAAATTCACCAGCCCTGGCAAAGGGTCAGTCTCTCTTCCAGAAAGGACGTTAGGTGCCGTTTTCCTCCTGGAAGCCCCATAAATCCCCACGTCTCCTCGATATACAATTCAAAAAAGGCCTCAAAATTGCCCCTGCTGTCATGCTAAGCACTGGAAAGTTCTGCTTGACCTTTTATTAACATTTTTCTAAACCAATATGCTTTTTTTTTTTTTTGCTACAAGCACCCTGAGGAATTATGAAAAATACTTTTTTCTGTAGTTTATCCCATATGCACTTAATAGGCTCACAAATATAATACCATTATAAAAAAGAAAAACTGCCAACTCGGCTAAAAAAATTGTCATAACACTAAATTATTATATAAATATAAAAGGAGTGTGTCTGTAAAATATTCACTCAATGAACATCCCAAGGTGATGGTTTTGCTATGTTGTTTTTATTCCTGAGAGATCCATAACGCATTTGGATATGCCACATGTCACCACATGAATCAGACAGTTAATGCATGTGCTTTTTAGAAGCAGGGATGTCTTCCCAATAGAATGTGCTATAAAAAAATGTAGAGATCCGGCTGCTTTGTCTGATAGGCATAATTTAATGTCTTGCTTATAATACTGCATCTTAAGGAAAAATACACAGTGTCCTACATAGTTATTTACAATATATTGCTAAGTCTATGCAAATATGTTTCCCCAAGCCTGGGATTATATAACAAAGGTCAACAATGTTTGAAATATTTTGAAGCATATTCCCAATATGCTTAGTGTATGGTGCTAATGTCCAATATATGCACATATATCTTAATATATTTCCAGATATTTCTGTTCATTGTTCTTGCCATAGATTCCCACAGAATACTATTAGAGGAAGGTTTTCTTCTGAAGAAAGCCAAACACCACCTATCCATCTTGGAAAAAATTTATTAAGGTGGCTAATTATGCAGTCCTTAATATTGCATTAGTATGAAGGTTGCTCAGTGCCCCTGCAGAAGAGAAAAAGATGGGAGCCAATTCAATAATCCTGAAACCAGAGATGTGACATATGTAGAATGAGCACACACCTATGTGATCTTATTTTTCTGTCACAGATTTCCAAATCTGGCAATGACACAGAGGCATCACACCCATGCGCATACACACACACACACACACACACACATGCTTGTGATCTGGTGCACACAAAACAAAGATGACAAGCCACATAGTCTGCCTCTCATTTCTAAATATTGCAAATTCTGGCCTTATTTTTCTGAGCGGAATTTTGTGATCACATGTAAATTTCATTCAGATCACTTTCTTAAGGAAAGAAAGCCTGGTTAGTTGCACAAGAATCGGAGAGGGAGAGCTGTAAAAACCATACCTCCATCAGTTACCTGTTTCATACATAGGAGTGTATGTTTGTGAATCCCAACCTTCCAATTCACCCCACCCTCCCCTTCCCCCTTGGGTCCATACATTTGTTCTGTATGTCTGTGTCACTGTTTCTGCTTTGCAAATAGGTTCACCTAGATTTTTCTAGATTTCACATATATGTGTTAATATGCAACATTTGTTTTTCTGACTTACCTCACTCTGCATGACAATCTCTAGATCCACCTGAGAACATATTGTATAGCACAAGGAACTCTACTCAATGCTCTGAGGTGACCTAAACCAGAGGAAAATCCAAAAAAAGCAGGGATATATGCAGACGTATGGCTGATTCACTTTGCAGTATAGCAGAAAGTAACACAACATTGTAAAGCAACAATACTCCAATAAAAATGTTTTTTAAAAACCATATCTCCAGCATCCAAGCTATGCCCAGAAGAGATCTGTTTGTATCAAAGGTATCTGAGATCTGGGCCCTCAACTCCATTCTCCATTCCAAACATGCTGTTCTCTTACCACTCCCCAATCACTGAGTTGAACCAAATTTTATTTTATTTTGTTTTGTTTTATTTTTTGGCCATCCTGTGTGGCTTATGGGATCTTAGTTGCCCCCATCAGGGATTCAACCCAGGCCACAGCAGTGAAAGCAGTGAGTCCTAACCACTGGACCTCCAGGAAACTTCCTGGACCAAATTTTTAAAATCTACAGTCACCCAGACAACAAAACAAGCAGTTGGTGACTTTAAGAAGTCAATTCTAGGAAAAGATACCCATCCCCAGTGTGTGGACCAAACTGGACTGGTCAGCTGGCTTTTCATATCTGTGCTGCTGTGACAACGTGTAGCTGTCACCAACCTGGGCCACATCATTGCAAAGGTTCACTCTGCCAGCTTCACACCCCGCTGGTCTTCAAGGTCCTCAGAATCCCCAAGGCAAAACCCTTCCAACAATCCACTACTTAAGACCCTACAGGACTTCCCCGGTGGTACAGTAGATAGGAATCTGCCTGCCAGTGTAGGGGGACACGGATTTGATCCCTGGTCTGGGAAGATTCCATATGCTGCAGGGCAATAAGGCCTGTGTGCCTCAACTACTGAGCCTGTGTGCTGTAGCTACTGAAGCCCACACACCTAGAGCCCATGCTCCGCAACAAGAGAAGCCGCCACAATGAGAAGCCACCACAACAAGAAGCCCATGCAATGCAACAAAGAGTAGCCCCCGAAGGCCACAACTAGAGAAAAAGCCCACAGGCAGCAACGAAGACCCAGAGCAACCAAAAGTAAATAATGCATAGTTTTTTTTTAAAAAGGTGCTACATTACCCACTTTCAAGGACTATGAAGTATGTCTAGGTGTCTAGATCAGCACATCTTCTTAGAACCCTTTTCCATATGATCAATCCAGTCAACCACACCACCCACATTACGAGGCCTCTGTAAAGGGCCAAAGCCATGACATCAGCTTTCCTCCAACGAATCCTTTGCCATCTGCCACCATCCGTAGAAATGAGCTACACAGAGTGGCCTTGAATGTGGAGTTCTCACAGGAGCACAGTCCCAGGCACCCAGGGCCGGCTCTTGGGGAGAAGGCACACCCTCCTTTGTCTCCAGAAGGAAGCATCTTTAACAGACGTTGTTCCAGATGACCTTCTCCTTTGACTCTGGCCATGAGATCTCCTGCACTCCAGTGGTCACCCCACATGTATGGGGGAGATGGGGAAACAGGACAACATACATGTATGTGTGTGCCAAGAACCACCCCGAGTCCTGCTAAACCGTACACTGGTCTTATGGGACGTTCCAGAAGATTTTCAGAGAGAGTCTCAAAAAAACCAAGAGAGCTGTGAGCATCTTTGTTCTCCCACTGGAAGCTCAACTGTATATAAGGAAGAGCAAATGTTAAATCATTTAAAGAGAGCTATTTTTCATCGTTTCCAGGACATAAATGTGTTTCAGTACATGTTATTGTAAAATAGTGTTTCTACTTACGTTCTTATACATCTGTTGTGTTTACTCATCCTCTAGTTCTGACTTTTAGAAATAGCAATAAATCTATTTTTTAATCCCCTCTCCTGATGACTGATGATTATTCATCGCTAAAAGGGATGGAGGGAGGTCCATGTGAGGAGTGATCCACCCTCTGGAGTAAGCTCCACTTCCACAAGATAAACAGGGTCCAGGGAGATTCCTCTTCTGTCCTGGGTAGTTTATGCAAACGAAATAAGGAGTCGGTGGCAGCTCAAATAAATATGAATTACCCTCAGGTGGAAACTCCGACCACTTGCTACAGTCAATTTCAGCAAGGAGGAGTCAGTGGTGACATCTACACAAACAATACAATTCATTTTTATACTGCGTTCCTAATACAAAGATCACAAACGGCTTCGTGAAAAGTCAGTCATCCCTGGGCGAAAGTCAACCAGATAGAGGGCGGAGGAAGAGGAGCCTCCACTTCTGGGCCCTGGGAAGAGGGGAGAAGTTGTCAAAACCAGTGCTTAGAGAGTTGTGTAAGCAAGGACAGCACAACCTTGTGTTGCTGTAACAAACAACCCCCAAAGCTCATTAGCTTAACAGGGTTACTCTCTTGCTTTCACAAAACACAGTGAGCTTCTGGGAGACTCCTGGGACAGCTGTCTACATTCCATGGGACTCAGTGGTCCAGGCTGTATTGATCTTGTGGCTCCTACATTTTAACAGAGGGCTTGATGAGCAAAGGAAGTGAGCCATGGGTAGCCATACAAAGGAGCTTCAATGCTTTTGCCTGGCAGCAGCCCTTTGACCAGAATAAGGCATACTCTCTGTATTCACAAGGGAGCTGGGGAATATGGGAGAACAGGAGAGCGTGTTTAGTGAACAGCCCCCTATCTCTGCCAGTGGTGATAAACCATGCCACAGAGAGCCAATCATGGCAGAAGGAAGACAGTTCCCAAGCAGGACACATAATAAAGGACGTTTCAAGCACTTTCCTTAAACACTGTTTTCTCCCTCTGTCTCCAACTCAACTGTGCTTTGTTTAACTGGATTCCTTGGGCTAAGTGGTCAAAGAAATATAATTTCCTCATCTGTAAAATAAGGGTAACCAGTGCCAACCTACCAGGCTACTACTATAAAGATCTAAGACTTTATGTATTTGTAAACCTCACTCGATTGGTGCACACATGTAGGTTAGTAGGAATAACAACCACAGAATTTCAGCATGTTGGGACATGCCTTGGTTCAATGGCTAGAACCGTGACATCCAGAGTGGTCACCAAATGGTGATACCCAACCAGTTCTATCTGATGTCTAGCTGGTTGCTTTTAAAGCCACTTTTGCTTTTATTACCTTTCATTGTCACATCTGCATTAACATCTCTACCGAGGATATACACTTCCCTATTTTCTACACTTCTTTCTTTTTTTTAATTGATTAAATCTTGACTTTATTTATTTTTGACTGTGCTGCTTGGCATATGGGATCTAGTTCCCAAACCAGGGGTCAAACACACATCCTCTGCATTGGAAGCATGGAGTCTTGACCAATGGACCACCAGGGAAGTCCCTACTTCCCTACTTTTTGTATACACAATCCTACCAAGAGTCAGAAGTTTTCTATTTCATGTGCTTGATCCCACAGCAGAATGCCTAGATTATTGGCTAGAGTTTTGTGGGGTTTATAATGAATTCCAAATATGTCCCAGGATATCTAGCAGGTTCTCGGATTTACATTTAGTGCAAAGTTAATCGTGTCAGTTTTCCCACACTGGAAAGTTAATTCTAATGAGTATATTGAAGGCTTGTGGGTCCAGGTGTTTTTCCAAGGGTCTAATACCGACTTTCTTGGGTTGTGGTTAGATATATACTGCAAACTATTCTTCTTAAAAGCTTCTTGACACCTTCTCATCTCTGAGTCACATAAGAAATGACGAATTGCAAATAAAACCAACTTGAGACTTGACAAAAGGAAAAAGATGAAGTGGAATCTCTTTTACCTCATCAGGTTCGGTGGAGATGGCATGGCCAAGTAGAAGAATCTTGACAATGAACTTGAGTCCCAATCTCAACTCTGCCTTTTGCTCACTTGGCCTTAAGCAGATGGGATCCTCTCTTTTGGCTTCTGCTGCCCAGAGAGGAGGCCAGTACAAGGAGGATTCGATAAGACAATGTGCCCAAGACTGGTGGCTTGGTGAGTGTGGAGTGCTCAGTGAGGTCTAGTCTTTTTCTAAACCTCTGTTGACTCCCTCATCACTGGGCACCCAAAGGGCAGCAAGACTCTGCCCATGTGGGTGTCAGGAGCACGTTGGTTCAGGGAGTACATGGGAATAGGCTCCTCTTTATAATGCTGTTGGTAAAAATGTGGCCACTTACAGACAGGTGCTCGTGAGATCTCCTTGTAGTTTGAGCTGGGACCCCCAAGAAGTCCCCAGTAATGGGGCCATCCAGCCGTGGGTTCTCCTGATCAAACTCACAGGGCAAAGTCTAACCTTTGCCATTGCCGCCTCCTCCAACATCACGGATTGGAATTCATGTTGAAATCATCCATCCATTCTCAGACTACACCAACCCACACCCAGTTCAGCATTCTTAACCAATCAGTTGGTTATTTCAACCAAATTACCAAAACACAAAGATAAAATCATCAGAAAAGCCAATTTGTCACTGAAAAATCTGGCCAAACAAGGCCTAGACTGTGCAAGCAGTGTTGATATTATACTTTTGTACTTTCCTAAACTAATTTAGCCTACTAATTTTCTATAATTACCTGAATGCTCTTAGCCTCCGCTGGTCAGATGAGTTCTGAGACACTTATATAACCAGCATTAAAAAGATGCATTTAGCTGCTTGGATTGTTAAAGTAACAAAGCCTATAGAATCCGGAGGTTATTGTATTCTCCCAAAAGTACTTAAATAATAGCCTAAAATCTGAAGAATTACTTTAATACTTCAATAAAAATAACCCAATTCAAAACATTTTCAAGGAAACAGAGTTCTTTGCTCTAGGCTACCAAGTAATGGCTGAGAGAAAGTATATAGCCTGTCACTTCTGATTAGAGAACTGTGCCTCTGTGCTTTGAATGAGGGGCATGTCTGGTAATAGGAAGTGCAGATATTAAAGTTAATAAAATAATGTGGAATACGATATATATGAAACTTGACCAAGTATAGCACAGAATATAACATACATTACCCTGTTCAGTCAACTCCTGTGGCCCGGCATCTAATGACAAGCTTAATTTCTGTTTCCAATGAGAGTACAGCTAAAAATACAATTTCCAGATTAGACAAATATTTTATCCGACTCCCTAACAAATGTAACCAGGAATGGCTGACATGTCTACACAGATGCCCGGCGACCATGAGAGGGAATTACTAGGACTGCAAACTGCTCAGCCTGAAAAGTCCATGAAACCTCATCATCTTTGAGGTCATTATAAATAATTAGTTGCAAACACGGTGATGTCAAAGCTTCACCGCTGGAAAAGGAGGACAGGGGCGCCTCCATTTCTCTCCTACCCTGAGAGGTTCCCAGCTCCCTCTCGGCACAATTAGGCCTCCCCAAACAGCTTGGCATCCAGGCCCTGCACACCCATTATTGCATCTTTAATCTAAAACCCCAACGCCAACCGTAATGGTTTGGTTTCTCGATACATTAACCTTCAACTTGTATTTTCACTATTAAATAACCAGCTTGAGAACCTCCTAGAATTTTTTTCCCCCAGTCACCTCCATGAAACCACACGGTCCCCATGATGTGACCCTCTTAAGGGATTTAAAAGCAATTCAATGAGCTAATCTCGGTAAGCCTAGAATCAAAGTTCTTGTTTCCATATTTCACTTTCAAAATATTTAGAACTTTGACAGATATGACATTATGTTTTCATTAAAACAGCTGATTTCAAAATGCTGCACTGTGCAGAAACGCCATAAACAGTTTATGATGAACTGCCACGCTCTTAATTAAAACAATAAATCCAGCACACAATATTTGTGCAGCCTCCGGTCTGACCTTTGCCTCTTGCTATCCACCACCAAGCCGCGGCTGCGTTCCCAACGCCAGACGGGGAAGGTTTTAAAACATGATCTGAAAGGCACTAAAGATAAAATAAGAGAAAACGTACCATTAGTCTTCGCAGTTATGATTAATTCAGTTCATATTTTACAATCTGGTTATGGAGTAAAACTGCAGACTTTACATCAAGTATTTGCCATTCACTATACCTAATGTATAAAAATGCTTGATATTTTAGAAAATGGCACCAAGCTAATTCACCACAACCCCACGAAGGACAGAAATTGAAATCATAAACACAGAGAGTGATTAGCTATCCATCTGAACTGACGAGCAGAACTCACTCGTTGGATGGTCAGCCTCGGACGATAAATATGTCGATTGCAGCCCAGCCTCGCCACGCCACTCTTATCTCCCTGCCGCTAGATTTCAGATTAAAATATTCCCTTAAATCTCTCTTGCATCAGCTGCTGGAGCAGGCAGCAAGGGTGTTAATTACCAAGCGGGAATAACAGTAAATTTGTTGTACTGGCCCGGAGTCACCAAGTTAACCTGGGGCCCTGCCAGCTCCGGGGGTGGAAACTACTCTGAGCTGGGTCTCACGTGCAGCCCTCATTAAGAGGGCAGCAGGTGGCTGGAAGAGTCCATCCTGCAGTCTCTGATCTGATGGACAGACAGACACCTAGCAACTACACTCTGGAAAAACTGTGCCCCAGCCATGGAAGAAGCAGAGATTTCATGCAAGAAGGGGAGGGCATAGCCTAGCTCCTTTGGGGACTAACCCCACAGTGCCTGCAGCAGACTGGTCTCCAGGCATTTCCCATTGCACCTGAGCATCTGTGTCCAGGCCTTTCCTCTGGGCTCTGTCCCAGCTTCATTTTCCTGTCTTTGCAACTCTCCATCATCACCCCCACATGCACATTCCCGTGACAAACACATGCACACAGTACACAGCCCTGCTGACAGATGGAGACAGCAAAGCCTCAGAGGCTCAAGGACTAAAGAGTGACGATGAAAGGCGGGACACCCCCTTCAGGACTTTGTTGGAACTGCAGGTAGAGCCTACCAGAGCTCCAGAAGATGGAGGAGGGGAACGCAGTGCCCGCCACAGGAGGCCATGCAAGCTCTCAGTCTGGGACTTGCATCCCTTCCACCCCATTAGGAAGAATGGAATGCGAGGTGGGTCACTGCCCACTGTGACAGCAAGACACAGCTTAGCGAGCCTGACTCTGGCCTTCGCTCATCCCTGCAGCATCACCTTGCTTTGTCCTCTGCCCACTCCAGGCACCTTACTTAACTCCAAGGGCCCCTCCCAGCCCATGCAGCTGTGAACTCACTACTCTCAACCATGCCCAAGTCCTGGAGGGGACTATGTTCCTGCTCACGGGGCCTCCAAAGGCAGCCTCGGGGGGAGATGCCTGGCTGAGCCCCCAGCGCCTTCCTCCCGCCCTGCTCTGAAGACACGCCTCGGCCCATGTTTAGTTGGGGGATTCTGTCCCAGGTTATCCTAGCAGAGAAAGCGCCTCCAGGAAGGCTGGGCTCTGGGGTCCCTGAGCACCATGCAGGCTTCCTGTGCCCCCACCCCTGGCGTGAACCTCTCCAGGAGCCATCACTCACATCCTCCCCTTCAGAGTCAAACATCATAGTTGGGGTACATTCCATTCATCTCCCCCTCATCACAGAGGGCTTCCCTGGTGACTCAGACAGTAAAGAATCCACCTGCAATGTGGGACACCTGGGTTCGATCCCTGGGTTGAGAAGATGCCCTGGAGAAGGGGATGGCTACCCACTCTAGTATTCTGGCCTGGAGAATTCCATGGACTGTATAGTCCATGGCGTTGCAAAGAGCTGGACAAGACTGAGCAACTTTCACTTCACTTCATCACAGAAGGTGCCCCAACAGGAGTCAGAACCCCTGCCCCTACCAGCTGCGCCCACGCCCAGACCTTGGGACAGAAGGATCAACCCCAGACACCACACAACGGCGGTCCCCTCCATGTACCACACCGCCCAGCGGTGCAGCCCACCCCAGCTGACAGAGGTCACATACATTTGTCCTGCGACACCCCAGATGACAGGGTCACATTTGACCCCTGCCGCCATTTGTGAATACCACTGTTTTTTAGAAAACTAAGACCCAGAGGGCTTTCTGAGGGCTTTCTGAGGGCTCCATCCTGAAGTTGCCCAGTCAGTGAATGACCCCACAAACTTAAAATCCTTTCCTTCCATCTTTGGGGCACTACTTTCTCATGATCATACTCCTCCTTTAGGCAACGTGTGAGACTCTCAAACTGAGAGCAGTGGATATGTTCTCAAGGGTCCATAACGCCTTATGGTAATCTTCAATTTTTTTTTTTAGTATTTTCACATCGGTGAAAATCCATCTAAAAGACACAATGAAAATATCCTATAACAAACCATAATGGAAAAGAATATTTTAAAAAAGATTGTTTGTATATATGTATGTGTGCTCAGTCGCTCAGTGGTATTCAGCTCTGCAAACTTATGGACTGTATGTAGCCCACCAGGCTCCTCTGTCCATGGGATTCTCCAGGCCAGAATACTGGAGTGGGCTGCCATTTCCTTCTCCAGGGGATCTTCCTGACTCAGGGATCAAACCCAGGTCAGGCGGGTTCTGTACCATCTGAGCTGCCAGGGGAGCCTCTGTGTGTGTGTGTATGTGTGTGTGTGTGTGTGTATTTATGTGTGTGTGTGTATCTGAATCACTTTGCTCTATAGCAATAATTAACATGACATTGTAGTAATAAGTCAACTATATTTCCATTTTTTAAACAACAATGAATACAAACATATTCTGGATCATCTATCAACTATTGTATGATTTCCATCCCAAGTTTGTGTTTTCCATTGTTGGGATAAAAAGCACACACTTCAAATCGGCAAAGACTAGGACGCCTCTGGTCGTCCAGTGGTTAAGAAAATGCCTGCCAATGCAGGGAACACGAGTTTAATCCCTGGGCTGGGAAGATCCCACGTGCTGCGGGGCAACTCAGCCTGTGCGCCATAACTACTGAAACCCATGAGTTCTGTAGCCCACGTGTCACGACAAGAAAAGCCCCCACAATGAGAAGCCCATGTATCACAACTAGAGAGGACCCCCTGCTCACCACAACTAGATGAAGCCCTCGCAATGCAATGATGACCCAGTGCAGCCAAAAATAAATAAATAATATTTTTAAAAAGAATCAGCAAAGACTAATGAGCAGAGGCTAATGTGAATGGGCCTGGGGGCTGAGGGAAGGCCAAACAGAATTATAGGATTCTGCTCATGGGAGTGTAAGCCCTGTGTTACTTCAGCCTCAGAGTGGGGAGGGGACGTGTGCCCTGAAAGACTGATCTGGGATCCATCAGAAGATACAGAAGACAGCACGTTACATGTCCATGCTTTTCTCCACTGAGTCACCTCTTGGTCCATATGGAGTTCACCCAGGTGGACATCTGGGGTCTTCACCCTCCGTTCTTCTCTCTTCTTTCCTACCCTCTTCGTCTCTTTTCATCCCTGCTCCTTCTCTCTAGATCAGTGGCCCCCAGACTTTTTGGTACTTGGGACTGGTTTTGTGGAAGACAATTTTTCTGTGGGTCAGAGGGAGGATGGGGAAAGGAGGGATGGGTCAGGTGGTAATGGGAGTGATGGGGAATGGCAGGTGAAGCTTTACTCACTCACCTGCCACTCACCTCCTGCTGTCCTGGGCCTGGGGGTTAGGGACCCCTGCTCTAGACTCACATCCCATGCTGGAAGGGCAGGGTCAAACCTTTAAAATTCTGTATTGCTTTGAAATTTTAGATATCTCAGATCCATCAGACTGTATCAATGACATTCTCTTCTTAAACTTGACGGCTCTTTGAGCTTCACTTTCATGTCTTGTTATGAAATTATCTTTTCTTTGTTTGTTCGTCAGCAAAGAATGAGGGAGGTCAAGAAAGAAGGAGGCAAGGAAAGAATTTCCCATGATGTCACCAACGATGCTTCAAGTTAAACAAAGTAGTAGAAAAATTGAATCAGCAATGTCCCCACCCCACTCCCAAGATATGTAATCTTAACAGTCTGGAAAGAACTTAGGTCATATGTGTCAATTCCAGAACCATGGTAAAAGCTGTGAATTGATTATAACAAAACAGCATCATCTTTTCCATTAAAAAAATGTTTCTATTTTCAAAGGTACTGGTTTTATAATTTTGTTAGCTTTTAATTTGTAAATGAGACCTGGTGTTAGAGTTGTCTAAAAGCTATAAGCACAAGAGGTTTAAATCTACTTTTGTAAGATCTGTAGTCAAGAATATTACTATCTTTCTCCTTGAGTGGTTATAAAGATTAAATGAAATCGTGTAGGGAACATGCTTAGCACAGTATGCCTCGCACATTGGAAGAATTCAATGTGTTATTAAATATTTTAATTGAAGTATCATTGATGCATAACATTATATAAATTACAGGCATACAATATAGTGATTCATAATTTTTAACTTTATGTTCCATTTATAGTTATTATAAAATATTTGCTTTATTCCCCCTTGTTGTACAATATATCCTTGTGCTTATTTTATACCTAACAGTTTGTACCTCTCACTCCCCTACCCCTGTATTGCTCCTCGCACTGGTAACCATTATTTTGTTTTCTCTGTGAGTCTGCTTCCTCTTTGTTATATTCGCTAGCTGTGATTTATAGACTTACACATATAAGGGACATCATATAGTATCTGTATTTCTTTGTCTGACTTATTTCACTTGGCATAATGCTTTTGAACTGTGGTGTTGGAGAAGACTCTTGAGAGTCCCTTGGACTGCAAGGAGATCCAACCAGTCCATCCTAAAGGAGATCAGTCCTGAATGGTTACTGGAGGGACTGATGCTGAGGCTGAAGCTCCAATACTTTGGCCACCTGATACGAAGAGCCGACTCATTGGAAAAGACCCTGATGCTGGGAAAGATTGAGGGCAAGAGGAGAAGGGGACAAGAGAGGATGAGGTGGTTAGACAGCATCACTAACTCAGTGGACATGAGTTTGAGCAAATTGTGGGAGATGGTGAAGGATAGGGAAGCCTGATAGTGCCACAAAGAGTTGGACATGACTGAGCAACTGAACCACAACAACAATGCCTTCCAAGTCCATCTAGGTTCCTGCAAATAGCAAAATGGCATTCTTTTTTATGGATGAGTAGTATTCCATTGTATACATCCATTTTGTTTATCATTCATCTGTCGATAGACACTTACGTTGTTTCCATATTTTAGCAATTGTAAGCAATGCTGCTATGAACATTGGGGTGCATGTATCTTTTCAAATTAGTGTTGTTTTTTGTTATTTTTTTTCAAATTAGTGTTTTTGGATTTTTTTCACATACATATCCAATGGCAGAATTGCTGGATCATATGGTCATTCTATTTTTACCTTTTTTGAGAAACATGCATATTATTTGCCACAGTGGCTTACATTTCAGCAGTGTATGAGGGTTCCCTTTTCTCCATAAAAGTATTATTAAATTTTGTTATCATTTTTAATAATAAATAGTATAGCAAATATAAATCAAGTTACTATTTGAGGGTTTGCAATATTTTTTTCTTAATAAGCTACATCAATCAAGCTCTTTGTACCTTTCAAAACTCATATATTGAAGTTGTAACCCCCAGAACCTCAGGATGTGAATATTTAGAGAAGTGAAGTTAAAGTTGCTCAGTCATGTCCAACTCTTTGCGACCCCATGGACTATACAGTCCATGGAATTTTCCAGGCGAGAACACTGGAGTGGGTAGCTGATTCCTTCTCCAGGGGATCTTCCCAACCCAGGGATCGAACCCGGGTCTCCCTCATTACATGTGAATTCTTTACCAGCTGAGCCTCCAGGGAAACCCGAATATTTAGAGAAAGGGACTTTAAAGAGGTAATTAATTTAAAATGAGTTCATTAGGGTAGGCCTTAAGCCAATATGACTAGTGTTCTTCTAAGAAGAGATTAGGATACAGACACAACTTGAGGGAAGACCATGCGAGGACACAGGGAGAAGATGACCATATACAAGCCAAGCAGAGAGGCCTCAGAAGAAACTAACCCTCCTGACACCTTGATCTTGGACTTCCAGCCTCCAGAGTTGTGAGAAAATTAATTTCTGTGGTTTAAGCTCCCTAGGGCTTCGTTGGTGGCTCAGTGGTAAAGAATCCGCCTACCAGTGCAGGAGATGTGGGTTCAATCCCTGAGTCGGGAAGATCCCCCAGAGAAGGAAATGGCAACCCACTCCAGCGTTCCTGCCTGAGAAATCACATGGACAGAGGCGCCTGGTGGGCTACAGTCCATGAGATTACAAAGAGTCGGACACGACTTAGCGACTGAACAACAACAACAACAAAGCTTCTTAGTCTGTGATACGTTGTTATGACAGCTGAAAGGAACTAATAGATGTTTAAAGCCTGGAAATCGGGAATGGGCTTTTACTTTCCTGTGCTCTGCTGTGCCGTCCCTTCCATAAGAAGAATCCTGTCCAGTCAGGATGAAGAAGGTGGAGAAACAATAAACGTGAGAGCTTGAGGCCACACCTCAGTTGCCATTCCTCTGCTAGGCTTGCCCTCCAGGCCATGAGACCATGAGCTATGCCATGTCCTGCCCATCTGGGTCTCTTCTCAGTACCACTGTGGTCCCCCACCATCTGCACCAAACTGGGCACTTCCCGGCAAGCATCTCACTGCCCTGTGCCTCCTAGCAGGGATGGGGTGGGGAGCAGCACGGAGTAACGCTGGGGGATGGCCCCTGGGAGGATGCAAGTTCATGCGCAGTGTCCACCCCAGGCTCTGGAGTCCAAGGAGCAGCCTTGCATGCTCCTCACTGCTGTCCATCCCTCCTAAGGGCATCCTGCCAGAGGGCCAGAGGCAGAGGCGGGGCCACAAAGGCCCCCCAGGACTCAGCTCAGCTTCACAAGGGGACAAATGGACCATTTCATTTCCCAAAATAGCTTTCTAGGAACACTTCCCATCCAGGGCCATAAAAGAAGATTTCAAACCAAGAACTTTTACGAGTTTTTTTTATCTGCGTGAGTGTCTATTGAGTTTTACACCCCTTCAGGGTATCTGTTGGCTGTAGGCAGAGCAGGAAAAGGCCTCTCATTAAATGCAGGAAGAAACAGTCAGAAAGGAGCTGAACTCTTCACTGTCCGGTTTTAAGGTAATTCTAAAACCCCACGTTCACACCTGAGCTCCCATCTGAGAGCAGCCAGTGGGCTGAAGATGGTGCCCTCTGGTGGTTGGTGGTGTTCTGAGTCCTAGCCTGGGGTCCTGTGGGGCCTGAAGCCCAACCCAAGGCCACCGGCTAGCTCAGCATAAAAGCCTCTTGAGGGCAAGCAGGGCCAGAGATGATGACGGACACCTGAACTGCCAGACAGGAAGTGTCTAGGTCCCCGTGTCCACTGGATCTTGGAGCAGAGGGGCAGTCAGCTACACATGTGCCCAAGGAGACCTTGGGCCTCCCCAACCCACCTCAGAGCATCCTATCCAGCTGGAAGGAATCTCACCACTACAGGGTTAGGCTGTGCATTAAAGGCAAACTGTGGGCTCCCAGGTCCCAGGTGAAGGAAGCAGGGGAAGGTTTAAAAGAGGCAAAAGCAGGCCAAGAGTCACCAGGTCTGCAGGGCCCCCGTCAGCACCTGCGATAGCAAGGTATAGAGCATGCTTTTGGTGACACAGGCTTGAAAGTTCTTCCTCCAGCTTCAGTGCTACTGGCTAACTGCATCTAGGCCTCAATATTTCCATCTGTACAATGGGAGATGCACAGATCTTGTTGCAAGAGCAAGGGACACATTGCACAGAATTTCAGAGTACCAGCCTGGCCTGTGACAAGGCTTTCAATGGAAACCATCATCATCTTTACCAAGATCATGGCATTAGCTTCTTATCAACACTACCGAGCCTAGCCAATACAAACAACCTCCAGGAGACCCACAAGGGATCCAAACCTTTCCCAGAGCCAAGGCTATAATTTCCCACCAACTTGTAAGGAAAAAGGTGGGGCAGAAACTTTGGCCTAGGATCAACCCCACCCCCAGGACTCAGACAGCAAAGAGACTGGGCCCTATCTATCTGTCTTACCTGTTTCTTCTCTCACTCCGAACACCTACTGCCCAGCTTCACCATCAGACAACCATGGACACCAAGACAGCCAGAGTTGAGCTCGAGGAAAAGTTCAGTGGTAACTAGCAAGGACACTGGCATCCCCATGTCTATTTCCATCTCGAGACTCAAAAATTCTCCAGACATCCTTCGATCTGCTGTGGAGGCAGTTCTCTGCCAGAATTGCACCCACCTCCACTGCTTCCCCAAGCCACCATCCAGAGCCCCCCAGCAAACACAGGTTGCAACTTTAAAAGCATGAAAATCAGGAAATGGAACATTGCTAATTCTCACGGCAGCATTAACTCATTCGCTTGCACATATGGGGTATTTGGACCCCAGTAGGTCTTCTATATATATAACTTATTATACAGTAGGTGCAACTTGGAGAATTAATGTTGCTATAGGAACATTCGGATCAAGGCTGGCTTCCAGAGTGAAGAGAGAAAAAATAAGTTTTCCTCCACAGTGTACTTCTCTGTTTTGAGTTTTCGGAGAGGAAGAAGCAGTGTGATCGAGTCAAATAAGGCGAGGAGGGGCTTCCCCTCGTGGTTTGGGGAAGGTGAGAATTCCTGGAAGCATCTCACTGGGGAGGGAAGGGGGAGCTCAGGCTGAGCCCAGAGCCCACATGACTGGAAGGATTGCAGAGAGAGGCCTGGGGGGCAGCATTGGGTGGGGAGTGGGGTGAGCACCTGCTCTGGCCAGGAGCAAGACCTGTGCCAAAGCTGGAGCATTGCCTTATGGCAATTCCAGAAACTCCCCCCAAGGAAGGCTGAAAGCCCCATAAACCCTCAATCAGGAGGCACTCATCCCCCAGCCCCCGGGCCCCTGTGTCCTGTTTCTGCAGCTTTCCATCCTTCCCCAGGGAGAAGGTCAAGGGAAAGGGGAGATGGAGGGTGAGCTTAGTGGTCTATACTGGTCCCTGGGTGGACACCGCAGGGACCCACCTCTGGCTGAACCATGCTAGAAATTTGTGTCAACCATGGTATGAGCCCTTGGATCTCTTGTTTGGACCTTGTGTCCACCTGCAAATCCTCCTCCAAAACTAAACTTAAGATTCTGAGCTTTTGGCTCACCCATTAGAGGTTCTCCTGACTAGTAAATCTGGACATGCACTGAATCTCCTAAGTGCTCCGAAAGTGCCGTCCCCAACCTTTTTGGCACCAGAGACCGGTTTCGTGGAAGACAGTTTTTCCACTGTCCCTAGGGGGTGGGGATGGTTTCAGTTTCACCTACTGCTCACCTCCCGCTAGGGCACCCTGGTTTCCAACAGGCCACGTACTGGTACCCATCCATGACCCAGAGCCTGGGGACCCTACTCCAAAATGTGTAAGCCTACTATCTCCTTCAGGGACAGGCGGGGTTCTAAGTCTCCCTCACCACTACCTTTCCTACCCTATCCAGGGGTCTTAGCAGCCCAAAGCCACTGAGGCAGTCACAGCACAACCAGAAATTCTACCCATGGTGGGGGCAGCCCCAAGACAGCCCAACACACACACCCGGGTTGACTGCATGACCCAACCTCAGCATCGGGCAACATGCTGGGCACACAGAGGCAGCCAGAAATGTACTGACTGAAGGAGTGGATGCTGAACCCAACATGGCAGCAAAGCAAAGGGTGAAGGAGGAAAGGCCAGCATTCCTATGCCACTGCCAACTCCATGCTCTCCAGGTGCCCATAGATAGTGCCAGGCACTAAATTCTGCCCAGGGGATACACAGACAAACAAGACAATTACCTCTGCCCTCAAGATACTCAGAGTGCATCCAGGGAAGGGGGACAGAGAGGTGTGGAAATAAATAGCCAAGGACCACGTCTTACTTCTGGTCTCCCCAGGAACAACGCTTAGGCACCTGCAAATGCCCGTGGGATGAACATGGAGATGGCAGAATGGCAGGGACCTGCCCTGGGAGAAGCATCAAGTGTTCAAAGGAGCCCAGAGTTGGGAAGATTCATTCCGGTCTAGGAAAACATCCCACAGGCTGATGAAACCCTCCAAGTTCACCAGTGACTCAGGCCTTTCTTTTCATTAGGTATTTCAGACACGTTCCAAGTACTCAGGCCGCCACTACCCTGAGCTGTTGGTTTGCATTTCATTTGAAGCTGTGTCTACTTTTAAATATATATCTAAGAGTCAAACAGATTGTCTAAATGCGTCCCAGTCCATTCCGCTGGAAACTGTGTGCTGAACATCGCAACCGGTGGGAGGGGCCGAGTCCTACAGACGGGGGCCGGGGTTGGGGGAGCACCTCCACCCTCAAGGGAGGCAGGCACCACAGGTATCAGCAAATTCTCCACCCCACCCTCTCACATCTTCTACTTGGTTAAAATAAAGGTGGGTTTGCAGCATCCGTGAGTCAACAATTGGCCAAATTTTACATGACGGGCCAGCCAGGGAAAAAATGAGTCAAATTTTCCAGCAGATATTGGTTATTCTAAACTGGGGATGGGCACTGTGGTTACAGGTTATCTGTTTGTTTAATAGGCCTCTCAGGCATCACTAAGGAAAGACTTTGTTCCAGAGCTCCGGGGTCCCACAGAGCACACGACACATTGTCGCTCTGCTGTGTGTTGAAAATGCTTCTCTTTGTTTCGCTCACTTTAACTCAAGTGTGATGTTTTTAATTCTGTCTGTGGTGTGATTTTGAAATTAAGCAGTTTGTGTGCTGACAGCTGGTGTTACAACTGGCCTATTCCCTCCCACCCCCACAAAGAGCCAACTCGGTGGATGTGCAGCCTCAGAGGAGCTCATGATCATCCCAGTACCCACCTCCTCTCTCGGGCTGGGGGTGAGGGCGCCGTGGGACCAAGAAGCCAACAACCTCACACAGCCCTGGGTGCATCCTGGCATGGCACGAGAAACACCCCTAACACATTACCTCCAATTTCCAACACACCCTCAGGACACTGATAGGGTTCAAGACAAGCTCTTTGTTATCAGAGACCTTACAGCATCTCACAGGTCAAACTACAGGTTCAGGCTAAGTGTCATGCCCCTAAAGTGTAGGAGGGTGTGTCCCCAGGATTTTACAAGTGACACTTCTGGGCACATGGTAACCTCCAGAGCTCTTTATATTCTTTACTCTTGTCCTTTCGTCTCAACACAGCCCTAGAGTGCTATTAGCCTGCTACCCTAGTTTGGGGGGTGGGGGTGGAAGCAATTTCCCAGGGGGCTGGCATTTCCAGAATTTTGCTTAGTTCAGGGTGCAAAGAAATGGCCCCTAACACAGAAGTCAATTCAAGAAGGCATCCCCACAAAGACCCAGTCACCATGTGTCCTTCCAAGCCTCATCTGTAGCAACCTGCTGTCCACAGCCAGTGCCCCCCCACCCCACCCCCATCTCATCCTTAACCTTCCCCCTAGTGCATACCAGGTCCTAGCATTTGACGGCAACCAACAGAAATGATCCAACCCCCGAAACATACACCCATGAAACCTCAGGCCCCTAGCCATCTTTGATGTCATCTAACTTACATCAGAAGTTTCCAGAGCTGTTTTTCTTTAATTAATTAATTGATTTAGCTGCTGTGTTGGGTCTTAGTTGTGGCCCAACACAACATGTGGGACATGGTGTGCAGCACATGGACTCTCTAGCTGTGGTGCTCGGACTTAGTTGATCTGCGGCACGTGGGACCCTAGTTCTCTGACCAGGCGTTGAACCCACATCTGCTGCACTGCAAGGCAGATTCTTAACCACAAGACCACCACGGAAGACCCCAAAGCCTTCTTTTTTCCTCTAGGTATTGGTATCTTCCTCATGAGTTAGCCCATTTGGCATAACCTCGACAGAAAGTGAAATTTCTAGAGTGATGTTTTTGAGGATGGAGTATTCTAGAACTCAGGATCTGTAACGAAGTCAACAGCTCATCTAAGTATCCAACTTCCCCTTCACATGAATGCAAGGTTGAGACTTCTGTTAAACAAAGAAGATGATGCTGTTTGTTGCAAAGCTCAGTAAGTGGTTCACAAAGGTCCTTCAGCCTGCGAAACCTTTCACTGCCTCCCGCGGGTCTCACAGTGAAGTCCCGGCTGCTGCCGAGGCCCACAGTGCCGCTTGATCTATGCCCCACAACAGCCATGTCAGACCTGCCCTCTGCACACGCTGTCTTGTTCCTCGAACACGCCACCTCCTCCACTCCAAGGCTGGTCCCTGTGCCCACGCTTCTTTCTCTCTCTGGCCAGCTCTTCCTCATTCTATGTAAACGATGCTTTTCCAGGGAAGCAGGTCTTTTCAGACTCTGTTTCATCCTCTTGGAATCCCTACTCTTTTTCTTGAGACCGTTTTTCACCAGGACAATTATATAAGTACTTCTGAAATTATATTTTTACTCTCTAACTCCATAAGCAAGAACAGTACCTTCTTCTCTCTGCAGAGTCCCCCACCCTAAACAAGCATGTGGGGCTTAGTAGGTAGGTCCTCAGGAAATACGTATTTTTAATGCAGCATTGGTTCTCATTATTAAGGCAGGCATTCAATTAAGCTTAAAAGTATATGAAATTGACACAATGGACCTTATCAAAAGTAAAAACTTTGGAGCGTGCAAATGCCATGTGATTAGGATAAAAAGAGAAGCTACCCATTAGGAGAAAAGAGTTGCAAATCACATATCCATCAGAGGACTTGCATCTAGAATATACAAAGAAGCCTAAAAACTCAATGGTTAAAGAACACAAGCCAATTAGAAAATGGGCAAAAAAAAAAAAAAGAAACATTAGCAGACATTATGTGTGACAAATGTTACTGACGTCCCTTTGGGACGATGAAAAAGATTCTCTGTCATTCTCTGTACATGTGATTTCCCAGGCAAGAATACTGGGACATCTTCCTGACCCAGAGAAGGTGGATTCTTTACCACTGAGCCACCAAGGAAGCACCCGTTTATGTTTACATGCTGAAAGACAAAGGGAAATAAAGCAAGACATTGGTAACGGCTATCTCTGGCAAATGGGCTCTTAGGGGGTTTTTCACTTCCTTCCTTTTCTCTTCTTTTATTTCCTTTGCTTTTTGAGTGTGTCTTTTCTATATATTCCAAATTTTCTACAAAGAACATTGATACCCTTTTCAAACAGAAAATAAGACAGTGGTATTTTTTAAGTAGTTTTGAATCTGTGCTGAGATACAGTGAATTCTGTGCAATGATAGAGTTCCAGGGGACATGCCCTGCCCTCTTGCCACCAGCACCTCACAGCAATCTGGCAGTTTCCCAGACTACAACCATCCACATGGCACCTTGAAGATCATTCCCATAAACCAGCATCATAATACTATTCTTAAATAGACTCTTCTTATTTAAAGGAATTTATTTAGAAGGAATCTTTGTCATTACCACAAAGGAAAATTAGTATCATTTGTCACAATAAAATGTAACTACAAAATAAATACCTTTTTAAGAAGTGGATTTTTTTTTTTTTTTTTTTTTTTTTTTTTTTGCTGCAGCTGGATATTGTCCTGTGAAGAAGAATCTGAGTCCAAGTCCTGTCCTCTGTTTTTTTCATAAAAGAAGGTTAGCAAATACTAGAGTTCAGGTATGAAAAACACTTTCACACTGAAGAAGAATTTCTCTTTGACATAATCAGAAACCTTGAAAATGGACTGAAGGAAAAATGATATTTGACTCAGTGTCGGTTACAACCATGGCTCTGTAGCAACCTAAATACATCACATACCATAAGTGGTATCCTACTGCAGAGGGCACTCGGCTTCATGAATGAGCCCAAACAAAGCCCTGGAGGAGCCCAGCCACTGGAGGCACTTTGGGTTCTGAGCCGGCCCTTCCCAGACACAGGACAGAGGAAGGACAGCAGCAGAGACCCAGAGCCTGAAGAGGGACCCTGACCATTGTCAGGCCCTTGGAGGCTCCGCAGATCACCCTTTGACCGCAGGGAGGGTGTTCTCCCACCCCGGGAGGAGCACCTCTCTCCAAGTAAGGTGTGAGATGTGCTCTTCTGGGATACCAGACAGGAAGCACGGGAGTGAATGATCTGCCGTCATGTTTGCATGGTTACAGAACTAGGAAAAATGATCCTTTTCTGCTCAGAGCATTATCAAGTGAACTGCACCAGCTCCATTAGTGTTGGAAGCATCCATATGAAATTATGGAACTCATGATGGCTTTGTCTGGGAAACTGCTCATTTCTGATCGGAAGTTCTATTACACATGAATTTAATTCTAAACAGTGTTACCAACAGATCCAAATGATTTACATTTTAAGCAGTCTTCCTTCATTATCTCATACCTTGTCAGACAGCAAAAGACGGATTTTATGAGCTTCTATGATGAGAAATGATGAATGTCTCTAAATGGGAGTCTTTCTGTACTCCAGCTCTTCTGGGGTGGGGGTCACATCCCTCAGGCCTGCTTCGGTGGGCACACCTGAGATCTGAGATCAAAGACAGGGCGTGCAGAGACAGCATCCCAAACTTTGCTGAAGTTGGATCTAAACAAGGTAAATGTTTCCAGCTGGGGCATTGAACATTACTTGGTACCAAACTTTCCTTCCATCTAGAGAGAGAAAGGGAGAGGGGGGTTATCTACTAATAATGTCCCAAACTGTTACACAAGCTTAAACAATTGTTGGAGAAAGAACCTGGATTTTTTTGCCTATGCATTTTTTTAAACTGGAGGATAATTGCTTTACAATGTTGTGTTGATTTCTGCCATACAACAAAGTGAATCAGCCACAAATATGCATGTCTCCTCTCTTCCACTCCCCACCCCATCCCACCCCTCCAGGTTGTCACAGAGCACTCGGATGAGTTCCTTGTGTTACACAGCAACTTCCCACTATCTACTTTGCATATGGTAATGTACATATTTCAATACTATTCTCTCCTTTCGTCCCACCCTCTGCTTCACCCACTGTGTCCCCAAGTCTGTTCTCTATGTCTGCACTTCTGTTCCTGCCCTGCAAATATTTTCCCTGTATTTTTACTTGTGGAACTTACGTAAAACAATGTGTTGATAATCAATTTCACATTTTCAATTACTTTCTCACTTAATAAAGACTGTTACTGACAATTTTCCAAACCAGCATAATATGCAATCATTGAACCTTTTCAAAGACAAAATATAACAATGACAAATAACGCCTATAGAATTCTAACTATGTGCCACAAACTATTTTAAGCACACTTCATACATTTGAATTACTTGGCCCTCACAAACAACATATGCAGCTACAGTATAATTCTCATTTTACAGATGAGGAAGTTAAGGCATAGGAAGACTAACTTGCTCAAGAACAACCAGCTTACGTGTGGCAGAGCAGCATTTGAACCTCAGCAGGATGGTTTTCGGGCACTGGTTAATCAAACATTTTCTATAAATCTTCAGAGAGTTAATACTTTAGGCTTTGAGTGCACTGTGGTCTCTGTTGCGGCTACTAAACTCAAGAGCTGCAGTGCAAAAGCAGCCCCAGACAATGCATACACGAAAGCATGTGGCCACGCTCCAATAAATTGGAGAAGTAACCTGGTTTTAACCTTGGGCCAGGACAGGGGTACATGAGTAGGGGAAGTGGCCATTGACTCGCAAACAGAAGTAAATCAGTAATTTTGAAGCTTATTGGTACTTTGAGTCATCTCAATGCTAGAGGGTAAATATGAGGCAAGCTGGGTCTCTTGCTTGCTTTGCATTTGTCTTTGGGTTCATTCTATCCAGGGCAGACCTGGAAGACCAGCCCAGAGATACCAGGAAGATGGGATGAAGATGAGGTTGCTGCATGAACTTTTCTGGAAACCACTGCCCACACACTAGAGTCAAATGAGACATTCCTTGAAAGGCAGATTCTCTTCCCCAGTTTCCTACAGTTAATTCCTTCCCTAGCTTCGGCCCAAGGAAGAATCCTCTGACTCAGAATGGCTGGGGTGAGCCCTTTGGATTGAATGGTTCAGTTAGAAGCTGAGTCACTGGGAAGGAAAACAGAATGAAACATTCTTGGGGCTGCCCCACAGCTAAGTGGCAACTCTAGACTTCACTCAGACCATAGTACGTGTTAAAACCGAAAAGTTTAAAAAGTGAACAAAATAAAATGCAAGCAACTCTGTGCTCTGATTTCCAAATTTTAGAAAACGGCAAAATAGCCTCTGAGAAATCATCTTTGCATCTTCCAGAATCCTGCTGCCCTCTAGGTTTGGGGAACCCCAGAAGGCTCCTCCAAAGTGACCAAGAGCAAATAGAGGGGCAAGAAAGCAAACCATGCTGCAGAACATGAACTGCCTTCCACTCAGGGAAGGGGTCACGTCCTTGACGCAGGGCCCACGGTTACCCAGAGTCCCCGAGAAAGTCTCCCCCTCCCCCTTCCGTTCATGGTATCTTTAGAATCAAGGCTACAAACTGCATGAATAGCGAGTAATTCAATTAACTCTATAGTCTGAGATGAAAAAAGGGCCATTTTGCTAGCTCGAGTGGAGCACGAGTTTAACCCTGGTGCTCAAGAAATTCCCAGGCCAGACAGCATATTAAACCAGCTCTTCAACTTAAGAACAATTACTGTCATTTATCAGCCTGAATAGCAATAATGCACAAATCGACAGCTTTCAGGAGGCAAAAAGCTAGCTAGGTGTAATGATATGCAAAGCCACAGCACTCTACATTTTGAACTGTCTCCATCCCATCAATACATCTCCTACCACCTACAATTTATCAATACAAATGTGGTGCCCAATGAAGGCAAGACCAAGAAGATAAATATGAACGGGGTGAAGGGAAAAAAGGCTCAGGAATGTTTGAATTTTAAAATGATGAAGTACAGATCACATTCTTAAAGCATTTTACACGCAATGACCCGATCACACCAAGTTCTCTTCTGAAAGAGGAAAGAGAATAAGGGGACTTTTCTACTCCAAGGTTGCAGGTAGATGCAGCTTTTATTTCTTTTTCTGTTCCCAGATCATGTCTTTAACTGAAAAGTGTGATCATTTAGGGACCTAATATTAAAAGGAATAGCAAGAATGCTAATCACAGTGGTGAATTTGCATAGGGCCTTTCTCCTAATTCCTCTCACATCTATCATTTTAATTTCATATCTATAAGCGATAAAAAGATAAATATTACTATAGCTTCTTTGAAAGAAGGGGAAACTGAGGCATGGTGTGAGTTTGAGATACCCTCCACATCACTCACTTGGGGCTAGAACCAGGTTATGAACACCCAGCCCACCCTTGTGAAGTCACAGCACATCCAGAAGTGATGGGGAGAGTATGAGAATTCTAGTACACAGAGATCAGATGCCAATAGAAGTGGGAGCCATGGAGGTGGGGCAGGGTAAAGATAAACAGATTTCAGAACCGGACAAATGGAATCCCACGGTTGCAGCACAGTGACTGAGCCCTACTATGTGTCAGGTGCTGGGGGGTGGGGGGGGGATACGGCCACTGCTCACCTAGGCCCTGCTCATGGTCCCCACTGCCCCCACACCCACCTCACAGTGACTCTTTCTTCTGAACAGCATCACTTAGCCTGATAGAATGAATTTATGTTGAGGGAAGCTGAGGAGGGTGGTACCCAAGATGGAAAACATGCCTGGAAAGGTGATGGGGACCATTTCCCACCCACCCCCCCCGCCCAGAGTTTTGGAGGCAAATCAGGCAAACAAGGCCTGCTCAGCCTGGTACTGGGAGAGTTCTGGGGGTCATTTATCTCTGTAGCCACTTTGATCCTTCACCTTCCAATTATTCCTATCCAGGCCCCCTAGGGGGGCTCCATCACAGGCGTTCATCATCTCAGCCCTAACATTGTGCAATGGTGTCTAACTCTGACATGCAAACTCCTGGCCTTTAGGTAATATTTTTAACCAACTTAAAAGGGAAAATAATCATTGCTGGTAAGATTTAAGGGCTTTCTAGGACTTCCCTGGCAGTTCATTGGTTAAGACTCCACACTTCCACTGCAGGGGGCATGGGTTCAGTCCCTGGTCAGGGAACTAAGATACTGCAAGCCGCATGGCACAGCAAAAAGAAAAAGAAAAAAAGGCATTAAAAGAAAAAGATTTAAGGGATTTTCTTGCTTGCTTGTTTGTTTGAAAGGTTGGAGCTTTTTATTCTGGGTGTCTTTGTTTCCTAACATAATACCTACCTAATTTAAAATCCCATTCACAAATAAAATGATCATCTCTTATAAAACACCGAACTAATCGTTTGGTGGAACCACATCTTATGTCTTAATTTTCAGATGGGTGGGAGAAGTCTTGAGCAGTCTTATTTTCTGACATCAAATAAGAATGCGGGTGCCTTTCCCTCCCTTTATAAGAAATTACACCTTGCTCTTACTATTAAATTAGAATCTCCTCTCCTCTCTCTGAAATTTGGCTGCTTTACAATAAATACATAAATCAAAGAGGCACGGGATCCAGACGCCAATTGGCAGACGGCACTATGAAATAAGCACCGGGACATGGGCGTGCGGAAGTGTTACAACCTGTTCCAATCTGCTCCCTGTTCTCCTTCATAACAAAAGAGGAAGAGAATCCAAACCCTCCTACACGTGCATGTGCACACACACACACACACACACACACACACACACACACACTCACACACAGAGCAAAGTTTGGGAGGTTTAAATAGAGCTAAGCCTGCTGAGCAGAGCCACCCAACTGCTCGGGACACGGGCTTCTCACTCTTACCGCTGAGCCGCAATATTTGCCACATCTTGCCAACAGAAGATGGTGTGAACCTGCCATGCGACTGCTGAGAAGTTTGGAAAAGTCTGGGGTTTTGCCAGTATTGTTATCACCGTTGTCGCTGTTGTCCTCAGGCCAAAGAAATTTTCCCTGCACTTGAGCTTAGGGTTTTTTTTTTTTTCCCTCAACAGCCATGAGAGGGTGGTCATGAGAATTATTGTTACGATTCTTGTGACAAAACCCACCCAGAGAAAATAAGGTGGGCATAACAATTAGAACACTTTTGGAGGCCAGTGACAGAAAATCCACGCCAGATAGACTTGGAATGAAAGAGACTGCATTGAGAAAGCAGAACCCTTGTACACTGTTGGTGAAAATGTAAATTGGTATGGCCACTATGGAGAAAAGTAATGGAGGCGCCTCAAAAAACTAAAAAGAGCTGCCGCATGACCCAGCAATCCCACTCCTGGGCATATATCCAGAGAAAATCATAATTTGAAAAGATACATGCACCCCAATGTTCACTGCAGCAATATTTACAACAGCCAGGATATGAAAACCACCCAAATGTCCATCCACAGAGAAACAAAGAAGATACGGTACACACATACAATGAAATACTACGCAAGCATAAAAAGGAATGAAACAGTGCGATTTGCAGAGATGCGGGTGGACCTAGAGACTATCATACAAAATGAAGCAAGTCAGACAGAGAAAAACAAATGTCATATAATAGCACTTGGATCCTAGATACGTGGATTCTAGGAAACTGGTACAGATGAACTTATGTGCGAAGCAGAAACAGAGACACAGATGTAGAGAACAAACTTATGGATGCCAAGCAGCGGGGGAAAGGTGAGGTTGAACTGGAAGATTGGGATTGACATACAGACATTCCTATGTACGAAATAGGTAACTAATGAGAACCTACTGTATGGCACAGGGAACTCTACTGAACGCTCTGAGGTGACCTAAAAATGGGGAGGAAACCTACAAAAGAGGGGATATGTGTATATGTATAACTGATTCACTCTACTGTACAGAAAAAACCAACAGAACACTGCAAAGCAACTATACTCCAATAAAAAATTTATAAAAAAGAAAGAGAATGCATTTGCTCACTTAAGTGAAAAGTCCAAAGGGTGAGTTGGCTTTGGGCAGGAAAGAATCAGAAACCTACCACTCCCAATCTCTGCCTCTGCTTCTTGGGGTAACCTTCTTTCTCAGCTCAGTGGGGTACACTGGCAGCCTAAGGCTCATGTCTACATAACACATAGGCCTATAGTTGAGCCCAAACCAAAGCCCAGAACTGAAACTGATTGGACCAGATTGACTTGGGTCATGTGCACACGCCTGAACCAATCACTGCAGCCAGAGGGATAGAGTACACTGATTGGCTTAGAAGGGGTCACGGCAAAAACTTTCACCTCGGCAAAAACTTCCCCAAACCACGGGGAGTCAGAGAAGTGAAGTGAGAGCCCCACTCAGTAACACCAGGGGAAGCAGACATTGAGAGGTAAAATGTAGCAACTGTCCACTTCAAAGCATCATGAGATCTAATCTTTGGTTGGACTAGAAGTCTCCAATTCCAATAACCAAGATACCATGCCCAGAGTTCATTTCACAGCTTGAGTAGAGAGTATAGCCACTTACACTGAATGCCATGTATCTTTCAGCATCCAGACTACAGATGACCACTGTATCTCCAGACCTGATAGGTTCACAAAAATGATTCCTAGAGGTGAGCTTTTGATCCACTAGTGTTCAGAATTTTAATAACTGCCACTCTCAAGTTATAAAGCTTACATCAGATGATTAAACTCTCCCTAGTTAAGAACTAGTGCAATGAGGTGAACTGCAGGACCAAGTTACTTGTGCTTTATATATTTTCTAAAACTTTAATTAAGATTACAAGTCAGATTAAGTAATTGCTTTCTTAAAAGATAGATAAACCCAGAAAGACAGATACAATCAAGATTTTTTTAAAGAAACCATTTGGCCTCAAATTTGATATCATCTTTACTTTTGTGTTCATTGAACTTTCTTTGTTGAAATACAACTTCAGTTCAGTTCAGTCACTCAGTCATGTCCGACTCTTTGCGACCCCATGGACTACAACCCACCATGCTCCTCTGTCTATGGAATTACCCAGGTAAGACTACTGGAGAGGGTTGCCATTTCCTTCCCCAAGGGAGCTTCCCTACCCAAGGATCAAACCTATATCATCTGCATTGGCAGGCAAGTTCTTCACCACTGGGCTACTAGGGAAGCCCTTTGGGACCCCTAAAGATCAATATCTCACCATTCCACCAAAAGGAAACTACTGTCTGATCTCTAACAACATAGATAATATTTGCCTATGTCTTGAACTTTATATAGATAGAGTCATACAGTGTGGACTCCTTTGTGTCGGGATTCTTTCTTTCAAAAGAGATTCACCGCAGAGACAGACAAATATTGTATGGTATCACTTATATGTGGAATCTAAAACATACAACAAACCAGTGAATAAAACAAACAAGAAGCAGACTCACAGAGAACAAATTAGTGGTTACCAGTGGGGAGAGGAAAAGGGGAAGGGCAATGTCGGAGTGGGGAATTTAAAAAAGGTTATTACGGGATTATATGAAATGTGTGTGAAACTTCTGAAAATTGTAAAGCACTGTAGAATTTTTTTAATAAAATAAAATAAAAATTTTAATTAAAAAAAGTCACCCAAGGTGTTACAAGTACTGTAATGGTAGTTTATTCACTTTTCTTCCTGTTTAATAATGCATTATATGAATATTGTACAGTCTATATGCAATGGACTAAAGGTTTATAATCCCCCAAAATTCCTATGTTGAAATCCTAACCCCCAAAGGGGTGGTATTAGGAAGTGGGGCCTTTTGAAGGTAATTAGGTCATGAGGATGGAGTTCTCATGCAAGAAGTCAGTGCCTTTGTAAAAGAGACTCCAGAGAGTTTCTTTGCCTTCTCTTTCACCATGTATGGACACAGCTGGAAGTGGACAGTCTGCAGCCTGGAATAGGCACGAACTGGAACCTGACCATGTTCACACTCTGATCTCAGACTTCCAGCCTCCAGAACTGTGAGAAATAAATTTTTGTTGCTTGTGAGGCACTCAGTCTATGGTGTTTGGTTATAGAGGTCTGAAGTGAGACACTATGTTTTCCGTCTATTCATGGTGGTCATTTTGGTTACTGTTGTGCACATTCTTATGCATAGGCAGACATTTCTGTTGGGTTTATATCTAGGAGAGGAACTGTTAGAATACATATTCATTTTTAGTAGATAAAGGCAAACAGTCTTCCAAAGTGGATGCACCAGTTTACTCTCCCAGCAGCAGTAACTCTCTCAGCAGTTACTCTCCTCTGAACACCTCCGACCAGTCATTATTACTGCCTTGATCAGTTCAGCTCTGTTCCTAGTGAGTGCTAAGTCACTTCAATTGTGTCTGACTTTTTGTGACTCTATGGACTATAGCCTGCCAGGCTCCTCTGACCTTGGGATTCTCCAGGCAAGAATACTGGAGTGGGTTGCCATGCCCTCCTCCAGGGGAACTTCCCGACCCAGGGATTGAACCTGCAGCTCCTCCAGCTCCTGCATTGCAGGCGGATTCTTTGCTGCTGAGCTACCAGGGAAGCCCTTGTTCCTAACCATGACCCAACTAATGGAGATCATGTGCAGAGCCTGGGAGGCAGCCAGAGCCCAGTGTAAATCTTGGCTTCACCACTTACTGAACAATGAGTGTTTCTTTGGAGAATTTCACTTAGCCTCAGATTCCTGATCTGTGAAGGGACCATAATCTTAATGTTCTTGAAAGAATCAAATTGCATTTATACACAAACGTGCTTTGCAAACTGTAAAACTATACACCCATGTTAGAGATTAGAAAGAAGCTGTGGGTTCTTTCAGCCAATATTACAGTCACCTGGGGTTAAAAATAGAAATCTCCCAGTAGTATTAGGAGTGCAGTGGATAGCAAGTTAGAAAACCTTGGGTTAAAATATTGTCCACAGCACTTACCACATGACTTTCAAGGAGTTGCTAAATCCCCATGATCCTCAGGTTTTCCATCCATGAAATAAGAATAGTAAGACTTCCCTGATAGTTGTTAAGAGGAAAAAAAGAACATAATGTATCCCCAAAAAAAAAAGTGAGAGCAATACCGAAAGAAAGAATCTAAGTGTTGATTCCAGTTCTTGGAACACAACAGGTGCTCAAAAAAATGACAACCATCATTCGTTAAAGGTTTAGAAAATATGGTAGACATCTGGTTCCATGAACCCTTTTTATTGATACTCTTATCTTTCATAATGAAGGTTGGTTTATGCAAAATTGTCAATTGATAAAATTTGGCTTTTCTGCTTCAAGAGTCGCTTTTTTCATTTTCTGCCTGTTCCAACCATTCAGGGGCTCAGCATACCCAGGATCTCTGCCATCCACCACTCTAAGAAAAGCTTGCTATCAGGGAAGAGTGAAATTTCAGAATTCTATATGACAGTCCCAAAATGTCAGAGCTAGAAGGGACCTGAAGGCATACAACTCATTCAATTCATTTTACAGATGGTGGAGCTGAGGCTAGAAATCCAAGGTAACACTTCTGGTTAGTGGCAGAGTCAGGGAAAGGGCCCGGCTTTCCTGACATCCCGCCCAGGGCTCATTCTCTCATAGCTGAGTATAAGTGTTAATCTGTATCTCCAGTTGTAAATAAAAGAGTTGGTTCTTTATTAAGGACCTTTCAAGTATCAGAGAAAGAGTTAAATCACATCTAATCTACTCATAAATTAAACAGGCCCTGCTAAAATTTAAAGCACCAATATAGACAAAAACCAGCAGCATTTATATTTTAAATAATCTTCTCTTTTAAAAAAATTTGAGAACTTTTGCTTCCAGCCATGACAGAATAACTGATATGAGACTTGCCCTCCTGCCAAAAACAACTGTAAAACTAGACAAATATATGAGGCAACTGTTTTCAGACATTGTGCAACAGGCAGCGCAGGACTGTAATTTTGAGAGAAGGCATACACATGAGGTGAACCCCATTATTTCTCTGGCTTTCTGCCAGGGAGTACCTTTCTACCATGGCCCAAGGATGAGTGGTACCAACGGAACAGTAGTTTCACTAAGCTAATGAGACAGTGATCAGAGTTCTGGGCCACTGAAGTGTCTGAATTGTGTAGAGCAGAAGAACAGAAAAGAGGGGGCTTCACAAAGACAGCTGCTGTAAATCTCGTTGAGGGTTCACCATGGGACCTTGGCTGAGGGCTGGACTGTGCACTCACAGGGTTACAGTCCAGGAAGCCAAGCAAATGTCTCCTGCTACAGAGCTGAGAGTGGTATGGTGATATGAGAAGTTGTACACTGCTGTAGAACATTAAAGTTACAGTCAAGCCATTGTAGAAAAACTTCAGTGAATACTCCAAACCTCCAGGTGAGATCTTTAAAAGGTCATGCGTTTGGATTAAGGAACACAATGCAAAGGGAAGGCAAGTTCAAAACTAAAATAGATCCTAACAAGTTAAACTGACTCTAATGGACGGTAAGGATCCACTAGTAATGAAAGTGTTAGTCCCTCAATCATGTCCGACTCTTTCCAACCCCACGGACTGTATCCCACCAGGCTCCTCTGTCCATGGGATTATCACAGCAAGGATACTGGAGTGGGTAGCCACTTCCTCCTCCAGGGGATCTTCCAGGGATCAAAACTGGGTCTCCTGCATTGCAGGCAGATTCTTTTCCTTCTGAGCCATCAGGGAAGCCCAAAATAATAATAGCAATCATTCAATAGAAGCTGACCCCAGGTTGACCCACATGTTGAAATTAATAGGGAAAAGTCTTTCAAGAAACTTTAGAAGTGTCTGTTCAAGAACTTAAAAGAAAAGAGAATCATAATGAATTAACAGTAGATATAGCCCCCAAAATTGTGTGTGTGTGTATACACCAAAACAAGCCAAGTGAAAATTCTGGAAATGAAAAATACAATGAATGAAATGAATGCTTGGTATGTATAGTCTTAATAGAAAATTGGAGGTTGCAGATAAGTTAATAAATTTGCTCATTTGCTCAGTCATGTCCGACTCTTTTTGACTCCATGGAATGTATGACTCCATGGATTGTACCCCACCAGGCTCCTCTGTCCACGGAATTTTTCAGGCAAGAATACTGGGGTGGGTTGCCATTTCCTACTCCAGGGGAAGTTCTTTACTCAGGGATTGAACTTGGCATCTATTGCATCTCCTGCATTAGCTGGTGGATTCTTTACCACTGCGCCACCTGGCCAAAGAAGACATTTAGTAAACTTGAAGACAGGTCAATAGAAAGTATTCAATCTGAGAACAGAGAGAAAAATATTGGGGGAAAACGAACAAAGTCTCAGGGATTTGTGGCGAAAATGTCAAGCAGTCTAACATATATATGATTAGAGCTCAAGACGGAAAGGAAAAAGAGGAAATAGAAAACTTCACGAACAAATAACAACCAATTTTTTTCACAAAATGTGTGGAATGTGTGAGCTTATAGAAACGAGAAGTCCAGTGAATCCCAAATGGCATAAACATAAGAACTATACCTAGTTCAGGACAAAGTCAAACTGCTAAAAACTAAAGATGAAGAAGCAATCTTAAAACTAGTCAATTAAAAAAAAGCTCACAGCATGCAGAGGAACAATGATAAACATGAATGACAGCAAACTTCTCATCAGATGGGAATTCAGATCTACAAGAAGGAATAAACAACATCAGAATGCTAAATATGTAGGTAAATATAAAAGACTTTTTCTTCTACTTTTAATTTATTTGTAAGACAACTCTCTAACTAAAAAAAAAAAAATAGTAACACAATGTTGGGTAGTTACTGAGTATTATTAAAAATATGACACTAATAGCACAAAGGATGGTGGGCTAAGTGGCTTTTACTGTTGTAAAAGTCTTACACTTCACACGAAGAGGTACAAGATTAATTTAAAATAGACTGTGGTGGCTTAAGAATGCACAGTGTAATCCCTAGTATGGTCAACTAAAACAAAACAAAACAAAGAAAGAGGTAGGATTCTTTGTATTGAAATATACAAAAAGAAGAATTAAAATGGGAATGCTAAAAAAGAGTACAATAATGCAAAGGTATTCAGGAAAGGGAAAACAAATAAATACAAATTAGATGGAACAACCAGATAACAAATTGCAAGATGGCAGACTTGTAGACTATCAATCATTAAATTAAGTATAATGGACTAAACTCTCTAATCGAAAAGAACAGATGGGATTTAAAAATCAAGACCCAACTGTATGCTATGTATAAGAGACATTTTCAATGGAAAGAAATAGCTAAGTTAAATGTAAAAGGATGAGAAATGGCAATAAATCAACTGGAAAGGTAATTTGACTATATTAATATCAAATAGACCTCAAAACAAAGAATATAACCATGATATATTTCATAGTGATAAAGAGACAACTTATCAGAAAAAAATAAAAATCTAAAACTTGAGGGGATTCCCTGGCAATCCAGTGATTAAAACTCAGCACTTTTACTGCCATGGCCAGAACTCTAGCAGCATGACAAAAAAAAAAAGAGTGTAGTAATTAGGAGGGCTTCCAAATACATGAAGCAAAACTTAACTAAACTAAAAGGAAAGTACCCAAATCCATAATCAATGCCAGAGGTTTTAACATCCATTTCTTGGTAACTAATGAAACAACTAGACAAAAAAAAAAAAAAATCAACTAATACATAGAATATTTGAAAAGCAATTGTAAACAAACTTAACTTAATTAACATTTTTAGAACATGGTGCCCAACAACTATAGGATACACATAGTTTTCAAGTGTGCCTGGAATGTTCACCAAGATTAATCATATGTTACATCAAAGTCAAGTGTCAGTACATTTCAAAATATTGAAATTTTAAACAGTATATTCTCTGACCACAATGGAAAAGCTGCAAATATTTGGAAATTCACAACACACATCTAAATAATACATGAGTCAAAGAAAAAATTAGAACAGAAATTGCAAACTATGTCAAACTAAATGATAATAAAAGTACAATGTATCATAATTTGTGGGATGCAGCCAGAACAGTAATTTGAGAGAATGTATGCCTGGACAATTCCCATGGACAGAGGAGCCTGGCAAGCTACAGTCCATGGATTCGCAAAGAGTCAGATACAACTGAGCAACTAATACTTCCACTACTTTCACTTTTTCATAGCTTTTAATGGATATGTTAGAAGGAAATTTTAAAATGATAAAATTTTAAATCAATTTTAAATCAATGATAAAAATTTTAAATCAATGACTAAAGTGTCCATCGTAAGAGGCTATAAAAATTAAATCAAATTTAACCTACTATAATTAAAAGGAAGGTAGTAATAAAGATAAAAGGAGACATCAATGAAATAAAAAACAAATAATTTGGAAATTAATAAAACCAAAATTTAGATTTTAAAAAGATTAACAAAATTGATGTAGAAAGACTAAGAAAAAAACAGAGTAAACACAAGTTATAAATATCAGAAGTGAAGAGGGGGCCATCCCTAGAGCTTCTACAGACAAAGGATAAAGAGGCAATATTATGAATGATTTTATTGCAAATAAATTTGACAGCTTATATGAAATGGAAAAATTTCTTGAAAACTTCTATTTACCAAAACTGATATTAGAAGAAATAGAAAACCTGGAAAGTCTTAAGTCCATTAAAGAAACTGAATTCATAATCAAAAGCAAACCTGACACCCAAACAAGTCATTGTGAACTCTATTTTAAGAAAAGGGCAATGATCAACCTTACATAAACTCTCTCAGAAAATAGAGGATGAGAGAATATTTCATAACTAGTTTTATAAAGACAGAACACTGATTCTCAACCTAACAAGAAAGGGTGGAAAATTACCAATCAATATGCTCCATGAACACAGCACAAAAATTGTTCATAAAATATCTGCAAATAAAACCCAGTAATATACTAAAATATATACATATATAATGACCAAGTAGAGCTTTACACAGAATGAAGTTTGGTTCAACAGTCATAAATAAAACAGTATAATGCATTATATTAACAGGAAAAAAGAACTAAAAAAAATCATCCAAGTACATATGCAAAAAACATTTATCAAAATTCTACACCCATTTGTAGAAGAAAAAATTTTAACCCAAGAATAAAAAGGAGCTTCATCAATCTGGTAAAAGTTCACTGTATAAAAAATTCTACAGCTAACATCATACTTTTTGGTACAATATTAAATGCTTGCCCTAATCCTGGGAACAAAGAAAGGAAGTCTTCTCTCAGCATATCCATTCAACATCATTCTGGAGATGCCAGCCAATACAATAAGATGATAAAAGAAAAAAGGAACAATTGAAAAAGAAGAAATAAAACTGGATGCATTTACAGATAGTATGGGGGTTTATATTTAAAAACTAAGAAATCTACAGAGAAATTGCTAAAAATAAAAGTAAATTTAGCAAGGTTGTAGTAAGAGTCAGTATACAAAAATAAATGATATTTCTGTACCCTGGCAGCAGCAAAAAAAAAAAAGAAATAAATAAATAAATTTTATGCTATTTACAATAGCATCAACATATAAAACACTTAGAAATACATTAGCAAAGTACACACAAGATCCTTTCTCTGAAAACCTCTACAACAGAAATTAAAGAAGTCCTAAGTAAATGGATAATCACGATGGTGTGATCACTCACCTAGAGCCAGACATCCTGGAATGTGAAGTCAAGTGGGCCTTGGAAAGCATCACTACAAACAAAGCTAGTGGAGGTGATGGAATTCCAGTTGAGCTATTTCAAATCCTGAAAGATGATGCTGTGAAAGTGCTGCACTCAATATGCCAGCAAATTTGGAAAACTCAGCAGTGGCCACAGGACTGAAAAAGGTCACTTTTCATTCCAATTCCACAGAAAGGCAATGCCAAAGAAAGCTCAAACTACCACACAATTGTACTCATCTCACACGCTAGTAAAGTAATGCTCAAAATTCTCCAAGCCAGGCTTCAGCAATACGTGAACTGTGAACTTCCAGATAATCAAGCTGGTTTTAGAAAAGGAAGAGGAACCAGAGATCAAATTGCCAACATCTGCTGGATCATTGAAAAAGCAAGAGAGTTCCAGAAAAACATCTATTTCTGCCAAAGCCTTCGACTGTGTGGATCACAATAAACTGTGGAAAATTCTGAAAGAGATGGGAATACCAGACCACCTGACCTGCCTCTTGAGAAACCTGTATGCAGGTCAGGAAGCAACAGTTAGAACTGGACATGGAACAACAGACTGGTTCCAAATAGGAAAAGGAGTATGTCAAGGCTGTATATTGTCACCCTGGTTATTTAACTTATATGCAGAGTACATCATGAGAAATGCTGGGCTGGAAGAAGCAGAAGTTGGAATCAAGATTGCTGGGAGAAATATCAATAACCACAGATATGCAGATGACACCATCCTTATGGCAGAAAGTGAAGAGGAACGAAAGGGCCTCTTGATGAAAGTGAAAGAGGAGAGTGAAAAGGTTGGCTTAAAGCTCAACATTCAAAGAAACTAAGATCATGGCATCTGGTCCTGTCACCTCATGGGAAATAGATGGGGAAACAGTGGAAACAGTGTTGGACTTTATTTTGGGGGGCTCCAAAAGCACTGCAGACAGTGATTGCAGCCATGAATTTAAAAGATGCTTACTCCTTTGAAGGAGGAAAGTTATGACCAACCTAGATAGCATATTAAAAAGCAGAGACATTACTTTGCCAACAAAGGTCCATCTAGTCAAAGCTATGGTTTTTCCAGTAGTCATGTATGGATGTGAGTGTTGGACTGTGAAGAAAGCTGAACGCTGAAGAATTGATGCTTTTGAACTGTGGTGTTGGAGAAGACTCTTGAGAATCCCTTGGACTACAAGGAGACCCAACCAGTCCCTCCTAAAGGAGATCAGTCCTGAGTGTTCATTGGAAGGACTGATCCTGAAGCTGAAACTCTAATACTTTGGCCACCTCATGTGAAGAGTTGACTCATTGGAAAAGACCCTGATGCTGGGAGGGATTGGGGGCAGGAGGAGAAGGGGACAACAGATGATAAGATGGCTGGATAGCATCACCGACTCAATGGATATGAGTTTGAGTAAACTCCGGGAGTTGGTGATGGACAGGGAGGCCTGGCATGCTGTGATTCATGGGGTTGCAAAGAGTTGGACAGGACTGAGTGACTGAACTGAACTGAACTGAAGTAAATGGAAAGGTATATCATGTTCACACATTGAAAGATTCAATATTGATTGATTTCTAATATTGGAAGACTCAATATTAATCTATATTGAATATAGTCACAACCAAAATTCAGACTTTTTATAAAAATTTCTTCCCTGGTAGCTCAGCTGGTAAAGAATCTGCCTGCAATGCGGGAGACCTGGGTTTGATACCTGGGTTGGGAAGATCTCCTGGAGTAAGGAAGGGCTACTCACTCCATATTCTGGCCTGGAGAATTTCATGGACTAGTAGCAAAGAGTCAGACAAGACTGAGTGTTTCACTTTCACTTTTTCATAAATTCTAAAAATTTTATAAGAATGAAAAGAACCTACAAAACCCAAAACAATATTGAAAAAGAACAATGTTGGAAGATTCATGTTACCTAACTAATTGGTAAACAGAGTAATTAAGACCTAGTTTGATATTAATTAGGATCATAATATTCTGGTTTGGAGAATTCTATAGGATCCATGGGGTCCCAAAGAGTTGGACACAACCAAGTGACTTTCCCCAACAGATAAATAGACCAATGAAATGGAATAGAGTCCAAAAATAAACCCACACATATTGATTTTCAACAAAGATACCAATGTATTCAATTGGGGAAATAAAAGCCTTTTCAACAAATAGTGCTGCAAGAAATGAAAAAACATATAGGGGGAGATGAACCTCAACTCCTATCTCACACTACACACAAAATTAACTTGACATAGATCATAGACCTAACTATCAAGTCAATGCTATAAAACTTTCAGAAGAAAATATAGAAAAATATCTGACCTCTGGTAGGTAAAAGTCTCTGAGAGAAGATACAAAAAGCACTCCCTCTGAAATAAAAATGGCTGATAAATTGGGCTTCATCAAAGTTAAAAATTCCCATTCATCAAGAGTCACTGTTAAAAAAAATGAAAAGACAAGCCACACATTGGAAGAAATATTTACAATTCATATATCTGACAAAGTATTTGTATACAAAATACATAAATAACTCATAAAAATCAACAATGAAAAGTTAATTCCATTTTCAGAATGACAAAAAAACTTGAATACACTTTCACAAAAGACTGGCCAAAAGGAAAATAAAACATGAGAGGTACTCAACATCATGACCCATCAGGAAACACAGATTAAAATCACAATAAGATACCACTTTACAACCACTAGAATGGCTACAATTTTAAAAACCGACAACACCAAATGCTGGTGAGAATGTAAAACAACACTTATTGCTTGTTGGGGTTAAAAAGGTACAACCACTTTGGAAAGTTAGCAGTTTCATAGGAATTTAAACATACACTTATCACATGACCCAGCAACTCCACTTTCAGATATTTACCCAAGGGAAATGAAATTTTTGTCCACACGAAATTTGTCCACAAATGTGCACAGCAGCTTTCCTCATAATAGCTAAAAATTAAGTACAACCCCAAATATTCACGAGTGGAAGAATGGATAAACTAACTATCTATGCAGTATTATACAATTATTATTATACAATTATCATTATTGTTATTTTTATACAATTATTATTGTTATTATTATATCATTTATAATAATATAAATATTATTATACAATTATGCAGTATTATACAATTATTATACAATTATGCAGTATTATACAATTAGTATTCCATTATACAATGGAATACTAATTCACTGACACATAAAATGAACAAATTTCAAAAACATGTTGAGTGAAAGATGCTAGACACAAAAGAGTTCATTGTATATGATTTCATTTTTTTTTTTTTGACATGCCAGACAGATCAAACTAATCTACAGTGATAGAAATCAGAGCAAGATTTATCTATGAATGGTGAGCATTCACTGCAATGGGACACAAGAGAACTTTCTAGAGTTATGGACATGTTTCATATCTTGACTGTGGTGTTGGTTCCAGGTGTGTATTTCTGTCAAAAGTTACAGAATTGTACACTGAATACCTGTGCATTTTACTGAATGCAAGTCTTATCCCAATTTTTTATTTTTGATATAAATTTATTTATTTTAATTGGAGGCTAATTACTTTACAATATTGTATTGGTTTTGCCATACATTGACATGAATCCACCATGGGTGTACATGTGTTCCCCATCCTGAACCCCTCTCCCACCTCCCTCCCCATCCCATCCCTCTGGGTCATCCCAGTGCACCAGCCCTGAGCACCCTGTATCATGCAATGAACCTGGACTGGCAATTTGTTTCACATATGGTAATATACACGTTTCAGTGCCATTCTCCCAAAACAGCCCACCCTCACCCTCTCCCACAGAGTCCAAAAGACTGTTCTATACATCTGTGTCTCTTTTGCTGTCTTGCATACAGGGTTATCATTACCATCTTTCTAAATTCCATATATATGCATTAGTATACTGTATTGGTGTTTTTCTTTCTGGCTTACTTCACTCGGTATAATAGGCACCAGTTTCATCCACTTCATTAGAACTGATTCAAATGTATTCTTTTTAATGGCACATATTCAATACACATATTCCATTGTGTATATTTACCACAGCTTTCTTATCCATTCGTCTGCTGATGGACATCTAGGTTGTTTCCATGTCCTGGCTATTATAAACAGTGCTGCAATGAACATTGGGGTGCACGTGTCTCTTTCAATTCTGGTTTCCTCAGTGTGTATGCCCAGGAGTGGGATTGCTGGGTCATATGGCAGTTCTATTTCCAGTTTTTTAAGGGATTTCCACACTGTTCTCCGTAGTGGCTTACTAGTTTGCATTCCCACCAACAGTGTAAGAGGGTTCCCTTTTCTCCACACCCTCGCCAGCATTTATTGCTTGTAGTCTTTTGGATAGCAGCCATTCTGACTGACGTGAAATGGTACTTCATTGTGGTTTTGATTTGCATTTCTCTAATAATGAGTGATGTTGAGCATCTTTTCATGTGTTTGTTAGCCATCTGTATGTCTTCTTTTGAGAAATGTCTGTTTAGTTCTTTGGTCCATTTTTTGACTGGATCGTTTATTTTTCTGGAATTGAGCTGCAGGAGTTGCTTGTATATTTTTTAGATTAATTCTTCATCAGTTGCTTCATTTGCTTTTATTTTCTCCCATTCTGAAGGCTGTCTTTTCACCTTGCTTATAGTTTCCTTTGTTGTGCAAAAGCTTTTAACTTTAATTAGGTCCCAATTGTTTATTTTTGCTTTTCTTTCCAATATTCTGGGAGGTGGTTCATAGAGGATCCTGCTGTGATTTATGTCGGAGAGTGTTTTGCCTATGTTTTCCTCTAGGAGTTTTATAGTTTCTGGTCTTATGTTTAGATCTTTAATCCATTTTGAGTTTATTTTTGTATATGGTGTTAGAAAGTGTTCTAGTTTCATTTTTACAAGTGGTTGACCAGTTTTCCCAGCACCACTTGTTAAAGAGACTGTCTTTTCTCCATTGTACATTCTTGTCTCCTTTGTTGAAGATAAGGTGTCCATAGGTGCATGGATTTATCTCTGGGCTTTCTATTTTGTTCCATTGATCTATATTTCTGTCTTTGTGCTAGTACCATACTGTCTTGATGACTGTGGCTTTGTAGTAGAGCCTGAAGTCAGGCAGGTTGATTCTTCCAGTTCCATTCTTCTTTCTCAAGATTGCTTTGGCTATTTGGGGTTTTTTGTATTTCCATACAAATTGTGAAATTATTTGTTCTAGTTCTGTGAAAAATACTGTTGGTAGCTTGATCGGGATTGCATTGAATCTATAGATTGCTTTGGTTAGTATACTCATTTTCACTATATTAATTCTTCCAATCCATGAACACTGTATATTTCTCCATCTATTTGTGTCCTCTTTGATTTCTTTCAGCAGTGTTTTATAGTTTTTTATATATAGGCCTTTTGTTTCTTTAGGTAGATATATTCCTAAGTATTTTATTCTTTTCGTTGCAATGGTGAATGCTTATTCCAATTTTTTAAAGTGTAAACACAACATTTTCACTGAATCTTGCTAATATAGGACTCCAGAATTTTATTAAGTCTACTCTGAAGTTCCCATGGAATACATGTGTATTCATCAAGTCTGTTGGTTTCCTTGTAGCATCCACTAAATGTCATTGTACCTTTTGCAGGCTCTGGGGCTCCCCAAGCATCCTTGCTTGTCCTGGGTTTGCTCTCTTTCTCTGCCTCCCACATAAGTCTCCCACTATGTGTTGGATCCCTACACATTGCCTAACCCCTAGTGCTATAAATAAACAGTATGGTTATCTGTGATGGTGGCCTTTATCTGGTATCTCATCAGTAGCAGGATCCAGAGTAGTGTTGCCTCGGGAGTGCTACCACAATGTTCTATGAGGTTTTTTTGTTGTTGGGCCCCAGTGATTTTGATGTTTTACAGGTTTTGCTATTGTTAATGCTGTTTGCTGGAAAAAACTGTTCTTTTAGCCTTTAGATCCACATTCCTCCCTATGATGGTTAGGAGCTGAACCAGGACCAGATCTGAGCAGAAAAAAACCTACTGTCCTTGAGAGCTCAGCCTTCTGAGGTCTTCCCTTCACCATGATATTCACACCCTGCTCCCATTTCATCAAAAGTCAGGCAACCCTGGATCCTCCCTTCCTCCCACTTTGGGCTGTAGCCATCCAGGGAAAGCTGACATGTCCTTATCACGTGCTTGCTGCCTTTCCCACTGACCATTACCATGAGCTTCTCTGTTCTTGCCTAAGGAACTCTTATATTCCCTCCTATTATCTCCAGTTTTTAGTAAAGTTGAGGGCTTCAGGAAATGAGGGCATGGCTGGAGTTGCTTCATTTCTAGTCTACTTTGCTCCAGGTGTGAACTCCAGCCCCTTCCTCATTCTCAAAGCCCTACTCACCTGAACTGAGTCAAACAAACTTTACTAAAGACTGGAGATAACAGGAGGAGATGTAAGGAAGAAAAGAAAACATTTAACCCTGGAACCTCTTAATTCCATCAACCAAATCCTTTCCCTAGGAGCCCTGGTTCCCAGACTGATGGCACATTGCTAGGACCCTCTGTCCTCTCCTCTCTCCTCTCCTCTATCCCCAGGTCCTGTCAGAGAGATCAGAGAGCGATGATTTTATCAATCAACCAATCAATCCTTTATTCTCACAGTAATCTCAGTAAGAGAGGGCCCAGTCTGAAATCTGTGCATCTCAATTACACCCAGTGCTTAGGACCACCTCCAGGACAAAACTCTGCCTTGGCATCACAGATGCAAGATGCTTGGAGGTGTAAATAGACACCCCCCCCAATGAGTCTCCTCCCTACTTCTCTAAATCCTCACCTTCGGTCATCAGGGGGCTGGGGAATCCAGGTCCTCTCAGACCCCACCCCCAACCTACCTTCTGCTCTTAGTTCCCCAAGTCAGACAAACAGGCAGAGCTTCACCCCCACCCCTTGCAGTGAGTCTTCTCCAGGGAAGGCCCTCACTTCCTGGTGCCCTTCAGTTCAACCTTGGACACCCAGTGCCCAATTACAATAACCAGTTGGCTGATATTTGGGTTGCTCTTGCTGTTTTTGTTCCACCTCTTCAGTCCACTGAAGATATTAATAATTGCAGCACCAGAACCAAAGGAAATGATTTGCTAAACTTTTTTATTTATTTATTTTTGCTCATGCTGCAAGGCATCTGGGATCTTAGTTCCCCCAGGGATTGAACCCATGCCCTCTGCAGTGGAAGCAGAGTCCTAACCTCTGGACTGCCAGGGAAATCTCCAGAGCAAGTGATCTGAACCACAGTCAGAGTTAGAAACCTGGTTTGGGTTCTGGAATTATCATCAATAGTTGGGTTGGGTTTCCACTTAAAAGCTCTGTGACCTTGGGCAAGTTACTACAAGATACCTTGATGTTACTTGGACAGGTTACCTTTCTGTGTCTCATTTTCCTTCTTGAAAAACTGAGCTAAAAACAGGACCTACACGAGAAGGACTTAGAACAGTGCCTAGATCAAAGTAAGTGAAATCAAAATGTTAAACCAATTATAAACATTATATGAAATTGTCTTCATAGATTCAAAAGGAACAGATTACCTAGGGAGAGAGAAATTAGTTGAAGAAGCCAAAACTCATGCACATTCAAGTTTACTACTTGTGTGAACATTTTTAATTCAGCCAAGGGAGAAACTACATACATATATACAGAGGTTGGTTTCAGCTTAATCAACAAGGGCAGGATCTTCAACAGGGCAACATAAAATAACATCAAAGACAATACTGAAAGAAAGGTGGATGATAAAGTTGGGGTCAAGCAGTCTTAAATTGAGGGCAATTTTTTGGCTCTACTTCCCTCACAGTAAGAAATACAGTTGGAGGACACTGGCCCAGGAACTGCCTGAGAGGTCCGTGCAAAGACACTGCCAAGGTGGCTTGTGGGCAGCTGCTCTGTGGTCTGCCTGGGGCAGGGCAGGGGAGGGACCTTCCTTGGTGTCATCTTATGAGGCAGAGGGGACAAGACTCTCCATCACAGAATCATAATGCTTAAGCAGCAAGAAGTCATAAAGCCAGCTGCTGCTGCTAGCTCACACTCTCTCTTTCTCCATGTCCCCCAGCCCGATGGTGGGATGGTTCTTCAGCTTTTTACTCTTCAGCTCTGTCACTGGCAGGAGGGATCTCCTAAGGATGGACTCTCTGTCCTGACTGCCTGGCAAGGTTATGAGGGGCAGAGCAAGGCAGTATTATTCATTCATTCATTCAGCAAACATTGAGTACCTACCAAGTGTTTAATTTAATTTAAAAATTAAAGGTTTAATGTAAAAATTTAAAAACTACCCTATGGTCCAGCGATTCCATGTGTATGATTCCACTAATATTAGATACTTGCAGTAGTCAAATCCATAGAGACAGAATGTAGAATGGAGGTGATCAGGGGTCAAGGAAGGGTATGGGGAATTGCTGTTTGATGGGTATGGAGTTTCCTTTTAGCAAGATGAAAAGAGTTCTGGAGATGGTGGTGCTGATGGCTGCACAACAATATGAATGTGCTTAATGCCACTGAACTGTAGACTTAAAACCAATTAAAATGGTAAATTTTATGTTGTATATAATTTACCATTAAAATTAATCACAGGGACTTCCCTGGTGGACCAATGGTAAAGAATCCATCTGCCTTCCAATGTAGAGGATATGGGTTCGATCCCTGGTCAGGGAACAAAGATCCCACACGCTGCAGGGCAACTAAGCCTATACATCACAGCTAGAGAAGCCCCATGCTGCAACGAAGCTCCAGCACAGCCAACCAAAAATTACAGGAAAGGTGAGATTTGAGCATGGTTGGAAGTTGGTGAGGAGTTTAGCCAAGAGAACACCTTCCAGGAGAGGGGACCTGGAAGAGGACAGCACAGAAGCAACAGACCTGGAGGGAGAGCGTGCTTGATGTGGTTGAATCACAACCCCCACCCCCACCCCACGCCCACAGGTGAGGTTGCACGTGGCCAGTGATGTCTTCAACCTTCCTGCCTTGCAAGCAGGATTCGATTCACTGTCTGTGTGTTTAAGCCCCTGCCAGTCAGGCTTTGGGGCATAAGCATCTTGTAAAGTGCTTTCTTCTGGGCAGCACATGTGTCTGCAGATGACACCGCAGACCACAAGCCCCACGAGGGGCCCCGGGAGCGCCGAGCTGGCCCCGAATTGAGACACCCACAGCTGCCCGTTGATGAGTTCCGCACTGGAGACAAGCGCACAGAGGAAGGGGAGAGAGAATGGCATTTCATGCTCCACAGAGGAATAAGGTCCTCGAGATATCAGACCCCGGAGGCTTAATGGGCTATGTTGATTCACCCGCTTGGCGATAAACAAACTTCATCATTCCCCAGTCTGCTGATAATTAGCTCTCAGACAAATCAGTGATCAAACTTAAAAAGATGGTCTGTGAACCACTAATCTCACAGAAGAACAATTGCACAAAAGTTTACTGTAGCCCTCTGAAGGGAATTTTTATGAACCTTTTAAATCTGCTGATATACTTGGGGAGTGAGTGCATCAGCGGTGCATTTAAAAGACTACGTGGAAGTAAACATTTTACTGCATGTTTGGGAAGAAGGGAAAAGTTCGCCAAGATTCATATTTTTCTAGGGCAAACGAGGTCATGCACTGGTTTGCAGCTGGTTTTCCCGCCCCCAGTGGGTCCGTAAAGATGCGAGAAGGCCCCAAACTGCTGCTCTGTTACTCCTGGAGATTTATGCGGTCTTAATTAAATGCAATAGTAAACATTCTACCCAAGACAGACCAGGAGGCAGCAGCTGGAAGATGGCATGGTGGCCCCCCACCAGCCAAGACAATGGTGCCCACCCTTGCCCTCCCACAGCCTGAGGGCTGGGACTGAGGAGCTGGGGCAGATGTGTCCAAGACAAGACTGGGCCTTCACCCCGACCTAGGCCCCGGGGTGGACAAAGAGAGGCCCCTTCTGCTTCTGTTCCCAGGCCCTTCTGGAGCCCACAGCAGTGGCGTGATGGAGGAGGGCCCGAGGGCCTGGGTTCCCACATGGTCTCAGCAGGGAGGGGCCCCTGTTCAAGGGCACATTTGCCACTGCAGCTTCTGAGCCTCCAGAGCCCATCCTTTCAGGTCCCCAGGCTCCTCTTTCCCTCCAGTGTCTGCCCTCGCAGTCAAGAGGTGACCCATTTCCTGGTCAGTCAATCAGCTGCTTGACCCAGGCCCCAAGTCTCAAGGAAGTGATGCAGCAAGTGAGCCCTTCACTCCAGCTCTGGGGCCTGGATCTGCAGAAGCTGTTACACTATGCAGCTATCTCGGGCCACCTGACTTCCACCTGTTTGCTAAGCCTTGTTCTTCAGCCTTCCCTTCCTCTCTGGAGCTTTCTGGGAGCCTTCCAGGAAATTCCTAATGTGCTGATAATCACCAGAGTTAGTTCCAGGAGCCTGTTAGCAAGGAATTCTGATGGGTACAGATGGACATAGTCCCCCTGGCACATTGCTAAGACAACTCAAAAAAGTGTTTGTACCTCACATCTCTGGGAAAATGCTCACTTTGCCTCCAAAGACACTACCTTAGCAGGACCAGTGTGTCTGTCTGTTGTTCAGTGGCTAAGTCGTGTCCAGCTCTTTTTGACCCCATGAACTGCAGCATGCCAGGCTTCTCTGTCCTCCACTGTTTCCCGCACTTTGCTCAAACTCACGTCCATTGAGTGGCTGAGGCCATCCAACCATCTCATTCTCTGTTGCCCCTTCTCCTCCTGCCCTCAATCTTTCCCATCATCAGGGTCTTTTCCAATGAGTCAGTTCTTTGCATCGGGTGGCCAAAGTATTGGAGGTTCAGCTTCAGCATCATTCCTTACAATGAATATTCAGGGTTGATTTCCTTTAGGATTGACTGGTTTGATCTCCCTGCTGTCCAAAAGACTCTCAAGAGTCTTCTTCAGCAACACAGTTCGAAAGCATCAGTTCTACAGCACTCAGCTTTCTTTATGATCCAACTCTCACATCCATACATGACTAATGGAAAAATCATAGCTTTGACTAGACGGACCTTTGTCAGCAAAGTGATGTCTCTGCTTTTTAATATGCTGTGCCTCTCCAGGGGTTCAAATGAAGGCCCAAGTAGCTATGAGTTCATTAGGTCAACAGCCAGAAATAAGCCTTGGAATTCATAGTCTTTATGGAGGCATGGCTGGACTCACTCTCTCAAGCACCCATTCCTAAGCAGGATTCTCAGGTTGTAAGAGTCAGGAGCCATCACAAACCAGGATGCCCGAATGCAGAACCCTGAGTTTACTTTTTTCGTATGGTAAAATGTACCATTTTAACCATTTTTTAAAACATATCAGTCTTTTTAAACTTTTAAAATATTTATTTATTTATTATTTTTATTTATCTTTGTTGCAGCATGTAGGCTTAATTGCCCCACGGTGTGTGGGATCTCAGTTCCCAGACCAGGGATCAACCTGTGACCCCTGCACTGGAAGGCAAATTCTTCTTTTGTTTGTATGTTTGTTGGGTATTTTGATTTTTTCTTTTGCAGTGGAGTTGTTGATTTGCTGGTTTTTTTAAATGGAGAATAATAATTTTTTATTCATTTTTAATGACAGAATAATTGATTTACAATGTTGTGTTGGTTTCTGCCATATAACATTGCAAATCAGTCGCCACTAGACCATCAAAGATGTCCCTTAAGCAGCATTAAATATATTCATTGTTTGGCAACCATCACCATCATCTACTTCCAGAAGGTTTTCATCTTCCCACAGTACAACTCTGTAGCCATTAAATAACAACTCCCCATCACCCTCTTCTTCAGCCTCTGGATACCACCATTCCACCTTCTGTCTCTATGAATTTGCCTACTCTAGGTATCTCATATAAATGGAATCATACAGTACTTGTCTTTTTGTGACTGGCTTTTTTCAATAGGTTCAACCATGTTGTAGCTTGTGTCAGAATTTTCTTCCCTCTTAAGGCTGAATAATATTCCAGTTGTAAATCTATACCACATTTTGTTTATCCATTCATCCATTGATGGACACTTGGGTTGCTTCCACCTTTGGGCTATTGTCAATAATGCTGCTATGCGCACAGGTGTATAAATAACTGTTCAAGTCCCTGCTTTCAAATCTTTTGGCTGAATTTACTTTTGAAGACTGCCAAATGTGGATTGCATGGCCTGGTCTTTTTATACAGGTGATTTACATAAATAATGTCTTTCTGAGTGCTTGCTCTGTGCAGGACTCTGTGCCAGATTCAAGAGACACAAAGATGGATAAGCTGAGGGCCTTCTACAGCACCCACCAGGAAAACAAGAGGCTCCAGGATGGAAATTTTAGAAATAACAGCTACATCACTCCCACAATGTGCAGATAGGAATGCCAATAACTCCTCTGGGAGGCCTGGGAGGAAAAGGCCAGTGTGGACTGGTGGGGCGCTGGTGGGCCATCAAGGGTACCACAACGTGGAGCAGCAGCAGGGACCGCCATGACTGGGTCCGCACATCTTGTGGTCACAGCCTGTTGGTGCCTCATTAAAAAAGGTTCAGGGGAATTCCCTGGTATTCCAGTGGTTAGGACCCAGCACTCTCACTGCCAGGGTCCTGGGTTCAATCCCTACTTGGGGGATCTAACACCCCACAAGCCGCGTAGTGCAGCCAAAAAAAGAATCCAAGAGAGGCCTTTCAAAGGCTCCTCCTTTGGGTGGCAAACAAGAGAGTTGCCCACACCCACACAGCGAGGACTTCGCATCAATTTACAAAGGATGGCAGTGACCTTCTCAGTGCATGTGATCTTGGGTAAGCTCCCTGAACCCCTGTTACTTCATTTGAAAGCTCATCGAGTTGTTGCCAGAACTAAATGGGATGATCCATGTAGACCTGGGCTCAGTCCCTAGCCAGAAACACCCTCACAATGTTGACTATTTCTCCCCCAGCCATGAGATCCATCTGAGCAGGAATCCTCATCACTGCATCTCCAGGGCTTAGCACAGGCCTGACACTGAGTAGATGTATAGTAAACATTTTTTAAATTCTCTTATTTTCACATTTTAAGCCACAAAGAAAAACAAGATGGGCATAGGTGAATGGGTAGCACAGTGAATACTGTCTCTCGGTAAAAGTCACCCTTCTGGCTCACCTCCCCAGCACTGGGGCTAGAGGTCTGCAAACTGCTTTTTCCACACTCCTGTGCTGGCTGACCCACTTCAAACGAGGCTCAGCTATAGGAAGTTCTAGAAGAAAACTGGCTTTCCAGGTGGCTCAGTGGTAAGGAATCCGCCTACCAGTGCAGGAGATGAAGGAGACATGGGTTGGACCCCTAGATCAGGAAGATCCCCGAGAGAAGGAGATGGCAACCCACTCCAGTACTCCTGCCTGGAGAATCCCATAAACAGAGGAGCCTGGTGGGCTACAGTCCATGGGGTCACAAAGAGTTGGACACAACTGAGTGACTGAGTACGCATTAGGAGAAAAGTGAAAGGCACAAGGTGGGAGGAGCCATTGGCCCAGCTTCGAAGCCTCCTCCAGCAGAAGCAGCAGCCCCCATAGCAGAGGAGGGCCAGCAGGGAAGGGGGCAGCAGCCAAGGCAGTGAAAGTGGCAGCGGCTGCAACTCAGAAAGTGCAGGCCTGGCTTCTTGCTCAAGCCACTCGTTTGCAACTGCACCCAGGGCTCCAGACTATGGGTGCTGCTTTTGATATACCCAGGAGTGGATATCTGACTGGACTCCAACTGATACCATCAGGTGATTCTAGAACCAGCGTCCAGGGGCTCAAGGTGGCCTTCTCCCAGGGCCACTCTAGATGTAGTGATTCCTCTTCACCTCTGCACAGTCAAGGTGGCTGTGAAGAAGCTCCATCTGAGACACAGGACCCTTCATACAGTTGTGCTGGTTGTTCACTGCACAAAAGCATCCCACTAAGGACTTATATGCAGCTGAGCTCTGCACTCCAAGTCCTGTATCTAGAATGCTGCACTTCAATACAATTGCACAACACTGGGAATATAGGCAATAACTTTAAATGAAGCATAATCTATGAAAAATTAGTCACTGTGTTCTATACCTGAAACCAATATAATGTTATAAATCCACCACACTTAAATCTAAAAATTTTTTTAAATCAAGTTATATATGTGTTTACATATACTGAAGTGGGTAGCCATTCCCTTCTCCAGGGGATCTTCCCAACCCAGAAACTGAACCCAGGTCTCCCGCATTACAGGCAGATTTCCATCTGAGCCACCACAGAAGCTGATATATAGAATATTCAAAGAGATAAAAGAAGAAATAGAAACTTCCCAGTAAATTATTTTTACAACTAGAACATCTATAAATGAAGACCATGAGCTTTGAAAATTAAAAAATAAACACTCAATGTATATTGTAGAATGCTGCACTCCCCCAGTTTTTTTAACTTAAACCTGGGCTGGTGGTGATCCTGCTGAGATGCTTCTAGGCCCAAGCGGACTTGGTGGGGCAAGATCTTTCCCCAAAACCCCAAAGGTCCTAGCCTCCACCCAAGTAGTCCCCAGGGCTGTTTTCTGAACTGCCTGGAGTGTTTCAGAGGAGAAGAATTTTAGCTAGGATTGATGGGCATTTCCACTCTAGTGGAGACCACGTGAGTTAGACTCAGGACTCAGCAGACCTCCAGAAGCTGCTCCAAGCCTGGCCTTCTGCTCCTCAGCCCATCCCAGGCCTCCTCCTTTCCACTGCATGTGGCTCTGAGCTGGCTGCAGAGAGAAAACAGGAAGTAGCAGCTGCTCTCTTGGGGCTCCTGGACATGGGGACCCCAGCAAGCCACAAACCTCTCTCCATGCCTTCTCTCACAACATGAAGAACACAGGCAGCTACTCCAAGCCCTCCCCAAAACACGTGTTCTCCAGGCCAGGCCTCGATGCTACCGGGCATCTGTGCCCAATGACATTTTTGAAGCTCTTCAGGTACTCTGATGACTGCAATAAAATGAAACAAGCCCTCCTCCACCCCCGTCTCTGGGCTCCCTAACCCTTGCAGAGCTTATCCCTTCTTTTCCTGTTGTTCAGGAAAAGCAGGGGAGTTGGGAGACCATACCACCCACCAGGTTCACTGGAACTGAGGCATCCTATTCCTGCGGGAGAATGAGCGCACGTATATGCTTGAAACCCTCCAACAACCCCTCGCCATATGTGTCGATTTAAATGGAAACCGAACGGGAGAGGATTCTGACGACAGTCTGTCACTGACAGCGCTACTTCCTCCAGTTAATTTATGTCTTCCGTAATCAAGCTGATGCTTTTTAAAAGGCTCCACCTGTGATGGCACTTTTTTGCCCATACGTTCACATTCAAAGGTCCCCAGCCTGGGCGCTAATAGTCATTTGAAGACACCGCACTCTGCTAGTACTTTATCTTCCTGGCTCTTTACCTGTATTAATTAATTAGTGCTATAAATACAACCAGCACATGACTCTTCGAGAGCTAATCAGTCACTGACTCAGCTCAGGACCTGGAGGGAAATTAGGAAAATTGAATCTCTCAAAAGTTGGACCCATACAAGGTAACTTAGTCGATTCTGGCCCGAGGGTCAGTGGGGACAGGCTTGATTTAGGCTCCAACTGGGTATAAAAGCAATTTCCTTAACCACAAGCCAGCAACCCCGGTTAAGGTGATACAGACCCACTCCAAGTAAAGCACAGAGGATGTTTTCTTGCAGGTTGAGTGTCCTGGCATTTATTGAGGGCCTACTGTATGCCTCATCCTGGGCTACATGGTAAGTGTCAAGGGACAGGCTTAGGCCTTTCCTATGACATTGTTTTGTTGGGGTTAGCAAAGCCAGAATACAGTCTACAGTCAAAAACATTCTATCCTACACTGCCCAGCTCACCTGGTCACTGGCTGGTCTAGGAAGAAGATTAAAGAAGAAAACCTGTTGACTCAACCACAGGCCTTGAGGACTACTCTAACTGCTGATCCAGAACTACCTCTATTTAGTTTGGACCTCACCACTGAGTTTCTGGGTCCAAATTTGCTTCTGATTCCACGGTTGGCCCCCTGGGTTCTATAAACGAACTCTTGGCCCCACCCTGAAGACCTCTGCCCTGAATCTGGCCTGAATCTGGGTCTCAGGTAAATAGGGCCACCTGAGGTGAGCTGAGGAAGGGGACCTGAAATGCCTACGGCCAACCCAGGAACAGTCTTCTTCTATTAACTGGAGAATAAAGAACTCATCTCATCCAGGGTCTTCCCTGAGCCTGTAGCCACTGGCTGGTACTTATATCCATGAGTGGAAGCATTGCTTTTATCTCTCCCTGGTGGCTCAGTGGTAAAGAATCTGCCTGCCAATACAGGAGACAGAAGAGATGCGGGCTTGATCCCTGGGTTGGGAAGATCACCTGGAGGAGGAAATGGCAACCCACTCCAGTATTCTTGCCTGGAGATTTCCATGGACAGAGGAGCCTGGTGGGCTATAGTCCATGGGGTTGCAAAGAGTCGGACATGACTTAGTGACTAAACAACAAACAAATTTGCTTTTAATTTTGCCCACCTTGCCAATTAAATCCAGTGATGTTGTTACATGCAGGCTCTGGGTTGGACATTGGGGGATCAGGGATACAAGAGCCTGAGACATGACCCTAATAAAGGGGACAGGCTCCCTGGGACTCTGGCTAGGAGCTCCAGCCTTGGGAAGATGAATGAACTTGACAACGGTGTCAAGTTCACAAGAAGCCTTGAAGGTACAGGATGGGAGAGATGGACTCTGCCGGCTTCTTTGTGTGGGGAGTGGAGAAAGTGGGGAGGAGGTCAAGAGGCATTATGGAACAGGGCCCCTCCCAAGAAGGAGGATTTAGCAGCAACAGAGAAGAAAAGCAGGCTCCCCAGGTGGCGTTAGTGGTAAAGAACCCGCCTGCCAATGCAGGAGACATAAGAGACTCGGTTTCGAACCCTGGGTCAGGAAGATGCCCTGGAGGAGGGCATGGCAACCCACTCCAGTATTCTTGCCTGGAGAATCCCGTGGACAGAGGAGCCTGGTGGGCTACAATCCATAGAGTCACAGAGAGTCAGACACGACCGGAGTGACTTAGCACGCACATGCACACATACATGAGGAGAAAAGCATCACAGGGCAAGGGAAGCTTGTGGGCAAGGACAAGAACACAGGGGCCATGCTCAGGATACCTCATTAAAAACGCATCCTTAAAACTCTCTTGGGCTTCCACACTTGGAAGATTTTACTTCCTCCTTCCCTGACCAAATCCCTCACCCTCAGCCTGTTGGGCATCTTCTGACAGTAGTGAAAGCAGAGACAGTTCCCCTCAGAGCCAGTATGGACTGGAAATGCTCTCTTTGTGCCTCTGCCTTCCCACCATTTCCTGCAACCCCACAGACCAGGTCTATTTTAGGCAGCCCCTCTGCACAGAAGGAGGTGATTTTTCCTCTAGCTTCTTTGCAGCAACAAACCACCCCCAGATATTTTGCTTTCACTCCTCCCTGAAGGGTCCAAAAGGTCCAAACACAGATGCTTCCCTGCCCACGTAGAAATGGGAAAGTCCTACGATGGGACAAAGTCAGTCTGGGTAGCTACAGGTTGAAGACTGTAGCTACAGGTTGAAACTGACAAAGGAAAATACCAATTCTTATTTCCTTAAGATTTTCACTCAATGCTCACAGTGAACTCTCAGGCTGGAGGGGGCCCAGGACACCCTCGGGAACCCATGAGAGGTTCCTACTGAGGCTTTCCAGGGACACGTGCCACCACCTGCTGATGGTCACTTGCTCATATTTTACCTGCCTGGTGAAAGCCACAGTTTTGCTGGTGCCCAGTCAAAGCCACCTCTGCTTTCAGGAAGGTGACAGACCCTCTGTCAAGGATCTTCAGGAATACCAAGCCACTGCCTGCTACCAGGCATGGAGCCCTACCTCTGCCAACAGACAGAAAACCTTCTACCTCCTAGTCACTTCCTCTCCTGGCTAATGTCTTTGATGCCTTCCAGGGGTATCTCTCAAGGCCATCAGTGCTCTTCTCCCAACTTCCTGAGGCAGAGGGGCTTCCCCCAAGATCACCCATGAAATACTATAAGATACTATGAAAAGCTCCCCAGATAAATGAATGCATGAGTGAATGAATTATTAACTATTGTCCTCTCAAAATACCTAGAAGAGTTTGACAGAAAACAGCAAAGTTCTGTAATGTAATTACCCTTCAATGAAAAAAATAAATTAAAAAAAAAAAACCTGGAAGAATAATAGATATACAAGATTTAAGCCCAGGATCCTGTACCACTTAGTAGCATTCAGATCTTCCAACTTAGGAAAGCTAACTATCCACACCAACTCTCTTGGGAAACAGCAACCTTCAAAAAGGAGTGAACAGCTCGTCTCCAAATGTGTCTAAGCAGAGGTGCAGGGGCTATCTGTTCTGAGCCAGAGATATTCTAGCTTTGTGCTACCACCTGAGTGATCCATGGATCAGCTGCATCAGCCTCATCTGGGACCAGTTAGAAACACAGAACCTTGTTAGAAACGCCCACCCCTGTAGACAGTATACTTTAGAGCAAGGGCCCAGGTAATCCACATGCACGTTAAACTTTGAGAAGTGGAGGGTCCCAGCCCCAGATGCATGTTAGAATCACCTGGACAAGCTTCATTCTTAAATACCAGTTCCCAGATCCACCTGCATGCATGTGTGCTAAGTCGCTTCAGTCGTGTCTGGCTCTTTGCAACACTGTGGACTGTAGCCCGCCAGGCTCCTCTGTCCATGGGATTCTCCAGGCAAAAATACTGGAGTGGGTTGCCATTTCCTCCTCCAGGGAATCTTCCCAACCCAGGGATCAAACCCCTGTCTCTTACATCTCCTGCATTGGCAGGTAGGTTCTTTACCAGTAGAACCACCTGGGAAGACCCCAGGTCCATCTACAAGCAAGTAAATCAGAATCTCTGAGGGTAGGGTCCAGTCGCTTGTTTTGTTTTTAATTTCTCCTAGGGATTCTAAATTAGAACTGCTGCCATAGAAGATTCTGGCACTTCATATTGGGCTAGACTTGAGATATTTTCTTTCTCTTCTCTATTGTTATTTTTAACAGCATTTTTACACAGCTTTTTAAAAATCAACACACATAGGAACTTCCCTGATGCTCCAGTGGTTAAGACTCTATGCTTCCAATGCAGGGGACACAGGTTTGATCACTGATCAGGGAACTAAGATTCCACATGCCACACAGCATGCTCAAAAAATAAAGTAAAAATCAACAAATACAAACTAGTTTTACAGGGAAGAGCAAGTCTTCCTCCATCTCTAATCTGTAGTGTCCCAATTTCCCTCCCCAAATGCAACCACTGTTACCAGATTTTCATGTTCTTTCAGAACCTTTCTGTGCCTGACCATGTATACATCCACATGTATATGCCCTTCATATACACAGTGGTGTCAAACTACACACACTGTTCCTCCATCTTGCTCTTTTCACTTAGGATATCTTAGCGATGATTCCATAGAAGCAAACATAATTCCACCTCTTTTTGGCAGTGACGTAGCATTCTACGTCATGTAGACGTAGACGTGCATGTTACAATAAATAAGTCTCCAATTGATGGACATTCAGGTTGCTTCTAATTTTTTGCTTCTACAAACTATCTGCAATAAGACATAAACTAGCAGGGCTTCCCAGGTGGCTCAGGGGTAAAGAATCTGCCTACTTATGCAAGAGACTCTGGTTCAATCCCTGGGTCAGGAAGATCCCCTGGAGGAAGAAATGGCAAGACATAAACTAGCACCCACTGAAGTCACTCCTTCCCTGTTTTTCTACTGTAATCTTTTTCACAGCACGTTTCAGTACCCCCTCGGTGCACGTTTACTGTGCAGACTGGGACACTTCCAGGAGCAGAAGGGGATTTCACTGACAGTTACAATGAGGATGTAAATGTGACCAGCCCAGGCAACTGGGATGCATCGTCATCCCACCTAACCTGCTGCATACATGTTCCTTATGTGCTTTATTTATCATCCACCTCCTCCACCAGAAATATTAGTTCCTAGAGGATAAGAGCTAGTCTTTTCTTCCTTGCCTAGAACAGTGCCTGCAATGCAACAGGAGCTCATTAAATATGTGGTGGGTGAATAAACAAATAAGAATGAATAGACATCTTTGAATGTTCATCACTGGGGCATGTGAGTCTATCTTTAGGAAAAATTCCTAGAAGGTGAGTAACTGCATCTTATAAATGGATGGGCGTGACTGTCTTGTAGTCCATATATATTAGTGCATATACTAATAACACTCCCACCACCACTGAGAGTGGAACCTCTCTGCCCCTCTTGACCCGCAGGGCCACATCTGGGTGGGCATGTGGGTGCACAAATAGAGGTGCAGAGGCACATCGTACAGTAAGTCCCCTACATACAAACCTTCAAGTTGAGAAGTTTCAAAGCTGCGAACGTGCGTCTGCACGTCCAACCGTGTAAGTTAGTTCACGTGTCTGGCGTACACTCTCACTTGCGTGCTTCCTCTACAATGGCTGTGCTTCTGGGTACCTTACTGTGCAGCACTTATAGAGTACAGGAGGGCAGCATCTTTACTTCAAGCCCAGGATGTCCTGAAGCAAGCACAAAAGCAGAGATGATGCAGTGGTACTCTACTGTACTACTCCACGTTTCAAGGTCCTGTACTGAAAGATTAAAAACGTTTTCTTTGTTTTTTGTGTTTGTGTTTTAGGTGTTATTTGTGTGAAAAGTATTGTAAGCCTATTATAGTACAGTACTACACAGCCTATTATATTAGTTGGGTACCTAGGCTAATTGTGTTGGAGTTACAAACAAATTAGACTTGATGAACATGCTCTCGGAAAGGAACTTATTCATAGGTAGAGGACTTTCTGTACTCAGTAACTTCCCACACAGAGACCCTTTGCTACCGGGCAGCCATGGCCGCGGCCAAGCCCTGGACGTTCTGACTTCCCAAAGGCACGCGTTTGGTGCAGAGGCAGGTGAGGAAGAGGCCCTCCTCTCATCAGCTGATGACAGTGTTTGGGGTGTCCTCTCTTCTCCCTGGTACCCCTCATAGGCAGGATCAACTTTTGCAAATTGCCTTCCAGACCCCTGACTATCAGATACAGCATGGAAACATCTGGTTCAGGCCTGGCTCAATAAATGTTTAATTAATTAATCAATCAAGCCAAATCAAAGATTAGGTTGATTATCTAGATCTTTTTATCTATACAATGCTAGGCAACTGGTTAATTGCTTTTTCTTTTTTTCCTTCAAGTTTTACCCTGAAATGACAATATGTTTTGGAATTACGTAGAAAAAGCCTCAGAGGTCAAAAACCTGATAAGTAGGAAATATTCCCAGGGTGTCCTTAAGAGCAGATTGCCACAGAAGCAATAGTCATTATCCTGGAAGTCGATGCCTTAATGTTACCATTATGCTGAGGCATAGAATACCCTGGCTTATGATAGGATAACTAAAATCCGTAAATAAGGTTCTATGAAAATAAAAAAGCCAAATTCAGAAAACTGACTTCAGCACTCTTTTCCCCTCTGAGGATGTCCACACATACGCTGATCATAAAGACAAAGGAATGTGCTACTGCATAAGATTCTTAATTGTGCCTCTCCCTGTAGGATCCCATCGGAATCTCGGCATGGCGTAGCTCTGTAAGAAAACAATGTGTTGGGTAAAGTGTAGGAAAGTGAAAACCTGGTATTCAAATTACCACAATGAGGAGAAATGCTGCTTGGTCCCTGTGTTTAGTAAACTTCCCATGGATCGTGGAGGTTTCTAGGAAAGCCCATCCAATAGCCTCATGGAGCCCCATGTTGCCCCATGAATATATGAATTGAGTCATATATTCAATTAAGAGGCTCAAATTGTCTGCCTTAGTTTCACTTACAGATCACAGGAGGATGCTGAGATTTTTGTGCTGTTTATTTTTAGCTATATACATATCAGATTAGGCCTTTCTGGCTATCCATCTCATTGGAATTGTATTCTTGGTGGATTTGGGGCAGAATAAAGTAACGTGTTCCAAGGGCCTTCTCTGCCCTTGCCACAGCCAGGCACCCAAAGCAGCAGTCACATCCAGAACCTGCCACTTCTCTGTCACTGGCAGCAGGCTGCCCCAAACAGGCCCAGGACCTCAGGAAGGGGCAGAACATGGAGCAGGAAATCCTAGCAATTCAACTGGAAACTTCGAATCACTTCCAGCAGCTGAAAAAATAATTTACAAAGGCATCATTCCCTGACTTTCTAAAGATCTGCCTTTGATTTTTTTCAAAAGCTCTTTTGCGTTGAGTTAGAGCACTCACTCACACATTCGTCTGGGAGCGGTGCTCTGGCAGCAGCCCATGCCTCAGAGACTGCCAGGAGGACTCCAGTGGCTGGTGGAGGCCTCCGATTCCTTGCAGTCTGAGCCCGAGCGCAGAGACGCGTGATCCCGACCATAAGCGCTGCCTTCACAGGCTGTCGGGGAGTGTGAACCTGGGACAGCGGAGCTGGCAGGCAGCCCTGCAGTAGCCACTTCCTCCTCCACCCGCAGTGATGCAAACACGCAGAAAGATTGATAGCGTGGCTTCAGAACTTCCCTCTTCTCAACGCTGTGAACACATGCGCAGCCACACATGGTGTACACGGACGTAGACATGTCAACACGCACTTCTGTCCCGTGTGGATCTTCATGGTCAACTCAATATCTTTGAGTGATATAACTCAGCATTCAGGAGAGCCAACCTGGACCTGGCTGAAGGCTGATGCCCACTGGTTCTCAAGGGGTCCAGGCTCCAATCAAGGTCCACCAAGGCTTCAGGGACTGTGGTCTGGGGGCCTGACAACCATGCAGGATGTTTGTGCCTTCCTCAAGCCTGTATCACCTGTGAGGGGACATGTGTCCAGGGTCTGAATGCTAAACTATGTATCAGAAAGCACAGAAGTGGTGTCCAGAGGGGCAGCACCTTGAGGCGTAGACCCAAGAGCTGGCACTAGTCCTCCTGGGGCACCCACGTTTTCTCCCACAATTCATCTTTCAATAAGAGCCACAGTACGACCTCTTAACAGATGGCAGCTCTGAACAGCTTGGTTCCAAATTGTCTGTGTCTGTCTGTTTTTAAAAGAAGAGGAAGAGCTATCTTTCCTGGGGACTCAGTTACTGAGAGCCACATGAGTTGCCATGGAAAGAACGTGCCCTAGGCAGCAAGTAGGCTTGGATTCAGTCTTTGGCTCTGTCATCAGGGGCTGGGTGACCTCCAGCCAGTTTCAGAACCTCTTGGATCTTTGCTTTCTTCATCTTTCAAACAGGGATGATAGCATTCGCTCCCTGGAGTTCATTGTTGAGGATTAAAGATAAGATATAGGAAACATTTTGTATCCCATGGGAGCGGTGGCATATGGAGGGGAGGTGGGCACTAGGGTTACTTCCTGAGTAGGAAAACTCAAACAACTTGTGGTCTTCCCTCTGCTGCAGGGTAACCTTTCCCAGGACCTTCCAGGACACAGAGATCAGACCAGTACACTCCTATAAAGGGTCATAGCTGTGGGATTGACCACAGAAAACAAGAGTTGGAGGTGTTTGGAGTAGGAGAGGGTGATAAAGTGGCATGTGGGCAGGAAGCAGAGGCCTGGCTTAAGGGAAAAAGGAGGAAAACCTTGTCCTAAGGGGGCCTTCCACAGCCCTGATAGAACAGAGAGGAGCTGATGGGTGACTGCCGGAGGAGCGCTCCTGAAGCACCTAGGAAACTCATCAGAGTCTTCACCAGCAGGTCCCAACCCCATGATCTTTTACATTTAGCTATTTATTTATTTATATATCTGTTTATTTGACTGTTTTGGGTCTTATTGTGTGGCACACGGGATCTTCAACCTTCCTTGCGACCTGCGGGATCTTTAGGTGTGGTGTACGAACTCTCAGTTGCACCCTGTGGGTTCTAGTTTCCTGATCAGGGATTGAACTGGAGTCCGCTGCATTGGGAGCATGGGGACTTAGCCACTGGACCACCAGGGAAGTCCCCCCACCCCATGATCTTATATCTTATCTTTGATATATATTATCTTTAATCCTCAACAATGAACTCCAGGGAGCAAATGCTATCATCCCTATTTTAAAGATGAAGAAAGCAAAGATCATGCCCACATGATGGGCCTTCAGTAGCAGACCCCACACACATACATAGTCATCCAAAGCAAGGGGACATGCCCTATGCAAGTTACCAGTCAGCCCCACTTAAAGAACAACTCCCTGCAGGATCATCTAAGACTCCTGTAAAGTCAAAAAGGACCCCTGGGCACCTAGCAGGGTCATAGGGAGGACCCCCTCCCTCCTGTGCATGGCAATGAACTGAGAGGACTTCGGCATCCCACCGTGGGGCAGTCACACCTCGTCACAAAGGAAGTAGAGAATGTTGTTCATCCTTCCATTATTCTCATCCAGGAAGTCAGATACACAACTGGGAGGTTGCCAATAAGGTTCCCGAGCAGCAGAGAGAGACTGAAAGAGGCCCCTGGGAAGCCAGTTTAGGAGTTTACACGATGTGGTGGGACTATAGGAGAAGGGGGAAATATTTCATTTCAGACTTCTTCCTGGAGACAAACTATATCTGTTTGGAGAAAATACTCTGATAAGCTGCCTGTGGTTTGGGGGTAAGACTCCAGGAGAAGTTTAAAGTAATAAAGATGGCAAGCACACTGCCTGCTAAAGAGGGCCCTGTGTAATCATCTATATGCACAGTGAACAAAAAACAAGGTCCTACTTTATAGCACAGAGAACTATATTCAATATCCTATGACAAACCATAATGGAAAAGAGTGTTTTTAAAAAGAATGTATATATACACACATACCTATCACTGAATAACTTTGCTGTGTAGCAGAAATTAACACACTGTAAATCAACTATTCTTCAATAAAAAAAATATTGATAAAGAGTATCTTATCCACCGGAGGATGCTTTGTTTCATTGGTTTGGAGTTTATGGGTTTGAGGGTAGGACTGAAGAAAGAGCTGAGAAGTTTGGCATAAAGAGGAGAGAGATTTTGGATCCTGATATGATGAAGAGCTTGGTGGTGACAGTTGGGAATGCTCCACAGTGGTCATCGGTAACCAGAAACTTCCTACTGAGGATGCTGTGCTGAGATGTGCTGTGCCTAGTCGCTTAGTCGTGTCTGACTCTTTGTGAGCCCATGGACTGTAGCCCGCCAGGCTCCTCTGACCATGGGGATTCTCTAGGCAAGAACACTGGAGTGGGTTGCCATGCCCTCCTTGAAGGGATCTTTCCCACCCAGGGATCAAACCCAGGTCTCCCACATTGCAAGCAGATACTTTACTGCCTGAGCCACCAGGGAAGCCCAAGAAGACTGGAGTGGGTAGCCTATCCCTTCTCCAGGGGATCTTCCAGACCCAAGAATTGAACCACGGTCTCCTGCATTGCCGGCAGATTCTTTACCAGGGAAGCCTATTGAGGATGCTAGAAGGTCATCATGCTATGACTCTCTCTGCCATCCCAGGGCTCACGAGTGCCTTCGGGAGTAAGGACTTGCAGAGTGCAAGGGCAATGTCTAAGCCAATATGTGCCAAAATGCAAGCAGCTTGCCTGGACACAGGGGCCAGGGGATGAGGGCGACTCGGCATCAGGACTGGAGAGAAAACACAGGGTGGGAGAAAGAAGCTTGGGTGCAGGCCCAGCTCTACCATTCATGATTTTTGAGACCCTGGCAAAGCTCCTTTCCCCTCTGGGCTTTATTTACCCAACCCTAAAATGGACTCAGGGCCTTCCAGCTCTAACATTCTACAACTCTGATTTCAGTTCAACCCTCTCCACGACACAGCGTGGGATAGTGCTGGCTATTAGCAGAGCATTTGTGCATTTATATGGAATGTGTTTGCTGCCACTACAACATAATGAATTTTCTCACAAATTACATGTGCAAAGAACTGCTCAGATTGGACTGTAAGATCACTTCAGACGCACTATTGATTTTCATTATTTTCGTTTTCTCCATCCCTGAGTTCCCTGCCACCATCCCCCAATTTGATTTTTACCCAGCAGAAAAATCTCTGCCATCTCTAATAATCAGTTCATGAAAGTCACAGAACTTGGGAGTCTGAGGAAGTAGGCTGGTCTGGGTAGAATTTTATCCTTCCAGAGGGATGATGGTTTCTGACCTCCTGGAGCCAGAAGGAGTTATTCTGGCTAGAGCACTAGGTGTCCTTGAGTGGCAATGTGAAGGACCAATCATGCATGGATACCCAATCTTCTCATATAATAAAGAAAAGCAACTTATGCTGTGAAAAAATTATCCTGCTAAAGCACAAGTGCTTTTTTGCCCCTACCATGTGGGCTCAATCCCTGGGTCAGTAAGACCCCCTAGAGGAGGGCATGGCAACCCACTCCAGAATTCTTGCCTGGAGAATCCTATGGTCAGAGGAGTCTGGCAGGCGATGGTCCATAACATCGAAGAGCCGGACACAATTAAAGTGACTTAGCATGCATATGCATGGTGTACTGGGAGTGCCGTACAGCTCTCCCCCAGGGAAGCTCTTCCAGGGCCCAACTTCCCACATTTTTCACCTTGTTTCTTTGCACTGACTGGGCTTCTAGACAGCATCAGTTTCCCAGAAGGACAAGCAAGCTGGTTTCCAGCCTCTCCTGACTGCAAGGGCCATCCAGGGGACTGAGATCCCTTGAGTGCCCATTCCAGTATTTGCCCTCTGATTCACTGTCATCCCAGGACAGGTTAGGTCTGCATACAAACCCTGGGATACTAACACCAGACACTGCTCTGCTTCTGATATTGAGGAACAGTCATGGATGACTGCTTGGAATGACTGACGTCAATGCCAGAGCAACAAGATCCACAACTCCAAAGCTATTTTTTGTAAAGAATAGAAAGTAAAACTAGAAGGACTGGCTCACCTAAAAACTTACAGGAGAGTGGGAAATAAGTCAAGGGACCATTAGGGGAAAACACCACAAAGAAAGAGGACTCATCAGGTGTTTAAAGGCTCAGGCACTGTCCTAGGTGCTGAATTTCTACATAGCCAAGAACAGCCAACAAGATCCCTGCTCCTTAGGCACTTATATTCTAGTAAAGGAAGACCAACAATTAATTTGTAAACATATCATAGACAATTCAGAAAATGCTATGAGGAAACAAAACAGGATGGAGTGACTGAGAGACACTGGTAAGTCAGAAAGGCCTCTAGTATAGTCTGAGTGGTTAGTGAAGGCCTCTCTGTAGAGGTGACATTTAATACAGACCAGCAGGCTGAGACCAAGCCAGCATGCAAAGATCAGAAAAAGAGCATTCTGAGCATCCATAACAGCCCATGTGAAGGTCCATCAGTGACTTTCGGAGCAGATAGGAAGTCTGCATGGCTAAAGCACAGGGAGAAGGGTACCAGACGAAATTGGTAAGAGGAAGGAGCCCTGGTGAAAAATTTGGATTTTATTCTAAGGGCATCAGGAAACCCCAAAGGTTTTTAAGCAGAGCAGTGAAACAATCTGCTTTTTGCTCTTTAAAGATGACTCTGGCCACCGTCTGGAAAGACAATTCTAGGGGGCAGGTGTGGCAGCAGGAAGACTAAAGACGAGGGTCTCACAGTACCAGGTAAGTAATGATGGTGACCTGGGATGATGGCAGTGGAGGTGGAAAGAAGCAGCTGGAGTCGGGTTATTTTTTTTAAGATAGAGCCAATAAGACCTGCTAATGGGTTAAGTGGGAGGTGTTGTTGTTGTTCAGTTGCTAAGTCATGTCTGAATTTTTGCAACCCCATGGACTGCAGCACACCTTGCTTCCTGTCCTTCATTATCTCCTGGAGTTTTTTCAAACTCATGTCCATCGAGTCAGTGATGCCATTCAACCATCTCATCCTCTGTTGCCCCCTTCTCCTCCTGCCCTCAGTCTCTAAGTGGGAGGTATAGAAACAAATTCAGGGTGACTTCTGGAGTTTTTTGGCTTGAACAGCTCTTTGATGGAAATGAGTTATTGGTGTGTCAGCATTAATGATAAAATCTGTCCCAGGATTCTTGGGAGAGAGAAGCAAAGGGGTTTTTTGTTTGTTTTTGTTATTTTGGGAGTTTAGGAGCCAACTCATAAGAAATATAAGTGCCAGTAGCACTCAACTCTGCAACATGAGAGATGTTTTAGCTTTTGTTTGCATATGATGACTTTTCCCCTACTTTTTCAGAAAAACAAATGCTGAGAAGAGGTCAAGAAACAATCTTGGCATACATGTAAACATTCGCTCTGTGGAGACTCATCCAAAGGTAGGTCCTTTCTCTGCCAGAAATGTGTCTGTTTCTAATCTGCAAAGGGCAGGAGAGGCCTTAACTCAGTCGTTTGGTGGGGGATCCAGACTTTACATTTATCCTAGGGGGTCTTGAAGCCAACTTCATGGAGTGTCTTTGTTGAGGATTCTAGTGATTTGGTAGATGCGAATGAGCAAAAGCAAACTGAGGGTTCAGGGGAAGAATGAGGTTTTAAAAGAGGCAAAATATCTAAGAAGAGAAACTGTCAACAGATTTGAGGGAATTGATTGGCTGCCCAATAACAAAATCACTTCTGTGATTTCTGTGAAGGAATCATGTGACTATTTTCAAGTGCATTAGCTTGCTGTGTGGATGGCCTCTAATGAGACACAGTTTCTAGCCAGTTGGATTTCACGTTGCTCAGTGCCAGCCTGGTGATTTGTTTTGCATGAAACATTGCAGGCTGTTAACCTGGTGAGTTACAGGGCTGGGTGGACAGCTCAAATCCCTCACAGCACTTAAATGCTTTTTTCTTAAAATAAAATAAAATAAAAGATGGTCATGGTGATGATGATGATGATGACGATGATAAAGAAAATGAGTTCAGTCGGGTTACCATCTTGAAATCTTGAACTCATTCAGCTAAAATGACCCAGATAATGGGGCTTTTTTTTTTTTTTTAATCTTTTCTGGATCATTCCAAGGAAGAGCTCAATCCATTTTTCAACCTTTCTCTGTCCTCTGCTCTTGTTGAGAAAACTAGGCCTGTCCATTTCCTTCCTTTCAGGCTCAAGATAATTTAGAGCCCTGAAAGAAGCAGGACACTTTGGGAGTTTGGCCTGGGGCAGACTGAGCCTGAGCAGGTGGTGTTGGGGGAGAGGGGGGTAAGAATTGAGGAGCAAAGGCAACAGACTTCATTCATCTCAACTATAAATGGAAAAGTCCTCCTGTGTATGACATCACCAGGAAAGCAGGTATTTTCTTCTTTAGGGGACTGAAAAAGAAATGTCCCCAGCAGGAGTCTGTGCCTGGACTCTCTTGTTGATTCAAATGTACTTAAAACCTTGGGCTGAGCTGAGTCTGACCTCTGAGCATGCTCACTGAGCTACATTAGAGTCTGTCATTGACCTTGAAAAGTCTGTGGGTACCCTCTCCACCTTCTTTCTCCTCTTTGCAGAACAGAAGGGAAAAGGGCATACTAGCTTTGATACCAGGAAGTGTTCAGAAATGCATGTCCCTGCTCCCTTTACAAGGGGACGTTTGATGGGTTAAATAGCTTGCTTCCACACTTCCTTCACACAAGGTCAGGGCAAGACAACTCTGGTGGTTACAGTCTCAGTGGAGGGTGAACCTTGGTTTGCTGAGTTTTAGCTGCAACTGCTACTTCAATGAGAAAAGCTAATCAGAACACTGGGCTGCTGACAGGAGATGATGAAAGCTACCCTCCATCAATGCATGAAACTTAAATGACAATTATAAAAAGGTTTGGGTGGCAATAACATGGTTTTGACTTATGATGAAAATGAAAGTTCTTCTTTGCTTGGAGAAGTCAGGAAGGAATGTGAGGGTGTGCATATGCACATGTGTTTGTGAGTATTATGCACATAAGTGCACACGAGTGTGTGTGTGAGTATATTTGTGGATGCAAGAGACATTCCCTCAAAGTATTAGAAGCCAAACTGTCCACTGATTTTCTGACAAGCTATGCAGTCCCTTTCAACTACCAAAACCAGAAAGATGACCACAAGCAGACAAATACTGTTAGGAGGTTCAGGAAGTACACAGCAGACCACCCCAAGCACCTGATTCAACTCACACTGGCAACTGATCACAAATGGAACTTGTGTGCTCCCAGCCCTGTGTCCCTGTGGGCCAGGCCCAGAAGTTGAGGGGCTCATTGGTTTAATGCCAACACGGGCACATTGAATGGTTGTGCCCTGGAGAACCACAAATTGCTTTTATGTGTTTTGTGATCTAATCTTTGTGGTTGAATATTTCAAGCAAATACAGTCATGTTCCCCAAAAAGGATATTTGTCTTGTGCCCCTCTCAAAGAACCCAGTGAAACAAAGCCATGTGGGACTTGTATTTTGTTTGGTGATGTGTTTGTGAGGTGGTTCCATAACAAGTATGTGTGTTAGTCACTCAAATGTGTCCGACTCTGCAACCCCACGAACTGTAGCCTGCCAGGCTCCCCTGTCCGTGGAATTCTGCAGGCAAGAATACTGGAGTAGCTAGCCATTCCCTTCTCCAGGGGATCCTCCTGGACCAGGGATCAAACCCAGTCTCCTGCTCTGCAGGCAGATTCTTTACCATCTGAGCCACCAGGGAAGCCCCCCATAAAAAGTAAATAAGCTTTATCAAGGCAATATGTGACCAGGTAGACAAGAGTTGCTCTAGAATCCAATACAGAGAGGGCCTGATAAGGGTCAATTCTCTGGGTTATGCTCAAACTCAGCTCCAAGAGTTTGAAACACACATCAGCACACGAAGGAGCAGTCAGGAGGCAGGTCCATTCTGAACTACATAAATACATGCAGTTGTTTGTGCAGTTCAAGAACTTGTCTTGTTAGACCATTTTACTCAAGCACTGCCAAACATATTCAATCAGCCCCCTCAAACTGACACTGTCACCAAAATTCAATCAATACTTCTTGTGAGATAAGAATAAGTATTTTATCTAATAATCAACTTATCTGAGATTCGCAGTGCTGGTTGCTATTACCAAAAGGCATTTCTAGATTATTTACATTTAACTATACATTACTTTGATCTTTGTATCAGTTGCATTGAGATAAAATATGAGCTTCTAATTTAATTTTGTTTCAGATTTCCTTTGACATGTCTATTGATGCCAATTGCCCAGGAGGAAAAGACCATCAAGAATAAGAACAGTTATGGAAAATACTTATTGGGCACTTTTACCATGCAGACTCTGGGTTCAAACCATCACCAGGATTGTCTAATCTTCAGGCAGTCTACAAGGAAGTCATGATCGGTATTCCCATTTTAGGGCTGACGACCCAGGGCTGAGACATTATGTGTCTCATTCCTGGGATTTGACCCAGGCAGTCTGTCTTGAGAGGCCTGCTCCTAACCACTGCATGGCTCTACTTCTTAGTGGGCTGAGTCATTCCAAAAGGAGATGCCCAAGATTCCTTTCTACTGTGAGTTATAATAATCAATAATCAGAGAGTCACTCAGATGCCACACAACTAACAGATGACCCAGGCCCTGAGTAAGGCCCAAGTCACTTGTTTACTGTTCTCTGTGCTGTGGTTTCCTTCTAGAGTATTTGCCCCTTCCCTAGGTGTCGTACAAGAGATGGAGCAACAGTCCATTACATTCTTTAGACAAAGGGCATTTTCTGAGTAAGAATAAAAGGGGAGGAAAGGAACATGTGGATATGTACAGCATGTGGATGAAGAGTGCCTGTGCAAAACTCCCAGCCCATCATCTGTTAACTGATAAAGGTCCTGATAAGGGTCAGGTCTCTGTACCTCTGTTTTTCATTTGTAATATGGGGATCAGAATACTGATCACAGAGAACTGACTCATTGGAAAAGACCCTGATGCTGGAAAAGATTGAAGGCAGGAAGAGAAGGGGACGACAGAGGATAAGATGGTTGGATGGCATCACTGACTCAATGGACATGAGTTTGAGCAAGCTTCAGGAGTTGGTGATGGACAGGGAAGGCTGGCGTATTGCAGCCCATGGGATCGCAAAGAGTCGAACATGACTGAGTGACTAAACTGAACTGATATGTGGGGATGGTCATCATTCCTCTGAAATATGAGGTTAGGGAGAGGGTTATAAGAAACAGTGCATGTGAGGACTTCCCTGGTGGTCCAGTGGCTAAGATTCCACGCTCCCAATGCTGGGGGCCCATGTTCGATCTCTGGTCAGGGAACTAGACCCCACATGCTGCAACTAAAAGTTCACATGCCTAAAAGACCTTGCATGCCACAATGAAGACCTGGAGCAGACAAATAAATACATAACTAATTTTTTAATAAATATTTTTTAAAAGTGCATATGAAGCACTTGCCACATGCCTGGTACAGAGTATGTGTTCACTTCTGTTATATGAGTCATGATCACCTGCCAGGACCCACACCACTACACCCTGCGTGGCGCCTGCTCTGAGACTTTGTTTATACACACCTTCCTTCTCCACTGCATGGATTCCCTCATGCTCTGGGTTGTCTTCATTCATCTCAGGACCCCTAGCCCTCAACAGTTTCCAGCCCAAGGCTGGCACTCATGGGTGTCTGCTGAGCGAGTGAATGATTGCATACATGCACTTCTTCCAAGGCCAGCTCACTGAAAAGACAAAAGAACCAAACGAAGCTCACAGTTGCCAAGCTACTAACTGAGGCCAGAGAACTGGATGGTGGCAGAGCTGGAAGAGGGATCCAAGTTTCCTGACTTCCAGTCCAACATCTGCACACCACCGCAGAGAGTCTTAACTTTGCATTTTCTTAAAAAAGACCAAGGCCAGGGACTTCCCTGGTTGTCCAGTGGCTAATGCTCCCAATGAAGGGGGCCTGGGTTCAAATCCTGATTGGGTAGAACTAGACCCCACATGCTGCAATTAAATATTTTGCATGCCACAATGAAGACTGAAGATCCTGCATGCCACAGTTAAGACTTGGTGCAGCCAAATAAAAAAATAAATGTGCAAATAAATATTTTTTTTAAAAAGACCAAGGTCAAAGTGATCACCAGAACATCATTACTATTATCAAACTAGGGACACATTCAGAATCTATTTTTCCAACTTCCTATAACTTACATGTCAGCACTCCATTATACAAATTTTTTTTAAAAAAAACAGTTGTAAAAATATAGGTCTAAACACTTTTTGTGTCTTGCATCTTAAGTAATTATACAGCAATACTATGATAATCTAATAGCAATTGACAAGACAAATATGCATAGTAATCATGTATTGTACCTGACACAAGCAATATTACATCACCTAATATCCTGCCTTTTACACAACTATTTCATTACTTGGAAGCTCCCTAGTAATGAATATGCTATTAAGCAGGGTTTTTTAAATTTGCATGTTTCTCTTATAGTGATTCTTCAATAAATTTTTCTGACTTCTTTCATAAATATGTTTCATTATTCCTCATTATAAAAAAAAAACAACCACATTCTCCTTTTCTGAAAGGATACTGTATATTAGATGACCCTCCTATATAAAATTGTAAGTGTAAAAGGGCCAGATAACTTGCCGGAAAATAAGTAATCAGACAATAGGGCACTAAATACAGTTGGGCAGATTATAAGGCATTATGGTAGAGTTAAAAGTCTGCAAAAAGAATATTTTACAAAGCAAAGAATCAAAAGAGAATCTAGTTTTACTACAGCGCGAGACAAACATCAGCTTTTGCACAACTTATCACCAATTTCTTCATTTTGTTGTTTGAAACATGCTTTTAAGACAAACTGGCTAACTAGTAAAAATTGTATACAATGCAAATGACATTTCAGATAAGTTTTATTGACTTAATGCTCTGATAATAAAATTATAACAATCAGTATTATTCTGATTTATTGCAATTTTTACTTTCACTTGGTAATGGACTCGGTGCCTCAACAGAATTGAATGTAATGTTGCTGCCACCTCAAGGTCACTCACTGAAAATGAGATGGCTCACTTCCGTCTAATGCACTAAAGTGCCTGAGTAACTGAGGGCTTCATGGATGAAAATATCACATTTGCGGTCACGTCACAGTAAATCTAAACTTTTACTTGCAGTGAAACAATGGGTTTTATATGCGACTGGCAACGAAAACATACTCCAGTAATGCTAGGACGGCATGGTGAGTGCCAGGTCTGCAAGAAGAAAGGCTCTTATTATCATAGTCCAGGGGAAGAAATGTCAATTCATCAAGCTGAAGAGCCATCTGTGCGTAACTGGCATATTGACAGGGCATAATCCAGATACAGTGGTTTCTTTAGGAGAAGAAATAGTCCTTGAGTTTATTTTTCTTCCATAAAGCTCACTTGGCTCTTTTCCTCTCCTTCTTAAATCTTTCCCAGTTGGTGACCTCTCTGAACCTGACTCTCTTCCAAATGGATTTATCAAAACTACCCTTAACATGAACGAACAGTTTACAGAAGAGGAAATGCCAAGGCGCCGACTCACTCAGAGAGATACATGTTTTGCCTAACAGATTGTCAAAGATCAACTTTTGATCCCACTGGTTTGGCAAGGTGGTACTGTAAATTAGAAAAGAGGGAAATGTGGTGATATTTTTCAAATTTTAAAATGCATATACCCTCTGACCAACAATCCCATTTCTAAAGATTTGTTTTTCAGATATATACATACATGTGCACCAAGATGTCTGTACAAGGAAATTTATTACAGCCAAAGATTGGAAACAAACTAAATGTCCATCAACAGAAGACTTGTAAAGTAAATTACAGTAAATGCATAAAGTGGAATACTGTGCAGCCTTTGAAATCAACAAGGCAGCTCTCCACGTACCAATATGGCACAATTTCCAAGATCATGTGGGGAAGTAGGAAAAAAAAAAAAAAAGCAATGTGCAAAAGAATGTATATAGTATGCTTTGTATGTATGTATTTGCATAGAATCTCTTTGCAAAAAAAACACAATAAATTTAACAATGGTTCCTTTGTAGAAGAACTGGGGGACTAGCAACAGATGTGGGGGAGACAGTTTTCCCTGTATACCCTTTTTGTCTTGAATTTTATACTGTATATATGTGTTAACTACTTGAAGTATATAAATAAAAATAAAACATTAGGCTGTAATTCAAGGTGAAAGCCAAACTTATGAAGAGGAGATAAAGAAGGGCCTGAAGGGAAGAGGGAGGAAGGACAGAGGAAGGAGTGGGGTTAAGGGAAGGGGTGCTGGGGTCAGGGCCTGCTGGAGGTACCGCCTTCCCCTGGACTCTTCCTCTGCTCTGATCCAGCTTGAACTGGCGTTTCTTTCCTTTGTTGTTTTCGTTGTTTAGTTGCTAAGTCATGTCCCACTCTTTTGTGATCCCATGAACTGTAGCCTGCCAGGCTCCTCCATCCACGGGATTTCCCAGGCAAGAATACTGAAGTGGGTTGCCATTTCCTTCTCTAGGGGATCTTCCCAGCCCAGGGATCAAAGCTGCATCTCCTGTATTGGCAGGCAGATTCTTCACCACCAGGGAAGCATTTCTTTTCTAGTCTCCCCATTCTTTTCGTTCTCCTCCGATTCTTCTCCCAGCTGTCAATTCTCATTTCAATTTCTCTGCACTTCCTTGTGTTTGGTCTCTCTCTCTCGGGATCCTCACTCCCTACAGCCCCCAGGATGAGGAGGACAAGAGTCAGCCCTCCTGCTCATTGTGCCAGTATGTGGCCAGGCTTGCCAGCGACATGCCACGTGCACTCTGGACATACACAACGTGAAGAGGCAGCATGGCAGTGGACAGCTCCATTGGCCATCTGCCCTCAACTGGAACTCAAAGCACAGCAGAGGCTGTGTGTATTTTGATTCTTCTCTCAGCCCAGACACCACGAGGATGACCACTATATCTGCCCACTGAATAGTACTGGCCAGGATGCAGATGAAATGCATTTGGAACAGAATCTAGAAACTTGGGGACGTTTCGAAGTTTAGGAGGAGGCATGGGTAGGGAGTCCATCCAGCATTTCTTAAATAAAGATCAGGGTCACTGGGCACTCATTGGCTGTCTGTGAAATATCTCAGTCGAGGTGGTAAAGAAAACCCAGCAGACAGAAAAGAGAGGTGAAGAAAGGAAGTGAGTGCCTCCACCTGCTCAGCTCCATTCGTTTACTGGGTTTCATTTGCCTTTCCCTTTTCCCTTTTATTAAAGCAAATCTTGTGCTATTTCTGTAGCTCCTTTCAATGACACATCATTAACAGCGAAGCCAAAATTCTGTTTGACATTGCTTAATAATTCAAACTCCATCAAATATCTACCAAAATACTAAGCCACTGATATACTGATAGGCAGCATCTTAAAAGCACATACATTTTGAAACTTTTGAAAACTCTAGAACACTCTAGTTTTCAAAGAATCTTTCATTCAATTATAAAAAATTTAAGTAAATAAATAACTAGAAAATAAAAGTCCTTGCATTTCCCACTGAATCCACACTTGGGCTGTGTGATTTTCTTTCAGTTATTAATTTGAAGTGTCACGGTTCAAAAGATTAGGAGTGTTCCTGCACTAACCCATGAATTGTTACAAAATTTGTCCACTTTGAACACACCGTTATTTTTATTATATTTGAAGTTAGAGGCAAAACAATAGACTGGGACTATTTTATCTTAGAGGGACTACCTCTGTAGATTGTTGGTATAGATAAATTCCTCTCCCTTTTCCTCAGAGGTGCCAAGGGAAGGTACCATACTAAACTCTGCCTCATCAAGTGAGGGGGATCCCTCAGAAAGGAGGGTGGTGTAGAAACGGGGCCCATGGCAGGACCAGTGAGACCCCGCCGCTGCTCTCTGGGCCCCATGGTCACATGACCTCACTACTCGTCCCATCTTGGAGATCCTTCCAGCCCTAAAATCCTATACCATTCTTTCTGAAATTAACAGTGATGGAAGAGAAAGAAAACAGGGACTTCCCTGGTGGTCCAGTGGGTAAGAATCCACCTGCCAACTCAGAGGACACAGGTCTGATCCCTGGTCTGGGAACGGCCCACATGCTATAGAGCAACTAAGCCAGCATGCTACAACTACTGAAGCCCACACACCCTAGAGCCGGCGCTCCTCAACAAGAGAACTAACTGCAGTGAGAAGCCCCTGCACCACAACGAAAGAGCAGCCCCCGCTTGCTGCAACTAGAGAAAGCCTTTGAACAGCAGTGAAGACCCAGCACAGCCAGAAATAAACAAACAAAAAAGAGAAAGAAAGCAAAAATCAGGAACAATGAAGATGGAGCTTTGAACATTTAATCAAGACATACTTAAATCTGACTCCAGCCAGAGTCAGAAAATACCTTTCTTTGTCTTTCCTTTTCCTCACCCAGGGTTTTTACACAGATAGGAATTAAGAGAGACTATTTTACTGAGTACTTTTGCCTCCAGGTCCCTTCTTTCACCTTCTGTGCAATCAACAGCAATCATCTCAAACATATAAATAGACACATTTAAAAATACCCCCACCTCATTAGGTGTTCCCAATTCAGTTTTGAGATGGCGCTCCAGAAATCCAAGACCTCCTGAAGACACAAGGAGTGCCATAAGTCAAAGAGGAAGAAGGACCAGATTTGGTCTCTGAAAGTAATGGCAGGAGCCTCAGAAATTCAAGCCCTTAGCCGAACAAGCCAACCCAGGAGGCTGCAGAATAACGGCCCACAGAAAGGGAAGGCTCCTGAAGATAGAACCTGAGGCTGGGGGAAGGAATTCTCTAGAAGAGAGGCCCTGAAGACAAGGACTCCATGGCGGGGTGCTGACCTCAACGGCAGGGATGCTGAGGTGAGGGCCTGCCGTGAATAACACCGGTGATCACAGATCTGATGGGTGGTCTCCCACTAACTACATCCCAGCATTGTACAAAAGTGGGTCGGATGGCATTAATGACTACAGCTGTTGACATTATAGGGTTTCGAAGATTTTTATTCTGCATTTAAGAGATTTACAGGAAATCTCCAGGCAGTTAAGGCAAGGGGCTGAGCTTGTCTCTCAGCTGGCCCGAAGCCAATCATTCGGCGGGTAACTTTAATTCCTGGGATATGGAGTCATACAGTCAGGAAGCAGACCTGACCCCTGTAAGGTCAGTGTCATGGCCAACTACCCTGGGCTCAATTTAGAGACATAACTATGGCAACGACTGTGCCCAATCGGTTATTAGAGGAGATTTATTGACGGATATGCTTGAATAGCAGAGCCATTAATTGCAATTACCAGACAAGACACTTTGTTCATCTCAGGGAACTGGATGCCAAAATGCCCTAACAACTTTAAAATCCCATTTGCTCTTGGGCTCCCGGCTGGCGTCGCTGCACCTGCCTCAGCTTCCCAGTACTGGGAGGGAGAGGAGAAAGGGTTCAGATGGACCTGGCACCAGCCGCAGAAAATGGCAAGTGCTGGGCACTGGGGCATGAGCTCTAGGAACCTCAGAGTCCCAACAATGTCCTTCCCAGCAGGCAGGGAGGAATAAGCGGCAGTGTCCTGAGGGAGCCCCTTCTCTGGGTCCCACCAACAGAACACAGAAATGCCTTCCTCCTTCACTCTGCCGGTCCAGGCCTGTCATTTTCTTCAGGATTGTCTGGGTCTCCTCTTGGCCTTCCTGGGCTTGGTGGAGCTCAGTCCAGGCTCTGTCCACCTTGTGGTCCCCCAAGCCCAAAACAATCCGTTCCCAGATTTCATCCCTCTGGTCTTCCCTCTGGGCAGCCTCTTCCGAACACCTCATCTGTTTCTAAGAGTGACTGACTCTCACCTCCTCTGTACTTTCTAACCTCTCATTCTGCTCTTATTTCTCCTTAGATTGCAGCCATGCTATGACTGGTCTGCCTGTTTACCTGTGTATTCACTGGAAGGACTGTTGCGGAAACTGAAGCTCCAATACTTTGGCCACCTTATGCGAAGAGCCGACTCACTGGAAAAGACCCTGATGCTGGGAAAGATTAAGGCAGGAGGAGAAGGGGGTGACAGAGGATGAGATGATTAGATAGCATCACTGACTCAATGGGCATGAATTCGAGTAAACTCCAGGAGATAGTGCAGGACAGAGGATGATGGTGTGCTGCAGTCCATGGGGTCGCAGAGTCGGACGTGACTTAGAGACTGAATGACACTAGATTATAAGGTCCACAAAGGCAGAGACTTCATCAGTTATTTCCACTGCCATAATCCTCATGCCTCAAATAACACCCGGCACACAGCAGATGCTCAAGAAATATTTGTGTTTTATTTACTTTTTATTGGCTGTGTGAGATCTTAGTTGAAGTACAGGTGAACTTTGTTGCAGGATCTTTCCTTGTGGAGTTCAGGCTTCCTCTAGTTGTGGCATGCGGGCTCTAGACTGTGCAGGTTCAGTAATTGCAGCTTGCAGGTTTAGTTGCTCCAGGGCATGTGGGATCTTAGTTCCTTGACCAGGGATCGAACTTGTGTCTCCAGCACTGGAAGGCAGATCCTTAACCACTACACCACTAGGGAAGTCCCAAGAAATATTTGTTGACTGAATAAATGGATTCAGTACATTCTGCAATTGTGCTTACAGGGCCTTTCTCTCTCCAATTAGGTGATAACTTCCCTGAAATAGCATCTTATTTAGCACCATGCATACCTTAGGTGCTTTAAAAGAAAACAAGTGGGTGAGAAATTGCAAACCACAAATTCCATCCATGCGTTGGAAAAGGTAAAAGCACACTCCCTCCACTTCTCATACAGAGTAGTAGCTAAGGCTGAAATAGGTTTTCTACAGGGGCATGTTTAAAGCACTCTCCAGGGTATTCAGTCATAAAACCCACATGATATGACTGTGAGGTCTGGAATGTTGTTCTCTGAATGTTGAAAGCAAGGAATCAGGACACAATGAGTCAGCGTGATGTGCCCAAGATTAGAGAGCTAGTGAGTGATGAAGCCAGGATATAGACCCAGGCAAGGCCCGAACTCTGTGCCCTTAAACTCTATGCATGCCATTTTTTCTTGACTTTGAAATCTAGGATAAATACACAAACAATTAGGAAAATACCCTGAGAAAAGCCTTTGGGTGCTAACACTATGCCACCTTGAGTTTACTCTTATTTTTACCAAAATAGATAACAAATGACAAATCTCTGCTCCAAATTAAGATGTTACCTGATCATCTTTCCCTTATAGATAAAACATTAAGACAATACCAACCCAAGGCTAGTGAGATTCCAACCTGAGGTTAGTGAGGCAAAAGAATTTTAGAAAATTCTTTCCAAGAGAGAGTGGAAGGAGTTCTTCCCTCAAGATGTGAGAATGCAACTCCCATTCTTGGACTCCACCTGGGTTTGGATCACAAGAATTCTCAACTAACATCAGTGAGACTGATGCTGAAGCTGAAGCTCCAGTACTTTGGCCACCTGATAACAAAGATGGCATCACTGACTCAATGGACACGAATTTGAGCAAACTCCAAGAGACAGTGAAGGCTAGGGAAGCCTGGTGTGCAGCAGTCCACAGGGTTGCAAAAAGTTGGACACATCTTAGTGACTGAACAACAAAACATTGATGAACTTCATCAAAGCAAAACTAGTTATACCAGGTGCCTCTTTAAAAAAAGATTTTTTTTTTTTTAATTTACGGCTGCACTAAGTCTTCATTGCTGCAAGGGCTTTCTCTAGTTGTAGTAAGCAGCGGTTCCTCTCTAGTTGCAGTGTGTAGGCGTCTCATTGTGATGGCTTCTCTTGTTGCAGAGCATGGGCTCTAGAGCACACGCTCTGTAGTTGCAGCACTTGGGCTCAGCAGTTGTGGTACATGGGTTTAGTTGCTCCTTGGCATGTGGGTTCTTCCCAGACCATGGATCAAACATGTGTCCCCTGCATTGGCAAGTGGATTCTTAACCTCTAGACCACCAGGGAAGCCTAGGGTATCCCCTTTTAATATCTTTTTTTTTAACGTGGACTATATTCAGTCTTTATTGAATTTGTTACAACACTGGTTCTGTTTTATGTTTTGATTTTTTGGCCCAAGGCATGTGGGATCTTAACTTGCTGAAAAGGGACTGAACCCACTCCCTCTACATTGGAAGGTAAAGTATTAACCCCTGGACCTCCAGGGAAGTCCTCAGTGCCTCTTTATTCTACAGCATTTCACTGATAATATTCAGGAGGACCTTTGATCAATGAGACTACACAAGTGACTAGGATTTTCTTTTTTTTTTTTTTTCTTTTTTTTATTTTATTTTATTTTATTTATTTTTTTTTCCAGTGGGTTTTGTCATACATTGATATGAATCAGCCATGGATTTACATGTATTCCCAATCCCGATCCCCCCTCCCACCTCCCTCTCCACCCTATTCCTCTGGGTCTTCCCAGTGCACCAGGCCGGAGCACTTGTCTCATGCATCCCACCTGGGCTGGTGATCTGTTTCACCATAGATAGTATACATGCTGTTCTTTTGAAATATCAGCACTGAGACATGGTGAAATAGTCATTCAAATCAAATTTTCCTCACTGGGTCTTAGAACTCACATACATACAACCCACATAATCTACCATCTAGTTTTCTATTTTGTACAATCAAATGGAGTGCTGTACACTGAATGTTGTGTTCCCCCAAAATTCACATGTTGAAACCTATCCCCAGTGGGATGGTATTTGGAGGTGGGACTCTTGGGAGGAACTTAGATTATGTGGGTGGGACCCTTGTGGATGGAATTAGTGCCCTTATAAAAGAGATTCCAGAGAGCGTCCTTGCTCCTTCTGCCCTGTGAGGACATAGCAAGAAGACAGCTGTCTATAAACCAGGAAGTGGGTCCTCACTGGTCACCAAATCTGCTGGCACCTTGATCTTTGACCTTCCAACTTCCAGAACTGTGAGAAATAAATTTCTGTTGTTTATAAGCCCCTAGTCTATAGCTTTCTGTTATAGCAGCCGGAATGAACTAAATCAGAGTGATTTGATATTGGATTGAAGAAACTGAAGCACTATAAGAATCTCAGTCATTTACAATAAACTCCACCATATTCATCATTCATTCATTCACTGTTTATTTCTTCATTAGCATCTACTAGTGCCAGGCACTACACTAACACAACATGTTGGCTGATGCCACAGAATCCAATGTTTATGAAGGGGGATTGACACGGATGCAATAGACATACAGATAAACTACAGCAACACCAAGAGTTGTGATCAAAGGAAGGGAACAGGCTCTAAGAGAGGGTAAAAGGATTTAACCTGGTTGTGAAAGTTAGGGAAGGCCTCCCTGAGAACATGGCTGTTTGCTCAGACCTAAGGAAGAGTAAGAGGTAACCATGTGAAGAGTAGTGGGAAGAGGCTGGAGGATACCAGGTGTAGCTAGGAAACCAAAAAGTACACCTGAGGATGGGCAGGTGTGAGGGACCGTGGCTGGGGCAGTGGCCAGGGGCATCAGGCCAGGCCTCGAAGACAGGAGAAAGGTTTGGATCTCTGTTAGGAGCCACTGGAGATTTTGAGGCACCATCAGAAAGGGAAATATTTGAGGACTCTTGGGAAGGTGAAATGGACAGCCTAACAGTCAGTTCTATACATTCTGCTGGCTATGGCAGGAAACTGGACAAATAAGCTAAAGAGACAAAAGTTCAACAGCAAAGGATGGTAAGAAAGGATTTCCCGGCCCATCTTAAGATAATCAGAAAGTTAAAACAATCAGGGTGTGCATTTCCAGGGTGGTACACTTGGGCCAGGTCTCCCAACCCTCAGCTCACCCTGTCCTTGCATGCATCTCAGTCGTGTCTGACTCTTTGAGACCCCATGGACTGTTGCCCACCAGGCTCCTCTGTCCATGCCAGGCAAGAATCCCGGAGAGGGCTGCCATTTCCTACTCAGGAGATCTTCCTGACCCAAGGACTAAATCCACATTTCTTGCGTCTCCTGCATTGGCAGGCAGATTCTTTACCACTGAGTCACCGGGGAAGCCTCAGTTCACCTTGTACAGGTCTGCAAATCAGAAGTGAGCCTCACAGCTTGATAACAATGAAGGCCAGCTCATATTCACCTACAGAGATGGATCCAATTTTGCATTGCTTTCACTAGAACATAAAAAGAAAAATCTATAATTCTTGTGTTGCTACCAACATTATTATGCATCAGTGTAAAAGGGTACTAATTTTAATCTGTACAAAATCACAGAATTTTCAGGCTGAGAGGAACTTTAAACATCATCTGAATATTTGTGAATTTTTCCAGTATGTTCATAGATGTTTTCATGTATAATTTATTTCCTATTAACATGTATGCTTGGTGTCCTCTAAACAAACTATGTTTTTCATGGGCTTAATCTAGGAGGATTGCTTTTTGGGCCACTATCAGTCCCACATGAACCCCAGGGGACACACACACACACACACACAGAGGTGTGCACACAGATAAGACCACCCAGAAGGTGCTCAATCAATAGTTAGTTGACCGACTCCCTGACAACAGACCAAAAGCTCACTCTGAGTCTGACAGTCAAAGCCCCAAAGTCAACAGACTGATGCATTAAAAAGAATCTGGTAAAATCATAGGGTAGAAACAGGTGAACAATCAAAGAATGGAAAAAACTGGAAGGAGCTAGAACCTGTGGTCCCAGCCCCTCTCCAAGCAGGGAAAGCAGTTCTGTCACCCCCAGGAAGAGCGGTCAAGGCTCAAGCAGGAGAACTGAGAAGGATGCTATTATATCATTGGTTAAAAGGTCATGGGGGAAACGAGCATTTTCAGCAAGCCGAGAGGTGCTGCAGTTTCAGAAGGAAACTCGTTTTCTTAAATGAAGCAGAAGCCGCTTCTGGCTCTTTCCTCACTGATACATCAGTGTCGCGCTGGCCACCAACCAAGTTCACACAGTCCAGACATTTTGGATGGAATCAGTGTGTGAGCACCCCTTTTTTTCAAAATGTAGAGGACATATATCTAAGATTAAACCTGTACAAACCAACCCCTAGATGTCATTGTTGCTGCTCAAATATCAAATCTTGAGTCTTTGAAATTCTAAATCTGAAGAGATGGCAGTGTTAATCTGAATAAGCCACTTAAATAATGCAAATTCAATTCACTTTCAATTTTTCAAAGCCAAGTCCAAAGTCTTCTGGACTTCTTAACCATAATGTAACTAAATCTTAGGGTGTCAGCACACATTCTGTTGCCAATAAAATCCGCGTGTAGGAAAACTAGGCTGGAAACCCATGTAGTCATATGTGACATGGCAAACAGGGCTAAGGGCTGATGAGTTGATTGTAGAGCAGCTGGGTGATTCTGGCCTCTTTTCTGTGCGTCCTCTGACTTCTGTGCTTGACTCTGTCATTGGTCTTGGAGCCCAGAGCTGTCTGTCCTTCCCACTCAGGGCACAGTGAAAGAACAGAGGTGATCACCTGCCCACCACTTCATACCCTAGCTGCAATTAACCTCAAATGCTACATGTTCTCTGATCACAGGCCCACCTCCATCTCTTCCGTTCACTTCATATTATTCCAATCTAAACCTTTGCAATAATAATACTTGTTCATCAATCGAGCACATCAGTGGTTCCTATACATTATGTCCTTTAAAATTTTTCAACAACTTCGCCAGATAGGTGTCCCTATCCTCATTTTACAGATGAAGTAGCAGAGGTAGAGAGAGGTTAAGTTCCTTGCCCCAGATCACACAGCCAGTGAGTGCTAACAGGAAGCTCAGGATGATACCCAGTCCACAGCCTGGATTCTTAGAACCTTGCTCAGGCCAACTCCCGGTCCCTCCCAAGCCCCTAGTTCTCAATTGAATGCTTGAGCTCCCCAAACACAGCTTTCAAGTAGCTCCTCAAATGAAGCTCAGGTCTGGGAGCACATCTGCTGAATGAAATCACTTTTTCATTCAATCAACGAGTGTTTACTGAGTATAACTACATTCAGGGTCTTATTCTAGGCCACAAGGAATATTGATACCCAAGACTGGCAAGCTCCCTGGGCTCTTGGAACTCATTCCCTGCCAAGGTAGACAGATGCTGAGGCAGAGATTATGTAAGTAATTAATGATCGCTGAGCTAAGTCCACAAAGACGTGTGAAACAAGAGAAGCAGAGCCCCTAACGCAGGGCCCTACACCACGAGGTCCCCCAACCCCTCGACGAGGTCCCCTCGTCTTTGCCTAGGTCAGCCTCAACCCCAGTGTGCCTTTCAGACCAAAGATCTCCCTACTCCCCACTCCACTCCCTCTAGGTCAGGCAGAGGTGTCTTCACAATGCAGACAGATGCCTGATGTTCACCCTCACCTCACACTTCCATTCGTGTTGGTCTATGTTCTTCCACATACCAAGGCCTTAGCTCAAGCTTCTCCTTTCCCATCATCTGGGCACAGGGATCCCCCTCTCTGGGGCCCAGAGTAGTAAGCTGAGGGAGAGATGTTGGTGCAAGAGAGGTGGATGACATGGAAACCTGGCTCATGAAGCTCATCTGTGCCCTGCGTGAAGATGACATGGAAACTTGCTCATGAAACTCACACGTGCCCTGCAACTCACACATGCCTGACCCTGGATATACCCACTCCCATCTCACAATAAACTTCTGGTGGGTCCTCCCAATCTTACAGCTTGCTGGAGCCATTGATAACCAGTTCTGGCCTCATTGCCAGGAAAGGTATGACAGTTAGATTGTAGAACATCTCTGAGTGCTATATGCATTTTCCCTTCCCTTTCTCACTCGTGTCTTTTTCTCAAAAGATCTTCCCAGAAGATCAAATAACATTCCTTATGCCTGGTCTCCCATAGTATATGAAGAGCTCAGACTGGAGGACCACAGAAGGTCATCTACTTACTGTCTGTGGTTATCCAGTTGCTAATGTCTTAAGGAAGCAAGAGGTGGCACTCCCAGCTGGTTTCTCCCAGTCTATCACCTCGAGAGGACCTGTCAAAATAACAAATGACACATCTGGAGGTCATGGGATTATCCTTTAGCGAGGCCCTCTTGGTTTGATTAGCAGCTACTTTTCCTCTTAGTGTCCTTCTTCATCTCCTTCTTTTCATTTTCTTCCTCTACCCCTCTCATCAATAAAGGTCACTGCGTTAAGGAAACCACTTCTGTGAGAAGAATTTAACAGCACCCCATTAAAATCACGCTGTCTCATTCAGAAGCAGGTGGTATTACCTGTCAACAGGGTTGTGGACACAGCGAATAGCTGCCACCCAACTCAGCTTAGGTTCCTGGGCAGATAAAGTGGCCAAAGGAGACAGCCCTCCAGAGGCCTCAAAATCTCATTTTCATTCCCCTGGTGGAAAAGACTTTATTGACAAAGACGACTGAAAATTGCCTGAGCGGTCCAATAACCAGTCTGCACTGAAGCAGAGAGACAGTCTGGCGGAGACCAGCTCCCTGCTCCTCCACGCAGCTCCGCCCAGCCCACGGTCCAAGGCGTATGCAGACCAGACTGAAGGGAGCCTCCTGACACCCTCCTGAATAGCCCCGCTCCACCTCCACTCTCAGCCTGCCGGTGCCTCTCCGGGACCCCAACCATAAATCAAAATGAATGCAGGGCAGCTCTGTCAGAAAGCAAACTCTTAGACTGATTCAGAGCCCCAGGGGTCAGGCCTGGGTGAGCTGGAGAAGGCAAACTCCCTGCTTCCGACTGGAGGGCTCTGTGGCTTGACTGCAACATCCCCGGTAAGCCACTAGAGGTCACCACAATTGATGCCTGTCCTTACTCACAGATGCTGGTATAAGACAGTCCAGGGTTAAGGGCACTCCATACAGAATTCCATCACCATTTGCACTACAGTGCTGCTTCAGATGCTGTGACAGTCTGAGCTCCTCGGGGGCCTCTTCTAAACCAGTTAACAGCTCAGACCCCAAATCGCTGAGTTGAAAGTTAAGCAAGAACAAATCCTCACTCTCACAAACAGATGCCCCCTGCTCCTCCTCAGTTTCTTCCTGGTCATGATCAGTTGTGTATCCTTCTAGTTTAATCCAGTCCTCAATAAGAAATAAATTAATATGTGTGCCTCGTAGCACCAGAGATTTTAGATGTCAGTCTGCTATTGAAATGATGTAGGTCTGTGGCTTTTAGGAGAGAATGAATGACAGATGGATAATTTATGATGATTCTTGAGACCTGAACTATAATTATGAAGTATTTCTAGGTGTACATTCAGGATGCAAAGTGTAAGGAACCTAGTGCTAATGTTAATTTATTACTGACAGCTGTATATATAATAATATATCATGTCTTTTAATCTTACATTCCTTCTGACTTACATCAAGCAATCTTTTCATTCATTAATAAAATCAAGCCTTGCCATTATTCTTAATGATGAAGTCCCATTTTGAACCCAGAGGATTCCTATAATTAAACTCTGTACTTCCATATACCAGACATTTGAAGCGAAAAAAGAGGATAAATTGCACTTCTTCTTTTACAGACAGGATGGAAACGCCAGAAAGACACAGCCCACCTGCTCACAGCCCCACAATGGCTAAATAGAAAGTCAAGGAAAAATTGTGTGTGTACCTTCTCCACTCACACCATCACATCCTTCTCCCTTCACATTTAGTCCCCTGCCATCTCTGACCCTTCCACGATCTTCCCTTTTTTTATTGGAGTATAGTTGATTTACAGCATCATGTTAGTTTTAGGTGTATGGCACAGCTATTCAATTAGATATATATGCATATGTACATTATTTTTTCAGAATCTTTCCCTTATAAGTATTATAAAATATTCAGTATAGTTTCCTGTGCTATGCAGTAGGTCCTTGTTGGTTACCTGTTTTATATATACTAACATGTATATATTAATCCCATCCTCCTAATTTACCAGTCCCCCCACCTTCCCCTGATCTGGTGACTCAAATGGTAAAGAATCTGCCTGAAGTGCAGGACACCTGGGTTTGATCCCTGGGTTGGGAAGATCCCCCCAGAGAAGGGAATGGCAATCCATGCCAGTAATCTTGCCTAGAAAACTCCATGGACAGAGGAACCTGGCACAGTCCACAGAGTTGCAAAGAGTCAGACACGATTGAGTGATTTAACACTTTCACTTTTTCACATCCCACCTTTGGGAACCATAAGTGTGTTTTCTATGTCTGTGGGTCTATTAATCTTTCCTTTTTTTTGAGTCAGTACATCCAAAGTATATTTTTTAAAGGTCATGATGAAAATGACAACTAAAAGAAACGCAGGCTAACATGTCTCCTGTAACTCTCTGTGCTGTGCCAAAGACTTACATAATCATCCCTTCAAAAGAAATCTAACCTAATCCTATTACACCAAAGACAAGGTGTCCTTCATGAATATCATGGCCGGAAACAAGTTGGTCTTCTCCACAAGTTTCAACCGGTTCCCAGTCTCATTCAGTTTACAACCAGTCATCACCTTGGCAACTCGCTCGCTGCACTGCTGTGAATGTTCCCCAGATTTAAACTGTGCTCTGGCTTAAGTTGTCAAGCACACAGAACGCATTATCAGACAAACTAGCCACTTTAAAAGACACAGACCGGTGACAATTGTAGAAGTGGAACCTTTAAGCTGATCAGCTAATTAATGACCCCAAAGTAGAATAATGAGATGTGTGGAGATAGGATTCAGTTATCTGGGTCATCTCTCATCTGGAGACAACATAGGATTCCACTGAGAAGGTACCAGATAACCGGGTAAGCAACTTTCCTATCTATAACCCTAAATCTTACTAGGATTGGTTAATTAAATTATGACAAATGATATTCTATGGCAAGCAGAAGGTGCCTAGAAGAGATTTCAGTGAGACGTCCACAAGTTCAGTTGAACTACACCTGAATGTCTTTGTGTTCCTCTACCTAAAAATGTTTACTGCAATTTTCTGGAGAGCTTTTGGGTAGGAAAGCAAAACACTGAATTTTGCTCCACTGAGTTTTTGAAGTTGCCTAGGTTTTTCTATTGGACTCTATGTCTCATACCTTCTCTGCATTCCGGAATTAAGGTCCTAATTCTTTTATTCACATTCCTATCTGCCTGCAATGGTTTCTTCTTATTGATTCTGTCTCTTCCAGTTGCTTCAGTGTAGAGAAGAGGAGTGTCAATCAGCAGTGACCCTGTGGTGCTCTAGTAACAAACAGCTCCAAAACCTCAGTGACTTCTTCATTCTACATATACGTTGTGGGTCAACTAGAAGCTTAGCTCATCAACACCACTCTAAAATGTGGGCTGGGGGACTTCAATGGCAGTCCCCCGAGTGGTTAAGACACCACATGTCCACTGCGCGGGGCACTGATTCTATTCCTGCTCAGGCAACTAAGATCCTGCATCCTGTGCGGCATGACCAAAAAACATAAAATGTGGGCTGACAGGGTGGCCACCATTTCAAACCATTTCATTATTTGGCTGGTCATAAAGCCAGCAGGGAACGGGCACTCTGGAGGGAACTGCCCCAGCAATAAATGCTCCAGCACAGAAGAGGTGGCCCTCACTTCTGCAACACAATTCTTTAGCCAACACTAGTCACAGGCCACATCTCTGAGCCCAGAAGTGTACTTTGTGCTGGAAGGGGGACATTGGGAAATAGCTTGTGAATGTGAGAAAAGACAACCACAGGAACTTTACCCTCTCACTTGCTTTAGAATTCCCTTATTTTCCCTCGATTACAGTTTCTCCCCTTTTATTCATACTCTGATAAAACAACTCTGATTTCTGTTCTGTCCATTTTTAGATTCATGGACATCACAGTTAAGACAGTACTGAAGAAAAGCCTCTATTCCAATAGTTACAAACAAGGGTTCCTCCTGTCAGTAGCTCTAGAAGAAAAATAAAAAGAAATTTGCCCGTTAATTGTTTGTTCTCACTTTCTTCCTTTTATGCATTCTGGTTTACCTCAATTATTTTTCCTTCCACACCCTTCCATGCTAGTCTCCTGCTCAATCTCTTTTATTGAAAAAAAATTACTCACCCCTTTATCTTTCTATCTTCTTAGCTATTTAGTCCAACTAGCAAAGAATTCTGTGGAACAGAAGAATTCTAACTTTGCTGGTTTCCCAACCTCCCCCCCCCCCTCCCGCCGCCACCTCAATTCAGGTGAATTTGTATCCCCAGATACCTCATCTCAGAATCACTGATCTCTCTGAACAATGACTAGGTTTTTCTGGACCTTTCTCCCACTTGATAATTGAGGGCCCAGCCTGTTGCAAATGTCTCTGTATACACCTGGAAGTCCCCAAGAGATACAGATATAACTCATTTTATTGCACTTCATTTATTTTTTCCTTTCAATGAGCTTTGCAGATACTGCATCTTCTGCTAACTGAAAGTTTATGGCAACCCTGCCATCAAGTCAGTCTGTCAGTGCCATTTGTTCAACAGCGTTTGCTCCATCTGCAATGAAGGAGATATGAGTTCCATCCCTGGGTCGGGAAGACTCTCCCTCTCCCGCCAGAAGGAACAAGCAACCCACTCCAGCATTCTTGCCTAGGCAATACTGTGGACAGAGGAACCTGGGGTGGGGGTGGGGGGGTGTCACAAAAGAATCAGACACAACTTAGCGACTAAACAACAACAATAAATAATGTTTTTTAGGTACAGTGCTATTGCACACTTAACAGACCACAGTAGAGTGTGAATATAACTTCTACATACTCTGGGAAACCAATCCATGTCAAATTCATGTGACTCACTTTAGTGCAATGGTCAAATCCACACTGTCTTCCAGGTACACCTGTATCTCAATGAGAAAGTGCATTACTATGACTGGAATCTTCAGTTTCACTCCCTTCCTACTATTCATGGCCCTCTTTCTCAGTCTGGATCCAAGCACCCTGCTGTGCAGTTGCTAAGACACTCAACCTGTCCAGCATTCCTGAAGCTGGGTGGAAAGCTTCACTCACACTGCATTTTACTCTGTTAGCCAGGGACAAAACAGGACTGCTTATAAAGCTGGTGGCTATGCCATAAAACAGATCCAAATGACCAACACCATGTTGTCCTCAGAGGACTGCAGCTGTGCTACTGGGTTAAGCAAGCTACCAAGTCTGGTCCTACAACCCCTGGGATTTTCCTGAAAATCTTCAATCTCACCAGCAAATAGATTTCCCAGGGCCAGCTCTGCTCCTCACCAGGCACAACTCAAGTCCAGCCATGAACCTAGGTATGATCTCTACATTTTAGCCAAGAACACCACAAAAAAGTATAGCCCAGCCAAAAGCACTAACAAGCTCAGAAGTATAGGGTTGAAAAGAATGTCAAGGCCCACTGCTGAAAGCCAGTGAGGGAGAGGATGGGCTGATAAAGCCCACAGAGGGTTTGGGCGACGTGTGGAGACTCCAAAGTGAAGACTCACTGACTTCAAGAACCAAACACCGCTGACAAGGCCTCGCCATGGGACCTCAGGAGCCCGACAACTCGCGCCTTAAACCCACCCAAAAGCCGGGGATGGCAGTGAGTGGGAGTGGCATCGCCTTCGCGCCCGCCCAGCCCCAGGACCCGGGATGCCCATGGGCGGGGCCTGAACATCGCCCCGCCCTCGTCGCCCGCCACTCGGGTCACCTGACCTGCCCGCAGCTCACGTGATCTGTCCCCAGCGCCGCCATTTTGGAGCTCCTGATGAGGATGGGGAAAGCGGGGTAAAAGAGGGAAAAGAGCCGTGATAGAGGTGGGCGAGGACGAGGGCGAGGGCACGGCCGGCTTCTGGCCGGCAAAGGAGGTTCGCGGAAGCAGCAGCTGCCGCCCGACCGCAGGTACCGCGTCCCGGGGCCGTCCCTCCGCCCGCTGTTAGCGCCGCCGCCGGCCATGTGCGTCCTCCCCCCAGGCCTCTACCGGCGCCGGCTTCCTGCTCAGCCGGTCGACACTCTCCCGGTGTTCGCCACATGCCCCAAGTTCCGTGTCCCTTTTCAGTCCTTTGTCCCGTCCACAGCAAGAACTGGGAGACCCCGGGCTTGCCCTGCAGTTGCGGGTGGGGGGAACCTGCACCTCCCGGCTTAACTCTCACCGGCCTGGCCCGCAGGCAGGCCCGCCGGCCGTCGCGTCCCTCCCTTTGCACAGGTGAAACCGCTTCGCCTAGACCGGATGGAGCGAAAACGGTGTCCTCCCCGCGTCTCTTGATTACTTTTTTCAACCCCTATCTCCCCTGCGCTTCAGCCACTGCTTGGTGTAGGAAGAGCTAGTAGAAAAGCAATTCTGGTCTCTGCACCTATTTCGAACCACTTCGATGAAGTAAGTGGTCTCCCTAATGATCAGTCACTGAAATCACTGGGAAAAGCTCCCCACCGTTAAGACCTGGGGGCATCCGGAGTGAACGGTTTGTGTGTGGAAGGCCAGGATGATTAATTAGGCCGAGGCCACCATCCCAACCCGCAGGCGATCTTTTTAGTTACCGCAGTGGGCTGTAATTTGCTTTCGGTCTGCATCTCTCTTATCCGGCAATTACTGGATTTATCACCTCTTTCAGTCTGTACTTTCTTCTCTGCTGTGACTCAGTGTATGGGTTGCATTATTGATTAAAAGAGAAAGTCTGGCCCTGCGTTCTTTACCCCACTAACTCCTTTAAAATTAATTTCAGGGGAGAGCCAAATATGTGCTTTCTGCCCTGGCAATGAACTGTTTACTTAACCATCGTCGATGAAGTTGCATTATAGGTGAAATGAACACCATTCTTTGATCTTTTAAATTCATTCTCGCTAGTATAAAAAATAGCAAAGAAATGTAGGACTGGAGCAGGAAAGTGCCTTAGATGATATAGGTAGGTCAGTTGACTGTGACTTACCAGTTCATGCTGCCTTTCAGTTGTAGAACTGTTGGAAGTTTGCAGAATCAACCATTTAGACCGTATTTGTGATTAAGATTAAAATGGCGGTGTACAGCTTATTGCTTTTTATTCATTAGAAAGTTACATCAGTAAAGCCAATAGTATTTTGAGTCAGTTAGATAAATTTTGAGCTAAAACATGAAATATACGATTATTGGAGAAATTTCCAGAGCTGTTTTTTTCCAACTTGTGCCAAATCCTGAAGTCTGCTTGTTAGGTAAATTATGTAAATTTGCATCACATAATTGGGTTCAATGAACATTCCTCTGAATTACTTTTGACAGGAAATATTGGGTAATTTACTACTTGGTTTCACCAGGAAAGAGAAATGTTTGATACTATATACTTTCATTCTTGGCTACAGCTGGATTTTGAAGATTGATCCAAGGGACTGTATTAATTTCAGGAATTGATTTGAAAGACACTGGCTCTGCCACTTAACAGCCATGTAACCTTGGGTAAGTCACTTAAACTGCACTGAGTGTTCCCTTACTTGTACAATTATGTACAAATAGTATGTTACAATTGTGTAACACCAGGTAACCTGTCCCAAAGACTTAATGAAGCTCAAACATGCGTTTGATACTGCCTAGCTGTAAGGGGCAATTGCTGTTTTCAGTATTTATACTTTACATTTTTTGTTCAAGCTGAGAATTAAGAGGAAGATTGGTGTGTGGAGAGGCCTGGCGTGCTGCAGTCCATGGGTCGCAAAGAATTGGACACGACTGAGTGGCTGAACTGAGAAAGGATGGATTTAGAATAAGATAGACCTGTATTCTAATTCTTAAGCTAGCTATTACTTTACCTCTGTGAGCCTCAGTTTCCTCATCTGCAAATAAAGAGGCCAGTATTACCAGGTTCATTAGCAATACAAGAATCTGTATTGACATTGTTCTCTGGTCTGTGAGCACCTCAAGGGCACAGATTCCCTCTTACTTATTTTGGTAGTCTCCAGCACATTGCTTGGCACGTTATAGGTGCTCAGAGAATGTTAAATCTCTGGTTAACATTAGTTTCACCTTATGTCTTAATTGCAGCTGCCAACTTCGAATATTCTCTCAGGCTAGATGCCAGCTAAGAAATATTAGACATACTGTAATATTTACACTCATTTTTTTCTTGGTGGGCAGTTAATTACATTAAGCTAAGGAGATTTTAACTCAAGTTTGTTAAAGCTGGCATTAGTAAGTTAAATCTACAAATAACATGTAAGCATTTTCAAAGTAACTTTCAGTTTATATCCCAGAAACATGAAAATTTGTCCAGCACAACTCTGGAGTTTTATAGCTACAGAATGTAAAACGCTCAGAAACAATGACTTGCCTAAGGTCACACAACTGAGGTTCCTCTAGCAGAGGAACCCATGAGCTATGCCCCCTGCCACCTTTTAGCTAGAGCAAAATAAATATTTTTCTCTTTCAGAATTACAATGATGTGGAAGAAGGAGGAATTGACCATTACTTCTGTAACACAATTTTTTTTTCTAATTGGAAGAACAATCTTAATCTGAAAGAAAAGATGCTTTATATAACATACTGAACCGTCGTCTTCCACAGAAAATTACAGCTTTTATGCAGTCCCACCCAGGCCCGCATGAATTGTTCAACTTGATTTTACTTATGATAACCATACTGCTATAAGTGAAAGGAACTAATTAGATGTACAAATAAGCCAAATAGCAAATTGTAAGGAAATAAAGACAGCTGATATAAGTTGGCTCTTTTCCTGGGAAAGACTTTAATTACAAGCTTTTGCCTGTGGGCGTCTATTGTGTAGGAAAGTGGAGAAGGTTGTCGAACATTTCTGGTTTGGGATACAACTTTTATTTACTTATAGCAATTTGATATATTTGGTCGAATGTTATGTCTAAAGATTTCAAATGAGAAACACCCTGTTTTGCTGATGTCTGTAGTCTTTCCTCATTCTCATAAACCTTACTGTTCAGCCATACTGGTCTTTTCTCTAATCTCTAGATAGCATACTTATTCTTATTCTCTCTTCTGAAATCTATTGATGTTATGGTTGCTTTCTTGTCACCAGATCCCAAGAAAGCAAATGGCAGGCACACTCAGATTAGGACAATTCAGGGAGGATGTATTTTGAAAGATAATTATAAAGCTGTAGGACCTATATAGTCAAGCCCCAGGAATCATTCAGTTACAAGGAGCTAGCAGCATCAGGAGAAAGGAAAGGCCTGTAGAACAGCCTGCCTGGAGAGAATGGCCTTCTGTGGAGGATCACAGCCGGTTCAAGGTGACCTCGAGGGAGGGAACCGAGAAAATGAGTGTCTTGATCTCCCTTTGCTGCCTCCTCCTGATTTCCTGTTATGGCTCCCGGTTGGTATAACTCAACCAGAGGTCATCGGAGCCTAATGATGTAATTCCTCCTGGAACAGAGAGCAGAGTGGAGAATCAGTCATTGAGCCCACAGGGGCAGATGGATGACATCCAGAAGGCTCTTCTTTCGGAATGCAGTATGCATCTTACCTCTTCAGGAAGCCTTTGTTTCCCTTCCTGACCGAAATTGGCTTTTCAGTCTCTGTTAGGATTTGGTCATTGACTGTTGCCTTCTAACTGTTTCACCTTGGGTGATTGTTGTTCAGTCAACAAGTCATGAGTCCATGGACTGCAGCATGTCAGGCTCCTCTCTCCTCCTGGAGTTTGCTCAGATTCGTGTCCATTGAGTTGGTGATACTGTCTAACCATCTCATCCTCTGACACCTCCTTCTCTTTTTGCCTTCAGTCTTTCCCAGCATCAGGGTCTTTTCTAATGAATCGGCTCCTCGAATAAGATGGCCAAAGTATTGGAGCTTCAGCTTCAGCTCCAGTCCTTCTAATGAATATTCAGGACTGATTTCCTTTAGGATTGACAGGTTGGATCTCCTTGCAGTCCAAGGGACTCTCAAGAGTCTTCTCCAACACCACAGTTCAGAAGCATCAATTCTTCGGCGCTCAGCTTTCTTTATGCTTCAACTCTCAGATCCATTCATGACCACTGGAAAAACCATAGCTTTGATTATATGGACCTTTATCAGGAAAATGATGTCTCTGCTTTTTAATATACTGTCTAGGTTTGTCATAGCTTTCCTTTCAAGGAGCAAGTGTCTTTTAACTTGATGGCTGTGGTCACTGTCCATAGTGATTTTGGAGCCCAGGATAATAAAATCAGTCACTGCTTCCACGTTTCTCCTTCTGTTTACTATGAAGTGGTGGGACTGGATACCATGATCTTAGTGTTTTGAATATTAAGTTTCAAGCCAGCTTTGTCACTCTCTTCTTTCTCCCTCATAAAGAGGCTCTTTAGTTCCTCTTTACTTTCTGCCATTAGAGTGCTATCATCTGCATATCTGGGGTTTTTGTTTTTTTTTCCCAGCAGACTTAATTCCAGCTTGTGATTCATCCAGCCCAGTATTTTGCATAATGTACTCTGCATAGAAGTTAAATAAGCAGGGTGACAATATACAGTCTTGTATTGCTTTCCCAATTGTAAACAGTTACTGCATGTGTAGTTGTAAATGTTGCTTATTAACCCACACACAGGTTTCTCAAGAGACAGGTAAGGTGGTCTGGTACTCCCATCTCTAAGAGTTTTTCAGTTTGTTGTGATCCATACAGGTAAAGGCTTTACTGTAGTCAGTGAGGCAAAAGTAGATGTTTTTCTGGAATTCTCTTGCTTTCTCCAGATTCAAGGAATGTTGGCAATTTGATCTCCTGTTCCTCTGCCTTTTCTCAACCCAGCTTGTACATATGGGTGTTCTTGGTACGCCTACTGCTGAAGCCTGTCTTGAAGAATATTTAACATGGCTTTGCTAACATGTGAAATGAGCACAGTTGTACAGTCGTTTGAGCTTTCTTTGGGATTGGAATGAAAACTGACCTTCTCACCTTGGGTACTGCTGGATTATTTAAAAGTGGTTAATTCTTTTTAACTTCTGAGTCTTTCCCACTCAACTCAGTTTTAAACTGTGAGTAAAATTTTTTTCCATTTTTCTTTATACCTAGCTCCATGCCTTGTACATAACTTTTTTTTTTTTTAGCTTTTTAGTTTTAAAATTCTTTAAAGTTTACACAAGTAGAAAGAATACTGTAATGAACTCCAAGGTACTCATCATTGCAGTTAGAAAATTTGCTGTTCTTGGTTTGTCACCCCCTCGGAGGTCCCCTGCTCCTCCACCCTTGGTAATGTTTTTTTTTTAAGTTGCATTTACCTTGATCTCTTGGAGGCCATGGATAGTATGCGGATTATCTTAATCCAGGTTGTCAGCATTCTTGGGCCACTAGGATTGTATTTGTACTCATTTTTTTTTTTTTTTTTTTGTACTCCTTATTTTTAATCTCCTTAATTACGCAGATTTTACCTCAGGACATGTGATCTCAAACGCACATGCACATTGGTGGCCTAAGTGAAATTTCTGTGAAAATTTTAAGAGTTGGCCAGTATTCAACTTAACTTCCTCTCTTAGTATACTTTATTATGAGCTGTTTATCTAACCTTTTTTAACCAAGGCTTTTGTTATAATGAGACTTGTGCGTCGACTTTGCCATGTGGACCCAAACTGGTTTTTCAGGTGTTTCTTGATGTACTTTATGTTGTGATATCTGTTTTATAGGTGCCATTTCTGTACTTATCCCCAAATGTATGCAGTCTCTAAAATGAGATACTTGCATAAATGTTCACGGAAAATTGGAGCATCTGCTGCAAATTTCCATTAGCTCTTAATGCCTGAGCAGACACAGCTTTAAAATCTGAATGTGTTGTCAGATTCTTTTGTATTAGTCTTTTTCTTGCGATGAGATGAGCTCCTCCTCTTCTTCATTTCACTTTCTTTTAAGGTACATGCTGAAATATCCTCAGGGAGCAATTTGCACTGCTCTGTCTCCCTCCTATTATGTCATTAAATAGTAGAAGGATAATACAAGTCACCTTTGTAACCCTGTGGGTGTGTAGAGTCTGTGAGCAAATATTCACTTGTTAACCTCCAGATTATCAATCAGCCTACATAGCTGTCTCATTTCTTGGGAAGGAGACCTTCCATCTGTAGTAGGGCACCAAATCTTATGTAAGAAATTGAATGTTCAAGGAGTCCTAGTAACTATTATTGAAGAAATTTGCATTAATCAATTGAACTGAAAGAAATAAAGCCTTAAGTGAATGACCCTATAGGGAAATCAGTAATCACTTGAAGAGCCAAAGCTTCCCTTAGCCTACAAATGTGGAATTCTCAGGCAGTGTGGGCTTCCCAGGCGGTGCTAGTGGTAAAGAACCCACCTGCCAATGCAAGAGACAAGAGATTCGGGATGGGGAAGATCCCCTGGAGGAGGGCATGGCAACCCACTCCAGTATTCCTGCCTAGAGAATCCCATGGACAGAGGAACCTGGTGGGCTGCAGTCCATAGGATCACAAAAAAGTTGGACATGACTAAGCGACCAACACTTTCATTTTCACTGTGAAGCCACAAAGGATTTTTCTAAAGAAACAAATTGTTCTCCCCACTGGTCCCTTCTTTAGTGACTTGAGATTGACTGTAGAGATTTAAAAACACTTCTGTTCTTCCTGCTTGAGAGAGATATAAAGGAAATAGTCTTTTGAGAGGTAATGCCCTCAGTTTGTTTGGGGGGGGACAGTGACCCAAGGGCCACTGGCCTTGGGGAGCTGGCAGAGCTGTCTTTGCTGTAACGGCTGTGGAATGCATTCCCTGCTGGGAGTGCAGCTAGAAGTAGAAGAGAGAAAAACCGCAAGGCACTGTGTCAGGACGGAGGGGAGAAGTGGTACTGAAGAAACCGAGAGTGAAATGCTTGCCTTTTTGCACGATATGGATCTGGCTATGGAAAGTTAGGGTGCCACAAAGAGTAGAAAAGAAGAGCGGGAGCACCGTAACTGCTGTCAGCTGATGGGGGAGAAAAGGGCCTGAAACTGATCAGAGGACTGGGGAGGCCCTACAGGAGTTCAGGTACCATCTTGGCAGCAGCTAATGGGCCCCTAAAAGGTGATTCAGCCACCTGCAGGAAGAGGAGCCTTGCTTCACCTCCTGAAATGAATTCAGAGCCTGTACTGAGGTTTAAGAATATGATCTTTGGCCTATAGCTAGTTCTACTAGTAATTTTTCTGGCATTTACTGAATGTTGTGAGTAAGATTCCAGAATGCACCTAAAATGTGGAAAAACAAAACTTGGTGCTGGAAGAAAGCCTAAACTTAAAAATGTGTTCCAAGTCAACAAGTTAATCTCACTTTAAGCCAAAGGAAATGCTTGAAAGTTCTGCCAGAAAATAAAGTAGTCAAGATTTAGGCTAAAAGATAAAGCATTTCATATTAATGCCTTCCTTGGCCATGACACATTACTTGAACCTACAGATAACCCCTTTTAAGGCCTCTGTGCTTTTTTAGACCTAAAACACAACTAGGATATCAATTTTTACCTTCTCTGCGGCCCCTTTCCCTTTCAGAAAAAAAAAAAAAAAACATGTATATATATGTATATGAGTGTGTGTGTGTATGAGTAATAGTTGACCACTAATATGACCTCTAAAAAAACCACAGCGTAGTTTGTGGTTTATAGTCAGGAGAATAAATAAAAGGAGGAACTGGATCATTGCTTTTATTTAGTTTCATTTGTATAATACTTCTCAAAATTCTCTATGCCCTTTACATAAAGTTACATGCCCATATTTTCACAATTCTAAAGATATGGGGGAGGAAAAAAAAGTTTATGATTTTAGTAATAAATCACAATTTCACTTTGTGCAAGAAATTGTCTCCTGAGAACTGCATCAATCATGTGTTGAATTTACAGAATGGTGTTTCATAATCCTTGAGGTGATTCCACGTGCCCTGAGAATGACGGTAGCCCTTTAATAATGGAATAGCAGTCTTTTTTTTTTTTCCTTTCTGGCATTGTACAAAAGAGGAGTACTGATTAGGTCCAGCTAGATGTTTAGGGGAAAGTCAAGAAAAGAGGAGATGTAGTTAACTCATTTCCAAAGAAAGAAATGAAGCATTGAAAGACCTTGATCATCAGTCTCAATAGGGGACAACACTCCAAAGAAAAATTCTAAGCAATTTAAGTCTCTACTGAGGATAGCCAGGTATATCAATATGGAGCTCCCAGGTTAGAAAATACTTAGATCAGCTTAAAGAGTAGTTTAGATTTCCTGAATTATATGCCTATAATGATCCTGTAACCTGGTGTTTCTTTCTGTCATATATTCTGTTTTTTTAGATATGGAAGAAAGCAGCAGTGTTGCCATGTTGGTGCCAGATATTGGGGAACAGGAAGCTATGTTGACTGCCAAAACTGTCATCAGTTCATCATTGGAAATTGATGAACAAAGAAAAGCTAAAACGGATCCATTAATCCATGTTATCCAGAAGTTAAGCAAGATAGTGGAACATGAAAAGTCACAAAAATGTCTTTTGATTGGCAAAAAACGGTCACGTTCCAGTGCTGCAGCGCACTCTCTTGAAAGTCAAGAATCTTGTGAGATTCCAGCTAAAGTAACCCAGTCACCTGCTACTGATGTTAGAAGGGCTGAGATGTCTCAAATACATTTTACCCCTGACTCTCCTGCCCAGAGTGATGGGAAGGCTATGTCTTACCAGTGTAGCCTTTGTAAGTTTCTGTCATCGTCTTTTTCTGTGTTAAAAGATCATATCAAGCAGCATGGTCAGCAGAACGAAGTGATATTAATGTGCGCAGAGTGCCATATTACATCAAAGAGCCAAGAGGAACTTGAAGCTCACGTGGTAAATGACCATGAAAATGATGCCAACAGTCACACTCAATCCAAAGGCCAACAGTGCGTAAGCCCCACCAACCCCTTGTGTCACCGAACCTCAGAAAGAAACAGTGAAACCATTCCTGACATCCCAGCAAGTGTGGACAACCCGCAGGCTCATCCCGTCCAGACAGCGTCCGTGGCAGAAATGGGAAAGAGGAAATGGTACGCCTACGAGCAGTACGGCATGTATCGGTGCCTGTTTTGCAGTTACACCTGTGGCCAGCAGAGGATGTTGAAAACACATGCTTGGAAACATGCCGGGGAGGTCGACTGCTCCTATCCGATCTTTGAAAATGAGAATGAGCCCCTAGGCCTGCTGGATTCTTCCGTGACTGCTGCACCCAGCGGCGTCCACGCAGTAGTCATTGCGATTGGAGACAATGAGCTGAGTATCCACAACGGGCCGTCAGTGCAGGTGCAGATTTGCAGCTCAGAGCCGTTATCTTCCTCTCCGTTAGAACAGAGTGCAGAAGGTGGGGTTCATCTCAGTCAGTCAGTTACCCTTGACACTAACGAGGAAGAAATGCTCGAGGTGATTTCTGATGCCGAGGAGAACCTGGTTGCTGATAGTCTCCTTTCATCAGCACAGAAAATCATTAGCAGCAGCCCAAATAAAAAAGGTCACGTTAACGTGATAGTGGAGCGTCTGCCAAGTGCTGAAGAAACGCTTTCACAGAAACATTTCCTCATAAATGCCGAGATCGAAGAGGGGAAAAGCCTGAGCCCAACAGAAGCCAAGATTGGGTGCGAAGGAAGAGAGGAAGTCTATCGTGCTGATAAATGCACTGTTGATATCGGGGGGCTGATCATAGGCTGGGGCAACTCAGAGAAGAAAGACGGCGAGTTAATAAACAAAGGACTGGCTACTGATGAGAATGCCCCACCGGGCCGAAGAAGGACAAATTCTGAGTCTCTTAGACTACACTCACTAGCTGCAGAAGCCCTGGTTACAATGCCCATAAGAGCTGCAGAGCTAACACGAACCAACCTTGGGCACTATGGGAACATAAACCTTTTAGACCCGGACACCGGACAAAGGCAAGTAGATGGGACAGTGGCAGCATATTCTAAAATGATATCCCCACTGAAAAACTCTCCTGAGGGGTTAGCTAGTTTCAACCAAAGCAACTCTACCTTAGTAGCACTCCCAGAGGGTAGGCAGGAGCTGGCAGACGGGCAGGTTAAGACGGGCATCAGCATGTCCCTCCTCACTGTGATTGAAAAGTTACGGGAAAGGACAGACCAAAATGCTTCCGATGATGATATTTTGAAAGAGTTGCAGGATAACGCCCAGTGCCAACCCAGCAGCGATGCGAGTCTGTCGGGAAGCAGCGTGGTGGAGTACATCCCTAACGCCGAGCGGCCCTACCGCTGCCGGCTGTGCCACTACAGCAGCGGTAACAAGGGTTACATCAAGCAGCACCTGCGGGTCCATCGGCAGAGACAGCCCTACCAGTGTCCCATCTGCGAGCACATTGCTGACAACAGCAAAGACCTGGAGAGCCACATGATCAACCACTGCAAAACAAGAATATACCAGTGCAAGCAGTGTGAGGACTCCTTCCATTATAAGGTGAGCATGGGCTCATGAAGTCCTTCAGAAAGCCGTAGAGGTTTAGAGCAAAGAGGGAGCTTTCTAGATACAGTCCACCCACCTCATTTTATAGATATGGAAACTGAGGCCCAGAATAGTTCGGTAATGTGCCCAGGGGACCCCTATTACTTGGGGTTAAAGTTGGGACTGGAATCTGGGTCGTCAGGATGTCTGGCATAGGATTCTTTTTCCCCGCATGCCCCATCTTTAACAGACCCTGTGTTTATTGCTTTAGTGTTTTCATGTGTATATCTTTTTTAAATTGTGTTGATTTTAAAGTGCAAGGAAATTGCAAGGGGATGTACTGTGGAGGGACATCGTGCACGCATCTGACTCACATTTAGCCTTATGTCATGAATGCACAAAAATACCTATTTTTAATCTTACATGGCCCCTAAATGCAAGTCATTCACTTCAGATGCTACACAACGAGCCACGGGTGATTTATACCTTTGCACAGGGAGAAATGGGCTGTATGAGATACAATGAAAGATAGTGCAGTGGAGACAGAGCCATGTGTGTTATATTTCATGGGAAGTTCGCAGGACTTCCAAGGATTACCTTGACTGATTTTCATTTTGTGTGCTACCTAAAACCAGCAACCAGTATGAAACAGCATTTTGGTAAAGGAAATTCGCATTCATTGAATCACAGGTTTAGAACTTTTCTTCACTGTGCCAGTTGACTGTGGCGGGGGTGAGGGAGGGAGTGTATCCCTAAACAGGTAACTGAGGTGTAGATTTTTGCTCTTAGATTAGCCGGTGTTGGGGTCCAGGTCCACTGAATAAATAGGTAATCAAGAGTTTTTTAAAAAGCCTCTGAGTCAAAAAGATTTTCGCCGTCACTTGGATTGCTCTCATGTAATTCTGAAACGGCCTCTGGCCTTGGACAAGCAGTCCATACGGATGATCTGCAGAGGCAAGTTCCAGGAGTTTCTTCTGCTGATACACTTGATTCATGGGGCTAGGGGTGAGGAGGAAGAGGTCATTGGAGTCACAGTTCCAGTTAAGTCTCTTTTACACATTTAGTTGATATTTAAAGGCAGAAGTGCAGAAGTTAACTGATTGGATTGATTTTCGTGAAGGTATTGAGTTACTCTGAACACTCTCTTCCTCCTCTGGGCTCAGCAGTAGTTCAGGAGGCGTACACACACTCTGCACAAGCGCCGCCTCTAAGACAGCTGTGGCTTCCTTTCAGAGAGCGTGGAAAGAGGAACTAGCTGCCTTTTTGATAAGGTTGTGTTTTCTCTAGTGTATTTCTTCCTGTAAGTTGTCAAATGTGTCAAGTTATCTTTTAGCACATTTGGTTTTTAAATACTGGTAGTGTGTTCTAGGTACTAGGCCATGAAAGCAGTTAATTCCTTTCTGTAGCCTTCTAGTAACTGTGCAAGTGTGTTTATTGAAAACTACATATTAATTTCTCTCAATTTTTTAGAGTCAACTGAGGAACCATGAGAGGGAGCAACACAGTCTTCCAGATACCTTGTCAATAGCAACTTGTAATGAGTCCAGAATATCCAATGATAAAACTGATGGAAAATGTGTTCAGGAAGGTATCTGTGCATTTTTTAAATATACATATAGATGAGATTGACTAGCATATGGAGTGAAAAAATGCCCTTTGTTGTCATGTGGGTTATTTTCAGGGCTAAGGCTGTGTCTCTTCTCCTCTGTTTTTATACTATGTGAGTGAATCTTATCTCTTGAGTACTAAGTGAATATTGTTGGTAAGTACTCAGGCTCAACCGTCTAGGTAGATGTGCTCTGAAATTTTTGCCCTCCTGTAAGAGCCAGGTTCAGCAGAAGCCCTGAGGTGACACGCCAGCAAGCCGGGGGAGCTGCAGCACGGAAGGAAAGCCTCTCCCTCTCTCAGTGCCGGCTGACCCACTGAGAACGGAGCTTTTGCAGATGGTAGGCCCCTACCTCAAACTTTAACTGAGGCTTCCTGCTGTGATCTTATTCTTATCCAAGTGTGACTGCCAGATTTCATCTGCATTATTTAAAAAAAAAAAAAACACAGGCTCTTTTTATGTACCAGTTAGGTGCCAGTCAGCCGAGTTTCTGCTAATAGGAATATTAGAATCAAAAGATTTAATTAGAGTTCCATGAAAAGGCGGATGCCACATCCGGAGAATTAGGGATAAAGTGTAATAAGCTGTGCTTCCTTGCATCAGCTCACTTAAATTGATATACTTTAAATGTCTCAATTGTGGTACATAGCGTTTATGGGAAATAAAACATATTGGGGTGACTTTCCTTTTTAGATTTCCTCAGAATTAAAGTTAGAAACAACTGCAGAGTAAAATGTTTTGCCATAATGTTTCATTAAATTATACCCCAGAAAGCATAACTGATCCTAGAATGTTTCTGAAAGAACTGATTTTGACACCACTGTAGCACCAAAATTCCCTTGTCAAACAGATGTCATCCCTGTAAAACTATCCAAAACAAAAGGAGTTTATGACATAGCATCTGTTCCTGCGATAGATGGCTGAGCTAAAACTGTTTTGTTTCCTTTATACAAAATAGCCCTAACTGCCTCCTTTTATTTTAATTCATTATGTTTCCATATCCCCTTTAAAGGAGACATTAAAACATTTGATATCTTTGGACCATAAATCCCTAATGAAGGAATAAAGTAAGTACTACTCACTGGTACCACCTGCGGTTACTACCAGCGGTGGAATATGTCTTTTCTAGCACCATCTCCAAAAGCAGTAATTTAAAACTGTCCAAATGGGTTAACAAATTAAAACCCACAATTTGAATTAAAAAGATTGAAATGTCAACTCAAAATTAAAGTAACCAGTTTGGGCTTCATAGCATTACATCTCTCCACCACATTCCGTTTTCAAGCATCTTTCTTTTGTGGCTCAAACTCTTGTTTCTTAGAGTGACATATGTAGATTTTAAATTGCTTCTCATGCCTACTCCCCCCATTCAATTCTGTTTGCTGGTAGGATAACAGTTGACTGAGAATTCCTGCTTGCTTAATCTGCACTGATACTTTATTGATTCAGTATTAGATATTTTAGAATCTGGTGGTTGGGCTGAACGAGTTTTTAGCTCACAAAGAAGGTGAAAATGATTCACATTTTTAACCATTTAATAAACTTATTAAACAAGAGGGGAGATGTATACTTCTGTGGCTTCGAGTCTCTGTCACGATAGCCCAGGTAACTTGTAGCTCATTTTTGACTCAGAGGCCCAGGGTAATAGCACCACAGACATTTGTTCTGCCAGAAGGTATGGAGTGCCCATCGTGAGCTGGATACTCTGCAAAGTGCTTGCAATGCAGGAGAGCTGTCAGTGCCCTTGAGGGGCCCAGCCCAGTGAGGAACACATAACAGTGTTAACGAGTACATTAACAAACACCACAGGTGCTCAGAGAGCTGTGGACAGAGCACTTTCATATGGAGTTTCTTAATGAAACTTAATTAATTGTTCTTTATTGTAAACCTACAATTTGCCAAGCCCTGGGGATTTTATGTAAGCAGAACAAGCAGATCCCTGCCCACAGGGAGGCTCCAGCTAGTGATGGGTCAGAGTTGACACCAGCACACAGGTAACAGACAGACTGGGGTGAGGTACAGCATGCTCCTGGGCTTACAAACCATGCCGGGAAGTTCCAGTATTTCCATTTTGTAGATGAGGAAACAGGTCCTCAAGAGGGGAAATAATTTGCCCGTGATCACACTCATACGAAGTGGCAGAGCAGGGACTGAGCCCAGGTTTTTGAAATTTAAATCCAGTATTCCTTCCGTTGGAAACAGTTGCTTGAAGTAGCACAGCCTCTCATTCTGTGCTATATTAAGTTTTCCCATCTGTCATTTTTATTAGTTGTCATTGATCTGTAATATTTCTCACACAGAACCATTATACAATATTTCACACTTCTTTTTTTCAGGGTTTTTTTTTTAAACTCTTATCTGGAGTAGTGCCACTTACAATCAAGTCCAAGTTTTTAACCCACCAATTAAGAGCAGTACTTAGATTATAATTATGATTAGTGTGTATATTAATGTTACAGATTTATACCAGGAAATTAGGACATTTTGTTCTGCCTGGCAAAAGTAATTATTAGCCAAAGAAAATTGCAATTTTAGAAAGCTTAAATTTAACCTAAGGATTTTCTTTGTTTTGCTAAAATTTCCATATGGGAGTTCTTTTGTATCACCAATTTTACTTTTCTGCAGCGTGTGCTGGTATTCTACCTAAGCTTTCTTCCTGTTCTGCCTTGTTCTGCAATTTCTATGCTCGCTCTGTTTCTGAATATAAAGCATTCAGGCTATGAGTGGCCTGTGAACTCTGTGCTGACAGAAGAGTAAATAAATTGTTGAATATCTTCAGGAACAAAAAGTTTTCTATGATCAAGTCATTCTGCTTGTACTGCCTCAAGCTTACCCCGATTTGAATCCTGCCCACCCCCCACACCTTGCCCCTTGTTGCAGTGTGAATTTAGTAACAGGGCCTAATTCCATGGGTCTGTGTTTCCTGGATTTCAGAGAGCTGCATGTTCACCTTAGTCCTTGTAAACTGTCAGCTTACGGGGTATACTTATACTGCATTACATAGCACTTAATAATTTGCCTTTGCTTTTCCCTCTGTTGTAAGTTATAAACAAAGGAAACCTACAGAGTGAAAAAGCTTTGGACTTTATATATTGAGTTTGTTATAGATGCTTTGTAGCTGTACTTTATAGTACTGGATTATAGTATTAAATTACAACTGGTTAGTAAATCAGTGTTTCCTGACGGCTATATCGTATATGGATGAAATCAACACCTTTCAGATTCACAGTTTATCTCTGGTTAAATCAGTTGCAACTCAGCAGGGCAGCTGGCATCAGGTTCATTATAGTTTACAATTTTATACAAGGTTATGTAGAAGCTAACCCAATGTATTTTTACAGGTCAGATGATACTCACTTTATATCCACAGAAAGTGCAGATGCAGGAAAACCCGTAAAGCTAGATTTGAGCTTGTTGACTTTATTAACCAGTGAGAAAGCCTGCATTGAAATGTTAATACTGTGTGGTATAAATTCTCATTTGCAGTGGAATGTAAATATTGTTGTTTTAATCTAATCCAACCACATCACTAAAACTGAAATGCTTTGTCCAGGGAATAAGTCTTCAGCCCAGAAACAGTATAGATGTGATGTGTGTGATTATACAAGTACAACATACGTTGGTGTCAGAAACCACAGACGGATCCATAACGCTGAGAAGCCTTACAGGTAAGTGTGATGGTCCTGGCGTCTTAATACTTGTGTTACAATACTGTAAAGAAAAAAATGGAAGTAATTAAAAATTCGTAGTTGTTTAAGCATAGGTTAAACACTAGGAAACTTTCACTTCCTGGTTTCACGAGTATTGTGTAGTTTGTTAAAGAATTTGACTATTAAGTTTTAGTCTCAGGATGATAGGCTTATTTTTGACTAGATTTTGCCTAGTAGCAACAAAAGAAGATGCCTATATCTGTCAGTTTCATGTGGGTATAAATTAGCATAGCAATTTTCACTGCTTAGAGTACATTTCAATAATTTGGTAGTTAAGTATTCAATATTCCAGCAGAAGACTCCTAAAACTTAAAAGCAATAAAATTCCCCATGAAAGATTCTATTTTTGAAAATAAATCTTACCATGTGTAGAGTAAGATCATTTAATTTTGTTACTTGATTTTTTACAAAAGCTCATTCTAATGTATATTCAGAAAATATAGGTGTTCTCAGTTCAGATAGGCTGATAAATAGAAATAATTACTTCTTAAATAAACTTTGCCTCTGGAGAATAAACTACTTGTTGTTTATGTATAGTAAAGATACAGATATTTTTGCAAAGGCTGTCCAGCTGTTACAGAGCAGTGTGTTCTACTGGTAGCCATCAGGGAACATCAAGTTTCCAGTTGGAACTAAGCCAGTCACCGTGACTGATCGTGCTCGGAAGTGCCCTGGGCTTTTCTGTCCCCTTGACAAAACTTGGTTCCTGTTTTAGCTCTCTCCCCAGGTTTTATAGGTGTGACACAGGTCACTGTGGGAAAGTTACTATATTAATATCCAAATGAGAACCTGGCAGACTGTACCTTCAATTGCCATTGCTTGATCCCATACTGTGGCACGCTCTCTCTCGCTCTCTTTATATATATACATATATATATATATATATATATATATATGGTTTTAATATAGAGAGTATATATATGTGGTTTTAAATAATTGTATATGGTTTTAAATAATTAATAAATGTAGTGAGAATCTTCTTCCTGTTACATCAGAGAAGTCTTAGTAGGTTATCTTCCAAACTTGTTCACACAGTACTCTTTCACTGGGTTTGACCTGAGTGCCTTAGAAAAAATGTTGTCATGCCAACCCCTCCATGTAATTATTACCTTTCACGTAACACTTGTTTTCCAACTTTCAAATCCTGTGACTCTTCTTTTAACCTTCTTTAAATACTTGCCCTTTGTCTTCATGAGATTTGCACTCTACAGAGCATTATGGGTTACCATATTCTTTTCCAGTATGTTTCTAGGACTTTCTGTTAGAAAGCATAGTCTTCTTGATATCTAATTTAATATTGAGTTATCATAGTTTTCCTGGCTTATTTCATGTATGCTTCATTCGGTTTTGCTGCCTAGCACATTTATGGTCAGAGTTGAGGCTTGCTTTTTCAGAGCGCATACACCATGCATTTCTGACAGCATGTTACTTGGAGCGCTAAAGGGTCTGGCTTATGAGGTCATCTCAGAAACCCTGTCCTCACTGCAGAAAGAAGAGAGCTATTTTCCATTCCCATGTTAGGACAGGCAAAGATGAAAAAGGCCTCATCCTGTCCCAGACCTACCAAATGTAGCAAACTTTGTTCTTTTCAGTGCTTTATTAAGGAACATTCTAAGTAAACCACATACCAGTTATGATAATTATAACATTGACCCCCAAATTAGTAAAAGGTGTATTCAAAATTTTCAGATATTAGATTGTCTCTGGCTTAGCTTAATATTGCGGTACTAGAGTTACTGCTGCTTTCCTTCCTCCCACTTTCATGAATGACTAGCTAGAGAGGGAACAACAAAACACTTTCCTCGTGTCCCCAAGGTTCCTCCTGATTGTGGCTTTGAGCCCATTTTCCTTTAGAAACATAATTATATCAGTACTCGGGTTCCAAAACTACATGACGAGACGGAGAGTAGGAGGAACAACATGACAAAGAGGGACATACATGGGCTTTGGACTGAAGTACTACCTGACACATAGTAGGTACTTAGTAAATGACTGATGTGCTTGTGTGCTAAGTCACTTCAGTTGTGTCCAACTCTTTGAGCTGTATAGACTGTAACCGCCAGACTCCTCTGTCCGTGGGATTCTCCAGGCAAGGATACTAGAGTGGGTTGCCATGCTCTCCTCCAGGATATCTCCCTGACTCAAGGATCGAACCTGCATCTCTTAGGTCTCCTGCATTGACAGGTAGGTTTTTTACCACTAGCACCACCCAGGAAGCCCAGTGTTGAGCTCTAATGACTGATAGTTATCTGTATACCTTAGTTTTTCTCATCTATAAAATGGTTCTGGTTCTATATATTTATTATGTTTTGAAAATAAATATGTGGTAATATTCTTCCTTAAGTAGAAGAGTCACCCAGATACATTACTATATGTTGATTTTTTAGTGCCAACCCTATTTTAATACCCAGTCTAAAAATACCCAGTATTTCCTTAAATGTTTCAGAAGTATCTTTTTTTAGAGTTATTTTGTTTATATCAGGAGGTCCAAACATTGCATTTGATTGATGTGTTTCTTAAGTCTCTCTCTCTCTTTTTTAAAATTTTGAAATAGACTTTATAACTTAATGCAGCATATATCCTGAAAATTACATAAATCAAAAGCATACACTTGTAAAGTAATTAGCCTCCAACTAATAAAAATAAATTAAAAAAAGCATACAGCTTGATGAATGGTCACAAATTAAACCCATCATTGTAATTCCTCAGACCAGGAAATAAACCATTGCCCGTTTCCCAGCAGCACCCTCTTCTTGGCCCTTCCACTCACTACCCCTGTCCCCCACCAGGTAGCCACCATCTTGACTTCTAACATCATAAATTAGTTTTGCCTGTTTTTGAACTTAATACGAGTGAAGTCATACAGCACATATTCTTTTATGTCTAGCTTCTTTCATTCAGCACCATTGTGTGTAATTCAGTGTAGAATTAATGTGTTCCTTTTCATTACTGTATAGTATTCCATTTTAAGATTATACCACAATTTATTTTTTATTTACTTTTGATGGATATTTGTATTATTGCCAGACTTCCCCCATTATGAATAATGCAAATATTCTTTTACATATTTTTTCATGAAATGGGTTATTTTCCATGGGTGTATACCTAGGAGTGGAATATGGGGGTAATAGAACATGCTACATTGAGGTGTGGTAGATATTGTCAACAGTTACCCAGAATGGTTATACCAATTTACAGTGGTTGTACCAGTTCATTCCCTCATCAATACTTTGTTTTTATCAGTCTTGACTTTTGATCATTCTGGTAGGTACATATGTTGTGGTGGTTCTCATTTGCATTTCCTGATGATTTATGTAGTTGAGCATCTTTTCATGTGTTAACTGCATTTCTTTATTGGTGGTCTGCTTTTTTCTGACTGATTTTGCAGCTATTCTTTATGTGTTCTGAATACAAGTTTTTTGTTTGTTGGGTTTTTTTTTTTTGGTCTATTATGTGTATTGCACATATCTTCTATACTTAATGCTACTGTCAGTGGTATCTTTTGAAGAAAAGAACTTTCTAGTTTTACTGTAATCAGATGTATTAATCTTTTTCTTTGTGCTTAGGCCTTATATATCTTTATACTCTGAAACTGATGCCAATTTTTCTAAATAGTCATGCAATTAAGATAGATGATGAAAGGAGAGGTAAAAATGTGTGCTTATAAAATAATGAGCCTGATTTTCAGGGATTCACATTAACTGGGTCAAAAATTCTGTGTGCTTATGTATTAATGACCCTGGTTTTGTAATATGACACAAAAAGTAAAAGAGAAATCTCCAAAAAAAAAACAAAACCAGAAAGGTTTTGAGCAACAGAAATGACATTTGGAATGACAGAGTTGCCTCCCATGTGTGATCAGTCATTGTAAAAAGTCTGGTCTTTATATAGCTATATTACAAATGGTAATAATAATGGCTGGAGAAGGAAATGGCAACCCACTCCAGTATTCTTGCCTGGAGAATTCCATGGGCAGAGGAGCCTGACGGGCTGCCATCCATGGGGTCACAGAGAGTCGGACACGACTGAGTGACTAACACACAATAATAATATCTAACATTTTTTTGTAAAAACATTTTTCATGGGCCAGGCAATGTGCTGAATACTCAATCTGTGTCAGCCTACTTGATCCTCATGACAGCCAGTACTTAGGAATGTTACTACTATTAATGTTGTATTAATAGATATGGAAAGGAGGCTGGGTAGATGAAACGATCTCCCACGATCTCCCCAAGTGACAGAGCCAGGCCTTGAACCGTTGCTCCTGTCAACGGTGCCACTCTTCTTGTATCTGCTTTGCCAGAGAGAACTCTTCATGAGGTGTGCTGCCAAACCACCCCCAACTTAATGGTGTAAAACAGCAGCTCTTTTATTCGACTCAGGGATTCTGTAGCTCAGGATTTCAGAAAGGGCATTATAAGGGTGGCCTGTCTCTGTTCCGTGAGGTCTGGGACTCAAGAGGGAGGACTTAAAGTCTGGAGATAACTGAGATGACAGGGGTTGCAGGCATCTGAGGGCTCCCTCACCAGTTGGACTGTCGACTGGGGCCTCAGCTGGACCTCTCAGCTGGAACACATACATGATTTCTCCACATGGACTTTTCCAAGTGTGCTGGTTCCAGAAGTGAATGCTTAGGTGAGAAGTAGATGAAAGCAGTATTACCTTTTATGACATACCCATGGAAGTCACATGTCATCACTTCCACCAACTTAGACTTCTTTTTTTTAATTTATTTATTTTTAATTGGAGGATAATTGTTTTACAATATTGTGTTCGCTTCTGCCATGCATCAACATGAATCAGCCATAGATATATATTAATATATGTCCCATCACTCTTGAACCTCCCTCCCACCTTCCACCCTATGCATGCTATACTTATTCGCTTCAGTTGTGTCCAACTCTGTGTGACCCTATGGACTGTAACCCTCCAGGCTTCTCTCTCTGTGGGATTCTCCAGGCGAGAATACTGGAATAGGTTGCCATGCCCTCCTCTAGGGCATCTTCCCGACCCAGGGTTCGAACCCGCATCTCTTATGTCTCCTGCATTGGCAGACAGGCTCTTTACCACTGGTACCTTCTGCGAAGCCCACTTTCCACTCTACAGATTTCTTAAATCTCTGAAATTTTTAAAATCTGAAACCATGTTGAATTGTTAGTGAGTTGTATTAGCTTGGGAAAAATCTCAAGTCTTTCAAAACCCTGAATTTGTTTTAAGGAAAACAGTTTAGCTTATGGTTTAATTTGGAGGGAAAAGAAATGTGTTTCGTTAAGAAGGAATGAACCGATGGACTTTGTTTCTTACAGTGGCACAAAGAGTTCTTGGGTTCATCACAAAATTTGAAGTGGTTCTTCTCTGGGCCTTAGTTTATGTATTCCTTTAGAAGCGTAGAAAATTGAATGTGGTAAGACAAATCCTATTGCACGGTTTCTACTTCAGTCTTTTCACATATGTTCAAGTCATACCTCCAGTAGTGCAGGACCTCTGGTTCTGCTTTCCTCTGCCTAACCCCTCAAGACAGTTGTTCCTAATTATATCAGATTTGGAGTAATGTCCAAGTAAAGCCCCAGGCCGGGGAAATAGGGTAGTTTAACCACATTCTTAGCTCTGTGGGGATTAAAGTAACTGACCTATTAGCAATGGGAGAAAGCCTGTAGAAAAATTCCATTCAGGTTTTTAGCCAGGTTCAGAAACCTTGGGTTTTCTGATGTCAAATGTTTTCCATACCACCAAACAACTCAGTTCTCAGCAGCATTAGCTGCATGTCCTGCAAATTTAATTCAATCTTGACATTGTCTACCCAGAGATAGCATCAGATCCCACCAGTGAAGGGCTCAGTCCCACAAGACTGCCCTCACTTCAGATGCCAATCACAAGTCTAGGTTGTTACCTGTGCTTCTACTGGCTGGCCATAAATCAGGTATTAAATCAGCTGTAATTAAGATTCTTGTGATTGCCTCCTCAGGTTTGATTAATTGGCTAGAAAGGATACGGTTGGACAATCAGATGAAGAGATACAGAGGGCAAAGTCCAGGAGAGGTGGCGTTTCCGTGCCTTCTCTGGGTGTGCACTCTCCCAGCCCTTCGTGTGTTCACCAGCCTGGGAACTCTCTGAACCGTCCTTCAGGGTTTAATGGAGGCTTCATTACATAAGCACAATTGATTAAATCATTGGCCATTGATGGTTGACTGAATCTCAGTAGTCTGTCCTCTGAGACTGGACGTTCCAACCCTCGAATCACATGGTTGGTTCCTCTGGCAACCAGCCTCCATCCTTAGGTTACCTAGGGCAGGGATCCCCAACCTCTGAGACCCAATGTCTGATGATCTGATGTAATGATAATAGAAATAAAGTGTACAATAAATGTAATGCGCTTGAATCATCTGGAAACCATCTCCCTCATCCCCTATCCATGGAATAATTGTCTTTCATGAAACCAGTCCCTGGTGCCAGAAAAGCTGGGGACCATTGACCTAGGAACTTTTCCAGAGAATCACCTCATTAACATACAGAAGACCCTTATCGCTCTATCTCTTGGGGAATTCAAAGGTTATAGGAGCTCTGTGCCAAGAACTGGGACGAAGACCAAATATATAGTTATAAATCATGATATCACAGATTTCTATTGATGCATTAACGTTCTGTTCTTTTCTGACTCAGCAAAATGCATAGTATGGAATTTACACCTTCATGAAAGAATACAGATAATAAAAAAGTAAACTAGAATTTCAGAAAATAAGTGAAGTGAATAAAACAAGACAATAATTAATACTGGTTCATTCTACTTGTTTTTTTAACTAAGAGAATTTGGTTTGCCCTATGAAATCATACAGTAAAAGCAGAGAAGGAATGAAAATAAGAAAATATTTTAGCTGATAGAAATATTTTCTTTAAAGTTAAGGTTCTCTTATCATATTCGTCCTCCTCTAATCAGTTAAAAATCATTTTAGTAAATGCTTACCATTTTCAGATTGTTCCTGCATTTTTTTCTCATACTTAGATCTTTAAATGAGTATTCACCATTGTAAGTGTTCCTTCAGAATAACCTTTGTACCAGGCTAAGGTAGGTATTCATAGAATTAGGACTTAGTTGCTCAGCACATTGCTCTTGCTTTATCTCTCCTCTTCTTAAAAAAGATTTTAAGGACCTCATATTAAGGAATATTGAACAACAGCAAAATTTACAGAAATAAATCTTTATCCAGTAGAATGAGAGAGAAATTTGAAAAGTAAAAAAGGCTTCATCTATATGCCTTGTTTACATAGGAAAGTTAATGAAAGTGATAGACCCTAGGTTACCTGATAGATTACACTGAATTGTTAGAAAAGAGCATTTCTGACCATGAACAATATTTCACAGTAAATTTTAGCTTTTCTCCAGCTCTGAGAGATACTCATCCTCAACTACATCAACAGTGTAAGGGATATAGATTATATAATCAGGTAAACGTTTAAATAAAGACCACACTTGCTGACCAGTTGAGTTAGGACAGGAATTGGCTTCGCAATTTTAACTAAACATCCAAAAGCAGAGACTCTCATTTCAGACAATATAGTGAACTAGATAAAATTGAACAACCGTCCCAATGAAGATGACTAAAATTCTGGGTGAATATTTAAAACAATGTTTACATGTATATTTTATCTATCAGGGAAACTTGGAAACTACAGAGATAAAAATCAAAGTAAAGCACATAACCTGTAAGGTAAATGATCCTAGCAACATGAATGAATCTCAGAAACATTGAGCTAAGACAAAGAAGCAAGTCACACAAGAATATATAAAGAGTGATTATATGCTTGAAAAATATGTGAATAAACAATATTTTGGGATTGCTGTTCATTTGCTGAGTCGGGTCTGACTCTGCGACCCCGTGGACTGCAGCACGCCAGGCTCCTGTCCTCCGTTATCTCCTGGAGTTTGCTCAAACTCATGTCCATTGAGTCAGTGATGCCATCCAACCATCTCATCCTCTGCTGCCCACTTCTCCTTTTGTCTTCAATCTTTGCCAGCCTCAAGGTGTTTTCCAGGGAGTTGGCTCTTGGCATCAGGTGGCTGAAGTATTGGAGCTTCAGCATCAGTCCTTCCAATGAATATTCAGGGTTGATTTAAGATTGACTGGTTTTATCTCCTTGCAGTCCAGAGGACTCTAAGGAGTCTTCTCCAGCACCACAGTTCGAAGGCATCAATTCTTTGGTGCTCAGCCTTCTTTATGGTCCAACTTCACATCTATACATGACTACTAGAAAAACCATAGCTTTGACTCTGAACTTTTGTCAGCAAAGTGATGTTTCTGCTTCTATACGCTGTCTAGGATTGTCACAGCTTTTTTCCCAAGGAGCGAGCATCTTTTAATTTCATGGCTGCAGTCACCATCCACAGTGATTTTCGAGCCCAGGAAAATGCATCCACTTTTTCCTCTTCTATTTGCCATGAAGTGATGGGACTGGATGCCATGATCTTAGTTTTTTTAATGTTGACATTCAAGCCAGCTTTTTCATTCTCCTCTTTTATCCCCATCAAGAGGCTCTTTAGTTCCTCTTTTAAAAAAAAAAAAAAGACTTTTTATTTTGTGTTGGAGTATAGCGGAGTAACAATGTTGTGATGGTTTCAGGTGAACAGGGAAGGGACTCAGCCACACATGTTCATGGATCCATTCTCCCCCACACTGCCCTTCCATCCAGGATGCCACATAACATTGAGCAGAGTTCCCTGTGCTCGACAGTAGGTCCTTATCGGTTATCCATTTTAAATACAGCAGTGTGCACTGTCCATCCCAAACTCTGTAACTATCCCTTCCCTCCATCCTTTCCCCTGACAACCATAAACTTCGGGAATTCTGTGAGTCTGTTTCTGTTTTGTAAGTAAGTTCATTTGTATCATTTCTTTTTAGATTTTTGGGATACATAAAGGTAAAACTAAGAAAAAGTAAACAAATCATATACAAAATTCAGAGAAGTGATGCCTCTTTCAGGAGGAACAAGTACTAGATCTTGGAGGAACCCACAAAGAGGTCTTAAGATAGAGGTAGTCTTCTCCTTAAGCAATTATTGTGAACCCAGTGTTTATCATTTTGTAGAATTGCATGGACACTTTATACCACTATTTTACATTTCACAAACGAAAAAATCATTTTTCCAATTGTATATGCAAAGTATCCCAAAATCTGTGGGAGAAATGGTGATAAGGAAGTGAAGTATGTAGATTTTGTGGATAATTCAGTTTCTTGTTTGAGGTTTTGATTGGGTAATACATACATGCACAGATGAACTTTAGAATCAGCTTGTCATAGTTTCCTCTTAAAAATAATTCTGTTGCTGTTTGTACTGGGATCATGGTAAACTTCTATATTAATTTAGAAAGAATTGACAACTTTATACAAACAAGGTTTGGGCTCTTCCATTTTTTTCAAGTCATCTGTTGTCCCTTCTTAAGCATGCAGAGTTTTCTCCATATATATTATTGTGAATGTTTCTTGTTTTGTATGTATATATATCCATGCATACATATATGTATGCATTAAGTATACAGATAGTTCTCAGTTTGTGCAATAGTATGGGACCATAAAAATGATTGGCAAGCTGAAATTATGCAAAGCCATCTTAATTAATGGTGAAAACTACAATTGTTCTATTATTTTTTAAATTAAAAATTAAAAGCTCTTTTACTGTTAGTTACAATGTATAAGAAAATGAAAAATACTAAAAGTAATAGTAACTTAGTACACTATAGCTTAAAACTTAGAAACACAGAAAATGAGTGTTTTATTTCTTTGCAAGAAACTTCTCAAGAATAGTCTGCACAGTGCTTGTGTTCTCACTGTATGCCTTACAGCACAGGATGAGCAGCTCTTCTGTGCCCTGGCCAGTGGCCATACTCCTTTCTAAGTAGGGATCAACTTTGAACATTTTATCCTTTGCTCTTTAAATGTCATGAAACATCTCCAAGAGTTTCTGTTATATGAAATTTTTCACGGGTGTAACTTGCCCTGGGAACAGCTTTCCTTATTTATGTCATGGAGATGCTCTGGCTGCATACCCAGAGCTGCTTCAGCAGTGGCAGCATCAGCTTTCCTCTGGTCAGCTGTTGGTTCCCTAACTGCATTTACATTTGTGTCTAAGTTCACTTCCAGCATTACCACTTTTGGGTTTCTTGCTGTGTGTTCTTCCATTTTGTTGGCCAGTTCTCTTTTTGGATCATCCATTTTTGTAAATTGTTACATGAATTTATCACTGGGATACAAGGAGGCAACATAACTACACACTTTGCTGTCTGTGACTAAATTAATAGAAGCGACTGACTAACCACTGACAGACTTTGAAAGAAATGACATAAATTAGTCACTGATTATATATATTTTTTAACTGTCTTCAGAGTGGACCAAAGAACTCCTGGTGAAGTTTGTACACTACAGTTACTCACAGTTAATAATACTTTGAAATTTGAGCAGTGTTGTTAGAAGACTCATCTAACTATGCCATAGTAACCAAAACCCATTCGTGTCAGAAATATTACAAGGCAAGGACTGCCTACACACACACACTTGTTGTTAGGCTTATTCCTTTTTTCTTCCCTGTTGCTCTTGTAACTTGGATCCTTTCCTTCCTTTCCTACTTTTCAGTATTGTTATGTGGGGAAACTATTGATGTATACAGCATGTTAGCTTTATACACTTACTGAATTATCTTATTACTTGTAAAAGTTTTTAATTCCTGTTGGATTGCCAGGTTCATAATTGTATTATCTGCAAATAATTTTCTCAATCATGCCTTTATGGTATTTACATGTATTCTTTCTGTTATCTGATTGTACTGACTAGTAACTGAAAGGAAAGTCAGATGCAATAAAGAACAATATTGCAATATTCCTGGAATGTTAGGTCCATCAACCAAGGTAAATTGGAAGTGGTCAAATGGGAGATGGAAAGAGTGAACATCAACATCTTACGAATCAGTGAAATAAATTGGACAGAAATGGACAAATTTAATTCAGATGACCATTTTATCTGTTACTATGGGCAAGAGTCCCTTAGAAGAAATGGAGTAGTCCTCATAGTCAACCAAAGAGTCCTAAATGCAGTACTTGGGTGCAATCTCAAAAACAACAGGATGATCTCAGTTCATTTCCAAGGCCGACCATTCAGTATCACAGTGATCCAAGTCTATGCCCCAACCACTAATGCCAAAGAAGATGAAGTTGAACGGTTCTGTAAAGACCTACAAGGCCTTCTAGAACTAACACCAAAAAAAGATGTCCTTTGCATCACAGAGGACTAGAATGCAAAAGTAGGAAGTCAAGAAACACCTGGAGTAACAGGCAAGTTTGGCCTTGGAGTACAGAATGAAGCAGGGCAAAGGCTAACAGGGTTTTGCCAAGAGAATGCACTGGTCACAGCAAACACCCTCTTCCAACAACACAAGAGAAGACTCTACACATGAACGTCCCCAGACGGTCAATACCAAAATCAGATTGTTTATATTCTTTGCAGCCGAAGATGGAGAAGCTCTATACAGTCAGCAAAAACAAGACCAGGAGCTGACTGTGGCTCAGATCATGAACTCCTTGTTGCCAAATTCATACTTAAAGTAGGGGAAACCACTGGACCATTCAGGTATAACCTAAATCATATCCCTTACGATTATACAGTGGAAGTGACAAATAGATTCAAGGGATTAGATCTGATAGAGTGCCTGAAGAACTGTCGACAGAGGTTCAAAACATTGTACAGGAGGTGGTGACCAAAACAATCACCAAGAAAAAGAAACGCAAGAAGGCAAGATGGTTGTCTTACAAATAGCTGAGAAAAGAAGAGAAACAAAAGGCAAAGGAATAAAGGAAAGATAAACCCATCTGTATGCAGAGTTCCAAAGAATATCAAGGAGAGAGAAGAAAGCCTTCTTAAGTGAACAGTGCAAAGAAATAGAAGGAAACAATAGAATGGGAAAGACTAGAAATCTCTTCAAGGAAATTGTAAATATCAAGGAAACATTTCTTACAAAGATGGACACAATAAAGGACAGAAATGGTATGAACCTAAAGAAGCAGAAGAGATAAAGAAGAGGTGGCAAGAATACACAGAAGAACTGTACAAAAAAAGGTCTTAGTGACCCGGATGACCACAGTGGTGTGATCACTCACCTAGAGCCATACATCCTGGAGTGTGAAGTCAAGTGCATCTTAGGAAGCATTACTAAGAACAAAGCTAGTGGAGGTGATGGAATTCCAGCTAAGCTGTTGTAAATCCTAAAAGATGATGCTGTTAAAGTGCTGTACTCAATATGTCAGCACTGAGATCTTCCAGATGTACAAGCTGGATTCAAAGAGGCAGAGGAACTAGAGATCAAATTGCCAACATCCGTTGAATCATAGAAAAAGCAAGGGAATTCCAGAAAAATATCTACTTCTGCTTCATTGACTATGTGGATCACAACAAGCAGTGGAAAATTCTTCAAGAGATGGGAATACCAGCCCATGTTACCTCCCTCCTGAGAAACCTGTATGCAGGTCAAGAAGCAATGGTTAGAACCAGTCCAAAAAAAAAAGATGTGGGGAATATAGACTTTTGACAGTAACAGAAAGGAATCAGGACAGCTTGTGAAATATTCTAGAAGGCAGATGACTGGTTTCTTCAGCATACAAATGGCGTGAGGGGGATGGGGAAAAGAAAGAATTATCACGTGTTAAAAGAGTTCAAGATACATGCCAACCAAATGCAGTATAGTACTATATATACCATTTCACAGGAGCGACTTGAGCATCTCAGATTTCAGTATCTATGGGAGGTCCTAGAACCAGTTCCCTGCAAATACCCAAGGATGACTGTGTAGATCTTACTTGGATCCTCATTCAAATATTTCTGCAGAAATCAGGGGAATTTGAGGGAATACATGAAACAAGACTAGCAAAATGTCAGTAATTACTGGAGTTGGGAAATGGAGATTCATTATACTTTACTACTTTAGTTTTTGCTTCAGTTGTCCATAATGGATATTGAATTTCTTTGGATTAAGTTTCAATAACATCAGTGAAAATGACTTGCCTCTTTCTGATCCTTTCAAATAGTGATTTATAATAATATGTTTATATTATAATAATATTATGATATTTTATATTAATTATATATAATATATTAAATATTATAATAATTTATACTAATATATTTCCTAACATTAAATTCTCTGTGTTCCTAAAATAAGCCTCCCATAAAGAACATGGCATTGCCTGCTTCAGTTGTGTCTGACTCTTGAGAGACCCTATGGACTGTAGCCCTCCAGTTTCCTCTGTCCATGGAATTCTCTAGGCAAGAATACTGGAGTGGGTTGCCATGCCCTCCTCCAGAGGATCTTCCCACCCCAGGGATTGAACCTGCATCTCGTATGTCTCCTGCATTGGAAGGCAGGTTCTTTACCACTAGCGCCACCTGGGAAGCCCTTCACCTTTAAGTTTTTTTCTTTTTTCTTTAAAGCCTTTATTAAAAGGCTTTCAAAGTCTTTTTATAAAATTAGAATAATATTGATACTAAAATTTGGCAAGGGCAACAGAAAGAAAACTATACACCAATCTCACTCACGACTATCAATGCAGGTATAACGAATAAAATGCTGGAAAACAGACTTCTGTAGTAAATTAAAAGAATAATAGTAGTATTATTTTAATAATGCCATGCATATATGTATATTCTTTTTATAAAAGCTTTTTATATTTTAAAAAACTTTGATATAAAGGTCTTTGGAACTTTAAAGGTACAAGCTAAGTTAAATCCAAAGAAGCTGGCTAGTCTATTGACTTTAGTCACTGAAATAGTAGACCTTTAGGGAAAAAAATTAATAGCTCATCATTTCTGCTTTATTGACTATGCCAAAGCTGTTGACTGTGGATCACAATAAACTGTGGAAAATTCTGAAAGAGATGGGAATACCAGACTATCTGACCTGACTCTTGAGAAACCTGTAGGCAGGTCAGAAAGCAACAGTTAGAACTAGACATGGAACAACAGACTGGTTCCAAATAGGAAAAGGAGTATGTCAAGGCTATATATTGTCACCCTGCTTATTTAACTTATATGCGGAGTACATCATGAGAAATGCTGGGCTCGAGGAAGCACAAGCTAGAATCAAGATTTTCAGGAGAAATATCAATAACTTCAGATATGCAGATGACGCCACCCTTATGACAGAAAGTGAAGAAGAACTAAAGAGCCTCTTGATGAAAGTGAAAGAGGAGAGTGAAAAAGTTGGCTTAAAGCTCAACATTCAGTAAACTAAGATCATGGCATCTGGTCCTGTCACTTCATGGCAAATAGATGGGGAAACTGGAGACAGTGACTGACTGCATTTTTCTGGGCTCCAAAATCACTGCAGATGGTGATTACAGCCATGAAATGAAAAGATGCTTACTCCTTGGAAGGAAAGTTATGACCAACCTAGACAGCATATTAAAAAGCAGAGACATTACTTTGCCAACAAAGGTCCGTCTAGTCAAGGCTGTGGTTTTTCCAGTGGTCATGTATGGATGTGAGAGTTGGGACCATGAAGAAAACTGAGTGCTGAAAAATTGATGCTTTTGAACTGTGGTGTTGGAGAGAACTCTTGAGAGTCCCTTGGACTGCAAGGAGATCCAACCAGTCCATCCTAAAGGAGATCAGTCCTGGGTGTTCATTGGAAGGACTGATGCTGAAGGTGAAACTCTGGTACTTTGGCCACCTCATGCGAAGAGTTGACTCATTGGAAAAGACCCTGATGCTGGGAGGGATTGCGGGCAGGAGGAGAAGGGGATGACAGAGGATGAGATGGCTGGATGGCATCATTGACTCGATGGACATGGGTTTGGGTGGACTGTGGGAGTTGGTGATGGACAGGGAGGCCTGGCGTGCTGTGATTCATGCGGTCGCAAAGAGTCGGACACAACTGAGCGACTGAACTGAACTGATGCCCCCTGCAGTGGAAATGCAGAGTTTTAACCACTGGACCGTCAGGGAAGCCCCACTGTCAGCTTATTTTCAATAGGTTAATTTTTAGAGGCAGTTTAGGTTCACAGCAGTATCAAGCAGAAGCACAAAGATTTCCCATATACTGTCTGCCCCACTCATTCATAGCTTCCCCCATTATCAGCATTCCCCACCAGAATAGTACATTTGTGACAATTGATGAGCCAGTATTGACGCATCATTGTAATCCTGTCTGTAGTTTATATTTGGGTTCACTCTTCATACTGCACACTCTGCATTTGAGCAAATTTATAATGACATGTATCTGCCATTGCAGTATCATACAGAGAAGTTTCACTGCCCTAAAAAAACAGACTGAATCCCACCTATTTAGTCCCCCTCAGTGACTCAAACCTTGGTGACTACTCATCTTTTATTGATTCCATGGATGTGTGGTGTCACACTCCCAACTTTGTCCTTTTCCTTCAATATGGTATTGACTCTTCTGGTTCTTTTGCCTTCCATGCAAACTTTAGAGTCAGTTTGTCAGTATCCACAAAATAACTTGCTGGGGCTTTTATTGGAATAATACTGAATCTGTAGATCAAGTTGGGAAGAACTAACATCTTGACAGTATTGAGTCTTCCTATCCATGAATATAGACACTCTCTACATTTATAGCTCTTTGATTTATCAGAGTTTTGTAGTTTTCTTCATAAAGACAGACCTTGTACATATTTTGTTAGTTTTACACCTAAATATTTTGTTTTCAGTACTGCTAAGGTAAGTGGGATTAAATGTTCTTAATTTCAAATACTGCTTGTTTATGGCTGGAATATAGGAAAGCAATTGACTTTTTTTGTATATTAACCTTTTATAATAACCTTCTTTATATATTAACCCTGTTAATTATATATTAACACAAAGTTAATTAGCTCTAGGAGTTATTTGGTATATGCTTTAAGATTTTCTGTGTAGATAATCAGGTGATACGTGAACAAACTGTGTATACATGTGTACACACATGTATCGTGTTAACTAGGACTCAGTTATGATGTTGAAAAGGCGTGGTGAGACAAGATCTGTGCTTTGTTCTTAAATTTATCAGGAAAGCTTTTAGTTTCTTATTAAGTATGATGTTACCTATAGGTTTGCTCTAGATATTCTTTATCCATTTGATAGGTGTCTTTATAAAGTGAGTTTCTCATAGACAGCATATAGCTGGGTCTTGCTTTTGATCCCACCTGACAGTCTGTCCTTCTCCCTATTTTTAGTTGCGCTGGGTCTTCGCTGGGCTCTGCACTGGGACTGCGCTCGGGCTTTCTCTAGTTGCAGCAAGTGGGAGCTGCTCGTCATTGTGCGGTGCGGGCTTCTCAGTGCAGTGGGGTCTCTTCGCAGAACAGGGATTGAGCCCTTGTCCTCTGCACTGGCAGGCGACTCTTATCCCCTGAACCACGAGGAAAGTCCCAATCTCTGTCTTTTAATTGGTGTATTTAGACCATTGATGTTTAAATGATGATTGATAATAGTTGAATTCATAGCTGCATATTTGTTACTGTTTTCTATTTGCTGCGCTTGTTGTATTTTTTTCTCTTTTTCTGCCTTTTGTGCTTTTCATTGAGCATGTTATATGATTCCATTTTCTCTCCTTAGCATATCAGTTGTACTTCATTTTTTTTTTTACTTTCATTAATGGATTCCTAGGGTTTGGCATACACATTTACAGCTAATCCAAATCCACCTTCAAGTAACATTACTGGCTTCATGGGTATCCTGGGTACATTATAATAAAATAACTTAATTCTTCTGTTCCATTACCTGCATTACTGCTTTCATTTCACTTATACATAGAGTGTGTGTGTGTGTGCATGCACGTGCGCACCTGTGTGCACACATACATAAGCATACATAATTGAATAATTGTTGCTATTATTATCTTAAACAAACTGTGATCTCTCAGATGAATTAAAATTAAAAACTTTTATTTTACTCTCTCTTACACCTTATCTGGGACTTCCTGGTGGCTCAGTGGTAAAGAATCCTCCTGCCTATGCAGGAAACACTGGTTTGATCCCTGCATCAGGAAGATCCCCAGGAGGGAGCAATGGCACCCCCGCCAGTGTTCTTGCCTGGGGAATTTTCGTGGACAGAGGAGCCTGTCTACAGCTCCTCCTACAGAGGAATGGGCTAGAGTTCACGGCATGGCCAAAATTCAGACACAATTTAGCAATTAAACAACAGCAGCAACATAACTTATCTGATGTTTTTCCTTTCTTTGTAGAGATCCACATTTCTGAATTTTACCATTTTCCTTCTTTCTAACGAACTTCTTTAACCTTTCTTGCAAGACAGATTTACCAGCAACAACTTTGTTTGTTGGAGAAGTCTGTATTTCTGCTCACTTTTGAAGAGTAAGTTTGCTGGTACAGAACTCTGCATTGGTTGATTTTTCTCAACACTTTGGATAGTTCACTCTACTCTCTTGCATTGTTTCTGAGAAGTTTGATTTAATTCTTCTTTGCTTATCTTTCCCTCTGGCTCCTTTTTTCTTTTTCTTTTATGTTCTGTAATTCAAACCTGATAGGCTTACGTGTAGTCTTTCTGCCATTTACCCTGTTTGATGTTCTCTGAGAGGCTTATATCTATGGTTTGATATCTGATGTTAATTTAGGGAACTTCTCAGTCATTATTGTTTAAAATAGATTTCTTCTGTTCCTTTCTCTCTTCTAGTATTCCCATTACACATAGATTACACCTTTTGTAGTTGTATATTCTGTTCTGTTTTTTCCAGTCCTTTCTTTTATTTATTTATTTTGCTTTTTGGTTTGGAGGTTTCTATCTGTTGTGATATCCTCAGGCTCAGAGATTCTTTCCTCAGGTGTATCCAGTCCACTAATAAGTCCCTTACAGGACTCCTCATTTCTGTTATCTGTTTTTTTATCTCATTTTGTAGGGTTCTGATCTCTTTGATTTCTTCTTGGTTCATTTTTGGAATTTCCATCTCTCTGCTTTGTTACTCATCTGTTTTCCCATGCCATGTATTTTATTCATTGCTGCTCTTAGAATTATTAGTCATAGGTGTTTTAAATCAGCAGTCTAATAATTCCAGCATCCTGCTATATCTGACTCTTGTTCCTGCGCTTGCTCTGTCTCCAACTTTGGTTTTTGCCTTTTGGTGTGTCTTACAATTTTTTCTTGGTGACCAGGCATGAGGTACTGGAGAAAAGGGTCTGCTGTCAGTAGGACTTTAGAAATGTGATGGTTAGAAGTACAGGGAAGGAAAATGTTCTGTAGTCCACGACTAGGTCTCAGTTTTTTAGTGAGCCTGTGCCTCTGAGCTGTGAGCTGTACTTCTCAGGCCCCTCCATCCCCAGCCCTTGGTGGACAAGATAGCTGGAGCTGGAGTGGCCTGGAGTTGGGTGTTTCTTTCCCTCAGGTCAGTTATGCTCTGATAAAACTCCAGTAGGTTAGACTCTGGTTAAATAATTTCTCCTGAGAGCAGACCTTGTTCAGAACAGAATGTTCTGGCATGTCTCACAGTGGTTCTTTTTACCCCTCTACTGACTCTCTTGTTGTGGTGAAGAGTTCAGATAAGTTACCTGATTTGTTAGATTGGTAATTATTTAATAAAAATGACTTTTTAAAAGTGTGTTTGCAATTTCCTGAAAAGATAAACATTCTGCTCTTAAGTATTTACACAAATGATGAAAACTTATATTCACAGAAAACCCTGCACATGAATGTTTAGTAGAAGCTTTATTCATAATTGACAAAATTAGGGAGCAACTAGATGTCTTTATTTTATCATAATGTACTTGAGCTATCCATGAAGCCAGTATAGTGTTACTTGAAGGTGGGTTTGGATTAGCTGTAAATGTATTTGCCAAATACTAGGAAAACCAATAATATAAAGTAAAAAAATAAGTATAACTGACATGCTAAGAAAGGAGAAAATTGAATCATATAGTATGCTCAGTGAAAACCACAAAAGGCAGCAAAAGAGTAGAAGAAAACAATAGAACAAGAACAACAAATAGAAAACAGTAACAAATATGGTAGCTTGGTGGAATATTATTCAGTGATGGAGAGAGGGGCCTCTCAAGCTCTGAAAAGACATGGAAGAACTTACATGCAAATGGCTAAGGGGGAGAAAGCAGTCTGAAGAGGCTGAATACAGTGTGATTCCAAATGTGCAACATTCTAGCAAAGGCAGAACTGTGGAGACAATAAAAGGATGGGTGACTGCTGTGGTTAGGGCTTGGGAGGGGTAAGTAGGTGCAGTGCCAGAGGACGTTTCAGGCTGGGAAATTATTCAGCATGATATTATGATGGGTTCATGGCATTATGCATTTATCAGAATACATGGAACTGTACAACATAGTGAACCCTAATATAAATTGTAGACACTAGTTAATAATAATGTATCAATATTGGTTCATCAGTTGTAACAAATATTCCATACTGATACAAGATGTTAATGATAGGAGGAATTGGGTACAGAGGGAAAAGAGGATAAACATAAGCATGCTCTGAAAATAATCTGTTAATTTTTTTTAAGTAGTTTATTTGTTCAGATTTTACTGAATGTGCCCAATTATGTCAAATAATTGTTACTTGGACTAGAAACTTTAAGATAAGTATCTGTTTTACTTATGAAATCTACATTGTTGAAGCATTTCAGGACTGCTACTTACATTTTCTGTGAATTTATAAGTAAGCATGGAGTTAATGTTGAACATTGTTTAATTCCATTTTGCTTTCTTATGAAATAGAGTGGTATAGAGAGTTGATTTTGTGTATTTGTGTATCTGTGTGGTTAAATAATTTAGTGCAAAGATTTTGCATGTTAGTGTATTAGAAATCTTCCCAAATACTGTGACAGCTAAAGTAATATGGGATGTTTGTCCTGACTGTTATAATTTCTTTATAATGTAAAATACTTTTATTTCATTGATTCTGAGAGATCCGCACTAGGACGGGTTAGCCGCTGATATCAGTATGTCTCATAATCAGTGGCGTCTTAGATTCAGTGAAATGTGGTATCTGAAGCCCTCAGGAGGACAGATGTAATGGTTGCCCCGGAACCGTGGGATCGTCTGACCCCCTCCGTCTCGGTTTTCAGATGCTCCTTGTGTGGCTATGTGTGCAGCCACCCTCCCTCTTTGAAGTCTCACATGTGGAAACATGCCAGCGACCAAAATTACAACTACGAGCAAGTGAACAAGGCTATCAATGATGCGATTTCACAAAGTGGCAGGTATTTGATCTTACTGTTACATACAAATAAATTATGGCTACATATTTATACATTTTCTGTAAAGTTAGAGTTAAATCTACTAGTCTGCATTATAACCAACTCAAGATTTGATGTGTTTTGTTTTAAGGATTCGGGGGAAATCCTCTGGAAAGACAGTATTAAACAGCAGTGAAGAAAGAGCCGATTCTCTCACTTCTGCAAGTTCAGAAAATTTAGTGTCATCCTCAGAGCTGATTCCCCAGGCTCCCAGTGAAGTCAAAGGTCCCAACGAGAATGAGAAGCTAAGCCCTGCAAGTAATACCTCATGCAGTTTAGAAAAAAACTCCAGTCTAGCCCCTCCTGGCGTGGAGTATTGCGTTTTACTCTTCTGTTGTTGTATATGTGGTTTTGAATCTACCAGCAAAGAGAATCTCTTGGATCATATGAAAGAGCATGAGGGCGAAATTGTAAACATCATCCTAAATAAGGACCACAACACAACTCTAAACACAAATTAGATGGAATTGTTATCCAAAGAGGAAACCAGCCGAAGAAGAATCCTTTAAACTGCAGTTTGCCCTTTGTGCTGTCCAGTAACTTACTAGACATAGAAGAAATAGTTGGTGTGATTCTTGAGGAAATGACGGATGGGACTTTGGAACCAAATTTGTAATGTAATAAGAGAAATTCCAAATAGATAAGGGGTAATAATATTTAAGCATTTTGAGTGAGGGAAAATGGGTTGAGGAGGCAGCCAAGATATAACCTTACAATAACCTTCTGTTACCTCTTAGTTTGGGTGTATTTATTATTAAAAGCTTATTATAGTGTAGAAATGCAAGCAAGAGAGTTAAGAAGGGGCTTTTCAGGAACTATTCCAAAACGTACTGTTACTAAAGTGTCACAGTCTTGAGCAGACGTTAGTTTTCTTCATTCTCAATTTTGACATGAATGACAGGCCTCTTGTGAGAAATGGGAGGCAAGTGTCTAAGGGATTTTTGGTATCAACAAGAAAAATAAGATGATTACAGGGCTTTGAGATGATCAATCGAAATCTTTTGCCAGATTGATAGGAATAAATCTATACCCAACCTGAGATATATTATTAATACTTTACTCTTTAGAAAGAAAAGAGATCTCTAGATCCAAATCTAGATTATAAGTAACCATTTACAAAGTAAATTATTGTCTTAAATTTACAGTGAATGTCTTGTGAGCAAAAGAGGAGAAAGGTGAATTCCTACCAACCTCAAATCAAAACTTAAGATTCATAAAAATGGTGCCTGGTTGAGCACAGTGCACTTCTCAGAGATTGTTTTCAGAGTGTTGATAGAAACACCAGTTTTCTCAGTAGTTACATAGGCCTAGTTCTAATCCACTCTTCTAAACTAGACCATGCTTGTTATCTTAAAAAGTCTGTTAAAACAACAAAGTAGGAACCTGTATCTAGCCATGAGACCTTGGAAATAGTTTAAACTGTTAAATAAAAATAATTTAGGGGAAGTGGGATGAAATTCAGAAGCCCCTTCAAATGAGTACTACTATTGAGATTTTATTTCCTTTAGTTTTTTATCTAGTTATACTTAGCATACGAACTATAACCAAATGTGGCTAAAATATAGTAAAAATTCAGAGTGTTTCCAAAACTTTTAATAACAAAAAACATTTGGGTTTCTCCTATCCAGGAAATTGCAATTTTTTTGGTGTGCAATAGGACACATGCGAAGCCAGTGAAAACTCGCCATCAGATAGATGAAATCTTCTCATTAAAGACACATTTTGTATTACAGCGTATTTCAAAGGGTAAAGAGAACAAGAGTTTTTTGGTTTTGCTTTTGTAATCCTGATCATTTATGTATGCATTGTTCTGTTAATGTCAGTTCTGCCTACAAATCAAAAAGCGGCCGGTGCACCATGCATTGCGCCACCTTCATGGTGCTCTTTCTGAACTTGACTTTTCATCCTTTAGAGCTAAGTCTGTGACTCTCATAAGCTTAGAAAACATCGAAAAGAGAATTTTTTGAATAGGATACTCTATAGACACATTTTAGGAAAGAATTCTCTTCCCAAAGTCCAGGTATGAATTGAATGAATTAACATTTTTCAGATAGCATTAGAAACTATTTAAGTGGGGCCAGGCACTTGAAATATTGTCTGATTTTTTTTTTTTAATCTCATTTGATGGTGATATTTGAACAAACAGAGTTCATTGTAACCTTGCAGCTCTTTCATTTAGGTAGCTTTATTTGTGAAAGTTAATCCATTTCTGATATCTGGTTTTAAGAAAGAAGATGAATTCATATATACTAAACTGTATTACCCAAGAGCCCATACAATGGGTTTTCTCATTTTCTCCTGTTTTCAGGATTAAGACACAATGAAATTTTATTTCAAATTCAAATGAAATATTTTAAACGGTTCCATCCTTACTATATTGTTTTCACTCAGTTTTTTCATTACTGGTGGCTCTGGCTGAGTGTTTCTTTATAAAAATCTATTATTCTGAAAATTGACAACCTTAGAAGAATTTTTTTTGTTTCATAAATTTTCCTTGGCTTTAATTTTAAATAATCATTTGGAAAATACTAATAACTAAAACACATTCCCAAAATTTCAACAGTGAATTTTTGAATTAACTTTCTTCATTTCCTTAAACCACTTCCATTGGTTGTTACTTAAATTCTCCATTTGGAATCACAAATTTAAATTTCCCTAGCTCATGGGAAAAAAATTAACCCAGAAGTTCAAAAGTCTTTAAATATTCATCTGACTCTAGCCTAAAATATCTCCAAAAGCTTTTTCCTGGCCTGTAGGAGGAACCATATACCAAAAATGTTCTGTACTTTCCCATTAGTTTTGTGACAAGCCTTAAGTTGACTGTCTCAACCAAGAACAATTGAGTATTTCTAAAAGTACTGATGAAGACTAAATATGCAATTTTAATTCTAGAAGAGATAGGTATTAAAATAATCAGCAGGAATTCTCTTTATATAGGAATAACATTTACTGGTACTCGATCTTTTATTATACAAAACTCAGCATTTGTTTTCCACGCTCAACACTTAAATTCTAAGATTTGATAGTGACCATAGTTTTTAAAACAAACTTACTGGATAAGGCAGAGGTGGGGAGGGGGAAGATGATGCATTCTGATCATTATAAATAATACTTTATCAGGGCTCTATCATTTTCTCTCTTTCTCTAGTAACCCAGAATATGGTTGGTATCCCCAGTGTTCTAACAGTACCATGCCTATATTCCAGTTGACCTGTAGACTTCAAGTTCTGAGTCCAGCCAGCGCAGTGTAGGGACACTGACTGAAGCCTTCATTCTAGATCTTTCGTCTATTCGAGGTAGCTGTCGGTGGCTTTGCTACTTTTTTTTTTTGTCTCTTCTCACAAATCTGAGCGGTGGGCACCTATGTTTACATTGTATCTTCCTGCAATGTACTTGGCTTGACAGAGACAAGCAGGCTTCTCTATTGAGACTTACTATATTTTTAGTTTTCATAGACACTTATTTAATCTTTTTTTTATTGTACAGCAAGGTGCTCTAAGTAATATTCTATAAAATATATTTAATAGAAATTTGAGTTTGATATTCATGGACATGAATACATGTATTTTTTTAAGAAATAAGTATTGTGTAACACTACGGCATTGCTTCTATAGCCAAAGTCTGAAAATTTCCGAAACACTGACATGTAAAGACTACAGTTAATTCTGACACTGTACCTTATTAAAATAGGATGATTTGCATTTTGTAAAATTATCCTGCACAGCAAGCTGCATGCCTTAACGCCTAAAACTCTAGGATTGTGTTCATGGTGGAACAGTTTATCTGTTCAATAAACAGTGAAGCAAGGTCTTAGCGCTTCTTTAACTACCTTTGGGAATACTGTACAATGTTAGAATAATTTATTTTGCTTTACAGGAGTTTGTCATGTATTGACTTTAATATTGTATTTTGGTAATAAATTTTTTGTTAAAAACACTTGCCTCTAAGTTTTATTAACAAAAAGTTATGTCCATTCTTAGTTTGGAAATGCTGATTTAATCACTTAGAAATTTGGGTTTAAATACTGAAGAACTTCCCCAGGCTTAAAATAAGGGTTATGATTACCTTTTAGTAACATGTTAAAAACATGTTAACATGCTATTGGTGACTAGCATTATACTGTGTTAGACAGAGATAATTGAAAAAGCATTTAGACTGTTTAAATCTTCTGAAAAATTCAATTTAATTTTTGAAGTTTTTTTTTCCTTGCTACACAGCTATCTTCCACATCCGTATATGGTTTAAATTCTGATACAGTCTAAGTGCTAAAGACTAGCTCTCGTAATGGCAGTTAGCATTTTGCATGTGTGTTGATTCATTGCATTGGCAAGTTAAGCTAGTCTGACTATATCATTGGTCTAGTTACATTGCCCTAGAATCATGGGCTACCTCAACTGCTAGTGTCCGAGACCACATAATTTCTTCCCAAAAGCTTTAATCCCTCGTCTTGTCTCCCAGAGGCAGCATAATTATATCCCCTATCTTTTCAAGAGCCAAATCCCAACACTGTTGCCAACCTCCAGATAGCTGTAGAAACCCCAGCACAGAAGATCCAGAACATATGGTGCAGTTTGGTAGCCACCAGCCACATGTGGCTGCTGAGCACTGGTAATGACTAGGATGCTAAGTGTACAATATACAACAGTTCTGAAGACATATTTTTTTAAATGTATCTCATTGATAGCTTTTTATATTGATTACTTGTTGAAATGATATTTGGGATATTTTGGATTAAATAAAATATTAAAATGAATTTCACCTGCTTATTTTTTGTGTGTAGCTGCTATAAAATTTTAAATTGCCTGTGTGGCTCACATTGTATTTCTGTGGTGATTTAGAAGAGGGATTAGTAAACTAACTGCTCTTGCTTGAAATCTGGCCTGACACCCTTATTTGTAAATAAAGTTTTATTGGAACACAGCCACACCAGTCATTTGCATATTGTATATGGCTAATTTTGAGGTACAACAGCAGCATTAAATAGTTGTTACAAAATATATGCACCATGAAACCCAACTTATTTACGATCTGTTCTAGTGGTAAATCATTTGGTAGAGTTTGCTGACCTCTGATGTAGAACTGTGGTATGATTGTGCTTTAAAGCTCTGAAAAAGAAAAAAGGCTTCTTATAAAGAAAACTTTTATTATATAGCACTGTTTTCTAACTATATTATCTTTCCCTCTGTAATTTTTATAGTCTTCCTGTTCTTCTACAGCCCTACCCATAATTTACTACTTCAGCCTGTTTCATTGTCTCTACTTAAAGCCAAATATATGATTTGTTTAAAATAACATAATTAAATAATAATGCCGATTTAAACTTTTCCTCCTGGCAACCTTATGGTGCTAATGTACCCTCCCTCCTTCACCCCTTCAGTGATGTAACTGTGGTGGGAGGTCACCATGGCAGCTAAACCACTCAACTGTGGTGACCAGTTGACTTCCATAATCCAGGATGTAAAGAAGAGCCTCAGATACACCTCTTTATAATGAATAGCTTCTCTGAGCCTAAAGCCAGACTCAGGTTGGGTGCGGTTGTGGTTGACTTTGATGTAGGACTGTTGATTAAACTGGCAGATCTAAGAAATAGTCACAGTGTTCACCTACATAGATTAGTCTATATCAAGCAGCAAAGATGTAAAATAAACATTCTTGGCCCTGTAATTTCTTAGAGATGTTTCTGTTTTTAATTGGTGCCATACAATAGATAGATAGTATGTTTTGGTTTATATCTTAGAATCCAAATGACTAAGATGCTTAAACCATTTCCAGAGTCCTGAATGTGCAGCAGAATCCAGTGTGTATGTTGTGTTGGGGAACTGTAGACCTCCTTTTTCTGGTGATACATTAATATACTGTATCCAGTTTTCTCATGTGAACCATAAAGTGTTATGACATTGATTTTCACCAATTGATTATTTTTCCAGTATGAGTAATTCCTGTTTACATTGTTTGCCTTTAAAAAAGGTGATTATAATAGATCATCCTTTGAATTAAAGTTTTAGGCATCTAATATAAATTTTTACCTTTATAGAAAAAAAATCATCAGATGTTGATACTGTTTTGCTTCCTAACTCAACCACATTTAAACCAATTGTGTCACTTAATCCAGATAGTAAAGGAACCATTTGGAACTGTTTGCAAACCTGAATGTAAGACAGATACTTCCATGGCAATTCAGAGGCACATAGGGCTGTTGTTTGAAAAGGACAAGACAGGTGAGTGGAGTTTTATTTATTCTTTAACCATGCAGTCAGATCCAACTGTTTTCATCTTTCTGATTTCTCAGCTTTGTCATTGTTTAGTTGCTCAGTCGTGTCCAACTGTTGTGACTCTATGGACTGTAGCCCACCAGGCTCCTCTGTCCATGGGATTTCCCAGGCAAGAATACTGGAGGGGGTTACCATTTCTTCCTCCACAGGATCTTCCTGACCCAAGGATCAAACCCAGGTTTTCTGCATTGCGGGCAGACTCTTCACTGACTGGACCACAAGGTAAGCCCCAATTTCTCAGTTTTATCCTCTTAAAAATTAAAATAATAATTATCCATGTCATTGCCACAGGTATCAGTAATAGTAACATATTTTTTAATTTATTTTTTAAAGATGGATTTATTTGTTTAGGTTGTGCTGGGTCTGCGTTCCTGCGTGTGGGCCTCCTCCAGTTGCAGCGAGCAGGGACTGCTCTCTAGTTGCGGTACAGGCTTCTCATTGTGGAGGAGCACAGGCTATAGGGCGCTTGCGGTTCAGTAGGTGTGGAACGCTGGCTTAGCTGCCTGGCAGCATGTGGAATCTTCCCAGACCAGGTGTCATACCCATGTACCTCACACTGGCAGGCAGATTCTTAATCAGGCCACCAGAGAAGCCCTGTTTTTTTAATTATCAATAAAGAATATCATCTTAAATATGTACACAACAGAAAATTGTGACCTGAAGAGACCCTCAACAAAATAAAGCAAGTTACTCATTTTTCAGATCTTTTATTAGTCCCTAATGTTATGTAAAGGCTTATTGTCACTACAGTGCCTGTCTCCAGATTTGGGGTTTTTTTTTTTTCTACTTGTCATTTTATTACTTTTAGTATCCATACTTCACCAATATGGTGGCTGCATTTTACGAAAATAGACACGTCAATCTACATATTTGTATCTGCAATTCTATTTAAATTCAGTATTTCCAACCACAAAAGGTGTTAGAAAATTCTATTTTAGGCTTCTAAGAAAAGTACAGCAGGATACGGTTCAAATCTTAAGCTGTATTTATTTCTGGTCCTCTACAGCTAACATTCTACAAAAAGTAGTTGTGCAGAGATAATTTAATAATTGCGGGAAACCAGTGGTCTCAAGGTTCTTTATTCTCTAAGCCTTTGTCCATATGAAGCGGGAGAAGGCAGACGGTGCGGTCGTGACGCTGAGACGAGCCCGTGCAGGGTCACCGTGTAGGTTAACAAACCCTTCAGAGCCTGCCCGGTTGGAGCCACCCCTCTGCTCTCTGTGCCAGTGCTGATTAAAAGCTTCCAGTTTATTACTTACTTTAATTGGAGGATAATTAACTTTACAATATTGTGATGGTTTGTGCCATACATCAATATGAATCAGCCATAGGCATACATGTGTCCCCGCCATCCTGAACCCCTATGTGTGACACTTTTTAAAACCTGCTTTATAATCACAGGAGGGAAAAAAAAAAGTGTGAATCTTCCTAATGGGGAAGCAGTCATTGTGTCCCTGGACAGCCCACTAGGCTGCACGCAGAGTGAGTATTGCTGCCTTAGCTGGTGTGAAATATAGTTTGCTTTTATCTGTTTTAACCTCTTGTAAGTTCAGTTATTGCTTTTATTTTCTGAAATGTCAAATTGATATTATAATACCTACCTCAGAGTTATGTGGACTAAAGGAGAAGATCATCTGTAAGATACCTAGTCAAGTTCTGACAGTTCTGGATGGTCCTTGGGTCTAAGCTATGTAACCTTGAGTAAGGTTTTCAACCTTCTTTTGAGCCTTGGTTTCTTCATCAGTAAAACAGTGATACTTAAACCTTGTAGAGTTGTGAAGATCAGGAACCATGGGTAGAAAGGGTCTGGCCATCTGTGAGCTCAAACAGTGGCTCCTGTCATTGTTTGGGTGTTCAGTGTGTGTGAGGACAGGGAGACATTAAATGCCCTTATAAATCATGGTATCAAAGCTTCCTGTTAGAGCCTTGGACAGGAATCTAAGAACCATACTGGTTTGTGTTTTGAGGAAGGATACAGCATGAGAAGTGTTGGACTGGATGAGTTACAAGCTGGAATCAAGATAGGCAGGGGAAACATCAACAACCTCAGAAATGCGGATGATACCACTCTAATGACAGAAAGCAAAGAGGAACTAAAGAGCCTATTGATGAGGGTGAAGCAGGAGAGTGAAAGAGTTGGCTTAAAACTAAGATCATGGCATCCAACCCCATGGCAGATTGAAGGGGGAAAGGTGTAAGTAGTGACAGATTTCCTCTTCTTGGGCTCTAAAATCAGTGTGGAGGGTGACTACAGCCATGAAATCAGAAAACGATTGCTTCTCGGCAGAAAGCCATGACAAACATAGTGTGTTGAAAAGCAGAGACGTTACTCTGCAGACAAATGTCCGTATAGCCAAGGCTATGGTCTTCCCAGTGGCCACACACACTTGTGAGAGCTGGACTGGAAAGAAGGCAGGCAGAGCACAGCAGAATCGATGCCTTCAAACTCTGGCGCTGGAGAAGACTCCTGAGAGTCCCCTGGACAGCAAGGGAATCGAACCAGTCAATCTTAAGGGAAATCAGCGCTGAATACTCATTGGAAGGACTGATGCTGAAGCTGAAGCTCCAGTATTTTGATCACCTGATGTGAACAGCTGACTTGTTGGAAAAGTCCCTGATGCTGGGGAGAGATTGAGGGCAGAAGGAAAAGAGGGCATCAGAAGATGGCATCACTGATGCAATGGACATGAACTTGGACAAATTTCAGAAGATGGTAAGGGATAGAGAGGCCTGAAGTGCTGCAATCCGTGGGGTCACAAAGAGTTGGACATGATGGGGTGACTGAACAACAAAAACTCAAAATAATCCTCTCTCTTAAAATAGACCCAAAAAAAAGACAAATTTGGTACTTGGACTATATTGTATACAACTCATGTCACATCTCAAAAGACAATGGCCTGGGATAAAGTATCAGAACATTACCCTGCTCCCATTGTATCAATCCCTCTCTCACATCCATAAACCGCTATTAAGGACTATGTAAGAATGCCTCTTTTGTTAAATAAGCTAGTAACCTGGCAGAATGGCCCAAGGAAAAAGAATGGTACTTTAAATTGTATGCATTCAGTATAACCAACTGCTGACTATATGGGAGTGCAGTGGACTATTAGGGAAGGGTGGAAGTTCTTATGTCCTAAGGAAATGTCCTTAGACCATGCAAGGCTCTCACACCAAAATCATTCTTCTAACCATCACACTGGACAGTTTGACCTGCAGGACTCCGGTTGCAGAGCAATCCTAATTCTGAAGTATACCTGCAGGCCAGCCCCAAAGCCAGCCTCGTTTCTGTGGGGTACTGTCCTGTGGGCCTGGGGCATAGCTCTGTAGTTCCACCAAGAAGAATTAGGATCAGGCAGGAGAAAGGGCTTCCCTGATGGCTCAGTCAGTAAAGAATCCACCAGCAATGCAGGAGACCTGGGTTCAATCCCTGGATTGGGAAGATCCCTTGGAGAAGGAAATGCCTATCCACTCCAGTATTCTTGCCTGGAGAATTCCCTGGACAGAGGAGCCTGGCGGGCTATACAGTCTGGGGGATCACAGAGTCAGATGTGACTCAGTGACTAATACTTTCTTTTTTTTTCCAAAGGAAAAAGGCAGAAGGGGCAAAGATAAAACCCAAAGCAGCACTTGTATTTAACCATTATTTGTTGATGTAACCTATTATTTCCCATCTTCCCCCCTGCTCCCCGCCACACACTCATGCCTAGTGAAAATTCACTAGAGAGAAAAGTTTACTGCTAGGATTTAGTCAGGATTCCAATCCCCAAAATTTAATCTATATCAGCATTTCAACCTTCTTCTCATTATCACCTCCTTAAGGAAACTTTTCTAGACTTCTTTTTCCTGATCACCCCTCCTGCATGAAATTTGAATACCTTAGATATACTGTATATCTGCATTTTATACTGGGTTGGCAAAAATACTTGTTTGGATTTTTCCGTAACATGCGAAAATTCAAATGACCTTTCTGACCAACCCAATGCATAAAACAAATTCTTTTTTCAACTCCTAAAAACCAATTTTCTCCCTACTGGGAGTGGAGAGAATAGTGTCACCATGGAGAAGTCATGCTCATACAAATGAGCTGGTTGGTGACAATGGTAAGAAGAAACAAGCTTTGTTTCCTGGTATCTTGACTGAAAAAATTTTAAGCCATCAAGAGATGGTAATTAAAAACCTCTCAGAGTTAGCTGTGTTCTTTCCTCCATCACGTGGGGAGCACAGCAGACAAAGCCCACCCACTCCAGTCCCCACACAGCTATTGAGGTCATTTGAGTCCTAGCAGCTCACAGGCCTGATGAGATGCAATCAGTCCTCTGAATTCTTTTTTTTTTTTTTTTCATTTATTTTTATTAGTTGGAGGCTAATTACTTTACAATATTGTAGTGGTTTTTGTCTTAAGCATAAGCCCTTCAAGCAAGTTTATCAACATCCACGGGTGGACTCAGGAAGGTTTGGGGGCCAGGATTGGATAAGTGTTAGTGAAAATTCAACCCAGTGCTAGATTAGCCATAATTTAAGAAATGATAGAAGAAAAAACAACCCACTCCAGTATTCTTGCTTGGGAAATCCCATGGACAGAGGAGTCTGGCAGACCGCGGACCACACTCCAGGGGGTCATAAGAGAATCACACAGGACTTAGCAACTAAACAGCCACAGCAACCACACCACCACCTTTGTTCCCTCTGGAATCCGTCCCTGTGCTGTGACTAACCCCGCTGTCCTGCTTTCTGCTGGCAGGTTGACACCCTGCTACTGCTCTCATCACTGGTATTTCTAATGCTGGTTCTCTCAAGTGGCATGTTTAAACCAGTGTGTGGTCAAAGCTCCCTGGTATGATGCCTTTGGGCAAATATTTGGCCAGATCTTTGCTCTGGGCTCCAGGTGACTAAGGCATGTATCCCTAAAGCAAGATCCCTTCCAACAACCCATCAGCAATTCCATTGTGTGAGTTGGTTAAAAAATATTTTAGGGGGACTTGGTGGTCCAGTGGCTGACACTCCATATTCCCAGTGCAGGGGGCCTGGGTCTGATCCCTAGTCAGGGAATTAACTCCCACATGCTGCAACTAAGAGTTTGCATGGGGCAAGTAAGCCACAGCACAGTTAATAAATAAATAAATATATACTTGGACATATTCTGAGCCCATCAGAAACCTGGAACAAATATATACAAAAAAAGAAATGATAAAATATCTGAATTTGAGGGTTTTAGAAACACATACATTTATGGCTAAAAGTCCTACTTCTTCCTATTAAAAAAAGAATACCGAAGCCAGAAGTATCTGCTTCTAGGGTCCGCAGACACTGTTGTATATACCCTGTCTTGCAGGGAATGGTACTAGCGCAGTCTAGAACAAATTGGAAAGACTAGCCAAGGCCACTGATTTGTGAATTTGGAAAGCCAACATCTAGGAATCATCACATTTGACCTAGAGCTTGAGTGATAAAGCACAAGCATTTTGTTTCCTCATTCAAAAATACACAAGTACAATAGTTAATCTAACCATAGAAACAGAAAAGACAGGTGTAGGTGGAAACTAATAGTGGAGGTAAGAAGAGTAGCAGGTATTAAAATAAAACAACACAATGTGTAAATAATAGAATCCTTGGATAACTATGCACTATGCTAACCTGCCTGTAAATTTCACTGTTTAAGCCATTACAAATCCAGTTAACACAAAGTTGATCAAAGGCAGAGAGAAAAAGTTATGAGTGATATTACATAATGCCTACTCTTAACAAGGAACCAAATATTTTAAATGGAGGTGGAGGGTGAGAAGGAGAGGGAGTACTGAGGGAGAAGGACTCTGGTGTAACGTTGATTCCTGCACAACTCTGGAATGATCTCTGAGCACTGAGAAAGCTGATCCTCCGTAGGACTCAGCATGGGGTGCTTAAGACCAAGTGTGCCAAATCAGTCTTGAAAGAATGCTGTAGATATACGTGATCTCTGAGGTCTATGACGTGGGTCATACACAAGCAGTATATAAAACACATGGGATGCAGGAAGAACATACTAGCATTTCCATATACATATGTAGTGTATGTGTGTGTGTGTGTGTATATACATGTACACATACATACATACACAGGCTTCCCTGGTGGCTCAGTGGCAAAGAATACACCTGCCAATGAAGGAGACACAGGTTTGATCCCTGGGTTGGGATGGTCCTCTGGAGAAGGAAGTGGCAACCCACTCCAGTATTCTTGCCTGGGAAATCCCATGGACAAAGGAGCCTGGTGGGCTACAGTCCATGGGGTCACAAGAGTCAGACATGACTTAGTGACTAAACAATATATACCTACACACATATATTTATCTGTGTTATATCTATACATTATATACAAACAATGTGTGTGTATACACACACAGACAGGACAAAGTTTGTTATTTAAGTTGTGAGATCCAAGTGTGGAGACCACTACTCTGACATTATTTTGTGTGTGTGTGGGTGTTTTATGTTTTTATTGAAGGATAATTGCTCTACAGAATTTCGTTGTTTTCTGTCAAACCTCAACATGAGTCAACCATAGACATACATATGTCCCCTCCGTTTTGAACCTCCCTCCCATCTCCCACCCCATCCAACCCCTCTAGGCTGATACAGAGCCCCTTTGAGTTTCCTGAGCCAGACAGAAAATTCCCCTTGGCAATGGGAAATGTAAGTTTCCATGTTACTCTTTCCGTACATCTCACCCTCTTCTCCCCTCTCCCCATGTCCGTAAGTCTGTTCTCTGTGTCTGTTTCTCCACTGCTGCCCTGTAAGTAAATTCTTCATTACCATTATTATAGATTCTGTATATATGCATTAGAATATGATATTTGTCTTTCTCTGACTCACTTCACTCTGTGTAATAGGTTCTAGGTTCATCCACCTCATCAGAACTGACCCAAATGCATTCCTTTTTATGGCTGAGTAATATTCCATTGTGTATATGTACTACAACTTCTTTATCCATTCATCTATCAATGGACATCTAGGTTGCTCCCATGTTCTAGCTATTGTAAATAGTGCTGCAGTGAACAATGGGATACATGTGTCTTTTTCAAATTTGGTTTCCACAGAGTATGCCTAGGAGAGGGGTTGCTGAGTCATTTGGTGATTTTATTCCTAGCTTTTCGAGGAATCTCCATACTGTCTTCCATAGTGGCTGTTATCAATTTACATTCCCGTCAACAGTGCAAGAGCGTTCCCTTTTCTCCACACCCTCTCCAGCATTTATTGTTTGCAGACTTTTTGACGATGGCCATTCTGACCAGTGTGAGGTGATGTCTCATTGTAGTTTTGACTTGCATTTCTCTAATAATGAGTGATGTTGAGCATCTTTTCATGTGTTTGTTAGCCATCTGTATGTCGTCTTTGAAGAAATGTCTGTTTAAGTCTTTTTCCCACTTTTTGATTGGGTTGTTTGTTTTTCTGGCATTCAGTTGTATGAGCTGCTTGTATATTTTGGAAATTAATCCTATGTCAGCATAGACAGCATATTAAAAAGCAGAGACATTGCTTTACCAACAAAGTTCCGTCTAGTCAAAGCTATGGTTTTTCCAGTAGTCACGTATGGATTTGAGTTGGCCTATAAAGAAAGCTGAGCACTGCAGAATCAATGCTTTTGAACTGTGGTGTTGGAGAAGACTCTTGAGAGTCCCTTGGACTGCAAGGAGATCCAACCAGTCCATCCTAAAGGAAATCAGTCCTGAATATTCATTGGAAAGACTGATGCTAAAGCTGAAACTCCAATACTTTGGCCACCTGATGCAAAGAACTGACTCATTGGAAAAGACCCTGATGCTGGGAAAGATTGAAGGCATGAGGAGCAGGGGATGACACAGGATGAGATGGTTGGATGGCATCACCGATGTGATGGACTTGAGTTTTGAGTAGGCTCTGGGAGTTGGTGATGGACAGGCAAGCCTGGTGTGCTGCAGTCCATGGGGTCGCAAAGAGTCAGACACAACTGAGTGACTGAACTGTTTGACTGAACCTGCCAGGAGAGCTACCATATGATCCAGCAATCCCACTCCTGGGCATATATCTGGAGGGAAACATGATTCAAAAGGATACATGCACCCCAGTGTTCACTGCAGCACTATCTACAATAGCCAAGACACGGAGGCAACCTAAATGTCCATTGACAGATGAGTGGATAAAGATGTGGTACATACACGCAATGGCATATTACTCAGCCAGTAAAAAGAATGAAACAATGCCATTTTTCACAACATGGAGGGACCTGGAGATTATCATATTAAGTGAATAAATCAGACAGAGACAGACAAATATCATATGATATCACTTATATACAGTATTTTTTTTAAATGTTACAAATGATCTTATTTACAAAACAAACAGACTCACAGACTTAGAAAATGAATTTATGGTTATGAGGGGTGAAATGTGGAGGGGAGGATAGATAAGGAGTTTGGGATTGACATGTACACACTACTATATTTAAAACAGATAATCAGCAAGTTCAGTTCAGTCACTCAGTCATGTCTGACTCTTTGCAACCCTATGGACTGCAGCACTCCAGGCTTCCCTGTCCATCACCAACTCCCCGAGCTTGCTCAAACTCAGGTCCATTGAGTCAGTGATGCCATCCAACCACTTCATCCTCTGTCATCCCCTTCTCCTCCTGCCTTCAATCTTTCCCAGCATCAGGGTCTTTTCCAATGAATCAGTTCTCTGCATCAGGTGGTCAAAGGATTGGAGTTTGAGCTTCAGCCATCAGTCCTTCCAATGAATATTCAGGACTGACTTCCTTTAGGATTGACTGGTTTGATCTCCTTGCAAGGACCTACTGTAAAATGATAATAATACACTATATAGAACTGTTGCACACTAGTTCTTTTTTAGACTCATTTAAACACGAGTTTACACATAGGCCATATACATACAAGAATTAGTATGTGATACAGATAATTCAAATCAGTAAGAATGAGGTGAAACAAGTGATTCTCCAATTTAAAAAACTATCAGATGTCTATCACTCCTCATATTAAAAGGATGCAATAATTTTAAAACTAGTAAAAAGTATTTTAAAAATTTTACAATCTCGGGATGGTAAAAGTTTTCCTAAGCATGGTCAAAAAACCCAGAAGCTATAAAAGGAATTGGATAGACTTGACAACATAAAATGGAAAATCAGTGCATAATAAACACACAGTATGAAGTACACAACACTTGAATATCTGCATGTTAATGACAAAGAATTAATATCCACAATCTACAAATAACCCTGGGATATAAAGATTATATCAATGATTCGTTGAAGAACATGAAAGATAAATCACAGAAAAAAGCAATACAAATAATCTCTTGATATAACTATCTCCACCTCACCAATACATCTAAAATGATGTATCATTTGTCACCTAAGATTGGCAAAGATGAAAAACAGCCATTGTTGGCAAGGACATGGAGAAATAAGCACCATAACATACACTGGTGCAAGTGTAAAGTAACAAGTTTTAACCTTTTTGGAATGTAGTTTATCAATGTTTTTCCTAATTTAAAATGAGTTCTAGCAATTATAATTCTAGAAATATATCCTAAAAAATCATAAAAGGATATTCTCTATAGCATTACTTGTAATAGGATAGAGCTAGAAACCATGTAAATGTCAAATTACAGGGAAATATTAAATAATGATAAATACATCCATATGATATAAAGGATAATACATCCATATGGAGGATGACTTACTGTATTGATTAGCCATCATGGTGTAACAAAACTACCCCCAAATCGCTTCAGCTATATCAAAAATAAACATTTACTGTTTTCATCATCAGATATTTGGGGGTGGCACGGAGGACCCGGACCCGGCCGCTCCTGCTCTGACGGGGCTCGCTCACATGGCAGGCTGGTTGTTGGCCAGAGGCCAGGTGCTGCCCATGAGGCTTTCACTTCAGGCTGTTTGAATGTCCGCTTAACACAGGGGCTGGTGGCCCTACAGTTGAACAGTCCCAGAGATGCTAAGCTAAAACTGGGATGTCTTTTATGACCTGGCCTCAGAAGTCCCACAGTGTCACTTCCACCACTTCCTATGCATCACACAGAACAGCTGTATTCAGTGAGAGGGGAGTATATAAATACCAAGCAGCAAGGATCATTTAAGCTGAAATTTGAAGGCTGAATAGTAGTTAAGTCAGGCAAGGAGACCACTTATAAAAACTTGGAAATTTATGAACAGGAAGTAGAGATGAGGCTGGAGAGGTAAATGGAGCCTGATTCATGACAGTACTTAGAAACTTGTTAAGGAGCTTGATTTTTATAGAAAGCCAGTAAGCCACCAAAAGATTTGTATCTTAGTAAGATCAGTTTGGTTATTATATGGAGAGTGGATTGAGTGGACAAAGCCAGGGACCAGGAACCAGAGGCAAGGCACTCTGTCAGCAGGCTATTGAAATGATCCAGACAGAAAGATGGTACCTTGGGTTACAGTACTGGCTATAAAGAGGGAGAAAAGTTGGGCAAGTTCTGAGATGTTTAGGAATAAATCCAATGGGACTCAGTATTTGACTAGGTATTTGGGTTACACAGCAGGGAGGAATAAAGTTTGGTTCCTAGGTTACCAGCAATTAGGTACATGGGGGCACATGGGAGGAAAAGTAGTTTTGGGGATTAGGAAAAGTTTAATTTTTAACAAGGTGAGCTTGAAGTGCTTTGTACACGTGGAAATTTCCAACAGACACTGAACATATGGGACCTGGAGGTAAGGAGCTATGCCTTGACATAAAAACTTATGAGTCACAATATCACTGGAAACTGGAGACATGAGCCAGAGAGGAAAAGGAGCTTACAAAAGACTGAAAAGGAATGCCAGAAATGTATAGAGACGGGATGCCAGAAATCAACCCTGAGTATTCATTGGAAGGACTGATGCTGAAGTTGAAGCTCCAATACTTTGGCCACCTGATATGAGTATCCAACTCATTGGAAAAGTCCCTGATGGTGGAAAAGATTGAGGGCAGAAGAAGGGGGTGAAAGAGGATGAGACGGTTGGACGGTGTCACCGACTCTATGGACATGAGTTTGAGCGAACTCTGGGAGACCCTGAAGGACAGGGAACCCTGGCTTGCTGCAGTCCATGGGGTTGCAAAAAGTCGGACATGACCTAACAGACTGAACAAGACAAAGAAAGAATACCAGGAGAGTCTATTGCCACAGAAAACAGGAGTGGTCCAGAGTGTTCACACTACTAAGCCAAACAACTTAAAAACTGAACAAACATGAACAAACATCGTGCATGAGAAAAAAGCCAGTGGAGTAGAGCGCTCTCCCCACTGGTCCACGGCAAGATGCTTTTATGGGAAAGACGTGAACAGTATTAATTAATGACTTCGGGTGCAGTGCTTCTCAGTGTGATGTACAGACAAGTAACTTGAGGATTATATTAAAATGCAGGTTTTTGACTCAGTAGGTCTTGGGGAGAGCTGGAGATCCAGCATTTCTAAGGTCCTAGGTAATGCCAACACTGCTGGTCCACAGATCACATTTTGAATAGCAAGGTCCTGCTATGGGTCTCAAACTTTGCTGAACACAGACTCACATGGAGAACTTCCTTCAGATTCTCAGTCCCTGACCCCTACAGATTATGATTCAATAGGCGTGGAGAGAATCTCATAATTTCCAACAAGCTCCCCATGATGACGCAGGTTTCCAGACCATACTTTTTGACTTGACCTGTTTCAGCACAACTGAACTGTTGCTGACCCCAACAAAGGAAAAGCCGAAGTCCACTGTGCTTCAAAACATAATACAAACAAGAAGTGCTCACCTCTGCGGTCACAGTCCATGCCCAGAGCTCAGTGGGGGATAAGGTCTACCACTCATTACCCATCACCCCCACAGCCACAAATGCTGTATCGGAATTAAGAACTCCTTCTTAATTAACTTATTTAATACCAAGACTTACTCTGTGCAGCGGGTGACTATTTCTCTCAAAGCTTTATCTTGTTTAGTAAAACCATTTCATATTTAAAACAAGCAGCTGCTAACAAACAGTATTTCCTTTACTCAAAAGATACATGTTTCACAACAGACTCATGAAAATTTATTAATAAGAAAAAACCCTATATAAGAAAGGGGGGAATCCTATTTAATGAGGCATCGACTCACATATGTATTTATTAAGCACACAAATGTATTTTACTACTGCATCTTAAGGTGAAAAAGGCGGATTATAAATACACAGTCGCTGTTCTCAGGTCCACACCATGAAGTAAAGACACCAACAATCATGTTGAAATAGGACAAATACCACCTGAAAAAACAGCTGACATTTAGGTTTATTAAAACAACCCAGCAGTTACCTCAATCCATACTCACAGAATGTGTTTGTTATTAATAGCAACAGACATACAAAGGAGGAGAAAAGCATCAAACAGGGGTAACTAGGAAAGGCACCTGGCTGAAGTAATTCCTGGAATTAAACAGATGGGCAGCCTTTTCACAGGTGGAGGACCCAGAGGACCATTCCTTAACAAAAATGAATTAACATGTGCTCTGAGAATCTGCTGACAAAAGGCTTTACTGTTCATCGCAGTGTGATTAAGAAAGATATTTACGTAGACAGAACAGTAAAAGCCCTCCAAACGGCTGGCACCCGTTTGGAGACGAGTAACACAGGAGAGTAAGAAGACAGAGGAACATACTGTTTTCTAGAAGACAAAATTGGGAAGAAGATACTGCCCGCCGCACCCCTAAAAAGGGCATCTATGGAGATACAAAATTATCTCTGTAGGTACTCTCACTGGCAGTCGGTAAAAGACTTCCAAGCACAGATCAGCGACAGCTGGGGCCTGGGGAGTTTGCCAAGACCGGGGAAGGGGCGCGCCAGGCCCTGCCACCCAGGAAGCTGGGAGAAGTCCGAGTGGTCGGAGTACTTCCGTTCGTCGGACCCTTACCGGCCCCTCCGGATCGACCAGCAAAGGTGACAAGAGGGCGCCGGCGAAAAGAACAGTTTCCTGCTGCCCGCCCACCTTCCCCCTGGGGGACGAAGAGGTGCCACGGCTCCGCGGTCCGACCTGAGGCCACCCTTCCTCGCAGCTCGGCCCTCTGCCCAAGCCCCACCCCTCGCTCTGGTCCGGGGTTGGCGGGCGTCTGCGTGGCCGAAGGTGGCCTCCGGCCCTGTGGTCTGCAGCACAAGTCCAGTCCCCTTCCCGAGGTCCCGGGTGCCCCGGAGGTAGCTGCACCCCCAGGCTGGGACGTTCTGGAGACCGGAAGTGCGCTGCTTCCTTCCGGCCGGAGCCGCACGAGACGGGGCGGGGCGTCCCCCGAGGGGGCGGTGGCCCGCGCTGACGGACGGCTCCCGGGACCTATGGGCGCGGCCGCAGTGGCCCGGCCTCCCCGGCGCGCCCCCTCCCCGGGGCGGCAGACGCCCCCCAGCCCCCCATTTCCAGGGTGCTGCACAAGGCTCCGCGGCTGCGGGGTCCAGGCCGTACCCCCGGCGCGTTGCAGGCCTGGTGAGGCCCCGCACCCGCGACCCTCGGCGCCCCCGGCCAGCCCGCAGCCTTCCTTCCTGGTCCCGAGCCGCGCGCGAGGACGGCTGAAGCTGCAGGTTTGTGGTTGCGTGTCGGGCCGTGGGCAGCGCGAACGGACGCTTGGGCGCCAGGCTTCGGCGGTTCGGGACTGTCCGGCGGGCGGGTGGGTGGCGCTGCGCCTTTGCCTGGTGGTGTTCGGCCGGATCAGCAGCAAAGAGCGAAAGCCCACTGGCCGCCCCGCTCCGTCGCGCAGTATGGGGGCGCGGCCCCGCCCCTCGTGGCGTCTTGGGGCACCCGATTTGGGACGGGTCGCCCCCTGTCCACCCGACGTGCGGGGCCGGGGGCAGCAACTCTGGAGAGAGCAAGTTTGCCGAGGGCGGGGCGCCTTCTCGGGCGACTTCTCGCTTTGGCCACGCGGGCGGAGGGAGGGCCCGGGTGGTCTCCGGCCTCGGCGGCCAAGCCACTTCTGGGTGAGTCCGGGCGAGTTACTGAACTTCTCCGGCCCCTCGGCTGCCGGCGGGGACCGCCGGTGCCGTAGGGTTGGGGTGCGGAGGTGAGCTGAACAACGTGCCCTGCAGCGCCCCGGATGCCCAGTACGCGCTGGTCCTCCTAAGCAATGGAGGAAAAAAGCAACGCTGTCATTTCCCTTTTCAAACATTAAGATAGCGTAGCTTGTAATTTGGTGGGGAAACTTTTGTACCATGGGTTCATGCAATTATCACATAGTTGACACTTAAATGTGTGTTGCCGTATGTCCTAACATGTTACAGTGTATCAGTTGTGGGATTTTTTTACAACTCCGCTCGGAGCCTCTTTCTGAGCATGACTCTAGGATGAGGTAACTTGGGGATAAGCTCATCTCTGGAGGTACGACTTTGCCGACACTCCTCTTCTGTCTCGTTGCTCCAGATTATCCATTTTCCGTGTTTGCCTCGAAGTCTGTTTTGCCTCTCAGGTTTTTTTGCTTGTTTCAATGAATGAATGAATGTATTGCATAATGTTGGATGATGTGTTCTTTTCAATAGAGCAACTTGTTTACTTTTAGGAATTAATAAACTGCCCCAACAATCATGTCCGGCGGCCGGTCATAGTTGATAATTAGTTAAGGCTGTTCATTCGTCGGAGGAGTGACGCAAGATGTTCTGGGGGACGGTAGCCAGCTTACTCACTGCCAGCCCTCCCCCGCCTCCCACTTGCTGCTTCCAAACCAGGCTCCTGCTCCCTGCTGACACTCCCACTGTTCCTCCCTGGCGGAGCAGCTGCCCTGATTGGCACACCCCCGCTGCCATCACCGCCCAGACATACTCCTAAAGCTTCCAGAGTGGATTGTTTGAAGGAACACAGGTATCAAAATCCAGATACCTGAGACAAAACAGTATTTCAGTTCTTCAAAATCAGGCTATCAACAATCAACAGATTCTACTTAGTACCATTTCCATGGTATGGTACTCTAGAAAATGATAGGAATCTACCTAATTATGTGACAAATTGCATAATGACTGCTGTAACTCTGGAAGGGGAAGGATCAGTAGGGGTTGGTGCATCCCAGGAAAAGAAGGCTTCCTGGAAGAAGGGCAGGGGTTTGTCTGTGATGCTCACCTATATTCCTAACTCTTGGCAGTGCCTGCCATAGAACAGGTGCTTTATAAATGTGGTTGTGTTAAAGAAATATTTGTGTTGTGTCTTGAGAGTAGCTTTGAATGCTAGTTAAGGTTTGGATGGGAAAATGGGAGGGCATGGTAAGCATGGGAAAATGGCTCAGGTAAAGTCTCTAAAACACAGATGAGCACTAGGGTGTATTTGCTAGAGAGGGTACTCACACATGGCTGGTGCCTTACTTCTGTGTTGTTTGTAGGAGTGGTTGGAAGAACAATGCATGTGAGTCTTTGACACCATGATATCCATCAGGCAAAGAAAAGGAATACAAACCGCAGAAGTTTCTGAGGATTACACGGCACAAGAAGAAAATGTGAAGTTGGAAGATAAATTGCCATCTAGTATGTGATTTATATTAAAGCAGCATTTTGGATTGTTTTTTTTTTTTTTTGTCTGCATATTGAAGTAATCACTCTCCGACAGGAACAAAATTTGGAGAGACCTAATAGTTGAAGAAACTTGTTCTACTACCCTGAGGCTTCTACAGATGATTTGATTGCAATCTGATAATATTCATTTTACAGTTAAGCTTAGAATTCTTTGCTTCTCAGGTGTCTGTTCAGTATGATTATGCCAACCTGATCTTTTGACTTTCAGGGTAATACTTTTCCCCACTGTTTAGATTTTAGTCTAGTTCCTATTTTTCTGGTTTGTGTATGCTGCTCACAGTAGACAGCCTTACCTTGGGTGAGTTTCTCAATTCTTTAAAGTATTGAAAGATGAATCAAAACATTTTTTTATTTTCAGTCAAATTCCTGAATATTTTTTCTTTGCCTTTTGGGGGGTGGGGAGGGAAGTGGTCAGAATTTGGTAAATTGTTTATACAATGTTGAAGACTTCTGCTAAGCCATGCATCAAATGGCATTAATTGCCAACCTTTTGCTTCCCAAGTTGCTTTCTTAGACTAAGCATGTCAGGATTTTTAAAAGTAGTCATGAAAAAGTCCATGTCTGTCAGCCATTTTGGGTATGACTGAGTTTATGTCGACTGCAGCTAAAGCTAGTAAAGTAATTTGGGGGAGCAGTTTTATAAAGTAAACAGTCTGTGTTGAGCAGTCATGCCACTCGGCTGTTAGCAAGTTGAGATAATGCAGAGTACTCTCTGAAGATCTTATACAAAATACAAGTTCAAGTTTGTCCTTTTAAATTTTTGCCAAAAGTTTTACTTTCATTTTAGGTTGGAAGGATTCGTCAACAAAAGAAAACACTTGTCACACACAATAAACAATTTCAGCATTTAATAGAGGATTATTTGACTTAATTTCAATATACAATCATTAAAAGAAGATAAATGGAAACAATAGAGAAAAGTAACAGCACCTACATCACCAAATTGGGCTGACCAGCATCCAGACTTAAACAGTGCTGGGCAGTCCCTCCTTAATAGCAAATCTCTGGACTCTCAGTTGGGGAAGGATCCTGGGTGGTATGTCCACCCAACAGGCAAGATTTGAGATTGCAGTTTGGAGGACTCCCACTTATAATTCCGGGGCTTCCCTCACAGCTCAGTTGGCAGAGAATCCGCCTGCAATGCAGGAGACCCCGGTTCGATTCCTGAGTTGGGAAGATCCCCTGGAGAAGGGAAAGGCTACCCATTCCAATGTTCTGGCCTGGAGAATTCCATGGATTGTACAGTCCTTGGGGTCACAAGAGTCGGACACAACTGAGTGACTTTCACTTTCACTTTGACTTTTCACTTTCATTTATAATCCTAGGCCATAAACTGATATCATCATCAGTTTGCACACAAAAATGCAGCTCTGGTTTTTCTTTAACTTTTATAATGCTGTTTGTTTCACCTTGTGAGTCACAAGACTTCTTAGACCCTGGGGGACTGGCCAGACCTCCAGGGCCCCAAAAATTTCAGGACACACTCCCGTTCTTATCTAAAGTGCCACCTGACCTTCTGTACTTGCAGGCAGGCACAGAATCCAGGCAGTGGCCAGGAAGGTCAGAAGCAGGTCAGAGACCTGCTCTCCTGCTTCTGAAGCCTGAAGAAGATTTCCTCCATTTTAGTTTCCCTAACATTAAATTAAAACATAGCTTTGAGAATTGTTAATTCTACCAAAGCAGTATTTATGTCAGAAAAAAACAAAAGCAAAAAGGAAGGAACAGATATTCCCTGAAACCCACTCATCCTGAGATTGCCGCTTATGGCCCTTTGATTATCTCGCAATCTGCATGTTGTTTCCTCTACATATATACCTACAAGCATTCAGATGTGGTTTTGCAAAATTGAGATCCTACATGCTGTTGTGTAACTTGCTGTCTTTTTCTTATTATGATATATATGAACATACATCAGTCAGTGTATTTTTAAAATTTTGTCAGTGTGTAGTCACTGTGTAACTATAGCATAATTTCTTTAATTTCTTATTTAATATTTAGATGACTTTTAACCTTTTACCTATGCAAGCTGAACTGTGATAAATATCCTTGTGGCCAAATGTTTTGTTTAAAACTGTTTATTTAGGGTGTATGCCTAGATTTAGAATTATTGGTCAAATAGGGTACGCATGTCAGTGGCTTTTATTGCCTATTGCCATGTTGCATTGCAGAACGGTATCAATTTATTCTAACACCAGCATTGTTTTTAAAATGTCTTTTTTTTGTGTGTGTGTACATACCAAAACAGAATACTAAACATTTTTAAGCTATCAAATTAGCCAGTATTGTAAAGTTATAGCTCTTTGTTTTGATTTCCATTTCTTTAATACTTTTTTTTCTATTAATTTTATTGGCCATTTTTTCTTTTGTGCATTGCCTATTCACATCCTTAATCAATTTCCTACTGGAATATTCATTGTTCTGTTACCTTGAAAGTATACTACATTGACTGAACTGAACTGAATACTATATTAAGAATACTTAACCTTTCTTATATGTACTATAAAAATATGTTTCCTCGTTTATACGCCCTTTAACTTTAGAATGATGGATTTTTTTCTATGGATTTTAAAATTTTAATCAAATTTTGGGGTAGCTTTTAATGAATAAACCATACATTTTAAGTAGATCATCTAAAAGACTGTTTATATTTTAACTATAACACATTTATTCTTCCATTTAAGAAACTTAGTAGCTAAACTAAGTCAAACATGGGTCCTAGGTTTTAAGGTGAATAAGATAGTGTGCTTGTCTTCACAAAGTTCACATTCTAGTTGGCAAAATGGACAAATGAACAGTTAGATACAGTGGTGGGAAAAGCTATAATAAAAGTATAGAAAGAAAGATCTGTGGAAACACAGAAAGGAGCCCCTAACTGTCTGCTGGGGACAGGGAAAACTCTAATGACAGGCAGCTGGAACTTAGCAGTCTTGACAGTCTGAAATAGAACTATTAACTGCTAAATCCTTTACTGATTTGGTTGTTCATCTGTTTTATTTTTTCTATAAGGTTGTACCAATAGAAGATTATGGAAGATTCTGTCATTTACAATTGGCGGAACTGTTGCCCTATGCATTGGGCTTCTTACGTCTGTCTACTTGGCCACTTTACATGAGAATGATTTGTGGTTTTCTAATATTAAGGTATGAACATTGTATGATTTACCCATCAATGTCTCCAGTAGTTAGTTAGCCATTTAGATGTATGACCAAGATAGTTTCATTTTGCCATAAAGAATTCAGGCTCTTGTGCTTGGATGCAGAGTAAAATGATTTTTGTTAATTTAAAATAACATCAGAAGTTGTATAGTCAAATGAGTTTTCCCATTTTTGTTAGCTTATTCCAGTTACGTATCAGTTACTCTAAACCAGTATTTTTCAACTGTAGATTGTGAAATTGGTGTAGTAGGTCATGAGTAACACTTTTCTTAATGAAATCAGATACAAGAGAATATGGTCACATAGTAAGGTTGGTAATCATTTGTGAAACTTTTATTTTAACTATATATATGTATATACAAAACGGGTTACAGTATAATTTTTTTCTGTTGGGTATAGTAAAAAAAAAAGGGGGGGTGGGGGGGAGAGAGAAAGCCAAAGCAACTGTTCTAAACCAAAGAGTTTTAATCTGGCTCCATAGATGACCTTGATGTGGTATACCTTTCTAAAAGTACATGCAAAAGATTGCGGGAAGCTATAAATGTCATCAGATTTTTTAGGAGGGTCTGTGATTCTTTAAACACCAGTTTTCTTGTTGTCTTTCTCTCTCTCTAAACATTTCTATACATCCTTCAATTTGGCTTTGGTTCAGAGCAAGTATATCACTTAAAAGGAAACTTACACGTTGCCAGTGTTTTTCATCCAAATATAACTTGCTTTTCATCCAAAAATGTCATGATCTTTGACCTTATTTCCCACCATGACTTCTAATGACTAGTTGGTTATGAAGGTAAAATTGACTTTCACAAGCAAAGTTTATTGTCTGTGAGAATATTCAAAAGCATCTATGCAGAATATAAAGACTGTCCAGTGTTTTCCAGAATATTTGGAGCTTCAGTTCTGTTATTGGAATGAGTCTCCAAAGGAGACTACTTTGAGTGACAAGTTTTATTTTTATGAATAATGTCTAGTATGTTTATTTTTTTAAACCTGTCATATTACCTTATAGGTATAGCAAGCATCTATGTCTATATATTTTTACAAATGATCGTGGTACCAAAGAATAATAATCCTTATCCTTCAATGACACTTGGTAGTTTTTCTTGTCAAGAAAAATTTTACCCACCTTTGTCTTTTTAAAATGGAGTACCTGTAAATAGATTCCCTGGAGATAAGAAATTTAAAACTTATTTAACACAAGTATTTTGAATAAAGCAGGGAATTTCCCCTTTGTGGGCATAAAGCCAAAATTAAATACTAGGAGCTGTATAGCAAGGTACCAGGTGAAAGAGATGATGTAATTTTAAAATGTAAGTCTAGTTCTTTAATTTAAACCTGATAAGTGACCTTACTAATATACCCCCTCATCAAGAAGCCTGAGGAGAAGGCCAAGTCATGTAGGGCTTTGTAGGCTGGGCAGGAATTGGAGAGAAATGGACAGAGACAGAGTCAGAAGGATGTCATGATTGATCGTTTGTGTGGAGGACGATTGAGGAGGAAGAATCATCAGTGATGACCTCCTTTCCCCTATTAGCTGAAGGATAGATGGGTGGATCTTCATTCACTGTGATCATGAGCCCCATGAGAGAGAAGGTCTGGAGGGGACAGTAACATCGGGCCAGCTACCTGGAGTTAAGCCACTCTTCAAGGCTGATGGCACAGTCTTCCCCAAAACAGCCCCTCACTTCAGACACCAGTCACAACTTTGGGGGTCCCCCAGCTACTCTCACTTCTGACCAACAGGCCATACATTCACTCAAATGACACAGAACTCAGGGAAGCTCTATACTTATCATTACAATTTTATTATAGAACTAGGATACGCATCAGAACCAACCCAAGGGGGAGGCACATCCGGCTGGCCTGGGAGAACCCCACACAGAGTCTCCATTGTCCCATCTCCCAGAGTCAGGACATGACTGTCACGTTGCCGCTGCAGCTGCTAAGTCACTTCAGTCGTGTCCGACTCTGTGCGACCCCATAGACGGCAGCCCACCAGGCTCCGCCGTCCCTGGGATTCTCCAGGCAAGAACACTGGAGTGGGTTGCCATTTCCTTCTCCAATGCATGAAAGTGAAGTCGCTCAGTCGTGTCCAACTCTTCGCGACCCCACGGACTGCAGCCCACCAGGCTCCTCTGTCCATGGGATTTTCCAGGCAAGAGTCCTGGGGTGGGGCGCCACTGCCTTCTCCGGACTTTCATGTTAGCGTGCAGCAAGGTGTAGAGTATTGCCAGCCGGCAAAACTTACCTGAGCTCTGGTGTTGAGAGTTTTTACTGAGGTTTTATTATGTATGCATTATTAATTAAATAATTGACCACAAAGTCGAACTCAAACTCCAGCCCCTCTTCACTCCCCAGATGTTGGTCTGATATCTGCTGGCTCAGTGCCCCAACCCTCTGATGATATGGCTGGACTTTCTGGCTTGACCAATTCCCATCGTGAATCATCTCCTTAGCGAAAACTGTCTAGGGGTCCCCCCTGAGTCACTTGTTAACACAAGCTATCAGATGTGGGCCAAGGAGCCCACCGTGAATAACAAAGATACTCTTGTCCCAGGGAAGTTCAAGGGTTCATTGGCTGCCCCCAGGAACGGGGACAAAGGGCAACCAAGTTCTTTATCATGTAGGAGTCAGTAAGGCAAGGAATGACAAGTTCGAGTTTGGATACATTGTGAGTCACTTTCAAAACAATCCAAGTAAAGACCTAGAGTAAAGGAAGCTGGGTATGGACCTGAAGGCAAGAATTCCATCTGTGTTGGAAACAGACACTTTCCTGTTTCCAGCTTGTGGCTGTGTGGGCAAGATTGTTTGGGGAGTATGTAGAGTGAGAAAAGAAAGAGACCCTACGCTGGATTCTGGCTGTGCCTCAGATGGCATCTGGGAGAAGCCGTGAAAGAGGCCCATCCTCCCACAGGTTTCTCCCTCACCATCACCAACACCCCCAGCCCCTCAAGCTTAAAACTGAGCCAGAGTCTGGATGCTTTTTTTTTTTTTCCTCTCTCTCTATTCAACCTCTCTCTCTTTTCCCCCCTATGTCACAAGAGGAGTCCTCAGATAATGTAATCATCTCTCAAACCAGATTACAGGCTTTGGTTTATTTTTCATCTTTGAACCCTCTAAACCCAGTGATCTCCAGAACCCCGCACTGAAGGAAATGATCTAAACCTGCACTGCCCAGTACAGTAGCTGGCAGCCAGGTGTAGCGATTGGACACTGGAAATGTGGCTAGTGCAACAGAGGAACTAAATTTTAAATTTTACTTAAATTGAACTTTAATTTTCAAATATGTCTACATTTTCTGTGAATAAACCAATGACAGTTCTAGCCATTACTGATCAGTGATTTACTTAGCCAAAGGAGAAGCTCATTTTCAGAGTTTATACCTAGATTTATTCCTTTTCATCACTTTCATCTTGGAGGATTATGGAAATATTTGAGACATGTAAATCTGTTTTCCTCTTTTTTATTTGTGAGTTATAACTTATCAAAATTACTAGGCTACTTTTTTATGAAAATACGTTGATCTTTTGAACACCTTGAATTAGTTGTAATTATTCAGAGAGTACAGATGTTGTTAATAAAATAGACTAATCACACATTCAGTTTATGCATTCAAAGTAATTTTTTTAAATGGTCATAGCAATGTTAGTATTTAATATGTGGGAAACTCTGGAACAGAAACTGGAGGGCTGAAAAGGAGAAAATGTTGGTTTAAATGGTCCTAGAAAATGTGTATGTAGTATCCTTTCCTACCATATTTTTTTAATTAAAAAGTCATTTTCAGAGTATAAGAGCTTTTTTCAAATAACCTTAACTGAATGTCTGCTATGTGCTTGACCCTGTTTTAGGTGCATTTTATACATATTTTATTTAATCTGGCTGTTTCCAAAGCCCAAGCTATTTTAACTCTAACTTGTCCTTTAAATGCAACCGTTTTTGTTTTTTTTCTTCTGCTCTGTATTATAAACAAAACAAACTAAGAGAATTTAAAGCCCACACTCCTACTTGCTGTGCTCCCCTCGCAGTGACCCGCACACCATCAGCGCTGAGTAGACAGTGCTCTTTTGGAGCAGGGCCAGCCTCTAGGGGTGAGGCAGTGGTGTAGCCAGGGGACCACTGGCCGCTGCAAAGAGTCTGGTTGGAGCTAGAGCCGAAGGGTGCAGCCTTCGGAGCTTGCCTTCAAGGTCAGGGCATGGTTAGCAATGGCAAGTGGGAAGCTGTTAATTGTGTTTTTAATTATTTGTGTGTAGTAGGTACTAAAGTAAATATCTGTGTGGTCTTGTTGGTTTTTGTTTTTTGAACATGTATTTTTTTTAATTGCACAAACTATACTGTGATAACAACAAATACTTTTTCAGTGAAAAACATTGCTCGGTATTCATTGCCTTTAACAGAAGACAGTTTTCATTTTCCCTTCCATTCTTCTTCATCCTGTATGTGTATATGTATTTTACTTATCTTTGACTTCAATATAGGTAGTTTTTATAATCATCATATGCTTTTCAATATATAATTACATATTTTCACAAACAATTATTATGTAAATAATGATAGCTATATAATTTAATCCTTTTGACATTTTTATACCCTTGGTCATTTCACTGTTTCCTTGCTCCCCAATTTGGGGTAGATTGTTTCTGACTCTGTGGTTAGACCCCTAAAATTGCTTACTTCTCATTTTAAAGTGGCAGAATAAAGATGTCAGTTCTCTTACTTTTTTTTAGAATTACTTCAGAGCAATTGAGAGAAATGAAAAATAGTCAAATTCCTTCTTTGATGAAACTAAAGAGTCCTGTAATCTGGAATTACAGTATACGAGGAAGGGCTGCCAAATCTAGTGAAACCCCTAAGAGTGTAGAAAGATGGTGAGAGAGGAATCTCAAAGCTGCAGATTTTGGAAAAACCTGCCAAAGTTTAGTCCTCCAAAGTCACTGGCATATCCTGGGTTGGGGGGTGTGGTGGCTAATGGGACTGGATGTAAGGAGCAATGGCAGAAGCTTTCTTAGAGATACTCTGATGTGAAAGAGAAACTAGACAGACAGGCTGAAAGGCATCACAGAAACATGCCATTTTTGTAAAAGTCAAGAAGACCAGGGTAAAGAAAGAAAACTTGCATTTTCAACAGCCCCAAAGCTGCCAATCTCTGTTGACTAAAATGAGGAAAAGACTAAAACCTCACTGTGTAATCCACTCTGAAGCACCAGAAAAATTCTTGCAGGCCTAAGTTATGGCCCAGGCCTCTCCCCTGCATGAACTTCCAACGTGTAGCTGATTGGGTAAGAACTTGCCATATTCAGAAATGAGTTAATACTCAAAAAGGAGCTAGTACAGGATCTGTACAATGATACTGCAAGAAAAAAGGGAAGAGAAAAACAAGAACAAATGATATATGAAGAATAGTCACCAGAAAACTTTTACAGCAGAGACAAGAAGATTCTAGCCAGTCATGTCACAAGGAAAAGCAAACATAATACAGTGTTTGCCACTGTAGAAGGTGAATTCAGAGTAGGAATATAGCAAGGAATATACATCTTTAAAGAGAAGTAGGAAGATGACAAAAGGAAATGAAACTTGAGCTGACAGATCTTAGTCAATAAATAGAATATTTAAAGATATAATAGATAGAAATCATGACTGTAGGAGGCCAGAACCTGCAGAAAGCACAGAAAGAGAAATGTTGGACAGGACTGATTAAACAAAATAAAATTAGTAAAGTTAAAATATTAAAGAGAAGTGACAGCTGAGAAAAACAGCAGCAAGACTGCATAATTTGTGTCCCAAAGGAACCAAAACCGTGAAACAGGAAAAGAAAAAAAGTTTAAATGTAATTCAAGAAAACTTTCCAAAAATAAAAGAAGACTTGAATCTACAAATTGGAACAGGCACAGTGGGTCCCAGTAAGATTTGGCCTAGAAAAGTCATTAGCAAGTTGTAGTTATGAAATTGCTGTACTTGAGTAGTGAACAACTTTTGATCATCCAGACAAAAAGATCAAGTTATGTATAATAGGCGACAAAGATCAACCTGGCTTCCAAGTTTTCCATAGTAACATCTAGTGCTCCAAGACCACGAATGATGTCTAGGAAAGTGATTTACATGTTTTAACCCAATTACTCCATCATATATAAAGCACCATACAGATTTTTTTGACTCTGAGAAACATGTGTTTTTAACAACGCTTGGAGAAGTGGATAGAGGAAAAACTTTATCCTGTCAAGAGATAAAAGGCAAAACAGTGGTAGAAAACTTGTCAGTGAAGTTCAAATTTAGTTAACTCCAGGACTAAGAATAAATAGTTACAGAACAAAACATATGTGAATGAATTGAAAATCGCTCAGTCGTGTCCGACTCTGTGACCCCGTGAACTATACAATCCATGGATTTCTCCAGACCGGAATACTGGAGTGCGTAGCCATTTCCGTCTCCAGGGGATCTTCCCAGCCAAGGGATTGAACCCAGGTCTACCGCACTGCAGGTGGATTCTTTACCAGCTGAGCCACCAAGGAAGCCCATGAACAATGTAATAACATGTAATAATATTATTATATAATAGTAACACACCACAGTGTAGTAATAACATAATAGCACAAGTTAGAAGAGGAATTGGAAAGAGAAGGTAAAAGATGGTGGAGGTATCCTAATTTATCTTTTATAGCTAGAATTCAAAAACTCAACTAAAACTCATGTCCAGAAATAGACACACAGTATATATAAAAGAACATTCCAAGAAAAATATAATCAAATAAAGTTGGCAGAGGAGAAATATGAATTTCATAATAAGATTGTCATTACTCCTTGTAGGAAGTCAGTAGATACTATCCATTAGAGGTAAAGAAGTTATCCTCTGAGGTTATAAAGAAAGGTAACCCCTAGAACAAAAACATAAACCTTCCAAGTTAAAGACACATGTACACACATGCAACCACGCACACACACACACACACACACACACACACACATAGAAACAAGCAGACAGATCATGTAGTGAAGGATTTGTTCTAAAAAGCAGCAAAAAGCATGACACAAAATGTATTAACATAAATATATCCAAATGTTTTTGTTTAAATAAGTGTCAGTGGGTTTTAGGTTCACCTAATAAAAATTCTGGATCATAAAGCAAAATCCAAATCACATCATATTATGCATAAGATCCTCCCAGAACAAAGTTACTTGGATTAAACCAAAAGTATGGATAAAGACTTAATTAATGCAAAAGGGGGAAGGAAAATCTCAGACAGAAAATTGTATTAAGTGAAGCAAAGAAGGTCAATGTGGTATGACCTAAATCAAATCCCTTACAATTGATTATACAGTGGAAGTGACAAATAGATTCAAGGGGTTAGATCTGATAGACAAAGTGCTTGAAGAACAATGGATATTGTACAGGAGGCAGTGATCAAGATCATCCCAAAGAAAAAGAAATGCAAAAAGGCAAAATGGTTGTCTGAGGAGGGCTTACAAATAGCTGAGAAGAGAAGCTAAAGGCAAAGGAGAAGGAAAGATACGCCCATCTGAATGCAGATTTCCAAAGAATAGCAAGGTGTGATAAGAAAGCCGCCTTTAGTGATCAATGCAAAGAAATAGAGGAAAACAATAGAATGGGGAAGACTAGAGATCTCTTCAAGAAAATTGGAGATCCCAAGGAAAGATTTCATACAAAGATGGGCACAGTAAAAGACAGAAATGATATGGACCTAACAAGAGCAGAAGATATTAAGAAAAGGTGGCAAGAATACACAAAAGAACCATACAAAAAAGATCTTGATGACCCAGATAATCCCGATGATGTGGTCACTCACCTTGAGCCAGACATCCTGGAGTGTGAAGTCAAGTGGGCCTTAGGAAGCAAAACTGCAAACAAAGCTAGTGGATGTGATGGAATTCCAGCTGAGCTATTTCAAGTCCTAAAAGATGATTCTGTGAAAGTGCTGCACTCAATATGCCAGGAAATTTGGAAAATTCAGCAGTGGCCAGAGGACTGAAAAAGGTCAGTTATCATTCCAATCCCAAAGAAAGGCAATGCCAGAGAATGTTCAAACTACCACACAATTGCACTCATCTCACACACTAGCAAAGTAATGCTCAGAATTCTCCAACCAAGGCCTCAACAGTACGTGAACCAAGAACTTCCAGATGTACAAACTGGATTTAGAAAATGCAGAGGAACCAGAGATCAAATTGCCAACATCTGTTGGATCATTGAAAAAACAAGAGAGTTCCAGAAAAACACATGCTTTACTGACTACACCAAAGCCTTTGACTGAGTAGATCACAACAAACTAGAAAATTCTTCAACAGATGGGAATACCAGACCACCTTACCTGCCTCCTGAGAAATCTGTATCCAGGTCAAGAAGCAACAGTTACAACCGGACATGGAAAACAGGCTGGTTCCAAATTGGGAAAGGACTACATCAAGGCCATATATTGTCACCCTGCTTATTTAACTATGTGCAGAATACATCATGAGAAATGCCAGACTGGATGAAGCACAAGCTGGAATCAAGTTTGCCAGGAGAAATATCAATAACCTCATATGCAGATGACACCACCCTTATGGCACAAAGTGAAGAGGAACTGAAGAGCTTCTTGATGAAAGTGAAAAGGCTGGCTTAAAACTCAACATTCAAAAAATGAAGATCAGGGCATCTGGTCCCATCATGGCAAATAGATGGGGAAACAATAGAAACAGTAAAACACTTAATTTTGGGGAGCTCCAAAATCACTGCAGACGGTGACTTCAGCCATGAAATTAAAAGACACTTGCTCCTTGGAAGAAAAGCTATGACCAACCTAGACAGCATATTAAAAAGCAGAGGTATTACTTTGCCGACAAAGGTCCGTCTAGTCAGTTCAGTCGCTCAGTCGTGTCCGACTCTGTGACCCCATGAATTGCAGCACACCAGGCCTCCCTGTCCATCACCAACTCCCGGAGTTCACCCAAACCCTTGTCCATTGTGTCGGTGATGCCATCCAACCATCTCATCCTCTGTCGTCCCCTTCTCCTTCTGTCCTCAATCTTTCCCAGCATCAGGGTCTTTTCAAATGAGTCAGCTCTTCGCATGAGGTGGCCAAAGTATTGGAGTTTCAGCTTCAGCATCAGTCCTTCCAATGAACACCCAGGACTGATCTCCTTTAGGATGGACTGGTTGGATCTCCTTGCAGTCCAAAGGAGACTCTCAAGAGTCTTCTCCAACACCACAGTTCAAAAGCATCAGTTCTTTGGTGCTCAGCTTTCTTTATAGTCCAACTCTCACATCCATACATGACTACTAGAAAAACAATAGCCTTGACTAGACGGACCTTTGTTGGCAAAGTAATGTCTCTGCTTTTTAATACGCTGTCTAGGTTAGTCATAACTTTCCTTCCAAGGAGTAAGCGTCTTTTAATTTCATGGCTGCAATCACCATCCACAGTGATTTTGGAGCCCAGAAAAATAAAGTCTGCCACTGTTTCCACTGTTTCCCCATCTATTTGCCATGAAGTGATGGGACTGGATACCAGGATCTTAGTTTTCTGAATGTTGAGCTTTAAGTGGGATGTGAGAGTTGGACCATAAAGAAAGCTGAACACCGAAGAATTGATGCTTTTGAACTGTGGTGTTGGAGAAGACTCTTGAGAGTTCCTTGGACTGCAAGGAGATCCAACCAGTCCATCCTAAAGGAAATCAGTCCTAACTATTCATTGGAAGGACTGATGCTGAAGCTGAAGCTCCAGTTCTTTGGCCACCTAATGGGAAGAACTGACCCATTGGAAAAGATCCTGATGCTGGGTAAGATTGAAGGCAGGAGAAGGGGACGACAGAGGATGAGGTGGTTGGATGGCATCACCAACTCAATGGACATGAGTTTGAATAAGCTCCAGGAGTTGGTGATGGACAGGGAAGCCTGGCGTGCTGCAGTCCATGGAGTTACAAAGAGTCAGACACAACTGAGTGATTGAACTGAACTGAGGCAAAGAAGGACAGTGTTTCAGTGATAAACACACAAACTATAAATAGGACTATCTGTGTATCAAATAATCAAAATATTTACAAAGCAAAAACCACTGGAGATGCAAGAAGAATATAGAAATACCTTAGTATTGAGTTTTAATTCTTTCCCAGTCATAGAAAAACATGTGGACAAAAATAAGTAAGGAGGGAACTCCCTGGTGGTCCAGTAGCTAGGAGTCCATGCTAGAGGGCCTGAGTTTGATCCCTGGTCAGGGAACTAGATCCCACATGCTGCCTTTAAGACTTGGCACAGCAAAATAAATATTTAAAAAAATAAGGATATAAAGATGTAATATTGAATATGATAGATCTAATCTATAATATCTAAAGATAACATAGACTCATCTCCACAGTTTCCACAGAACATTCACTAAAACATTGATAAATTAAACCATAATGAAAATCTCGGTCCAAAAATACAAAAATTATATGATGATATTCTCTAATCACAGTGTGATAGCACATAGTCTTTGCTTGTTCCTGACTTTGGGCATAAAGGTCACAGTATCCCCTTTATTTAAATAAAGATAGGAGATAACTAACTAAAAAGAAAAATCAGTACCTTGAATTTTAAAAATAATCTTTGACCACAGGTAATTAAAGCTGAATTTGTAGAAATCACAAATGAAATCTAGAAAATATTGAAAACTATGTTTCAGAATTAATGAAAGAGTATTCAGATGAAAGTTTATAACTGTAAATACTTTCATTATTAAATAAATGAATTATTCCACTTATGAAGTCTCACAACAGAAGGAAGGATAAAAGTATTAATAAGAGAAATTGTCACCTCAAAAATAGGAAAACAGTTCATAAATGAATGGTTATTTGGGGAGTGAAAACTAAAGAAACTGAAGAAAGATAAAGATGGGGTAGGAAGTGAAAATATCCAAAAATTACAAAGATCATGAAATATGGTCACAGAGAAATAACCATAAAGACCATGAAATAAGAAAGAGCTACATGATAATATTTTGTTTGATTTTATGCACATTAAATGAGTGGGTAACATGGATGATTTTCTAGAATATAAATTACCAAAATGGCCCCAGTAAACATAATTATTTCTGTACGTATGATAGAGAAAACTTGAAAAACACCCATCTAACCCCCACCCCCAAAATACCAGATGCTGTGGATTTTATGAAGGAATTCTGCCAAACTCTTAAAAAATTCCACTGCTATTTGAGCTATTCTAGAACACTAAAGAGAAAGAAAATTTCCAAGATATTGTTATAAATCAAGAATTACACACCGAACCTGAGGATCAGAATATAGCTGCAGTCAGTTCTTATTTCCACCAGTTACGATCTATAAAGTCATTGAGAACTGTGAGTTAGAGAATACTGAACCATTGCTTCTGGGGAAATACGTACATGTATATAGCACACGCATATCACACAGAGGTTACAGTCTTAAATCCTAAAATCTCCTCCTGGTAGATTCTATTTTCTTTTTTTCACAAAAGAAAAAATGAGGTTCAGAAGTGTTACATGAGTCGCCTGAGGCCGTCCACTAATATTTGAAAGAGCTGGGATTCAAACTTTGTCCAGTGGTCCTGGAGCTGAGGCATCTTGCGCTGTGCTGCTCTGCGCCTTACTGAAAGAGGAGATAGAGTTATTGGCAGATGATGCAACTATATACCTGTTTGCCCCAAGAGAATCTAAAAAGTGGTTACAAGCAATAAGAAAGTTCAGAATGTACCAGGGATTAAATAACGCTAATGCCAAAACTAAATATGCAGAAGCCACGATAATTTTATTTTTACATTTGTCAAAAACTGAAATTAATAGGGAAGGAAGACTTCACATACGCCCTTTTAAAAAGTATTGCCTGGCAGTCCTAGAACGCAGCTCTCCTGTGTGACTGTTGCAGCCTTTTCTTCCCTCCTCTTCTTCACCAGACCCCCTCCAGTCTTCACTGTCAGCTAGGGACATTGCTTCCTGTTTCACCATATAGGGAAGGAAGAAATTATTTTTCCTACTACCCGCCTAGGCTCTCTGGCTGGAGTCCCACAAATTGAGCTGGCAAAAGACAGATTAACAAGAGGAAAGCAGACAAGTTTCTTTAATACAAGTTTTACGAGACACAAACACCTTCTTAATGAAATGACCCAAAGAAATCCTCAAACCTTTGCATTTTTGTACTGGATTTGATGAAGAATCGAAGGTAATGGGAGAATGTGATAGTGTGTGAGCCCAGGGTAGTACAGTGGGGACACTGAGCAAGGCCTGTCCATTCAGATTCCTCTCAGCCCCATCCGTCTTCAGAGATAAGAGGTTCTTTTCCTCTGGGAAGCCACCTCTCACAAGAGTCCTAATGACGGCTTCTGGGGAGAAACGAAAGGTCAGAGTCCATTCTGCACCTGCCATCCGTCCGTTTCCTTCAGCTCAAAGTGTTCAGTGTGCCAAGGAGCCGTATTTTGAGGTAACGTGTTCTGAACTCTGTCAACTGAGAAAGGAGAAGCCAACTGAAGAGACGGCCCACCTGCCTCCACTCCACACTGCCCAGACCTGTACACATACTCGCCGACTTCCTGCCCGTGTGTGCCAGACCCTTGCCCCCGTCTCCTGCTGATCCACATCGCTTTAGCAGTTCCTTCTCTGTCTCTCTCACTTTTTCCCATCCTATAAGGAACAGTCTACTCTACCTCCCCGCCTCTTGCACTTACTGTCCCATTTTTCGGCTCACCTTAACACCAAAATTACCCCCAAAGTTTGGTGACTGGTCATCTGTGTTCCTCTCTTCCCCTTCTCTCTCTCAAACCCATTCCAATCAGGCTTCACCCATGATATGCTTAAAAAGGTCTGGCTAAAGTCATGGATATCCCCCAAGTTACTTAACTGTGTGCTTCCCTCATGGCTCAGCTGGTAAATAATCTGACTGCAATGTGGGAGACCTGGATTCAGTCCCTGAGTTGGGAAGATCCCCTGGAGAAGGGAAAGGCTACCCACTCCGGTATTCTGGCCTGGAGAATTCCATGGACTGTGTAGTCCATGGGGTCGCAAAGAGTCGGACATGACTGAGCGACTTTCACTTACTTTACTAACTGTAGTGGTCATTTCTCAGTCCTCATCTTACCTGACCTATTAGCATTTTTTCTTGCCTCCAGTACACAGTCTCCCGGGTTTCCTCCTGCCTCTCCAGCTGCTCCTTGGACTCCTTTACAGGCTGCTACTCAGCCTCCCGAGTGACCTCTTAATTGGCAGAGAACCCTAAGAATCAGCTCCTGTGTTTTTCTGTCCACCTTCAACTGCTAAGAACAGTCTGTCTGTAGCTTTAAATACCATCTCTATGGGCTTCCCAGGTGGCTCAGTGGTCAAGAATCTGCCAGTGCAGGAGACACAGGTTGGATCCCTATGTTGGAAAGATCCCCTGGGGTAGAAAATGGTAACCTACTCCAGTATTCTTGTCTGGGAAGTTCCAGGGATAGAGGATCCTGGCGGGCTGTAGCCCACGGTGTTGCCAAGAGTCGGGCATGACTGAAATGACTGAGCACGCACCGTCTCTATGCTTCCAGCTCCCAGATGTCCATCCCTGCTCAGACATCCCCTTGAACTCAGACTTGTATATTCAGCCACCTACTTGATCACCTGCATTTGTCCAATAGGCATTTCGGACTTAACTGACTTAAAACACCTGACCTTCCCTGGCTGCAGGTGTTTCTCCTTAAAACCAAATCTGTAAATAGCAACTTTGTCCTTCAGTGGCTCAGAATTTCTGTCCTTAGAGAATTCTAGTTCTTTCAAACGCCAAATCAAATCCTTTAGGAAATCCCATCAGTTTTCTTTCTGGCTGCACTGTGCAGCATGCAGGATCTTAGTGTCCCCACCAGGAATTGAACCCACCCTGCCCTGCGTTGGAAGCACAGAGTCTTTTTTTTTTTTAATTATTTTGATTGGAAGATAATTTCTTTACAATACTATGGTGGATTTTGCCATACATCAGCTTGAATCAACCACGGATGCACATGTGTCTCCTCGTCTTGAAACCCCACCACCAACCTCCCTCCCCACCCCATCCCTCTGGGTTGTCCCGGAGCAGTGGCTTTGAGTACCCTGCCTCATGCATCAATCTTGCACTGGTCATCTATTTTACATATGGTATACATGTTTCAATGCAATTCTCTCAAATCATCCTACCCTCACCTTCTCCCACAGAGTCCAAAAGTCTGTTCTTTACATCTGTGTCTCTCTTGCTGCCTTGCATATAGGGTTGTTGTTACCGTCTTCCTAAATTCCATATGTACGTGTTAATATACTGTATTAATGTTTCTCTTTCTGACCTACTTCACTCTGTATAGTAGGCTCCAGTTTCATCCATCTTATTAGAACTGACTCAAATGCATTCTTTTTTATAGCTGAGTAATATTGCATCGTGTATATGTCCCACACACAGCTTCCTTATCCATTCGTCTGCCTGTGGACATCTGGGTTGGGAAGCATGGCGTTTTAACCACTGGACCGCCAGGGAAGTCTCTCAGTTTTCTTTTGATAGTATCTAGAATCGGCTCACCATTCACAACCTCCGCCTTTGTGTCTGCGAGGATTACTTCAACAGCTCCCTTCCTGGATTCCCTGTGGAGTCTATCCTGAGCCTAACAGCCAGTGAGATTCTTTCAGATGTTTGGCAGTGTATGTCTCTGCTCGAAACCCTTCACCCTCAAACTCAGCATGCCTGAAACCAAACTCCTACCTCACACCTCCCTACACACCCACCTTCTAGCTCAGGGCACAAGCCCAGGTCTGTGTGCCTGCAGCCCCCAGCCCCTCCTTACACCTCAGATTCTGTTTCTGCCCCTTCAGCGTCTCTGACACGACTGCCCTCCCTTGTTCCTTCTGCTCAGACCATCCTGTCGTCTCAGTGATCTCTCCAGGGTGCCTGCGGGCTGTTCTGACAGTTGAGCTCTCCCCTCAGCCCTCCACGGGGCCCACTGCCTCACCTCTTCCAGCCTCTGGTCAGCGTCATTTCATCAGTGAGACCTTCACTGCCCACCTCCAGGATCACAGTCCCACCCCCTTCCCTTCCTATCCCTCTTCTCTGCTTTGCCTTTTGTGTTTTACTGATTTATTCTCTTCTCCTCCTGCTCTGGATTATAAATTCCATGAAGGCAGAGATTTGTGCCTCTTCTGTTCCCTGCTCAATCTCCCGGCAAAAGATTACTTATAAACTGTTGGTGGTTAGTAGGTATTTGTTGAATGAATAAATGAATGGATGGATGGATGAATGAATGAGTGATTGGGGAGGATCAATTGGTTTAAAAAGATACCAATCAGAAGCACCAAACCCAGTGGGCAGACTAGGTTTTGGGTTTTTTTTTTTAATATTTATTTTTATTTATTTATTTAACTGCACAGGGTCTCAGTTACAGCACGCGGGATCTTCAGTCTTTGTTGTGGCATGCAGGATCTTTTTTTTCTTTTTTAGTTGCAGCATGCACACTCTTAGTCGTGTCATGTGTGATCTAGTTCCTGACACGGATCCAACCCAGGCCCCTGCAACCTGGGAGCTCGGAGTCTTAGCCACTGGACCACTTGTGACGCCTGGGAGGCTAGTTGAATAGGCAAAGAATAGTCATTCCTTTCTATTTATACCAGTCTTGCCTATTCCCTTTTTAAAAAATGCATTGTTCTTTCTCACTGAAACTCAAACTGCTTGGGGTCAAGGACTGAATTCTTAACACCTTTTATTTCCTCAGCAAATGAATGTTCAGTGATAAGAATAGGTAATTCTCATTTGGCTAAAAGTACTAAAGTCACTCACTTTTTTAAAAGTCTTTTTACCTTATGCTAACATTTTTTCTTACTTATTTGATACGGTAGAATTTGCACATCTCCCCATTGAATACTCCTGCAAAGCAAGGAGTCTTTCGACCTAGTAGGGTTAATTTGCACAGTGGTAACTGGTAGAACGAGGGATAATAATTGCTTCAACTGAGCCCAGTGGAAGCGCTGTCACTTCAGCTAGTCTAACCTACTCACAAACACGGCTTGGCAACTGTCACATGTCACTGCTTTAATCAACTCTGGGGCAAGCATCATCCCGTTCTAACAGATGGACATGAATTTAACCAGACAATAAACCATGCATGTGCCATAAATATGTTTGCTGAGGGCATGATTCCCTGTACAGAACTTTAAGAACAGCTGTCTTATCGTGAGCTACTGTTTCTTGGTGAGATGATTTGTTAACTGAATTCTGAACAGTTACATTTATCTTTAATGTAATCTTTAACATTAATGTGATCTTTAATGTTAGTTTTTCAATGGCTTCTCCACTACCAGTTGCCTAGTTATTTGGGGGGCAATTTTTATAAACAAAAGTTATTTACATGAGATTTTTAAAAGCTAATGATATGGTTCCTTTGCAAATGTGGTGTCATTTGTCTGAAAGGGCTTGTTACCTTTTGTTTGTTGCCAGGGTATGCGTATCATTAATTGTGAGATGTCATTTTTTTTTTCTTGATGCCTGTTTCTTTTTAATACTTCTGTTAAATTACCATATAAACTACTACTTACATGGTTTTAGCTGTACAATTTCTTAAAAATGCAATCTTTTGTCTTTCTCCTTTTTGCTGTCATTATCTTCAGAGACCATGTTTTCTTATTCTTTCAACAGTGCTTCTTCCCCTGTGGAACTTGTGCAAATTAAAATATGAAGCATTGTATTTGTTCATTTTAGAATCTTTAGAGGGTAACTGCTATTAGTGTACATTTTCATTGGCACTGTCCACCAGGCAAAGTAAAAATTGCTGTATAAAAACTGGAAAAGTGTTTGAATGAGTAAAGCAGATGTTCTCCTAGCATGAAGCAGATGTAAAACTTGCAAGTGGCTGTCTAATAAAGTACAGCATTTGGTTCTATACAGCTGGTGCCAAGATTTCCAATTAATCATGTCGAAATGCATTTTTACTAATCAGGATCCCCTCTGTTCTTTACATTCTGGGTATTTTAGAGAGAGAGAGGATGGGGCACAAAAGTGGCTTTCTACTTTTAGTACTTTGAGCAGTGTTTTTTTGTTTTGTTTTGTTTTTGTTTTCTTTTTCCTCATCTTTATGAAGTCAGTCTCCTTTTATTTCTTAAAGTGTATCAGATTTGGAGCCCCCTACATGTGAATGGCTGGTTTGGTTCTCCAGTTTGGTTTGGGCATGTGAGTTTGATGTTAGAATATTCCACTGAAGGCAGCCATACTTTGAACACTTTAAGACAGTAGGAGAGAAGGAAAGGAATGTAATATACTTAGTGGTTTGGTTTTTTTTAATTTGTATGGACAAAAGCTAATATTTGCTTAATGTCAATTCCTAGCTTCTATGGTTACTTGATCAAGGAGGAGGTTGAACATTCCAGGAACGAGGGATAGAATTTAGTTATATGTTATCAAAAGCAATGGAGCAGGTTTTGCCTAAAGATTGAAGGTGAAGGGATTAATGTGACTGCTAAGATAAGACTTTGTAGGTATAAAAGAGACGGGCAGAAATCAGTAGCAAATGTAAAAGCTAGAAGAGCTGTATCATTTTCTGTCCTTTTTATAAAGCAAGTGTGCTCATGAAGTTACATTTCAGAACCTCATGGGCCTGAAATGTTTGATTTCATGTTTGATTTCCCAAGGATAAATTTGTTTTCTATGAAAGGCAACTCAGTATATAAGAAGGTTTGCTACCCTGTATCTCCTGGCTTTTTAAAAAAGAAGAGTTAATAATGATAAAACATAACAGTTTTTGTTTCAGTATCACTAAGTGAATGTTTACACACTCTTTGAAAATTGAGTATTTCTTCAGTGCTCTATTCATGAATTGATTTATAGTACTTTTTTAAAAGGTAGGAGAGATATTTCTTTAAGTATCTTAAGGGCAAAAGGAAATACATTGCGTAATTTCCAGATCTGAAGATAAATAGCATGAATGGTTCTTTTAATGAAATGTTTATTATTATTTGAAAAATAACGGGAGATGGAGAAAGCAAAGATGTGCTAAAAGAAGTTATCGACTAGAAAGTTAAGATTTTCTTCCCCAATAAAGCTGCATTTTTGGAATATGGATCTGCTGTATAGGAAAAAACATAGATGGTATTACATTTTAGACAGTGTGTTACAGAATCTGGTCTTTTTAAATACTGGTGTTAAGAATCTATAACAACATAGGTTATAAAAATTTTTGTTCATTTATATTGTTATATATATATATGTATGAAATATAAGGTCTAGGAATATTAATAGGATGATTCCAGAAAGTTCCCCATGCTTGTTACCAGTTGCCTGCATATTTTGTATTACTGATTTAAATCTTAAACTTCATAAAAGCGTCTTGCAACCTAATTGACTAATAGCTACTACTTTAGATTTTCAGTTCTTCTAAAATTGAATATTTATATAAAAGCAGTTTAATATTTCTTATATCCATTTTCCTACAAGAAAATCTTTCCACCAAGGCTACACTTATCAGAGTAAAATTCACATGTAAAAGATCTGCCCTATTTTACTAAGAATAACTTATATTCTTAGAATAAAAAGATTATCAATCTTATATAATACTATTAGCTTTTAGGCGAGTGTCTAATGCAATTGTAGTTCTTTTTATTTGAGAGACTTTTTTCTACTGTCCCTATTTTGTTTCCAACAGTACATAAGAATGCTGTTTTTTTAAGGTTTTAATTTGTATGAAATAAAAAAACATTAACTCTAGAATATTAACTTAAATGGAACTAGTTTTCTCCTTTGTTAAAAATGATTTGTTAGAAAAAATTTTAAACAGCCACAAATATAGAATAGTAAAATCAACCCCTGTAATATATACCCAGCTTCAATAATTATTAGCCTTCTGTTGCTTATTTGTTTATTGAAGCATATTAATAGTTGATATACAGTATTACATAAGTTACACATATACAATATAGTGATTCACAATTTTTAAAGGTTGTATTCCATTTATAATTATTACAAAATGTAGGCTATATTCCCTGTCTTATACAGTATGTCCTTGTAGTTTATATTTTTTTAACTGTTTGTTTTATTTTAGGGTATAGCTGGTTAACAGTGTTGTGAATTTCAGATGAACAGCAAAGGGACTCAGCCATACATGTACATATTATGTATCAAGCCTTCCATTGTTTTCTATTGGGGTATAGCTGAGTAACAGACAGTGTTGTGATCGTTTCAGGAGAACTAGCAAAGGGACTCAGCTATACATACACATGTATGTATCAAGCCTTCCATTGTTTTTATTTGCCAAGATTTTTTAAGACTATTTTGTCCGAAGTTTTGGTGTTTTTTTTTTTTAAGTTTTAGTTCTGTGTCCTGTTTCTCCAGTGACAGTAGATGTTTAAACAAAACTAGGTCATGTAAACCCAATAAACCTCACTTTATTTCAGGAAGTGGAGCGAGAAATCTCATTCAGAACAGAATGTGGACTATATTACTCCTACTACAAGCAGATGCTGCAGGCGCCTACCCTCATGCAAGGTAATCACAACTAACAGTTTTATTTAGGGTCTGCTGCATTCTTTTCAATATTTCAGCCAAAATATACTTCTGCACTAATACATTTTAAATGTTTTGTAGGGCTTGTGTAGTTTTTCTTTGTACTTGTATGTTTTTCCTTAACATAATCAATCTGTGAAGATGTTTTGCTCGGGAAGAAGTTATATATAATATTTTATGTAATTCTCCTCTCTCTGCATCTCAGCTCTACTCCATCCCAAATTATCTGTTTGCAGTTTCTTGGTTTTACTGTTGTTGTTTTCTTTCTCATGATCATTTTGGAAAAGGTCTCTGTATTGAAAAGGAGTGTTGTCTGAAAACAGGAGACACTTGGGCAATGCAAATGAGAATTACAGTTGTCTTTTTTGTCTCCAGTGCCCCCATTCATTCCTTTATTTTGCAGTTACCTTTTTCCTCCATTTTCTGGGTTTATAAGTGGTTTAGTGTGTACTCTTTACCTTTACTCCATTTAATGGAACCCCCACAAAAGGCTCTCTCCTACTTAATATATGCTTTATATCCTTAATATGGGTGCAATGGCAGAGAATTGCCTTTTTCTAGGCTTTGTTTGGAATCAGGCATATTTTTGGCAAGTATCCGTCACAGGTAATGTTTTGTACTTCTAATTTTATCACAATAGGAGACTTGAAATTTTGGCCGCCTTTCATTTTAGTGCTATAAAAGTTCATCAGTTGACTCCCGTGTAGATAATCACATTCAAACGTAATAAGGTGAATTACCCACCAGCCCACCAGCCTTGTACTTAATGGTTTTGGCAGCCATTGATGACGCTTGCTATGTACATTATTTCAGTAGTTACAGAAGTGACTGTCATTCCTCCTGCATTTATTAGCCAAAACTCTGTTATATAGAAAACCTTTTTCTCATCAGCTATTTGGTTACCCTGAGATAGTTTATCAAAAAAAAAGATGTCAGGGTAAGTGTTGATTTCTCGTCCCATATAGTTGACCCTCATTATTCATGGATTCAATATTTGCAAATTCACGTACTCACTGAAACTTATCTGTAACCCCAGAGTCAATAGTTTTGGTTCTTTCATGGTCATTCACAAGCATGCGCACAGCAGTGAAAAATTTTAGTTGCCTGATGTGCGTGTTCCCAGCTGAAGCTGAACAAGGTGATGCACGGCTTTCATGTTCTAGCTCTCAGACTGCAGAGTCCTTTTCACAGTCTGTTTAGTGCCATGTTTTTTGCATTTTTGTGCTTTTTGTTGGTGACTTTGATATTTAAAGTGATCCCCAAGCATAGCACTGAAGTGCTATATAGTCTTCTTAAATGTGAGAAGGCTGTGGTGAAGGCATACAGAGAAAATACTTGTGTTAGATAAGCTTTGTTCAGGTGTGAATTACAGTGCTGTTGAGTTAAATGTTAATGAATCAACAAATGGTGTCTTTCGACAAAAACTCACATAAATCAAGGTCATGTGTTGATCATTTGATGAAAACACATGACCAGAAGCTTGGAAGAACCTAACCCTGTTTTTCCTACTTGTTCAGTATTGCTCAGTTTTCTTTGCAATTTTATAGAACATAACTACAGTGAGTATGAGAATCAACTGTCCTCAAACTTATGAGTTGCTTCTCTAGCATTCTCTAAAGCAGTGGTTCTTATTCAAGGGCAGTTGTGTCCCTGAGAGACAACTGGAATGTCCAGAGAGCTTTTGATTGTCGCAGCTTAGAGCGGAGGGAGTGAGTGTGCTGCTGGAATTTAGTGAGCAGAGGGCAGACATGTTTCTAAACATCCTGCAATGCTCAGGACAGACCCCTGAACAAAGAATTATCAGGACCAAAATATCAAAATACAGGTAGTGCTGAAGTTGAGAAACTGCTCTAAAGGCGAATAATGAGTATTTTCTAAGTATCACTGTGAACGCAGTAGTTGATCTTTCAGTTCATTTAAGTCATTTGTTAAGACTATTCTTTTACAAACTTTCAAACATATAAAAATGTAGAACTCTCTAATGGGTTTGCACTCAAGTATCACTCAACTACAGTGGTTACCAATTTATGACCAATCTTGTTTCCTCGATACCCCCTACCCTCCACCTGGATTATTTTGGAGTAATTCCAAGACCTCATATTGCTTATCTGTAAATATATCAGTATATTTCTCTAAAGAATAGCAACTCCTTTTTGTAAATATAACCAACTTGTCATTGTCACAAATAAGAAATGACTTAGTATCAAATATCCACTCAGTATTCTCATTTTCCTGATTGTCTTACAGATTTTTGATGTAGTTTTTTGAGATCCAAGTAAAGCTCATGCATTGCAGTCTTTTGCGGTGTCTTTTCCTTCAAGCTATGGATTTCTTACCATCATTTTTTTCCTTGTAAATTCCTTGTTGAAAACAAACACAGATGGCTTTGTCCTAGAGTTTTCCACTTTCTGGGTTTTGGTGGGGGCCCAGTGGCTGCATTCGGTGTTTCTCTGTTGTCTGAATTCCCTCTTGATTGGCAGTTAGATCTAGAGGCTTGCTCAGATTTAGGTTCTGCTTTTTGGCAAGAATACTTTATAGATGGTGTTGTACAATTCCACATCAGGGAATGTACAATTCTTTCTTTTGAAGTTAGGTCTAGTCCATCCGTTATTGAATTCTCAGCCTTTCACCTATTGGTTTGACACCACTGATGATCACTACCTAAATCTGTTCATTGTGTCATGACTACAACGTGGTGATAATCTAAGTCTGTAATTCCTGCCATCATTATCAGATGGAATTCCTCTCTAAAGAAAAACATTTTCTCTTCAACTGTTTGGCAGCCCAGAATTTTAATTCCTAAAGGAAAGATGGGAGAAGTATTGATGCTTTCCCTTTGTTATAGAATGAGTTACATCTCTCACATCCCGTAAAGGTTTGCTTGTTTAAATATCACCATAAATGCATGGATTTCTAATACTTGATGTGTTTCAATCTTTTGCCTTATTCTTCTTAAAACAAATTGTCCAATCTTTAGCCAGTGGGATGCTCTTCAGATCAGCTTCTGTCTTTCTGATATGACTCCTGTAGTCTTTGCAGACTCCCTCGTTTTTGACATGACAAGTTGTTTCAAACCCATTTTGTGTGTTTTCTCCCCCTGGCTTAGAATCAGCTGTTTCTCCAGAGAAGCCCCAGTCCTCTTTCGCGGCTAGAGACGTGGTTAGAGACCACATTCTGGGTACCCAAGGCCCTTACTGCTTCTAGGTTGGTCTTTGTTTCCAGACCTTGTTAGTGAGCAGAGCTAGGAAATGTGATTTTTTTTCCCCTGAGAGAAAATATGAATATAGCTATTTTTAGCTCAAATTTAGAACAAGGTTTTACTTTCTCAACTTTACATTTGTATCTTTTTTATTTAAGTAAAAAATTTTGACTTCTTATGATATGAACATCACTTATCTATTTTTTGCTGCTGTGTGTGATACTTACAGTGTAGAAATGATAATATTGCTACCAACAGTGTGACTGCCTAGAAAACAAAGCTGTCTTTGTAATTCTGTTTTATTTTTTTATTTTTTGTTTGTTTTTTGCCTCTGGCCACACCGTGTGGCTTATGGGACCTTAGTTCCCTGGCCAGGGACTGAACCTGGACCCATGGCAGTGAGAGCGTGGATTCCCAACCACTGGACCGCCAGGGATTTTTGTCCTTAGGATGTGGCCTCCTGGAAATTTATAGTCACGTTCCTCTATTCTCAAGAACACTAGAAAGAGGTGTTTTTTTTTTTTAATACCAACTCAGTAGGTATCTTTGTTTTATCTTGCTTTCGGTTTTCAGGGATTGCTTTGTAAAACATTTTAATATATATTTTTATACTTATTTTTAAAATGTTTACATGGTTCCAAAGTCGAAACTATAAAACGGGGCATTCAGGAAAGTCCCCCTCTCATCTCCACCCTGTTTCTTTTCTTACTCTTAAGGTAACTATTTTTATTAGTTTTTGGTTTATTCTTCCGCAGTTAATATTTTCAGTGTGAGCAAATATTTTATATATTTTTATTTTACCTTTTACTGTAGAAAAATCCCTGCTTACTGTACACACTGTTCTTTATTTTGCTATTTTTTTTACTTGAATGAAATCCTCGTCACTCTGGAGTAGAGTAGCATGATATTCCTTATTTATTTGCTCACTTACATTCCTGCAGTGGCACAGCACCCCTTTGTGTGGGTAACCACACTTTATTCAGGTAGTCTTCTCTGCCCGCTCGGACTGCCATAGCAGACTAGCATAGACTGGGTGGCTTAAAAAGCAGAAGTTTATTTTCTCACCATTCCGAAAGCTGGCAGGCTGAGATCAGAGCGCCAGCACAGTTGGGTTCTGGTGAGGACTCCCTGGGTTTGCTGACGGCCACCTCTGCACCCTCAGAAGGAGGAGAGGCAGAGAGCAGGCTCTCCAGTGTCTCTTCTGGTAAGGGCACCAATCCCATCATGAGGCTCCCCCGCTTACAACCTTCATCTCTACCTAATTACGTCCAAAGGGCTCATCTTCAAATACCATCACATTGGGGGCCCCTAGGACTTTGACATGGACGGGAGGCACTTAAAGACTCCATGCCACTCCTACATGAGTCTAGTAGGACTGCTGTGACAAAATAACACAGACTGGGTGGCTTAAACAGTACAGTTTTTTTTTTTTTTCAGTTGTGGAGGCCCGAGGTCTACAATCAGGTACTGTCAGGGTTGGTTTCTGGTGAAGCCTCTTTGTGGCTTGCAGATGGCCCCATTCTTCCTGTGGTCTTAGATGGCCTTTCCGCCGTGTGTATTCTTAGAGAGAGGGAGAGAGTCCCCTTTTGTCGGTTCCTCTTCTTATAAGGACAGTAGTCCTGTCAGATTAAGGTCCCACCCCATGACCTCACATCTTAACATTTTTACCTCCTTATAGACCCTATACAAATACAGACACACTGGGATTAGGACTTCAGCATAGAAATCTGGGGAGACGCAGTTCAGTCCAAAACACCTCCCAGTGATGGACTTTGGAGTTGGATGCATAACTTTGTACCTATGTCATTTTGTCTTTTTGCCAGTCTGTCTTTGGAAATAATTCCTAGACTTGGACTTCCTGGATCAAAGAGTAAATGCATATGTAATTTTGCTAGGTGTTGCCAAATTGTCTTATGTAAGGATTATATCATTTTGCCTTCGCAGCTACAGTGTATGAAAGCACCTTCAGTTCAGTTCAGTCGCTCAGTCATGTCTGACTCTGTGACCCCATGGACTGCAGCACACCAGGCGTCCCTGTCCATCACCAGCTCCTGGAGCTTGCTCAAACTTAACGTCCATCAAGTCAGTGATGCCATCCAACCATCTCATCCTCTGTCATCCCCTTCTCCTCCTGCCCTCAATCTTCCCCAGCATCAGGGTCTTTTCAAATGAGGCGGTCCTTTGCATAGGGTGACCAAAGTACTGGAGCTTCAGCTTCAGTCCTTCCAATGAATATTCAGGGTTGATTTCGTTTAGGAATGACTGGTTTGATATCCTTGCAGTCCAAGGGACTCTCAAACATCTTCTCCAAAACCACAATTCAAAAGCATCCGTTCTTCGGCACTCAGCATTCTTTATGGGCCAACTGTCACATCCGTACTTGACTGCTGGAAAAACTATAGCTTTGAGTTGATGGACCTTTGTCGGCAAAGTAATGTCTCTGCTTTTTAATATGCTGTCTAGGTTTGTCATAGCTTTTCTTCCAAGGAGCGAGTATCTTTTAATTTCATGGCTGCAGTCACCATCTGCAGTGATTTTGGAGCCCAAGAAAATAAAGTCTGTCACTGTTTCCATGGTTTCCCCATCTGTTTGCCATGAAGTGATGGGACCGGATGCCATCATCTTCGTTCTTTGAATGTTGAGTTTTAAGCCAGCTTTTTCACTCTACTCTTTCACTTTCATCAAGAGGCTCTTTAGTTCTTTGCTTTTTGCCATAAGGGTGGTGTCATCTGCATATCTGAGGTTATTGATATTTCTCCCAGCAATTTTATTCCAGCTTGTGCTTTATCTAGCCCGGCATTTCACATGATGTACTCTGCGTGTAAGTTAAATAAGCAGGGTGACAATATACAGTCTTGACACACTCCTTTCCCTTATAGGCTCACTAATGGAATACATTGTCAAGCTTCTTGATTGTTTCCAAGCTGGTAGTTGAGAAGTGGTATCTCAGTGAAGTTTTAATTTGCATTTCTAGTAGGAGTGAGGTTGAGCATCTTTTCAAATGTGTAAGAACTGTGTGCATGTTCTTCTGTGAACTATCTATTCATACCTTCTGTTGAATAGTCAACTTGGTTACAGTAGCAGGTGACCAAATTATAGCAGTGGAATTCTTTAACAACAGATTGATTTCTCACTCTTATTATCCAGCCTCTATGGGGAACATACTGTTATCACAGCAGAGGGAATATCTGCTGATATGACTTCTGTCACATCCACTCACATGCCATTGCTCAGAGCAAGTCATATGGCCAAACCCATCCCAAGGGAGTAAGGGAGGCTTCATATATTCTCCCCGGGGAGGTCCTACAGGCCTCATGACAGGAAGGCAAGGCAGGAAAATATAAAATCCTCTTGTGCAAATTTCTGTAGAAGATTCTATCACATCACGAAAGTTATAATTTACCTATGTTTGTGTAAACATTTAAACAAGTGTCCATCTGATATATGGGGGGTAAGCTCTTTGTGGATGTTGTTGTTTGGTTGCTAAGTCGTGTCCCACACTTTTGCAACCCCATTTACCGTAGCCTGCCAGGCTTCTCCATCCATGGGGTTCTCCAGGCAAGAATACTGGAATGGGTTGCTGTGCCCTCTTCCAGGGGATCTACCCAACCCAGGGATCAAACCCGCATCTCCTGCATTGCATTGCAGGTGGATTCTTTACCGCTGAGCCACCTGGGAAGCCCAGGCTCTTTGTGGATAGGATATATTATAGCCCCAATACCTAGCACATTCTCTGACATATACTAAAGAATCTATGAATAGTTTTGAATGAATAATTATCTTTTCCTGAATTTCCAAATATTAATCTTAGGTTTTCGTGGCTTAATATATGATAACAAAACGGAATCTATGAAGACAATTAACCTCCTTCAGCGAATGAATATTTACCAAGAGGTTTTTCTCAGTATTTTGTATAGAGTTCTACCCATACAGGTATGTTGTGATCTGTGACATTGAATTTAATACCAGATGAAAGTCAGAGTGTTGAAATGTTTCACATAGGTTTTTCTGATCTTCAGCTGTCTTGATATAAAAACAACAATTTTATAAAAACAAGCTAATTTTCTCCTTACATATTGTGAATTTTGCTTTTTATTTATATTTTATAAGATATTTTTACATATAGATACTTTGAGACTTTTAAGTGTGTAGTTTGAAAGCTGGTAAATATTTTCAATTGGCAATGTGTAATCACTCCTCATTTATCTTTGAATTAAAAAAAAAAACCTGGAAGATTAGCAGATCACAGTGACCCTCTTCACCTGAATAAGGGAATACTAGACAAAATGAGGTATAAAATTTGTCTGAAGCCAAAGTCTTCAGGAACTTCCCTCTTCTGCTCTTGATATTGAGAAAGAAGGCTGCTAGCACACTTTTACATGGGAAGGAGTGATGGATGCTTATTTCTTAAAATTAATACCAAACTTCTAAATACTAAATTTCCACTTGCATGTTTTTTAAGTGGCAATGAGTAGGAGTAGGAGTTCTGTAACAAACATTTTTTTATCATTCCCTTTTACAGAAATATATAGAACCAGTTTATTTTTATATTTACACCTTATTTGGACTCCAAGCAATTTATGTCACAGCTCTTTACATAACCAGCTGGCTCCTGAGTGGTACGTGGCTTTCAGGACTGTTAGCAGCCTTCTGGTACGTCACAAACAGGTGAGTTGGAATCAGTATTCCTTTCTCCCTTTCTAAGTGTAAGTTTAGAAAATGAAGTTACTTCATTTCCAGGTTAAAGAAGATTGTTCTTCCACATCTGTGTGAGAGTGTTTTCTCTTTGGGAAGCCCTGGTGGCTCAGCGGTAAAGAATCCACCTGTAATGCCAGAGACATGGGTCTGATCCCTGGGTTGGGAGGATCCCCTGGAGAAGGAAATGGCAACCCCCCTCCAGTATTCTTGCCTGCAGGATTCCATGAACAGAGAAGCCTGGCATGATACAGTCCATGGAGTTGAAAAAGAATCGGACACGACTTGGTGACTAAACAACCACCATTTTCTCTTTGGGTTACCTCATAAAGATTTTATTTAGTAACATAGAAAGTCCTACTTCTGTATTAATATGTCTACAACTGAGGAACAAAACATTGAATTGTAAGTCAAGAGAATCATCTGTAATAGTCCCAATTCTGTTACTAACTTGCTGTATGATATTAATCATAGTCATTTCTCTAGTCATAAATCTCATTTCTAAGGTTTAATAATATCTTTATTAGCAACCTCAATAAGATTGTGTGGAGCTCCTAATTAGCAAAGCATAAAGCACTGTACAAATGTAAAGAAGTTCTTATATTATTTAATTAATATATATTAATTTCCAAATACCAGAGCATTATGAAATAGCATTTTTAAAAAACATAGTCAAGATATATCGAATTATTGCCTGACCTGTAAAAGCAATATCAATATTCAGTCAGTATCAGTCTTAAAATTTGAACATGAGTTCTAATACTGGTTAATCCTCAACAAATTACTTTTTATTATAACTTTATTGAGTGGTTACTATATGCTAAGCACTTTACATTAGTGCTGTATATGTTATTTTAGCAACCTTATAGTGTAGGTACTATTATTACTACTATTTCAGAGATGAGATAATTGAAGCTTAAAAGGTTGAGTTTTATAGTATACATTATATATATAAATATATGTAAAAGGTTAAGTTATATGCATAGACATGTATATGAGACTATTTATTAGGCATATATATTTATATAGAAAGGTATACACACACACACACACACATATGGAGCTAAGTTTTAATCAGAATTCAGATGCAAAGTGTGAGACTGCTGTTACGCTGCTTCTTAACAGTTTAATCTAACATATGATTCCAGCTAAAAGTCAAATTTACTTCTATTAAAAGTAAATAAAAGACATTTGTTGGATATCTAGTGTGTAGGAATGGTTCTTGGTACTGGGTGTACAAACTTGAAAACTATTCTTGCCCTCTGGGGGTTCACATTCTAGGGGAGTGGGTCAAACAGTTTTTACCAGTATCTTTTTTAATTTATTTATTTTTTATTGAAGGATAAGTGCTTTACAGAATTTTGTTGTTTTCTGTCAAACCTCAACATGAATCAGCCATAGGTGTACATATATCCCCTCCCTTTTGAACCTCCCTCCCATCTCCCTCCCCATCCCACCCCTTTAGGTTGATACAGAGCCCCTGTTTGAGTTTCCTGAGACATACAGCAAATTCCCGTTGGCTATTTATTTTACATATGGTAATGTAAGTTTCCATGTTACTGTCTCCATACATCTCACCCTCTCCTCCCCTCTCCCCATGTTCATAGGTCTATTCTCTATGTCTGTTTCTCCATTGTTGCCCTGTAAATAAACTCTTCAGTACCATTTTTACCAATTATTAATCAATGACAAAATTAAGACTCGAGTATAAAACACTACCAGTCCCACCCCTGTCTACCTGTGGACAGGTTATTTAAATTTTCTCAATGACAGTTTTATGTTACAGGGATGATGATAAGGATGAATTATTGAGAACCAAGAACCAAAATCCAAATATACTTAATGTAATATGTCTTTCACTTCAGGAAATCTTTGAGGTAATGGTGGTAAAAATTACCCCTTGGGCCCTTTGTGTTTTCCATGTGCAGAATAGATACCACGAGGGTGGAGTTTACCATCCCCCTGAGAGAGAACTGGGCGCTGCCGTTCTTTGCAATCCAGATAGCAGCAATTACATACTTCTTGAGACCAAACTTACAGCCTCTTTCTCAAGTAAGTTTTTACAATCCTTTGTGTCTATTTTTAGTTCTCCAGTTTTATCTTAGAAGCTTCAGAAAATGTGATGTTCATAGTGTCCCAGTGTCTGTTGATAGTTCTTATTCCACAACCAGTTTTTTAACTTGAGTTACATTTTTTTTTCCAAGTCTTTCCCTACTTTACAAAGAAAATGTTTTCATTTATGATGTGAAAAATGTTCTTTGTATCATCTGCCCTTAAATAGTTGCAGCAAACCCACACAAAATTTCTGCAGAGCTGTCAGAATTTTTAAGCGATTGCTCTTGAGATGTGATTTGGTGCATTATCGCCTCCATAATAATATGGAGTACACATACTGTATGTGAATATTTATATGCAAAGTGTCACTTTAGGATATTTAGAGCATAAGTAACAAATGCAAGAGTTTTCAGAGCAACACTTTATAGTTTTTTTCTGTTTTGTTTGTAGAGATATTGGCTGCTCTTGAGAAGACTTGTCTGAGAGGCTTTTTATTAGTAGAGACATGTAAATTATATAAAATTTTCTTTTTACAGAGGCTGACACTTCTTGCCATTTTCATATCAACTTTTCTCTTTAGTCTAACATGGCAATTTAATCAATTTATGATGCTGATGCAGGCATTAGTGCTGTTCATACTGGACTCCCTAGACATGTTGCCAGCAGTGAAGGTAAACTTTGCTTTCTTTTCTCAGTTGAGATGGTCATTGTTTAATGTTCCATATCATAGAGTGAGCTCAAAATATGCACATGCTTAATGATAAAGTTGAAGCTGCTTCTTAACTGTAATGTAAATATCCTGTGGTCAGTTGAAGTTTAGTAATTTATACAGCCTAGTTTGATGTCTTTAACTTTTATCCTGCTTATTTTACATTAAAAGACATATTTATTTGGAGTACAAGTGTCTGAGTCAATTGTCCTTTATAGAGTTTACTTAAATGTTAAAATGTAGGATAGCTGTTTTAAAATGTGTTACTGTGTATTGCCCCATCCTTCTTTCCCCCAAGGAAATCAGTGGATGTATAACAACTTCTCTGTGGTACGTTATAAAATGTTCATAGTAACATTTACCAGTCTGGGATGTGAATCGCTATTGACTGGCCAGAGGCCACCTATGAACTAAGGAAATTACGAAGGAGACCGTGTCTGTCTCCGAGTGTGTGCTGCCATCATTTAACCGCATGGTTTTTGTCACATGCAGAAATGTTTTAATGTGTATATTTTTAAGTTGCTCATAGTTACTATTCTAAAGTAACAGTAACTTAAGTTCCCAAGTACAATGAAATATTATCTCCAGACCTAGGGCAGCAATATAATCTAATAGAGAAGAGTTGAGCTCACATATTCCCTGTCAGAAGAGATATAGCAATCGTTGAAAACTGACTGAATGTGAATTAGGAAACGTTAAAGTCAGTCAGCACAGGAAACAGGTGGGAACCCGTGTAAGATGTCCCACCCACTGGGAGTTTGCCATCTAACTTGGGAAATAAAGATGTCTATGCAATTAGATGTCTAATATATACATCTATATAGCCATATCTATCTATGATGTCAATTTGTAGTAATAATAAGCACTAGAAGTCTAGAGGAGGAAAGTTATTTTTAGGCTAGAAAGGTTTCACAGAAAGGAGATGCTCAAGCTGGACCAAAAATGAAGAAAGAGTAGAATTTGGATGGAGTGTGAGAAAGCAAAATATAAAGGTAAAATACAGTAAAGAAAGCAGGTGGATAAATGGGAAAAGAATCAAAAAAGAATGGATACTCATGGGTATAAGTGAATCACTTTGCTGTACACCTATAATCAGCACATCATTGTTAATCAAGTAAACTCCAACATAAAATAAAAATTTAAAAATTTAGAAAAAATTAAAAAAGAAAGCAGGTGGATAAGCAGAAGCTAAAGTGTATATGTGTGTATATGTATATGCATGATATTGGATAATAATAATAATAGAACCTACATGCCTGTAAAAGCTATATGTACAAATGAAGCTGAGTCCATTCATGTTGGATTATATTTGCTTTCCTATTTTGTTAACTCTTTATACTTTGCTCATGGAGACTTGCAAGTTAAGGGGAAGGAGTGCCTAGATGCCTCTGCATTTCTCCTTGTCATACACTCCTAGGCCAGTTGGTTTCTTCATATCACTCTCCCCCCCCAAACAAGCACTCCAAAAGAACACTGTACATTTTAACATAAATAAATTGATTTATTAATTAATCAATGGAAGAAGAAATTAAGTAAATAATGAGCAATTTTGAAAATATAACTATGAAGTTTTTCTGTAGTATATAATTTTCTCTAGTGTATTTTTACAGTAAGCATCAAAAGCCCAAGAAAATGTGTTTGTCTTTTCACCAGACTTTCACTTCTTGAAATTTATCATAAGGAAATAATCAAAGGTGTTCATTTTAGTTGTATTGTAATAAGAAAAGTCTGGAAATGACCTAAGTCAACAGCAATAGAGTATTGTTAAATAAACATGTCTTAACTATGTAACAGAGTGTTATATATAACCATTAGTTTTCCTTCTCCCTTTTTTTCAAAAGTAAAACACGTATATAGAAAGGAAAGTTTCCACAAATAATATACATTAAAGTATTAGCAGTCATCTGATCCGTGGGTAGGGAACATCCCCTGAGGAAGGAAATGACAATCCACTCTAGTATTCTTACCTGGGAAATCCCATGGACAGAGGAGCCTCATGGGCTATAGTCCATGGGGTCGCAAAGAGTCAGATATAACTTAGCAACTAAACAACAACAAAATGTGCTTAGTACTCTTATTTTCCTTTTGTTCTATAGATCTCTTGAATTTTCCATAATGAACATCTATTTCTTTTTTTTTTAACTAGAAAACAATAAAAGGTACTATTTTGGCACACACACAAAGCTAAAGAATAATACAACTGATCTATTTTATATTCAGTTCTAAACTTCACTGAACTTTTCATATTTGAAACTCTGTTGGTGTTAGAAGTAGCATCAGAATTTAAGGAGGAACAGTATCATAATGAAAGGATCCTGGCTTATAATACTAAGTTGCTACTATCAGTTCTGAAAATAACTAGCTCTTTAAGCTTTGTCAGCTGATACAAGTTCTTGGAGCCTTAGTTTCTTCATAAACTGGAATCATGATCTCTAATCATGTCACATGGGAAAGAGTCAGAATAATTGATACAGAAAAAGATAATACAAATTCAGAGCCTGATGTGGTGATAAAAAACTATCTTTTTCAGTACATGTCATCTTCTTTTCATGGATGATGGAAAGTCTCTTACCATCAAAAGTGAAGTTTTCAGTGAGAAATGTGTACAGAACTTTAAAATATAAAATAGAACAGTAAATGTTATTATTAAGCATGTAATTCTGTTCCATTACTAAGGCTATAGAGATTACCCATTGTGAAAACAAGACACATTAGTGATTAATACCTGGGAGGCAATTTTAAAGGACTCAATAAGTTTCCAGACAAAATGAAGTAAACGCGCTTCTCCTTATTCCTCCCACTAAGTACAATTAAAAGCAGCCCTAGACGTTATATAAAAAACAAACATAAGATTTTGAGAAGTAGAGAAAAGAAAGTAGACAATGCCTAGAGACCTCAAGACCAAAGGGAAAACATGACGCTGAGTTCCCTCAATTTTCTCTTTGCTGTCTTTATCTCAGACTAAGTATTAGAGAAGTTAACAACCAGGAAATACTAATGGATTCAGAGGGGGAAAAAAGCCTCAAGAAAAGGTGAAGCATGAATGCCACACAGAGAACCTTCAACTTCTAACTGTTGGTAATAAGACATCCCTTACCCTCTTTGCCAGGATGGTATCAGCAGATGCCTTATGGGGAGCCTAAACTTTCATCTTCACCTTGCAGTAATGAGACACCCCCTTAAAAGTCAGCAGAGGTCAAATGGGCACCCTGGACAGCCAGATTCATCTGGAAGTAATGAGGCAGCATCCTTCTTTCCTCAGTGGCATGAAGCTAGGATGGTATCAGAGGAGGTCTGCTGACAGTGAAGGTTTACAGAAGGTTCCAAGATACATAATGTCATACAGTGCAATTGAAGATCATTTATTAAACTAAGAACCAGGAAAATCTCTTGAATGAACAGTTATCAACAGGTGGCAACACCAAAACACACAAAAGTTGAATTATCTGACAAGGAATTTAAAGCAGCCATCATAAAATTGTCATTGAGCAATTACAAATGCACTTGAAACAAATGAAAAAATAGAAACTCTCAACTGAGATTTAAAAGATAAAAAGAACAAGCAAATGAAAATTTTACAACTGAAAAATTCCAATAATGAAAGTAAAAGTCTCAGTTCAATTCAACAGTGGACTAGAATGGTCAGAGGAAAGAATCAGTGAACTTGAAGATAGGACAATTTAGAAATTAACTAATTTGAACATTCAAATAGACTGGAAAAAGTGAACAGAACCTCAGAGACCTGTGGGACCATAGCAAGAACTTGAATTCATGTAATCAGAACCCCAATAGGAGAGAAGGAGTGTCAAACTGGAAAAAAGTATGTGAAAAAATACATTTTTGAAAGAATGATCAAAAACTTTACATATTTGGGAAAACTTACATAATCAAGAAGTTGAGCTAGTGTCAAATAGTATAAACCAAATAAATCAATGCCAAGATACATCATAATCCAATTTCTGGAGACTAAAGATTTTTCTGTGAAATCAGTCAGAGACAAATGATACTGATAGGGGTAAACCAATTTGAATGACAGTGGATTTCTCATCAGAAACCATGGTGCTGAAAGAAAACAGTGGTCAACCCAGAGTCTTATACCAGCCAAAATATCTTTCAGGAAAGACAGAGAAAGCAAAACATTCTCAGATGAAGGAAAACTAACAGAATTTCTTGCCAACAGATCTACTGTTTTTAAAAAGTGGTAAACGAAGTTCTTGAAACAGAAGGAAATGATAAAAGGAGAAATATTGGGACATCAAGAACAAATAAATGGCAATTAAAAATAAAAATATTACAATGGAAAAAAGACAACCTCTTTAACAAGTGGTGCTGGGAAAACTGGTCAACCACTTGCAAAAGAATGAAACTAGAACACTTTCTAACACCATACACAAAAATAAACTCAAAATGGATTAAAGATCTAAATGTAAGACCAGAAACTATAAAACTCCTAGAGGAGAACATAGGCAAAACACTCTCCGACATAAATCACAGCAAGATCCTCTATGACCCACCTCCCAGAATATTGGAAATAAAAGCAAAACTAAACAAATGGGATCTAATGAAACTTAAAAGCTTTTGCACTACAAAAGAAACTATAAGTAAGGTGAAAAGACAGCCGTCAGATTGGGAGAAAATAATAGCAAATGAAGAAACAGACAAAGGATTAATCTCAAAAATATACAAGCAACTCCTGCAGCTCAATTCCAGAAAAATAAATGACCCAATCAAAAAATGGGCCAGAGAACTAAACAGACATTTCTCCAAAGAAGACATACAGATGGCTAACAAACACATGAAAAGGTGCTCAACATCACTCATTATTAGAGAAATGCAAATCAAAACCGCAATGAGGTACCATTACACGCCAGTCAGGATGGCTGCTATCCAAAAGTCTACAAGCAATAAATGCTGGAGAGGCTGTGGAGAAAAGGGAACCCTCTTACACTGTTGGTGGGAATGCAAACTAGTACAGCCACTACGGAGAACAGTGTGGAGATTTCTTAAAAAACTGGAAATAGAACTGCCATATGACCCAGCAATCCCACTTCTGGGCATACACACTGAGGAAACCAGATCTGAAAGAGACACATGCACCCCAATGTTCATCGCAGCACTGTTTATAATAGCCAGGACATGGAAGCAACCTAGATGCCCATCAGCAGATGAATGGATAAGGAAGCTGTGGTACATATACACCATGGAATTTTACTCAGCCGTCAAAAAGAATTCATTTGAACCAGTCCTAATGAGATGGATGAAACTGGAGCCCCTTATACAGAGTGAAGTAAGCCAGAAAGATAAAGAACATTACAGCATACTAACACATATATATGGAATTTAGAAAGATGGTAACGATAACCCTATATGCAAAACAGAAAAAGAGACACAGAAATACAGAACAGACTTTTGAACTCTGTGGGAGAAGGTGAGGGTGGGATGTTTCAAAAGAACAGCATGTATACTATCTATGGTGAAACAGATCACCAGCCCAGGTGGGATGCATGAGACAAGTGCTTGGGCCTGGTGCACTGGGAAGACCCAGAGGAATCGGGTGGAGAGGGAGATGGGAGGGGGGATCGGGATGGGGAATAAGTGTAAATCTATGGCTGATTCATATCAATGTATGACAAAACCCACTGAAATGTTGTGAAGTAATTAGCCTCCAACTAATAAAAAAATTAAAAAATAAAAAAAAATAAAAAAATAAAAAATAAAAATATTAATTTAGTTCACTTCAGTCACTCAGTCATGTCTGACTCTGCAACCCCATGGACTGCAGCACACCAGGCTTCCCTGTCCATCACCAACTCCTGGAACTTGCTCAGACTCATGTCCATCACGTTGGTGATGCCATCCAACCATCTAATCCTCTGACGTCCCCTTCTCCTTCTGCCTTCAGTCTTTCCCAGCATCAGGGTCTTTTCTAAGGAGTCAGTTCTCATCAGGTGGCCAAAGTATTGGAGCTTCAACTTCATCATCAGTCCTTCCAAGGAATGTTCAGGACTGATTTTCTTTAGGATTGACTGGCTTGATCCCCTTGCAGTCCAAGGGACTCTCAAGAGTCTTCTCCAACACCACAGTTCAAAAGCATCAATTCTTCAGTGCTCAACTTTCTTTATGACTACTGGAAAAACCATAGCCTTGACTACGTCAACCTTTGTCAGCAAAGTAATATCTCTGCTTTTTAATATGCTGTCTAGGTTGGTCATAACTTTTCTTCCAAGGAGCAAGTGTCTTTTAATTTCATGATGGCAGTCACCACCTGCAATGATTTTGGAGCCCAAGAAAATAAAGTCTGTCACTGTTTCCATGGTTTCCCCATCTATTTGCCATGAAGTGATGAGAACTGATGCCATGATCTTAGCTTTTTGAAAGTTGAGGTTTAAACCAGCTTTTTCACTCTCCTCTTTCACTTTCATCAAGAGGCTCTTTAGTTCCTCTTCACTTTCTGCCATAAGGGTGGTGTCATTTGCATATCTGAGGTTATTGATATTTCTCCCCGCAATCTTGATTCCAACTTGTGCTTCATCCAGCCCGAAATTTCACATGATGTACTCTGCATACAAGTTAAATAAGGAGGGTGGCAAGATACAGCCTTGTGGTACTCCTTTCCCAATTTGGAACCAGATGAAGCAAGTTTATTTTGTGAAAGTCGCTTAGGCATGTCCAGCTCTTTGCAACCCCATGGACTGTAGCCTACCAGGCTCCTCTGTCCATGGAATTCTCCAGGCCAGAATACTGGAGTGGGTAGCTCTGTTAATTTTGAGTTTTACTTAATTCAAAAATATGAATTAAGTATAATAAACTTGTCTGATCTTGAGTGTTCTAAATTATGTTTGATAGCTGAAGCAAAAGTTACTAATATTGCCTATGGTTCTCTATGTAGTGGAAATATTTAAGACAGTTGTAAATGAGAAAAGTAAAGGGACTTAAAGTGAGGTAAAATTTCTACAGTTGATTCAAACTGGTAAAATGTCTACACCAGTAGACTGTAATAAGTTAGAATGCATAATGTAATAATCCAGAACAGCCACTAAAAATCTATACAAAGAGATACATTCAGAAATACTATAAATAAGTAAAAATAGAATTCAAAGAATGTTCAAGTAACCCACAGGAAGGCAGAAAAGAGAAAACAAATAGAAAACAGAGTGAACAAACAGCAAATGATAAAATGACAGATTTTAAGATCTAGTATAGCAATAATTATTTAGGGCTTCCCTGGTGGCTCAGATGGTAAAGAGTCTGCCTGCAATGCAGGAAACCTGGGTTCAGTCCCTGGGTTGAGAAGATCCCCTGGAGAAGGGAATGGCACACCACTCCAGTATTCTTGCCTGGAGAATTCCATGGAGAAAAGAGCCTGGTGAGCTACAGTCCATGGGGTCACAGAGTCGGAGATGACTGAGCTACTAACACACACATAGCAGTGAAATACAAAAATTTGAAGACAGAGATGGGTTAAAGCAGATTAAAAACACACAACCAAAATGTTTTCTATAAAAAATTCACTTCACACCAAACAAACAGTATAGGAAGATTGAAACTAAAAGAGTTGGAAAAGATAACACCATTGCAAATATTAACCAAAAAAAAGTAGGAGTGGCTATATTAATCTCAGATAAAGTAGGCATGAGAACAAAGGAAATTGCCAGAATACTGTATATTGAAAAAAGTATTCATCTACCAAGAAGACATGAGAACTCTAAATGCATATGTACTAAATAACAGTGCCACAATATATATGAAACAAAAACTGACAGAACTAAAAGGAGAAATAGACAAACCTACAAATAGGGTTGAGAACATCAGCAACCCTCTCTCAATAATTGACAACCAGACAGAAATCATTAAGGATATAGCACTGAACAACACCATCAACCAACAGGATCTAACATTTATAGAACACTCCACCCAACAACAGCAGAATACCCAATGGATTGAATCAGTGGATTCAAACTAGAAATCATACAAAAAGGTAGGAAACTTTACAGACTTGGAAACTAAATAGTGCACTTCTAAATAATCTATGGGTCAAAAAGGCAGCCTTGAGAAAACAATGAATTCAGTGACAACAAAAATGCAACATATCAAACATTTTGGGGTGCAACTAAAGCAGCGCTAACAGAGAAATGTGTAGCACTACATACTCACATTATCAAAGAGGAAACATCTCAATTATAACCAAGCTGCCACCTTGTTGTTGTTCAGTCACTAAGTTGTGTGTGACTCTTTGCAACACTGTGGACTCCAGCCTGTCAGGCTTCTGTGTCCTTCACTATCTCCCAGAGCTTGCTCAAACTCATACCCATTGAGTTGGTGATGCCTTTTAACCATCTCCTCCTCTCTTCATCCCCTTTTCCTATGTAGGGAATATGCTATGCACAGGCTTGTACTATAATTAACAGGGCTTCTTTGAAAAAGAATGACTTTCTCATCACCCCCAGACGAAGGGCTGGGAGCAGTAAAAAAAGTACATCGTGGAAAGACATCTTGAAAACAAGATGTTGAAGTACTGATGTGACTGATGGAAAACCATTAGTGACTGTTCCCGTAACCAGAGCCTTGAGGGAGTTGCTGAGAAAGGTCGTCACTAACCGAAGAGCTAAACAAAAGTCATGAAAGGCCAGAAGGCTTGACATTGAGGACTGTACATTGTATATCTTTATCCCCGATCTGAGATTGTAAAGAACAGATATCTCTAGAGCACAAACAAGGAAGTAGAAGTTAACAATAAAAGACATGCAAGGATCAGGATCTGGGCTTTTGCCTGTAAATGGCTTCAGACCCCTGAGTCTTCTTTTTCTTTATTTCTGAGTCTTCTTTTTCTTTATCCTTCTGTGGCACTCTTCCCTCAGGTCAGTTCGTTGTTGGTCTGGTCCCAACGTTTGATGCCTGAACAGGGATCTGAACCCTGGCCCCCAATCTTTCCCAACATCAGAGTCTTTTCCAGTGAGTTGACTCTTCACATCAGGTGGCCAAAGTATTGGAGCTTCAGCTTTAGTCCTTCCAAAGAATACTCAGGGTTGATTTCCTTTAGGATTGACTGCTTTGATCTTTTGCAGTCCAAGGGACTCTCCAGAGTCTTCTCCAGCACCACAATTCAAACGCATTAATTCCTTGGCCCTCAGCTTTCTTTATGGTCCAACTCTCACAATCCGTACATGGCTACTGGAAAAACCATAGTTTTGACTATACAGACCTTTGTTGGCAAAATGATGTCTCTGTCTTTAATCTGCTGTCTTGTTGTTGTTCAGCCACTCAGTCATGTACGACTCTTTCCAACCCCATGGACTGCAGTATGCCAGGCTTCCCTCTCCTTCACCATCTCCCAGAGCTTGTGTCAGTGATGCCATCCAACCATCTCGTCCTCTGTCATCCCCTTCTCTTACTGCCTTCAATCTTTCCCAGCATCAAGGTCTTTTCCAATAAGTCAGCTCTTTGCCTCAGGTGGCCAAAGGATTAGAGCTTCAGCTTCAGCATCAGTCCTTCCAATGAATATCCAGAGTTGATTTCTTTAGGATTGATTGACTTGATCTCCTTGCAGTACAAGAGGCTCTCAAAAGTCTTCTCTAACACTACAGTTCAAATGCATCAGTTCTTTGGTGCTCAACCTTCTTTATGGTCCAACTTTATGATCCAGTAGTCCATACATGACTACTGGAAAAACCATAGCTTTGACTAGATGGACCTTTGTCAGCAAATTAATGTCTCTGCTTTTTAATATGCTGTCTAGTTTTGTCATCACTTTTCTCCCAAGAAGCAAGTGTCTTTTCATTTCATGGCTGCAGTCACCATCTGCAGTGATTTTGGAGCCCAAAAAAATAAAGTCTGTCTCTGTTTCCATTGTTTCCGCATCTATATGCCATGAAGTGATGGGACCAGATACGGTGATCTTAGTTTTTTGAAAGTTGAGTTTTAAGCCAGCCTTTTCACTCTCCTCTTGCACCTTCATCAAGAGGCTCGTTAGTTGCTCTTCGCTTTCTGCCATAAAGGTGGTGTCATGTGCATATCTGAGGTTATTGATATTTCTCCCAGAAATCTTGATTCCAGTTTGTGCTTCATCCAGCCCAGCATTTCATATGATGTACTCTGCATAATTTAAATAAACAGGGCAACAATATACAGCCTTGATGCACTCCTTTCCCAAGTTTGAACTAGTCTCTTGTTCCGTATTCAGTTCTAACTGTTGCTTGCTTCTTGACCTGCATACCTATTTCTCAGGAGGCAGGTAAGGTGGTCAGATATTTCCACTTTTTAAGAATTTTACACACTTTGTTGCAATCCAAACAAAGACTTTAGTGTAATCAATGAAGTAGATGTTTTTTGGAATTCCCTTGCTTTTTCTATGACCTGGTGTATGCTGGCAATTTGATCTCTGTTTCCTCTGCCTTTTCTAAATCCAGTTTGTACATCTGGAAGTTCTCAGTTCACGTACTGCTGAAACCGAGTTTGGAGGATTTTGAGCTTGACTTTGCTCACCTGTGAAATGAGTGCAATTTTGCAGTAATTTGACATTCTTTGGCATTGCCTTTCTTTGGGAATGGAGTGATAACTGACCTTTTCCAGTCCTCTGGCTACTGCTGAGTTTTCCAAATTTGCTGGCATATTGAGTACAACACTTTAACAGCATCATCTTTTAGGATTTGAAATAGCTCAACTGGAATTACATCACCTCCACTAGCTTTGTTCATAGTGGTGTTTCCTTAGACCCACTTGACTTCACACTCCAGGATGTCTGGCTCTAAGAGAGTGATCATACCATCATGGTTATCCAGGTCATTAAAATCTTTTTTGTATAGTTCTGTATATTCTTGCCACCTCTTCTTAATATTTTCTGCTTCTGTTAGGTCCATACCATTTCTGTCCTTTATTGTGCCCATCTTTGCATGAAATGTTCCCTTGGGATCTCTGATTTTCGTGAAGAGATCTCTAGTCTTTCCCATTCTATTGTTTTCCTCTCTATCTTTGCATTGTTCACTTAGGAAGGCTTTCTTATCTCTCCTTGCTCTTCTCTGGAACTTTGCATTTAGATGGATATATCTTTTCTCCTTCGCCTTTCACTTCTCTTCTTTTCTCAGCTATATGTAAGGGTTCCTTAAACAACCATTTTGCCTTTTTTGCATTTCTTTTTCTTAGGAATGGTTTTGATCACCGCCTCCTGTACAATGTTATGAACCTCCGTCCATAGTTCGTCAGGCATTCTTTCAGATCTAATCCCTTGAATCTATTATCTATTTGTCACTTCCACTGTATAATTGTAAGGGATTTGATTTAGGCCATACCTGAATGGTCTAGTGGTTTTCCCTACTTTCTTCAATTTAAGTCTGAATTTGGCAATAAGGAGTTCATGATCTGAGCCACAGTCAGCTCCCGGTCTTGTTTTTGCTGACTGTATAGAGCTTGTCCATTTTCAATTGCAAAGAATATAATCAATCTGATTTCAGTATTGACTGTCTGGTGATGTTTATGTGTAGAGTCGTCTCTTGTGTTGTTGGAAGAGGGTGTTTGCTATGACCAGTGCGTTCTCTTGGCAAACCTCTGTTAGCCTTTGCCCTGCTTTATTTTGTACTCTAAGGCCAAACTTGCTTGTTACTCCAGGTATCTCTTGACTTCCTGCTTTTGCATTCCAGTCCCCTGTGATGAAAAGAACATCTGTTTTGGGTATTAGATCCAGAATGTCTTGTAGGTCTTCATAGAACCGTTCAACTTCAGCTTCTTCAGCATTACTGATTGGGGCATAGACTTGGATTACTGTGATATTGAATGGCTTGCCTTTGACTGTAGATCACAACAAACTGTGGAAATTCTTAAAGAGATAGGAATACCAGACCACCTTACCTTTCTTCTGAGAAACTTGCATGCAGGTGAAGAAGCAGCAGTTAAAACTGGACATGGAACAATGGACTGGTTCAAATTGGAAAAAGAATACGTCAAGCCTATATATTGTCACCCTGTTTATTTAACTTATATGTAGAGGACATCGTGTGAAATGCAGGGCTGGATGAATCCCAAGCTGGAATCAAGCTTTCCGGGAGAAATATCAGCAACCTCAGATATGCAGGTGATACCACTGTAATGGTAGAAAGTGTAGAGGAAATAAAGAGCATCCTGATGAGGATCATGAGTTTGGGTAAACTCTGGGAGTTGGTGATGGACAGGGAGGCCTGGCATTCTGTGGTCCATGGGGTCTCAAAGAGTTGGACACGACTGAGCAACTGAACTGAACTGAACTGATGAGGATCAAAGAGGAAAATGAAAACACTGGCTTGAAATTCAACATTCAAAACAACTAAGATCATGGCATCAGGGCCCATCACTTCATGGCAAATAGAAGCGGGGTTGGGGGAGGGGGGGTGGAAGCAGTGACAGATTTTATTTTCTTGGGTTCCAAAACCACTGTGGACAGTGACTGCTGCCATGAAATTGAGAGACACGTTTTCCTTGTCAGAAAAGCTGTGACAAACCTAGACGGTGTATTAAAAAGCAGAAACATCCTTTTGCTAACAAAGGTCTGTATAGTCAAAGCTATGGTTTTTCCAGTAGTCACATGGATGTGAGAGTTGGACTGTAAAGAAGACTGAGTGCTGAAGAATTGATGCTTTCAAATTGTAATGCTAGAGAAGACTCTTGAGAGTCCCTTGGACTGCAAGGAGATCAAACCAGTCAATCCTAAAGGAAATCAACCCTAAATATTCATTGGAAGGACTGAAAGTGAAGCTCCAATACTTTGACAATCTAATGCGAAGAGCCGACTCACCAAAATAGACCCTGGTGCTGGGAAAGACTGAAGGCAAAAAGAGAAAAGGCTGGCAGAGGACGACATATCAGATAGCATCACTGACTTAATGGATATGAATTTTAGGAAACTCCGTGAGATACTGGAGGACAGAGGGGTCGCGTGCTGCAGCCCGGGGGGTCACAAAGAGTCAGACTCAACTTAGCGACTAAACAACAGCAACAAAATCACGAGTATGTAAAAGAAGAAAAACTGGCCTTCATCAAAATTAAAAACTTTTGTACTTCAAAGTATATCACCAAGAAAGTAAAAAGACAGCTTACAAAATGGGCAACAAAATTTGCAAATCACATGTTTGAAAAGGGATTTCCAGGATATATAAAGAATTCTTACAGTACTTTCAACAGTTAAATATAGGCAAAAGATTAGGTAGATATTTCTCCAGAGAAGATATATAAAGGTTCAATAACACATGATAAGATGTTCAACATCATTAGGGAAGATTGGGAAATAAAAGATTGAGAAATAATGTATACATTAAGTTATTCATTGTTAGAATATGATAAAATATAAACCATAACTATAAAGGAATTTAGAAGAACATTGAAAGCTATTAACAGCATTTGCCTATTTCTAGAATTTATTTATACCATTGTTTGCTTCCTCTACTTCATATATCTCCTTTCTTCTTAATGTTATAAAGTTTAAAATGTTCTGTAACTAAAAGGTATAATGTTTTATTTCCTTTCTTAGATTGTATTACTTGAAGCTAGGTGTGTCTTCTGCATTACTTATAACTTGAGATGTATTCAGCTAGGGACCAACCCGTCGCATGTGGGAGCCCCCTGATAAAATCTGCTTCATCACCTAACCTCTGGTTGCTGCAGGTGACGTGGCTGTACGGTATACAGCTCACAGGCTTACTCCTGGTCTGCATTCTTCAGTTTTTCAATTCCATGATTCTTGGATCACTGCTTATCAGTTTCAACCTTTCGGTATTAATTGCAAGAAAACTTCAGGTAGGACTTTTTTGTTTTGTCCTTAAACTTTTAAAAAAACATGTGGTTGTGTTTCATATAGGATAGAAAGGAAAATTTATGACCAAACTCCCACTAAATCACAGTAGGGGCATTATTATTATTATTATTTTCTTTTTTTGAAGTACATGGTGTAGCTTTCGTTTTCAAGCTTTCTGATCTGTCATCATCCCTTTGTTTCATCATTATTACTTCCTAAAAAATTGGGAGTCTTACTTAAATATAGGATTAGCCAGAGATACTTACTTGAATGCTGTTGGTTTAAAGTTGAAACAAAAGAGAAAAAAATGTTAACTTTTCAAGTGTGAACCCAAGAATGAGAAGAACCTATTGCTTGTGGGAACGTTTGTCACAGTCTTTAAAGTTGGTGGACACCTTGTCATTTGAAGTAGTAACACCACTCTCCCTCATTCTTACATATTATATTATTATTATTATTGATTTTAAGTCAGTTAAAATTAACAGTTTTGAGAATTTGAGGTTTCAAATAAATAAATACCTTGGGACACTTACTAGAATAACATGTTTGACATTCACCTTATCTTTGACTTTATTATGCAAGTAAAATTTCTTAAATTTACATAAAATTTGAGTTAGTTGTCTTTTCCTTATTAAGAGTGTTGCAAAGCCTGTTCTCTGTCTCATAAGCATATGAGAAACATTTCTCATGATCACTTTTAAATCAAGAAGCTGTTTTGTTTTCCATTTGGGGAAGAGTAAATCCTTTTTCTTACTAGTCTTTTGAGTGAGAATTGCTATGGACAAGTCCTCACAAACATTTTAATAAATTGGCTTTTAGCTGACTGTTAGAAACTGTACATCTCATTTATCCTTTTAACTTTAATTAGAAATGAATTATCACTCATCTTTGAACTGTTTAGATATTATTATATTTGATAATCTGTAAAGTTATTTGAGTGTTATAATAAAATTATTATATATCAAAGAGCACAATTTATTTCTTATGCTGGTGTTTTTATTTAATGGGTTATAGTCTGTGACATAAAAATCAGTGGATAACTCATCAAAAGATTTCTTCAGTCAGTATGAGCTGAGTACCTTCTAAGGAGCTCACTCCATACACTGGTTGAAGAGATCTTTTTTTTTTGTTTGAAAGGTTTTTAAAATAGAAAGGACTTGGATACATTCCTTATCATATGGTGCTTATTATTAAGTGATTCATTTACTATTAGAAAATAACAAATTTTAAGCAATGTTACCGCATGAAAATTAGGTTATATTTTCTCTGTATGTTGCATGACTCAATGTTTTAAATCTTTTAAGTAATCTCATTTTAAATGTTTGTGAAGTTAAATGAATATTAAAAAATTAAAACTTAACTCTCTTAATTTCTAGAAAAATATGAAAACTGGAAACCTCCTTAATAGACTTGGGAAACTGTTGTTACATTTATTTTTTGTTTTATGTTTGACACTTTTTCTCAACAACATTATTAAGGTATGTTAATAAAATGATATATTTAATTTAACATTACTGAAGAGTTACTAGTTTTATTTTAAACAGACTCAGTTTTACCTTTGTTTCAGTAACAGGATTGTTTTCTTTATTTTAGTCCTTGATTTCTATTCGCTCTTTAACATGTTCTACTTTGAACCCACCTTTGAGTTTCTTAAACTTTTTTAAAAACTCAGCTTTAAAAACATTTAACAAGCATTTCTCTAAATTTAAAAAATCTTTTTAGGGTTAGTTTTCTGTACTACGGTACTAAAAAAAAAATGACATGATTTTTATTGGGTTAAGTTCGTAAATAAACTAGCTTTATTATCAGAGCCACTTTGATTGATGGAGATGATTTCACCCCTCTGGGAAGGCTGGACCCAGGACAGACCCTTCCTCTAGGAGAGTGACAGTCCCTCCCCCTGTCTGTTGACTGTCAAAGAAAGAAAAAAGACCCTTCACTCAGCCAGCTACATTAAACACCTTTACTCCAGGTCCTTGTCACTATGTCCTTAAACTCCACACCAGTCAGTACTCACCAGAAACATATTTGAGCAGAGCAATCAGCATTTCTGAAAGTTTGGCTGAAAGTTATGCAGTCTGTTCATCTCACCACCCTAGATGATCAGTCATCTGTGTCTGGATTAAACCAGGAGAGAGCTGCATATCTGGACCACTGTTTTTTGACTCCCCCAAAAGATAATGTCTATTGAATTGCACTTGACATTCTGCCAGCCACCTAATGAGAAGAATTAGGAAGAGATACTCTTTGAGACGGCTCACTGTTTTTAATATACCCATGGGCAAAATTTCTCTTGAGTCTCAATTTTAAGACCATAAGGATCTCTTCTAAGCAACTGGTTTGTTTTAATCTTATGACCCTGTGAGGAGCATAAATGCTTTTATTTCCTTCTTTGCATTTTCTGCTACAATGCTTGAGTCCAGATTTGTGGCTCATCTCCAGTGAATATGTTTTGTGTACCAACCTCAGTTCTGGATTAATCATATATTTTTTTCTATCTTCATTTTTCTTCTGATATAATTTCTTCACCCATTTATGTTGTGTGAATTTTTGTAAGCCATAAACTAAAAATAAAATAATGTGAGTTAAAATTATACTCATTAATGATAAACACTGGCATTTGTCTCTTCACCCATTGAGGGTTACTGCTGTGTCTTGAATTATCTTTGAGTGAATGGGTCTTACATCAGCAAAGTAGGATTTGTGGACTATGTTCCTGTTTGAGGTTTCAGATCATGATATTATTGGTTTTCTGATTTAAAAAATTGTACTCACTGGGGCTTCAGCCATCTTGCTTTCCCTGAAACCAAAGAACCTCATCTTTTATCTATTTTGCATATTGAACTTAAGCCTAGATTTTGTTTGCAAAAGTGATTCTGCTAAAAAAAAAAAAAAAAACAGGAAGAAAGAGAGTTTGAAAAGCTCAGCTTTTGAATAAAATAATGCCATTTGCAGCAACGTGGATGGATCTAGAGATTATCATACTAAGTGAAGTAAATCGGACCGAGACAGACACGTATTACATATCACTTACATATGGGATCTAAAATATGATACAAATGAATTTATCTACAAAACAGAAACAGACTCACAGACATAGAAGACAAGCCTATGGTTAGCGAAGGGGAAAGGAGTTCAGGGAAGGATAAATTAGGAGCTTGGGATTAGCAGATACACACTGCTGCTGCTGCTAAGTCGCTTCAGTCGTGTCCGACTCTGAGATACACACTACTACATATAAAACAGATAAACAACAAGGTCCTACTGTATAGTGCAGGGAACTATATTCAATATCCTGTAGCAAATCATAATGGAAAAAAATGTATGTATGTATAACAGAGTCACTTCACTGTATACCGGAAACTGACACAACATTGTAAATCAGCTACTTCACTAAAACACTTTTTTTAAAAAAAAGAAAATCCAGCTTTCGAATTTCTTGATTCTAAGAATTGTTTTGAACATTTTCTAATTTTACACATACACACTATGAAATGGGACACTGAATAAGTGTGTTCCATGGGAAATTATCAGAAAACAATGTATAAGGAACTAATTAGCAATTTTCATTTTCTTTCCCTCCCTGACAGAAAATTCTTAACCTCAAGTCAGACGAACACATATTTAAATTTCTGAAGGCAAAATTTGGATTTGGAGCAACAAGGTATGATTAAATTTAAAGTCTGTGTTTATTTTTTATATTAAATCAGCAGTCTTTAAAATGTAAGTTATCAGTTATTTTCATTTCAGGCTTGTTTTGAGGGAAAATGTAAGGTTTACTTATCTTGTATTGAATTAAATACTTTGCTTTCCTTTTATTTCCTAGAGATTTTGATGCAAACCTATACCTGTGTGAAGAAGCATTTGGCCTTCTGCCTTTTAATACATTTGAAAGACTTTCAGATACTCTGCTTTTTTATGCTTATATATTTGTTCTGTCCATCACAGTGACTGCAGCATTAGCTGTGGCCTTCCGTAATCTCAGGTATGGCATATTTCAGAAATCTAATTTTGTGCTTTAATGAGCTTGTTCTGTGTTGCAGAAAAATTGCTAAATTGAAAAATCAAAGCATTAGATACAGAACAGAGTACAGTCATCTTAAAGGGAGAACATGCCCAGGTTAGCATGGACTCGACTCTCAGTTGTTAAGGGTGGAACAGTGAAGAGACAGTAAATGGTAGTGGATGTCTTGCACCCAGCTCTGGGTTGAAGTCGTCGCCCACACACTTGGGAATGATGTGATCTTTGAGCCAGTTACATAACCTTTCCATATTTCCATTCCCCTTTCTATAGAAGGAGAGCACTAAGAGTATTTACCCATCAAGGCTCTGTGAGAGAGAAGTTAAAGTTACATAAAGTACTTAGTGCCTTGTGTGTATTTTGTTGGCTTTAGCTCTCATTAGCAGGTATTATTATTGGTTTACAAACCATTGTTTTGTTGCATCTTGTTTAAGGGCTTATGAAGTTGGAACGGACCGTAATTATTAACGTCTACTAAAAGTCTTAAAGTATTAATTGACAGTTTTTTAAAACTTAGCAATCTGCTAACCTACTTAAAAGAAAAAGGGAGTATGAAGACTTTTTAAAAACTTATGGAATACCCACCTATCAAGCTGATGGAGGTTTTTGCATTTACTATCCCTGTTAAATTGAAAGAAAATTAAGTGTAAGAAGTTGAAGCTGCTGTCATTTGTGAAAATGTAATGAAGCCCAGAAGGAAGCCCTTTTTCTGTGTAGTTACCTTGCCAATTAAGGTGCTGGTGAGCTGATTCACAGCCACCAAGAGCTGGCTGGGAGAAAGTCATTACAGTGAGCCCAGCTCAGCTGAGGTGTTTTATGATTATTAAGAATGAAGCAACATTGAACCATGAAGATATTTCATTGACTATAAACTATTTTAGTATCTTTCAGAAGTGTTCTTTTTATACCGAGTCCAAGATAAAAATTTAGCCCTGTGAAAATAGATGGAAATTATTCGAGACAGTGTAATTTAATATTATTCCAGACACATCAAGTGTCGACAGGACTCTAGACTGCATGCAAAGCAGGAAGTTCAGTGGGCCTGCAGTGTTGTGTGAAAATGTCTGCCTTGCTCAGTGTGAATCTATGAGCCGTCCCTGGAAGCTGATTTGGTATATGATTATAGATAAAGATTTTAGAGCATCTTCACCTACCAGGTAGGGATATTAGGACTTGATTAGAGGAAAGCACTACATTAATTAAAGTCTCTAAAGAATTACAGTGTCTTAATGTGAATTAATGTCTAAGTAATTTGAAGGATATATTATCACCGCCAAGTATTTAAAGTTTTCCTGCCTTCTGGTACTAGGAAGGATGGTACTATTATGTTTATGCAGCACATCTACATTAGTGTGCACTATATAACTGAAAGGGGCACCCCGTTCTATGTTCACAGAATTAATTGAGCTTTCTGGCTCAGTTGCAGGGACTAGGAGAGGTGTTGCCGAATTCTCCCAAGTATCAAGGGAGGATGAAAGTGTATGCTTTTGTCTGGAGTAATCTTTTAGTGTCAATGGAAGCCAGAGTTTGGGTTGTGATACATAATGTTTAGGTAAAGAATATCACCAGTGGTGAAAATTATCATAGAGTATCATTTTCATTTTCTTATGTATCTAGGGTTGTGAAAAGAGAATTCCAGGAAATAACAGGTCGGTAGTTATACAGAAGCATTGTATGTATCCAAGCCTACTGGATTTGTATGAAGGATAAGTGGAGCCTTTATGGAAGTATTATCTTTATCCTAAACTGGCAGCCATTACTTGTTGTTTCCCTTTCCCCTTGACAACAAATTGTGCAAATCTGAACGCACTCATCCATCTCAGCATCACTCAAGTAGGAATAACCATACAGTACATACTTTCCAACGTGATGCAGTATGGAATACGTTGTACCCTCATGAAATGTACTTGCCAAAATATATGAACTTGACTCTGATAATTAACCTCTAGATCTAGTTAAAAGTTTATCAAAAATGTGAGAATAGAGAAATATATTAAATGGCACCACAAGGAGACAATCAACCAAATCCAGAAGGTGGAAATAGCTATAGGACAAATGATATATTTTCTTCAACAAGTAAATTGCCCTTAAAAAGTCAGGAGGAGGGAGTCATTCTGTTGATTGGAAGATAATTTAAAAGAGACATTGCTGAAATGCAATATGAAAGCTTTGGATCCTGACTCAAAGAAACTGCCTGAGTAACAAACTAGAACATGAACTGGGTATTAGGTGATATTAAAGGATTATTGTTAATTTTATGGGTGCAGTCATTTTAATGTAGCCGTATTTGATTTTAAAAATGTTAGACATATGTAATGAGATATTGTGATAGGTTAAGAATGTGATCATTGGTTCATAAAACTACTGAATTCCAAGATACATTTTTACTTCCTATTTGTAAAAACTAGAAAAATATGAGTGAGTACAACATATCTGAAGATCTCTTATAGTTTCAGTGATTCCAAAATTTCTTTGCTGTCTCTTATAATCGAAGGGATTGAAGGACTTTAAGGTTTTGCTTAAATTAAAGTGAAATTTATTCAATTTTAGGTACTCTAATATTAGTACATTTATATTATGACACTTTTAGCCTCATAAACAAATTCAAAATTGATAAGAGCTGATTCACTTTATTTTAGGGAAATAAAACATTTCTAAATATATGAAGGCATAGCTTTCTTATATCTTCTTCTTTAACAAAGATTTAGCTGAATTAAAATTAAGTACTAATTTTGTATATGTGCTATTTTATCCAGTGATTCTACCAGTCAGCAATCCATGTGTAAAATGGGAAAGTACACAATTGGCCTGAAACCAGAAACTGCCTACAATTTAATACATACGATTCTGTTTGGATTCTTGGCATTGAGTACAATGAGGTATTTTTGTCTTATCTATTTATTTTTTTATGACCACTCTTTACCTGACATAGTTTAGCAATGTAATTTGGAAACTGACAATCATCTTCTTTAATAATTATGGTTCCCATAAAAATGTCCTTATTTATTGTCTTCTCCCAGTACAAAATACCATTTGAAACTAGTTCTAATTACCAAATATTCCTCTATTTTTACTTATATGATGGTTCTCAAAAGGCAATGGAATTAATAACTAACCCCTTGGCAGACGGTTTCTGCATAGTTTTAGTAAGTTCTATGATCACAAATAATATAGCTGCCTTTACAGCTGTCTCAGGTTTCTATACAGTTAGCACTGTTGACCTTTGCCTGCCTGTATTCTTCCAGAATGAAGTACCTCTGGACATCCCATATGTGTGTATTTGCGTCATTTGGCTTATGCAGCCCTGAAATATGGGAGTTACTTCTGAAGTTGATCCATCTTTATAACCCAAAGAGGGTCAGTGCTATCTCTTTTTCCATTTCATTTTTACGACTTTCAGTATGTCTTTCATGATCAATTCTGTTGTTTTACCAAGAGTTGTCTAGGTATCAGTTTGATAAAATGGATACTAAAATTTAAAACTAAAATAATTGATATATTATGATTTTTTATTTATTTATTTTAATTGGAGGATAATCACTTTACAATATTGTGATGGCCACTGCTATACATCAACATTAATTGGCCACAGGTATACATGTGTCCCCTCCTTCCCTCCTGAACCCCCCCCCACCACCACCTCCTTCTCCATCCCATCTCTCCAGGTTGTCACAGAGGACCAGCTTTGGGTTCCCTGCATTATAAGGAATCATTTTAAAATAATTTTTTGCTTAATTTTAGTTTTATTTTCTAAATCATTTTTTTTCATAGTTAGATATGTTCATTATACAGAATTTGGAAATACTGAAAAGCACAAAAAGGAGTATTAAAAATTACCAGTAATCCCATTATCTAAAGTTATCACTATTATTATTGTTAATTACTATAATATATAATATGTACATAATTACTAATAAGAGTATGGTAATGATTAATAGCCCGTAAGTGCAGTTCTGGGTTGTTCTGCCCTATAAATTCACTAGGTGGCAATATGGTGGAAGCTACAAATACCTTACAAATGATTGACTCAGTTTTTTTCGCCTATCGGAGATTCATGCCCTGTTAGATTATATATATATATATTTTTTTTAATAATGTATTTACAAAGCAAAATATAAAGCAAAAGTATTCCAAATACTTGTAATCTAAATAATGTCTTTCTTATATAGATATGTATAATGCGATATTCAATACCGATATTAATACTGCTGTATCTGTGCTATAAGGTAAGACTGATTGTCCTCATTCTTGTCTTTATTTAGCAGAATAATTGCTTTGACTCAGTGTACTTTGGTGTCATTGGCAAGTAGAGTGGTTTGCAGAGCTTACACATATCTGCTTAGTTTCTTATGGCAATTGACATTGATAAGAAAAGTGATGTACTTCCCAAAAAGGGATTTGACAGATAAAAACATTATAGCAAGAAACACTACAGTTTAATTATTCTAATTACTTTTGATTATGACTTACTATTCAGCTGATGCAAACTCTGAAAATAAAGATGTTTTCAGACCTATTTTGAGATAAGTTAGTTTTCCCCATTACCTACTTTTGATAGAGTAAGATCTTAAAATGCATCTTACTTTAACCTACACACTTTATTAGATTCTTAAAATCATCTGTGTAAGAGGACTGAGCACATATAAATACAGTCTAAGATTAGCTTTGTGATCTGTCCTTCAGTTTCGGCAGGAAGTAAAGAAATTCTTCATATTCTCAGTTGACTGATTTCTGAAACAGCATTAACTGTGTTTCAGTTCTGAGACTCCTCCATAAAAGACCACGAGTCTGTGTTTTCACATCTTTGAAATTTAGAGGCTTGAATTGTTACCTGGGTAGGGAACTTGGATGGTTTTATCCAATTGAGCTCTTACCCTCTCTTAAAAGAAAAAAAAACATATATTTTTTAACTTTAGGTTTTTTTTCTTCAGACTTAAGTTAGAACAGTAGATCTCAAAGTCTCCTGTGTATAGCTTCTGATTTCGGAGGATAGCTAAAGGAGGTGGCGGGAGGCGGGGGGACTCTCCCACAGAAAAGATCAGCTTTGGCAGCTCAGCTTCTGGGTTTATTTGCTTGTATTTTCATGTTAGATTTTATTTGAAGCAAAGGTTTTAGGCTAAGAAAAAGTGTCTGATAATCACTGTATTGGACAGTTCTGTTGTAAATATTTCAAAAAATTATGTTGTACCATGTTCTTGTCTACCAAAACATTTGCTATTATAGGCAGACCACTGTGCCAATTCCCAGATACTGGCAAACATAGAAATAGATCATTTCTGCCACCTTGCCTCTGGGAATTTTATTGCTCTACTGTAAGTAAATGAAACTTCTTAAAAACATCTGGAAAGCAACAACTAAGGATTAAGTAGAGTATAAGTGTGATGACGAAGGAGGTAACTTTATCTTTACACATTGATTCTCAGGCATAGAGCACAGAAAAGATTCAGCTCACCTTCATTCTTGACTCGCCACTAAAGACACACACCACAGCAGTCTTTTCTCCCACTGCTCTGTGTGGGGCTGAGTTCCTTGATGTCTCAGATATTTATTTGAAAATTTGTTGATTTTTTTTTTAAAGCTACTTGAGGACTAAAGTCTTTTGTTCTGGACAAAATTGAGGAAGGACATAATAGAAGAAATAAACAGGCAGCATCAGCATCACCTGGGAACTTGTTAGAATTGCGGATGTTTGGGTCCCGCTCCAGACCTCCCGCATCAGGAGCTCTGGGAGGGGGGCCCAGGGAGCCGGGTGCAACCAGCCCTCCAGGGGACACTGTCGCACCCTCACACTTGAGAACCCCCTCGGTAGGACAGGGCTTCTCCGCGGCAGCACTGGGGGCACTTTGTCCAGATAAGATAATTCTGTGACTTAAGGGCTGTCCTGTGCGTTCTAGGACACTTGGCAGCATCCCTACCTTCTACCCACTACATGCTAATAGCACCAGCCTCCAGGTGTGACTGTCAGAAATGAAAACACTTGTGGACACTGCAAAATGTCCCTTTACAGTATGGCAGAATCCCCCAACACCACCCCTCTTGAGACCCATTGCCAGAGAAGAACCAATGATGGCACTGAAAAGGCCATCCTTTCCTTAGGAAGTCTTTGTAGATATATCCTGAGTAAGACAGTTCGTGGGCTTCCCAGGTGGCGCAGTGGTAAAGAATCCGCCTGCTAATGCAGGAGACGCAAGAGGCGTGGGTACAATCCCTGGGTCAGGAAGACCCCCTGGAGAAGGAAATGGCAACCCACTCCAGTATTCTTGCCCAGAAAATTCCATCGACAGAGGAACCTGGTGGGCTACAGTCCAGGGGTTGCAAAGAGTCGGACATGACTGAATGTGTTTGTGTGTGTGTATGTGTGAGCATGCGCACACACATACACACACACACACACACACACACATGACCGATAGTAGTAATTCTGAAGAATCCTTCCAAAGACAGGTGGCCAGGCCTCGCTCAGTATTGGACTTCAGGAGAAATCCTGATGCATCCAGCTTTCGCTGTATAAAATAGTTTAATTTACATATTTCAGCTTCTCAGAACTTGTAAAATACAAAATCACAAAGACAATAAAGATTTTAAGTATATTAGCAGTTACCCTGAAACTGAATGTTTTCCAACTGTTGAACAGATTTATCTGTAAGAAATAGGAACTAATATTTCAAGTCTGATTTAAGTTTATTTACATAGCACTTGTAATGAGGATTTCAAATTTTCTTGTTAATAATACCTATTTTGCTCTATGTCTGCTTAGGATAATCCTCTTTTAAAGGGAAAAGTATGTGCTAGTCTCCACTCAAAAATCAAGAGTTTAATAAAATCATTGCCCTCATGTTAATTCACTTACTTGGATATCTGAAGTCTCATATAAACTACTGCTGATCATTTAGCCAACAGCGTTTAGTTAATTCGGCATTTTTTCACACATTGTTTAAGAAGTTTACCATAAGACTGTGTTATTAGATTGTAACATTTTCAGAATTAACAACAGCCACTTTCAAACTAGAAAAATATCTGATAATTATTGAATTCAGAGGTTTCAAAATGTTTTATACCAAAATAATTAAAATATCATTTAAAAGTTGGTATTCTATTATCAAAATTAATAGGGTCAATGGGTAATTGAAGTCTTACAAATGTTATCATTTAATCAGTAATTTTTATTACATCTCTTCTGAAACCTAGGATTAGTAGTGCAGACACCTGATTTTCCATCACCAACAATTTTCCTGATTTACCCACCCAGGAGACCAGATATGAATGAACAGTAAAAATGGCCACAGATGAGATGATAAGAAGATAAGAAAGTGATGGGGATTAAAAAAACAGCCACAGACCAGTCAGGTGCCACTTTGGTTCTAGTTAATGGTTCTTAAATAGAAAATTTCTATTTACAACATGAACGAAGTATAGATACATTATTATTGGACTTCTGTTTCAATATAGGTCATGAGTTCTGTAGTTCACCCTAGCATGTATTTAGATGATTAAGTCTTTTTAGGTAACTGCCATTTCATAAAACAATGAACATTTAATTGATTGTTGAATTAAACATAACTTACAATACGAAAGCAGTGGATTCAGCGTGTAGTTTTGAATTATATTTTCATAGCTTAAGTAACTCATGTTGAGTAGGAGGCACCAGAGGCATAAAGATAATACTCAGATGTACCAGGTTTTCCTGGACCACCCTTCTTTCAAATATTCTTCTCTCCCTTTGTCCCTGTAATTATATTAATATTCATCAAACCATTTGTCCAGATTTCTAGTACAAACAATATACTCACCATAGCACACAATGAAAAGTTTCTAGTTGTGACTCTGCCAGTCTGATCTGAGCAAGTCAGGTTATCTATCTCTCTGAGCCGAGGTGTCTAAACTAGAAAAATGAAGAACAGATATTCATGGTTATAATGCCTTCTGCATCATCTTTCTCCCCGAGGAATTGTGAGGATAAAATGAGATCCTATATTCCAAAGGGTACATTCTGCATTTAAAGATAAATACATGAAGTTAGTCAGTCACATTTTTCTCATATCTTGTGAACTTTCTCATGGTTGCCACTCCTATCATATCCAAATTAATGTTTTACTAGATATTAACACACATACAACAGCATTTTTGTTAGTGTAAAATAAAAGCTCAGTTTTTAAAGTTGGCAACACCAGTACTTCTAATTAGCTGCAGCTCAAAATGATTTGGAGAACTTTTCTCAGACTTTATCTCACTTTACACTTAGAAGGGTTGACCTCAGAGGTGAAGGAGTTCTACTATTCCAGTTACTGAGTTTACGTAGTTCACAAGTTATGTGCAGTTTCTCCTTTTTCACTTTAATTTTAGTGATAGTTGTGGGTCTGGGGGTGGATTTTGTTTTTGTTTAGTTTTGTTTTTAATTTCAGTTCTGGCCAGGAATGATGGATGAACTCTCCGAGTTGAGAGAATTCTATGATCCAGATACAGTGGAGCTGATGAACTGGATTAAGTAAGAGGATTTTTTTTTTTTAACCTTTAAAAATTAAAGTGCCTTTTTTAAGAGTCACTGTAGGCCTCATTTGGTTTTTGGTTTTTTGGGGTTTTTTCTTTCTGAATCTAATTATGAAGACACATTCATTCTCAAATTTTTTCTTTAAAATTCTATACTTGAAAATAATTTCTTTCCATTCAAGAAATGTCCTCTCTAACCACAGTCCTGTGAAGAAGGGGAAGTACCGGTATAGAGAGGGAAACAGAATCGGAGGATGTGTTTCAGATCAGCGGCAGCAGTGGAAATAAAGTTGTATGTTCTCTGCCGGTTTTATCTTTAGCATTTCCTTCACTTTAATAGCATTTCAAATTTTCTATTAATACTGACACATAAAGTATTCTTTCCTTGTTAATCATCTAAAAATTATACAGTAAACTACAGTTAATTAGAGTCATGTTAGCTCAGTGCAGACTTCATTTTAACTGATCATATTGCCCAAGATTAGGCCTAGAGAAAATTTAAAATACAAAAGCTAGAGCTTTTCCTTCCGCGAACATCATAATGCTTTCGTGTTATATTGGTTTTTATTTTTGCCTGCACGGTTGCTTCACCTCAGCATTCCGCAGCAGAATGAGATTCATGTTTTTCAAAGTTTCGTTAATGAAACCCACCTCCCACCAGCAAAAATTAACTCTTTTACTCCAAGCAGCATTCCTGTGCCCTGTAATGCTGTATTTCCCTATTTTATAGCCAAAAAGCAGCAGTGTCATTATTTACACATAAATAGATGTTGCAAATCTTATGTGGCATATTCTGAAAGCATTGGCTGTATTGTCTCCATCACTTAGAATTTTAGTAGCCATATTGGCACTTGCTCATGACTGATGTTTACTAACCAGTATAGTTTAGCACTGCTTGTGTATTAAGCGATGGTAAATGTTTGATAGCTTGGGCCTCTTGAGTACAATACATGGGTTTTATAGAGATTTGTATCTAAAATATATATGTGGCTTTGGTCCCAATGTTGGACTGGATTTGACTAGATGCAATGAGTATAATTTTTCATATATTTCCAGTGCTGAGAGTATGAAGCAGTGCTTTATCTTTATTTATTTATTTAACTTTAAATCATGGCAGACAATTATAAAGTAAATAATTCCTTCAGTATTTATTGTATAAGAGAAAAAAGGCTTATTCCTATAAAGAAAAGCTAATTACTTTTGTATTAGCTACAGTCAACTGGAAATTTATGACACGCGCATCTGAAGGTGAGGCTGATGTTTTCTGTTTTTCAAATTGCACCATAGGTAGGAGTGGTGTAGGGTGCCCACTCTGATAGAGTCCCAAAGGTGGCATACCTTCTGGATCTACTTGGATTGGCATTATAAACATCCCAGCTCCACTTCCCAATCTTTTAGGAATTAATTGTAGTGTAAGATTTTATCCTAGTGGAGTTACCTTTGGCTGTGTCAGACAGCCAAGTTATGTGCATTTAATGTACTTTATTGTACATTTTATTTTCATGCTTTCGCTCACAGAGGTTATTTAAAATAACATTTGTGGTTCTGAAAAATTATGGATGAGAGTTTATTCCATGTGTAAAGAAGATAATCTTTTAGTCTGCTTTTGGGAAAGTGGGCTTTGTTCTTACATTCTCCTTCTATTAACAGTTCTTCTCCCTGTATGTAGACTTATTCTTTTCACTTTTTAAAAATCTCAGCAACTGAAGGATTTGTATTGTTCCCCCAAAAATGGTTCCATTGTGATCTAATCTTGCCTGTTTTCCCTTCAAAGTCTTCAAATCTAAATTATTGTTTTTGCAAAAATAGCTGCTAGGCATGTTTGTGAAATAAGCTTAAGTGATGATGAATGTATGTCAAAATAGGGTCTGTTTAGACACAAAATGCATTTGTTTAAATCAACATTTAAATCAGCTCTGGTCGAGGCTTCATTTCCAAACACAAGCAGATGCACTTCACTATTCGTCTAACCTGTCCTGACTTCTTCTGTTTTTAAACATAAACTATGCCCTTCTCCTTTGACTCTGCTACCTTGACTAATCACACAGTGTTGGTGACATTAGTAGGTCTGAGCTGAGCTGGAGGAGATGCTGTGGGCTAAGGATTCATGGAGTGTATCTGAAAGCCTGTTTGGAATTGTCTGAAGGCAGCAGCTGGGCCTCTGGTCCCACCCAGCACTGCTGCTGAGAGACGCCTCCTCTCCGTCCCGTCTGCTGCTCCTCTCAGGTAGCCAGAGTGATATGCTCACATCTGTCCTTTGTCAGGGCGGGCATGACAGCATCTTTTGGGGTCAGGGCACAGCTTCCCTTGCCAGATGGCTGCCCGGCCCCTAGAATGAGTCAGAACAAGAAACAGTGACCTGAAGAAACTCAGGAAGACAAATGACTCTCTATTTCAGCATGGGGCAACTCTTGTGCAAAGTGTTCAGAAGAAGCTACCACCATCTCCCAGTCTGTCATGTACTTGATGCTAGGGCTTGATGCCTGAAGATTAAATTCTTCTTTAATCAGTGAGGACCCTTTGTTGCAGTCAGGCCCCCAGCGTCTTCCCTGTGAGAACTAGGACGTCATCCCCCCATGCCTTCCACAGCCCCAGCTGTGTGTTCACGGGCCTGGATGCCTGCCTTTCATGTTATACTGAGGTGCAGCATGCCCTATTTTCCAGTAAATTTAAGTGTACGTGTTCACATTAACCCCTTTTTGCTAATGATGTTTTTCCTGAATATGAAGATTAAAAACCTGCCTTTTTTGCTTTACTTTCTGGTTTCTCTTTCAGCAGAACCCTGTGGAACTTTCATAGGTTTTATGTGTGACTAGGAAGCACATTTACTTCAAGGCCAAATGTCACAGCAATTGGTAGTTCATACCTTGTTCCTCTGCATCCTTAGAGTGTTTCATTTTTGGCCCCTGAAACATTTCTTGGACATTGTGCAATTCAGATAGACTGACTGTTTTGAGGTGTGACATTTTACCTACTTGGCTATGGGAGATTTTCACTAGAAATAGTTTCTTTCCAGTGATGAAGCCTGCATATGCAATATTTTCTCAATGGGCCTGAAAAAATGGACCAGACTTCCCTCACATTTAATCAAAGCAGAAAGAATTACAGTATATTTTAAATATGATGTAGGTTAAGTTCAGACCTTAAATGCCAATGAGCCTCTTTTATATTTAATGAATCATTTTGTGGCATTTGCATAATTCTATAAATTTTTGAAGTGTAGATAAAGCAAATGTTCACACGTTATATTATAATGCTCAGTTTACTCATTAGTTCAACAGTAATTAACTTGTTGAAGCTTAGAGCTTCAAAAATAAATGAGATTATTTGTTCAAAAATGCCATCAGGTCTTCCTGGAATGACATTTAAATTATATAATGTAAATCCATTTGACCTGTGAGTCCTTGTCATTATTTAGTGACATTTCTTACAGAATAAATTGTTTGCAGGTTGGGCAGCCTGCTATGGAGCTTGGCAGAGAGCTATAAAAACAAATTATTCTTTCATTTTATACATCATTTGTTCAAACATTGGTAAAAATTGCTTTGTTTTTCTATAATAGAGAAGTGTCATTCAATGGTTAAAAGCACATTAGCTATTTTGGACACAGACCGCAGACTGTGTCAGCAGAAGTGTCCGTGAAGGAAGCATACCCATCGTTCCATCTGTCATGCTGCATATTTTAAGTCAAGACAAAGAACCCCAGCTCCCTTTGCCCACCGAGCTTACCACAGGAAACATAAAATACTGCGAACTTAGGTTTTTAAAGTTTAGAAAAACGTGTGATTTTTTTTTCCATTTTGTTTCACTTTGCTTGTTTTACTTTTGCATTTGCTTTATGGGTAAAATTAAATATTTAAGGGAGCAGTTAAATGTCCCAGATTTACCACAGGGCTAGCACATAAAACCAAGTCAAACAATCCCGTGAATAAACAGCATCTTTAGTATGCTTGGAAGTCAGTCGTTTTCAAAGAAATTATTATATCTAAATCTATTTCATAGGCATTAGGGTACTTGTATTTTGCTGAAAATGAAACCAAGAACCTTTAGTGAAAGACTCTTAAGAATCCAGAGGATTGTAGCACCTGCAGTTGAGACGGATTACATTTCTTTTAAACTCTCTGACTCTTTTACTAATGAGGCCAAACATTGAAATCTTGTCACAATCAAATGAGCTTCATTCCACTTTTCCTCACCTCTAAGCGGTCATGTGACATGACCTGCTCTCCTGGTGAGGCTGCTATTGCCGTGGGGACCGTAGCCAGTGGGGCGGCAGGGACAGCAGGTGCTCTCAGAGGGGAGAGGCGTGTTTGCCACGATCCTGCCACGATCCATTTCCAGCACAGCTGCAGGCCCACAAAAGACAGTCGTCAATATGTGGCGGACTAGTCATGGGTTGTTCTGAAGTGTTTGCCTGTGGTGGGAGCTGAGTCTGCCAACCAGTAAGCTTCTTGAAGACAGGGTATCATACCAGCCCAGCACATAGTAGGTTCTCAGTAATAACTTTTGGCAGAAGCAAGTAGAACCTTGTAACTCGCCAGCGAGCAGTTTACAATTTTTGACGTTTTAAACCTTTGTGAACTGTATAACTCATCAAAGTATTATGATGGTAGCCCAGGAAGGGGAAAGAAGCCTTGTTCGTTAGCCATGAACAGATAACAGGCCAGTCAGCTATCTTGGCCAACATTACAAACAGCTCTGAGCATCCCTCTGATGTTGAATCCTGTTGCATATTCAAAATGATGATACTCAGACAGCCTAAAGATTTGAGTGGAGACTGTCAGCTCAGCTGCTGTGTTTGAGTAAGACTATACAGACCAGGATGGTTCTGTCTCTGTTAGTTCTCACCTCGACCTCGTGCTTTGCCAAACACGGAGACCAGACGCATCTTCCCCCTGCATTCTAAATCTCTTTGGTTCAGAGGACCCAAAGACGGCGTTTTTGTGGCATTGGTTGTATAATTTCTTGCAGTAGGATGGTTTGTGCCAGTTAAGAGTATATAGAAGGAAAGAAGACAGATTTGGAAAAATGATGACATGTTCTTTCATCTTATTTGTTCATATCTATTCTCTTTAGCAATTATGATACACTGTAAATGAGAGCAGCACAGTATATATAGCACAGACTGAGCATTTAGTAAATAGTCATTGAATTAAGCTGAATTTTTAGATAATCTTTCACTAAGGAACTCTATGCACCTTTACCCTTTTTCATTTAAACCCTCCTATTTCCCTGATCATGTGGGACACATGTCAAGAATTTCTTATAAATTGCTGGTTCAGGAGGACAGAGCAGACATGTATTTATGCCTGTGTTCCTGGATCCGGTTGTCAGAATGATGATATCCTGTGAAGCACAGCCAGGTTCATGTAAAAGTTTTTCTCTTGTAATCCATTCTGGCGTCCAACGGGAATAAGGGAGGGTACAGACTGTGTCATTCCCTGGGTGCTCACTGTAATTCTATCACTTTAAGAAAGGTTATTGGAATACAAGTGAATGAGAGTGTCATTGTTAGAAAATACTGCATTTTTGTAAAGTATATTATTTGTCAGTGTTTCAGCTTGAGCTGTAGAATGCCTTGCTTGTAGACATCCTAAGGCCTTTGTTGGGTAGCATTCATGGTGTAGTCTTAGCATAAAAATGTAATAAGTAGAACATCCTCATGGAATATATGAATATGATGAGGCTTCTCTTAGAATGAACATTAGAGCAAGTTTCATGCCCTGATGTCCAAAACATTGAGAATGGTATGCTCTGGCTTTTTCTGCAACGTATGTTGAGTTTTAATGATTTCAGTTAGACTCCGTCTCAAAAAGACTATGTCCATTTTACCTCACCCTAGCAGCCATCAACTCCTTGTTTTTAACACAAGAAGGGTGAGTGTATCTTGCACTATTCAAGTGGACCTTTACCAGAAATTCTGCATTAAGGAAAGTCCATAGAGTAGCTGTTAAGTTCTTCACAATAAAATGACACCACATTGATTTGAAGGCAGCTCCCAGGTTTTAAAAAAGGGAAGGGAATTGATCAACGACTAAGATTATTTTTTTCCAGGGGGAAAAGGAAAACATGCTTTCACAGTATCACAGTCATCAGGAAGTCTTCCCTTGGCCCTCCGTCAGTTGTCCCGACACCCTATGGGGAGGCGGAGAATCACAGCTTGGTGATAACTGGAAAGTGAGACCGTAATTGAGTATCAGAATGTCCTGTACTCCTTAAGATGCATGTAGTCTTTCATAATCAGGACTAAAGGGGAGGAATACATAAAATACTTCTGCCTGCATCAAAAATGTTGTATAGCTTCATACCGAGTAATAAGATATCTGCTAGTTCAGAATCTTTTTCCTGTGTTCTTTTGTTTTAACCAATTATTTTTTTCTGAAAAGTAATTTATAGTAGTAACTATGACCCTTTTTCCTTGTTTTAACCAAAAACCCTTGGAATCGACTCGTGGCCAGCTGCAGTTTCTAGCGTTATAACTTGTTTTACTCTAGGCAGCCCATTTAATTAAGTTTAATACAAAAGGCATTGGCAGTCTTCTAAGGCCGCTTGTTAGAAGCTGTCTCTTTGGAACAGGAGCAGGAGAGGGTTGTGGGCTTGAGCCTAGAAGACTCAGGAGGTTTAGCCACATCCTAAGACAATTCATTATAAGAGGAAACCCATCAAAACAGTAAATCAGAAACTTCCCAGTCATTATCAAAATCAGACAGGAAAAATTTCATAGAACAGCTTGAGCGCAGATCAGAATCGCAGCAGTCTCTTGTTTTTCCCGACTCATACATAGCCTTTCTTAACACAGCCGGGTCATCCTGAGTGTGTGGGCACTGTCTTCGTGGAGGTCATAGCAGTGAGGTTAATTCCGACTCTTAACATCTTTTAGCACTAACACTCCAGGGAAGGCTGTGTTTGCTGGAAGCATGCAGCTGCTGGCGGGCGTCAAGCTGTGCACGGGCCGGACCCTAACCAACCACCCGCACTACGAAGACAACAGCCTCAGAGAGCGGACCAAAGCGGTGAGGGCCCCACCCGGCTCCTCGCGGGGCAGCCGAGCGCTGGCTTGTGTTTGGTGAAGCCGGGCCCCGGCTGCTTGTCTTGTGGGTCCTGAGGGGAAGGCACAACTGAAGCGCCTGGCAGGACTCACGTCTCTGGAGCCTAGACCGTGACCCCATCCATTCAAGGCGTGCCATTTAGGCCATATGTTCCTCTCGGGTTAGAAGAGTACCCGAGGAGAAGGGCACCTTGAGATGTTCAGGACAGAGTGTTTGAGGACGGAGCCCTCGGAGGTTGGAACTGGAGCGAGGAGGGAAAGCGGGAGAGCCGTGCTGATCATGGTGTTCATGGGCCATTGTGTGTGTGTGTGTGTGTGTGTGTGTGTGTGTGTGGTGTTCATGTGTCCGTGTGTGTGTGTATGTGTGGTGTTCATGGGCCATTTTGTGTGTGTGTGTGTGTGTGTGTGTCATAGTGTTCATGGGCCATTTCATGTGTGTGTGTGTAGGGGGGCAACACATAGTTAAGAAGTTCAGAACATGCAAAAGAGAACATACTAAAAAGTCTCCATCCCAACCCTATCTTCCAACTAGTGGTTCCTCTCCCAGGAGGCAAATAACATTACCAGGAATTTTATGTATGTACAGATGTGTGTGTATCTATATACACACGTAACTTCATATTCTTTTCTGTCCTTTTTTTTTTTTTTTTAAACAAAAGAACTAACCTACTACATCTTCCTTTTTTGGGCACATAATATATTTTGGAGATTGTTCCATATTGGTTTATCAACAGCTTCCTTATCATTTTTAAAGCTGCCTAATATTTCATTATGTGGAAATAGCAAATTTTATTTAACCATTTAGGTTGTTTGCCTGTCTTCTGCAATTCCATGAACAGTGTTTCAAATAACATACTTGTATAGGGCTCACTCTGCACAGGTACAAAGTGTACATCAGATTCTTAGAAGTGAGGTTGCTGGGTCACAGGGTATGGGCGTTTGTATTGAGATAAAATTACTAAGTCTGTATAAATTACACCAACTTTACATTCCAGTCAGTGCTACAGAAGGGTACCTGTCTTAGTCCTTACCAACAGGCGTTCCAGACTTTTTAGTGTTTCTTGTCACTCACTTCTTAATCTTGGTGGCTGAAAGTCTGTTGAAAAGTCTGTTTGGGGGGATGAGATTTATTAATAACTAGCCTAAATGCAAATGATTTTTACTAACTCCTCCATTTTAAAAAGAACTGTCTGATTCCAGCTAAAATGGGAATTTTCCAACGGGCCCAAATGTTCCAGATGGCCCCAAGTTAGCTCGAGGAAGATGGGGAGGTACCTGACTCACCAGACTCCAACGTTCAGCCAGGAGGTGGCCACCGCTTTGACTCGAGAGACGGGAGTGCTGAATTTCATCCTCTCCGAGATCCAGTCCCTGCCTCAGCACCATTTTATGCCCTAAAAATTGATGTCCTGAAGGTCCCAGTGCCCCTCCTTAGTCATGACCTTCAAATCCCTGAAATGCCTCACTCTGAGGCTGTGCGGTGTAGGTAGGATTAACCTCACGGTGTTAGCAGTACAGACAGACACCCTCGACCATTTCAGCGTCCGTCCGGACATGCTGACCGAAGTTGTCAGAACCCAGTCTCTTAAGTCAGAGACAAATGAGAAATCAGTGGACGGCACAGGAAGCAGCACCTCTCTTCATTGCCACCCCCTCCCATGCACACCCCATCCAGCCTCCCCCCGGCCCACCCTGCCAAGTCCTAGGAGACAGGACTTCAGGTGTGTGAAGCTGGCGGTGACTGGGAGGACACCTCCTATTGAAATGCCCCTGAGCACTGCACGTTGCTCTCCCTCCAGGAGAGAGAGAGTGTGTGTGTGTAGGGTTTGCCAGTCAGGCTGAGTGCAGCAGAGCACAGTAGAAGATGGGTGCTGCCCCTGCCCGGGTCCAGGGACCCCGTGAGGGCCCTGTTCTCCAACTGCCATCATCAGAAGCTGGGGCTCCTTACACATGTCTGTGCCTCCAAAGTCCCCTCCACTCCTCTTAGTCTGAAAGCCCCCTTTTCAAAGGGAGATGTCGTGTCTTATTTACTAAATCGCATTATTTACCTTGGAGAAGGGAATGGAAACCCACTCCAGTATTCTTGCCTGGAGAATTCCATGGACAGAGGAGCCGGCGGGCTACAGTCCACGGGGTCGCAAAGAGTCAGACAGGACTGAGCAACTTTCACTTCACCTCATTCTTTACCTTGGTGACGCATTCTTAGAATCAGCATCTACTAATGAATATATTCATAACTCAAGGTAATACATTCTCAATCCAGACCTCTTTGGTGTCTAAATCCAGATATATTCAGCATGACTCACTCTCCCCCTTGCCAACAATATTCTTTCTTTGAAATGTCCCACACACCCCAGGACAGTGGGTGAATGAGAAGACCCGCACGGGAAGAGGTGAGGGAGCTGGGTGGCTGTGATTAGACTCGCCCCTGGGGGAAGTTACCTCGGTAGATAGTCCTTGACTAACTTCCCCAGCGGTTAAGTGGTACTTTGCCCTATTCCATTTTTTATCTCCTTTTGAAGGTTTATCAGATATATGCAAAGAGGGCCCCAGAGGAAGTGCATGCCCTGCTGAGGTCCTTTGGCACTGACTACGTGATCCTGGAAGACAGCATCTGCTACGAGCGCAGGCACCGCCGGGGCTGCCGGCTGCGGGACCTGCTGGACGTCGCCAACGGACACGTAAGCATGCCAGCCAGTGCACACGGGGCATCTCGTGGGGAGGAGAGGGTCCAGGGTGAGTCCTGAGGAACGTAGCAGCCTTTAGACTGAGTGTCTGCAGAATTACATGATAGATCAAGTGTCTGTCTGCTGTGTCCTGCAGAATGCCTACCTTGGCATGTTAGATACTTGCCACGGGAGCTGGGCAGCGGGCGATATGGGAGCGGGGCTCTAGTCCCCAGCCTCACACCAAATAGAGCAACTTTGTCTTCAGCTGGTCTGTGTCATGCTCTGCGTAGAATTTTTTTTTTTTTATGACTTTGCTTCAGAAGTGAAAAAAGAAAACCTCAATCTTTTAAAACCGCTGCTCCAAACCATCATTTTGGCTCGTTCAAAATGACTGCGGTGCCCCATCCCCACACTGCTGCCACCCTGCACCCTCCCCCCGCCCGTGATAGAATCTCACTTCTCTCCCTGCTCTCCCGTTGGGTGTCCCTTTTCGTCCTCTGACACACTTCCACGACACTCCAGAGCAGGAAAACAAGCTACTTCTCTTTTCTCCCTTCTGAGGGGAAATATTTTTGGAGCTATGCCAGATCTCAGAGCAAACAGAAGATATTCGCCCTTCAGAAGTGGTGTTTGCTGTAATTATTGGTGCTGTGTTAAAAGCTGATAGATATTTCTAAAATGGGTGGGCGGGGGGAATGATAAATCTAGCCTAAATCTGAAAAGAAAAAACTTAACTACAGAATTTGAGATTGTGAACACTTAACAATCTACTTCCTTAGCAAATTTCAAGTGTAGAGTACGGTTTTAACACTAGTCACCATGCTGGACATTGAGGTCACCAGAACTTACTCAGCTTATAAAGGCAAGCTTATATCCTGTGACCAACACAGATGTACTGATCCACTTGATTGTGGTCATGATTTCACCATGTTTATGTATAACAAATCATCAATTATATGCCTGAAATATATATAATTTTATTTGTCAGTTATGCTTCAATAAAGCTGAGGGAAGAAAAAAGAATATTTGATTTTTGCCCAAGGAAAATAACTGTCTGTAACTATCTTGAATTCAGAGACGGTACAGACCAAATACCTGCATTTCAGTTTTGCTTCGTGGGTAACTTTTATAACTTTTTCTAACTAGGCCATCTAGTGAGTTGAAAAGCTTTCTCTGGTCATAGAAATTCTTCTCTTGTATTTGATTTTTGTGAGAGGAACAGTGTAGTGTGTTCATCAGGACAAGGAGATCCAAGTTCTAGTTCTAGCTTTACCATTAAAGGCGAACACTGTTTGACACAGAACTCGCCTCTTCAGTCCTGGGTCACACTTCCAAAGAGGAGAAGGGTGAACCAGATGATCTCCGAGCAGCAGGTCACATTGACGTCATTCAATTTAAGTTCACTAGCATATCATTCTTAAAGAAACTCAGTCCCTATTGCTACTTATGTTTGTCTTGTAAATATGATTTTTTTTTTCCAAATTGTATTTGGTTTTGTTTTGGCTGTAGATGATGGATGGCCCAGGAGAGAACGATCCTGATTTGAAACTTGCAGGCCACCCTCGCTTCTGTGAAGAGATTAAAAAAAACCTGCCTACCTACACAGCATACTTCACTAGAGTGTTCCAGAACAAAACATTCCACGTTTACAAGCTATCTACAAACAAGTAACAGAGCTTTCTGTTCAGTCTCTATTTTTGATACGTGAAACTCCATCATAATGAAACTCAGATGATGTTTCATATGTAATTAGGTAGCCCGAACCTTAAAGCTGTGATATGATTAAGTCTACAAATGTTTACACAAGCATTACCATCTTTGAAAGTATCTTATACAAGCTTCAGTCTTTGTCCTGTTTCATGAATGTTCTTTAGCCTAAATGCTTCCACTTTCTAAAAGTGATCTAGAAGTTTGTTGTTGGGGAGAACAGTAAGTGTTTTGTAGGTAGCTTGAACAGTTGCATGCGTGTGTGCATGCTAAGTCACTTCAGTTGTGTCTGACTCTCTGCGACCACATGGACTGTAGCCCGCCAGGCTCCTCTGTCCATGGGACTCTCCAGGCAAGAATACTGAAGTGGGTTGCCATGCCCTCCTCCAGGGGATCTTCTCAACCCAGTGATTAAACCCACATCTCTTATGTCTCCTGCGTCAGCAGGTGGGTTCCTTACCACTAGCGCCACATAGGGAGCCCGGAACAGTTGCATATCCTGTTGTAAATCCAGAGCCTGTCCAGGATTTGAAATACTTCTAATTTTTAGTTGACTTACAACAGCTATAGTTGAATCAAATTGAGGAAATGCATAATTAAGTTCTTTAATATTATTTCACCAGTGAAGACCAACTGGTGACTTTTTAAAAAGCTCTTTATTGTCCTGTTTCACCTAAAAATTTTATAATGTTTTCCATTTGTCATGCTTTTACTATTTAAAGAAAGATCATGTTAGGTCTTCGTATATATCTAAATTTTTTGTTGTGCTCTGTCTGAAATGTAATGGGTAGCACTTCCGCAGTATGTGTCTGTGTGTGTATGTGTGTACATGAGCATGTGCATGCATGTTTTAATGCTGGACACAGAAAAGGGTTACAAATTCCATATTGTAAGTCCTTAAAGCAGCAGCAATGTTATGTAGCTGAGTCAAATTTGTTACTGTTTAGTGTCATTATTTTAAAACCTATTGATACTATTTAACCTATCCTGTAAGTAAGAAAATTTTTCTTTATTTCTTACTCATTCAAATTTACTGGGTTTGCAAGATTTTGTAAACTCTTTGTTTTTAGCCTTTGTATTTTTTACAGCCTAGAACCTTGCAAAGTCTTACTATTTTTTAAATGTTGTATCTTAACTAACTTACAACTATGATATTTTTGGCAGAAAGCATTTTCATACTAGGTTTGATTTGTGGTCTCCAATCTTACTGCGAGGGCCCTTGACAGGTTGTTCTTTTTCTTACTCAAAGGTAACCAAGTGCCTCTAAGTCATGCTTACTTGTAAACAACAATGAAGAGGATTATGTGTACCTTGTACCTGCTCAAAAGTCTTTTGATAATTTCTTTTATAATTAATTTCTAATGATAGGGACATGTAAAAGTTGCTGATAAAAGCATATTGTGTTTTCAAGTAAATCAAGATGGCTAATGAAATTAACTTTCATCTCTCATGCCAGTTGGAAATGATTTAAATGTTTCTCCTCACAGTTGTATTAAAGTAAATCACTGTCGGCATGAAGATGGATATATCATATGTCCAAATGATTTTATATTCAGCTACTACTTATTAAGCAATATTCAGAAAGAAATTTTACACTGTCATGTTGGATTCAAGGACACTTGGCTTTTATCACAACTTATTTAAATAAAAAATTGACAGTAGCTGGGTTATTAAATTATGCAACTGAAACTCCTGAATTATATCTTGTATCCCTTAATAGGGTTGGAGACCACTGCAGTTTAGGATAATACAATAATAAAACGTTTTAATCAGTACTAAAACTTTAATTCTATAATGATGCATGCCGTTGTAGCTGACAGCATGGGTCAGTCCATTCTTCAGTGAGTGCCTTACTCTAATTGAAACCAAGCACATGTAAGGTACAGTATGTTAAACTATCTAGTTACGTTTTTAAAACCCCCTATTACCTTCTCAGAAATATTTTGATTTATTTTAAATATTTCTATATGTATTATTATAATCTACGCATTTGGGTATTTAGAGTTTCAATATACTAGAAACGTGTACTTAAATTTTTATGCTTATCATCACTGCATTGATGGCACACAGTAATCTTTTTTCATGGTCTAGGTGCCATCTGTTGCCAAAACACTTAGTGTTCAGTCTTTAGTGAAAAATATAAAGTGCCAAAAAATCTTGCAAGACAGAATCCATACATATACTCTTTCCAAAACACTGTGACCATGTATAGTTGACATTTTTATTTCCTGATGACCAAATCTCTCAATGAATAATGTTAAATATTTTTAGTGCGCCTCAGTTTTCTCTTTTATGACCTTCTCCTTGGAGTACACAGGAGGAAAGAGAAGAAAAGCGGCTGACTCCTGGCTCTCTGCCGAGCCAGAGCAAGTGACCTGTAGCCCAAGGTCCCTTCCACCCGGATCTCAGTGGCTCTGCTAATATTTGATAATGACCTCAAATTATGGCTGTGTTTTATGCATAGAAATACCACTTGATTTTGCTTCAGAGTTAGCATTCAAAAGAAACTCTAAGTACAGTAAGTGCTCTTAATTATCCTTTACGTACACAACTCACCAGATCCCTTGATAGTTCCATCGTCATGTAAGCTGACTGCCACCCAGCACCAGTGGGGACTGCTCCCCGCTGCCCTGTTCTCACAGGCCTCAGCGCCCTCCTTGGAGTTCTCTGCTTGTCCGTGCATGCTCTACTTCCTATTGCAAAGACACGATTCAACATAAACCCAGGACATTTCGATCTAAAACAAAAGGATTATTTCTGTGAAAATTAGCTAAAATGCTTTGGTCCTATTTGATAAACGCTGCCACTAGTAAAAACTGCTTTTAAATTAATTGTGTTTGGGAAAATTATAAAATATTGGGAGAACTTAAAATTCAAGAAAATTTATGAGCTTAGATTGTGTCACAGGTTTGTTTATTTTAGTCCTCATTTCACCTTTAAAAAAAATCTAGACTAATCAGAAGATATTAAAATGTACTCAAAGGATGTCATTGGTATGATTTATTCAAGAATAAAACCACAGTCATTGGACCCTCATGCAAAGGAAAGGTTTCAGCTTTACATCAAAAGATGAGCTAATGGATGGACAAATTATACATGTGAAGTTAGGATTCCCCGCTTTGACCCACTTAACTTCATTAAATGACTAGCTGCTGATGCTGATCACAGTGACTGATCTACTAGAGTTGAAAGGTTCCAGTCACTTTATTACAGACTTAGAAGTAGGAATTCATTTCAGATATATTAGCCAGGACCGTAATTAGGTGTTATCTAGGTCATTTGTTGTCCACTTAAAGGTGATTTTCTTGACCTCACTGAGATCAACTAGATAAATGTATTTATGTGAGTGTGTGTGTCTTTGTATGTGTTGGGTTGGTGCTGGTGATGGCAAGGGCATATGTAGATACTGCAGACCAATGTTTCATCTGGCCTGCATCTTTAAAAGTAACTAAAAATGTTTATTCTGATTCCACATGGACCTTGTAACAATTTTAGCTCATCTTTGGCCAAAACTTACCTAAAGTAACACAGAAATATTCCATTTTTAAATTTTCATTTAAACCTTGGAATTAATAGGAAGACAAAATGTTCTCAGATTATATAACTTGGCCAGTATGCTCCCAAATGCTTTATATACAACAACCTTTTGGCATAAAAGAGAGTGCTTGTTTGTTCATGGGAAGAAGCTTTGAAAAAGAGAGTGACTTACTGTCTTGTGGCAATTCATTTTCTGTACTTAATATCCTATGGGTAAAATCTTACAAAGAGCTTTTATAATTTGTTGTACTGAACTGTATGAAGATTATGTACTGAATAAAGCTCTTTTAAGTTACACAAAATGAGTGTCTCTCAGTTCTTTGAAGGTCAAAAATCTAGGAACTGGCTTACTGAAGTGTATTAAATATGTGCTAAATAGAGTATCATCACTAAAGATGGATGTGGCAAGGTCTTAATTGTGCTTGCTAATGTTGAAGGGGGTTCATTTTTTCACAAAATTTGGTTTGCTAGCTGCTTATTTGCTTCACGTGAACCTCAAGGTTATAGTTACAGTTTCTAAAGAGAAGGCTGCTATAAGCAGAATTTATCTTCTGATAAATTTATCTTCTGATAAAAAGATAAATGCTATTGTTTTGACCTTTGGAATTGTTTCTACTTCTTGATCAAATTCTCAGTCTTTAGTAACTCAGGAAAATGGGCAATGGTTCACATTTTTGCTAAGCGTATAGATAACAAGTGTGCTTGACTATTGTTCAAAGGAGATATTGAAATCCCAAGCAAAAATGGTCAGGGAGACGGGTATACTTCCTAACAGAAGAAAATGGCAGTGGGATCTCAGATATTTTGTGCTGACTCTTTATACATATACAGTTTCCGTGTACTTACAGTTAAGTACAGGTTGCTTTAACGGTCTAGCAAAATAAGAATTGCAAGCAGTACAGATAAGCGAGAGATTCAGGTGTGAATGAACATGTAGTGGTTTGACAGTGACAGCAGGCACGGGGCAGATAAAATGCTAGTTCTCTGCCCCGCCTTTCAGAAGAGGTATCTGAAACTCATCCCAAACCTTTTCAGGTAATTTTTTAACTATTTTATTATTTTTCTTTGGCCACACCACGAAGCATGTGGGATGTTAGTTCCCTGATCAGGGATCAATCCCATGCCACCTGCCATAGAATCACAGAGTTTTAACCATTGGACTGCCAAGGAGGTACCCCTTTTCAGTTAATTTAATACTTAGATGTTTGCTTTATAGCACTGCTCTTTGAAGCACAGATAACAGAGCTATAGTGTAATGTGAAATCAGCTTAGTAGGTTGCAGCCAACATTTAGTAGTTGAGGGAGAGAGGGAGAGAGAGAGGACGGAGGGAGGACGGGGAGAGAGAGGAAAAGGGAAGGGAGAGAGCAGACAGCCAGTATGGTAACTCTAAGTATTGTTTTGTGAAATGTTTGTTTCAGTTATACATGTCAATATCTGTGCACTGGAATGCAATGTCAAACGTGTTTCTTACTGTGAATTCATAGTCAATTGGAAAGCCATGCCCTTACAGCAGGGAGGACTCTGGGAGGATGGCAGCTTGAACTTGACTCTGTCCTTGTCCCCCAACTCGACTAGAGTAGACCCTTTTGAACAATGATGATGACATTAAAGAATTATACATTTTAAGTATGATACGGACGTTGTTATTTTGTTAGATCCTTATCTTTTAGAATATATACTGAAATATTTACAGGAGAGATTATATATACAGGGTTTATATCCAAATTGCTCCACAATAAGAGATGCCACCACAAGGAGAACCCCCCGAGCACCGCAATGAAGAGTGGCCCCCACTTGCCACAGTTAGAGAAAGCCCACACAAAAGTAACAAAGACCCAGAACAGCCAAAAATAGAAATTAAATTAAAAAAAATTAACTTCTTATCAAAGTGATGTTATTAAAAAACTAACAAATTTAACCAGGAAACTAGGAAGATAAAAAATTTAAAAGGTAAGAACTGAAATCAATTATATAGGAAAATGATAGAATAAACAAATTGCCCACCCCCAAAATGCTGCATATTTTTTTAAAAGACTAGTGAAAACAGCTGGTAAACCTGATTAAGAAAAAGAGCAAAAGAAGACAATCACAGCATCAGAAGCAATAAAAAAATATACATGAAATAATGTATACAATTTTGTAGCAAGAAATAAATTGAAACCCTACCAGAATTGGGTGATATCCTAACAAAACAGAAATTGTCAAAATAAACCCCAAGAAGAAGATGAAAACTTGAATAGATAAGAACCATAGAAGAATCTGGAAAGAGGTCCAAAGGTTGTAAAGGACTCCTGGGCAAGAAGGATACACAGCTGAAATCCAACTTTTAAAGACAGGATGACTCCAAATTTAATGTGGGCCATAGAAAAATAAGGAAATCTCCCACATTTCTTCTAGGAAACTTTTTCAGTTAGTTCACTAGAATTCAACACAAATAGTGTATTTGTTTTCTAATGCTACATAACAAATTACCACAAACTCTGCAGCTTAAAACAATATACATTTGTTATCCCAAAGTTTCCATGGGGCAGGAGTCCAAGCATAGCTGAGCTGGGTCTCACAAGACTTCAGTCAAGGTGTCAGCCAGGCGGCTTGCTCATCTGGAGTACAAGGTTATTGTAAAATTGGTGGCAGATTTCAGTTACTTGTGATTGTAGGACTGAGCCCATTAGCTCTTGGAGCCCATGCTTCTTCATAAGCATTTCATAACATGGCTTTTTGCCTCTTCAAGACCATCAGGAATGCATCTCTCTTCAGGAAAGATTCTTTTAAGGCCTTTTACTTGAGTAAGTCAGACTCCACAACCCACCCACTCCCACCCCCTCGGAATAATCTCCATTTTTTTTTTAACTCAAAATCAACTGACTTGGGGCCTGAATTACATCAACAGATTTCCTTCACTGTTACCATAGACTGTGATGTAATCAGAGGAGTGACATTCATCATAATTACAGGGCCCACCGGTACTTGGGGGAGGGATTATAGACAGCGTGATCACCATGGGGTAGGAATCTTAGGGGCCATCTTAGAATTCTGCCTACCACAGACAGGTTAAAAAGAAAACTAGAGTCTGGCCAATACTGAGTATCTGGCAGCAACAGACCAGAGTACCATCTTTGTATTTTTATTCATTCACTCATTCGTTCATTCATTTATTTATCTATCTATTTTGGCTGCACTGGGTCTTCGTTGCTGCTCACAGGCTTTTCTCCCTAGTTGCAGTGAATGGTCATTGCAGCGCGTGGGCTGCTCATTGCAGTGGCTTCTCTTGTTGTGGAGCACAGGTTCTAGGTGCTTGGGCTTCAGTAGTTGTCTCACACAGGCTTAGTTGTCCTGGGGCATGTGGGATTTTCCCAGACCTGAGACCAAACCCCTGTCCCCTGCATTGGCAGGTGAATTCCTAACCACTGGACCACCACAAAACCCCGACATTGGAGTTTAAAGCATATGCTATGCCACGTCCCATCAGTCGTGTCTGACTCTGCAACCCCATGGACTGTAGCCCACCATGCTCCTGTCTATGGGATTCTCCGGGCAAGAATACTGGAGTGGGTTGCCATGCTCTTCTCCAGGGGGTCTTCCCAACACCCACAGCTCATTATGTCTCCTGCATTAGCAAGTGGATTCTTTACCACTAGCACCACCTGGGAAACCCATTTAAACTTTCAAAAATAACTATGCTTATTATATTCAAGAAGTTAAATGACAAGATGGAAAATTTAGGTGAACTGAAAACTGTAAAAAAGAACAAAATGGAAATACTAGAATTGAAAAATAATAAAATATTCAGTGAAGGGTTAACTAAAAAATTAGATACAGCTGAAGAGAGATTTAATCAACTAGATGATAGGTTAGAAGAAAATATTCAGACTAAAACATAAAGGAGAAAAAAAGTGAAAAAGGAAAGAGCGTGAGATATATATGTTAAAACATTTCACTTTTCCTGTAAGTATAACTAAAGCCCCAAAGAGAGAAGGAAGAGAATGGGGCTATATGACTTGGCACAAGCTACATATACTCTTAGCTTCAGCTTCCTTTTTTGTATATAGAGGTTTAATAATATACCTATAGGGTCATTGGATGGATTAAATGAGATAACATTTTAAGCAATAGGCCTAATACTTTGTACAAGGTGAGTACAGTAGGTGGAAGCTACAGGATATTATCACCATCATCATTGTCATCAAAATTAGAATGTCAAGAAGAATATGAAGAACAAACTTACGTGACTCAGACAGAAGAACCCTTGATAATTTTGTGAACTATTCTTGCTGTATTGCTGTTAAAAAAAAAAAAAAAAAATCTTTAAAAACCAAAACAAAAACCTTTATGGACATACAGCTTGTAAGGAAACTAACTTCTTACTATTTTCTGAGTTACGTATTTACATCACAAAGAGAGGTATGTTTGTGTCTGTTGCTAGCTGAGTGTGTGTGTGTGTGTGTGTATGTATATATATATATGTATATATATATGTATATATATATATGTATATTATATGAGAGAAAAAAGAGCCATAGACAAAGACTGAGAAGCTAATTATTTGCATGTTTTGGGAGGCAACATCATGGAAGATAAATGTCAAAGCCCTGCCAAAATACACATATTCATAAAGAAAGTAAAAGTGTTTGATTGTGTATGAGTCTACTTAAGAGAGGGAAAGGAGTAAAAGAACATGACTTCAGGAATTACCATAGTAATTAGAACAGCAGAGTGATAATTAAAGCTCATAAATGTAATGTAACTATTAGCATTTTCTTTTGCAAGAAATGGTGGATTTCTCCCGCCCCCAGGAAATGACACCTGTGAACAATTATCTCTTTTATCATTGCTATTAAGATTATTTACATAACTTGTGCTCATTCAGAATTCACTCTTAATGCTTTTTTTTTTAAACAATGCCTGATCTTACCCTTGATTCTCTCTCTGGCCAGGAAAGTATTTGGGGATTATTGATAATTAATGGTGTGACACAAACGGACAAAACCATTATTGGAGGGCCTACTGTACAGCTATTTTGCTCTGGCTTTGTGGGCAGTACTTTTTGCTTGTTTAATAGGAAATCTGATTATCTGTAAGAGCCTGCTGGGTTATGAACATTATGAACACAACCTTCCCTGTACCATCATTCAGCTCACTGATTCCTTCCATGAGAACTTACTGAGGATCTACTCTATGACAGGGTGAAGCCTAAGGATAGGGAAGGTGCTATGATATAAACATGAATAGAAATGGTTATAATGCTATGCTTTAGACAGAGCTGAAGTTGTACATATATACAATGGAATATTACTCACCATAAAAAGGAACAAATTTGAGTCAGTTAAACTGAGGTAGATGAACCTAGAGCATGTTATATACATAGTGAAATAAATCAGAAAGAGAAAAACAAATATCATGTATTAACACATACATATGGAATCTAGAAAAATGGTACTGATGAACCTATTTGCAGGGCAGGAATAGAGACACAGATGTAGAGAATGGACTTGTGGACATGGTGGAGAAGGAAAGGGTGGGACAAATTGAGGAAGTAATATTGAAATATATATAAAACCATGTGTAAACTAGATAGCTAGTGGGAAGTTGCTGTATAGACACAGGGAACTCAGTCTGGTGCTCTGTGATGACCTAGAGGAGTGAAACAGGTGAGGGGGAGGGAGGCTCAGTAGGGAAGGGACATATGTATGCTTCTGGCTGATTCATGCTGTACAGAAGAAACCAACACGACATTTTATTTTTTTTTTCATTTATTTTTATTAGTTGGAGGCTAATTACTTTACAATATTGTAGTGGTTTTTGCCATACATTGACATGAATCAGCCATGGATTTATATGTGTTTCCCATCCCGATCCCCCCTCCCGCCTCCCTCTCCATCCCATCCCTCTGGGTCTTCCCAGTGCACCAGCCCTGAGCACTTGTCTCATGCATCCAACCTGGGCTGGTGATCTGTTTCACCCTTGATAGTATACTTGTTTCAATGCTATTCTCTCAGATCATCCCACCTTCACCTTCTCCCACAGAGTCCCAAAGTCTGTTCTGTACATCTGTGCCTCTTTTTCTGTTTTGCATATAGGGTTATCGTTACCATCTTTTTAAATTCCATATATATGCGTTAGTATACTGTATTGGTCTTTATCTTTCTGGCTTACTTCACTCTGTATAATGGGCTCCATTTTCATCCATCTCCTTAGAACTGATTCAAATGAATTCTTTTTAATGGCTGAGTAATATTCCATAGTGCATATGTACCACAGCTTTCTTATCCATTCATCAGCTGATGGGCATCTAGGTTGCTTCCATGTCCTGGCTATTATAAACAGTGCTGCGATGAACATTGGGGTGCATGTGTCTCTTTCAGATCTGGTTTCCTCGATGTGTATGCCCAGGAGTGGGATTGCTGGGTCACATGGCAGTTCTATTTCCAGTTTTTTAAGGAATCTCTACACTGTTCTCCATAGTGGCTGTACTAGTTTGCATTCCCACCAACAGTGTAAGAGGGTTCCCTTTTCTACACACCCTCTCCAGCATTTATTGCTTGTAGACTTTTGGATAGCAGCTATCCTGACTGGCGTGTAATGGTACCTCATTGTGGTTTTGATTTGCATTTCTCTGATAATGAGTGATGTTGAGCATCTTTTCATGCCAACACAATGTTTTAAAGCAATTATCCTCTCATCAAAAAAAAACAAAACACCTCTAAGGGAAAAGAAAGGATGTGCCAGTAAGGAAGTTTCATATTGATAGTTACAGAAACCTAACTCAAACTGGCTCAAACCAAAAGGAATTTATTAGCACGTTAGGCCTTTAGATAAGACTTAGTCTAATGTCCCAGTGACTAAATGCACTCAATATTTATTGAGACACATAGGCACTGGGAACATATTAGTGTACAAGACAGACAAGGTCCATGGTTTCACTGAACTTATATTTTAGTGGAGGATACACACAATTGATAAGAAAAAATATAAGAAAATGTTGAGAGAGGAAATAAGGCATTGTGATAGTGTAATCAGGGGGTTATAGTGCTCAGTCGCTCAGTTGTGTCCAACTCTTTGTGACCCCACAAACTGTAGCCCACGAGGCTCCTCTGTCCGTGGGATTTGTCAGGCAAGAATACTGGAGTGTGTTGCCACTTCCTCCTCCAGGGGATCTTCCAGACCCAGGGATCGAACCCTCGTCTCCCGCACTGGCAGGCAGATACTTTACCACTATGCCATGTAGGAAGCCCAGATAGGGGCTTACTTGGTTTTAAGTGCTCAGAAAGGCTTGTCTGAGGAGATGGCATTTAGGCTAGGATGTGACTGACAGGAAAGAGGCAAGTAGGTGGGAGGAGCCTGGGTCGACTAAGGGTCAGAAATGAGAACATAGGGAAGGACGTGAATGGTGGAAGCATGCAGCCATCAGACCATGGATGCCATAGGAAAGAGGATGAATTTTACTCCAATGTGATAGGAAGATAATGGAGGATTTTGAGCAGAGTAGTGACATTAATTTCTATTTCAAAAAAGGTATCCATGGATGCAACTTTCTGTTGCTGCTGTATCAAATTACCAAGAACTTCCTATGCTTAAAACATTACCTCTCAGTTTTGTAGTCGGAAGTCTTCATGGCTCAGCTGTTTGCTCTGCTCAAACTCTCCTGAGAAATCGAGGCTCCCTTCTGAGGGTTCTGGGGATGAGTCCATTTCCAGCCTCATTCTGGTTGTTGGCAGAATTCAGTTCCAAGCACACGTGGAACTAAGGTGCTCATTTCTCTGCTGGCTCTCAGCTGGGGACCACCCTTAGCTCCTGGTGATCTCTCTGTGATCCTTTCTCCTAGTCTCCTACATCTCAGGACCAGCAACAAGGTTAGGAGCCCCACTCTGTTGCATCACTTCTCACGTCTATCTCCTGTCTACTGCATCTTTCTGATTTCAGCTGGGAAAAGTTTTCCACTTTTTAAAATTGTATTTATGTTTGACTGTGCGCTGTGGTCTTCATTGCTGCACACGGGTTTTCTCTAGTTGTGGCGAAAAGGGACTGCTCTCTAGTTGGGGTGCACAGGCTTATCCTTGAGGTGGCTTCTCTTGTTGCAGAGCACAGGCTCTAGAGCATGGGCTCAGTAGTTGTGGTGCTTGGGCTTAGTTGCCCCACAGCACGTGGAATCTTCCCGGACCCTTGTCCCTTGCATTGGCAGGCTAATTGTTAACCACTGGACCACCAGGGAAGTCCAAGTTTTCTTTTAAGGGCTTGTGGCCTTAGATTGGACCCACCAGAAATTATAGGATAATCTCCCCATCTCAGGGTTTATAATCTTCATGGTTTATAACCTGCAAAGACCATCTTGCCAAGTAACATGACATATTCACAGGTTCTGGAGGTTAGGAAGTAGAAATTGGGGGAGGAGGGCATTACTCAGCCTACCACAGATGCTGTGTGGAAATCAGACTTGAGCAGGCACAGGGTAAGATTGGAAGGGTATTTCAGTACTCCAAGGAAGAGGGTATGGCTTGGGGAACAGAATGGTAGTGATGGAGAAGGAAAAGAAGTAGGGTTAAATAGGAGTTGCTGGTGGATTATACATTGAGAATAAGAGTAAAATCAAAGGAAACACCTAGATTTTTTTTTTTTTTGACTTGGAAAACTGGGTATGTGATGGTAGTACCTTTTGATATGGAGAAGACTGGCATTGTAGTCATTATTGGTGTTCAGTAATCTGGTTCTCCCCTCTCCCTGCCCACCTTTTGGTTGGATGCAGCCTTACTACCAATTCTGGCCAATGAGATGTGTCCCTCTTTGGGTCAGAGCATTTACCCTCCAGTGCAAAATTTTCAAGAGCTCTCTCCCAGTTGGTGGCCGCTGCCCCATCAGCCTAGGTCCTAAAAAAGGATGGTGTGGAACAGACCTTCCTGCCAAGTTACATTCAACATGTAAGAAATAAACCTTGGTTGTTTTAAGTCACCTTGATTTAGGGTTGTTTGTTACTGCACCTCAGTCTCACCTATCCTGACCTGACATTACTGGGGAAGGAACAGCCCTTTTGCAGAAGCAAGAATAAAGAGTTATGAATTGACCAGTTAAGTTCAGGATGCTTAATCAGTGGTGTGTCAGAAAGTGTGCCTCTCTGTCTACTTCCCTGCTCTGCTTCAGTTTTGTGTTTCTGTCGCTAAGTTATATCTGACTCTTTGCGACCCCATGGACTGCAGCACGCCAGGCTTCCCTGTCCTTCACTATCTCCCACAGTTTGCTCAAATTCATGCCCATTGAGTCGGTGATGCCATCCAACCATCTCATCCTCTACTGCCCTCTTCTCCTTTTACTTTCAATCTTTCCCAATATCATGGTCTTTTCCAATGAATTGGCTTTTTGCATCAGGTGGCCAAAGGACTGGAACTTCAGCTTCAGCATTAGTCCTTCCAATGAATATTTAGGGTTGATTTCCTTTAGGATTGACTGGTTTGATCTTGCTATTCAAGGGGCTCTCAAGAATCTTCTCCAGCACCACAAAGCATCAATTCTTTGGCACCTAGTCTTCTTTATGGTCCAGCTCTCACATCTGTATATGACTACTGCAAAAACTGTAGCTTTGACTACATGGCCCTTTGTTGGTAAAGTGATGTCTCTGCTTTTTAATATGCTGTTTAGGTTTGACATAGCTTTCCTTCCCAGGAGCCAGTGTCTTTTAATTTCATGGCTGCAGTCACTGTCCATAGTGAAACCCAAGAAAGTAAAATCTGTCACTGCTTCCACTTTTCCTCTTCTATTTGCCATGAAGTGATGGGACGGGATGCCATGATCTTAGTTTTATCAGTTAAGTTTTAAGCCAGCTTTTTCAGTCTCCTCTTTCACCTTCATCAAGAGGTTCTTCAGTTCCTCTTCACTTTCTGCTATTAAGTGGTATCATCTGCATATCTGAGGTTGTTGATATTTCTCTTGCAATCTTGATTTCAGCTTGTGATTCATCTAGCCTGGCTTTTGCATAATATACTCTGCATAGAAGTTAAATAAGCAGGGTGACAGTATTGAGCCTTGTCATACTCCTTTCCCAATCTGGAACCAATCCATTGTTCCATGTAAGATTCTAACTGTTGCTTCTTGACCCATATACAGATTTCTCAGGAGACAAGTAAGGTGGTCTGGTACTCACACCTCTTTAAGAATTTTCCACAGTTTGTTGTGACTCACACAGTCGAAGGCTTTCATGTAGTCAACAAAGCAGATGTTTTTCTGGAATTCCCTTGCTTTCTCTATGATCCAACAAATGTTGGCAATTTGATCTCTGGTTCCTCTGCCTTTTCTAAACCCAACTTGTATATCTAGAATTTCTCAGCTCACATACTGCTGAAGTCTAGCTTGAAGGATTTTGAGCATAACCTTACTAGCATGTGAAATGAGTGCAATTTAATACTAATGTATCACCTCCATTCTCAGAGAACTCTTCCTGTTTCTAGACTTGCTGTCAGCTGCTCTCAAGATCTATATGCTGGCATGATCCAGGTTCAGATAGCTCAGAGGTCTAAGAATGGAGTTTTTATGACCTGATCTTGTCCATGCGTCTGTCTTAGAGCCAATTGCTGAGACCATGGGGATGGGTTATATGGACAACGTAGGCCAATCAGTGTCTCCCTCTGGAGTTGAATGTGAGACCAATCGCATGTAGTTCACATGACTAGGAAAACCAGAGCATTCTTGAGAGGGAAGCTGCTGGGAATGCATGTTCAGTACAAGAGGAAAACACATTTTCAAGTTCCTATTGTAGGTCTGGCACAGGGCTTGATACTTTGCTTGTACCTTTGTGTGTGTGTGTGTGGTTGCACTGTGTGTGGCTTGTGGGATTTTAGTTCCCTGAGCAGAGACTGAACCCAAGCCCTCAGCAATGAGAGTGCAGAGTCCTAACCACTGGACCACCAGGGAATTCCCAGCATGTACCATTTTATCAGTAATCCCATCCTTCATGGAACCCATTATGAGCACTATTAAGCTCAGCTAAAATTGTTGCAGATATCATGTATGTAACTTTATCTACCCACAGATTTAATTTGACATTTTCCCCATAGATACTATGAAAACAATAATTAACATTTGTTTCTAGTGCCACAACTGTGATAATTAACCATGTAAAGAGAAGTCTGAAAAACCTATGGGTCTGCCCATCTATAGCAAGTGTGTTACCCGCACTGCCCACATCTGCTTCCCAGAGAGTTTGCCCCCCTCAGCCTCTGTTTAACACAAAAAAGATCACATTCCCGAATCCTCCCCACCGCTGACTTACACTAAATGGGTTATCTTACCATAAGTGTAATTGGAAATATGACTTCAGGACCCCAGTCAGTCTCCACTGGCATTTTGAGTTGTAAAACCACAAGACTGGAGCAGCTATGTGCACACCAAACCAGACAAAGCCAGCCTGCAAAGAGTGAAGCAGACAGGAAAAGCGGCCATAAGAAGTCATGTGGCTGCCTGGCAAGACAGGGGGAGAATTACCAGGTTGTGGATGATCAGTGTCTAATCATAGTCCCCCTGGGGCTGGCCTCACGCATTGTTCTTGGGTTCCAGGAAATGCCCGTCAGGTTACTTTCCAGTAAATTACTTCTTTGATTTGAGCTACTATGGGCTTGTTTCTCATAACCAAATGATCCCTGATGAAGACGATAGTACAGGCAAAGGATTCTCAGGAGTCTGGCTTTCTTAAGACATCTCTTTTTGCTGTTCTTAATTTCATAAGACTATTTCTACACAGTAGACATGGTACTTGTCACCCTATTGTTGTTTAATCACTAAGTCGTCTCTTACTCTTCATGGACTGCAGCATGCCAGGCTTCCCTATCCTTCACTGTCTCCTGGAGTTTGCTCAAACTCATGTCCATTGAGTCGGTGATGCCATCCAACCATCTCATCCTCTGTCGCCTGCCTTCTCCTCCCGCCCTCAGTCTTTCCCAGCACCAGGGTCTAGTTAATTATGGAAGTTTCTACCCTTCTCACTGTGCTGTGAACTTCCTGAGAGGGACTATTTATTTTCCATCTTCAAACGCTAAATGGACACTGAGAGTGAGTGTGTTGTAAGGGTTTATTGCATCGGATTCTGCAGTTAAGATCAAAATGGCCAAATAATACTCACTGAGCTATAGTCAGTCAATTCCTCTTAGGGAGAGAAAAGGAATGAGAGCGTGGCTCCTGCAAGGTAACTTTCCCTTCCTACTACCTATTGAAGAAACTGATTCACCTACATTCCAAAAAGAATGGATGAATATGAGAATTCCACTCAAAAATATCCAACCATTCAACAGTAAAAAAAAAAAAAATGGTGACTATACACACACAGACACACACACACACATATATGTACACTTTAAAAGGATATCTATTATGTCATTATTGATTGAATGCAATGCTCTAATATTTATTGTTAGGCCAAATTTAATTTTGTTATTTAGATATTCAATATATATATGATTACTTATTTCTTTGTTTCTGCTTGTCAGTTGTTGAGAAAGGTGGTAAAACCCATAACCCACTATGGTTATGGACTCACCTTTTTCTCAGTTTTCTCCTGTTAATTTGCTCTACATGTCTTGCAGCTATGCTATTGGATGCAGTAAGATGTAGAATTGCAGACTTCCCTGGTGGTCCAGTGGTTAGGAATCCACCTGTCAATTCGGGGAACATGGGTTCGATCCCTGGTCTGGGAAGATTCTACGTGCTATGGGGAGAACTAAGCCCACATGCCACAACTACTGAGTCCATGTGCAGCAAGTACTGAAGCCCACACACTTAGAACCTGTGCTCCCCAGCAAGAGAAGCCACCGTAATGAGAAGCCCGAAGACCACAACTAGAGAGTAGCCCCTGCTCACCACTAGAGACGGCACACACACAGCAACAAACAGCCAGCACAATCAAAAATAAATAAATTAATTTTAAGACTTAGAATTGCTATGCCTTCCTGGTAGATGAATCTCTTCAATATTATGAAATTCCCCATTAATTTCTAAATGATGCTTATTGGCTTAGCTTTCTTTGTCTGATGTTAGTGTAGTTACCCTATTTCTCTTTGCATAGTATATATATATTTCCACCCGTCTTCTTGGAAACTTTCTATATTCCTGTATTTATTATGTCCCTTATAAATTTACAGTAGGGTTTTTTCCTCCATTCTGAAAATGTTGCCCTTTCAATAGGAAAGGTTAGTCTGTTTAGATTTTAGTGTAATCATGGATAAATACATTGGGATAAATACATTATGTGGATACAGTGATACTAAACAAGTGATTTTGTGTCCTTCTCAGGGCACCACGCCTGAAGACACATGATACCATTTTTCTTTTCTCAATGATATTAGTTTTGGTCACTTACTTAAGGTGCTGTCCAATTAGTCACTATATAGTTATTATTAATAATTATGAAAATATAAATAGTAAGTGATGTGTGGGAAGATATTTTGAGAAGAAAAACAGTGTCCTTCATCAATTCCAGCTCCTCCACTAGATTTACAAACCATCCCTGATCTTATGATTTCAGTGTTCACATTCTTCTATCTTTGAACAGTGGAAGTCCTTCAAGCTGACTCTTCTGCCTTTTTCACATGCCCTGTTATTTATCTTAACCTTTCCTCTCTTTCTGGTACAATAAGACATTCCATACTTACTTTGTGTGATTCCTTCCTGAGCCCTACAACCAAACATTTCTCTAAGGAGCTCTGGTCCTTTTAATAGGAAATGGTACTTAGAAACCAGACTCTGAAGGCTAGGTGTGCTCATTGCTATTGACCATTGTGGCTTCTAGGCTTTTCGTGGACTATGTGATGAAATACACAGAAACACATGCACACATATGCATACACATATATGCAAGCACGAGAAAATTTATATACATATGTGTATGCATAAATATATTACGTACACGTATGCATAAACATACAAGTGACTTTGTGCTGATACAGCCAATTCCAATACAACTCCACAATGTTCTTCCTTGCTTTCCCTATATTTAAACAAAAAATCAGTATTTATATCTTACTTTTGCAGTGAGAACCCTGGTTCCCAATGTTAGCAATCCAAAATCCCATAAAATAGTTTCAGAATTGCTATGCCTATACATCACTATGAAAATAAAACCTACTTGGAAAAGTTCAGTATTTATTATTTTTTAGACTGAGGGTGGGTATATAGTCAAAGTATTGTGTTCAAATATTGCTCAAATTAATACCTTCCGCCTTTATTGTGGTTGTTATTCTTATGAAACACAGTTGGATTCACCAGTTTATGTTTGCATTTAGTTTTAGTTTTCCCCTCTCCCCATCCATGTTGTTCTGTTTTTTGTTTATTGGTATTTAAAATTAATATGATTACAAAAGTCAAAAAAATAAAAAAGAAGTGTCACTTTCTCCATTATCCTTCCCACCTGACTTCATTCTTGTGCACAATCCATTTTACTAGTTTCTAGTATTTACTTTTTCCTTGTATCTTTTTGCAAAACTAAGCAGGTGTGTGTATGTTTTCTTATTTTCCATTTTTCCTTACACAAAATGAATATATTCTTTCGCACTTTGCTGTTTTTTCTTAATGATATATCCTTGAAATCATCTCACATATTTTCATAGAGATTTTACTCATTTTTAGTAGCTGTTAAGCCCGTTAGCATTTATTGATGATTGATGTGTATGGTCTTAATGCCTTCATATTGTTTTAATTATTGTGTATGTTATATTGACCATGTTTTTTTTTAATGTGATATGTCAACTTCTTTTTAAAATTATTGTTTATATTTAGGAAAGCTTGTATCTTGTTTCACTGGTTACTTTTATATTTATACTCTTTATGTTCTTCATTAGGCATAAGTGAGAAAAACTCATTTAGCTTTTACTATCTGGCATCTCGGGTGTCTGTTGATTCTCAACTGTTATCTGTTCAACAATCAATTATCCCATCTACCTTGGCTTTTCTCCCTTCTCCTCCAAATTTCAGTCATAACTCACACTTTGTCAGACTATATTCTGTTTACTGTTATTTCTCACCCTTGTCTCCACCTGTGATAAGATTCTTATATTTTACCTGAAGTGATACAGGATTATTTGAAGGTATTCTGTAATGAAGGCACCTACTGTAAACCTTAAAGTGACCTCCCTCACCCTCTCTCTTTACCACACTTTATTTGTAGCTATTTAGACAATACTTTAGGAATTAATGTTTTAATAAAATTGAATTTATCAAAAACCTTTCCGAAGAGTTCCACTTCCACACTGGTAGCACAAGGAATTCTATGGACCTGCTCATCAGTGAAATAAGTATAAATTGGGAAAATAATTTTTTAAACCCAACCATTTAAAGTCTCTGGAAATTATCTTATCAAAAAAAACCATTTATTCAAGAAAATCTATTAACACTTAATAAACACAGTGCGAGTCTGTGGTATTTGAACCACGGCCGGTCCCTCTCTCCCCTCCCCTTCCCTATTCAGCGTGACAGGAACTCCAGTCCAGGCCAGTGTAGCTGAGGACGCAGGGCTCCCTCCCCAGCCTCCCAGCTGATGGCTGCAGCGTCTTTCCAGGAGGCACAGCATTTCTTACCCTTCAACCCCAGCTACGTGTTGCAGGGACTAGATTCCAGGCAGGTGTGGCCCAGGGTGTGGGGCTCCATTCTTCCACCCAGGTCCCCGCAGATGGAGGCTCTCCTCAAGGATGGCACAGTGAAAACCCCAGGCCCGCTTCATAGACTGAGGGTCACTGCCAGGAAGAGCAGGTTGGGAAGACTGAAAGCTACTGCCCTCACCCTGCGTCCTCCTCCGAAAACAAGGGTGTCACTCAGAAGGGGGCCACTCCCCCTGCCACCAAGTCCACATGACCCAGACAGAAATCACACTACTTAAATGTGTTGAAAATGTTTATCTACTTTTATAGCAACTTTCGGAGAAGGCAATGGCACCCCACTGCAGTACCCTTGCCTGGAAAATCCCATGGACGGAGGAGCCTGGTGGGCTGCAGTCCATGGGGTCGCTAGGAGTCGGACACAACTGAGCGACTTCACTTTCACTTTTCACTTTCATGCATTGGAGAAGGAAATGGCAACCCACTCCAGTGTTCTTGCCTGGAGAATCCCAGGGACGGGGGAGCCTGGTAGGCTGCCATCTATGGGGTCACACAGAGTCAGACACGACTGAAGTGACTTCGCAGCAGCAGCAGCAGCATAGCAACTTTATTCATAACTGCCAATACTTGGGAACAACCAAGATGTCCTTCGCACCAGGCCTCCCTGTCCCTCAGTGCTGCAGTCCATGGGGTCAGATCTGGACACGACTGGGCGACTGAATGACGACGACAGTAACAAGATGTCTTTTGATTGGTGAATGGCTAAACTGCAGTACATCCAGGCAACAGGATGTGATTCAGCACAAAAAGAAATGAGCTATCAAGTCATGAGAAGCCAGCGACATAGAGGAGTCGGCATACTAGTAAGCGAAAGAAGCCAGTACAAAGCGGTTACATGCTGTATGATTCCAACTATATGGCATTCTGGAACGGGCAAAACTATGGAGACCATAAAACATCAGTGGTTTCCAGGGGTTGGTGGGAGGAAATGTTGAATAGGCAGACCACAGAGGATTTTTAGGGACATGCATCTTCCCTAAATATATGTTGGATGTTTGTCATTATACCTTTGCCAAAATCCATAGAATGGACACCACCAAGGGTGAACCCTAAACTATGGACTTCGGGTGACTAGGATGTCGAGGTAGATTCATCAATTGTAACAAATGCACTCCTTTTGTGGAAGATGATGGTGGGGGAAGCTGTCTAGGAGTCAGCGGGGAGCAGGCAGTATATAGGAAACTGCTATCCTTTCTGCTCAATTTCTCTATGAACCTAAAACTGCTCTAAAAAATAAAGTCTATTTTTAAGTTAATTACATGAAAATCAGTCATTAACAGACTGAGCTCAAAACTATCAAAGGAAAAACAAATGCAGAGTATTTGAGCCTGCTGTGTAAACGGAAAGACTATATAACACAAAGAGTGACTACTACCCCATGATCAGTTAGGGTTTTCCAAATGGACAATATTTGAAAAGATTCGGCATATCAGCAGCTGAGAGTTCAACATAAATCATTAGCCCATTAATATTTTATGATAAGATCCACACTCAGTGAGTGACATTTTAAGAATTCTAACCCAAACAACTAGTAAGCCATCTGTAAAATCTAAGCTGCTTTCTATCCAACTACTGAAATCTAATGTTACATTAAGATATTTGAAATTAATTTCCCCTTCACATATATAATCCACTCCATTACACTTAAATCATAATGCATATTATTTGCTAATATTTTCTAATATCCTTCCAAGAGATTTGGATGAAGGCAGCACAAGGGCGAAGGGTTCTGCCACAGCATCACCACTTGACAGCAGCGTGACCTTGGACAAGAAACACATAAACACAGGAAACTGTGTCTCAGTTTCCTGAACTGTAAATAGATTAAATCAATAGTCTCATCCCATAAGGTTTGAAAGGATTAAATTAGTTAATAATTTAAAGCTCTCTGGCAGTGTCAGGCATGGCGTAAGCACCTAATAAATATTTACTGCTGTTATTAACACAATTTTGACACTTCTTAAAGGGGAGTTTGGCTTGTGTAATTCTTCTTCTTACCCAACGGAATAAAATGTTTACCCCTGGTGTGACGAGATCATCTATTAATAGACACTTTCTGCTCTTTTTTTTTTTAACTCAATGAAAATTTTGAAATACTGTGTGCCACCAGCAAAAAGCAATTCTCACTTCCCAGAGCACTGGCCAAGGCTGGAACATTTCAAGCATGGTCCCATCCGAGAGCATTTCTAGGTGTCATCCCCTTGGCTTGGGATTCTGTTTCCACAGGACTCCCTCCCTCCCTCCATTCAACTCTGTTCAGATATTACCCTTTATGAGAGGCATGCCCTGCTCACTCTGATTCTGCTTCCTACCATCTATTGGTGCCTACAAGTACACTTTTTAAAAAACAATGTATTTATATATTATTTGTAGCATCACTGCGTCTTCACTGCTGTGCATAGGCTTTCTCTAGTGGGGTGAGTGTGGGCTGCTTTAAGCCCGGTGTGTGGGCTTCTTGTTGTGGAACACAGTATCTAGAGCACCTGTTCAGTTGTTGCGGCACATGGATTTAGTTGCCCCACGGCATAAGGGATCCTTTCGAACCAGGGATTGAATCCGTGTCCCCTACATCGTCAGGTGGATTCTTAACCACTGGACCCCCCAGGGAAGTCCCACAGTTGTGCTTGTTCTATTTTCTATTTCCTCCACAGGAATGTAACTTTCAAGAAGGCAAAGACTTTATCTTGTTCACTGCACTATCCTCTATTTCCAGAAGCCCCTGCAACGAAGCTGCCCTGGCCCCCTGCATAAAAGAGCCCCCTTCATCCCATCCCTTCCTCTTTCCTTTCCTTTCGAGTTTGCATCACCTTTTTGTTTACTTATTAATTTTCCACATCGCCGACAAGAACAGTGTCTAGAACAATGGACACCAACTGAAGTGAAAGTTGCTCAGTCATGTCCGACTCTGCCAACCCATGGACTATATGGAATTCTCCAAGCCAGAATTCTGGAGTGGGTAGCCTTTCCCTTCTCCAGGGGATCTTCCCAACCCAGGGATCGAACCCAGGTCTCCCACATTGCAGGCAGATTCTTTACTGTCTGAGACACCAGGGAAGCCCCAGCACCAATTAATGAAAGTGAAAGTGTTATGGACTCAGTCGTGTCTGACTCTTTGCGACCCCATGGACTGTAGCCCGCCAGACTCCTCTGTCCATGGGATTCTCCAGGCAAGAATACTGGAGTGGGTTGCCATTCCCTTCTCCAGGGGATCTTCCTGACCCAGGGATCAAACCCAGGTCTCCTGCATTGCAGGAGATTTTTCACTGTCTGAGCCATCAGGGAACCCCAATTAGACACCCAGTAAATATTTGTTAATCCATAAAGAGTGTTTGGCACATAATAAACCCTCAGCAAATGTGCTGAATGAGTCAGGTCCCTGAAGATGTCACAGAAAGACCATCCTACATTCTAAGTAGATAAAACCAAGTATTAGCGATCTATTGCTGTGTAATTAATTACCTTAAAAAACTTAATGGCTTAAAACATGAAAAGCATTTGCTGTCCATCATTTCTGTTGTTCAGGAATTCAGGTGTGGATCAGCTGGATGCCTCTGGCTCCAGGTCTCATTTGGTTTCAGCCAAGTTGTCAGTAAGGTCTATGTCTCCCCTGAAGACTCAAGTGGGTCAGGATCCTCTTCTAAGATCACTCCCATGCTTGTTGGTGGTGTTCAGCACCTTGCAGGCTATTGGTTAGAAGCCCCCTCCCCAGTTCCTCACCTTTTGAGACTTTCCATAGGGCAACTCAGCTGGCTTTCCTCAAGTGCGCTTGCATGCAACAGAGTTCAAGACAGAAGCCACTACCTTTCAGGGTATCTCATAACTGAAGTGGCTTCCCATGACTATGCCATGTTGGGTCTGGTGGGAGCAAGTCACTGGGTCCAGCCCACACTCTAAGGAGGGGTCACACAAGGGCATGAGCACCAGGAGGCATCAGTGGTGGCCGTCTTCAAGGCTACCAACCACACCCCACTTCCAATTTTACACAGAAAATAGAAGCCATGGTATGAGAACTTTCTCCTCTGTTCATTCATCTGCATCATCCTACTACCCTTACCACCTGTCGCAACAGAGACGCACCCTCTCACCTGCGGTTTGGGTCCCATCTTGACCCTTCTTCTCAGGATGCTTTCAGGATGGATTATCCCTCCTTGGTTACACAGCCAACCTCTCAGTTCAACTGGGTCTTTCTCATCAGCTTTTCAGTGTACTCCTGGCTCTTCTCACAGAAACAGACCAACAAAAGCACAAACCAAACCAACTAAACCCTCACATCCTCTCTTTCCAACATATAAATTTCTCTCCTTGGTTGAACAGTCCTAATGCCCTTGTCCTTTCTCCAAAAAAGCTGCCTGTAGTCACTTTCAACCCATTTCAGTGTAGATTTAGCAGGATTACTTGACTAGTAAAGCTCTTGTCACCAATGACTTCACGAGATTTGGGGACAATTTTCAGTCCTCGTGTTCTCTTAAGTTTAAACATTGGTGGTTTGTAATAGCCAAGACATGGAAGCAACCTAAATGTCCTTTGACAGATGACTAGATAAAGAAGATGTGGGACAGTCCTCAGCCATAGAGAATAATGAAATAATGCCATTTTCAGCAACATGGATGACCTAGAGATTGTCACACTAAGTAAAGTAAGTCAGATAAATACAAATGTCATATAATAGCAGTTATACGTAGAATTTTTTAATTATGCAAATGAATTTATATACAAACAGAAATAGACTCACAAACATAGAAAATAAACCTATGGTTACCAAAGGGGAAAGGTGGTGGGGGAAGGACAAATCAGGAGTTTGGGATTAACATATATACACTACTGTCTATAGATAACCAATAAGGACTTACTGTATACACAGGGAACTGTATTCAATATCTGGTAATAATCTAAAAGGGAAAAATCTGAAAAAAGAATATATATATTTTCATACTTATCCAAATTGATACATACACATATGTATGTATAAATATATATATATATATATATATATAACAATCACTTTTCTGTACACTTGAAACTAACACAGTATTGTACATCAAGTATACTTTAATAAAAAATAAAAATATACCACTCCATCTTCTCCGAAATAACCCTCTTCCCTTATTTTCTAAGACAGTGCTCTCCTGATTCATTCTATTTCCCTGGTCTCCCCTTCCCCAGCTCTTCTGCAGGGGTATCTTCTAATACTTACCCCTTCAGATGTTGAGGTACTTCAGGAGTTAGTCCTAGAACTTCCCTTCTTCCTTGTATTTTCTCTCCTCTGATCTTACCATGTCCTGTCTTCCAAGACCACCTAAATGTACATGACTCACAAACTGATTTTTTCAGCCTAGACAAGTACATATGCGCCCATGCAACTTCTCTTCCTTGCTGTCTCAAAGGCAGTTCAAGCTCAACATGTCCAAACAAACTCATTATTTCTTCTTCCAAGCCTGTTCCTTTTCCAGTGTTCTCTAGTGCATTCATTTCTGGAGCTGTTATAACAAATTACCACAAACTTGGTGACTTCAAACAACAAATCTATGCCCTCACAGTTCTGGAGACCAGAAGTCTGAAATTAAGCCTCCCTCAAAAGGTGAGATCTAGGGGGTAATCCTCCCTTGGCTCCTCCAGCTTCTGGTGGCTCCGTGTTCTTGGCTTGTGGCTGCATCATTTTAGTCTCTTCTTCCGTCTTCACATGATCTTCACTTCTTCTCCTTGTATGTCTCAAATCTCCCTCTGCCTTTCTATTAGAAGGTCCTGGAAAAATCCAAGATGATTTCATCTCAAGATCCTAACTCATAAATACCTCTGCAAAGACCTTTTATCCAAATAAGGTCACAACCACAGGTTCTAATATGTAGACATCTGAGGAGAGCACCATTCAACCCACTGCATCTACTTCAGTGAATGGTATCTTCATCCATCCTGATGTTTAAGCCAGAAACCTGACTATCCCTGTGCTATCTTTTCCCTTGTCTCCAGTATCAGACACATCCAGAAGTCATTTTGCTTCTTCTACATCTCTAGTACCTGTCAATTCCTCGTTTTTACATAACTCAATCCAAGCTAGCATCATCTCTCACCTAGAGCCTGGGCAGCTTTCTGTCTGTCTGTACCTACTCCTGTGCCTAGAGATCTGTTCTGCATATTGCAGAGGAGTTGTTTCAAAATGAAAATCTGATTATGCTGCCCAATCCATTCGTCCCTTTTCACTGCTCTTATGAAATGAACTAATAGAAATAACAAGTCCATATTAAAAATGAGAATGAATTAAAAGGATAAACTAAAAAAAGAAAAAAAAAGGATGAACTTTATGAAGTTTTGAAAAAGGTGATACATAGCAGGCAAAGAAATGTTTTGTAAAACAATTAAGAGGCGTCACTACAAAAATGGATGATTTTGCATGCACCTCTATGCTCATAGGAGTACTAGTCACAATAGCCAAGACATGGAGACAACCTAAATGTCCATCGACTGATGAACAGATATAGAAGATGTGATACATATACACAATGGAATACTATTCAGCCATAAAAAGAATGAAATAATGCCATTTGTAGCAACGTGGATGCAACTAAAGATAATCACACTAAGTAAAGTAAGCCAGAAAGAGAAACACAAATACTATATGATATCACTTATATGTAGAATCTAAAATATGGCACAAATGAACTTATCTGATACAGAGACAGTATATTAAAAAGCAGAGACATCATTTTATTGACAAGGTCCGATAGTCAAAGCCATGGTTTTTCCAGTAGTCATGTATGGATGTGAGGGTTGAGCCATAAAGAAGGCTGAGCACCAAAGAATTGATGCTTTCAAATTGAGGTGTTGGAGAAGACTCTTGAGAGTCCCTTGACTGCAAGGAGACCCAACCAGTCAAACCTAAAGGAAATCAACCCTGAATATTCATTGGAAGGACTGATGCTGAAGCTGAAGCTCCAATACTTTGGCCACCTGTTGGGGAATTAAATGAATAGCCTTGTTTAGGCTTCAGAGACAAAGCAGAGCGGGCCTCTGACCTTGCTTCTAAGCTGCCTGGACACTGCCCTGACTGCGAGTGACTGTGAGTGACTGCCTGCTCTGAGTGCAAGACTGGCAGCACCATAGGTAAGATGGGGGAGGAATCTTGAGATTGTTGAGCCCCTTGAGGGGGCCTGGCCAACCAAGCCCCAGGCTTAGCCACATTCCAAGTTTTACAAAACAAAACACACAGCATGAACAGGAAACCATTTGGTCACAGATTGATACAAATACAATTTGTATTTGTATCACAGTGATCACAATGATCACAAATACAATTTGGTCACAGATTGATGATGGTATCAGTTGGCATCCTTCCTGGGATTATAACCGGGAACCGTGAACTGCAATCTTGAAGTCTCACCCACGGAGTGGACAAGGCACCTGGGACATTTTCCCAATTGTGACTCCAGATGTGCTGTGACACGAACATCCTGGCACTATTTAAGTCTGGATGTTGGTCAAAACCCGATTTGGTAATGTATTCTCTGCTCTTTCTATTTCTCTTTTCTTTTAATGTCAGCATACTGAAAGTAAGCTAGGTAATTCTCTAATAAATATCTATATTATTTATTTGTATATCATGTGTGGCTTATTTTGTTAACAAATTCTTTGAACCTGAGATGAAAGTGAAAACTTTCGGCAAAACACCACCTGATGTGAAGAGCCCGATTCATTGGGAAAGACCCTGATGCTGGGAAAGATCGAAGGCAGGAGGAGAAGGGGATGACAGAAGATGAGATGGTTGGATGGCATCACCGACTCGATGGACATGAGTTTGAGCAAACTATAGGAGATAGTGAAGGACAAGGAAGCCTGGTATGCTGCAGTCCATGGGGTCGCAGAGAGTCAGACGCAACTTAGCGACTCAACAACAACAACAATGAACCCGAGACAGACTCACAGAGAACAAACTTGTGGTTATACCAAGGAGAAGCAGACTAGGGAAAGGATGAATTGGGAGTTTGGGGTTAGTGGACGCAAAATGTTACGTATAGGACGGATAAACAATAAGGTCCTACTGTTTAGTACAGGGAACTATATTCAATATTCATAATGAAAAAGAATATTAAAAAGTATGTATATGTGTGTATATCTGAGTCACTTTGCTGTACAGAAGAAATTAACACGTCAATCAACTATACTTCAAAAAAATTTTAATGCAAATCTTTCCAAAAAAAAAATGACTTTTAACACCCAACAATTTAATACACCGTAATACCCCATGGGTTACTAGGCCCCTTTTCTGGTCTATAAGAAAACAAAGTCATCAGACATTGATATGCTAAAACGCATCTGCCTCCCTTCAACACTCATCACATAGTAAATACTGAGATGCTGGGATCCCCTCAGAGTATTTCTAGCAGCCGCATTTTAAACCTGTCTGCCTTCCCCATGCTCATCTTTCCTTATAACTCTCCTGCTGTAATACCTGAATGTGAGCTGTCCAAACGGTTTCAAAATGAAGTGCCTCTAAGTTACCAACTTTCATATTCCTGTCACTACAAAGCAGTCTGCTCCAATTTATGTTCTAATAATAGCTTAGTGGAGACCTTAGAGGTCCAATGGAAGTGAATTTCTAGCATGAAAAATTTGACGTTCACCGATCAATCATAAACTACCTTCTAGGCAGCCACGATGTATCAGCGCTGTGCTGGTTCCTCTCTGGCCTTAACAAGGGTTTTGGCCCCCAAACAGGGAGATGGAGTGTAAGGCAATTTCACACAAGTGAAATGTTCCCTTCACATTTCTGTGTCTTCAGGATAGGCTTAATTCTGCTGCCAGCAGCCCTAAAATCTCAGCGGCTTAAAGCGATGAAATGTTATTTCCCACTCTTCCTACATATCCAGCAAGTTGACTGGAAATTTCCATCATGCTTCCCTCCCTCCTAGACTGATGGATGAAGCGGCCCTTGTGTGGCATGTGCCTGGTTGCCGTGGCAGAGGAAGAGATGGCTTTGAGGGGGTCTTGCACCAGTAATTAAAAGCTCTGGCCTGGACTTCCCTGGTGGTCCAGTGGTTAAGCATCCGCCTGCCAATGCAAGGGACACAGGTTTGATCCCTGGTCCCAGAAGATCCCAGATGTCACAGGAAACCTAAGCCTGTGTATCACAGCTACTTGAGCCTGCATGCCCTGGAGCCAGTGAAGGCACCACAGTGAGAAGCCCGCACACTGCAACTAGAGAGAAGCCCCTGCTCACCACAACTAGCTTCCCTGGTAGCTCAGATGGTAAAGCGTCCACCTGCAATGCGGGAGACCTGGGTTCGATTCCCAGGTCGGGAAGATCCCCTGGAGAAGGAAGTGGCAACCCACTCCAGTACTCTTGCCTGGAAAATTCCATGGATGGAGGAGCCTGGTAGGCTACAGTCCATGGGATCGCAAAGAGTCGGACACGACTGAGCAACTTCACTAGCACTGACCACAACTAGAGAAAAGCCTGCACACAGCAACAAAGGCCCAGCACAATAAAAAACAAATAAATAAATACTTTAAAAAAAAAAAAAAACCCCAAAACTCTGACTTGGAAATGATACGTCTCTTTTGCTCACAACTCATTCTACCACCAGGGGGCCCCAGAGTGCACCCTGCAGTATACCCAGAAATGGGGAGAAGTGGAAATATTGGCCAACTAAAGATTATCACAGTCTGTGCTTCTTGTCACTAAATATTTATACCACCCTTCTTCCCTACAAGCAATATATACTTACACACCTCCCTGCAAGGATGATATCCAAAAGTTCCACCCAGTCATGGCATCAAGCTTAAAGTCCAGAATCTATGGGTGTTGGACAGGAATTTCTAATTTGAGTGCAAGGAGGTACTCTCTCCACCCAGAGACTTAAGAGCCAGATGCCGGGTTCATCACTCCAACTCCAAGTGTGTTGCCCCACTCACAACATACAAAGATAGAATACTCATGGGCTGGGCTAACCACAATCAACACACCCTTCAGCAAGGACAACAGTAAAAGGCAGTCAGACATTCTATTTCCCTTTGTCTATTGTATTTATTGCAATTAACATTTCCATGGCATCATTTCTCTGCCAGGAAGCCCTCTAGGTGATATACATATAGCAATTTATTTAATCCTCACTTCAGCACCATGAGAAAGGTACTTATCACAAACCCCATTTTCAGATGAGAAAATTCAACCAATGCATTTGTTCAAGATCCCCCAGCTGGATTTCTCTAGTGGGCCAGTGGTTACGACTCTGTGCTTCCAGTGCAGGGGGTACAGGTTCAAGGTTTGATCCCTGGTTGGGGAACTAAGATGCCACATGCATGCGTGCATGCTAAGTTGATTCAGTCATGTCTGACTCTCTGCGACCCCACGGACTGTAGCCTGCCAAGTTTTTATGTCCATGGGATTCTCCAGGCAAGGATACCGGAGTGGGTTGCCATGCCCTCCTCCAGAGGATCTTTCTGACCCAGGGGTCGAACCCTTGTTTCCTGTGTCTCAGGCAGATTCTTTACAGCTGAGCCACCAAGGAAGGCCAAGATGTCACATGCCACATGGCAAAAAAATTATCCCTCAGCTAGTACCTGCTAGAGTTGACCAGCAGCCTAGCTTCAGAGTCTGCTCCTAACCACTACGCTATGCTGTCTTTGCATGATATCTTCCTCTTTAAGATTCATTTAGAAGTAAAATTCTAAATTAAGCTTGCAGCCTAAAAGTGGGGAAATGCTTATTAAGGGAAGTATATTTTCGTCTTGGAGGAAACAGATTTGTTACTGGAATCACCCGTGCCTACTCTGCCCTTCACTGCCCATCACTTCATGGCAAATAGATGGGAGAAAAGCGGAAACAGTGGCAGATTTTATTTTCTTGGGCTCCAAAATCACTGCAGATGGTGACTGCAGCCATGAAACTAAAAGACGCATGCTCCTTGGAAGAAAAGCTATGACAAACCTATACAGCATATTAAAAAGCAGAGACATCACGTTGCTGACAAAGGTCCATCTAGTAAAAACTATGGTTTTTCCAGTAGTCATGTACCGATGTGAGTTGGATCATAAAGAAGGCTGAGCGTGGAAGAATTGATGCTTTTGAACTGTGCTGTTAGAGAAGACTCTCGAGAGCTTTGGACTGCAAGAAGACCAAACCAATCAATCCTAAAGGAAATCAACCCTGAACATTCACGGGAAGGACTGATGCTGAAGCTGAAGCTCCAATACTTTGGCCACCTGATGCGAAGAGCCAACTCATTGGAAAAGACCCTGATGCTGGGAAAGATTGAGGGTAAAAGGAGAAGAGGGTGGCAGAAGATGAGATGATTAGATAGCATCACTGACTCAGTGGACATGGATTTCAGCAAACTCTGGAAGATAGTGAAGGACAGGGAAGCTTGGTGTGTTGCAGTCCACGAGGTCACAAAGTGTTGGACACGACTTAGCGACTGAACAATAACATAAAAACGTTAAAGTATATTTATAAGCTTTATTTATTTATGTTTTTTAAATTAATTAATTAATTTTGGCTGTGCTGGGTCTTCTCTAGTTGTGGGGCCTGGGCTTAATTGTGGGTTTAGACGTGGGATCTTGGTTCCCTGATCAGGGATGGAACCTGCATCTCCTGCATTGGAAGGCAGATTCCTAACCACTGGACCACCAGGGAAGTCCCTATTTATGAGCTTTAAAAATAAAATATTATTGGACTTCCCTGGCAGTCCAATGGTTAAGACTTTGAGCTTCCAATGCAGGGAGTGGGTGTTACTTTGCAACTCCATGGACTGCAACCCTGCCAGGCTCCTCTGTCATGGAATTATCCCAGCAAGAATACTGGAGTGGGTTACCATTTCCTTCTCCAGGGGATCTTCCTGACCCAGGGATCGAACCCACATCTCCTGCATCTCCTGCATTGGCAGGAGGATTCTTTACCACTAGTGCCACCTGGGAAGCCCAAAGGGCCACTTGGCAAATAAATTAATAAAATGTCATTTCTTGATTCCCTGCTATGATATGAAGGTGTCCTCCCCACTGCAAAGTTAATAGTTTAAAATCCTAATCCCCAAAGGTGATAGTATTAGTAGATGAGAACTTGGGGAGGTGATAAGGTCACGAGGGTGAAGCCCTTACCATTGGGATTAAAGCTCTCATAAAAGAGATCCCATAGATCTAAAAAGAAATGATGCAAATGAATTTACTTGCAAAATAGAAAAGACTCACAGACTTATAAAATGAACTTATGGTTGCCAGGAGGAGGGAAGGGATAGTTAGGGAGTTTGGGATGGTCATGTACACACTGCTGCATTGGATAACCAACAAGGACCATGTATAGCACATGGAAATCTGTTCAGTATTATGTGGCAGCCTGGATGGTAGGGGAATCTGGGGGAGAATGGATACATGTATATGTATGGCTGAGTCCCTTTGTTATTCACCTGAAAACATCATTAATCAGCTATACTCCAATACAAAATAAAAAGTTCAAAAAGAAAAAAAGAAGGAGATATAATACTTATACTAAATAAAATGTTATGTATGGGGGAGAAAAAAAAGAGAGAGAGACCCCACAGTTCCTCCCCCCAGGCAAGAATACAGCAAGAAAAACCTTCACCTGATCATGCTGGCACTCTGATCTCGGATTTTCAGTCTCCAGAACTGTGAGAGATAAATACCTGTTGTTTATAAGCTGCCCAGTCGGTAGAATTATGTTAGAGCAGCCCAAATGGACTAAGACATTCTCCTTGTAGAAAAAAAATGAAGAAGCCAAGATCCTTTCCAATTTTCTCTGCTTCCATTACTTCTACTGGCACTAGCTGAGATTTCTGTGATCTCTTACATTTCTTTAACAAGCAACATAATGTAAAAATAATAACATTTTAATAAGTAAATTCTGGTTTATGGCCACAACTGTCAGTCACTTTAACCTAATAGTTTTATTTAGATTCAAGGCTCATCACAGACTTCAATCTTCATATTCATATGTCCTTTATTTTGATTCTTCTTTTAATGTCTTCCCTTAAAGCATATAGCTTAAGAAGCATTTGTGAGTTCTCAGCTCAAAGGCTTTCCCACCATGCTCTGCAAATGACTGTTCCATTTTCCTTTGGCATCTTGAATTTTGGAGGAAAGTCTGAAGCCAACCTTAAATTTCCCATGATAAGCTGGCCTTATTCTGCCCTGATGCTTATAAGATTTGTATTGGTTCTGATGGTTTTATACTGTTTGTCTTATTATAATTAGAGAATCCTTTTAGTAGACAAATTACAGTCATCCTTCTATTTTATTTACAAATTTGGTTGTGTTACACTTGCTCTGTTCTCGTTGGGAAAACCCACTGTGTACTATGTCATTACTGCCAGCTTCCATATCCATCATCTCATCACGTTTCTCCACTGCCTTTGCCCCATGCACCTGACGGGTTTTCCCTCGGACCTCATCTCCAAGGCAGCAGGACACATTTGGCTTTGAGGTGCTTCTCATTCTACAAAGTTTTCCCCTCCACTCAAGCTTCCAAGAGCCACTTCCCTTCTCTTTCTGCTGGTTGATGCTCTTGTCTTTGACCTTTGGTTTAACTTCTTGCTTCATAGGCATGCCCTATGATGAAGATTAAAGATAATTTCGTTGAGACTTTGGAGATGTTTTATATAAATGTTTCTTCAGGGAATTCCCTGTCGATCCAGGGGTTAGGACTTAGCGCTTTCAATGCTGGCCTAAATTCAATCCCTGGCCAGGAAACTAAGATTCTGCAAGCTGCACAGCATGGCCAGAAAAGAAGTATGTTTCTTCAGTTCAATTCGTGGGTTGGGAAGATCCCCTGGAGAAGGGAATGGCTACGCACTCCAGTATTCTGGCCTGGAGAATTCCATGGACTGTATAGTCCATGGGGTTGCAAACAGCTGGACAGGATTGAGTGACTTTCACTTTCACTTCTTCAGTTGTGTGAGCTAATTCTTGCTCAAATGTGTATCTGTACTCTCCACCCCCATTTTTGTAACATCTAGGCCTGAGTTCCTCATTGGTTCCTTTCTGGTCCTCATTGAGTGGGGTAGCTCTTGGAGCCTTCCTGAGAACTGCATGATGCCATCACTATTTTTTTCCTGATAATCTGAGCATTGTTTTAATTCTTCCCTTAGAAAGAGAACTGAAGAACTAGCTATTGACCATTTATAATGAAACCTATTCATTCTTTCAGCTGCTGGAGAATGGGTGAGAAGGCTGAGAATGAGCTGGAGTAACTGCCTTGACTTGGGAATGTTGCCTACAGATCTTTTCCATTTTCTCTTCTGATAGTTCAGGCATTTCTCTCTTTGGGGTAAGCAAGGCAAAATGGTAGGAGTCCCCAGATCAAGGTAAAACCTTAGAGCTCTGGCTCTCCTCAGTTGGGTCTGACTCTTTGCAACCCCATGGACTGTAGCCCGATAGGCTCCTCTGTCCATGAGATTTTTCAGGCAAAAATACTGGAGTGGGTTTCCATTTCCTACTCCGGGAGACCAAATCGAGTCTCCTGCATCTCCTGCATTGCAGGCGGATTCTTTACCCACTGAACCATCTGGACTGTTTATCTATTGTGGCCTTATAAACCACTCCAGTACTTAACAGCAAAGACCAATAATTTATTTTTATCTCTTTACAAGTCTGTGGGTTGACTGGGCACAGCTGGGTGACTCTCATGTCTCCTGCTATTGCATCTATTTATTTTTGCCTCTGCTGGGTCTTTGTGGGTGCCCACAGGCTTCCTCTAGTTGTGGTGAGCAGGGGCTACTCTTCGTTGCAGTGTCCGAGCTCTAGGCACATGAGCTGCAGCATGTGGGATCCTCCTGGACCAGGAATCAAACCTGTGTCCCTCGCACTGGCAGGCCGACTCCCAACCACTGGACCACCAGGGAAGTCCATCATGCTGTTGCACTCAGATGAGGCCTAGGGCTGGAGTCATCTGAGGTCCTCTTCACTCACATGTCTGGCACCTAGGCCAGGATGGATAGAAGAGCTCAGGGCTGGTGGGGCAACTCTCTCCCCAAGTGGCCTTTCCATCTGGCTAATTTGGACATTCTCACATTATGGAGGTCTCAGTGGAGTTGGACTGAGTGTGTTGCTGGGTGCTCAGTCACTCAATCGTATCTGACCCTTTGTGACCCCATGAACTGTAGCCCACCAGGCTTCTCTCTCCATGGAATTCTCCAGGCAAGAATACTGGAGTGGATTGTCACTTCCTTCTCCAGGGGATCTTTCCTACCCAGGGATCGAACCCGTGTCTCTTGCATCTCCTGCATTGGCAGGAGGAGTCTTTACTACTGTACCACCTGGAAATACATGGGTCATAGTAAACCTGTGCTGCTCAAACGTTAAAGCAAGCAGAAACCACTTGGTGGTTTTTGATCAATGCAGAGTCTTGCATATCCATCACTACCATTAATGTCATACAGAATAGTTTCACTGCTCTAAAAACCTCCCCTATAATTCACCTATTGAAAGCCCTGGTAATCACTGATCTATTTACTATTTTTAGTTTTGCCTTTTCCAGAACGTCATGTAATCACAGTCATATAGTATGTAGCCTTACAGACTGGTTTCTTTCATTTAGCAATATGTATTTAAGATTCACTTGTATTTTTGTGTAGCTTGATATTACATACATTTTATCTTGATGAGGAGAAACTATTTCATTTGGGGCTGCTTCAAGTTCTTTTTCAAAATATTTAATTATTTATTTGGCTGCGTCGGGTCTTAGTTGTGTCACATGGGATCTTTCCTTGTGGTGCTTGGGCTCTAAAGCACACAGGCTCAGTAAGCTGTGATGGGCAGGCTTAATTGTTCTGCAGCATATGGGATCTCAGCCCCCGACCAGGGATTGAACCTGTGTCCTCTGAATTGCAAGGCAGATTGTTAACCACTGGATCACCAGGGAAGGTCCCTGCTTCCAGTTCTTAGTCATCATGATTACAACTGCTATAAATATTAGTGTGCAAGTGTTTGTATGGATGTAAGCTTTTTAATCAGTTGTGTAAATACCTAGGTACATGATTGCTGGATTATATGGTAAGACTAAGTTTAGCCTCAAAATAAGCCACCAAACAGTCTTTCAAAGTACTTGTTCCATTTTGCCTTCTCACCAGAAATGAATAAGAGTGCTTCTTGCTCTGCATCCTTGCCAACAATTGGCATTTAGTTTTTTGGATTTCAGCCGTTCTAGTGCTTAGATGTTAGTGGTGTTTTATTGTTTTCATTTCTATTTCCTTAATGCAAAAGATGTTTAGTATCTTTTCATATGTTTATTTGTAACTGAACTGAACTGATAGCTTCTTTGATAAAGTTTCTGTTCAGATATCTTGCCCATTTTTAAACTGGGGTTTGCTTTCTTATCCTTGAATTTTTAGCATTCTTTGTATATCTTAGACACGAGTCCTCTATCATATATATGTTAATTACCATGGTTTGTTGCGGGGAGCCGGCCTGACTGCTCAGGCCCCTTCTCGGCCCTGAGAGAGATCAAAAGGTCCCTCTCTGTCCCGCCACCCCTGATTTGTTAAAGTGCAAATTGGCCTTTCTCACCTCCCTCAAGGAAATCGCTGCAGCCACCATTTGCCTATTTTCCTGACTCTGATAAGATTATCGGGCTCCTGTGAATGGCTTATGTCTAGGTAGTCTTTACCTGATTGTAAGACACTGGTGCCATGCCCTGCTGGAGTTAAGATAAAACTCCTAAAACTAGTATCTGCAGTTCTGCACGTATGCAAGTCTTTGATCTAAAATTTGGTGAATCCTGTTAGTATATATATGTATGTTACCCCTCAATAAAGTCGTCGGAATCAGTCACAAGCTGACTCCGTCCCTCTCAACCCCATCTTTCTTAGTCTTTTATTTCTCAGGTGCACTGGTGATTGCGTCCTTGACCTGTTCATCTAGCCGGCAGGCCCGGCAGTTTGTCTTTTCATTCTCTTAACGGTGAGTGTCTTGCACAAAGAAGAAGGCTTTCATTTGAATAAAGTCCAGCTTATCAAATTTTTTCATGCATGGGTTGTGCTTCTAGTGTTGTACCAAAAAACTCCTCACCAACTCTAAGTCAAGAAGCTTTTTTATGTTTTCTTGTAGAAGTTTTATTTTTAATTTTTTGAAATTACTGTTTCCATAGTAGCTACACCAATTTAAATTCCCACCAACAGTGCACAAGTGTTCCCTTTTCTTTTTAACAAGTGTTCTCCAACACTTGTGTTTTGTCTTTTTCATTACTGCCTTTCTGAATGTGTGAGGTAGTATCACATCACAGTTTTGCTTTTCATTTCCCTAATGATTAGTGGTTTAGTCACTAAGTCGTGTCCAACTCTTGTGACCCCATGAACTGTACAGCCTGCCAGGCCTCTGTCCATGGGATTCTCCAGGCAAGAATACTGGAGTGGGTTGCCATTTCCTTCTCCAGAGGGTCTCCCTGGCCTAGGAATCGAACTTGGGTATCCTGCATTGCAGGCAGATTCTTTACCAACTGAGCTATGAGGGAAGCCCCTGAATGATTAGTGATGTCAAGCATCTTTTAATGAACCTATTGGCCACCTGGTCTTGAGACTTCTTCTTCAGCACATGTGCTGTTTAGAAATATGTTGTTTCATATCCAAATATTTGGGAATTTTCCAGCTATCTTTATTGCTTTCTGTTACTTTCCAGCTTTCTGTTACAGATTTCTAGCTTCATTACATTTTGTTCTAAGAACATACTTTGTATGATTTATACTCTTTTAAATTTGTTAAGTTGTGTTTTACAGCCCAGAATCTTGGTCTCTCTCGGTGATCTGCTGTAACTGGATGGAATACTCCATAAGTGTCAATTAGATGAAGCTGATTGATACCACTCAGGTCATTTATATCCTTACTGATTTTCTGCCTACTTGATCTATCAATTATAGACAGAAGAGGTTAAAATCTCCAAATAGGGGGTTTATCTATTTCTTCTAAGCTCCTTAGATGTTGGGGCTGAAAGCAGAAGTCCCGAGACTTTGCTTTTATCATTCATGTCATTGATAAAAATGTGCTCATGCACGTTGTCTAGGGAGGCAAGAAGCAAGAGATTAAAGCACCCCGTCTAAGATGCTTCTGTCCCCTGGGATTCCTTAGGCTGTCTTCCTGCACACAAATGAAGATGAATCTGTAGGCAACACAGAGATAGACCCTTAGGGCTCTAGACCATTTACATACCAAAAGCACATTGACTCAAAAGCCCTAGGGTATCAAATGAGTGTCACATCCAATTCGTTGAAACAGACATACATGTAAATAATTGTTGCCAAATGTCATTGAACAATTTAGAGTCATAACTTTTTTATCCTAAAGTTACAACAACTCAAGTTTAACTCTGTTCAATCAAAACTATCAATTAAAAAAAAAAAAAATATATATATATATAGGGACTTTCCTGGTGATCCTATGGTGAAGAATCTGCCTGCCAATGCAGGGGACACAGGTTCAATCTCTGATCCCGGAAGATTCCACATGCCGTGGGACAACTATGCCCATGTGTCACAACTACTGAGCTCACATGCCTCAAGTACTGAAGCCAGTGCCCCTAGGGTCTGTGCTCTGCAACAAGAGAGGCCACCCCAATAAGAAGCCCAGTAAGAAGGCTACAGGGTTCTTATTGCAGCCCCTGCTTGCCACAACTAGAGAAAGCCCGCAATGCAGCAACAAAGACCCAGCGCAGCCACAAATAATAAAATAAATTTTAAAGTAAATAAACAAAGCCAACCTTATTTAAAATATCTGCCTAAACCAAGAGACTGTAGCTTCTTCCTATAGTCAGTGATTGGAAAGGGTTCCTGGACCCAATTTTAACTCGTGTGTGTGGAGGCTGCCCCACACCCACAACAGGTGATTTTCAGATGCCAGGAGGGTGTCCTACAATTCAATTCTGACCCTCTCTACCTAGAGATAGAATCAGACTCCACAGGTAGAAGACTCAGTCCTATAAGACCGCCCTCCACCTCAGACACCAGGAGCAAACGTAGGTTGTTACCTCTGTTTCCGACCAACTGACCATAAGCTAGACGTTTTCACAATTCCTCCTTGGGTTCGATAAATCTGTTGGAACAGCTCACAGAACTCAGGGAAGCCCATTTACTCACTCAATTGTCACTTTATTATAAAAGGCTGTTAAAGGATATGAATCAACAGCCGGGTGAAGAGATACACAAAGCGAGGTTCCAAACAAAGAAGCTCTGTCTTCATGAAGCCCTGGGCACACAAGGGGGCACTTAGAAGCATTTTGTTTGCCTGATGTGAAAAGGGGCCAAAAAACTGTCCTTCTGGATCTTTACTGGGCTTCCCTGAGGGCTCAGCAGGTAAAGAATCCACCTGCAATGCAGGAGATGCAGGTTCAATCCCTGGGTCAGGAAGATCCCCTCTTGCCTGGAAAATCCCATGGACAGAGGAGCCTGGTGGGCTACAGCCTAAAGGATCGCAGAGTCGGACTCAACTGAGCAATGAAACATGCACAGTACCCATGCTGAGTCTGCATGGTAGCTCCATTACACAGTCATGATTAACTAAATCATGAGCTGATGACGATTTATTCAACCCCTAGTCCCTTTCTCCTCCCCCACCCTCTAATCACCTGCCTGGTTCTCCAGGCAACCAGCCCCCTTTCTTAGATGCTTCGAAAAGTTGCCTCATTCTCATAGTAAGAGACACCTTTATCATTCTCAACATTTACGAAATGTCAAGGGTTTGGGGAGCTGTGAGCCAGGAACTGTGAATGCAGACCAAATATATATAAGAAAGGTATCTTGGCCATCTGAATGACCCTATATATATTTCCTATGAATCACAATATCTCCGTGATTGATAGATTTAATTCTTTAGAAAGATCATAACGCTTTATGTGTCTGCAGCAAGATTATTTCTTTCAATAAAGCTTTGTGTCCCAATGAGGAGAAGGTAGACAAGGAGTCAGGCAGGGAGTAAGCCTACATTCCACATAGACCAAGGCCCTATATGGCTAACCAGTCCCGCACCATTGTCATTTCAGCGATGAGAGAGGCGGTACGGCTGGCAGCACCCCACCTCTGACCCCATACGGCCCTGGGGCTTATGCACTGTCCCTGAAGGCATTGCAGGGGGCAGAACGGGGGAGCCAGACAGGCTTGGCCAGAGCCGCTGCTCAGCCACTTGCTGGCTCTGTAAGCACAGCATCCTCACCGAGAATGGGGAAGGTGATGGTTCCCCATCTCATCAGGCCATCATGAGAATTAAGTGAAGTGCAGCATCTGGGCCTCACAAAGCGTTCTCAGCAATTCCTAATTCCTCCTCTGCCCACCACTTTTCACGTCTTGTCTTGAAAATATTACTTAAAAGACAACCCCAAATGCATGAGAGAAATGTACATTAAACTTGCACTTAGGTGTGCCTTCTCACTCGTCACATTAGCAGATATTGAAACCTTATGTGACTGACAGAGGTGGCGCTACAGGCTAGAACATTCAATAATAGTATCAAGATAATCTGTGATGTGAGAGTTGGACTATAAAGAAAGCTGAGGGCCAAAGAATTGATGCTTTTGAACTGTGGTGTTGGAGAAGACTCTTGAGAGTCCCTTGGACCTCAAGGATATCCAACCAGTCCATCCTGAAGGAAACACTCCTGAATATTCATTGGAAGGACTGATGCTGAAGCTGAAACTCCAATACTCTGGCCACCTGATATGAAGAACTGACTCACTGGAAAAGATCCTGATGCTGGGAAAGATTGAAGGTGGGAGAAGAGGGGGACGACAGAGGATGAGATGGTTGGGGGGCATCATCGACTTGATGGACATGAGTTTGAGTAAACTCTGGGAGTTGGTGATGGACAGGGAAGCCTGGCGTGCTGCAGTCCATGGGGTCGCAGAGTCGGACACAACTGAGCGACTGAACTGAACTGAATCTGTATAGATAAGATGAAATTGAAGCCCTATTTTTTAATTTATGAGTGAAATTCTTGATGGGTTATAAAGATTTAAATACGAAGGGCAAGACTTCAAAAATGCCTAGGAGAGACTTCACTAGTGTCGGGTGTTGAAGACGCTGCACTTCCAATGCAGGGGGCACAGGATGATCCCTGGTAGGGGAACTGAGATCCCACATCGGCAAGACCAAACAGTAAATTTTTAAATATGCCTCGTAGCTAGCAGAAGATAACATATGACCTTGAGTAGAGAAGAATTCCTTAAATAAGATATAGAAAGCACCAACTGTAAAGGAATATCAATATTAACACATTGTACACTTATAAACATTTATATTAATGTAGTTACTTGAAAATATTTTATATTATATTTTAAATAATATGCTATATATTACATAGATTTGTACAATAGATTTGTATATATTACATAAATTATATATTAATATGAATGCATACATTAAAATTAAGAACTTTTGTTCATCCAAAAATATTATGCAGGTCATATAAGATGTTAACAGAAAGGAAAGTAGATAAAGGGTATATAAGAATTTTCTATATTATGTTGCAACTATTCTATCAGTCTCAAATTATCCCAAAATTAAAAGTTTAAAACCAAGTATAGAGAAAGTGAAGAGATAAGCCACAGAATATTTGCAACACATATAAGCAGCCAAAGGATTAATGTCATGGCTTCCCTGATGGCCCAGAGATTAAGAATCTGCCCAGCAATGCAAGGGACACCAGTTCGATCCCTGGTCCGGGAAGATCCCACATGCCACAGGGCAGCTGAGCTGGTGTGCCACAACTAATGAGCCTGTGCTCTGGATCCCATAAGCCACAACTACTGACACCACACCCCACAACTCCTGAAGCCTGTGTACCCTAGAGCCTGTGCTTTGCAACAAGAGGGGTCACTGCAATTAGAAGCCTGCAAGTGGAGAGTGGCCCCCAGTCACCCATATTAGAGAAAGCCTGTGCATAGCAACCAAGACCCAGTGTAGTCAAAAATAAAATAAACATTTTTTTAAAAAGGATTAATGTCTTGACTATGTGAAGAACCATTAAAAGTTAATAAGAAACAAAATACAAATAACCCAATAGACAAAAAAGTACATACACAAGTGTCTATACAAAATACTAAACACAAAAATAAAGCAAAACCAGATGAACCGTCATTTCACACAAGAATGACCTATAAACATAATCATGACTCAACCTCATTAGACATCCAGGAAATGCAACTGAAGACCGCAGTGAATATGATGTCTGTGACCTGCCTTAAACTGCTTCAGTAAATAAACACAGCTGGGTGGTGGGGAAATGAGGCCAGTTATACTATTCTCTCTACTTAAAAACACTTGAAAATGTCCATATTAAAAAGTTTTCCAAAACTGCACAAATAGAGACTATATTAGTTTGCTCAGGCAGCCATAACAAGGTATCACAAACTAGGGGGCTTAAACAACACAAATTTATTTTCTTATAGTTCTGAGAGGTGGAAGTCTGAGATCCAGGTGTCAGCTGGGTTGGTTTCTGCTCGTCTCCTTGATTTGCAGCTGGCTGTCTTCTTCTGCATCTTCACACCCTCTTTTCCCTGCTCATATTGGTGTCATAATTTGCTCTTCAGTAAGGACACCAGGCATATTGGAATAGGGCCCACCACAGTGACCTCATTTCAACTTAACTACCTCTTTAAAGATCTTGTCTCCAAATGCAGTCACATTCTAAGATTCTGAAGCTTAGGACTTCAACATGTGAATTTGGGGGAACACAATTCAGCCCATAATTTCCCACCCAACTGACTAGCAGGAAAGGAAGCCTGACCCATGTCGACGAGCTCACAAACCAGCAAGAACTTGCCCCTCTGCTGATCAGAGTGTGAACTGCCAAAACCACTCTGGAAAAGAACATAGCAATTTTGTGACGTTGGACACACACATATTCTTTGATCCAGTAATTCCCCAACTAAAGGAAATCCTTCACATGTACTGCAAGAGACATTTGGAAAATGATTCACTAGAACTATGATTCATAAAAAAGAATATGTGTGTGTGTGTGAATCACTTTGCTGCCCAGCAGAAATCAACATAACACTGAAAACCAATTATATTCAATTAAAAAAAGAAATGTGATTTATAATGCTAAAAGACACAAAAAGGTCATAGTCTCAAAGACAAGAGATGGAATATATGAATAATGACACAAGAAAATATAAATGAAGAGGTAATAACTGGAAAGAAGTCCTCAGTTATAATGTATATGATATTTGTTATACATTTTTCTATGATAGCAAAAATCATAATCTAATAATATGGGGTTTGTTAAATAAACAAAGATAGAGACAACAAAATGTCATGCAACCACTAAGAAGCTTGTTCTCAAGACTACTTTAGGATACTGAAAAATATATCATCTAATGGGAAAAAGGGCTTCCCTAGTGGAGCCAGTGGTAAAGAATTCGCCTGACAATACAGGAGAAGTGGGTTTGATCCCTGGGTCAGGAAGATCTGCTGGAGTAGGAAATGGGAACCCACTCAAATGTTCTTGCCTAGAAAATTCCACGGAGAGAGGAACCTGGCGGGCTATAGTCCCTGGGGTCGCCAAGAATTGGACATGACTGCACAACTAAACACACACACACAATGGGAAGAAAACTCAGAACAACACAAAGAGACTAGATAAGATAATGTATCCAGCTTCCTTTAATTGCAAATGCCTAAAAATGGCATGCATGCATACTCACACACACACACACACACATATTTTTTAATCTATGACATAGTCCTCAAAAAAAAGAAATGTCTTCAATACACAGTAGTTATGAAGAATTCCTGAAATTCAGAAGGCAGATGGGCCTGAATTGGAGGAACTCACCAGGCCAAAACACACACAAGAGTGAACTTCTGTGGACTGTGAGAGTAGCTGGAATGCGGGGACAGGAGGGGGCTACACGCTCCAGTAAGTGTCCAAACAGATGCTGGTCACCCTGCAGCAGTGACCGACCCCTAGGCGGGCCCACCCAATCTGCCTCCCCCAACCAGGCCATGCCAAACAGTGGGCAAGAGCAAAGAGGAAGAGTTGCTGGGAATCCACAAAGCAAGAAAAATGAAAGTCGCTCAATCATGTCCAACTCTTTGTGATCCCATGGACTCTACAGTCCATGGAATTCTCTAGGCTAGAATACTGGAGTGGGTAGCCTTTCCCTTCTCCAGGGGATCTTCCCAACCCAGGGATTGAACCCAGGTCTCCCACATTGCAGGCAGATTCTTTACCAGCTGAGCCACAAGGGAAGTCCAAGAATACTGGAGTGGGTAGAAAGGGCTGTGTGAAAAAGAATCTTGGAAAGGGATGGGCCAAGCAACAGAATGGATAGTGCTGAGGAGCCAGGGAGAGAATCCAGTGTGGATCTGGACACACACGAGACCAGGATGGGAAGCCTGAAGGCCAAGAGCCAGAGAGAGATCTAGGAATTTTAACAGCAATTCAGCTGAAGATCCAGGAGGAAAATGGAGGAAGAATAACGGAAGCTGAAGACATCTGAGTCCCCAGATCAAAGTGCCCTCTGAACATCAGTGGAAAGGCGACCTACCTCAGACATAGTGTGTAAAATTCAGAACAGCACAGAGAGAGGGAGAGAGAAAGGCAGAGGGTCAGAAAAAGAGAGAGAGAGGCAGAGAGAGAGAGAGAGGCAGGGAGAGAGAGGCAGAGAGAGAAAACTCTTAGACGCTTCCAAAGAAATATTTCCTACAACAGAGAAGAATCAGTAAACTTCTCAAAGTGTGTTAGTGACTCAGTTGAGTCCAACTCTTTGTAACACCATGGACTGTAGCCTGCCAGACTCTTCTGTCCATGGAATTCTCCAGGCAATAACACTAAAGTGGGTAGCCATTCCCTTCTCCAGGGGATCTTCCTGACCCAGGGAGCAAACCCAGGTCTCCTGCATTGCAGTTGGATCCTTTACCGTCTGAGCCACCAGGAAAGTCCAAACTTCTCAAGAACAACCCTAATTATCAGACAAGAAAGCAACATCTTCAAGGTTTTAAGGGAAATAATTCTGCACCTAGAATACCATTCCCAGTCTGATTATCTTTCCAAATTAAGAATCAGATGACAAAAACAGACATTGAGGAGTCAGGAATCGTACCAGATTAGTAAAGAAAGATACTAATGCAAGTATAGTTATATCTCAGTTGTCAGATTGATGTTACCTATCACCTTAACAAGAGAGGAAAGAGGAAGTGTCTTAGAACATGTATATTAATGAATGCCAAATCTTGATCGAATTTAATAATCTGTTGGATCACTGATCCCAAGGAAACTCAGAAAATCATTTACTTGGGAACCCCCACCCCACCAAGTAAGAGGTTATTTGCACCGTCTGCAAGGGCAACATGTACAAGATGTAAAGTAATTTGTTGGAAAAGACAGTTGTGTTTTTCACATCCTCGAAAACCTGAAGTTTATGGAGACATGAGTACCTGGCATAAAACCTTCTTAAAACTAAACCAAAAGTGTGCATGTCCCTGGGCCTAGTCAGGAGAGTTCTGGTGCACTGGGAATTATTCATGGCAAGCATTATCTGTCACGCCCTCTGTCTCTAGGTCAAGTACATCCTTTAAATCCCTAACTGACCTTAGAGCAGAGTCCAGCCCTGTCCTACCTGAACCTCCTCCAATATTGCATATAGAAATATACAAGCAACCTGGAAAAACCTTCCACAAGGCTTTTTAAAATTAATTAATTAATTTATTTTTGTCTGTGTTGAGTCTTCCTTGCTCCTCGGGCTTCCTCTTGTTGTAGTGAGTGGGGGCTACGCTTCATTTCAGTGTGTAGGCTGCTCACTGTTGTGGCTTCTCTTGTTGCAGAGCTCAGGCTCTAGGCATGCAGGCTCAGTAGTTGGGATGCAAAGGCCAAGTTGTCCCTTGGCATATAGGATCTTCTTGGACCAAGGATTGAACCAATGTCCCCTGCATCAGCAGGTGGATTTTTAACCACCAGACCACCAGGGAAGTTTAAGGTTATTCTTAATACTTAGCAACACAGGGTCATTTACTTCTCATCAAATCACAGTTTTAAAACATATTACAAAAGATTTTAAATGACAATAAGACCTGAGAATTTGCTAAACACAGAATTACTGGATCTTACATATCATAAACATCTTCCTAAAACCACAAAATAGTACAGAAAAAGGTAGTGTGATGGGTAATTTCATGTGTCAATTTTGAATTTCCAGTCTATAAAATGATTTATAGTTTCATAATCACCAAACAGGCAAAACAACATTTTTTGATGAAATGAATGACCTGGATGAAAACTGACCTGGTAAAATTTAAAAATCAAGTTCTTTTTCTTTCAGCCAACTTTTCAGCATGGTGCAATAAATGGAAAAGATTTCAACTGTACGAGTTTTTCATAAAAGTCTCTTATGTTCTAAGTCTTTATATAAGATGGGCATAAATTGGCTCTACAGAAGTTTTAGCTGAATAATTAACTTAGAATTCAGGTTATTTGTAATAAGATTGAAAAAGATAAGTTAAAGCAGGCTTGTGACCATTTTACCCCAAAATACAATTTCTTCATTATAAGGATCCAAACAGAAAAGAAGTTAAGGAACTTCCTTAATAAAAGCACTGAACTGCCACAAGTCTAATAGACTATTAGAGCCTAGATGAAGATGGAAAATTGCCTAATAAAAATTGCAATTTGCATAGATTTGCCCCATAATTACATAACTTATTAAGTTCCATTTTCTAGATACCATAATGGGGTTCACCTTTCATTTAATGCGATTTGTGATCACTGACTACTGCAGGCAGCAAACGTTGGTAAAATCAAATCCATAATTACATTTTTGGTTCATACATGAAAGACTGAAATATTCATTAGCTGATACATATACTATTTGTTAGAATTAAGTAGAATGAAAAATTTTGAAGAGGGTTTTACTCAATCCTCTAACTATCTTTTTCAGGGTTTTTGGTCCATTGACTGTACAAGGTAAGGTTATAAAGGTTATAAAACAAGGAGACGAAACATTTTGGGCCTAAATTAATTCAGTCTGGTTCAATACAGTAAGTGTTTATTAAAATTCTCCCACTGGCCAGGCCCTGCCTGAATCGTAGGTGCCAATAGCCTGTCTCATGTAGCAACTCCCTCAGTTCTGTGGTAGATGAGACAAGACTGCAAATCGGCCCGACTCCCTGGGGCCACGCCCTTTACTCCCTGTGACTTTGTAGCTCCCCCATCAGGGAGGTGTGGTCCAGTTTCCCCACCACTTGGATCTAAGCTTTGTTAAGTTTGGCTGATAGAACACGGTAGACATGAAGCTGGGCAAGAAGAAAGCCTGCAGCTTCCTGCTCTGGTTCTTGGAATGTTCCAGCTTGCTCTGTGCGTCTTCCCTAGACTCCCAAGCTGACAGACAGCATCAAGGCCCCAGACATGTGAGGAGACCATCTCGGACCCTCCAGCTGCCACATAACTATAGTTATTTAAGAAATGCCAGGGGAGACCAACAGGATACCTCTGCTGAGCCCAGCCTACTCACGGACTCTAGAGAAATAATGTTATTGTTGTTTTTAAACTTTAATTTTGGGAGTGGTTTATTAAGCATCCTTAGATAACTGACACTGTCTCCAAATCTCCAGTTTTCCAGGAACGTCCCTATGATACTAGAGACCACCACAGTGAGTGTGACTATCATGAATAATCCCCAAAAACATAAATGTGGCTTTTTCTCATTTTTTTCCACTAGTAAGTATTGCTGCTGTGTTGATTCACATAGTATTCCTGGTCTCTTTGTAAGTCACAATAACATCTATGATCATGCTTATAAAAAGTTTCTAGGAAAAAATAGCAAGTGTATGGTGATACATGCAGAACAAATTTCAATGTGCTGGTTACAGTGATGAAGCCTTGCAGGCTGGTCTTAAGAGTACTTCCGCATCTATATACGGTAGTCTCTCAGTATGCACAGGGGATTGCTTCCCGGACCTCAGCAAATACCAAACACCGTGGATGCTCAAGTTCCTTCATAAAAAGGTGTAGGGCAGTGGGCCCCTCCTTATGCCCAGGTGTCACATCAAGGATTCAACCAACCATGGATCTGATCAGCTGAATTTGTGGATGTGGAACCCGTGGTTACCGAGGGCAGACTGTGCTTCCAATCGGTCATGATTACGCAGCAGACTCTCAAATACACAAGTTGATTGATAGTTTGGTCAATTTATAATGAACTAAAATTCACTGATATTTGATCAAATGTTGCTCTTTCACAGAGCTTGACTTAGAACTGTGGGAAGGGACACTTGTATGGGAGGGAGTATGTGTGCTCTGGGCTGGTCCTCCAACCAGCTAAGGACATACCTGGTTGTTCCCCACTGTTTGATTCCCTTTCTTCTCATCAGAACTTAGGATCTGAGTACCAAAACTCTCAGACTAGGTTAAGGAGAGATTTCTTTTCAGTGTCATAAAAGCTATCTAAAACTGGAAAATAGATTAATGAGATTTGCTGCTTGAATGTCCAGTGCATTGCTGGGTTTGCACCTGTGACTGCTTTTCTATTGACAGAGCTATTTTACAACTCTGTATGAGCAGAGCTGAATTTAAAGGTTTTTTTTTCAGTTAGATATGCAAATAACCTCTGAGCAGTGAAACAAACAAACAAAAAACCCAGATGCTATGGTTATAGTCCTGTAGGAGATGAATCAGTTTTCTATCTAGACCCGCAATCCTACGGATAGGGACAGGGTAAAGGGACAAAAAGTGCAAGTCGCTCAGTCGTGTCCGACTCTTTGCGATCCCATGGACTATACAGTCCATGGAATTTTCCAGGCCAGAATACTGGAGTGGGTAGCCTTTCCCTTCTCCAGGGGGATCTTCCCAACCTAGAGATTGAACCCAGGTCTCCCATGTTGCAGGCAGATTCTTTACCAGCTGAGCCATCAGTGAAGCCCAAAGGGACAAAGTAGGTGATTAAATAATCCCACTAGGAGATTGTAAGTTTAAAATATATATATATAGGAGGCCCCTGTAAGTTAATGATTACTCAAGAGAGCAGGTTTCCTTAACCACAAAACCAAGCAGGCTTGCTTAGCAACAAAACTAGGCAACAGAAGCACAAGACATGCCCCAAAACAATAAAACAATGGTGGCATGAGACCCACATCCTGCCCAGGGAGCTCAGTAAGTTAACGATCCCTAGGACATGCTCTCTGCACACATAAAAATGGATATTTGTGCACCTACCTTGTACATATAAGGACAAGAAAACTCCCCTGCTCAACCTGGAGGAGGAGGTGATGGCAGAAGCATGAAATCTTCTTAAGAAAGAAACCTACTTAAGAAAGGCAGAGAAGTTCTTCTCCCCCTCCTCACTTCTACTTTGATTATAAAACTGCAGCCCAGTAAGTTCTCAGGGCAAGATATCTGTCACGCATCCACTTATAAACCTCACAAGTGTCCTATTCTAATAAATCACTTCTTATCTATCACTTGGCCTCTCACTGAATTCTTTTACGTGCTGAGGCATGAAGAACTGTTGTACTGGAGCTCTTCAGAGCCCCTGAAATGACACCCAGTGGTTTCACTACCCTAACTTTCCTTTATTAAAGTTCTCTAAAATACCCAATTCCTCCAATGTGTTTTGAACCAGTTTCAACATTTCCCTGGTTCCCACATAAACTGATTTAAAAGGAAATCTTGGAAACTTGTTCTCGTTATTGTTGAGTCACGTTATTTAATCTTTTGTAAATTATACTTTACATAAGACCCGGAAAAAAAGAAAAGAAGGTATCAGAGAACCCAAAGGCTTGAAGCAGCCACTGGCTGGTCACTCTGGGCTACAGAGTCTTGGCGTCTGTCTCTGTCTCTTTTTCTCCATTGGCCCCACACTGAGGCACTCTCCTCTTGGCAGAATTGTTACCATCTTGGGTCCTTGGACTCTTTACTAGAAATTGGTAAAAGGCCCAAGGAAGAATTCAGGCAAGACTTCACAGGACTCAGGCTGCAGCAACAAGGGAGTGAAGGCAAGGAACAGCTGCCCTTACTCTCTCTCCGAGGAGGGCAGGCAGGTTCCTTAAATGGGATGAGCCTAGGGGAAGGATCAGCGTGTCAGCCCAGAGGGGTGGCTTAAGTAGTCTGCTCACCCCTTGCGTGGCGCTGTGTGCATGGAGCATGCACAGTACCCAGCTTTTGCCCCTGACACCTCTCAGAGGTGGCAGTTGGTTTTTGGCCTTTTTGTATCTTGCTCATAAGATAACTCATTGCATGCAGTTATTTTTAGTGCCTTATAGTTTCTCTGTATTCTGTTGCAGAAGGAGATGTTTTTCCAGGTGCAAGCACTGCAGCAGAGGACTTCAGGTCCCAGCCTATCTCACAAGGGTGTGGAAAGAGAGCCATGCTGAGCAAGAAAACACAAAGAAACCATAAGGGACTAAAAATAACTCTGTGCATGCACAGTTAGGGCAAATTATGAACAACAAGATACAAAAAAACCAAAAGCCCACACAGCACCACCCCAGGGGTGACGTGACCACCTAAGTCACCCCTCTGGCCTGACCCCTGGGCCCACCACTACCCTCACCCCATATAAGGAACCCGCTTGCCCCACCTCAAGAAGCGAGCAAGAGAACCAGTTATTATTTCTGCTTCCCTCCTTGTTGTCGCAGGGGCCCCAGTAAAGACTTGCTTGAATCTCTTGTCTGGCCTCTTATCAATTTCTACTGCAGAAAGAGGCCAAGGACCAGATCCTGGTTGTTAATGCCAAAGAAAATGGCTCTCAGGTTTGTATATTCTAGATTTAGAGGAATGGCCCAGATGGACCAGAGTCCAAGAATCTTAAATTCATTTCCAGGAGAGAGACTGACTAGTATGACGCCAGCATCTGTCCCTTACCTCCTGGAAGATAAGGACCAGGCTGCGACATTTCTGCTTTTGCAGCTTCCCTTGTAGCTCAGTTGGTAAAGAATCTGCCTACAATGCAGGAGACATGGGTTCTATTCCTGGGTTGGGAAGATGCCCTGGAGAAGGAAAAGGCAACCCACTCCAGTATTCTTGTCTGAAGAATCCCATGGACTGTAGCCTGCCAGGCTTCTCTGTCCATGGGGTCGCAAGAGTCGGACATGACTTAACGACTAAACCGCCACCACTACATACTACTTAAGGCGGTTCCCTGGTAGCTCAGCATTAAAGAATCAGCCTGCAATGCATGAATTGCAGAAGATGCAGGTTTGACCACCAAGTCGGGAAGATCCCCTGCAGCAGGGCATGGCAACTCACTTCAGTATTCTTGCCTGGCGAATCCCATGGAAAGAGGAGCCTAGCAGGCTACAGTCCATAGGATCACAAAGGGTGATCAGACATGACTGAGTGACTTAGCATGCACACAGGCACATACTACTTCAGGGTCCAGCGGTGGCTGCTCTGAGGGTCTCCACTACCTCCCAATGCCTGAGAGAGCCAGGCCTGTGGAGAAAATGGGGGATGGGGTAGGGGACATGATGTAACACATCCATCTCCCCCGCCCACCTCGGTGCTTACATGCCCTTTACCATTTACCAATGTTGTCTCTTTTTTTCTTGATTAGCATTGCTAAAACCAAAGTCATTTTTAACTTTTTCCAGAGAACCATTCTTCATGTTAAAAATTCTATTTTCGCTCCTCTCTCTAATTTGTTGTTCTCCAGTTCTGTCTCCAGCAGTTCCATTTTTATTTTCCTTGGCTTTGTTTTATTGGTTTTCCAGCTTTTTATTGAAGCCTGAGTTCATTTATTTTCATCCTCTCTTGCCTAATAATGAAAACACTTCTTCTCTTGCTCCGAGCATAGTTTGCCTGCATCTCTCATAAGCTTAGGTACCCTATGCTCTCCACGTCCTGTCTTCTAAAGAGCCCATAATTGCGACTTGGAAGTAGTTAACCCTTACTGAGAAGACTTATCTGCTTGACTTCCAGGCCTTGAATTTTTAAAATAAACTTCTTGTAATGAATTTTTAGTTTTATGACATTGTTTTCAGAGAATGTGCCCTTACGACTCCTGCCGTGTGGAACTGAAGAGTTCTGCAGGTTCTGAGTCAAGAAGGTGATCATGCACAGGGCACGAAGCCCCACGAATCTGTAAGTCAGCTTTATACAAAGGCTTTAAGCTCTTCTGCTTTTCCTATTTGACCCGTCAAAGGTTGAGAACTGTGTGTTCAAGCATCCCACTCTGATTTTCCTTACGACCCTTTATCCTTTCATTTTTTTTTTTTGCTTTGTCTATTTCAGCTTCAGTAATTTACTGCATTTGTGTGGGTAATATGAACACCCTCATTGTAAATTATACCTCTGGACCATTAATGTTGTTGTTGTTTAGTCACTAAGTCGTGGCCAGCTCTTTGTGATCCCACGGCCTGCAGTGCACCAAGCTTCCCTGTCCTTCAGTGTATCCCAGAGTTTGCTCAAACTCATATTCATTGAGTCAGTGATGCTATCCAACCATATCATTCTCCTGGTGGCGCAGACAATAAAGAATCTGCCCATAATGCAGGAGACCCAGGTTTAATCCAAGATTCCCTGGAGAAGGGAATGGCTACCAACTCCAGTATTCTTGCCTGGAGAATTCCATGGGCAAAGGAGCCCGATGGGCTATAGTCCATGGGGTCACAAAGAGTCAGACATGATTGAGCGATTGATCTGAATCCATATCACATATTAATGATGTAATTTCAGTTTTTTTCTTGCAGCTACCTAACTTCATTCATTCATTAAAACATTTGGTTATCTGCCACATGGGGGGTTCCATCCCTGGTGCGGAGATAAAGGGATGAATGGCTCCAACGAGGACCCTGCCCTCAGGGAGCTTTTGGTGGAGGAGAGAACATGTGAGCAAATTCATGAAGGATGCTAGACTCATATTCACACACACACACTCACATACACCTGCACACTCCCACATTCACACACTGTGGTACACACCCACACATTCTCACACACCTCTTTGCACACACTCATTTTGAATCTGTGACTGTATTCCTGTAGGATAGGTTTGTATGAAGGTAATTTGGGAGTTGAAAGTCATGGACATTTTATTTTATTATTATTATTCTGGGCTGTGCCAGCTCTTGGTTGTGACATGGAGGATCTTTACTTGTGGCATGTGATATCTAGATCCCTGACCAGGGATTGAATCCAGGTCCCCTGCATTGAGAGCGCAGAGTCTTAACCACTTGACCACCAAGGAAGTCCCCACGGACATTTTAAATGGACCAAAACTGCCATACTTACCTATTCCAAAGAGGGTAAACTCCACAATTCCATCAACGGTGCAGGAATGCTTCTCCCCAACACCTTTACAAACAGTGAATTTTCTTCTAAATTTTTACATTTAGGTTGGCCCAACAGTGGCATTTTTGTTAGTTTATTTATACTTCTTTGATTCATAAACTTGACTGATTTTTACCATACATTTGTCTTATCTACTTTTAGAAGCCTTTACCATGCTATGAATATTAACACTTTGCCATATGTCACAAATATACTTTCAATTTTGTTATATATTGTTCAACTATTTATTATGTAGTTATGTATATAAGTTTTAAATTTAAGGGATTCTCTCTTTTTTTCTTCTACTGCTTCTAGTTTTCCTTCCATCTCTCAGATTATGAAAATAGACTCCTATGTTTTCTTCTGCAGTTCTAGAAATTCTTTTATTTTTAACCCATCAAGATTTTCTGTGAATAACATGAAAGTAGAGAAATGACTTCTCCCCAAATGGAAAACCAGTTGTCCAGGCAATATTTACTAACTTGATTTAGTAATCAATGGATCAATCCATAGTGAAATAATATTATCAGAAAAAGGAGCAGAGGAGAGAAATGCCAGACACATGAAAAAACAAGCATCTATTCCAGTGCAAAAAAAAAAAAAATGTTCTTTCTAAATCTAAGAGCCTGTATTCAAAGAGGAAATAGTAACCACATGATAAAGAGCCCCATCCAGCCAACAGGGAGCTTGCTTTATTTGGAGATGGATCTTGTTTCACAGAAGAAATCAGACTTCTGGTCAGAGTCCAAGATGCAAGAAGGTGGCCACCCAGCCATGAGCTGAGCCCCTAAACCTTAGGAAAAAAAAATACACCGGGAGTGAAGACGGCTAATACAGCTTGCATGACATGATGAACACTGCCGTGGGGACCAATTTAAAACAAAGCCAAGTCCTTTGTTTTGATAAAACTCAAATGCTTACCTTGAAGAAGGAGGTTGTCATGGCAACTCTTTCAGAAACAATGTCTTCTCTGTGGACCAGTTGTCTAAACTTTGGAGAACAGCCATCCTGCTCTGTGATGACTAAAAAAGCCCATGGGGGAGGGGAACCTGGCAGCCCCCAGGGTGTACCACAGGGAGACCCTCACTGCTTTTCAAAACACTTCAGAAATGGTAAAACAAGAACTTAGAGTTATACGACACTTGTAAAAAGAGAAGTTGCTTAGATCAACTATTTTACTACACAGATATGAACTAGTAATAAATAAAAATGACAAAATGAACAGTGCTATAATGCTAATAATATTAAAATGGGTTTGCTTTTTTAAAATATAGGGATATTCAGTACCAAATTAAAACACACTGGCCTAAGCTTTCTCCATTTCCATTTTCTACAGCTTCTAAACTGTTGTCTTCTTATGTCTTAAATTTATTTCTGGGTAACAAGCACTCAGAGTCTGACAGAACCAGGCTGAATCTGAGCCTCAGTACTCCTCAGACACTTGGCTGCATTGGTTGTGGTCTCTGCTGGTGTTCAGAAGGCATAGGAAAGCTGTTTAATAAACCTGTAACTGAGCACCACCCTGGAGGCCTTCTCACAATAGGCTCCGGCCCATGTCCTCCGCCTGTCTTTTTCATAGAAAAACTTTAGTCTAAGAATAAATTTCATCAGAGAAGTGAAAAAAAGGCAGAAGGAAAGGAAAACAGTCAAGCAAGACAAAATAATGGCTCAGTGATAAAGAATCCGCCCACAATGCAGGAGATGCTGCAGGAGCCACAGGTTCGATTCCCGGGTCTGGAAGATCCCCTGGGGAAAGAAATGGCAACCCACTCTAGTATTCTTGCCTGGAAAATCCTATGGACTGTCCAGAAGACACACTGATCGCAGAAGAGTCAGACACGACTTGGCAACTTAACAACAGCAAGCCATTAAACGAAGTCGAGAACTTTAGTTCTTCCTCAAGGACCCTAGATAACATTCTGAGCCATATCCTTTGAGCTATTTTGCAGATCCTGAAACTCCCACCAGGTGGAAGAAGTTAACTGTACCTGCCCACAAGCACATAGACCCTAGATCAGTTGGTAAATTGATGATGCTGACTCCCAATTACCTCACTACCAACCAATCAGGAAAATGTCCATGAGCTGACCACACCCTGCTCCTTGAACACCCTTAGTCTCCTAAGTCCCTCCTCCGGGGTGTGACACAGAGTTTTGACAGAGCAATAAAACTATTATTTTTTTACTTCACCCAAACCTTTGTTTTCATGTTTCTATTTGGCATCAGTGAACAGAGGCTGAATTTTGGCAACAAACAGACTCTTCAAAGGTGTGGGCTGGGGTATGGGGACCAGCAACCCTGGAAAGTTGTTACTCCTGGGCCTGAACGGGTCAGAGGAGGAATCCTGCAAGACCGGGGCTGTGGGAGGGCGTCCTCCACAAGAGGTGTGGTCTCAGGCAAAAGAAAGTTGCCAGGTTCAGAATGTGGATTCTGGGGTTTAAATCCTGCCTGGACAAGCTACTCCTGGAGAAGGAAATGGCAACCCACTCCAGTATTCTTGCCTGGAAAATCCCATGGACGGAGGAACCTGGTAGTCCATGGGGTTGCAGAGTTGGACACGACTAAGCAAGTATCTGTATCTGGACAAGCTACATGCCTTGGTTACCTCATATGTACATTGAGGATAATAATACTACATACTTCGCAGGGCTAAGGTTTAAATTTGATACTGATTAAAACACTTGGAACAGTGCTTGGCACTGTTCAAATCATAAGTATTCAAATATGATGGCCAGAGTATTAACACCTAAGGAAATTAACCTTGCAAATTACTTCTTCAATAGAAAAAGATCTTGTAGGTTCTTAGGGAAAATAATTTTGACCCAGGAACTCCTAACCCAGGCCAACCATCAATCTGTGCTGTGCTTAGGCACTCACTTGGGTCCAACTCTTTGCGACTCAATGGACTGCAGCCCACCAGGCTCTTATGTCCATGCGGATTCTCCAGGCAAGAACACTGGAGTGTGTTGCCATGGCCTCCTCCATGGGATCTTCCCAACCCAGGAATCGAACTCAGGTCTCCAGCCATGCAGGTGGATTCTTTAACCAACTGAGCCACCAGGGAAGCCCAAGAATGCTGCAGTGGGTAGCCTATCCCTTCTCCAGGGGATCTTCCCGACCCAGGATTTGAACTGGGGTCTCCTGCATTGCAGGAGGATTCTTTACCAGCTGAGCAATCAGGGAAGCCCAACTATCAATCAAGTGGTTTCAAATATGCAAAGATTTAGAAAATTGACCTGCTAAGAACTCACTTTGATCAAGTTAGGTATGGATGTACTTAATCACAAATGAAAGCTTCCAGTGAATAGTATTTGCAAGATCTAAACCAACTTTTTTTTTTAAAAAAACAGATAATATAAATGGTGTATTAGATTCTACTTTTTGAGTTAGCCTCTAGGCAGATCAGAGAGAACAAAGAGTTACAGGAACAAAAGGCAATGTTTTTAACCTTGAACACAGGAAAAAGTGAAAGGAACCTCTAACAAAAGTTAGGAAATTAGTAGGAGAGAGGAAGGGAAGTTAGAGCAGATCAGTACGTTCTCCTCCATGGTGACAAGCTTAGAGGTTCTACTGAAAAGTAGTGAAACAAGACACGGAAGTTTGAGTTATTTAATGCTGCAACAGGAACCACCAGCCTCATCAACAACAAAATATAAATAAGAAGGAGGAGGAGGTAACACAAGGTAAGAGCATTAAGTCCTCATCTTTCACAGTGAAGAGCCAGTGTACAAAATCCAGGGAAGAGAGATCCACGTATGTTAATTACAGTTGTGGACATAAACACTAGAGAAACTAAATAGAAAATGGAGGAGTAACTCAGAGGGGAAGCCGATGACACAGGGGACTCTTCTCATTGTAAGCAATTCTCTATGTTTTCAACCATGTGTAAATTGATAAAACAATTCCAATTTTTCACTGACAATCATTTCGTGACATCAAAACACATTTTTGATGATGTTCAACTGGTGGTTTTACCATTTTAAGAAACACTTGATCAACACAAGGGGAACGGGGTGAAGTGTTACAGATTAAGAATGAACAGGCATCTCAGTCAACTGCAACACATGGACCTTCTCTGAAAACCTATTAGAAGAGACAAACTAAAAAGCAGTTGAATCATTTGAGCCTTTGCTGATTAGATATGGATATTAAGGAATAGTAGGAGGGATGGATGGCATAATTTGTGGATTTTGTAATACCTTTCTTTTTTTAGAAGTACATGTTGAAAAATATTCACAGATGAAATTATATGATGCCTGATATTGCTTCAAAATCATCCAGTGGGAAGCGGGTACTTTCCCAATGAAAGCAAATTGGTAAGTTGATAGCTATTGAAATGTGGGGGTCATATGGTTTTCCCAGCTTGCATGTATGTTTGAAATTGTCCCTATTCAAGCCAGGCACAGAGTCAGGATGTATACACGAAGTGGCAACAGAACATATCTTGACATCTTATATTTTTTATCAAAAATGTAATGTTCAGTTTTAAAATAAAGCCCTAATTGGGGCCGATTCTCCTCCTCCTAAGGGATTTGAACACAAATTTCTGAAGTGTGGACTCCACTGGCCATCTCTGGTTTTGGGAGGGTGTGAAGCAGAGAGACCAGCACTGTGCTAGAGGGAACAACGCCTTATGCTTTCCAAAGCTCCAAGAACCCGTCTGCAACAGGCCTGAGTCTCCCCACCCCCCACCAACTCCAGCCCCCGATTCACTTGTTGGGCTGGCTTGCTGTGCCAGGCCAGGATGCCACTTTCAGGAGGGAGAGGGAGGGTAGAGGATTTGGAGAGTGAGCCAGGAGGAGAAAGTGAGGGCCAGAGTTGAGAGCAAGAACCAGACTGTCAGCTGGAACAGAGCACACACTAGGCACTTAATAAATGTTTGACTGGATGGATGGGAACCAAAGCACAGATACTAAAGAAAGGCAGTAAGTTTTTCCCAGAGGCAAGAGAAGAGGTCTGTTGATTAAAAGCCAAAATAAAAATGTACATTATTTCCAGTAAAAATCCAAGAGTTCCCTGGCAGGAGTAAGTGCCAATATTCCAGATATCCTGGTACTCCTTTGAGGGTCATTCTCATTAAGGAAGTTTCTGGGGTTCTTGTCTAACCTCTTTCCTAACTCCCAATTGTTTATCTTTTTAAATTTCCATATTATTTTTCTACTGCATTTATTGTTGATTTGCAAGTGTGGCCACAGCGACCTATTCAGTATCATAAATATGCAAAGGCAGCCACAGTCATATCAAAGGAATTTATGAAACAAAATAAAGAGTCAAAAATGTGACTTCTTAGACGTAAGTGAAAAAGGTATCCCAGACTTGGCAAGATTGCATGTAAATTGCTTCAGTTGAATTTAGACACTCAATTAGGCACTTAATTATCCTGAAGCTTTATTGATGCCCTATTAGAGGTGGCCCCACCCCTTCGAATCAAATAGAAGGCACAGGTCAGCTCCCTGAAGCAGCCTGAAGGCAGATCTGATGTGTTGAGACAGGTAGCATTCAATCAAAGTTCGCAGACCCCCTCCCCTGCTGTTGTCCTAGTCACACCTCTCACTGAACAAGTATCTTCCGCCTGAGAGCATCTCAAATCTGAATTTTAAATGTGGCTTTTCTTCCAGGACTCCCAAACAATCTCTCTGCCTGGCCTGGCTGTAAGGCTGTCAACATTCAGCCGCCGCTGACCCTCCTCAGACCTTTGAGGGTGCTCCCCTAAGCTGCTCTGAGGGGCATTCTGAGTGACGGAGCCATTAGTGGTCCACACCGCAACTCCCTCAGTAATAACTTAGGTCCATAGGCAACAGGCCCCATGTGTCTGCCCAATATCACATTATATGATAATTACACTCAGATTAGTTTCTCATACCCTTTGGACAGAAACGTGCTAATTTGCATTCTTAGACATTAAAATCTTATAAAGTTCTCAAGTGACTTTAAGTCCAGTGTCTTAATTGGGGTGCCCTAATGGAGAGAAAAAAGATATGGCTATTGGCTTCCTATCAAGGGCTGATTCCTCCAGTGACTTTTATAAGAAGCTTCTTGGGCGTGGGGAATGTCATATCTCACATCCAATTCAGCACCTTATTTTAAAGTGCCCGAAACCTATTTACTGACCACCTTCACACCTGCTCAACAGCCCTTACCTTCATAGTCCCAAATAGGACAAAGGCAGCTACAAGAATTGGAGATCAACCAGTTCATCATTTACTCTTTCAAACCCATCACCAGCAGAAACAGAACTGTCCAACGTACCTCCAAATAGCCTACACCAGTGGTTGAAACACCAGTCACGGCTCTTTTTGTCCAGAGTGGCTATTAACAGCTCAGGTTCTTGGGGGTACCATACCAGCACCTCTGATTACCAGCTCCTCAATCTCTCTGGACGCCACTTTCTCCTCTGCGTAGTAGGACTGCAATAGGAATAAAAGAAATAATGCCTTAAAGCACACACACAGTATTTGGCTCACAGAGCTTTCAATAAACGTTACTTATTTCCTATGAATATAGAAAAAGAAAAAATACATATTAAATCATTCTGAAGTGGTAAATATATATATTATGTAATAATAGCATATATATTATGATAGTATATATATAAATATATATATATTTCTTATTCTTTTCTTTTAACTGCTTTAGAATGATTCAGGTAGGGAGGATACTTCAATTAAGTTCTCTGCCTAGTGGGCATTTTTGTCGATTCTGGCTGTTTTTCCTTCACTTAATGGAGTCTGTTGTGTCTATCTGTGCCTATTTGCCTCTCTGTCTCTCCCTTTCTCTCTAGAAACTCCCATAGACTGAGGTTATTCCCCCACTGAGAAGATCAACTCATTTGTTGAGTCTCTATCACCCCCACCCTTTTACGGAAAAACAATGAGCGCAAGGACAGAATGCTGGCTAGAAGGTTGCACAGAATCTGTGATAGATCTGGTTGACTACATACTCTTGACAATACAGGAAGCTCTGCAAAGCACTGATCCCAAGGTTAAGGAATCTATACATCCCAAGTTTCTATGATCAGAATAAAGAGTTAGGAAGGACACAGCATTCTGTCCTTGTGCTCATTGTTCTTCCAGCAAAAAGCCATTCTTAGAGAAGTCTCTTATAACACAAAAAACTTTCTCAATAGATTTTTTTAAATGCTCTAGGAAAACAGAGAAGTTCAGAAATGGTGGACGTGAGGGAGCAAAACAGGGAGGAAGTGGAGGATGCCGTCATGTAATTCCCAACAGAGATGACTAAGACAGAGGCTGAGGAACTGATTTGAGATGGTAGAATCTTCAGGACTTAGTGACTTATTGATGAGGAAAAAGGGTGAGAATGGAACCCATGATAAGACCCACCTCTGTCATGTCATGAATGGTACCCTCAGAGGGCATGGAAAACTCCAAGCCCTTTCCCAGACCTTGCTCTACACATCTCTTCCATCTCACTGTCCCTGAGTTATATCCTTCTATAAAAAAAACAGTAATCTAGAAAGCAAAACGTTTCTCTGCACTCTGTGAGCCGTTCTAGCAAGTTAATCAAACCTAAGGAAGGGGTTATTGGAACGTTGCACCTACAATCAGTCAGTCAGAAGCGCTAGTTGACATCTGAAAGAGGAGGGTGCCGTCTTGTAGGGCTGAGTCCTTAACCCATGGGATCAGTTGCTATTTCCAGAGACAGTGTCAGAATTGAGTCAAATTGTGGGACACCTGTCTTTTTTTTTTCAGTCTATTTTTATTTTTGGCTGCACTGGGCCTTTGTAGTTGTGTGCAGGCTTTCTCTACTTGCATTAAGCAGTGGCTACTCTTCTTTGTGGTGCCCAGGATTCTCTTTGTGGTGGCTTCACTTGCAGCAGAGCATGGGTTCTAGGGCACATGGGCTCCGTAGTTGTGATGCACAGGTTTAGTTGTCCCTCAGTATGTGGGATCTTCCAGGACCAGGGATCAAACTCATGTCCCCTGCATTGGCAGCTGGATTCTTATCCACTATACCACCAGAGTAGTCCTGTAGAACATGCATTTTATGTTGGGGAATTGCATTTTTCACACTTGATGGTGTGAAAAAGCACATGGGAATTGGTGTCAGAATTGGAGTAGAAAAGGAGTTTGGTTTCAGACTTCAAGGATTTGAGACACCTGCAGAAGATCCACATAGAGAGAAATTTTATAGGCAACTGGATCTTCCCCTGGGAGTTCAGGAGCAAGATGGGACTAGAGACATGATTTTGGGAGCCATCAACATCACAGGTGGTACCTGAAACCTTGGGGAGAAAAGAGGATGTCCAAGGATATTCAGGGAGAGAAGATGGCTATAGACAGAGCCAAGGGTGGGGGTCTCAGCCTGGGCATCCAGCAGATGGAAAAGAGCCTGCTAGCAACTGAGAAGACATACAGAGAGCAGTGAAGGAGGAGGCCTGCGGGCTGCCGAACAGTGAGTGGAGAGAGTGGTCAGCAGGGTCTCAGACCTCAGGAGTTGGGTAAGGTGAGAAAAATCCTATCGCATTTGGCAATCAAGAGTTGTTGGCTCTGTCTGAAGCATTTGTCAGATCAAACCTAGAAAGTATCCTTAATTTCTCCTTATCCTTCACACTCCACATTGACTCTACCAGTAATATTATTCCCAAAATGTAAGTCAAATTCATCTACTTCTATTACCACCATCATGACCCTGATCCTGGACAGCTATCATTTCCAGCCTGGACTTAGCATGCTATAAGAACCTCTATCTCTAATATTAAATGGGAAATTGGCTTGCATTTTGTGAGAAGATTTCCAACCACATTGCTTGTTTTCATAACAGTGAAACTAAGGAGAAAATTACAACCACTTCCATAAATGCTAGAAAGATACATTCTTGATAAACATTGAAATAAGGACATTTCAGGACTTCCATGGTGGTCCAATGGCTAAGACTCCAAGCATGGAGCCCGGGCCCCAGTGTATGGGGGGCCCGATTTGATCCCTGGTCAGGGAACTAGATCCCACGTGCCAACTAAAGAGCCTGCATGTTGCAAACATTTATCAAAGATCCTGATTGCTGCAACTAAGACCTGGTGCAGCCAAATATATAAAATATTTTTTGAAGAAATAAGGAAACTTCCATCTATTTCCAATGTAATAAAAAAAAAAGCCAGCATCAGTACAGTGGGCATATACTAAGGACAGTCCCACTAGACTCAAAAAGAAAACAAAAATACCGCTTCACTCTTATTACATACCATTGTCTTGGCAGCAGTAGCCAAGCAATTATTTGATAAAAATTAGATCATAAGTGGCATTTAGTTGTTATGTCTCTTTAGTCTCTGTTAACCCAAAATGATTCCCCAGATCTCTCTTGGCCTTTCTTTACACTGATATTTTTGAAGAATCCAGGCCTGTTGTTTTGTAGAAAGTCTCTAAATTTGGATTTAGATTCCTCATGATTAGACTCAAGTTAAACATTTTTGGCAAGGATACTCACAAGTGATGTTAGGCCCTTCATCAGAAGTCTTACGGTATCATCTGGTCCCATCACTGGTGATAAAGCTTGGTTAAGGTGGCATCTACCAGATTTCTTTGTTGTAATGACCCTCTTTCCCCTTTGTAATTTAGTAAGTCTTCTGGAGGTGATATTTTGAGATCACATGACTATCCTGTTGCAACATCCTGTTACTCAATAGTAATTAGTTTTATCTGAATCAATTATAAAATTTGTTGCAAAAAGTGATTTTCTAGCATTGGCATTTCTTCTACTTATTAATTGCTACTCTTTTATATGATGTAGAGTATGAAGGGCAGTATTATTTGACTCAAACTATCTTTTATTAAGTATGTTATAATCCATCACTGTCATCATTTGTTATGCTCAAATTGTTTCAGATTTGCCCAGTGGGAATGCCTTCAAACTCGCTCTTGCATCCTTCTGCCATGTTTGCATCAAGTTTGGAGAATGCCCTTGCATTTGGGAACAAAATACTCCAGCCTCAGTTAGCACATTTGCTGCTCCATATCTGAAATCCACTATTTTCCAAGAAGCCTTGTTTCTTTTCAGTAAAGAATGGTATTTAGAGACCACAGTCTGGGTGCTAGGGGTTTTCACTGGTTCTGGGCCCTTTTTACTTACTCACTCTCATAAAGAGCTAGTCTTTGTTAATCAGTTCTCAATCGTTTCTCTACCCACCCTCACTTCTTTTCTCTCCTTCTTTGGTATCAAATACTTGACAAAATGTTGGAAGCTCTGAAGACTGGAAAATGTGAACCTAAATGGTATGACATTTGAAGAGTAACATCTTCATTTCTTTCCCAGTGTGTCCCCTCAGGCTATAACTTAACAATGTTAAGGATTATCTATGAAGAAAAGAGCAGGCAGTAGTTTCCCATTCACATCTTTTTCTGCTTGAGGGCAAAGAACTGGAAGAATGTCATCTAATACAAATATGATTTGAATTTTAAAATTCTATGTCTAATTACTACTTATAACTATGGTAAAAATTGATTTTATACACTGTAATTGTATGATTTGAATATGTAATCAAAAATGCAAAGCTTGATGCCTTTGATTTTAATTTCCATAACCAATGCTTCTCAGTTTACATATTTCAGGGGTTTCTGGGTTGAAACACCTTTTTCTAATTAGCAATCAAGATGTGCACAGCAGTTCAAGACCTTCTTGGGATCTGAACTACCCTGCATAATGCATTTTATTCCACATTATGATTATGCTTGGCCCTTTACTGAACTGGTCATTACCTTGACCACAGAAAGATATCCCACCGGGAGTTCTTGAATTCTTAAGTGGCCTAAGATTTGCATCACTCTGGCAGATAAAAGGGTCAAATTTAACCATCAATTGGCAAACATTTTCAGAAGACAAAAAAAAAAAAAAAAAAGAAAGGTTACAGTTTGTAACAACTGGAACTGTACCCTAATGTTTTAATAAAAAGTTCTTTATTTATGAAGAATATGAATTCTTTGAGGACACCACAGAAATCACCACATGGCTCAACAAGACCAAGGACAAGCCATGTGGTCCCTGTCCTGTGAAAACCAAACTGGCCACCCCAACACCTCTGTTCAAGATCAACCTTTGTTGTGTTGTTTATCAGCATTCATAAGATACACTGGCAACCACCAAAAATTCAAAGTAATGCTCCACCAAAAATGGGAAAATGCTGGTTCACTGGGAAGCCTAGTGGCGACTATGACTTAAACTGCTTATATGTTCTAAGTATTTCAGGGGCAACTCTTCCCTCAGGTCAAAGGAACCCATGTTCAGGCTTCAAGCCAACTCTGTAGGCCCAGACCCCCAACCCCAGCCCAGAGGCTTCCCCTGCCCTAACCCCCTCCACACAGCTCTCCTCATCTCTGTCCCTCTCTTTGGTTCACCACTTTTGGCCACTTCCTGTGTTTTGTCTTTATATTTTCACTGTATTACTTTTGTTTCCCCAAGTTGATTACATTTCTGTTTTTTGTTTTGTTTTGCTGTGCCACGCGGCATATGGGATCTTAGTTCCTCGACCAGGGATCAAACCTGTGCCCCCTGCAGGGGAAGTGTGGACTCTTAACCACTGGACAAACAACAAAGTCCCCTTCCCAAATCAATTATGCAGTCTATCACCAACAAAGAAACACATAATACTAGCTTCCACATCTCTATGGCATTCTTTGAAAATATAGCCTCTTGTTTCTGTGATTGTGATCATTGTTAAGTGTATGAAATACAGAAAGTCTGTGTTTGAGTTTTGCACAGACCTATATTAAAAAAAAAGAGAAGACTCTCTTTTGAGAGTCCCTTGGACAGCAAGGAGATCCAACCAGTCAATCCTCAAGGAAATCAACCCTGAATAATCATTGGAAGGACTGATGCTGCAGCTGAAGCTCCAATACTTTGGCCACCTGATGCAAAGAGCCAGCTCATTGGAAAAGACCCCCACGCTGGAACATACTGAAGGCAAAAGGAGAGGAGGGCGGCAGAAGATGAGACGGTTAGATAGCATCACTGACTCAATGGACATGAACTTGAGCAAACTCCAGGAGATAGTGAAGGACAGGGAGGCCTGGCGTGCTGCAGTCCATGGGGTCACAAAGAGTAGGACATGACTTAGCGACTGAACAACAGCAAAAGGGAAAAAAATAACTCTACAGTTTTAACCTGCTGAAGTCAACTGTGGTTACAATGAAAATCATCATTTATTTCAATTCCTCCTCATTCATCCAGCATAACGCCCCCCAATTCTGCTTGCCATAAGAAGCCTGTAGGAATCTGCCATGATATACTAGACAAATAGAAAAAACAATAGAGTGGATACAGGACATTTGAAAAATATAAACCTATCAATTTCTGTACTTTTTAAACAGAAAAAACACAATCTTTTCAAATGTCTAGGTACATATAAAACAGTAATTTTATACTAAGCTACAAATAAAACCTGAGTTAATTCCCCAAATAATAGGACACATACTGTTACCACCACAGGGTAAAAAAAAAAAAGATGGGTTAAACCAAAAAACTAAATAAAATCTAATGACTTGTAAACTGAAAGTTATTCTCCCAGTCAAACTGAAACTCAACAAAAGTCACCATCTATAAATAAAGGACAGTAAGAGCAATATATGTCAACTTTGTCACATGGAGACATAGTCATACTCAGAAAAAATAGCTATCTACACTGAAGAACAAGGCCATGATAGTTTATACCTCCTTCCACTAAGAGGCAGACTTTGTTGACACAGCCCTTGGACCTGGGTTATCCTCTGGCTTACTTTGAGCAATAGAATGTATGGGAGTGATGTGTGAATTCCTTAGCAGGGCAATTTCAATTTTTTCTCTCTTGGAATGTCGCCTCAACACTGCCACTTAACGAAACTTCTGGCCAACAATGGATGAGAGACCATGTGCAGGAGAACCATAGGGTCAGCACTAATTGCCCGATACCTGAGTGACGCCATCTTGAACCTTCCATCCCAGCTGACCCACCAGCTGAATACAGCCCCATAACTGATCCCAAGTGAAATCAGTAGAGGAACCACCCAGATAACCTAAAAAAAATCATAGGATACAATAAACTGTTGACATTTCTGAACCATAAATTTTAGGGTGATTTGTTACACAGCAATAAGGGCTTCCCTCATAGCTCAGTTGGTAAAGAATCCACCTGCAATGCAGGAGACCCGGTTCGATTCCTGGGTCAGGAAGATTCGCTGGAGAAGGAATAGGCTACCCACTCCAGTATTCTTGGGCTTCCCTTGTGGCTCAGCTGGTAAAGAATCTGCCCGCAGTGTGGGAGACCTGGGTTCAGTCTCTTGCTTGGGAAGATCCCCTGGAGAAGTGAAAGGCTACCCACTCCAGTATTCTGGCCTAGAGAATTCCATGGACTGTATAGTCACAAAGAGTCGGAAACGACTGAGTGACTTTCACTTCACTTCAATAGATAACAAATGAAAACTTTGTTTTTATCATAAATCACGGAGTTTTTAAAGAGCTTCTTATTTTACTTATTTATTATTTATTTACTTTGGCCAGGCCACATAATTTTCACCAAGGATTGAACCCACATCCTCAATACTAAAGGCACAGAATCCTAACCACTGGACCAAGAGGAAATTCCTACAAATCACAGAATTTTCAACTCAACATTATTAAATGAAGCAATTCTAGTGGACAGCTGCTGTTCTGGCCAGTAAGCCAAGTTGGTCCAATCGGTGAATCCCAGAACTTTTCTGGGCAATCTCTGGCACTTGGCTTTACCTGGGGGGAAGAAGGCTGGGCAGGCCTAGATTGCCTAAGTTCACAGCAGAGAGCCCGCCTGTCCTCCAGCAGGTCTCACTTTTCCTCTCTCGCTCCGGGTAGGTCCCTGTGGCCAGGAGATTAAATCCTACTGATTTGCTCAACTCTGAACCCTCTGTGCCCCTGGAGTCGAGAGCAGAGTTCTTATCTCATGAAATGAGCTCAGTATTCATCAAGAGTTATTATCTATATTGTTATTATTACCTGGAAAATACATTGCTGGTTTTCTAGGAAACAAAGAGGCATTCTCCAACTTGTCCCTGAACTTCACTCCCTCTGGGGCCTAGGACACAGGACTTAATTGTGCCAAAAAGTGTAGTGTGAAGTGGGGGGGAGGGGGCGGGGCCCTCATTTTTGCTAAAATAATGATTTTAAGACACATATCTGCTAGCTCTAAAATGTGCATTTAGAACTAGCAGGAAAATTCTTTTCTTTTTAAAGTATGCTTATGCTGGCTATCCAGCAGCCAAATACTACTGTCTCCCTCTAGGCTTCCTTCCCGCCGGATCTCCTTACAGGCAAGTCGGTACCCTAGATGCCTGAGGGCCTTTCAAGAGCACTGCGGCCTCCTAGAGCAGGAAGATGCCAGATGCTCCTGCTTGGGACAGGTGGCCAGGGGGTCTCTGGCCCAGCTTCTGCTAGCCTGACCACTGCAGGAGAAGCCCCCGAGAAGACGGGGATGAGGCATGCCTCTGAGGGCAACCCAGAAAGAATGGTTTGGCCAGAAGAAGGTTAACTCCAGTGTTAAAGAGAGACCCTTTGACATTTCTGTCCCTAGACTCCCCAGTCTCTGCTCCCCATCAGTGTGGACAACCGGGGCTGCGGCACCCAGGATGAAATCAAGGGGGCACCCTTGGTAAGCTGGGCTTCCCTCCGAAGGGAGGGGACATTGGCCGAGCCCCCTGCCTTCCCACTCGACGGGACAGAGAACCCATCGCTGAAAACAGCACGTCACCCACAGTCTTTTGATTTCCATCCACAGAGTGAACATTCACAATGACTCTTTTCAGTGGCCTCGGTTAACTACTGAACACTTCTGGTTTAACCACCCTGGAGAGTGAAAGGTGTTGCCAAAAACCCAGTGTAGTTTCTACCATGCCAATGTCTCTGCTGCAAAGTGGCTGGTAAAGGGCAGGGTTCCCAGGTAAGTGGAGTGGGTGCATGCAGTCACGGAGAAACGAGGGGGCGTCCTCTCACTCCCAGTCCATCCCCACCACCCTCTCCCCCCGACTTTGGACACCTGACCAGCGGTCCCAGCGCCTCCCCTCTTCCAGGGCTTGCCAGGGTCCTAGACTGTGGCAAGGAGGCTGCCCAAACGCTCTGGGCAGTATCCAGGGAAGACCAGACACTTACTCCTGCCTGACCAGCGCAGCTGCCACGCGACTGCTGAGGCCAGGGACCCTCGCCACAGATCGAAACCCAGCAGGGTCTGCAGCCTGGCACGCTCTGGGCTCTTCTGTTCAGTGCCCGGAAAGTAAGAGCACCAAGGATCAGATTCTCCTCTTTCATCCTGCACGTGCTTCCCCGGGCAAAGGGACTGGGAGGAGAAAGGAAGACCAGAGGGGGCTCTCCAGGCAGAGGCAGGCAGTGGGAGAGACGGGGTGACCCTCCCATCCCAGCCCCTCCAGGCCTTGACTGCCTAGCCCCTGCTCGTACCCTTGGGGCCCTGGAGGGAGGGGCAGACAGGAGACCCACACCAGAGGTCACCACTGCAGGGTCAGACCAGGTTCTGGAGCACTAGGGCATCATCTATAAGGAGGCACCCTTCCAAACTGATATTCTTTGATTTTCAAATTAAAATATAGATATAAGTTTATACACATTTCCAAATTAGACAACTTCTTTGGAGGTTTACAATACCCATTAAAACATAGATTATATGGAGTTCCCTGGTGGTCTAGTGGTTAGGAGTCCATGCTTTTACAGCTGTGGCCTGAGTTCCGTCCTTGGTCTGGGAACTGAGACCCACAAGTCAGGTGGCTTGGCCAAAAAGGGAAAAAAAAAATATATATACAGTAATTCACTTGTTTCCAGTGAAGCAGGCAGAGTCCCCACAAAATCGCAACTGAGGGCAAGCGGGGTGGTTGGCTTCACCTCCAGCTGCGCACCCGAGGCTGTCTGTGCTGCTTGTACAGAGTGTCAGATACGCCGAGATCAGTCAGCAAGAAGAGGGTTTTCCGTTTCTACCCCCGGCTACTGTCCACAGCAGCAGGAGCGACGTTTCTGCGTGGGAACTTGCCCTGATGTAACGGCAGACTTGCAGGTCACTTACAGGCACTCTATCCCAGAAGTGACAAATTAAGACACTGCAATCACATCATGTGTTGAAGCAACAGAAAAGAGAGCTAAAAAGCAAAGGGAATGAGATGGGGAAGGTCAGCATACATAGGACAGGGCGCCGAGGGGGGCCGGAAGGACCTCGCTGCCTGAGTTCCAGGTTAGGCAATGTTTACACGTCCCCTTCACGTAGGGGCATCCACCTTCCCCACTGATGGGGGCCAGAGTTGAGGATAGACGGTAGATGCCTGGGGCCTGCACACACTCGCTCTATCAGGAGCTACCGGGCTGAGGATGTCTGGCCTAGACTGCAGCTGGTCAGCCACCCTCTGAGCATCATGGCTTTTACCTGCACGTGTTGGGCAGAGGACTCGAGGTACTGGAATGAATGTTGCCAATAAAGGAGCACGTTGCTTCCAACACAAAGCACAGAAGATAGGTGATTAATTAATGGAACTTACAGAGACCCAGAAATAGGTCCACACACATATGGTTAAGTGGCTTTTTTACAAAGGCACAAACAAAGGTAATTTAAAGGACTAAATGATATTCTTTTCAACAAAAAAATGGCACTGATAAAACTGGATTGTCCATTTGGAGAAAAATGAATTTCAATCCTTGCCTCATACTATACATAAAAATTAACTGGAAATACAGCTGAGATCTAGATGTAAAAGCTAAAACTATAAAATTCCTAGAAGAGAGCATAGGGAAGATCTTTGTGACCTCGAGTGGGCCAAGAAGACTTCTTAGACACAAGAGTAAAAACACTAAATATAAAAGAAAAAATAAATTGGACTTCCTCAAAATTTAAGTGTCTGCTCTTCAAAAAAAAAAAACTGACAAATTACTTATATCCAGAATATATAAAGAAATTCCACCAACCACTAATAAAAATACAAACAATCCACATTTCTTTTTTTAAATACTTTTAAAAATTTATTTCTGGCTATTTTGGGTCTTCGCTATTGCAGGGGCCTTTCTCTGGTTGCCTCGAGTGGGGGCTACTCTCTAGTTGCGGTGCTCGGGCTTTTCATTGCAGTGGCTTCTCTTCTTGCAGAGTATGGGCTCCAGGGCATGTGAGTTTCAGTAGTTGCAGTTCTGGGGTTCAATAGTTGCAATTCCCGGGTTCAACAGTTGCAATTCCCAGGCCCTAGAGTGCTGGCTCGGTCCTTGTGGCACATGAACTTATGGATCGAACCCATATCTTCTGCACTGACAGGCAGATTCTTTACCACTGAGCCACCTGGGAAGCCCAACCCACATATCTAACAGCTTCACTGAGATGTAATTCACATGCCATACAATTCACCCGTTTAAAAATATATATTTACTTATGTATTTATTTATTTGGCTGCATCAGGTCTTAGTTGCAGGATGTGGAGTCTTTGGTGAGTCGTGCAGGGTCTTTTGTTGTGGTGCACGCATTCTCTAGTAGTGGTGTTCGGGCTTAGTTGCTCAGCGACATACGAGATCTTAGTTCCCCGACCAGGGGTCAAACCCACATCCTCTGCATTGCAAGGCAATTCTTAACCACTGGACCACCACAGAAGTCCCCAACTCACCCATTTAAAAAGGTATAATTCAATGGCTTTTAGTATATTCACAAAACTGTGCATCTACCCTTATAATCCATTCTAGAGCATGTTTCTCACTCCAGAAGGAAATCCTGATCATCTTAGCAGTCCACCCTCCCACCCACCTACACCCCACACACAACCTCTCTAAGCCTAGACAACCACTAATCTACTTACTATCCCTACAGTTTTTGGTATTCTGGATATTTCACATACATAGCATTATACACATGTGGCCTTTTGCGTCTGACTTCTTTCACCTAGCATGTTTTCAAGCATCATCCATGTGGCAGCATGTATTAGTACTTCATTCCTTTTGTAACCAGATAATATTCCATTGTATGGATATATCACATTTTACTTATTCATTCATCAGTTGATAAACATTTGGGAAGTTTTCACAACTTAATTTTTAAAAATGGGCAGAGACTTGAAGAGACACTTAACTGAAGAAAATATACCAATGGTCCATAAGCACAAGAAAAGGTGCTCAATATCATTAGTCACTGTTGTTGTTTAGTCGCTCAGTCATGTCCCATTCTTTTGCAACCCCATGGACTGTAGCCTGCCAGGCTCCTGTGTCCATGGGATTTCCCAGGTAAGAATTCTGGAGTGGGTTGTCATCTCCTTTTCCAGGGGATCTTCCTGACCCAGAGATGGAATCAACCTCTCCAGCATTGGCAGGCAGATTCTTTACCACTGAGCCACCAGGGAAACTCATCATTAGTCATTCAGTTCAGTTCAGTTCATTCGCTCAGTCGTGTCTGACTCTTTGTGACCCCATGAATCGCAGCACGCCAGGCCTCCCTGTCCATCACCAACTCCCGGAGTTTACTCAAACTCATGTCCATCGAGTCGGTGATGCCATCCAGCCATCTCATCCTCTGTCGGCCCCTTCTCCTCCTGCCCCCAATCCCTCCCAGCATCAGGATCTTTTCCAATGAGGGAAATGCAAATTAAAGTCACAATGTGGTACCTATACACACCTACTCAAATGGTTAAAATTTTAAAACACTGACAATCCCAAGTGTTTGTGAGGATATCAACCAAATGGAGCTGTCAGCCTGCAGCTGGAATGCAGAATGGTGCAACCACTTTGAAAGACAACTTAGCAGTTTTTAATAAAGTTATACTTACAGCAAGTCCCAGCAATGCCATTCCTGGGTGTTTAACAACAGAAATGAAAACATGTCCACATGAAGAGTTGTATGGGAATGGGTAAGCAGAGAGTGCCATGGCCATGAAACAATTTCAACCCCTGTGGCACAGCCTTATTCCTAGACAGCCCTAAGCCCTGCCTCCATGCCTTCATTGTGTGTTTTTCTGGGTGGCTCTCAGTGTCTCTCCAGATACACACATCCATTGAGCCATGGCCCAATCCCTGCTCCAAATGGTATTATTTTATTCTTTTTTATGGCTGAGTAATATTCCATTACTCATTCCCACTGGAAGCTTCCAGACTGTTGGGCTTTTGTTCACAATCCACAAGGTCTTGCAGGCAAGGGCCACTGGCTCACCATGCCCACCCCATTTGCTACATCCACATACTCCCTATTCTACCCAGAGGACTGTCACCCTAGCTGTGTCCTGGAGCCAGCTCCTTCTGGCTTGCAAGGGTCAATTATTAAACTTTCAGAAAATCTGTAAGCTGGTTGTTAAACATAGTCATTACAAAAAATTAAATGATATGAGCTTAAAATTAAATAAATTGGATTCCAACACAAAGGTAATATATACCCCAAACATCATTCCTAGTTATTTTATTTTGTAATGGTTTACTGACTTTTTTGCTCTTGAGGTTGTGTGTTTGTTTTTTTTTTTAAATTTTTTTGTCTGATCAAGTCTTAGTTGTGGCACTCGAGATCTTCATTACAACAACCACTGGACCATCAGGGAAGTCCCTGCACTTGAGGTTTTTTACATTTGTTGTAGCTCAGTGGTGGGAAGACAACATAATGGTGTGTTAGTGGACATCTCTTCCCAATTCAACTCTGTTTGAACAGAGTTGTTGGACAACGTGTGGGACCTCACATTGGTAGCCTGAAACTGGCCACAATGGGAGCTCTGACACCACAGAAAGCGGCAAATGTGACTCATCAGGGTTCCTTTTGTTTGATTTGGTTGAAGAGCCCTTGTTACAACAAGCTTGCTGGAGTCCCGCATATCCCCCCTGACACTGGAGCAGGTTGAACAGCTGATAATCCAGTGAGTGGCAAAGATGCTCCCGGTAGATGGTCTGAACAGACACTGGGAGGCAGCACAGAGCAAGGAGAAACAAGGTTGGTTTCTCCTGAGGCCTCTCTCCCTGTTGGCAGGTGGTCATCATCTCCCTGTGTCTTCACATGGTCTCCCTCTGTGTGTATCTGTGTCCTAATCTCTTCTTACAAGGACACTATTCATATTGGACTAGGGCCCATCCCAATGACCTCATTCACCTCTTTAAAGGCCCCGTCTCCAAATACAGTCACAGTCTGAGGCACTAGGGGTTAGGATTTTAATATATGAACTTCTGGAGGACACAACTCAGCCTATAACAGCCAAGAATTTCTGAGGAGGCTTGAGAGACAGCGGTGAGCCCTGGAAGCCTGATCAAGAACAGCCCCAGGACAAAGGGACTGAGGAACTCTCTCCTGAGGGCAGGTACTGCATTTTATCTGTTTTTGTTTCCCAACGCCCAGCACAAGGCCTGGCACTTAGTAGGGTTTTTAAAAAATGTTTTTTGAATGAGTGAGTGGATGAATGAATGAATGAGCATGTTGCTAGAAAAGATATCCCCTTCTCAGCACCGTTTTTATAAACAGGTGAGAGTCTTTGCAGTTTAATTTAAGGACAGGTAAGGGTCTTCCCCGGTGGCTCAGATAGTAAAGAATCCGCCTGCAATGCAGGAGACCTGGGTTGAATCCCTGGGTTGGGAGGATCCCCTGGAGAAGGAAATGGCTACCCACTCCAGTATTCTTGCCTAGAGAATCCCATGGACAAGGAGCCTGGCGGGCTACAGTCCATGGGGCCGCAAAGCACTGGACATGACTGAGTGACTAACACCTTTACTTTCTTTCAAGGGTCTTCTTATTTCCTTTGACGTTGGTTCTCTTTGGACCAGGCAGGTGAGAACTAGGACCAAACTTCATCTTGGCCTCCAATTCAGCACCCATTGTCTGCATCAACACCCCCCACCCTGCTCCAGAAGCAGGGATTGAAACCAAGAATTCCCTGAAAACCAGAGGGTATGTACACAGCCTGGGAGGGAAAAAATGTATTGGCATCAAACTATAGAGAAAGCAATGCAACACCAGGATTAGCACACTTGATGGGACATAATACGTCCACTAGTTTCCATGCCTGTATCGTCATTTATTACAAAAACGTATTCATATATTATCATAATGTGACATGGTACTGCATTTCTACTTTTTTTTCTTTTTACTTTTTACATAGTAGAGTCTCCAAAAGTAAAGGCTTCTGGGGCTTGGGAGGCTCTTTAACTGGCCCTGTGCCTGTTAGCTTTCCAGCTGGGAGAAGGAAGTCCGAGTTGGGGTAACAGCACAGTTGCCCTGCGGCATGGAGACCATCCTCAGAACGAGGCTACCATCCCAGCAAGTGACCACAAAAGCTCAGTCAGAGCTGCATCTGAAGTAAAAAACTCCACGGCTGGTTTCAGGTAAGAAACTCTCTCCTAAACATTTCCTGTGGTCCCCCTTTCCCACCAGGCATAGATGACGGCTGTCATCATAAAGGATATAGGACCTGAGGTTTTTTTTTCCTCCTGAGAGTGGTTTCAGAACTTAGGTCAGTTGCTCTGGGAGGGAAATGAGGAAGAGTGCGAATATGTTTCTTTTTCCCAGAAAGAGCATGGAGTTAGGAACAAGGATGGTGTGACTTCGCCCTAAGAGTAAGCCTTGTGGGTCCTGACATCTGACACTGCGCCTTTAATAGTCACCTGGGAAGGAGTTTGAAAAAAAAAGGACTATTCTGGTACTGTTTGCAATTGTATGTACAATAGACCTGCTCTGAGCAGAGGAGACTCTATATCTACTACTTAGAAGCAGATGAGAAGGTGAATCAGCAGCTGCTAGACAATCAGATAAGCCGCACTCTGCTGTGTTTCAAACCTAACTTTTCCTTCTGCCCCTCACATCTCCTAATTGTCAGTGAGCTCCATGGTACCCTTCCATGACCTATCTGATCAACTGCAAGATCAAGGCTAATAAACTGATATAAAAGAGCTTATTAAGACATACCGTTTAAGTGTATGATAATACGCAATTCAACACGGTGTACAAACAGCTCAGAAGCCCAAGCTCACACTGTGGCTTTCTCCCGGCAAATCAGGGCATATGGTACCATAAATGGAGCAGGAATTTACAGCAACGGAGATGTACGAGGCAGATTAAAGCTTCATCTGTAAGGACACACTGCGTGGCAAAAAAAAACAACAACAGTTATTGTATTTTCTGCTTTGTATTCTAATGAGAAACTCAATGCCTTTTGGTAGAGTGTGGGCTCCCTCTGCTGCCGACAGGAGATACCAAGACTCGGTGACTCAGGAATCCTTGGGCACCTGAGCAGAGCAGGTGTCCTGGGAGGAGAAGGCTGGGGCTGAACATTCAGATGAACAGACTTGTTCTGTAGGTTCTGCCTCCGTGGGATACTGTGACTATCCGTGATGCTCCTGCAAGTGATGGGAAACACAAAGGGGACCTGTCCACACCACCTGTGTCCATCCTGAAATATGTCACAGCAGTGGTGCTGGGAGGCAGCCCCCCAGAGGGGTGACCCTCCCCTCCCTCCTCCTCCTCCCCTTCCTTCTTTCTCCTCATCTTCTTCCTCTCCTTCTTTCTCTTTCTCTGCCCTCTCTCTCCTTCCCCTTCTTCTTTTTTAAAAACTTGTATTTATTTATTGTGGCTGTGCTGGGTCCTCGTTGCTGTCTGCAGGCTTTCTCTAGTTATGGAGAGTGGGGGCTCCTCTCTGGTTGCGGTGCTCAGCCTTCTCATCGCGGGGGCTTCTCTTGTTGCAGAGCACAGGCTCTGGGTGCGTGGAGTTCAGCACCCAGTGTGGGCTCAGCAGTTGCGGCTGCCTGCTCTAGTGCACAGGTTCAATAGCTGTGGGGCACAGGCTTAGCTGCTCTTCGGCATGTGGAATCTTCCCCGACCAGGGATCAAACCCATGTCCCTGCACTGGCAGACAGATTCTTAACCACTATGCTGCCAGGGAAGCCTGTCTTCTTCCTCCTAGTCCTCTTCCTCTCCTCTCCTTCTTTCCCCCACGCTCCTTCTCTCCCTCCCTCCCTCTCCCCCATCTCTTTCCTTCTTTTACCTTCCAAACAGCCGCAGGCAGAGGCTTCTCCACACCTACACATTAGCTACTGGGCGAGAGGGGCATGGAGAAACTGCTAGCTCTCTGGGTGATATATGATCACCTATTCTTACCTGCAGCTGCAGGGAAGATTGTTCGATGACATTTCTGATGGTGTCCTCAGAAATACACATTTATATTTCATACCACTAATTTCAACATGCAAAGCATTATTCATTGGTTCATTTAACTAAAAAGTCACCAACAATTGGACCATCTTTGACTTTTATCTAGTTTGTTTCACTTTCATATTCTTTCATATTCAGTGCTCCCATTTCATTTAGCTTATGTTTTCCAATTTCTCTGTGTCTTTTTAAAAAAATGTTCTTCTCAGGCCTTTATCAAGCATAGTATTAATAGAAAAGCTTTTGTATACATATATAGGTGAATAGTATGTATAATATACATGTTTTCAGTTCAGTCGCTCACTTGTGTCCACTCTTTGCACTGCATGGACTGCAGCACGCCAGGCTTCCCTGTCCATCACCAACTCCCGGAGTTTACTCAGACTCATGTCCATCGAGTCGATGATGTCATCCAACCATCTTATCCTCTGTCATCCCCTTCTCCTCCTGCCTTTAATCTTTCCCAGCATCAGGGTCTTTTCAAATGAGTCAGTTCTTCACATGAGGTGGCCAAAGTATTGGAGTTTCAGCTTCAGCATCAGTCCTTCCAATGAATATTCAGGACTGATCTCCTTTACGGTGGACTCGTTGCATCTCCTTGCAGTCCAAGGGGCTCTCAAGAGTCTTCTCCATCACCACAGTTCAAAAGCATCAATTCTTCAGCGCTCAGCTTTCTTTATATATATATATATTTTAGAAAACTTTAAAAAAAACCCTCTGCTGTCATTCAGATGAGAGAATCATGCCTGGCCAAGACAGGCAGTAGAAGAGGTGAGGGGAGGCAGACCCTGGAGAGACTTTCAAGAGAGACAACGAGATACTCAGGTGAGTTGGATGTGGGGTGAGACAGAGAGGTCAAGGTGACTCCAAGACCTTCGGCGTGCAATTATGAGGGTGCCTGGTTTTTTTTTTATCTGGTTGCAAGGTGGTACCATCTACTGGGCTTCCCAGGTGGCTCTGGTGGTAAAGAATACCCCTGCCAGTGCAGGAGACATAAGAGACCCAGGTTTGATCTCTAGGTTGGGAAGATCCCCCTGGAGGAGGGCAGGACAAGCCACTCCAAGATTCCCGTGTGGAGAATCCCATGGACAGAGGAGCCTGGAGGGCTACAGTCCATGGGGTCGCAAAGACTCAGACACATCTGAAGCGATGTCACAAGCATGCATGCCATTTCCTGGGATGACAAACAATGGAGGGAGACAGAGTCCCAAGGTGTAGTCAGGATTTGTTTTCAGCATGATGAATTTCAGGTGCCTGGTCAATATCCTCATGATGAGGTGGGGTAGGTAGATGGATGTCCTACATTGAGTTCCAAGAAAGGGTGGGCTGGAGATAGGATTTGAGAGTCATTAGTGTATAGGTGGCACTGGACGAGATTGCCAGGGAAAGAATTTTAAAAGCCTGGGCAGGAGACTTCCCCAGTGGTCCAGAAATCATCTTTCAATGCAGGGAGCACAGTTTGGATCACTGGTCAGGAAACTAAGATCCTATATGCCACAGGGAAGCTAGAGAGCCTGCTTGCTGCAAGTGAAGAAAGCCCATGTGCCACAATGAAGACCCAGCGCAGCCAAAATAAATGAGTAAAAAATTATAAAAATTTCAAAAATAAAGACAAAAAAGGAACTTGGGGCAGAGCCCTGGAGTAACTCACAGATAGTCAGGAGGAGGGGCAGCCAGTACCTACAAAGGGGAAGTGAGAGAACCAGGAAGCCCCGGGGCAAGTGTTTCAAGGAGGAGCCAGTGAGCAACATCGCTGCTGATGAACTGGAGTTATGCAGTAACCCTGAACACAGCAGTTTCAGAATATCCCGCCTGGAACAGTTCAGGAGAAAGTGAGAAGTGAAGAAGTAGAAACAGCAAATACAAACTACTTTTTTTCAGGAGTTCTGCTATAAAGGAGAAGGATAAAAATAGGGCTGTAGTAGAAGGGGGTTGTAGCATCAAGGCAAGTGTTTTGTTCTGTTTTAATTGTGATTAAAATACACATAAAATTTACTATCTTAACCATTTTCAAAGGCCAGTTCAGCAGTGTTAAGCACATTCACATTGTTGTGTAACCAATCTCCGGAATTCATCTTGCAAAACTTGGACCCTGTACCCATTAAACAACTCTCCATTCCCCCCTCCTCCAAGACCCTGGAAACCACCATTCCATTCATACTTTCTGTCTCTATGAATTTGACTACTCTGGTATAGTAGTCTATAGTATATATGGCTAAGGTTGCCATAATGAATTACCAGAGGCGGGGTGACTTAAACAACAGAAATCTATTTTTTCACAGTCCTGAAGCCTACAAGTTCAAGATCAAGTACCGGCAGGGTTGGTTTCTCCTGAGCCCTCTGTCTGTGGCTCGCAGATGGCCACCGCCTCACTGAGCCCTCACATGGCCTTTCCGCCATGTGCATGCATCATCTACTTATAAAGACACTAGTCACATTGGATTAGGGCTCCACTCATAATTACTTCTTTAAAGAACCTATCTCTAGGGACCTCCCTGGTGGTCCAGTGATTAAGAATCTGCTTTGCAATGGAGGGGACATAGGTTTGATCTCTGGTCAAAGAACTAAGATCCCAATGCCGCAGAGCAACTAAGCTGGCACGTGGAAACTACCAAGCAGATACACCACAATGAGGGTGTATTCCATGTGCCACAATGAAAGATCCCAGACGCAGCAACTAAGACCTAATGTAGTCCAATAAATAAATAAAATGTTTTAAAAAAGGACCTGTCTCAAAAGGAAGCCACACTGGGGGTTATGGCTTCAACATATGAATTTAAGGTAGAAAACATTTAATCCATAGCATCTAAGCTTCATATAAGTGAAATCATACAGTATTTATCTTTTTGTAACTGGCTTGTTTCACTCAGCATAATATCTTCAAGGTTCATCCATGTTGTAGCACCTGCTCCAGTTTCCTTCCTTTTTTAAAGCTGAATATATTCCATTTTAAGTCTATAGCACATTTTGCTCATCCATTCATTCATTCATCAATGGGTGAATGGATTGCTTCCACCTTATGGCTATTGGGAATAATGATGTTGTGAACATGGGAATGCAAAAATCTCTTCAAGACCCTGTTTTCAATTTCATTGAGTAAAGATCCAGAAGTGTATCACTAGATCATATGGGAATGAATGCTATGCTTAATTTTTTGAGAAACCAATCACAGCAACTACATCATTTTATATTCCTAAAGACAGGGCACAAAGGTTCCAATTTTTCCACATTCTTCTCAACACTTGCTATTTTCTGGGGTTTGTTTTTGATAGTAATCATTTTCATGGGTGTGAGGTGGTCTCTCACTGTGGTTTTGATTTTTTTTTAGTAGAAGTACAGTTGATTTACAATGTCATGTCAGTTTCAGATGTACATCAAAGTGACTCAGATATTATATATATATGAATATACCCATATACACACATACACTTTTCCAGATTCTTTTCCATTATAGCTTATTACAAGATATTGAATATAGTTCCCTGTCACTGTGGTTTTGATTTGCATTTCCCTAGCAATTAGTGATGTTGAGCATCTTTTCACTTGCTTATTGGTTATTTGTATACCTTCTTCGTAGGAATGTCTACTTAAGTCCTTTGAGCATTTTGAATTGGGTTGTTTGTTTTGTTGGTGAATGGTAGGAGTTCTCTACATTCCAGACATCAACCTCTTATTATATATATCATTTGCAAATATTTTCTCCCATTTTGTAGGCTGCCTTTTTGTTAAGTTGATAGTGTTCCTGGCCACATGGAAGGTTTTAATTTTGATAAAGTCCAATATATCTATTTTTTACTTTTGTTTTCTTTTTGCATCATATCCAGGAAATCAATACCAAATCTAATATCATTTAAAAATTTTTTTAATTTTAAAAAGCAACTTGAGACACTAAGAGAGTAAACATGTGGTCAATGAAATAGGAATTTAAAAGTCCTATTAATTGAAACAGAGGTTATTTAATCAACATAGAAAATGCATATTTAACTATGAACTCTTACAAAATAAATAAAAATACAAAACTGTTATAAACAAACAATGAGTCCAAAAGTCTGTTCTATACATGTGTCTCTGATGGGGAGAGAGGTAGGAGGGGAGTTCAGGATGGGGAACACATGTAAATCCATGGCTGATTCATGTCATTGTATGGCAAAAACCACGACAATATTGTAAAGTAATTAGCCTCCAACTAATAAAAATAAATGGAAAAAAACAACAATGAGAAATCTATAGAAACACAATAGTATATGTTAAGAACTTCAAATAATTCATTAGTCTTTGATAGATCTGGTATATAAAAAAACTAACAGGTATATAGAAGATATAAATAGCTTTATGTTGCGTATGTATCAAACTTGTCTACTAACAATAAAGGGTGCGTGTTTTCGAATCCCACAAAATATTTTAAAAATTAGCTAATTTTTTACAAATAATGCAATAAAAAAAACTCTGGAGTTTGATACAAGCTCACATTCTCTGACTCTAGTGCAATTTCATTTTAAATTCAAGAGTTAAACGCTTTTAAAACTCAAACACGAAGTTTTACAGTCTTTGGGTGGTTCACTGTACTATGCAACAAATATTTCCAGCTTTCCATTTTCTAGGCACAGAAAATTGTGCCTTTCTGTGAAAAAGTATGATTGTACTTCTTCACCCCCTTGATGTTAAGAACAGTAAAATGATTTTCTTTGGTCGGTGAAATATGCAGAGAAATTATAAGTATCATTTCTGGGTGGAAACTTAAAGGGACAGTACACAATTCTCTAGGTTATCTCTGCCACAGTGAGACGGCAGCTCTTCTGTTAGCCTGGGTCTCAGAGTGGGGAGACCTGGAGCAGAGCCCCCAGCCAACCTCGGTGAGCAAGAAATAAGCTTCTGTTGTTTCAAGCTGTTAATATGCTGAGAATTTTGTTACTACAACATAGCACCCTGACTGATACAGGCCTCCTGAATAACTTCTCAGCTAAAAAGACCAAAGGCTTCCCAGTTGGCACAGCAGTAAAGAATCCGCTAAACAATGCAGGAGACACAGGTTTGATCCCTGGGCAGGGAGGAAACCCTGGAGGAGGAAGTGGCAACTGACTCCAGTATTCTCGCCTAGGGTATCCCATGGACAGAGGAGCCTGGTGGGCTACAGTCTACGGGGTCACAAGAGTCAGACACAATTTAGCAACTAAACAACAACAGAAAGATCAAAACTGCACGTTGGAGACAAGAAAACAAGTGCTATTTTCAAAATGATGATTGACCACTCAGTTTTTCTCTCCCGCCCCCTGCCCCCCACCACCACCAAGATCCTACAAAGGGGCTTCCCTCATAGCTCAGTTGGTAAAGAATCCGCCTGCAATGCAGGAGACCTTGGTTTGATTCCTGGGTCGGGAAGATCCGCTGGAGAAGGGAAAGGCTACTCACCCCAGTATTCTCGGGCTTCCCTTGTGGCTCAGCTGGTAAAGAATCTGCCCACAGTGTGGGAGATCTGGGTTCGTTCCCTGGGTTGGGAAGATCCCCTGGAGAAGGGAAAGGCTACTCACTCCAGCAGTCTGGCCTGGAGAATTCCATGGACTGTATAGTCCATGGTGTTGCAAAGAGTTGGATGCGACTTTCACTTTCTTTCTTTTCAAGACCCTACAAAAATGGCAGTAAAGGACTAAAATGGGAATAAATCACCAGGAAGTTGTCCATCAGTGGAAGAAAGGTGTAAAAACAATCGTGAGACTATGTCAAGCTGACACAGTAGTAACAACAGATGACACACCACGAGGAGGTTGCTGATCTTCCCAACAGAATTCCAGAGAGGCAGAAGACAGAGGACACGAGTGAGACCCAGCCGAAAACACAGAGATTACTCAAAAGGCTCCGTCTTAAACAGTCCAGTCCTTACCTCTACCCTTGAACAGAATGCACAATCAACTCTGCAAGTGAAACATCTGACAAGAAATTTAGAAACAAAGAAGAAATTATTAAGAAATTTAATAACAAAGAAGAAGTAAAGGGAGAAGAAGGAGGAGGAGGAAGAAAGAAAGAAGGAAGGAGAAGAAGGAAGGGACGAAAAGACAGAGAGACAGATATGTGTATTAATTTGCTAAGGGCTGCCATAAGACAGTACCACAAACAAGAAGAAAAAAAAACCTTCAGAGGAAAGAGAACTAATTCAGGAAACAGAAGTGAATTTAAATTTTTTTCTAATTATTATCGTAACTATATTCAGGAAGTTTTGCATTCAAAATCTAGAACAAGCTACTAAGTAAATGGCATGATCAGAGAACAAGAACGGGCTTGTGGGACTTTCCCTGGTGGTCCAGTGGTTAAGAATCTAACTTGCGAGGCAGGGGACCCAGGCTCAATGCCTCGGAGTAACTGAGCCCATGCGCGGCAACTACTGAGCCTATGCGCAGCTAGAGAAGCCCGTGCGCTGCAACGAAGACCATGGGCTTTAATTTTGTGCAGCCACAAAATTAAAAAAAGGTGGGAGGGAGACTTGTATAAAGTCAAAATATGATGCTGAGGTAAACCGAATAGAAGGTTCAGAAGACAAAACTGAAGAAGTCTTCCAGAAAGCAGAGCCAAAAGATCGTGAGATGGAAGACATGAAAGAGACACAGTAGCTTTATCCGGGAAGTCCAGTTTTATCAGCAATCTAGACAGACAAAGATAGAAATCAGAAAAGAAACATTATCAAATGTACAAGACAATAAAAGCTCCCAAAGTTAAAGTTACAAGTTTTCAGACAGAAAGAACCTATGAAGCAAATAGCATAAGGACTTTCAAAAACATATCCACTATTCTGGCCTGTGGATTCTCCAGGCAAGAATACTGGAATGAGTTGCCATGCGCTCCTCCAGAGGATCTTCCCAACCCAGCAATCAAACCCAGGTCTCCCGCACTCCAGGCAGATCCTTTACCAAGAATCTTTACTATGTATATATATTTGGCTGCATCAGGCCTTAGTTGCTTTCAGGCTCTCTAGTTGTAGCATACGGGCTGGCAGCATGTAGGATATTAGTTCCCCAGCCAGGGATCAAATTGGCATCCTTTGCATTGGAAGGCAGATTCTTAACCCCTGGACCACCAGGGAAGTCCCCCACAAAGACTTTTAAAAGACCCACATGTTTGCAAAATTTTAGAGCACTGAGCAAAAAAGAAAAATATTCTAAAAGCTTCCAGAAGGAAAAAAAATACCACTTATGATGGAACAAAATTCAGATTTTATTATCACCAACACCAAATGTGAGAAAACTGATGAGATACATCAATACCTTCAAAGAGACTGACTAATAAATACAATTGAATCATGGATTGACAAGAAAAGGAAGAGCTGTGGTGAAGTTTATTTGAACAATTAGAGACAACAGTGGGTTGTACATCAGTCAGATGATGCATTTTATCTATATTAATTTATTGGATGTAATAATTGTAGGTATGTATGAGAATGTCTTTTTCATAGGCTATATATACTCAGGGGTGAAGTGACTTGCTATCTGAAAGTTACATTCAAATGGTTTAGAAAAACTGTGCCTGTCTATGTGCATTTGTGTGTGTATGCATGCACCGCACATGTGTGTAGACAGATATTGCAAACGTGGCAAAATCTTAATGATTAGTGGAGCTATGTGAAGAACATATAAGTGTTCTTTCTACCATTCCTTCCATTTTTTAAAGATTTGATGTTTTCCAAAATGAAAAGTAAGGAATTTCAAAAATACAACCAATACATAACAAAGTTGTAAAGGAAAATGGCAAATAATTTAAGATTTTTTAATTTAAAATAATTCAGAGAGAAAATTCTTTTGTTTATAAGTTTATAATCAAGCAATGAAAGTATAAGATAAATATTCAGACATGCAAGCACATAGAAATCTTACCTACTAGCTTTTTTTCTTAGAAATTTACTTGAAGATGTGGAACACCAGGGAAATCCTAAATTCTATTTATTTATGGCTATGCTGGGCTCTTGTTACTGCACCCAGGCTTTCTCTAGTTGAGGTAAGTGGGGGCTTTCTCTAGTTGAGGCAAGATGAGGGAACTTCCCTGGTGGTCTAGTGGTTGACAATGTACCCACCAGTGTAGGGGACGGGTTCGATCCCTAGTCTGGGAAGATTCCACATGCTGAAGGGCAACTAAGCCCATGTGCCACAACTAGTGAAGCCTGTGCACCCTAGAACCCATGCTCTAAAACAAGAGAGGCCACGGAAATGAGAAGCTCACGCATCGCAACTAGAGAGTAGCCCCCACTTACCTCAACTAGAGAAAGCCTGAGTGCAGCGACGAGAACCCAGCATAACCATAAATAAATAAATCGAATTTAGGATTTCCCTGGTGGTCCAGCGGTTAAGAATCTGCCTGCCAATGCAGGACCCAGTGCAGCCATAAACAAATAAACAAACAGAATGTAGGACTTCTCTGGTGGTCCAGTAGTTAAGAAACTGCCTGCCAATGCAGGGCACACTGGGTCAATCACTGTTCGGAGAGGATTGCACATGCCTCACGGCAACTAAGCCCACATGCCACAACTACTGAGCCCAGGAACTGCAAGTACTGAGGCCCATGTGCCCTAAAGCCGGAACTCTACAACAAGAAAAGCCACTGCAATGACAAGCCCAAATAGTAGCCCCCACTTGCTGCAATGAGAGAGTCTGCCTGCAACAGTGAAGACCCAGGGCAGCCAAAAATAAATAAATTTTTTAAAAAGAATTTTTAAAAAAACTAGATGAGGGCTAGAAAACAGGGAATCCAAGAAACAAATCCAGAAGGACAGGGATGCAACAATCATAGAGAGAAACCTGTCCAAATTAAAGAGGGAGGAGGAAGGCCTTTATAAGACAGCTATCTGATAATGAGAGTGGAGTCCGTCAGAACACATGACGTGATGGAGAGTTGAAAAGAAATGTTCGATTTTCTTTGATAAAGAAAAACAACGGCACTCCCAATTTCACTGCAGCATTACACACAATAGCATCATACACAATAGCTCTGACACGGAAACAACCCGAGTGACCATCAGTGGATGAATGAATAAAGAAAATGAGGCATATATAAACAACACAATATCATTCAGTCATTAAAAAAAAGAAGGAAATCCTGCTATTTGCAACAACATGGATGGACCTAGAGGGTACCATGCTATGTGAAATGTCAGATGGAGAAAGACAAATACCATATGATTTCACATGTACGTGGAATCTGAAACAAGTGAGCTGAAAAGCAGTCACAGATAATATCAAAACAAAGTTATAGATGCAGAGAGCAAACAAGTGGTTGCTAGAGAAGAGGAGGGATTGGAAGGAGAAATGAAATATGTGAAGGAGATCAAGAGGTACAGACTTCCAGTTACAAAATAAATGAGTCACAGGATGAACTGTACAGCATAGAGAATATAGTCAATAATTATGTAATATCTATGTTTGGGGATCAGGAAATGGCCACCCACTCCAGTATTCTAGACTATAAAATTCAATGGGCAGAGGAGCCTGCAAGGAGACTGCAAGGCCCCCAGTCAATGGGGTTGCAAAGAGTCAGACACAACTGAGCACATACATCCACGTAAGGTGACAGACAGTATCTAAACTTACCGTGGTGATCATTTTGTAATGCATAGAAATACTGAATCAATATGTTGCACACTAGGAGCGAACATAAAGTTGTAGGTCAATTATAATTCAAACAAACAAACTCATAGAAAAAGAGATCAGATTTGTGGCTACCAGGGGGTTTAGGAGGGCAGAAATTGGATGAAAGTGGTCAAAAGTTACAACTGTCAGTTAAAAGATAGAAGAAGTACTAAGGATGTAATGTGGAAAAGGAGTACGTCAAGGCTGTATATTGTCACCCTGCTTATTTACCTTATATGCAGAGTACATCATGAGAAATGCTGGGCTGGGAGAAGCACAATCCTGGAATCAAGATTGCCAGGAGAAATATCAATAACCTCAGAAATGCAGATAACACCACCCTTATGGCAGAAAGTGAAGAGGAACTAAAAAGCCTCTTGATGAAAGTGAAAGAGGAGAGTGAAAAAGTTGGCTTAAAGAAAACTAAGATCATGGCCTCTGGTCCCATCACCTCATGGGAAATAGATGGGGAAACAGTGGAAACAGTGTCAGACTTTATTTTTGGGGGCTCTAAAATCACTGCAGATGTTGATTGCAGCCATGAAATTAAAAGATGCTTACTCCTTGGAAGGAAAGTTATGACCAACCTAGACAGCATATTAAAAAGCAGAGACATTACTTTGCCAACAAAGGTCCATCTGGTCAAGGCTATGGTTTTTCCAGTGGTCATGTATGGATGTGAGAGTTGGACTGTGAAGAAAGCTGAGCACCGAAAAATTGATGCTTTTGAACTGTGGTGTTGAACAAGACTCTTGAGAGTCCCTCAGACTTCAAGGAGATCCAAGCAGTCTATCCTAAAGGAGATCAGTCCTGGGTGTTCATTGGAAGGACTGATGCTGAAGCTGAAACTCCAATACTTTGGCCACCTCATGCAAAGAGTTGACTCATTGGAAAAGACCCTGATGCTGGGGGGAATTGGCGGCAGGAGGAGAAGGGGATAACAGAGGATGAGATGGCTGGATGGCATCACCAACTAGATGGACATGAGTTTGAGTAAACTATTGGAGTTTGTGAAGGACAGGGAGGCCTGGCGTGCTATGATTCATGGGATCACAAAGAGTCGGACATGACTGAGCGATTGAACTGAACTGAACTGAAGGATGTAATATATAACATGATTAACATAATTAACGTTGCCATATATTATATATGACAGTTGTTAAGAGAGTAAATCCTAAAAGTTTTCATCACAAGGAAAATATTTTTTTTTCCTTTTTCTTTTATTTTGTATCTATGTGAGATGATGGGGCTTCCCAGGTGGCTCAGTGGGAAAAGAACCTGCCAGCAATGCAGGAGATGTCGGAGATATGGGTTCAATTCCTGGGTTGGGAAGATCCCCTGGAGGAGGGCACGGCAACCCACTCCAGTATTCTTGCCTGGAGGATCCCATGGTCAGAGGAGCCTGCTGGGCTACAGTCCATAGGTTGCAAAGAGTCAGACACAACTGAAGCTATTGTGCACAGAACACATGAGATGATACATATTCACTAAATTTATTGTCATAATCATTTCATAATGTATGTAAGTTAAATCATTATGCTGTATACCTTAAACTTATACAGGGCTGTAGGTCAGTTATATCTCAATAAAGAGGAAGGAAAAAGGTTTAATTATGATTACAGATTAGAATATCAATAAGACGCAGCACAGATAATAGAACCTGGGAATGTGGGAAAAAGGATGTGAACTTACTGGGAGAGTCAGCATCAGAGATGCTGATGTCTTCATCTTTAAAGCTGGGAGTCAAGAGACACTGTCTATACCTGATGAAATAAGAAATACAAGTTGTAAGTGTATTGCTTAAAGATAGAACAATCAACAACTTTGGAACTAAAAATAGTAATATGTGTATTAAGAAACTAAGGAAGAGAAATAAGGGTTGTGCAGTGTGTTAAATCCTTAGCCATCACGGGTTAAATCCTTAGGCTAACGACTTAGCCTAAGTCGTTTCCTAAGACATTAGGAAAATGTCTAAATTATATAAATTAAGACATAACAGCATAGGTATATTATTTAGATATATATCCTCTTAAATTATTTCATGATTCTACATTTGCCTTCTCCCTATTCCCATAGTTCATGGTTCAGCCTCAGTGGTATTCCTGCAGTTCCTTAAACATTGCAGGCTCCAACTTCAGGGTCCTTGCATTTCTGTTCTTTCTACCTGGAATTCTCTTCCATATGATATCTTTGTGACTCTGTCTCTCTTTCTTCAGGTCCTTATTCAAAAGTCACCATCTCAATGAACACTTCCCTGACACCATTCCCTGTCCTCACTACCTGATTTTTTTTTAATCTCAATACATAGTTAATAAAAGAATAAATGATAGAATAACTACAGAGTCAGCTAGGTTTACCTTTGGGGAACTAAGAACGTATTGGGTAGGAGTGCATCAGTAATAGCTAGTCACCTTATAAATAAGTGACTTTTTAAAACCATATTATTTTGACCATGGTTTTACAAAATAGGAAACCATTTTAAGACATTATGAAAGAGAAAAAATAACACTACTGATATATATAACTATGATATGTAAGACTATGTGTATATATATATATAGTTTTATATATGTGTATATTACTCACAAGTAAATTAATTGCTTAAATGTTTTCATTATTAAATAAGAAAGAATAAAAATGAACATATAGAATGTTCATCTGAAGGAACTGAAAAGAAAATAACAGTGGAAATATGAAAAGTAGGTAGAAATAGATAAAAATAGATAAAAAAGTAATCAATACTGATAAATTTTGAGTTCCTTGGGGAAAAAAAACCCAGCAAAATACTAAAATGACTAGAAAGTATATTCAAGAAAAGGAAGGGAGGGAGGGAGAAATATTATTCACTTTCAAAAAGGAAGAACATTCTGACACAGGTTACAACATGGATGAACCTTGAACACATTATGCCAAGTGAAAGAAGCTAGTCACAAAAGGACAAATAGTGTGATTCCATTTAATGAGATACCTGTTGATAGGGCCCACATAGGGTCTCATTGATAAGATGGCTCATTCTGTCGACCTCACAAACAAGGAATAAATCACAGTGATCTGTGAGACTGACCAGATTGCCCAAATAGCATCCTGTTATTTCACTGGGGCCTATCTTCCCAAAGCTTCAAGACTACCAGATTATAGCCCTCCGGCTACGTGACCATCCCTTCAGAGAATTTTTTCATTGGTCAGGTATAAGATGGACTCTCTTTTCCCTTTAATAAATTTCCTTTTCTTGCCTGACTGCCCTGTTCGCTCTGTTTTTCTCTGCACTCACCTTACACCTGTCACAGGCAAATTTGTAGAATCAGAAGGTAAAATGGTTCACGGTCTGGAGGAAGAGGGGATTGGGAGTTGTTAATTATAGGGCATAGTTTCAGTTTTACAAAATGAAAAGCATACTAGAGATTGTACAAGGTCAATGTATTTAACACTACTGAACTGTACATTTAAAATTGGTTAGAACGGTAAATGACGTATTATATTTAGCCACAACTGAGAAAACAAGCATGACACACCGTTACGGAGCTGACATCCCCCCAACAGGAACCAGTGTCTCCAGGCCCGAGGCGCACAATCTTACTGCCAGAGAATTCACCCCAGGACAGCCCTGAGTGTGCCATGTGTGTGTGTTTGTGTGTGAGCATGTTTCTGTGTGTGTTGGGAGTGTCCCCACAGTTCACACCACATTTCATAGCTCCTGCACCAACCTCTGAGGAAAGAAAGTGAAAGTGAAAGTCACTCAGTCTTGTCTGACTCTTTGTGACCCCGTGGACCATACAGTCCATGGAATTATCCAGGCCAGAATGCTGGGGTGAGTAGCCATTCCCTTCTCCAGGGGATCTTCCCAACCCAGGGATCGAACCCAGGTCTCTCACATTGCAGGAGGATTCTTTACCAGCTGAGCCACAAGGGAAGCCCAGGAATACTGGAGTGGGTAGCCTATCCCTTCTCCAGGGGATCTTCCCGACCCGGGAATCAAACCTGGGTTCCCTGCATTGAAGGCGGATTCTTTACCAACTGAGCTATCAGGGAAGCCAGACCTGTCTGATTCCCAACTTCAGCCTCCCAGGTTTATTTTAACTTGGCTTCTCCATGCAGGATGACCAGTGAGTCTCTGTTTGCTCCAGTCCCGCCATCAATCCATTTTCAGTGTACAATTTAACATTTTTGAACAAATTTAAGAATTATGGGCCTTCATCGGGGGTTCAGTGATTAAGACTCGGGCTTCTACTGCAAGGGGCACAGGTTCCATCCCTAGTTGGGGAACTAAATTCCCACGTGAATCTAGCCTGCTAGCTTAATGTTTTCTAGAAGACGAGTTTGTCCGACCCAAGAGGTAGACAAAACTCTGGTGACAGCTGAGGAAAACAAAATTGTGCAACCATCACTGCCGTCCAGTTTCAGCACATTGTCCATCATTCCACTTAGTCTATCTAAGCGCCCAGAACCTTATCCGCCAATGGAGATAACAAGAGCCTAGCACGTTATAGCGGAGAAGGCAATGACACCCCACTCCAGTACTCTTGCCTGGAAAATCCCATGGACAGAGGAGCCTGGTAGGCTGCAGTCCATGGGGTCGCGAAGAGTTGGACATGACTGAGCGACTTCACTTTCACTTTTCACTTTTATGCATTGGAGAAGGAAATGGCAACCCACTCCAATGTTCTTGCCTGGAGAATCCCAGGGATGGGGTCGCAAAGAGTCGGACACGACTGAAGTGACTTAGCAGCAGCACGTTATAGGCTCAACAAATTTTACCTACAGTTATAGTTGTTGATGGTAGCCTGTTTCTAGGTTACTATCTTTTCCCACACACAGCCGGATCTTAACACTGCCGGCGCCCACGCCCGCTGAACACGCGCTTGCAGCTGGGAGCAAGGACCGAGTTCTGGAAGAGTCGGCGCATCAGTTCTGCACTAAGTCCCACCGCCTGCGATCGCGGATTCGGGCCTCTCCCCAGGCACTGGCTGGGGCGGGCGGTGCGGCTCTGGGCTGGATTGGTGATGCCTGGGCGCTGCGGGCGCCTGCGCACTGGGGAGGGCGGCGCGCGCGCAGAGGGACTGCCGGCGTTCCCTCGGAGTGAGTCGGTGCGTGTTCGCGGCTGCTCGCCCGGGACGGCCGCAGCATGGCGGAGCAGGAGCTCGAGGCGCTGAGGAAGCAGAGGCTGGCCGAGCTGCAGGCGAAGCACGGGGTGAGCGAGCCCGACACCCGCCCAGCCCGTGCCCTGCTGGGCGCCGCCCTCACCCGAGGTAGAGGGCGCGGCCCCCGGCGGAGGCTCCAGGCGTCGCTGCCCCGGGGCCGAGGACCCCGCCTCCGCCCGCGGCTGGCTTCTGGTAGCCTCCGAGCCATCTCGGCCCCTCTGCCCGTCGCGTGGGGGCTCGGGCGGCCAGCGAACCACGTGCTGCCCGGGGCTGGTCGGGCGCGGGCCGGTCGGCGGCCGGGAGTCGGTCTCTCACCCGGCCTGCCGTCTTGGGTCCCGAGCAGAATGCTCAGCTTCTCCGGTTTCTCGGTGCCCTTAGCTAATGGACCTAGCCTACTTGACTACTGTTCCAGCCGAATGTTGTTTAGAATACAGTTGGTTCGACCCGAGGGGTCGACAGACATCTTCTGAGGGGTCTTCCCTGTGCCAGGTGCTGAGGGGACAGCGGGGAACATCGCCTGACGGAGTTGACAGTCCTGAGGAGAGCCAGGCATGAGCACTAACCCCGTAGGTGAAACGTCCAACTAATGACTCTCCTGTGAGGAGACCCGGAGTGAAGTGTTAGGGATGGAGCCGGATAGCCTGCAAGGGAGCGTTGTTTGATCATCAGCGTCCCCAATACCGAAGCACATTTTCTTTTCCAGAAATTATTCTTATCTTGTAAAATACGGTTTCGTAAGAGGGGACTTTTCGCCCTAATACCTGTTTGTATTCTAAGACATTCTATTAGCTTGAGACTTTAGAAGTTCATCAAAACGTGGTAGTAAGTGGAAACTTATCTTTTTACTTCTGTGAGGCTCAGCTTTTAATTATTTTGTAAGCCCATCTCTACCACTGCAGGTACCAGAAACAAAATAAAATAGTTCCTTTTTTTTATTCCCCCTCTGTGAAATTTCTAAAAGATAAAATTGTTTTTTCAGGATCCTGGCGATGCAGCACAACAGGAAGCAAAGCACAGGTATGGGCTGGAACTCTGAATGTAGAGGCCCCCCCTCCACTTTTTTTTAATTAAGAAATAATTGACAACATTAGTCTCCGGTGTACAGCATACTAATTCCATATTTGTTTATATTGTGAAGTGACTACCACAGTAAGTGGTTAACATCCATCACCACACATAATTACAAATTTTTTTTCTTGTGATGAGAACTTTTAAGATTTACTCTCAGCAACTTTCAATACTATTGACTATATACAATTAAATACTCTTTAAGTATAGTCACCACCCACTCTATATATTACATTTTAGATCCCCATGGCTTATTTATAACTGGAAATTTGTGCTTTTGACAGCGTTCACCCACTTTGCCCACCTCCTGCTCTGCCACTAACCTCCTGCTCTGTTCTCTATGTCTGTAGGAACTCTGAACTCTTTGAAGGGTGGTTTCACCTGTTTCTCTTTTTAACTTTAGTTATATTCATAGATGTGTGAATCTTAAAAGTTCTTCCTGGCATAGGGATTTTTCCAGACCCATCGCTATTTTGTTAATTAAGCATGTACAGGAACCCCGCAATACTTACTACTTTGTATTGCAATTACTGATTGATGTTTCTCTGCTAAACTGTGATTACCTTAAAATAAGCATAATAATAGGACTACCTCATAGGGGTGTTAGGATTGCAGGGGTACAGAGGGCATGCAACCCACTCCAGGATTCTTGCTTGAACAATCCCATGGACAGAGGAGCCTGGCAGGCTACAGTCCATAGGGTCGCAAAGAGTCGGAGGCGACTGAAGTGACTGAGCACATATGCACAAGAAATATTAACTGTTTTTCCTATTCTCAAAGTTATTTTATCTCATCACGTGGCAGAGCACCTCACACTTGGCAGGTTTATTAGTTACCCCATCATGCTACCTTTTTTCCCTAACTGGTAAAAAACACAAAAGGTAAAATTTACCTTCTTAACTACTTCTGATTGTATCATTCAGTCGTATTAACTGTATTCTCATTGCTTTATAACACATATCTAGAACTTTTTCATCTTACAAAATTGGAAGTATACCTACTAAACAATTCCCTATCCCTCCCTGCCCCCAAGCTACCTTTTATTTTTCGCCTGGCACAGCACACACACAGCATGTGTGATCGTACCCAACCAGGGGTGGAACTCATGCCTCCTGTGTATTAAGTGCAGAGTCTTAACCACTGGACTGCCAGGGAAGTCCCACATGCTACCTTTTAACTCATTGATTGATCCATCAAATACTTACTGAGCACCTGCTCTGGGTCAGGCATTGTGCTGTGTCTACAGAAATATGCAAGATGGAGAAGGCTCCTTCCCTTCTGTATGTAGCTCACATTAGAGGGAAAGACAGATTGGTAAGCACCTGGGATAGTGCTAAGAAGAAAATAAATCTACCACATGAACTTCACTGATTCTGAAGATGTGAATTTTTTTTCACATTTTAACATATCTGAAATTCAGATGTGTCACATAATTGATCACTCTTCTGGATTCTTCCGAAGAGGATTTTCCTTTACTTCTGCCATCACTTGGGTCATTTCTAACCTTAGACCTCTTAAAATTCTCTGATGTTTTTTCCCTGCCTCCACCCTGCTACCAGAAGGAATTCAGACAGCAAACCTACAAGGCTAAAGCTTGAAGTCAAGAGACACTTTTTTCCTTTCTCCACTCAGGGCTGAGATTGATGAATGCACACTTTGCTTTCTGCATAGTGTTTTATTTCTTGTTTCCCTTGTACAGAGGATTCAGCTTTCTAATTCAGCCAAAGAATCTCTGCTTTTTTCTGTGTTAAGTTCATATTAACTTCTTTGAAGGGCTTCATTTGAAAAAATATCTGCTTCAAAAAAATTTGAAATCACTGTCCTGTGAATACTAAGTAGTTCCTGCCTGGATAGGTGGGAAGGTGCAAGGATAGAAACGGGTGTAATTGTAACTCCCCTCCCAACCCAAAACTAGAACTGAGAATCTTAAAACGTGGAATCTGTTCATACCTTGGCCACAGTTACCTGTGTCTCCTTAACGTGGTCTCCATGAACCTCAGCTTCTTTATCTCTAAGAAAATTACACGGGTTAATCATTCGTCCGTGTATTTGCCTGAAATCTCACTACTAATTTCTAGCCCTTCTCACACACTAGGTACTTAATAAATGTCTATAATGGTGGTTGAACTGAAACTGCCTTCTGAATTGGGAAACTGTGAAGTTTTATCTTTCAAACTCACAATATATAAAACTGGCTTTTGAGTAAGAATGGACTTGTTGTATCTTTCTGTGTTCTGTAGGAATGCTGGCAGCTTGGTTCTGATTTTGCTTGTCCTGTTTTTGTTGTAGGGAAGCAGAAATGAGAAACAGTATCTTAGCCCAAGTTCTGGATCAGTCAGCCCGGGCCCGGTGTAAGCATCTTCAGCTTTCTTTATAAAACTGGCTTGAGTTATTTGAATAGGGAGATGTATATGAAGTAATTGCTGTCTCTAGATTAAATACTTGTTTAACCTAAAAGCATGTGAGATACAGATTATTTGTAAGAAGTGTTAGGTTTACAAACCTGAAGAAACATACTTAGGTTGTTATTAAAAGTTCCAGCTCCATTCTCTCCTGCTATTGAAATGATCTCCAAGTGCGTGTAGTGAGCCCTCCATTTTTATAGAGTCAGAACCCACAGATACAGAGGACTGATGGTATTACACCATTTATATAAGGGACCTGAGCATCTTCAGATTTTGGCATCTGCAGGGAGTCCTAGAACCAGTCCTTTCAGATTCCAAGGGACGACTGTATTTGGTAAAATTTATTGGAAATAACTCTTCAATCAAGTCAGTCACAAAATACTGCTAGCAGTTGACTCAGGTGATGGGGGCTCTGCTTTATTGTCCAGGCAGATCTTGGAGATATTTTGGCTTTGGTTGCAGACCACCACAGTAAGCAAGTCATACAAATTTTTTGACTTTCCAGTGCATATAAAAGTTTTATAGTCTGTTAAGTTCAATAGCATTAGTCTTTAAAAAAAAAAAAGTATACATACCTTAATTTAAAAATACCTTATTGCTAAAAAATGCTAATCATCATCTGAGTCCTCAGCAAGTCACGATTTTTGTTTTTCAGTAATAACATCAAAGATCATTGATTACAGATCACCATAATATATATAAGAATAACAATATAAAGTTTGAAATGTTGTGAAAATTACCAAAATGTGACACAAAGACATGAAGTGAGCACATACTGTCAGGAAAACAGTGCCAGTAGACTTGCTCAAAGCAGGGATGTAGGATGCCACAGACCTCCGTTTGTGGAAACGGCTGTATCTATGAAGCTCAGTAAAATGAGGTATACCTGTATTCTCCATTTGTGTTGTGTTTTTCGTCACAAAAAATAAAACCATAAGAAAAAAAATTAAATGAGCCAATCAGAATGAAACATTATCTTCTGTATTATAACTTGAAGCCCAGCTTAGAAGAGGCAGCCCTGGGTGGCTCACCATGATTATATATGCATAGTAATACAGAAATTCGCAAGGGCAGGTTGCTTTTTCGAGGGCTTCCCTGGTGGCTTACGCGGTAAAGAATCCGCCTGCAATGCAGGATCCACAGGAAATGCAGGTTTGATCCCTGGGTCAGGAAAATCCCCTGGAGGAGGAAATGGCAGCCCACTCCAGTATTCTTGCCTGGAGAATCCCATGGACAAGGGAGCCTGAATCCATGGGGTCGCAAAGAGTTGGACATGACTGAAGCGACTTAGCATGCATGCCTGCAATATAGAAATTGCTCTTCATGGAACAGTCATGGTTTTGCTTTGTTTTTAAAGCATGGAGCTTAGAATCTGAGTCCCCGAGTTTTATCTTGGTTCACCACTGCCTCTCTGTGGTCTTGACTAAGGTTGACAAAACTGAACTGTAGTTTCCTCATTTTTAAGAGTAACAATAGCATCTGCCTTATCTACCTTGCTGGTCTCAAGACATGAATAAGTCTTAAGTGCTTTAGACATGTCAGTATTTAGTCTCAAGGAATAAGTGCATTTAGTCAAGTGCATTTAGTTCTGACTTCTTTTTGTGCATGTTTGTGTGTGTGTGTTTATATATATAATTTTTTTTTCCTTCTTTTTAGTAAGTAACTTAGCACTTGTAAAGCCTGAGAAAACTAAAGCGGTAGAGAATTACCTTATACAGATGGCACGGTATGGACAACTAAGTGGGAAGGTAAGCTTGAGGCAGTTTTAATCTGTTGTTACCTACTTTATCAAAATGTATCCTCAGAAGGTCAGTTTCATCCCTTTCTGGTTACAGAATTCTTGTTGAAGCAGTTTTTAAAGGAGAGAATAGTTGTGTCTACCGTAGATCCTAAAAGATACTCTGTTTTCTAAAATCCTCTGCTGCTTTCCTTTTCTGACATTGCTCTGGAACCAGTGACTATTAGGGTCAGATAGCCTAAATTGCTTCTACAGTGGAAACAAGGTTTGTCAGCAATACTAATTAAAATTGGGAAAGTTATGCTTGTTTTGCAAATGAAGAAGTGCTAAATTTCCTAGTTATTCCGTGCATTGCCGTATTGCCATGGAGGATATTTTCTGGCAACACTGCTCTTCGTTCAAGATCCAGACGAGCCCCACCAGCACTGGGGAGCCCTCTGCCACCACAGCCTGCAGAGATCAACCTGCCCTGAACCCTTTACACTGAGAACGTGTGTGGAGGGGTGACAGTGGCTTCATTTTTTTGAGTGACTCGTCGCCTGCTTTTAAGCTTCTCAAGGTCTCCGTGCAGAGGCGGAGTATCTCTGTCCCTTTCACTTAACACAGTGATGTAGGTGGTTGTCCTTGTCTGCTAGTGGTAATGAAGGGGTTCTTAAATAGCTGTTAACCTTGGATTTTTCGAGGAAGCTAACTGATGGATACTTTTCCTTCCTCAAATGAAGCCCAGCAGAGCAGATTTTAAGTGCAGCTTAAACCGAGAATTACAGCCAGTGGTTTCAGCCAGCTGTCCCATTCTCCTTCCTTCTTGACCTCTACCTCCACACCCTGGAAGGATTGAAACGATTCAGTTGGCTAAGGTCAATTCTTTGTTTTAAAAAAGCACTGTTTTTCTCTTTGATTATTCCTAGGTGTCAGAACAAGGTTTAATAGAAATCCTCGAAAAAGTAAGCCAACAAACAGAAAAGAAAACAACAGTTAAAGTAAGTTTCCCCCAAAGCATACGACAAAAGGAAGATTGATATTTTAAATAAGTGTTACATCTGCATGTAGCGTGTCAAACATTTTAGCCCATAGACATTTTTGTTTTACAACACAGGGAAGTTTGGGGAGAAAGTTGCATACATTGAGGGTCTGATTTTCAAGGCTCTTCTGTTGGTCTGAAACACTTAAGTTATTTTAAACACAGAAATGTCTTTTCTGTAGTAGGTAGGAATTTGTTTTCTCAGAAAATCTGAGTTATGTTTTATGAAACATGATACTCGTTTAATTTTCCCCCCAGTTCAACAGAAGAAAAGTAATGGACTCTGATGAAGATGACGATTACTGAATTTGTCTAGAGACTGGAACTTAACGAAATAACTCTAGGACAGATAATACTTGGCAGACGTTAAGATCTGGTGGTGTGTTTACTTTGTTTATTGTCTATATACCTTTTAAAAATAAACTTGTTATGCAAACTAGAACAATTTGGACAAAGTTGTTTTTCTACCGTAGAGAAATGAGCAGAAGATCTGCATTTTTAAATTTTTGTCCTTTCCTATCAAAAGCTTTTGAACATGTGTAGCAGCATGAATATATCCTTCATACTTGTGACATTAGTGTTAAGTGGGAAAATGACCTTAGCAGAAGTAGGAGCTGCTCCAACATCTTCAATGAGAATAGCAGCATCTGTAAAATAGCAGCGTCTGTCACATCATAGGTGTTAAGACTCATGGATTAAGCTGAGTAGTTTTAGTATTTCCAAGACATAGGTTCTGAAAGCAGGTAAGACCTTTTTCTTCCTGCAGATAGTCCTTACATTTAATGTAGGAAAATTCCTAACTTTGATTTCATTTATAATCTGCTTTTCAAAGCATTGAGATTAACTCATCTAACAAATATTACCCATACCACCTCTGTAACTGGAGGATATGTCCATTGGAAAAAAATTAACAAAATAACTGAGACATACTGGTAATAATACTTAAACCCTAGTAAACATGTTTTTAAGAGAAATGATTTTTAATGATTAAAATCCAGTTGAAACAGTTTAGCAGTTCACCATTGTGGCAGAAATGTTCTGGGTCTTCACTGATAGGGTTGCAGGTAACTTAAAGCAAGTGTCATCTTTTCTCCTTTATTCCCACCAGGTTATGAAAAACTGTGCTTGTAACTTAAAATCATAAATGTGACTCTCAAGTGAGCTGTTCGGTGTAACTTTTATCTTAGTCCTGGGGGGACCCAGCTCCAGAGGAAGTGCATAACATATAATGAGCTCAGTAGGATTAATAGCAGGAAAAGTGATGGAAAATGTGATTTATAGTCCCAGTCTCTAGCTAGAGATATACACACTGCTGATATATTTCTAAATTATACTTGAGATTTTACAATATTTCAGACTTAAAATTTAGTGAAGTCAGTGTTAGAATACATGTCTAGTATTCCTGAGTAAACAAATAAATGAGTAGAGCCATTAAGGACATCAGAAAGAGTTCAGAGGAACAGTAAATCACCAAAGTAAAATCTGATCAAGGACTTTGAAAAAATAATCCCAGTTAACAGGTGAATTTTGCATAGAAACACTGGGAGACTAGACAGCTCTGAGCAAGTTTGCTACATGCTTTCTCTTACAAAATAACCACTGTTACGGCAGCTGTTGAGGTGAATTTGTGGAAGGACGGTAAGCCTCCCCTCGTTCAAAGACACTCGAGAACAGAAAGTGACTGAGGACAGAAATTCTTGATGACGTTGGGGGTGGGGGCTGGTTATTTTCACCTTTCTGATTTAACTGACAATACTCTGAATTCAAAACAGTCTCATACAAAATAGGAATTTTGTCATTGCCAATTTCTGAATTGTCAAATTTAGTTTTATTTGTTTATTTTTATGTATTCTTAAATTACTAACTCCTTCAAATACAATTTAAAATTTTATTGTATCCTTGGAATATAGAAACTACAAAATCAAGGCCCACCCAATAATTTCCCCAGGGTAACATTTTCTCCTCTCAATCAATATAATGGACAATCTTGTGGTATAAAGAAAAACACTTCCCAACACTAAAAATGACTTGGAGCTCAGTGATACATCATGGCTCCAAATTTAGTTTTAATTGAGAAAGTAATTAGAAACACATGTGTTTTTAAAAATAATTGAGGTATTGCTTCAGATTGCTCACCCTGCTGGTTACCAGAATAGCTCAAGAGGAAACTTGTCCCCCAGGATTGAGAGTCCCCTTCATGGTATTTCTATTTCCAGGTGAAGGGCAACACTGCCAGCCGGGCCCTTACCCCAGCTCTGACCGTGTAAGCAAATTAGCCCCCTTATGTCCGTAAACCTCCTCCCTTGACATTCCTACCAGCTAGGGCAGTTGTTAGAATGATGGAGGGTATATGTGAAAGTTTGGCTTTTTTAATATTTCTTTTTTTTTTAAGCACAGTATGGTTGCTTTACAGTGCTGTGTTTCTGCTACACAGCAAAGTGAGTCAGCTGTATGTGTACATGTATCTCCTCCCTCGTGAGGCGCTCTCCCACGGCCCCCTCAGCTCTCTAGGTCATTACCGAGCTGAGCAGCTCCCCACTAGGTATATGTATTTTACACACAGCAGTGCCTATATCAGCGCTACCCTCCCAAATAGTCCCACCCTCTCCCCGTGCCAGGTCTACAAGTCCATTCTTTTACACCTGCGTCTCTCTTCCTGCCCTGCAGATAGGTTCACGGTAGGTTTTCAAAACTATTGTCCCACCCCCAAAAGTAGGTGGTTTAAAATGTATGTACTGTATCTTGGACAGGACTCTGCTAAAAACTGCAGTGCCAAGTCTCTTACTCGGGATGCTAGAAAACACAGCAACTTAAGCCAATAAGGTGGTTTTGTTTAAAAGTGGGGCTGAGGAGGAAAAATAGAAGAAACTTCCAAAGCAACCGTGCTTATTTGCTGTTTGGGCTAAGGAGCTGTATTATATTCAGTTTGTTCTTCTGATGCTAAAAGAAATGAAAATACCTTTGTGGGGGCCCTAGGCACTGTGCTGACTGGACTAGGTCAGCAGCCCTGGATAATCTACTCCAAATAACCCAGTTCACACGTTTCAGTCACACTTCTGTCTCTAGCTGAAAAATAAAATGTATATCTATCCAGTGGGAGAAGATGATTCCACATACCAAGCACATGTTTGTAGCAGCAAGGCTGAGAAACATACCACCATAGGAGAACAAACTAAAAAGACACCATGACACACTCAAGAATCATAAAGTTTACTGTTTCTTTCCCATCATTTGGCACATATCCAAGGCACATTAGAAAATTAAAAATCATAAATTACTTTATAGAAAAATAATCAGCCCCTCCCTTCTGTACATACACAATTATTTCCAAGAACGTGCACAAAACCATTTCCCTATTACAAAGTTATTTGAAAATGTACTCAGGACAAACCCATGTTTGCAGCTCTAGACTAATTAGTAACATAAAAAAATAAGAAATATAATCTATAGAAATTTATAAAAAGGAATAAATGGCAATAAATTCTAACGTAAAGTTACTTTGACCTGGTTTGTGCTGTAAGTTTTGAATCTGAATCAAAAGACTAAGAGAAGATGTGCCAAGTCTACTCTCCAATTTAAGTAACCATCCATCTGGTGTGACGTTTAGGGGGGCTCTTAATGGTAAGGGATGTTTCTAGAGACACTGCTACAGGTGTATAAGTGCAGTGGTCAATTTATCTGTATTCTGTTGGAAGAAAAAGTATACCCAGCTTTCCCCACCTACATAGTGTAGAACATGTCATATGTGTCCTTTGAACTAAAATGAGCAATCAAAATGGCATTTAGGCATCTTTGGGTTCAAGTGTTGCTTAAAAAGGGGCATTTTTCAGCCTTGTTTTCTTTATTCAAATGCCATATTTCTGCCCAGCCTCCACAGTACAGTGAAACCTAAATTGCTTTTCTTGAGCTTATCCCAGAGGGAGGAGTTCATGTAGCCTGTGGGTTTGCTAGTTCATACACATCACAGAGGTTTAGCACCTTTCAGTAGAAGGAGGTCAGAATCTGGTGATGAAACCTCTCACTGTAACCCAGGAACCCAAATACTTAAATGTCTTAAAGATCTGGACACCACTGGAATTTTTGTCCATCCCTTTTCAAGTGTATCCATTACCTCTGAAGAGGAAAGAGAGAGTGATGACCTTCTGTTGTGTTCTTTCTGTCAGCCACAGAAAAGCTTTCAGGACCTTTCTGCTTTTCTCAAGCCAAACAAATTTCATTTAGTGCTAAGCTGTATTCATGCGCAGCATCTTCTTGTTGAGGACTTGCTTCTTGGCAGTAGATAATGCATCCTTATTACTGTTAAGACTGGGAAATGCTAGCCTCTTGGGGAGTGGTCAGGTTGCCAGCAGCCTCTGGGCCCTTGGGTGCGACTGTATCGTCGACTGTGTGTCTGCGGAGCATTCGCCTGTTTCTGGGAGCAGTCTGCCTCGGTCCAGGCCTCTCCGGCTGACCATCTCCTTTGTCAGCGGTCTCAGACCTGCCCTGGTCTGGCGGGTTCTTGTGCTTCTGTGTGACTCTCTGTCTCCCTGGCTAAAGAAAAGATATGATTCAAACACTTCGCATTTGCACAGTACTTTAAAACACCCACCACAGTAATAGCTATCCTTGAGCGCTTCTTGAGGTGTCATCAGTGTGCTAAGGACTTTGCAGGCATACTTTCAACTCTTAACATCGCCGCAGTGAAAGTGTGACCTGTGCATACTCCACATGTCAGACACAGTGTAAACATGTCTACATGTTTTCACATTTAATCTTTACAACGCTAACAGATGTGTACTGTTGTCATCCCCATTTTGCATACAGCTGAGGAGATAGGATCAGCAAAGTTAAGCAATCTGCCTGAAGTCCCCCAGCCAGCAAGGGGAAAGCTAGCACTTGAACCCAGGCATATTTCAAAGTTTGCAGGTTTTTCACCCAGAAGCAGATCTATTAACAAAGCCAGGGAAGATTAACTATGAAATCAAAATCAGTCATACTAAAAAAAATCACTTTAATTTGCTAAAAGATTTAGAACTGTAGTATATTTGTTCCAGCAAGCCTGTGCCACACACACTATAAATTCTATTTCTCAAATAAGGCATGTGTGATACTGATGAGCAGCAATAAGAACAGTCATGTTTCAGTAATGCCCTACTGTACAGCACAGGGAAATATATTCAGTATCTTGTAATAAACTATAATGGAAAAGAATCTGAAAAAGAATATTATATATATATATACGAAAAACTGAATCACTTTGCTATACACTAGAAGCGAACACACAATGGAAATCAGCTATACTTCAATTAAGAAAAGTCATGTTTTCTGAGAAGAGCCACCTAATAGCACCACAGAAAGGAAAGCAGGCTTCTTTTTATAATGAGTATTAAATAGTGCTGTAGGAAAATGGCCACAAACAAAATTGACTATATGAGCAACATTATACCATCCTGCCAAGGTTTTTAACTATCTATATACAGATGTGTTTTCTTCCTTACATTAGTGATTAACACGTTAGTGAATTAAGTAGCTTACACAGTAAAATCTGAGATGGTTCACCTAGTATGCATGTTATGAACTGCAGGATCTTTCCATGTGTCACAACTGTCTGCCACTTTCCCTCACTTTCCTTTCTCCCCTCAGAAATGCGTTATTAAATATAACAATATTTAATCATGCCACCAAACTCATTTTGTTTGTAACTCTTAACAGTGATGAGACTACTGAAATAAGAAATGTGTTTTCCAAGGATTAGTTTTGAAAAATCTAGGATTTAAAAAAGAATGGTATAAGCAGTGTTTAATAACTCACCTCATGCAAAGAATCTTCAGTAAGATTAGGGACACTTCTATCTCGTGCCATAATCTCCTTTGAAGTCCTTGCCCTGAAACCCAAAACAAACTAAGATAAATGTTTGGGATAGTGGTGCAAAATATTCTGGTTGGCCACGAGGTGGCAGCATTTGATGAGTGCAGATTTATTTATATGCATTAAAGCTGCAAATGAGCTGCTGGAGTTTTAAGTAAAATTAAGGTCAAAAGCACAGAAATCAACTTGAATTTTATACTCACTTAAATGGACCAACTGAGTGGACAAAGTAAAACTGTCTTGTAAAAGGTTCATCTGGAAGATTATACATTTTTGAATTCCCTGTAGATAAAAGGATAAACATCTGAAAACGTCCAAGGTAGTTTAACAGTTGTTTAGAAATTATAGCACAGACACAAACTTCCAACATTTCTTTTGGTTAAAGTTTAACAACATTTAGGAAATTAAGGATTTCATTTGCTTACAGAGACGTGTTAATAGATACCTGTGTATTACTGTGTGAACCCCCATGAAACAAAAATAAACCCTTAATACCTGATATTCCCCAGGCACAACCAATTAGGATGAGATAGCCTCAGGATTACCCAGATATGTGAATAGATTTATTCACATTATTACACTTCAGACTACAACAATAATTTTTAAAAAGTTGAACAAGGACCCCCATCTATAACAACTTTTTTATTAGAATAAGAAAATACTTCAGCCCCACCCCTATTTGGCAGCTGCTGTTCTAATTACCATCAACCTCTATACACCTGCAAATTAAAAAAGAAATCTTTTTTTTTTTTAACATTTAAACTTTTATTTTATATTTGGGTGTAGCCGATTAAATGTTGTGGTAGTTTCAGGTGAACAACACCTGAAAACAGGTAGTTTCAGGTGAGCGAAGGGACTCAGCTATATATATAGATGTATCCATTCTCCCCCAGACTCGCCTCCCATCCAGGCTGTTACAAAACGCTAAGCAGAGTTCCCTGTGCTATACAGTAGGTCCTTGTTGGTTATTCATTTTAAATATACCAGTGTGAACCTGTCCACCTGAAACTGCCTAACTATCCCTTCCTCCCATCCTTCCCCTCTGCCAGCAACCATAAGTTCCTTCTCTGAGTCCCTTTCTGTTTTGGAAGTTCATTTGTATCGTTTCTTTTTAGATTCCACATAAAGGAATGTCATACAATATTTCTCCTCCTCTTTCTGACTCAGAATGACAGTCTCTAGGTCTATCCATGTTGCTGCAAATAGCACTACTTCATTTAAAAAAAAAATATTTAAAGGTAGCATTTATCCCAGATGTCCAGGAAGTGCTTAGAAAAAGGCTTGGATTTAGAACTTGAGACATGACTGGAACTACCAGAGGCAGGGCCTCCTCCAGAGCTGGCAAGTGGGGGCCTGACCTTCAGGGCAAGGCCTACAAGTGTCCTCCTCACCTCCTTAGGAAGCACTGCCATGGACCGGAAAGCCAGTATCCAAAAAAGTCGATGAAACAGGCTATAACATACATTTCTTTGGTGCCTATAATCCCACCCCCAGTCATGATTACAATTACACTTTACATTTATAGTTAGGTGAAAATTGGCAACCACTCATGAATTTCCAAATAAACCCAAGCTGAGAATTCCAGAAAGAATGTGAGTTCTTACATTTTTTCCTGATCTTAACAGTGACGCACTCGCTGTGGTCTGTTTCACCAATGTCGTCTAATGTGGCCACACAGCTTGGTACAACTTGAAGCAATTCCATTATTTTTGAATTCTATAAGTTGAAAAGGAAAAGGTAACAATGACAGGGTTTTTTAATTCTTTCTTAGGAGTTTATTGCCTGTTTTTAATCTTAAGTGTCAATGCTGGCATGGCTGGGCAGAAAAGCTAAGAAGCCACTACAGACAAAACTTGGAGGCCATAAAGTGGTGGAGAACAGCCCCGCATTTGGAGGCCGGCTCTGCCCTGTACTAGTGCTTTGGGCCCATGTTTCACTGCTCTGTGCAACTGGGTTGATGAGAATAGGATCTATTACTGTAGAGTTACTGTGAGGTTATCGAGCGCCTGACACATAGAAGTACTCAATAAAAGATACTCATAATTATCATCATTTGAGGAACTGCTAAATTGAATGTTTAAAATATGTCAATTCTGTTAAGAAATACAACTGAAAATTAGAAATGAATATACTACAAACTACACTGAATATCCCAAATAAATATACTCAGCCTATACTTTGGCCACCTGACACAGACAACTCATAGAAAGGACCCTGATGCTAGGAAAGATCGAAGGCAAAAGGAGAAGAGGGCAGCAGAGGATGAGATGGTTGGATGGCATCACCGACTCAGTGGACGTGGACTTGGGCGAACTCTGGGAGATGGTGAGTTGATGCTGGGACTGCAGCAGGCCCGGCATGCTGTAGTCCATGGGGTTGCAAAGAGTTGGATACGACTTAGCAAATCAACGACAACAACATGAGTAGTTTGGGTTATGGTGACTTAAAAGTGTCAGTGGTGCAGTTCAACATCCTGCCGGTTGTCTACCTGAGTAGGAAACTGTATAAAGATTCAACGTGAACAGAGGACCAGTGAAGAGGTGCCTCTTCCCCAGGAGGAGCAGACTGTGCCCTCACCGTTTCCCAGTGCACACCCACCCCTGGGAGGGTGGTAAACCGCTCCTCACTGAACTCAAGGTGTGCTCACGACTGCACACACTTTCTCCCTTGTGCTGCTGCGACCGTGATGGGTTCCCGGGGCCAGAAGTGCGAGACCAGGACATTGTCTCATCCTGCTGCTTCCCCCAGGCACCTGACTGCTGGACAGTGGGCCAGGCCAGGGCACCCAGGCCTGCAGTGGGTGGGAGGCACCTCTACTCGGGCCTTTGAAAACTACCCCTGGGGACTTCCCTGGCTGTCCAGTGGTTAAGACTTTGTGCTTCCAACGCAGGAGGCCTGGGGTTGATCCCTGGTTGAGGAACTGAGATCCCACATGTGGCATGCAGCATGGCAAAAAAAGAGAAAACAACTGCTGGCTCCCCGGCAGGCCACCTCTGACCAGATGACCAGGGACCAGGGGTGTAGCCACACTGGCCGACTCTAGCATGCTAATTCAGCTCGGTGAGTCAGAGGTCTGGATACTGTTCTCTCAGATCGGGCTTCAACGTGGGGGATCCACGTGAGCCGTAAGGGAGCTCGGGATGCCCTCAGCAAGGAAGTGCTCCCACCTACCTGTTCAGCGCAGTCGATCGCTGTGCACTGCCTCTTATTCAGGACTTGAACCGATGCTCCGTGAAGCAGCAGCAGCTCCACCACGAAGACGTGCCTTTCTATCACAGCCTCATGCAGTGCTGTGTTGCCCTTGTTGTTGGAAGCGTTGATGGAGGCCCCATGCTAGAAAGAAAAACAGTGCAGTCAAGAGCAATGCTAAAAATGACCCTCGCTGAATTGATCTGGTAGCTATATGGGTGTACACTATAACCTTCCTTCAACTTTTCTGTATGTCTGAAATTTGTCTTAAAATGTGAGGGGTAAAAGTAATACTGAGGAAAAAAAATTTATGTACAAAGATATTCATGGCAGCATTTATCATTAAACAGCAGGGGAAAAAAATAGAAGTCACCTAAATGTATTAAGCAGAAAAAGTTTAAAAAAAGAAAACTACAGTACATCCATAATTATGCAACCATTAAAAAAATTCAAGATTTTTAATAAACAGTTTTCTACATTAAGTTAAAACAAACAAGAGGACCTCCCTGGTAGTCCAGGGATTAAGACTGTGCTTCCGCTGCAGGGGGCTCGGGTTTGATCCCTGGTCCAGGAAGTTCACATATCACGCAGTGCAATAAAAAAAAAACCAAGATAGAAAACAACACTGATCTAAACTGTGCATATTTTAAAAAGTCACCCAGAACAGTTACCCTTGAGTAACAGGGTTATGGAAAAGCTGGGTTTTTCCCTACTTTTAAAAATTCTTCCTTCTACAGTCAACACAAAACCTTCATCAAGAGAGGGAAAAAAGTAGCAGTGACAAAAGACATTCCGCTCACATCTCAGGTAATGGTTCAGCTGACCTGGTAAATGAGGCAGGACCGAAACCTCCAGGAAAAGCAGTGTCTCGGTCCTTAACCCTGCGTCTCTGATGCAGTGCTGACTCCGAGGCCCCTGATTCCAGAGCTCCTCTCCCAGGGCCCGCTTACATCACGAGCCCTGCCGCCTCCCCAGGGCGCTGCCAGGGGCTCCCTGCGTGCCGACCCACGTCAGCAGCTCCTGGGCCGGGGTGGGGGCAGGGGTGGCGGGGGCCTTACCTGCAACAGCAGCGCCGCGACTTCGTGGTGGCCTCTGGAACAGGCATAAATGAGGGGTGTGTTTCCACTTATGTCCTTTTTATTGGGTTTTGCATTCGACTCTAATAGACACTTCACCACCTAGCCCAGAGAAGAAAAATTGAACATTTGCAGGGAGAGATCCTCTAACTTGATATTCTTTTGACTTTTCTGTAGGTTTATCCAGAGAGCTCTTTAGACACATGTCTGACCCTCAGGAGAAAGCAGACCAGCTGAAGCATGAAGGGGTTAACCTGTGCTGAGGGTCTCCTGCAGGCCAGGCATGTGCCAGGCACCAGTGTCTGTCATTGAATCATTGTATGTTCTCTGTGCAGACCTGCAATAACTACTCTAGTTCTACATGTTAGGAAGCTGATGCTAGGCATTACCTGAAATACGATTCCTGTCTTTAATAAGCTTACAGTAGAACTAATAAAGGAAGATGAAAAAAATAAATAGATATTAAACTGTCTGGCACAAGACAGGAGTTGGGGGAACACAGAAGTGGTCAGACACACTTCAGCCCTTGATGACCAAATCCCGATAAGAAGAGAGGGGCAGTTCCCAGCGGGGCTGAGAATCAGGACAGACTCTGTGGGGCCAGACGGGATGGGGGTTGGCTCCACCCCAAAAGCACCAGGGTTGTGTGTTCTGTTGCTGAGCGGCCCTGCCCTGTGCCTCTCAGAATCTCAGAGCTGGGAGGAAGGACACGGGCCCGTCCCTTCGGACAGCCACCTTCCCCCTCTGCAGTATCCCGATCAGGTGAGTTCTGACCCTGTCCACGCTGCCCGAGCGTCAGCACCAGTACCTGGAAGTGGCCCTGCTGGCAGGCCAGGTGGAGTGGGACAGCCTGGCTGGCGTCGCGGGCCCCCACGCTGGCGCCGTGCTTCACGAGGAGGACGATGAGGTCTGCCCGGCCGTGCAGGGCAGCGACGTGCAGCGGGGAGGCGCCGTCCTGGTCGGTCACATGCACACCAAGCCCACTGGCGGGAAGCTTTGCCAGCTTCTAGTAAGTGCAGGAGGTGGAAACAGAAATGTCTTTAGTTTTTAAGAAAACCAGCTAAAGGAATTGAAGCCACCCATCTCAGCAGCCCCTGTGTAAAATCTGGAATCACAGCGGGATTCTGAATTGGGTTGCCTGGAAGTGAATTAATACTTTACATCAAAGTGTAACTTCCATTTTCAAGAAAGCAAGCCCCCTACAATGATATCATATTATGCCACGGCAGTTCAATGGGGAAAGCAAATCCTGTCTTGACAGATGGTGCTGGAACAACTGGATATCCATATAGGCAGAAACTGCCCATCAACCCTTACCTCACACCTAACACACACACTAAAGTGCATCGCAGACCTAAATGGAAAAGCTACAGCTATTAAACTTGAAGTGAACACAAAGGAAAATCTCTGCTACACTGGGATGGGCAAAGAATAGCTAAGACACAAAAAGCAAAAGAAAAGTTTGATAAACTGGACAATAAAAATATTTAATGCTTGCTCTTTGCATAAGACAAGTAAGAAAATGAAAAGGCAGACGGGGAAAAAATGTTTGCAATATGTATTATCTGACAAAGGACTTGCACCAACCAGAAATTCAAAACAGAACAAACTCGCTTACAACTCAGTAAGATGATCCAACTTAAAAAATAGGCAAAAGATTTGCAAAAGGCTTCACAAAAGACAGTTGAATGGTTGGTCAATTAGCACACAAAGGACTTCCCTGCTGGTTCAGTGGCTGGGACTCATTGCTCCCAATGCAGCAGACCCAGGTTCAATACCTGGTTGGGGAACTAGATCCCATGTGCCCCAACTAAGAGGTCACATGCAGCAATTAAGACCCAACCAGATAAATAGTAAAAAATGAGCACATAAAATAGCATCTTTAGTTATCAGGGAAATGCAAATCAAACCAGGAATCACAGAACTAAAGGGTCACAAAGCACGTAAGTGACGGTCGGAAGACGGAACATGTGATCCAGCCAACTTCAAAGGGGCAGGAGGGAATATCTGGGGCGATAGAGACAGTCTATTATCTTGCCTGCGCTGGTGGTTAAGCATTCGTTTGTCCAACCTCAGAAAGCTGTTTGCTATTTATCTTTCAAGCTGAAGTTCCCCCTCATGTTTATCATGGAACTTCTTTATTATTCACAACAGTTTTAAAACCAATCATGCAGATATAAGGAAAATCAATCACTAAATTATAAGGGCCAACAAAACAAACCAATAGAACTAAAAACAAACATTAAATTGTGATGCTGAATCAAGTATTTGATGGTGGAATGAATATGTCAGTGTTTTCTGTGACTGATCAAGGATTAAAGCTTGGGTTATCTAGTTCACTTCTTGATGATTAAAAATATTATCTCTTTAAAAAACCATGCTGAACTTAAAGGGTGAATTTCACTGTACATAAGTTATACTTCAAAAATTACAAACAAACAAGTGAAGAAGTAGAAGGGGAAAAAACATGATGAAACACCACTGCATACTTATCAGAAGGGCTAAAGTTAAAAAGTCAAAATACCAAGTGTTGACCAGGATGTAGGTCAACTAGAACTCTCACACCCTGCTGGTGAGGATGAAAAATGCTACAATCACTCTGGAAAACTGGCCATTTCTTATGAAGTTAACATATACCTCCTGTGTAACACATTGATTATACTCATGGGTAATTACCCAAGTAGACATATGTTTACACAAAGACCTGTACACACAAATGTTCACAGTTCAGTTGCTTTATTCACAAAGCCCAAAGCGGGAGACAACTAAATGCCCTGATCCCAGGTGGTTTCGAGTAATCAACAGTTTATTCTTTACCACTGAGCAGCCCCTGTCGCACTTCGTTTAGCCAGTTAATCTGCTGAAGGACACGTGGGTTGTTTCTGGTTTGGGGATATGGCAAATAAAGTTTCTGATGAACCTATTAGCAGAAATAAAGACACAGATCGTAGAGAACAAAGGTATGGAACGCCAAGGGGGTGAGGTGAGGGATGAATTGGGAGATTGGGACTGACATATATGCAGTACTGATACTACGTATAAAACAGGTAAGTAATGAGAAGTGGCTGTATAGCACAGGGAATGTGACTCGGCGGTGACCTCAGCGGGAAGGAAAGCCAAAAGAGGGGGTACAGTGTACACAGGGCTGATTCAGTGTACAGCGGAAACCAACACAGCATTGGAAAGCAACTGCTAAGTCACTTCAGTCGCGTCTGACTCTGTGCCACCCCATTCCTGGGATTCTCCAGGCAAGAACACTGGAGTGGGTTGCCATTTCCTTCTCCAATGCATGAAAGTGAAGTTGCTTAGTCATGTCCGACTCTTCATGACCCCATGGACTGCAGCCTACCAGGCTCCTCCGTCCACGGGATTTTCCAGGCAAGAGTACTGGAGTGGGGTGCCATTGCCTTCTCTGTGTAAAGCAACTATGCTCCAATAAAAAAAAAAATTTTTTTTTAAGTTGCTGTGTACATTTGTTTACAGGTTTTTGTGAGAACATGTTTCCATTCCACTAAGATCAGTGCCCTGAGTGGATCTTCCATTCCACTAAGATCAATAAGGAAAGCAATTGCTGAATCATACTGTAATTACAGGGTAATTCTATGGTTAGTTTTATAAGGAACAACAACACACACGTTTTCCCAAAGTGGCTTTTACATTCCCAGCAGCAAGGCATGAGTGAACCAATTTCCCCGCATCCTCACGGACATCTGGCACTGTCACTTTTCACTAATTTTTATTTTAGCCATTCTGATAGGTTCGTAGCACTCTCTCATGGTGGTTATAATTTGCATTTCCCTGAAGGGAAACGCATCCTTTCACACGCTTATGGTTATAATTTGCATTTCCGTGAAGGGAAACGCATCCTTTCACACGCTTATTTGTCATCTTTCAATTTCTTCAGTGAAATGTATGTTCATTTTCTATGCCCATTTTCTTACTGGTTTTGTTTTTACTATTGAGTTTTGGAAGTTCTTTATATAGTCTAGATTCTGGCCCTTTGTCAGATACATGGTTTGCAGACATTTTCTTTTAAGTCAGTAGTTTGCCTGTAGCTTCTTTGCATGGGTTTCCACAGGGCAAGTTTCTAAATGAGAAGTCCAACTATACTACAAAGCCACAGTCATCAAGACAGTATGGTACTGGCACAAAGACAGAAATACAGATCAAAGGAACAGAATAGAAAGCCCAGAGATAAATCCACGCAACTATGGACACCTTATCTTTGACAAAGGAGGCAAGAATATACAATGGAGAAAAGATAATCGCTTTAACAAGTGGTGCTGGGAACACTGGTCAACCACTTGTAAAAGAGTGAAACTACAACACTTTCTGACACCACACACAAAAATAAACTCAAAATGGATTAAAGATTTAAACGTAAGACCAGAAAATATAAAACTCCTAAAGGAAAACATAGGCAAAACACTGACATAAATCACAGCAGGATCCTCTGTGACCCACCTCCCAGAATATTGGAAATAAAAGCAAAAATAAACAAATGGGACCTAATTAAACTTAAGAGCTTTTGCACAATGAAGGAAACTATAAGCAAGGTGAAAAGACAGCCTTCAGAATGGGAGAAAATAATAGCAAACGAAGCAACTGACAAAGAATTAATCTAAAAAATAGACAAGCAGCTCCTGCAGCTCAATTCCAGAAAAATAAACAACCCAATCAAAAATGGGCCAAAGAACTAAACAGACATTTCTCCAAAGAAGACATATAAATGGCTAACAAACACATGAAAAGATGCTCAACATCACTTATTATCAGAGAGATGCAAATCAAAATCACAATGAGGTACCATCTCACGCCAGTCAGAATGGCTGCTATCCAAAAGTCTACAAACAATAAATGCTGGCGAGGGTGTGGAGAAAAGGGAACCCTCTTACACTGTTGGTGGGAATGCAAACTAATACAGCCACTATGGAGAACAGTGTGGAGATTCCTTAAAAAACTGGAAATAGAACTGCCGTATGACCCAGCAATCCCACTTCTGGGCATACACACCAAGGAAACCAGAATTAAGAGAGACACGTGTACCCCAGTGTTTATCGCAGCACTGTTTACAATAGCCAGGACATGGAAGCAACCTAGATGTCCATCAGCAGACGAATGGATAAGAAAGCTGTGGTACATATACACAATGGAATATTACTCAGCTATTAAAAAGAGTGCATTTGAATCAGCTCTAATGAGGTGAATGAAACTGGAGTCTATTATACAGAGTGAAGTAAGTCAGAAAGAAAAACACCAATACACTACATTAACACATATATATGGAATTTAGAAAGATGGTAATGATGACCCTATATGCGAGACAGCAAAAGATACACAGATGTAAAGAACAGTCTCCTGGACTCTGTGGGAGAAGGCAAGGGTGGCATGATCTGAGAGAATAGCATTGAAACATGTATATTATCATATGTGAAACAGATCACCAGTCCAGGTTTGATGCATGAGACAGGGTGCTCAGGGCTGGTGCACTGGGATGACCCTGAGGGATGGGATGGGCAGGGAGCTGGGAGGGGGGTCAGGATGGGGGACACATGTACACCCGTGGCTGATTCATGTCAGTGTATGGCAAAAACCACAATATTGTAATTAACCTCCAATTCAAATAATTAATTAAAAAATAAATAAATAAGAAGTCCAATTTATCCATTTGTCCTTTATGGATCATGCTGTGGGTGTCCAGTATAAGAACTCTCTGCTTAAATGCTGGATTCCAAAGATTTCCTCCTGTTTTTTTTTCTAAAAGTTTTATAATTTTACATTTTACGGTTAAGTCTATGATCCACTTTGCATTAATTTTTGTACAGGGTGTGAGTTTAGGTTGAGATTCTTTTTTTTTTTTTCTGAACGTGTCCATTTTCTCCAGCACCATTTGTTGAAAAGGCTATCCTTCCCCCACCAACTTCCTGTTGGACCTCAGCAGCTATATATGTGTGGGTCTATTTCTGAGCTCTCTGATCTGTCTGATCTGTGTGTCTGTCCCTCCACCAGGGCCACACTGTTTTGATTACTGTATCTACATAGTCAGCCTTAATATTGGGTAGAGTGACCCTAATTTATTCTTCTTTGCCAGGATTGTTGTTACGTATTCTGGGACCTGCGCCTTTCCATATAAATTTTAAAATTAGCTTGTCTGTGTCTACAAAAGCTTTGTTAGGATTTTGATAGGAAGTGCATTAAAACTGTAGATCAATCTGAGGAGAAATAACTTCTTTCCTATGCTGAGGCTTCATGAATCTGTATATCTCTCTTAAGTATTAAGGCATTCTTTGATTTTTTTTCATCAACATTTTGTGATTTCCAGCATACAGAACCTATCCATGTCCTGTTAAATGTTTACCTAAGTAGGTCATTGTTTTTGAGCAGCTGTCAAAATGATGTTGTATATATAGTATGTGCTCATGTGCTAGCTGTCTAACTCAAGGTCCCATGTTAAGAAAATTAATTTGACTTAACAAAACAGATACAGAGCAAGATAATGAAGTGACGTGAAGTCACTCAGTCGTGTCTGACTCTTTGTGATCCCATGGACTGTAGCCTACCAGGCTCCTTTGTCCATGGAATTCTCTGGGCAAGAGTACTGGAGTGGGTTGCCATTTCCCTGTCTCTAACCCTAGAATACGGAAATGGCTGAGTTTGCCGTTCACATGAACCGTTGCGGCTGCCGGGTAGTGTGCACACTGGGATGTGCGACTCTTGTTCTGTCCCCACGCTGCTGGATATTTACAGTCCAAAAAACTGACCTCTCCTACGTGGGCTGCTTAAAAATCAAAGGGGTTAAAAAAGGCAGATGCTGTTTCAAAGGATGTGATGTGAATGAAGTAGCACCTCGGGCCCAGCCGGTGACTATATGGCTGGAGGCAGTCACCACATCTCTGCTGTTCTTGTTTACTTGGTTTTTTTCCACCTCGCAGTTCATTAATTGTAACAAGAAGCTGAATTACACATCACAGTGTCTGCTGGATTTGTCAGATAAACTTAAGTTCCTGCTCACTTAAAACCTGCTATCTTTTTCTCCTTTGTAATTTCTCAAAAAGACACAAGAGTAAATTGCTTCTTGCTGTGATTAAATTAACCCCCACCCTCTTCCAGCCCAGTGGTGTGTTACAGCTTGCTCAGTGATAAAGAATAAAACGTTGACGACACGCAGCAACCTGGAATTAGGCTGAGTGAACAGAGCCAGTCCCCAAAGGTTCCATGCTGTATTGATGACATTTATATAACATTTTTGAAATGACAAAAATATTAGAACTGGGGAACAGATTAGTGGTGACTAGGGGCCAGGGATGGTGGGGTGGGGTGAGGAGGTGTGGTTCTTAGAGGCAACATGAGTGATTTTCCTTGTGATGTGAAAACTCATTTGTACTGACTGTGGTGGTGGATGCACAAACCTACACATGTGATAAAATGAGACAGAACTAAATACATATACATGCACACAGCACAAGTAAAACTGGGGAAATCTAAGACGGATGGATTGTATCCATAGCGATACCCTGGTCAGGCTATGTATTGTGCTTCTGCAAGCTGTTACCACTGGGGAAATGGGGGGTGGGGGGGAACAGGCGTCTCTCTGTGCTAGGAGGGGGCCCTCCCGCAGAGGGTGCACCAACATGAGCAAAGGCAGAGGGCAGTGGATGGCGCCTGCAGCCTCCCCAGGGGACCAGGGCCACACGGCCACAGCCGCTTGGTGTGTGTCTGTTCATCAGCTCCTGCCTCGTGACTCAGGGGCCCTGAGAACCACTGAAACACCAACCCCTGGTGCGTGGCCCTGTGCCCTGACCTGCACGTTCAGAAAGCAGGCGGCCCAAGCTGGTCCTGCACGAGTGTCCACTTTCCTCCACCTTGAGCTGTCTCAAGGGACACCTGCAACCAGCACTCAGCCGTTAGGGCTGAGAAGGGGACAACTTTCCTACGAGGAAAGGAAGAACGTGCCGTCTACTCCCACCCCCACCTTCCAACAGAAGAGACGCCAAACCTTTTGAGCTGGAGCGCATTTGGGGCACTGGCACAAGGGGTGACAGAACTCGAGGTCCGCCACCCCGGCAGCGTCCTCCGCTTCATCCAGGTCCTCCTCCGTCCACTCCAGCAGGTAACGCACCTGGTGTCAGGCAGGGAGGAGAAACAGGGACTTAAAACCCATCCCCAGCCCCTGGACAAGTGATGGTGTCCTACACACACACACACACACACACACACACACACACAGAGTGTCCTACACACACACTGTCCTACACACACAGTGTCCTACACACACACACACAGTGTCACACACACACACACAGTGTCACACACACACACAGTGTCCTACACACACACACACAGTGTCCTACACACACACACACAGTGTCCCACACACACACACACACAGTGTCACACACACACACACACACAGTGTCCTACACACACACACACACACGTTCCCAAATCAGGTCTACATCTCCACCACCGAAGTAGCTTATACATGGTGGTGCTCTCGCCTGAGGATTCCAGGGTCTCCTGTGCTCAGGCCTCTCTAAATCCTTTCAGTGGTGACAGAGCGACTGAGCTACCGTTTCTGCAGCTTGTGTTAGATTCTTTCTTCTGTCTTAGAAAGGGGCAGCGTGGTGTTGCTTCAGGGTGACGGCTTTAAAGCCCTGGTCCTGGAGCATCTCGTGAGCACCTCCTCTTATGTTATCTAATTGTCCTGCTTCAACAAGCAGTCTGTCTCCTCTTATGGGGGAGCAGACTCACTTCAAGGGGCCAACAACTTGTTCAAGACCACACGATGAGGAAGTGGTGGCCAGAACCTAAACACAGGCTCTCTGACTCCACAAGCATCCCTTCCACGTTAGTGCCCTAGCCCACAGGCGGAAGCACTGAAAAGACCCCTAACAGGTCAAATCTGTGTTCCAGTAAAGGCCAGTTTCTAGGATATTAAATATGAGAAAACACGAATACATTTCCAGACCTGGTTCTGAGCCCTGGGGAAGTCAGCAAATGCCTGCAAGGAGTGACAGAGGGCCCCAGGAAGATGCTATGCACCCCCAAACATCCCTCCTCCAGGGACCCTCCACATCGCTGACAGCAAATACTCCACCCAGGCCAAAGGCCTCACCTCCCAGGCTGGCTGGGACAGACCGGACTCAGGGCGATTCCTCTTGGCAGTGGTTAGAAGGTACGTGATGGGGGAAGGGGGCTGAGGGGCGGTGGCCTCAGGCTGTGGGATGGGGGTTCTGTCGTGTGTGTGGATGGGTTTGGGTGGTGACCACCAGGCACCGGGCAGCCTGCCTCTGCTCAGCTCCTCGTGAGTGCCCCCACCCGCTCGCCCACCCACAGGATGAAGAGCAGATTTGCCTCGACATAGGAAGGGTCAGTCTCTTCTCTACACTCGTAGGAGCCCGAGAAACTCTTCCTTGGCTTCCCTCAAGAACGCTGGCTTCCCCGGGGCTGGTCTTGAGAAGGGAGCAGCCAGCACCGGCCAGATCTACACCCCGGGTCCTCCCATGAGAGGAGCCGCGAGTCAGGCTGAGGGGTTCACAGTGGGCTCTGGGCAGAGGCTGACACTGACAACTATGTTCCGACTCTATATACCCCCGGAGACTGTGCTAATCAGATCCCAGGAACTTCTGTCCATCACCCCAAATTCCATCATCCTTGAGAAGCACTCTTGAAACATGACTCTTAAAAGCGCTCTTGTAAACCCGATCCACTCAAGGCTCCAAATCTGGTAAGGGCGAATTTACTCCTCCTTTTAAAGTGGAAGACAGGGGACTTCCCTAGTGGTCCAGTGGCTCAGACTCCTTCCTCCCATCGCAGGGGGCCTTGGTTTAATTCCTGGTCAGGGAACTAGATCCCACAGGCCACAACTAAAGATCCCACATGCTGCATCTAAGACCCGCTGTAGCTAAATACATTAAAAAAAAAATTTTTTTTTTTAAATTTTTAAAAAATAAAGTGGAAGACAGAACAAATTCCTTTCAGGAAGCGGAAGAGAAGCCGGGGGAACTGCCCATGGGCATCCCCAGTGATGTCACAGCTGTTCCCCGTCACCTGACAGGAAGGGTTAGGACGCACACCTTAGCGCCATCTCATCTGGACACTTGCTTGCTGTGGGTCCTTTCAGCCCCAAGCCTGGGACTCAGCCCCCTGACCAGGATGCCACACCGCCCACAGCTCCTTGCAGGGCCACACCAACGCCTTCTGTGTTCTGGCTTCCCCGTCGCCACCTCTACCCATCCCCTACCCAGCCTGTTCACCTTGCTCCCGGCTAGTGGGGTCCGGCCCCCTTGCCAGCATCACCACCCTCCTGGAATACGAATGTCTAAAAGGCGGGGGCAGGCTCCCTCTGAGGCTTTATCCCACCTGCCTTGTTACTGGAGGGAGGGAACGTCCCAGCCCATCACCATCACTCATGAAATGCACCCCTTCTGCGTGAACGTGAACAAAGACCGCCCCCCTCCCCACAGCTCCTAACTCACCTGGAAACAAAAAACATGGGCACAGCTGCTTCAGCTGAGAGCAAGCCATCTGAAATTCACTTCTAAAAACTCACCATTTCTATGGAGGTTGTATGTGTTTGGAGATAGCATATGGGAACTCTGTACTTCCTGCTCCCTTTTGCTATGAACCTAAAGCTTTCTAAAAAGTAAACTCTATTACTTATTAAATAAAACTCACCATTTCCAGGTCTCCATCAGCAACAGCTCTTAAAAGTTTTTCTACCTTAATAAAAGGAAAAAGAATGTAAGGGAAAATATAATAATATGGTAAGAATAGAAACAATAAAAATGACATTCTGGGCATTCCCTAGTGGTCCAGTGGTTAAAACTCAGTGTTTCCACTGCTGGGGGCCCGGATTCGATCCCTGGTCTGGGGATTAAGACGCCACAAGACTCATGGTCAAAATGATTAAATAAAGGTGAAATTCATGTTATTATTAGAAAAACAGAAAAAGAGCATTCTGAAGACCTAGTAGCTTTCATGTCTCTTGATCTCATTATCTTTCAAACACATCCCCAAAGTTGTTCATACAGGGCAGCTTCCACATAAGGTCTATAAGATGACCTGCCACTCATGTGGCACAGTGGGACACCAGCCACCTGGAGCCCAAGTGCTTCCTAAGAGGGCGACCACCCACCAGACCTGCATCTATTCAGCTCTCGTTATCCAACAGCTACGGATGCCATGAGGTTAAAGCTCATGGATCCACTCCCAGCCTCTGTTAAACCCTGGAGCGTGTCTCTGGGCTTTTCTGTGCTGTGGTTCTGCATTGAGCTCGGGGTGGCGGGGGTGGAGGGGCCCCGGGGTGGGGTCAGTGAGGGCTTCCCAACCACAGGGGAGGAACTGGGGTGCATCCACACCATGGTCGGCTCTGTGGGTTGACTCTGGACAAGCTCTAAGGTAAGTTAGACAGGGAAAAACAAACAAACGGGGTGTAAGTCAGCTTTTATAAAAGGCAGTTCGAGAGGACACCTAAGTATCTCCATAAACTCTGCAGGAAGTCAGGAACGACACACCAAGTCAATAAGTGAGCTGACGGAGCAGGAGGGAAGGACGGAGAACGTGCTTGGTAACATAATCTTAAAGCAGTGGACCTGCAGGTGACTCTACCTGTAGGCTTCTTAGAATACTCCCCCTCCCATCACACACCCACTCCCATACACACACACACACACACACACACACAGACACTTAAGCATGTGTGTCCATGAAGGGCAAGGCGGCGGCGGCTGGGCTTCCCCCAAGCACACGGCATGGCCCCGTCAGGCCAGGGCTCTAACTGGCCCCCAGAACACGGGTCCCCTCCACCCTCCCGTCTGGGAGCCTCACCTCCCTGTAGTCCTTCTTGGGCTCCTCTTGCCTGGAGCTCAGCGACGCGGAGGAGAAGCTGGAGGTGGAGGAGCCCTGGCTGATGGAGTCCATGGAGCACTGAGGGGCCTGCACAGACACCTACAGTCCGGCGAGAGTGGGGGTGAGGGCCAGACAGAGGCTGGTCGTAAACAGGGCCGATGAGCGCAGCCCTGCCGTCTTACCTCTGAAGACTTCTGCCTCCTCTCGAAGGACAGATGGTGGGCTTCCATGATGGACAGAATCTAGGACGAAGCGGATGCGGATGAGTCCTGAGGTGAGTAACCGAAGTCTCATCACCTGTATGGTGCCCCCCACCTCCTCGGGAGGGCACTCAGCCCAGCCAGGCCCATGGCAGGCGGGAACCTACTCAGACTCACACTAAGTCCAGCAGGAGGAGCCGGTCTCCCCACCAACGGGCTCAGAGGACAAGGCAACCCAGGCACAGAGGGGCCTCAGAGGCTGCCTGGTCCAGCCTGGGCTGGTTGTCCACAGGCCTAAAATGTGGCCTTTCCACTGGCAGCCAGGGGCCTCAAGCGGGGGCAGCTCAGAGCCGAGCAGGACGGCTGTCTGCTGCTTCTGTCTGCAGATCTCCCTCTGGAGGGGCCTTTGGGAGAAGCTCCAGGACAGAGGTGCCCTCAGCCCCTCATGGGCATCTCCGGCCAAGGATGGCCTCACCCAGTCCCCCAGCTCTGGCTGCTGCAAAGCTGAGACCCCGTGAAGTCATGGGCAGCTGAGCCCACTCCCCTCCCCCGGGCCAGGAGCAGGGATTTAAACCTCTGAAAACTTGGCTCCGAAAACTCCAAAAACTAGGTCTAACATTGTGACCTTATCACACACACACACAATAATAATAATAAACAAAGAGGGCGGGGGGAAACATCTGGAGGTGATGCATCTGTTTACAGCAGAGACTGTGGTGCTGGTCTCATGGGCAGGGACTGATCTCCAAACCCATCAAGTTGCATACGCTGAATGTGCACAGCTTTCTGTATGTCAAACATTACCTCAATGAAATTGAAAGTGAAATCGCTCAGTCGTGTCCAACCAGGCTCCTCTGTCCATGGGATTTTCCAGGCAAGAACACTGGAGTGGGTTGCCATTTCCTTCTCCAGGGGATCTTCCTGACCCAGGGATCGAACTCAAGTCTCCCGCATTGCAGGCAGACTTTTACCATCTGAGGAGCTTTCTGTATGTCACTCATACCTCAATAAAGTAGTCTAAAAACAAAAACTGGTACTCCTAGAAGACAGGCAGGAACTAAAAGAACTCCCTAGATGAGGGTTGGGAATGATATGATAAAATATCAAAAGGCAAAAGTAGGGCCTGTGTAAAGAGAGACATCTGGAGACCTGCATGGAAACAGAATCACCTGCGCGAGCCACCAGCCAGGCTGGCCTGGACATCAGGACCTCAGATGGCCACGGCAGGTGGCCCCACGCTCCCCCGGCTAGTTGGTCAAACGCTTCTCTGTGGGCATCTCTTCAACAGGGTTGCTGCCACAAGGCATACAGGCCTGGCCTCTGGAAGGACCCCCCCCATTCCCCACCCCCTTGCAAGTGAGCACTGCATGACATGTGGCCCCAAACTACGTGTGTCCAGAAGTTACTGGCAGGAAAGGATAGTAGTTCATTAATGAATCATTTACGGAGGAAACTATACTCAATGACATCCAGAGCCGGCCGACTCAGAGTAAGGTTTTAGGCACTGAGGCTGCAGAACAGGGAACAGAGCTGACGCTGCTGTCTCCATGCCCCACCCCTGCTCTTCCTGGCCAGAGCCACTGCCCCATCTCCTCTCACTCTATCTGCTCACAAGCCAACAGCCCTCAGAGGCAAACTCTGCGGGAGCAGCTCCAGATAGGACACTGAGAAAAACCCCTACTAAGATGTAAAATAATATGACTGCATGAACCTCATTAACAACCAGGTGTTAGCACAGCGGGTATGCACACATTCTAGCCTTGGGGACCAATGCAATATGAACAGCACGGCAGAGACCTGATCTGCGGATGGTGGTGTTTTTTTTTTAAGTCATACTGCCGCTCCGAGAGGAAAAACGCTACCTTTGAGTTTAACGCACACTTGAGGGGTGTTTCCTTCAGTCGGTTCTGGGTCTCTGTGGACGCCCCGTTCTGCAACAAGGTCTCGATGATGCCCTGGTAACCCCAGCGGGCAGCGATGTGCAGCGGGGTGTCTCCTTTCTCGTTACCGATGTCCAGTCTGCAGGCCTGCACGTCAAAGTAGACCAGAGCCTTCACGCACTGTGAACAGAATGGGAGAGGCCCCCGTGAGCTCACACGCCAGGCCCCCGGCAGATCTGTGCACCCTGCAGCCTCAGCCTATATCCCGACTCCATCCAGGTGCCATCTGCCACGCAAACGTGCAGTAAGAGGACATTACACCTCCAGGGCTCCAGGTAACCTGATCAGGACACAATTTTTATTTTTTAAGAACCCAACTGCCAATCAACTAGAATGGCTGAATAAATTGCCACATATCATGTGTAGAAAGGAGTTCCCAGAGTAGGCCCTACCATCATCCCGTGAGAGGCCTGCCTGCGGGTCTGGCCCTGGACTGGCCAAGTTCCTTGGCAGCTTGGATTTGAGGACCGTTCTCACAGTGCCCTGATTGATAGATAAGATGGGCTCACTGGGCCTAAACTGTTTGCCCAACACTGGTTTATGCTGAACACCTGCTGTTCTTCTGGGAGTCTGGAATTTGAAACATGCTAGGCAGAGAGGGTTCACATGCCCAGCCTCCAACCAAAATCTTGGGCACTGAGTCCCTGATGAGCTTCTGGTGGGAAACACCATGCACGTGTTGTTACGTTGCCAGAGGAATAAGTGTGTCCTGAGTGACTCCACAGGGAGCGACTCTCGGAAGCCTGTCCCTGTTTCCTCCGGGCTTCATCCTTGCACCTTCCCCTTGGCTGGTTTTGCTCTGTGTCCTTTCACTACAACAAATCAGAGCTGTGAAGCAACTGTGCGCTGAGTCCTGTGAGCCTTCCTAGTGAGTCACTGAACTGGGGAGTGGCCTCAGGGACCCCGACACAATACACATGACAGCTTATTGTGTAGTGATTACAGAATGGGCTAGATCTACATTGATTGACCTACAGGATGTCCACTATATAGTAAATTAGGAAAATAAGCTGCATAAAAATATGTCAGAGGGACTTCCCTGGTGGTCCAGTGGTTAAGAGTCTGCCTTCCAATGCAGGGGACGCAGGTTCGATCCCTGGTCGGGGAACGAAGACCCCACATTGTATGTATGTCTGTGCTTAGTTGCTCAGTCAAGTCTGACTCTTTGCGACCCCATGGACAGTAGCCCGCCAGGCTTCTCTCTCCATGGGATTTCCCAGGCAAGAATACTGGAGCGGATTGCCATTTCCTTCTGCAGGGGATCTTTCCAGCCCAGGGATCGAACCCATGCCTTCTGTGTCTCCTGCATTCCAGGTGGATGCTTTGCTTGCTGAACCATCCTACATGCGGCAGGGCAACTAAGCCCTCAAACTGCAGCAAAAGGTCTCGCACGTCGCAAAGACCCAATGCAGCCAAATAAGAATAAATATATATTTTTAACATGTGTAGGGTATGATCTCATTTTCACTCCTCAACCACCTAACCTTTGGTCTGTATAAATCTACCTGTATATCATCGTGGAGAGAAGCAGAGGAGAGAGTGGTTAGGGGGAAAAAAACACAGGCACAGTTAAATATTAAGCGAAAATGGAAATGGTAAAATTCCTTGATATTACCACAAAAATATAACATGTAAAGACTGAGGACGAACACAGGCAAGAAGCAGATGGCAGCAGGGATGATGCATGAGATTTCAGGAAAAGACAATGGGCAGTTATGTTTTAGATTTCTGTTATTTCAGTAGAGCATCTGTAACATGCTTTTAAAATTTTTAATTAAAAAAATAATACACCAAATGTTCCAATAATTGTGAACATAAAATACAACATGCAACAAATGTGAAATTCACATTTCTCCTCCAGTGAGAAAGGGTAAGGCACCCTCCCTGGGGACAGCAAGGACCACTTACGTCCTCGTGGCCGTAGGTGCAGGCCAGGTGCAGCGGGGTGTTGCCGTTGTTGTCTTGCACTTCGGCGCTGGCTTTGTAGTGCAGCAGCAACAGCTTCCAAGGGAGAGGAGAGAGCGGTGACCACCAGCGAGCGTGGCAGGGCAGGCCTGGGGCCCTCCGGGAGCACGGCCTGGGGCCTCACAGGCGGTTGTTGCCCGCTCTCCATTTTCAACCTTATCTACTTGCTTTACAATTAAAATCAGATCAGCCCTATAATGGAAACCAATCTGAAAAAGAATATATACTATAGGGATTTCCCTGATGGTCCAGTGGTTAGGGCAACACATTCCCGCTGAAAGGGACCTAGGTTCAATCCCTGGTCAAGGAACTAAGGTCCTGCATGCTGCGGCCAGAAAATAAAGAAAAAGTTACAGAAAAAAAAAAGTACTTGGCCCTGGGCCTGGTGCTTAATAAGTCAATGAAGGTTAGCTCCCCACAGCCCCAGGGCGCTGAGTCTTGTGTGCAATGTCAGACATGTATTGGCCTAAAAAAATTAAAATTAAAAAGGTAAAAAATTGTACACTGTAAATATACTACAAACATACATATATATATATAACTGAATCACTTTGCTGTACATCTGCAACTTATGCATTGTAAATCAACTATACTTCAATTACACAAAAAAAAATTGAAAATTTAAAAAATAAAAGCAAAAAAAGTATCACTCCTCTTTCCTGAGAGTTTAGAGATCATTAAAAAAATAAAAAAGAGTGGATATATGTATATGTATAACTGATTCACTTTGCTGAAACTAACACAACATTGTAAATCAACTATACTCTAATAAAAACTTAAAAGAAAAACAACCCCCATCAATCACTTGCAGGAACGGAGGCACTTTAAGTACCAAACAACTTCGGTTGAAATCAAAACATCACTGACTGGCAAAACAATTTTGCTTTCCAGTTTCTGGACTGTCTTCTCACCCGTAGGTATTAAGTCTAAGGGAAAGTCCATCTTGGGGCCCTATCTAAAATATTTCTAGTACCTGGGGGGTGCCCTTCTTATTGCGGATTACCGTGACGTCTCTAATCTACATCTAACAGTTTTTGCCCAGCAGACTCTGGGGGAGGCACCCGAGACCCCAGGCTCGCTGTGACCGCTCCCTCCACAGAGCCACGTGGAGCAGAGGAGCGGCCAGCCCCGTGAGGCCTCGAGCAGAGCCCAGCTGCTCACCGTCACGCTCTGATAGCCCTTCTGACACGCAAGGTGGAGCGGGGTGGAGCCGTGGTAGTCCGTGGCGTTCACCACCGCGCCCTTGGAAACCAGGAGGTCGATGAGGGACGCCTGCCCTGCAGAACAGAAGGGAAGAAGGGGGGCTTTCTGAAACCAGTGAGCGAAGCCATGACTTTATTTCACCCTCTCATCTGCTGGCACGAGACAAGCCAGGAGGCATTTTTCTGCGTGGGGGGAACCAGAGCTAACGTCAAGTCACACGCTGCAGACTCCAGACACTCTGAGGGTGGTGCTCCCCCTCTGGAGGCAGTTTGGCTCCAGCCCCACCCCCACCCAACCCCCCTGCCACAGCCACAGAAGGAAGGAGAAAAGAGCCTTAGATGTCCACGGAAGAGTCCATGGTGCATCACTTCATAGGATGGAATATTGTGCGACCATGAAAAAAGAAATACTGACGTGGAGAAATGTTTTTATATATCGCCTAGTGGAAAAAAAGCACCCCACAGACATTGTGAGCCCCACAATATCATATCTTTTATATACACACACACTCAAGCGTGCTGACGTTTCAGACAGTCATGGATCGAAACAATCTTCAGATGACTGGAGGATGGAAAGAGCTTACAGATGTTGTGTTTTCTACCTTGAATGTGCACTTTTATTTGACTGTGCACTTTAGAAGACAGAGAACTATATTCAGTATCCTATGATAAATCATGATGGAAAAGAATATAGAATAAAAAATAAAGATAGTAAAGTTATTTTTTTTTAAATCAGGAATATAAGAACCTCAATTCTGAGGTCAGTCTCATAGTTCAGATTCAAGCCTTGCCTGGCTGGACCACCAGCCCAGGGCAGTGTCAGGCATCCACACAGGCCGGGCACATGCTCTTCTAGCCCAGGGACAGCACGTGAAAGTCCCGGGGCGGGGGGCATGTGATACAATCCCTTCCACCACCCCACACCACCTCCCCCAGCAGCCAGGCTCTTCTGGGACACCCTTGGCCTCATCCCTTTGCCCTGAGAGCACAGAGGCCAGACCACGTACCACAGAGAGCAGCCACATGGAGCGGTGTGTGACCCCTGTCGTCTCTGGAGAATGGAGTGACAACTGAGGGGTCATTCAGCCTCCTAAAAGGGAAAGAGGACACAGAGAAATAGACCCGCGGCATGGACACGCTGGGGTCCTGGGACCAGAAGACAGACCTCCGGTGTGATCCAGGCTGGGTCTCGTCTATAGCGTCCCGGAGATCATCAGCCACGGCTTCTGCCGGTGCCCTCCCCACACCCAGCCCGATAAAGATAAGAGGAAACTGAAAAGGTTGTGGGGAGGAGCTGACAGTCCTCTATCTAAAACCCACTTTCCGAGGTTTAGGCAGGCCCTCTGCCCGCCTCCCCAGGTTAAGCAGCCCAGCAGGGTGCTAAGTGTTTTTATTCCATCTAATTCGCCAAAGAGGCGGAGGTTACCATCTCCACTTTACAGCAGAAGAAGCAGAGTGCAGCAAGGATAACTTCCTTATTCCAAACTGCACAGCGAACGAGGGGGAAAGTTCCACCCAGGCCCCGAGTCTCCCCCTTCCCGGTGCTGAGGGGGACTCTTACCCAGAGACGAGTTTCTCACAGTCATCACAGAAACACAGAGGGTGACACATCTTTTGGACGGCATCTTTATCTTGGTCTTCCTGGCTCAGAAGTCTCTCCACTTCCTTCTGGTTACCTGATGCGATATGCTAAAAAGTGACATCAAAAACACTGTTGATAGGTTGGAACGATTCATTCTCTAAGCTGTGAATTTTGGGAGCATCCTTACAGAAACATATATCTATGTGTGTGCACTTAGTAGCTCATTTGTGTCTGACTCTTTGCAACCCCAGGGACTGTAGCCCGCCAGGCTCCTCTGTCCATGGGGATTCTCCAGGCAAGAATACTGGAGTGGGTTGCCATGCCCTCCTCCAGGGGATCTTCCCAACCCAGGGATTGAACCCAGATCTCCTGCATTGCAGACAGATTTTTTTACCATCTGAGCCACCAGGGAAGCCCAACTATGTGTGGATGGATGAAATGATCTGTTCTCTGGGACTTGTTTCAAAATAATTTGGATGGATGGCGAAAGCGGGGCCAGGGGATAGAAATGAAACAAGATTAGGGAGATGGCTACATGGAGGTTCATTCATCATACTACTCTCTTTCATTTTGGTAAACATTATGATTTTTCCATAACTAACAGTCTGACAAAAGTTCCAGAGCAACAGGCATGGGGGGACAATCCACCCTGAGTGTCGGCACAGATTCTGACCCTTCTTTTAGATTACAATTGTCTTACAATCTAATAGAGCCTCGGCTTTCAAAACAGCTGCAATTAGCAGGAGACCCCTGCTAATTGCAGGGCTCACCCCTGTTACTCCCAGATATAGTCCCTATATGGAGGGAGACTTTCTGGGGCGCAGAGCTCATGGAACCCACTCTGGCCGGTGGCCTCCTGATGACTGCCTCCCAGGGCACCTCGCCAGCCCCCCGTGGTAGATCAGATCTGAGGAGGGAGCCTCCTGCACTGCCTGGGGATCAAACCACCACCAGCTGCTGTGCTCCCAGCCCACAGGTGTCTATAACGCGGGTTCCTGGAGCTGCGAAGAGGCACTCATTCTGGCAGAGCTGCCAGTGAGGTGCCACCGAGTAGACGGTGAAGAACAAGCCGTGTTTTGCTGAATGGAGAGAGGAGGACAGCGGGCAGAGGGTTCCACTCACAAGGGTCCATTCCGTGGGAAGCACAGCTCACATCAGAGAAGATGGGCAGCAAGCTGATCCCATAAGACCCCAGCATCCCTACCGCCTCCTTGAGCACAAAATGGACTTCCGTGTTGAACTATGCAAACCACCCTGATGGCTTCTACAGAGACTCAAAAGGTGAGGAAAGATGGAGAGCTCCTGGGACTTCCCTGGTGATCCAGTGGCTAAGACTCCCAATGCAAGGGGCCCGGGTCTGATCCCTGATTGGGGAACTAGATCCCACATGCTGAAACTAAGACCCAGCAGCAGCCAAATAAACAAAAATAAATATATGTTAAAAAATAAAAGACGGAGCACTCCTCACACATTGGCACCCCCAGGACCTCCCGCGTCTTACCTGAAACAGGCAGTCGATGGGCGTTGAGGTCAGCTGAGACAGTAAGCTCATTCTCTGCTTAAGGAACAGTCTGTCACCAAATCCCTCCGACTCCTGCAGAAAAAGCCGATAAGCCATGTTATCACATGTCATGAACTGCAGTGCAGGTCCTTGAAAACAGAGGACCCAGGACAATCAGCACCATGTTCCAGAGAGCGGCCAGGCAGTGCCTCTCCCCGCCCCTACTGAGCCACACAGCAGACCCTCATCATGCTGGGAGAGGGGCTCCCCATCTGCCTCTCCAGGAAGCGGGGCTCTGACGACGAATTCCCAGCAGGGATGTGGGAGGTGGGCAGTGTATCGGCTGTGTGTGAGTGTGTGTGTATAATATAGCATCTCTAAGTGTGGAAGGTGGCGTGCACACAGCACTATCATCCCCAGGGCAACCTAGGTTGTCCTGGCCTCCCGCACCTCTCACAATATCTGCCCTAATGCCTGCAGAGCTCTGTCCCCTGCGTTTTATCTAGACCCACAGACAGGAGACCAGGAGGAGGAAATGGCAACCCACTCCAGTATTCTTGCCTGGAGAATGCCATGGACGGAGGAATCTGGCAGGTTACAGTCCACAGGGTCGCAAAGAGTCGGACACAACAGAGCGACTGAGCACACACAGACAGGAGAACCATTTGACAGGCTGATCTACGATTCTCAGCAACAGAGAGAAGGGTTGTGCTTCTTGAACATACATATTGAAACATCAGACAACACGGCCACTTGGCCCAAAGTCCAATAAACTACTGGGTCCACCTCAACAGATAAACTTCATTGTGCAGATTATTTTTACCTAGATATAAAAATCCAAACAAATATTCTTAATTTATGAAATCATTTCTAGAGAGACACTCAATGCTCACCTAAGCACTTGTGACTCCATTTTCTGATGACAGATTAACGACCTTGGAAAGAATGCAGCGGAAGGTGGACAGAGTTGTTCCCAGCCAGCTGCTGCCAGACCCTGACAAAATGATGGGGTCAGCTCTCTGTGGCCCCCTAAGTTCTGACGTAGGCGGTCCAGTTAAAGATAAAGCTGCCAACACTTCCGGGGCCTACCGCCGATCAGGGCCCCTCACACCAGCCGCCCTCACAGGGTTGTGTTGGCAAACAACAACCCCTCAGTATTAGAGCTACCTTTGCTCCCTTTGGTGTCTGCTGCATAAAGCTCTATCGACTGCTTTACTCAGTGATTTGCAGCTGAGCAGCTTAGGGTCAGAAAAACATCAAAGACCTGATTGTTCGGGTGAATCTGGGGCTCTTTCCTCCACTTGGGGTGACTGCTTACAGGGCAGTGATGAAAAGAGACAGATCTTCTAAGATTGAATCTTCAGGGAACAATGACCAGAAGAGATAGCATATCAGCTAAGACCAATCTGGGAAAAGGGTAAACCCTATTTATTGGAAGCCCAGTAAAGCAGGAGTGAACCAAAGCCTGCAAAGCTGGAGCAGAGAAGTGTGGAAATACTATTTGGGTTCTGCCCTGTTTTTTTCTGTCCACAAAGGTAAAAGTTACCCCAGTAATGGTTATTTTCCAAAAGTTCAAGCCTTCACCAATGAACATACTTAAAGAATATTTATAGTCATCTCAACTAGGATTATGTCTTGGGGAGAAAATTTCCACAAAACTACATTAAAGTATATAAAAAGTCAATAGGAAAACATTATTTGATTTAGAAACACTTAATACTTTTCAGAAACCTCACCTGCTGTTTAGATATACACTTGGGCTCTTTCCCCAGGAAATACCACCACCAAGCAGCTATGACCTTGCACACTTCCAGATGGAACTGCACCGAGGCAGAGGCAACGCCACAGACAAAATCCCAATGCTGACATCACACACAACAAGTAACCTGCTCTCTCCATACAGGTCAAGGCAGGCAGCTCTCAGGTCTCATCCCCTCAAGACCCAAGGGTCGGGCTCCATGGCTGGCCATGAGGATGATGCAACCTTGTCCCAAGTCTGGGGGTGTCGACCAGCCTTCACCGGGGAAGGCAGGACCAGCTGGTCTGACAGCCCAGACAAGAGGGGCATACTGGGCTGTGTACCCACCTTGCCCATCCAAGCTAACAGCCAGCCTTGGGGCGATCCACACAGAATACACCAGAGAATCAGGAAACGGGGACATCCAGATGAGGAGTGTTGCAAGAGCAAGGAAGTGCATCAATGATCACTTCACACATTGAAAAGGCACTTTCAAATATCCCACTTAAGGACCTCCCTGCTGGTCCAGTGGCTAAGACCCAGAGCAATGAAGACTAAAGATCCGGCAGGCCACAACTAAGACCCAGCCCAACCAAACTAAATAAATAAGTATTTAAAAAAAAAAAATCTCATTTGATCCTCACAAGCATCCTGTAGGGGTGAAATATACAACATGCTCCCCAGGGTAGACAGGAGAACGGACAGAGGCTCAGAGAGACAGACTTGCCCAAGGGCTAGACTCCAACATACACCAGCAGGAGAGGTCCCCCCTCACATACTCCCCGATCCCACTTGGAACATTTTCTGAAGGCAAAGCAGGTGTGAGAAGCTGAGTGATGGTGTCTGGTCAACCATCTCTTTATTCTCTGGCCAAAGGCCTTCAAGGGCTGGCCATCCTGCCTACACATCATGGAAAGCGAGAAAGCAGGATGGCTGCGGAACAGGAAGTGGGCAGCAAGGGGACAGGAGCACCTCAAGAGGTGGGTGCCTCCCTCCAGGTGACAAGGCCCCATCGAGGACACTAGGCGAGGCCTCTGCAGGGCAGTGGGTCCAGGAGAGGACAGCAATCAGAGGGAAAGCACCAGAAGGGCAGGGCTGTGATGGAAAACCTCCCCAAGGCAGGCACCATGGGAACAACATGCGTTCCTGGAACCTCACAGAAGACAATTCAACCTAAGACATCTTACTGCCCAGCTCTGGAAGTGAGCGGCATTTCTGACTCTGTGGACACGTGTGTATGCGGAGGCGCCCATGTACACCACATGTACATTCTGAATGTTAATGGTTTCCTCTGAATTAGAAGCAACTTTTCTTGAGAGTCGCACAAGACCCATCTGAGATGAGATGCATGCATGCTAAGTCGCTTCAGTTATGTCCAATTCTGCACAGCCTCTAATTTTACCTGCGTGGGTGTGCTTATATTCATGCAGGCATGCTCAGTCGTGTCCGACTCTTTGAGACCCTATGAACTGTAGCCCACCAGACTCCTCTGCACATGGGATTTCCCAGGCAAGAATACTGGAGTGGGTTACCATTTTCTCCTCCAGGGGATATTCCTGACCTAGGAATCGAACCTGTGTCTCCTGCATTGGCAGGGGGATTCTTTATCACTGAGTCACCTGGCAAGCTCCTGTGTATGTATATGGGTGATCAAATCAAACCCAGACGAGAGCAGAACTTAATTCTTCAGCAAGCACCAGGATTCTGTCAGGCTATGTGCCATCAAGTGCAGCAGAAACTCAAATTTTGGTTAAAAATATAATTGTGTAAGCACAGAAAAAGACATCTATCAAAATGTTAGTAAAAGTCATTCACAGCTACTGTGTTTATAGGAGGCTTTTGCTGTCTTCACTGCAACTTTTTATACATCAAATATTATTTATAAACAAATATTAGCCTTCTAATCAGAAAAAAAAGAAAACTATCCTTTCTGGAGAAAAAAACAGTATGCAATGTTATCTACAATATCATTTCAATTACCTAAGATATACATGGCAAGGAAAAAGACTGGAAAATACATAAACATGTTAACAATGAATGAATTCATGGAACTGCTTGTACCCGAGTGTCCCCATTTGAACAGCCCTATGTTCTTTTTCAGATGTTTCAACTTGTCATTACTTTGGGGAGCTTCCAACATCAGGGGAAAATTAAGATTGAGTGTGAATGTTCAATCCTTGGGGTTCTGGGTTTTTAATACAGAAATCTCTTCATTCGATTGATTTCAACTTTGCAATTTCTGTGAGTACTGTCACGTTTTGGTGGTTGGTATAATGCGAAATAAATCAGCAGTGCAATCTTGGTTTAAGACTCTCACAGCTCTCATGGGAATATAATTGCCTCTGCCAGTCTAAGTTCATCAACCAACCAAGGAAATTACAATAGGGCCGCTGAGTCCTTAAAACTGCAGATGTTACTAACCTCATCTCTTGCCCAGCATGATCAGGGTACCCCAATTCACCACTTCTGGTGTCCCCTTCTGCCCGTGTGCATTCGAGGATGACCAGGATTAATGAAGCAGGAGATCAATGAAGTGAGAGCCAAGGATAACCTGCCAACTTTCACAACCTACTGGCTGCTTTGTGTGCAGTCTGCCAGGCAGTTTTTAAATGGCTGAGTCCCCATTCTCTTGGGAGAGCATCTCTGGTCCTCCTCCTCCACACCACCCTGAGAACCCCACCACACACACCATGGCAGCCACAGAGAAAGGGCGGGACAGGATGGAGCTCTTACTGGCTTAACAGAGAGGCTTCCCTGCCGAATGTATTCGATTGCAGCCTCGATTGAGGTCAGGCAGTATCCCAGTTCATCTTTGGCTGAGCTGCTAAATCTGAAGTTTTTGATGTAACTCAAGTTTGCCATCCTAATAAAAGGAAGAAAACAGTTTAATTGCTCTATACCCCCAATAACACTTCAGTAGAAATGATGCTATTGGCTTGGTCACAAAGTCAGTCAGCTCTGGGGAGCTAAGGCGGCTTCCCCTGGGATCTTTATTTAGATGGAGTGCAATTAGGGAAATAATTGGGACTTCCCTGGTGGTCCAGTGGCTAAGAGCCTCTGCTCCCAATGCAGGTAGCCAAGGTTCCATCGCTGGTCAGGGAACTAACCTAGATCCCACATGCCACAACTAAGACCTGCTACAGCCAAATAAATAAATATTAAAAAAAAAAAAAAAGGCAAAAGAAGTAAAGCCACTTGCTACTTTCCTGCAATGAGCTAATTTGTAGGAAGCTGATTTTTCCTATGGTGAATTTGGGTTTCTGTGAGAAAAGGATGGGCTTTGGGGCCACACAGAACTGCAGCTCACTTGCCTCTCAGCCGCTGACTAGCCACATGTTCCAGAGAGAAACGTAAGATCTCTGGGCCTCAGTTTCCCCACCTGCAGGTGGATGACAGACACCCTTTGCAGGGCAGGTACCTGGCTCATAGGCGGCACTCCGCTTCCTAGAGTGACACTAAAACCACCCCAGTGCAGTGCTGCCGTTTTGAAAAAAGTTATTTAAAAAAAAATATATATATATTACCAATTAGGGATCTCTGTTTTCACAAGCAAATACAACAGGACTGACAGCAGATCGTCAGCACACATGGTCTCCAAGTTAACTGCAAGCGGGAAACACACATTCAGGGCCATCCTGGGACACAAATGGACTGACAGGCGTTATCAACTCCCCCCCACCGTCCAACCCACAAAACCACAATCCAGGAAGATGGCACATCGGGGAGAAATTCAATCGCACAATTTCCTTTCTAGTGTCCTGAATAGATGTCAGACTCCAGGAGGAAATGAGTGCCTCGTGTCCTGAGAACATGTGCAGAAAACAGCAAGCTCCAAGCAGACCACCCCTTGCTACCCGTCCCACCCTCACCACCCCAATCCCAGGACAGGGAAAGAGCCCAGGGAAGTCAGTGATGGTGGATATGGCTCAAAGGTGTGCCAGGATCACTGCCAGAAGCCTCTTTCCTCCCGAGATCATTTCCATTTTATACACTGCAGAGTCCAGGGCTGATGGGCAATTTCTCATTGAAATTTTGTTTAAGTGATTCAGTCACACATTTAAAATTCCAAACGGTACAAAAGAGCTGACCGTGCATGGCTCTCCCATCCGTGCCACCCAGACTTCTTCCTCAGAAGCCACTTCTGTTGCTTCCCATGTATCATTCCAAGAGAGGCTATGATCACCCCACTGTGTGTGTATATATATATATATATATATATATGGATATAGAGCAACTCCCTTTGTGCAGTGCTCCTGGAAGTATACCTTCCACACTCCTGTTCATTTTATTTAATACACTTTGAAGAGCATCCGTACTGGCCCACAAAGATCTGCCTTCTCATTAATTTTTTCTTATTTTGTTTTTACTTTTAATAATGGAAAATTTTAAATATATACAAAATTAGAACAACCTAACAGTTGAAATCCCCTGTACCCATCACCAGCTTGGCTTTTTTTTGAGCCCACTGCTTCTCCACCAACATTTTCTTACCTAAAGATGCCTAACCTATCCCCCTACCCCCTACCCCCGTTTCTAGGCACCCACTCTGCAGAATAGGCTCCGGGGTGCTCACACACACTACTACACATCAGCCCATCTCTATGGCCCTTTAGGATGGCACTGCTCCTCAACAGACGTTTGCATCTGGACTTTGGCAGCCACCGCCCTGAGCACACACCTCTCTGGCTGGGAGACTGGGTGATCAGCTGCACCACCTTCCGCAAACAAGCCAGCTTCTGCTGCGGGGACGTGCACCTGTTCAGCTGAGCCAGCTCCCTCTTCGCTCGAGGTATGTTGAAGCTGCAAAGTCATTTGGGAAGTGACCATGTAAGACCATGGTGTGAGGGCCCTTCTTGGTAATCACAAACCTCAGATTTACATTTCTCATGGCAAACCATAAGTAATGGCAAACAGAAATAGACACTCAGAAGCAATCTGAGTCAGCGGCAAAACCCAGCAGCTTTCAAGGTCTTGAGCAGGCTGCCAGGTGATGTTGCTGCACCAAAAAATTAGGGGGGAAAAAATCAACAATCTTTAGCTTCAGAGTGAAATAGGCCAAAGGGGGAAAAAAATTAGACAAAGATATTAGACATTTTTGTATCCTGATGAAACAACTCAAAAGGAGGTACTCCAGAGAATATTTTGGCAGTCCAGGGCATGGGACTCCACGCTTCCACTGCAGGGTGGGGTGAGGATACGATCCCTGATCGGGGAACTGGGATCCTGCAAGCCTCAAGCTGCAGCCAAAAAAAAAAAAGAAACAAAATCAAAAGGAGGTGCCCCTAAGGCAGGGGGCCCTCAGACCAGCAGGTGATGAGAGATGTCAGTGTGCAAGGCCCACCTGGGTGAGCTGCATGCCCAGCCAGAGACCAGCTGTGCATGACCCCACCTCCTCCGGCTCCCACCCACCGGCACGCTGGCAGCTGGGTGCAGGAATGTGCCGGCTCTGAAACACTCATCTACCAACTTTAAGCCTTTATCTTTGGTCACAAATAACCGCCCTGCTCCGCAGTCTGAACCATGTCAACCAGTGCCAACACTGCTACTGAGGCTCCAGCTTCCAGGGGACACAGTGGCCCAGCCCCCGAGGACGCCAATGCTGCAGTATAAACCCTTACCTGAACTCAGGTTTCACACCGATATCCTTCTGCTGAAGATCTTGAAGGCTCCTCGTGATTTTGTTAAAGGCAGCATCCTAACAAGAGATTTTAATGAAGCTTCAAATGTCTGAAAAGGCTTGGAAAACAGGGCTTCCATCCTGCATGGTGATGACAGAGAGCCTACCTCTGCTGCCTCCATGGTCCCCACGTACTTGAAGATCAGGTCGTAAATATCATGCTGGACGTACATCTGTGAAGTCAACAGGTTCAAGATATGTGTGTGTGGGAAAGGAGGCAGCAAAGGAGGCCCCGGCACTGGACCGCCTCTCCCCTCGCTTCCCAGGCCCCTTACCTCTACCGCCTGCTTCATCAGGTTCATCTGGGCCTCCTGCTTGGCGAGCACTTTCTGGAGGACAAGGAGAGGACAGTTACAGAGCGTGGACTGGCCTGGGCCAAACCACAAGTCTCTGTTTGGTTTTTGGTTTTGTTTTCTAAATTGAAGTATAATTGATTTACAGTATTGTGTTAATTTCTGCTGGACAGCAAAGTGATTCAGTTATACATATACATACATACATATATATATATATGCACATTTTTTTTCTATATTCTTTTCCATTATGAAAAGATCTTCTTTTTCTATATTCTTTTTCTTTTCTATAGTCTTTTCCATTATATACCCATTCTTTTCCATGATATTCTTTTTCATTATGGTTCATCAAAGGATTTTTTTTTAAATATGTATTTATTTATTTGGCTGCACAGGGTCTTAGTTGAGGCACATGGGATCTTTAACTGTGGCATGCAAGCTCTTAGTTGCAGCATCTGGGATCTAGTTTCCTGATCAGGGATCAAACCCAGGCCCCCTGCATTGGGAGCATAGATTCTAAGCCACTGGACCACCAGGGAAATCCCTGTCATAGGATATGGAATGTAGTTCTTTGTGCTATACAGTAGGACTTTGTTGTTTTCCTTTCTATATGTAGTACCTTACAACTGCTAACCCCAACCTCCCCCTCCATCCCACTCCCAACCTCCCCCTCCATCTCCTCCCCCTCCATCTCCGCCCCAACCTCCCCCTCCATCTCCACCCCAACCCTCTCCTCCCTGGCAACCACAGGTCTGTTCTCTGTGTCTGTGAGTCTGTTTCTGTTTCGTAGGTAAGTTTATTCGTATCCTGTTTCAGATTCCACGTATACGTGACATTGTATGGTATCTGTCTTTCTCTTTCTGGCAAGTCTCTCTTTTGCAGGCCATGCTGCTTACCAGGTGGGAGTCCCTCAGGAGCTGCTGGAGGCATCTGGTGTAGAGAGCATTCACGGAGTCCTGCGGAACACAGACCAGAGAGAGGCCACCCTTGGAATCAGAGGCCACAACACAACCCAGGACGGAGCCAAGAGAATATCTCACAAAACGGATCTCCTGTGCAAAAATCTCTAAGTCCTAATGAAAGCTTATCAAATTAAGTATGTGATTTTTTTTTCAAATTAAGTATGTGATTTTTTTTTCCAATTTTCTTTTCTGGGTGTCTATGCAGTAAGAGTAGGAAAAAATATTCCCCTTAGGGTTAACACACATGATAACAATATTCATCATTATACTTCTCTGTGATTTTTCAGGTTTTCTACCATGCTTGTTACTTTTTTAGGTAACAAGAAACATTTAAACAGAATCCAACATTTTGCTGGACGTTTCAATGTTCACTTCAGATATGTAAACACTGCCTACAGAGGCGGCAGCAAAGTGGCAGAGTGATCCTGGTGCTCTGAGCCAGGCCACGCCTAAGGAAAAGCAGGACTCAGCGACTGACTATGTGATGACGGAGGCTCTTTCTTTCACACTCTCTGAACGTTCGCTGGAAAGAGGCGATGTTCCTGTCAAATCTCTCTGCGTGTCTTCCCAGAAACTCTCTCACATCCTCGATGGTTTTCAGGGAAAAAGAATCTGAGGATGTCGAAGGCTCCTCTGAAAAAAAGAGGCAAGAGGGTCAGGCTGGCTGAAGCCATCGCTGTTTCCTGAAGAAAAGAAGTCCCACAGTCCTTTGCCCTGCTCAGCCAGGATCTGGGTCACCCTCTCCCACAGGAGGAGAGGGATAAGCTTGTTTCAAGATATCACCCAACAGTGGCCCAGGTAGGGGTCCAGGGAGCCTGGTCCTCTTGAAGCCCTTCCCTGGGACAAAACCTGAACTCTCTGCGATCACAGGCATGGCCTGGGAGGCTCTAGAGATGAAGCCCTGATTCCTGACAATAAGACCTCGGACAGCATTTGGTACATCATTATCTCAGTTTTCCTGGAGCACCAAAGAATTGTTATCTGTTGAAAATAATGAGATCTCAGAGAAGCATGGCAGTGGGGCTCTGTGACTAATAATGCCATAAAAGACAGTCCTAAAGCTAAGGCCCAGAGACAAAGCCAGGGCTGCCGTTTTGCATGACTCCAGGGGGTGACTTTCCCACTGAGGTCACGTGTAGCCGCATGTGATGTGGCCTCACCCACGTCACGCTGGCTCAAGATGACTTTCGGATCTACGTTCCAGGGGGAATTACTGTAAGCAGTTATGCAGGTTTCTAGTGGGCTCCTGAATATTTTATGAGATGTTCATAACTGCTGTGTCAGGAGGAAGTTCAACAGGCAGGTTTCTCCCAGTCAGGAGAAAGGGGTTTTCTCCCAGAATACCTGAACTCTCTGTCTTTTCCAAAGGATGGGCTATGCACAGTATGCTGAAACTTTCTTCTTTCTCATTGTAGAAAGTTTCTTCAAAAAGAATGGGCACTGAGAGAAGACAGGCGAAACCAGCTCCTAGTTTAATCCTGTTTCCTTGGATAAAGACATCCTAGAACAAGAGATAGGTCACTGCACCAGCAGCCGCTGTGACCACCCACCCCTCTCAGCCTGGCCACCATCAGGCGCTTCACCCCACCCGCCCACCCGCCTCTTCCCCAGTGTGGTTTTCAGGAGGGCACCAATACTTCGATCTTGCTTTTGGGGACTAAAATGTTTTCTTCCCTCCTTGTGCACCCTCTTATGGTGGCTACATGATACCCTGACCAATTTCACATGTCACAACAGAAAAGCGTTAAGCTGTTCCTTAGAGAAGAAGAAAGCCTGTATTCTCTGGAAAAAGAAAAAGAAGGTTCTCCTTGCTGAATAAGAGATCAGAATGACCTCGATGCTGTAACCCAGAGGGGTTGGAGGATGCTCACGGCACTCCTCCTTGGCTCATCACTCTGGCCGTGGCTGGGGTGCCCAGGGAAGACTGGCCACGATGAGCCTGGTGCCTCTGTTCTCCTGGGAGATTTGGGTACTGGGAAGTGAACAGGTAAACTGACGCACAGCTGTGGTGAGCAGAACCCCGCAGGAAAACAGCAGCCTGCTCAGGGGCCACCGGACTGCAGACTCCCCTCTCCCAGGCTGGCATACCGTACCCACCTCTGGTCCCACCCCACCTCAGGCACCCACAAGCCCCGGCTACACCAGCGTGGGCCCCCGCTGCTGACTGTGGGTAGGCTGGGGACCACAGCCATTCCTGACCAGGGACGGAACTTAACCCTCTCAGAAACTATCTGCTTCCACTTATTAAAAAAACAACAAGAAAAAGCCTACCCCAAAGTTAACATCAACCATGAGACAGACGTCACATACCTCCTAACACCAAGTACTGAGATAAAACACCCTTCAGGGGGCATTCTAACTGAAAACGCTTAACTGTGATCTGACCAAGGCAAACATCAGAGAAACCCACACTGAGGGAGGGTTTACAAAGGAAGACAAAAATGTCAATGTCATTAAAGACACAGACCGGGAACTGTTCCAAAAGAAAGAAACTAAAAAGACAAAAACAGAATATGTTGCATGATCCCAGACATGATCCTGGATCTTAAAAAAAGAACTTTTTTGCTCTAAAAGGGTATTATAATTAGCACAGTTTATTTAAGGACAGTATGTTGGAGAAGAGAATTCTGCCAACCTGAAATTTTCTGAGTATGACCACTGTGCTGCATTACATAAGAGATACACATGGTTTTGAAGTCAAGGGGCAAGGTATCTGCAACTTACTCTTTCTGAAAAGGGTTCAGAAAAAAGTAACAATATGTGTGTGTGTTAACAGATAGAAAGATAGACAGATGGGGGTGGGGAGATGAAACAGATGTGGCCAAAATGCAAACAGCTGACCAGTCTGCAGAGAAAGCTATGTGAATGTTCTCTGTACATTACTGGAACTTTCTATAGGTTAAAACTTCCTATGTCATTGTTGTTCAGTCATTAAGCAGTGTCCGACTCTGTGACCCCATGAACTGCAGCACGCCAGGCTTCCCTGTCCTTCACTATCTCCTGGAGTTTGCTCAAACTCATGTCCATTGAGTCGGTGATGCCATCTGACCATCTCATTCTACAGGTTTCTTAAAAAATTAGAAATTCATCTCTGATCCCAAGGGCACAAGGATAAACAGCTCGCTCTGACAGGGCCTCTCTGAGGAGGTGTCCCAGTAACTCCCCAGTTCCCTGGCAGAAGCCCCATGGGCTAAAGGAGATGTGACCAGCACTACCTCCAATTCCAGGCCACAGCCAGGACCCTGCTCTCCACGGCCAGCTCCTCTTCACTCAAAAGGCAGCAGGGCCTTTGTGGTGTCAAAGCCACCAGGTAACACAGACAAGAAAGGGTGAGCAGCAGGATTCCCTCCCCTCCCCAACTCGCAGACACTGAGTGGTCCTGGGTGACCCATAAGGAAGTCAAAGAATACCTTTCCATCTAAGGTCTGAAAGTGTTCTTCCACTGGAATCAAAATATAGGACTCAAACTGACAAGTAGACTGAATTCTGGTTGACAGGCTTCCTTTGCAGGGTACTAACACCTGGAAAAAAAAAATTAAAGTGAATGCTAAAGAGATGTGTTGTTTACAACTTCAGCGGAACAGGAGGTATCTGAAGATGCTCCAGCTGGAATTGCTGTGGGGACCTGCAGACAGACAACCCCTGGGGCTATTAGTCAAAGTGGCAGCAGATAATCTCTTGTCGCTGTGATGGAAGCCAAGGCCCCCACCCTGACGAGGGAGTGGGACACGTCTCATCCATCCAGGATCTCAGGGGTCGGGGGAAGGAGGTGGGAGGGGCTTCAGTCCCACCCCACTGGGCCCCTCTCCATAGCTACCCCAGGTGCCCGCTTTGTCCTCAGCAGGCTCAGACACTTTCTTCCAAGTGAAGAAAGGTTTGAAGGGCACAGAAAACTGAAACTAAAAGATGACACATAATCCCACCACCTGCATGATAAACATGGCACATTGAAGACAGTTTCCTTCCCATCTTTTCTCTATGCTTTTTTTAAGCCCAATTGTGATCGCAGCTGGTTGTACCAGCCACAGAAATAGGGTTTCCTAGCTCAGGCTGCCATCTCCACCAGGGATATTTCGGGCGCCAGGCTCTGTCTTTGGAGCAGGTTCAACCTGAAACGTGAATTTTGGTCCCACCGTGGCCACCACGTTGACCTGATACCAGCCTCTCTGCTCAGCACAGCAAAGGAAGGTGCCCTGGCATCCACATGGATCTGTGCTTGGCCCGGGGACTCACATTTAAGAGGAGGCTCTCAAATGCACCTGGAAGAAGATGACCAAGGTGGTCGACCAGCTGGGCCCCTGACCAGGGCCCCAACTCCTGAAGCAGCTTAACAAGGCAAGGGGCTTCTGCACCGTCCCCATTGTACAGACAAGGAAACTGAGGCTCAAGGGAGTTCAGCAACTTGTCCGGGGGTACAGAGAGTGGCAGAGCCGTGCCTTAAACTCCTACCACCCACACCCATCACTGCTCTGTCCTGAGACCTCCTGGAGGCCAGTGCTGGGAACACAGCCCCGTCCCTGCTGGAGTTCCCTCTGCAAAGACACCATGAAACTCTGGGCCTTTGAGAGCAGCTGTCACCAGGAGCTTCGCTAGATAGGTCAGAAAGAGCAGCACGGCCTCTCTCCCCACAGGGGACAGGGACACACCAAGTCCTCAGAGCAGGAAACGGAGGCCCTCATTGATGAAAGATCACCACTGTGTATGAAGTGGCCTTGCCCCTCCACAAAAAATCAAGACTGAATCAGACCCAGAGCTAGACTTAGCTACCAAGTTCAGGAAATACAGAGACCAGAGGACTCTGGTGAACACCAACACAGGACTGCAACTGGCAAAAGCCAGAAGGTAGGAAAGCCTATAGGATAAATGACCTGGATACATGAATTTCAAGGAAAGAAGGAAAATGAGGAAAGAAAGGGATACAGCTAAAAAGAAACTTAAGGGACTTCTCTGGTGGTCTAATGGTTAAGAATCTGCCTTGCCAATGCAGGGGACGTGGGTTCAATCCCTGGTCAGGGAACTAAGATCCCACATGCCATGGGCCAACTAAGCCCTCGTGACACAACTAATGAGCTTGCATGCTCTAGAGCCCCTGCTCTGACCGAACTGCACCTAGGGAAAGCGTGTGTACTGCAACAAAATCCCAGTGCAGCTGAAAAAGTAATAATAATTATTAATTGAATTGAATTTTTTTAAATTAAAAACACAATAATAAGGCACTTAAGACTGTGGTGATGGCTTCATAAGCCTATAGATGTGTCGATATGGATCAACTTTCACACTACGTAGGTACAGTTTAACTGCTCTGAAAGTTTAGCTCAATAACATTAGGAGAAAAAAGAATGACTTAAAAGGCATACCCAGTAACAAAGATTTACTGTACAGCCCAAGGAATTATCTTCAAGACCTTGTAATAACCTGTGTTGAAAAAGAACTGAATCACTGCATCACTGCTGTACACCCAAAACTAACACAATATTGTAAATCAACTATAACGAAGAGCTGACTCGTTTGAAAAGACCCTGATGCTGGGAAAGATTGAGGGCCAGAGGAGAAGGGGACGACTGAGGATGAGATGGTTGGATGGCATCACCAACTCAACAGACATGGGTTTGGGTGGACTCCAGGAGTTGGTAATGGACAGGGAGGCCTGGCGTGCTGTGGTTCATGGGGTCGCAAAGAGTCGGACACAGCTGAATCACTGAACTGAACTGAACCAAACCATAACTTCAACTGAAAAAAACAAAGGCCTATCAAATCCAGAATAATGTGTGGATCTCCTCTGGATTTTGATTTAAACAAACCAACTGGAAAACAAACAAAGAATTATGAGATGAGGTGGGAGATTTGCATAGTGAACACCACCACCAAAGTCACTGAGGAATTTTTGAGCTATGATAATGGCGTGAGGTTGTGGTTTTTTTTTAAAGTCCTTATCATTGAAAACTACATTCCTAAAGATTTACAGATGAAATCATATGACTGCTGCTGCTGCTAAGTCGCTTCAGTCGTGTCCGACTCTGTGAGACCCCATAGACGGCAGCCCACCAGGCTCCCCTGTCCCTGGGATTCTCCAGGCAAGAACACTGGAGTGGGTTGCCATTTCCTTCTCCAAGGCATGAAAGTGAAAAGTGAAAGTGAAGTCACTCAGTCGTGTCCTACTCTTAGTGACCCCATGGGCTGCAGCCTACCAGGCTCCTCCGTCCACGGGATTTTCCAGGCAAGAGTACTGCAGTGGGGTGCCAGTATGACTACCTTATATAATTTTCTGGAATTTGTTTCCAAATGATCCCCTGGCCAAGGGGAGAGGGCAGCAGGGGTCGAAGTGATAAGTGCTGGCGTCTGAGCCCGGCGCTGTGGAAGCTGAGTGATGGGGGCAGGGGCACATGGTATGATTCTTTTCACTTGTTCGTGTTTGAGATTAAACACAATAACTTTTAAAAAATTTTTCAGGTAGCCAACTTTATCCAAGTAAGTATTAAAATTTGAGTTTGGTTTTCCTGTTCTTTTCTCCATTCAATATTCATGACACTGGGCACTGTTGGAGATATGGTGAATTGTCCTCATGGACATTACATTCTAAGTGGGGTATACAGATTTTTTTAAACAATATAACAGATTCCATATATCAGTAAGTTTTATGCAGATAATAAAGCAGGGCATCAAGCCAGAGAATGCCTGGAGTGGAGCAAAGGTTAGCTAACTCAGGTCAAGTTGTTAAGGTCTGGGGGGCGGCTCTCTAAGAAAGTCTCATTTGAGCAAGGAATGGATGGAGAGAAGGACCCACCAAGTAAAGATCTAAGGGAAAAACTTCTTTTGGGGAGGGGGGCACACTATACAGCATGCAGGATCCTAGTTCCCAGACCAGGGATCAAACCCATGCCCCCTGCAGTGGAAGCTCAGAGTCTTCACCACTGCACCACCAGGGAAGTCCCAGGAAGAACGTTTTTGTCAGAAGAAAGCATGTGCAAAGGTCCTGAGATGGGCTTAGTGGTACCAGATGAGGAGAGAAAAAAAGGAGAGAAAATCATAATAATTTTAAAATGTTAATAAAAGTGCGGTTTAAAAAAACAAGAGGCCCTCAGGTACGAGCCAGAATCAAGAAACAGCCTCAAGGCTCCTAGATGTCCGCACTGCAACCTGGAACACAAAAAGAAGATCTTGGAGATGAGAGGGTTGGCCCCAGGCAAGAGGACAGCATGACCCAGGTGGCCAAACCGGGGTGGCCAAAGGCAGGCCAAGGGATTGCCCCACTCCAGCTCAGCGGATGCAGGGGTCACACAGTCTCATATGAGGCGGGGCCTCCGAGGGGCCAGGAACTTGTGAGGTGCTTCAGAGATACACACCGTTCACCCCACCACCACTGTGACTGCATCCTGTGTGCATCCCCACTGTGTACACACACCTTCTCCACCTCCTTAAATAAGTGTGACCAGCTCCCGAGGCACTGAATCCCCATTACCAAGCCCATGGCTCACCATACAGAAGATACCAATCAGTGCTTGCTGAGTGAACAGGGAAGCCTCCAATTTCAAGGACTCTCCCAAAGTTTTCAGGCAGGCAAGGCTGCCTGGTGCATTTCAAGGCAAGCAGAAGCCAGTGGCTGGCTCTCTGTGGCTCCATCCATCCACCAGGTTCCTGCTGAGACAGGGGTGAGTGGGATCAGCGGATGGCTCTGAAGCCACCCACGGGAGGCAGGCTCAGGTGCCAAGTGCCCTCACAGGAGGGAGGATCAGACTATTTCTGGAACGGAGGCTGTGGAGCCATACCAGCCGGTGTGGAAGACGCCAAGTTCAGAGTTGCTGAGAAGCCCATGAGCTAGGGACTCAGTTCAGAGCTTAACGATAAAACTTTTTATTATAACCCCTTTATAAAGAATTTAAAAAATAATAGTCATTAAAGAAAAAAAAGCATAAAAACAAGAATTACCATTAGTCATACCTACTCCAGGGCACCCTCCTGACTTCCCCCTGCCTGGGTCGGCTACTCCACCGGAGCACATGACCACTTCTGTCCTAATACTCAACCCTCTAGCCTACAAATGACCTGTTCGTCGAAGTCCCTGAAGGCATGTCGTGTCCCCTATCCCTCCGTGTGACCCTGCAAATCCAGTGTGGTGCCCGGAGTATAGGAGATAACTCGGTGTTTGTCAGATGATGCTCTACTAAGCAAATGCCGAGAACTGGAATATGAACTTCAGCGCCCTTAGCTGGGCTGTACAAGCATGTTCTTGAAAGTCAGTTCCCTGGAACTTAGAAGTTCCCAGGTGAGCCCTCAGAAGCCTGCATACCCCATAATTAGACCCATAATTACAGGGCCATGATAAAAGGACCAGATGTCATCTCCTTTTGCCATTGTTGTTTTCGCTACAGGCAAATGGACCCACCCACTCCCGGTCCACCAGGGAAATCTGGAGAACTTTTGCCCAATGCCCCAAGAACAAGAGCTCTGGGGTGCAGGAGGCCTACGCAGCTGCTCTGAAGAAAACTCACTGCATAATAACCGGATGGTCACAAGAACAAGGTGACTGTGAGAGACAGTGTGTGGGCGTCACAGGTCTCTGGAATCAGAATTAGAAGGAACTTTAGGAGATGGGCTTCCACTGTCCAGTCAAAGAGCAAATGGTGGCAGGGGGTGCCTTTCTGGACATGGGGCAGCCCCATCAAAGGAAGGTTCGGGAAGGAAGTCAAACTCGAGGAGGGGCTGGGACAGGTGAGGGGAACAGCCAGCCTGCACCCTCAGCTGTCGTGGGAGGGGGCCTGCTAGCTCCATTTGCAGAGGAAGAGGTGAAGGCCATTTAACCCTGGGGAGACACATGTTCAAAAGTGGTGATGTCAGGACTTTCCTGATGGCCAGTGGTTAAGAGTCCATCTTGCAATGCAGGGGACATGGGTTTGATCCCTGGTCAGGGAACAAAGACCCCATATCCTGTGGAGAAGACCCAGTGCAGCCAAATAAAAAAAGTAAATAAAAAGTGGTGACTTCACATTTTCAGAGCCTAGTGAAGGACCCTAATCCCCAGGGCAGATTCAGGGGCCACCAAACTCAGTCCAGGCTTCCCAGGTGGGATGCTAGTGGTAAAGAACTCACCTGCCAATGCAGGAGACTTAAGGGATGTGGGTTCGAATCCTGGGTCAGGAAGATGCCCTGGAGGAGGGCATAGCAACCCACTCCAGTGTTCTTGCCTGGAGAATCCCATGGAGAGAGGAGCCTGGCAGGCTACAGTCCACAGGGCCACAGAGTCGGACACAACTAAAGTGACTTAGCACAAACTCAGCCCAGTGGCCAAGCCCCATGGAAGGAAATATAGCATTCACCTGCTGAGGCCATGTGAGTCCCTCAGAGATGGCAGAAAGGATGAGCGCTCTTCTAGAGGTCATTGGGATATTCTACTTTTTACACTCAACCAACAGACCCAGAAAGAGCAATAGGTCAGGTTAGATGAGCCAGGGCTCCATCACATGGCCAACAGGTGGCAGGAGCTGGTTATCAACACCTGGCCTGGCTGAACAGGACAGTGACAGCCGGCTCCTTGCCACAGTTGCCCTTTCCTGAGGAGTTGGCCTCGCTGATTCTCGAGTCTACTGAATGTGGGCCTCACACAGCCCCTTGTGGGTCTCAGCGGGAGCCAGAGTAAGAAGCCTGGGGCACCCTTGGGATCTCAGGATGGCAACTTAAGTAGTACCTCCCAGGACTTTCCTGGTGGGCCAGTGGTTGAGACTCCATGTTCCCAAAGCAGGGGACAAGACTTTGATCCTTGGCCAGGGAACTAAGGTCTCACATGCACACTTTGCAGACTAAAATATAAAATAAAAAAAATAAAAGAAGAAGAAGAAGCATGTCCTATTCCTCCATGTACCAGAGAGGAAGGTGACTAAGATGCTAAAGTTCTTATTCCAAATTCCCCTTTTGCTAAAGTGAGCTTGAGTGGGATTTTGAGCTGGCAGCTGCAAAAGCACCTCCTGGGTCACAGGGAGTGCTAAGTGCTGGCAACTCAGTGAGGAGCGAGACAGGTCCCCCAGGGCTTCCTGAGAGGTTAGCAGCGGTCCGCGGCACGGCGCTTTTAACAAGAGAAAGTTGCCTGTGAAAAACCACTCTTACCTAGACAGTATTTCTTTCTAAAACACCATAGAACAAAGATGGGAAGGAAATATTTCCCCAGTTGGGTCAGGCCCTCTCAGTTAACATGATGTCTGGGCCTTTTCTCTGTGACATTTCACCATAACTAGTTAAATATTAACCCAGAGTACGACCGTCTCTCCCACTAGATTTTGGGTAGAGATCCATGAGGGTAAAGATCGTGCTGCCTACTCATATTTTTGGCTGAATCTTCCACATCAAACCTAGTGCCTTACACAGAGCAGCATTTAAGAGCTGCTATGAAATAAACAGATGACAGTGGACACCTGTGGTGAGCTTCATGAGATTTTTATTTTCTTCTTTGGAAATAACTGTATTCTCTTAATTTTTTTTTTAAATAATGAAGTTTATGACTTCTAAAATCCAAAGTAAAAAAAATATTCTGGGAAAGAGATATTAATCACAAAACCAATCATAAAAACCAGAAAGGACTTGGGAAAAAAAACAAAAACAGGCTTCTGATGGCAGAGTGGGGGGTGCTAAGCATGGGAAAGTCAGTTCTAAGGTTGCAGAGAAACCTGAGCTAACTCATTTCTCCTTTGGTTCAAATCCTCGGCCACCTGACTCACCTAAAACCCCATCATTGGGAGAGAAGCAGGAACAAAAGCATGAGAAGAAAAGAGGACAGTGCAGGAAGGGAAGAGGCCCACGCACAGCAACTACCGAAGCCCGCATACCCTAGAGCCCGTGCTGTGAACAGGAGAAGCCACGGTGATGGGAAGCCGGAGCATCGCAACTACAGAGTAGCCCCCGCTCGCTGCAACTAGAGAAAAGCCCTCGCAACAACAAAGAGCCAGTGCAGCCAAAAACAAATAAATAAATACAAATTATTTTGGGAAAAAAAAAAAAGAAGAGGCCCTGCCATAGGCAGGCGGTACAAAGGCGCCCAGCTAACTCTCTGTATCCCATAGTGTGTAAGTAAGACGTCAGCCAAGTTCACCAACCTCAGAAAGAAGAAAGGCCTACAGTGCGGGCCCTTCCTCCCTCCAGGCAGCAGACACCCCGCCAACAGACAGCGGTTTCTCTCTCCTCTGACTCCTGTTACCTGGGTGCCCCTGGAGGCTTCTGAGGCTGTGGTCTCTACTGTGAAAGTTCTCTCGGTTCCTCCTCTTTAGGAAATGCCTTTGAAGGTTACATACCCCTACATTCACACATTCCCCTACTCTGGGAGTGAGCACCCATCTCATAGACAAGGAAGGATATGATTTCTGCCCTGGAGAAGCCCTCCTGCTCAACATGGAAACAGGAGAAACAGCGGTCACTACCATGAGACCGGTGATACTGGGGGCTGAGAGTTCAGAGAAAGGATTACACCCGGGCTGGAGCAGTCTTAGGAGAATGCCCGGAGGAAGCTGCTCACGGCGGTTCTTCTCTGCTCGTCCACATGCCGAGCATGGTCTGGGGCTGGCTGCACTGAGCAGTTCTATATCTGAATCCTGCTAAATTTAACTGAAGTCTACTAGATTTGTAGGCAGGCCTCCCACGCCCAGCACAGAAGGACCACCATCGGGATCGATGCACTTACAATGCCATGGGCTTGGGCCACCTTGTTGCACAAGTCAGGACGCCACTTCTGAAGGGCCAGGTAGAAGGGATTTTTCAGGAGGTCCTCATCATACAGAGCCATATGGACTTCAGGTGGGGCAGATCGAGTCTCCTGGGACAAGAGAGGAAACAGCCGTAAATGACCACCTTCAGACTGGAGTGTCACATAACAGTTCTGATCTGGCAATGTCCTAAAAGCATCCCTGACATGCATCACTCTACAGATCTAACACACTGTCAGGAAAGATCAAAGAAAAGCCACAAGTTCCAAGATGACTTTTTTACTGGTTAAACATATAAATCATGTTCAGAAAATCTTGTTATGCTCCAAGTAATTGCAAAAGTAACAACAGCTATTTTCAGAACATCTTACATGACCCAAATTATGGTATTTTAAAGATACGCACGTTTTTAATGAAATATTTTAAGCATAACAGAAAAGTAGAGTAATAATGCTAACCTACCACCCAAGACAGCTCAGTCAGTAAAGAATCTGCCTGCAATGCAGGAGATCGGGGTTTGATTCCTGGGTTGGGAAGATCCCCTGGAGGAGGAAATGGCAACCCACTGCAGTATTCTTGCCTGGAGAATCCCATGGACAGAGGATCCTGGTGGGTTACAGCCCATGGGGTCACAAGAGTCAGACACGACTTAGCGACTAAACCACCGCCACCTCCCAGGATTACCAAATCTTACCACATTGCCATATCTGCCTCAGATTTCCTTTTCAGAAATAAAGTATATCAGAGTAGACTGGTTCCCCTATCTGCCCCCTCCCTCCCATCCTCTCCTCCCTGTTCAGAGACAACCACTATCTTAAAGCTGTTTCTATATCCTTCTTGCTGACATTTCTACTCCTTTAAAACTCATGTATATAATACAAAATCTTGCTTTATGGGCTTCAAAATCTACATAAATGGTATCACACTGTAAGTCATCTGGAGCATATATTTTTCCATCTTTTCCATCAACGTTATGCTTTCAAGTTCTATCAGTGCTGATCCACACAGCTCCTATTAAGTTACTAATTTCTGCTATACTGTATGAAGTGAACATGACACAATTAATCTAATACCCTATACTTAAGTTGGTTCCACATTTTCAGTATTACAAATAATGCTGACACCAACACTCTCACACTCTTATGTGTTCCTGGAGTACACATCTAGGAATGTCACTAGGAGAGGTACTAGTGACCTACACCTTCACCAGATGCTGACAACACTGGACCACTTTCGACCTCCCTGCAAAGTCCATGAGCACTCCCCTTCCTCCTATCACATCCTAGCCAGTGCTTCTTGGAGTTGTCAGACCAGCTCATTTATGCCAGTCTAGGTATAAAATAGCTACTTCGCTGTTTCTAATTTTCATTTCTTTAATGAAGTTGAACATCACTTCTTTATGTGCTATAAATTACCATGTTTTTTGGCCACTTTTCTAACGCGTTGTTGGCCCTTTTCTTTCCCATTGGTAGCTCTCTTGACATCTGGACACTAAAAGATGTTGCAAATATCTTCTCCTGATCTGTGACTTGTCTCTTCATTTTTCCAAATGAGTGTTTTCAGAAATAAAAGTGTTTTATTTTAATGTAGTTGAACTTGTCCATCTTTGCCTTACTGGTCAATGGTCTTGGGAGCTAAGGCAATCCTACCATCTTGGCATGCCCCCTTGTAAACTAACTTCACCATTTCCCCATGAGAAGGTGAAGTCTATTTCCCCATCTCTCAAATTTGAGCCATCCCTGTGGTTTGCTTTAACCAACCAAGCAGACAGAATTGATGTTCTGCGATTCTGAGTGTCGGCCTCAAGAGACCTTGCAGATTTCACTTTCATTCATTTGGCACCATGTGATCACCATGCAATAGAGAAGCCCATGGGATGAAAGCCCATGGAGGGAGAGAGGGGGGGTCCAGTAAGCAAAGCCAGCCCACTAGTGCAACCACACTAGTGAGCACAGGTGAGACGAGCGGAAGACCCACCTTGCCAGCCCACAGAATTGTAAGGAACAATAAACTATAGCAGTTGTAAGTCACGAATCTGGGGGCTGGCTGGTTATGCAGCCAAGGCTACCTGAAACCACAACCTGTCCAACTCCAAGGCCACAAAAATAGTCCCTGTAATTTCTAAGACTCTTAAAAGTTTTTCATTTTTTGGAATTCAATTCATCTTTATTTTTATATATGCTATAAACTGGGCATCTAATTTTTTTCTGAAGGTAATCTTAGTTTGGTCAGGGTCTTATAACAAAATACAATAGACTGAGGAGACTTAAACAACAAACATTTTATTCCTCACAGTTCTGGAGGCTGGGGGTCAAAAATCAAGGTGCTACTATAGTAGATCTTGTTCTTGGTGAGGGTCCACGTCTTGGACTGTATGTGGTCACCTTCTCACTATAACCTCAAATAGTAGAGAAAGAGTTCTCCTGTCACTTCTGCCTTTTATAAGGCCACTAATCCCATCATGAGGGCCCTACCTTCATGGCCTAACCTAACCCCAATTAGATCTCAAAGCCCCATCTCCAAATACCACCACATTTAGGATTAGGGATTCAACATATGAATTTGGGCTGGCTGGGGGCGTGGCGGGGGGGGGGAGCCAAACATTCGGTCCATAGCATAAGCCAACTGTTCCATCATCGTCTTTTATATACTGTATCCCTTTCACACCAGCTGGTAATGCTACCTTTGTCAAATTCCAACTCCCCACGTAAGTTTGGCCTATTTCTGGGCCGTACTGTTTCAATGGTCTTGACCAGTGCCATCCAACAGATTTATGTGAGAAGTGTAACTGTATTTACATTACACATAATTACATACATTATTTAAAATTTTCTAGTAGTCATATTTTTAAAACTGAAATTAATTTTAATTATCTTATTTAATATAGGCACAATATATTTCCAACATGTGAACTATGCTTTAAAATTATTGACGTATTTTACATTCTGTTTACTTCTACCGAGTCTTCAAAATCTGATGTGTATTCTGCTCAATTCATAGTAGCCTCATTTCAAATACTTAATAGCCACTTGTAGCTAGAAGTGATTACTTTAGGAGAGGATCAGACCACATTAGTTTACATAATTATGGCTTCATCATAAGCCTTGACATCTCATAGAGGAAGACTTCTCCCCCTGTTCTCCAAAGTTGTTCGGTTATACCTAATTCTCTACAATATCACATGAACTAGAGTCAGTCTATCAATTCCATGAGATTTCTATTGGGAATTTTATTGTAACCACTAAATTTATAGACTGGAGAGTCAACATCTTTATAATAATGAATCATTCTTCATGAGCATGGTATGTCTTTCTACCTTCATCCTCTTTTACTTCTGCCAACTAAATTTTCTCCATTTGATCACAGATCATGGACTTCCCTGGTGGTCCACTGGTTAGGAATCCACCTGCAGAGGAAGTGGATTTGATATCCGGTCCAGGAGGATTCCTGGAGAAGGCAATGGCAACCCACTTCAGGACTCTTGCCTGGAAAATCCCATGGACAGAGGAGCCTGGTAGGCTGCAGTCCATGGGGTCACTAAGAGTCGGACCTGACTGAGCGACTTCGCTTTCACTTTTCACTTTCATGCATTGGAGAAGGAAATGGCAACCCATTCCAGTGTTCTTGCCTGGAGAATCCCAGGGACGGGGGAGCCTGGTGGGCAGCCGTCTATGGGGTCGCACAGAGTCAGACACGACTGAAGCGACTTAGCAGCAGCAGCAGCCAGGAGGATTCCACAGGCCACAGGGCAACTAAGCCCAAGCGCCACAACTACCGAGCCTGTGCCCTAGAGCCCACAAGAAGCAGCTACTGAGCCTGTGTGCCACGAACACCGCAGCCTGCACACTCCAGGGCCTGTGCGCTGCAACCAGGGAAGCCACCACAGTCAGAAGCCCATGCACCACAACGAAAGGGAAGCCCCCACTCACCACAACTAGAGAGAGCCTGCGCACAGCAATGAAGACACAGAACAGCCAGAATGTAATTTTCGTGAAAGATCACAGACCATGTATAACCTTTATTAGACATTATTTATATATTCTATAAAGATCTGCTCCTGTTGTGAATGGGGCTTCCAATACACCTAGTCTACTCCCCTGACCATATATCAGTGTGGTTTTTACTGAAGTATGAGACAGGAATATGAAAAATGGACACAGAAAAGGAATCAGAGTTTTGGCCACGTTATTTCACCTCTCTGAGCCTCCATCTCAGTTTTGAACAATGGAGAAAATGAATACTTGTCTTACAGGATTTCCATTTACATGCTACCCTCACTATTTTTGCCACTCTACACACCAATGTACTGTCACTTTCTGTTAGCCCACATGGTGCTTTCGTGAGAATTACAAAAAGGCACCCCATCTTTCCCGTAGGTACAGCCCTGTGCCAAAGCGCATGGCTTAGTAAGCAGCTCATAGGCTACACACTAGCCTAGTTGGCCAACACCTCTTCTCCCCCGGGGTAGGTCACTTGTGCAATAAATAACCTTCACAGTTGTACACAACGGCTCTATTGTTAATGTTTGACATTTTCCTTCAAACATCTACTCCCATTTAAAATGTATTTTTAAAAGAACCCTTATCACTACTTTAAATGGAAAAACAGCATCACTTCCCATTCAGATAATCTTATAATTAAAAATGATAAAGCCAAAAAAAAAAAATGATAAAGCCAATTGACATTATTTAAAAGCTGGCTAGATACCACTGCCTGCCAAAGGTTCTGAACTCGAGCCTCTTCTTTTCATTAAAAAGAGAAAATTAGCAACAGTAAAGGGCATCAAGTAATCTTACCCTTGATACAAGCAGATGAATGAAATATAAGTGAAAAACTGAATTACTTTTTCATTTTGTAACAGTATTCCAAAATGCCTCTTTGGGAAAACACCAGAACCGTATGCCTAAGTGCATTATGAATTCTATCCCTAAAGTCTAATGTTGAAAACAGCCACAATTTATTTGAGAGCATCCTTGGTCTAGACACTGTGATGACTTCTACACATTCTCATCCCACTGAATGCTCACAATAACTACAGGTAACCAAATACAACTAATGCTCACAATAACCACAGGTATCATTGCCCCATGTCGCAGATGAAGAAACTGAGGGTCAGTTGTCCAAATCAAGGTTAGATGGATGTCAGAATTTATTCTAACACTCATCCCTTTAACCACTGCATTCATCACGTAAAAATAATTATGCCTAGGGGTTATATCACACAAGCCACGGAGGCACAGACTCCACGCTGCATTTCCCTTATAGAAGAACTCCCCGTGACAGACAGCCAAACAGGCTCCGCATCAAATCCCCTCGGTCTGGTCCAGTCTGGGCTGTCCTGGCTGCAGGCCCTCCTGAGGACTGCCTGAAGAAGTCCCCTGAGCTCCCTGCAAATCCTCTTAGGGCGAAAAGCCTAGCATGAAAATGGCTCCATATAATCCCTTCGGCAGGCCCCAGCTCTGCAACCATTTAGGTATTTAAATCGTTGAAGGCAACTATTACTGGAGCCCAGATAATCCTTTTATGAGTCCCTACCAGAACAACTGGATAATATAATTTGGCTGGGGCAGAGTCACAAGAACACAAAGTTCTGTGCTGGTTCCGGACACAGCTGGTTCTACACGGCGGAGCACAAAAGTAAAGATGCTTAGATAAAAACCACACGAGAAACAGGATGAGACAAGGTCAGACTAAAACTGAGAAGGGACACTCCTCCTGCTCCTCAGACAGGATGCTGGCAGAGCCCCAACACCCGCGCCTACAAGATAGACCTGACCAGGGTGGGCTCTGATGGAGGAACGAACCACCTCGCTGGGAAGCAAGAAGACTTAAAACCCAGAAACAGAAGAGTGCCAGGAAAGGTAAGGAGAAAGCAGTGCCAGGGATGGGGTTGGGCTGGGGCGTGTGGGGGGCATCCTTGGCAGGGACCACAGCAGGGCCAAAGAAAGCATCAGAAGGCTGGAACATGTTCCTGGGGAGCACAGGAATAAACTCAAGGCTAAACTCTTCTTGACCAGTTGTGAAAATGAGCTCTGAGAAATAATAAGAATCCAGACAGAACAGGTCAGAGAGGGGCAGCAAGAGAAGGGAAGGGCCCTGAATGTCACGTCAAAACGCTGGGTTCAAATGCATGAACTGTAAACAGAGAAGACTCTCAGCACCCACTGCTGGTGAATGGGATGGAGCTGGCTGTTTTTCAGTCCAAGTCATATGCCTGCTCTTGGACATCAGTCTCCTGGTTGCCAATGACTGAATCCTGTCCAGCAGTAGGGATACAGAGAACTCTGCCCAGCACTGTTCTTGACCTTTTGGTCCCAGTGTTAAAAATATGTAATAATCAGGGACTTCCCTGGTGGTCCTATGGCTAAGGCTCTGCACTCTCAATGCAGGGGGCCCAGGTTAGATCCCTGGTCGGGGAACTACTAATAGCTCCCACACAACAAAACTAAAAAATCCTGCACGCCATAACAAAGACAGGAGATCCTGTGTGCCACTACTAAGACTTGGCACAGCCAAATAAATTAAAAAAAATACTAATATGTAATAATGCTTAATGCCAGAGCTGAATTCTTATACAGGGGTATGTGCTTTAAAAAATCTGACAAGTTTACTTGCAAGAATTGGTTTTGTATTTAAAGTCACATGTGAGGGAAAGAGGTATGAAACCTCATATAAAACTCCTTAAAAAAAAACCCACAAAATTCCACCCTTTCTTAAGTGCAAATGATGAAATGATTTACAGAAAATCCAAGTGAAGTTAGTCAGAGGTACCAAATACCCTTGCACATGAATTATTTGAGGTTATTTTGAAAAGGAGAGTCAAGCGAGGCCTCAGCCCAGTGCTGGGCATTTTAGGAGGTGGTGTGCACACCCGTGGTTTTGTGGTCTTCAACTGTCCTGCCAGCCCGGATGAGTCTATGTTATCAGGGACCATCTGGTGATAGTGTGCAGCCTAGCTCAGCAGAAGCTAGCCCAGGAAAGCCTGCACCTCCCAGAGATGCACTCCCTGACCATAGACCCTGACCAGGCGTATTCTCCAGTTGATGAGCAATATTCTCCAGCGGGCTTCATGTGTGACTCAGAAGGAAAAGGCAGAAAGGGAAAACTTGGTATGCATCTCTGCCTAATACCAAATGGAAGCAATTTGATGATGTAACGTGTGGTATTACAGTCACTTGTGTCCTTCTGTTAACGTCTATGGCTCCTGTCCGTATGCTTCTCAAAGCTCTTCTTCAAAGCACTTTGAAGCCTGGCTGCCTGACTCCCTGCAGATGTGCAGTAACTGCTGGTCCACTTGAACAAAATGACAGTGAGGTGTTAGAGGAAGATTGAGCTCCCAGGGAGGGATTATATTTCTCCCAGGAGCTGGAAATCCACCGCCCACATGCAGGGGAGGATGAGGGGCTGGGCCTGCAAGCGCTGGCAAAAAGCCAAAACCAAACGTGCTCAGAGCAGGCTAAGCACAGAGCTGACTGGAATGTGGAGCCTCACAGTGGGAGAGAAGGCCTCAGGGCTGGAAGCAGGGAAGTTTGGAGGGACACAGCTACCCCTCAGAAAGCCACTCCACACCCTGTTCCTGGGAATGCAGGGGAGTCACTGGACCAAACTCCCTTGGGCAGGAGCACCAAGGACCACTTCTCGGTGCTCTCTCGGATGTGGAAGCAACCTCAGGACAAATCGTGTCTGACTCTTCGTGTCTGAACCCTTTCTAGATCTGGACTCGAGCATCACGTGGTCACATTCCCCTGCTCCTCTAGGGAAGGAGGAAGTTACTGGACACCAACCTAACCCTGGCACTTCATAAATGGAAAGCCCTGACTCAAACACTAACAGTGGTGTCCCTGGTGATCCAGTGGTTAAGACATTGCCTTCCAATGCAGGGGGTGCAGGTTCGATCCCTGGCTGGGGAGCTAAGATACCACATGCCTCAGGGCCAAAAAAAAAAAAAAATCAAAAACACAGAACAGAAGCAATATTGTAACAAATTTCAATAAAGACTTTAAAAACTGTCTGAGGAGGAGACAGATGGGCTCCAGGCTAGGCATTTACAACTGGCCTATTCACACCTCCTGGGGTGGGAAGAAGATGAGCTCCAGGCCTGACATTCATCACCAACCCCCTGTTTATATTTCCTGAAGCAAGAGACAAACGGGCTCCAGGATGACATATTTATGACCAGACTCCTGTCTATATTGCAAGATCTACACCTTGATATAAAAACCAGCAACAGGAATTGGGTAAATAACCAGACATTGGGCATTTTTATGGCAGGGGCAGAGTGAGGCTAAATCCTGTTAAAAGATCAGGTATGTCCCGGCCTTGGGCCAAGGGAGACATTTCACATGTGCAGAAAGGCTCCTTGGAGGTCAAAAAGGAGGGGGCACCACCCCGTAACATGTGATATTAAGGGCATTCCACAGACCTCTGGGCCAGAATCCATCCTGGAAAAAAGTTCTGCACACATATTGGGGAGGGTCCTAGAGCAGTTCAGGTGTGGAAAAAGAAACCAGGTAATTGGCTAAAGGTAAACAAAGACCCTGAAGAACTGTCCTGTGCTCACTTCAGCAACACATGCTACAGATACTAAAATCGGAAGAACCGTCCTATATAAATGACAATTGCCTCTGTTCTGTGCCCCTCCTCAAAGAGGGGACGTCCACACCCTTCCTCTCCGGGTGTGCATCTCTGTCTCGCTTCTGTCTTAACGAAACAATTTTTCTGTGCTTTCTCACACTTGTTATGCTTTGTCTCTAGTAAACTTTGTACCTGCATTTACATTTTTGGCTCTGTGAGAAATGCATTTTGCACTGGCGGCAGAGGTCAGGGAAAAATAGCTTCTAGCCTCTAGTGCTTGCTGTTCTGGTGGCTAGGATTCCTGGTTTTCATCCAGGCTACCCAGGTTCGATTCCTGGCTAGGAAATCAAGATCTCACTTCATGCCACTGCTTACTGCTGCCTGGCCAAGATCAGGTCCACATTGAAAGAAGAGAAAAAAAAACACTAACAGAGGCAGACATGTGTAGAACCAAATCCCAGCACCTGCCTTCATGAGAGCAACACAGTCCAAGAGCCACAAGGAGGCACGATGAGGACCTGGAGCCCAGGCCCTAGGCAAACACTACTGCTGCCCTCACAGCAGTGCTGCCACGTGGGATTGGCACAGGTGACAAGGCCAGGTGAGGAGAACTCACCGCAGATGTCCACCCAGCTTCAGGGCCCCGTCTGCTTTTCTGCCACTAGGACTTGTGAGACCTATCTGTTTCTGCTCCCATCTTGCATTTCCCCCCCCCCCCCCCCTCCGCCCCAGGCCTTCAGGCCCTGACCTTTGATCCACTGCAAACCTGTCCACCTGAAAGACAGGATCTTTCCAACACTGAGACCTGAGCAGGACTACTCCACTCCCTATCAGATGCACTCTCAACTTCGCTTGGCATGGAGGCCCTCTTATTCCTGGCCTCCTGCCCACCTCTGCAGCTTCATCTCCTTCTGCTGTCCACAGAGCTCCCGGAAGAGATGGGCTCTCCTCCCTTCTACCCATTTTATCCTAAAAACTACTCTTGCTCTCGGTCAAGGCCCCATTTGGCTCATAGGTGGCTGAGACGGCCAAGGGCCACAGTATCACCACTGAAACATCCAATTAAAGGACAGACTGCTGCGTGAGAGATCTCTGAACCCAGCCCTCTGGATGGGGTTGGGGGCAGGGGTGGTTGCCTCAATGTCAAACCTGGCAAGGTGCCTGGAAATGTAAATATCCTGCTAACATCTGCTGCTCCTCTCTAGGGCTGGTGGAAGGGTGCACTATCTAATCAAAATAGGGGTCTCTCTTCCGGACACCCACAAAACTTGGAAAATTCCAGCTCCCAAGGCAAACTAGGAGTCCCCTACAGTTTCCTCTGCGCCTCATTCCCCGAATGTCCTAAATCCTCAAGGAAGACGCGCCACTTGCTCCCCGTGGCCCTGCACGACCGCAAGCGACCACGTCCCCAGCACCTCCAGGGGCGGCCAGAGCCGCAAGGCCTTGCTCACGCTCCAATGGGCAGTCCATTTTCAACGAACTGAACAGACTCAGAATCCAGAACACCGCTTGGTGCTTCATAGTTTTCCCGGGGGAATCTTAACCCAGCAGGAAGAGGAGACCCCCGCCCCATGAGAGGCAGGCTAGCAGGGATTCCCTCCTCTCCCCCCAGCGCCTCCATCACCACGGGGACCACGACAGCCCGACTCGAGGATCAGCACCCCCATCCACAGCCTGCCATCCACAGCCTCCCCTCCACCCGCCCCGCCAGGCCTCCCTTAAACCCCTGAAGCCACCCAACCCGTGAGCGACGGCCCTGCCTATTGCTGCCCCCAAGTCTGAGCTCCCGGGATCCCAGACCTGCTAACCTGTCCTGATGCCGCGGGGGTCAGAGGGCGCACTCTTCGCCAACCCCACCCCTCGACCCGCAAACACACACGAGGGGCAGAGAGAGCCAGGATGCGGACGGGAGCTGGAGAGTGCGGGCGCGGCAGTCCACTCCGCGATGGGCCCAGGCCTCGGGGGCCTCCCGGGGACAGCCAGCCCAGCTTGGGGCGCCGGCGGAGGAAAGAGCCCCTCCCCCTTCTCCGCTCCGAGGCCCCGCCCGGCCTCTGGGCCCAGAGGCGCAGCCGTCCCGAGGGAAGGGAGGCGCGGGAGGAGACAGGAGGGAGGACACTTACTTAAAAGGCTACATAGTTTCACTCCCCGCCCTTCCAGGAGTGGCGCCGATACCTCCTGGCCCCTCGGTAGAGACCTCAGGGCCCACCACCCCAACGCGGCAGAACTGCTGCACCGCCCACCCCCGTTGGGCGGAGTCGCACCCTAGGACTCTGGTCAGACCAATGAGAAGCTGCCTTTATTCAGAGTGACGCGTGCGCAGAGCAATCATTGAGCCCGCCCAGCCGGGGGTGGGGCTCAGGAGGCGTGCAACACTTCCTACTCAGACTGGACCAGCCCAGAGCCACCGACTGCGCCTGCCTGGAACGGGAGGGGCGGGGCCGAAAAACACATCTGACACAAGGGGTGGGGTCCAAGCTCCGTTGCTGGACAGCGGGCTGGACTAGGATGGGGAGATAGGGCAGCCTTCCCGCCCCTCAGATTGCCCTTTACTACTCGGTTTGGAGGACAGGGGTGTCCAGTCCTACGAAGCATACTACTTCCGTCGCTGGCTGGGTCTAAGAGTCAGAGCCCCTGAGTTTGTAGCCTCATCACTCACATGCACGTGGCGTGATCTTGATCCCCCTCCCCTCTTTTAAATCTGAGCCTCAGTTTCCCCTTCTCAAAAACAGAGGAGGGTTGGATCTGCTGAGCGCTAATATTCCAGACTGTAATGGAGTGCAGAGGAGGGGGAGATGGGGGACCTGCACGTGACTTCCCCGCTCAGGGCCCCGCCTATCCCTGGTCCAGGGGATGGGAGCGCCCAGCGAGGACAGGCGGGGGTGGGCGGATCCTAAGAAACCCGACCCGGCCGCCCTTGGCGGCGGCTAAGGCGCTCTCAGCGACCCGCTAGCCCTGGCGACGGCACGGGAGGAGAATGGGGACCTCAACACGGGCTTCGCAGGTGCTACCGTGGAGGCGAGGGCCGCGCAGAGATTCGGCGTGTGACTAGGAGCGCACCTCGGGAGGATGGATGAGGGATTGGCAAACAGCTAACAGGGCTCTCTCCGCGCCGGGTCAGCGGAAGCACATGTCGTGGACCCTGAGCAGCGGCAGCGCCAAGCTCCTCTCAGGCCATGAGGAATGCGCGGGCCGTCCGGCCGGGGAACGCCGTCGAGGCTGGCTGCATCCTGCTGCGCTGAGTGGGTGAAGGTGAGAGGGGCGCAGGCGGCCGGGCTGCGCGAGAGAGCAGCGCCATGGCGAAGGAGGAGTGCAAAGCGCTACTGGACGCGCTTAATAAGGCGACCGCATGCTATCACCACCTGGTGCTGACCATCGGCGGCTCCGCAGACTCGCAGAACCTGCGAGAGGAGCTGCAGAAGACGCGCCAGAAGGCGCAGGAGCTGGCGGTGGCCATCCGCGTCCGGCTGACTGCCCCGCTGCGCGACCGGAGCCTGGGAGCCGAGGAGCGCGCCGAATTCGAACGCCTCTGGGTGGCCTTCTCCGGCTGCCTGGACCTGTTGGAGGCCGACATGCGGCGTGCATTGGCCCTGGGCACTGAGTTTCCGTTGCAGGAGCCGCGGCGGCCGCTGGTGCGCACAGGGGTGGAAGGCGGGGCGACCGGCGTAGCGGCTCGCGCTCTGAGCGTCCGGAGCCTGCGGCACGAGGCGCATCGCGACTTCGACGTGGAAGACCTGCACCAGCTGGAGCGGGAGATCCTTCAGGTGGGCGAAATGATCCAGGATATGGAGATGAAGGTCAACGTGCCCCGCTGGACGGTGCAGGCCCGGCAGGCGGCAGGTGCCGAGCTCCTGTCCAGCGCCAGCGCCGGCGTCTCCTCGGTGGGCGGCGTGTCGGTAGAACAGCGCACTGGGCCCTGCGACCTGAGCAAGGCCAAGGCCGCCACCATCTTCAGCGCCGTGCTGCTGGCGGCTGTAGCCTTGGCGGTGTGCGTGGCGAAGCTGAGCTGACCGGTACCCGACGGGCCCCCGCCTCCACCAACCCCTCTCCGGAGACACCCCTGGAGAACCTCTGCAACCGCCTGGACTAGGGATGGAAATGGGATCTGGCATGTTTAAGGGGAGCGGTTCTAAAGCACCGTGTGTGTAACGTGTATGTTTGTACGCGTGTTTCAAGCACACATCTGTCTGGGCAGAACGTGGCTTCCCTCTTGCTGGCCCGGGAGGAGTTAATTTTGCGCGGGCCATCAGGGCATTATCGCTAATGTATGCAAGAGCTTTATCCCCTATTAATAGAAAACCGTTCACAGTGACCCGAGATTCCTCCGACTTAATACTTTACCGCCTGTGCTGCTGGGGCGTGTTTACACTGAGGCTGAGCCTGGTGCCCCCACCCCTGCGGGTGATTCCCATTCTCGGAGAGAGGCAGTTTGGAAAGAGGATGGGGTGAAATGAAGAGTGGGGTGAGGGCGCTGTTTTGTGTTTGTGTGTTGGTATTGTTTCCTGGAACAAGAAAGCAAATGTAATAAGATGTGAGCAGTTTTTATTACCTTCATCCTTTGGGGCCTAAGCTTAGGAGAGTGTGCAAATAGCAGTTCATGCAAAGGGCGTTCTTACAGGGCAGCATTACACACTTCTGCACCTGCTTGCCTGCTGAAAATGACTCCCTGGGTGGGACACAAACTTTGGGAAGGGACTCAGTCTATCCAAAAAGGCACTTTCTCCTTGACTGGGGCTTATTTTTGTTCCAGAACTAGACCAGAGTTTTTGATCCTCCTTTGGGGGAGGGCTGGGGAATCCTCTTTGGAGCCCTTAATCCTATCTATCCCTTGGAATTTGCTTGCTAGCCAGTAGGAGAGCTGGCTTTGGAGGGAGCTGCACAACTCCCTGACCTGGACACCCCCCTGAGAGGGTCAAGTGACATCACTGGGCACAGAGGTTTTGAGCCAATCAACCCTGAGAGTGGGTTAGAATGTAAGTAACAGCTTTAACTTCAAAATTAAGGAGCTTAAAAAAAAGATCTTCTGTTTAAAAAAATCATATGACCACATTGTGTGCTATCAAAGCTGATTTTTTATTTGGCCACAAGTTCATACAGTTGCCAGTGAGTCATACATGGTATCTTTACTTACATACTTAGATTGCTAAACAAACATCTCCATTTATTTTGAAAATCTGTCTTAAGGCAGGAGATCATAGCATAAACTATTGGAATCACAGGTGTTAGATGACAGAAGTTAAGTAGCCATAGCCTCTTTGTGGCAATAAATAAGGAAATGTGGAAAACACCCTAGGTCCCAGGCTGGAATTTGCCTGAGCAGTGCCACCAACTCCCCACCTGTGGTTCAGAGAGAGCATTGTTGGGGAAGAAAGACTGAGAAAACAGATGCATTTAACTCTAAAGATAATTTGGAATAAAGCCCAGAAACTGATTCGGCTGAAAAGTGGTAAGAATTTTTTTTTTCTCTTTTTCACCCCAGAGGGGAGAAAGAGGACCCAGAGGAGGGAATGGGTAGTGTTTCACAGGGCAGTTTGAAGGGCCAAGGGTCAAAAGTAAATATCAGTACCAACAGCTCACTCCTATGGACCACTCTCCCAGCCTCGCTCACCCAGTCCCACTCCTCAACACAGATAGTTAAACCACAGAACCTGTTTGTGTGTTTCTGTGATAATGATTTTAAAAGATCCACAAAATCTTAAGCTGATTAAGAGTTCTGCAATAATAACTGATAAAAGGAATTCCTTCTGCTTCATCCAGTCTGGGTGAATCTGAATTGGGCCATGTAAATTTCTTTTTACACCTGCCTTTCCAGGATACCTTCAGAAATGACATAGGAAGTTTTCTAACTCCCTGCTTTCTCATCCACCTGGGGCAAAGCATGGACTCTGTCACCTCATGTCTCTCAGGCTGGGGCATATTGTGACACAGTGTTGGAAAATATCCCTAAAAACCAAGCCCTAAATATATTCTTTGACCTATAAAATTGTGACTGTTCTTATGAAGGTGTTTTGGTTCATGATTCATCAGAATCTGTTATAGAAACAACCTGTTAGAAGCTGTGTAGTCATCACTTCTCAGCCTTTTGGCTAAGATCAAGTGTAGAAGTTGTGTAATCCATAGAGGGCAATTGGGACAAGCAAATGTCTTTATTTTCACTCTTTCCATCCACTTGACAGATCCTTGAGTATTTACTTACACGTGCAATCAGACGTGTACCTGGTTCTGAGAATCCACTGTTCACTGAAATCAGTGATAAAGTACTGTCGACACACCAAAAAAGCTGAATTAGAATGAACGTATTTATCCTGTGGCTCTGTTAACCTAAATACCTCTTTGTTAAATATTCATAATATCTGGCATTATTTGGAGTTGTAACATTGCCTAATAGAACTTTTTGCTCTGTGATGTGAGCAAAATCTCCTTCTGCTTGAGTAATAGGCTGTCCTATAACAATATCTCCCTGATCTCATTTCTCCGTATAATTCAAGAGGTTGTTTTCTGGTAGAAGTCTGATTCAATTTAGAGGTTGGATATCAAAGCCATTAATTTCTTAAAACATTTGGTATGATCTTATACCATGATACAAGTCATTTAAAAATTACAAATATTTAATAGAGAGTATATAGGGTACGGTCAGTGTTAAGAGTCAACTTTCCTAAATTAAAGGTACAAGTGAAAGGATGGGTCTTTACCTCAAAAATTAAGTGCTATTATATTGATAAATCTATCATATGTTAAATATCTGTAAGAGAAAATACACCTGGCTTCTCTTTGGGGGAAATAGCACAGCTTTATCTGATACTGATATGACAAGAACTTGTAATGTCAAGACACTTATCACGGGAACTTTCAACTATTCCTATTAGAAAAAAAGAACAGAACAATGTTTATAGAAGAAAAAAATGCCTGGCAAATTCTTTTTTATGTACTCTAAGAATGTATGCTTTTAAATGCCACAAGGGAAAATATTTTTGGGAAGTCAAATCAGAGCATAAAATTCATGATTTGCCTAAGGTTTATAGTAAACTACATAAGAGATGTGTGATGTCCAATGACTGAAAAGCAGTTTGGGTTGAAGAGAGTTCTGGGTTGCATGAGAACCCTGATCATGCTGCATTTTTTTCAACATGCACGTTCATACATTTTTTTTTTTTTTTTTTTTAGCTAGACAGTTGATTTTTAGGATGCAGTTCTCTATTCTGTAATGAGTGTTTGTTAAGGGTGCAAGCCCCAAAGTGTGAGCCTGTAAAGCACCCTCAGAAATAGAAGTGCTACAGGGCTGACTTCTGTATTCCTTTGGGGAGTGCCTCCTCCTACAAAGCCAGACCAGCTGCAGTGGGCAGGGCTCTGCCTTTCTCTCCAAGTACCTCAAACGAATCACTGACTTCCCTGTGTCTCCCTTCCCTCATCTGTGAAATCGGAGGGTCCTGACTGGTGAACTCAAAAACATTTAACAGAATGCAGTTAGACAGGGAAGAGTTATTTTGTCGGGGGCTTTTTTTGGGGGGTGGGGATGTGGAGAGGAGTTGTTATTGTTGGTTTTGGTGCATATTAAAATGGAATCTTACAATTTATCTAAACTTAGTCTGGTGGTAAACTTCCATATGAATTTTAAAAATCAGAATGAACTAAGCTTACTGTGATTTTAGTCCATTGTAAGTGTGTAAAGATGCTACTTATTTATAGTATTTAGATTAGAATTTTAAATTCAGACTGTAAATCCAAGAAGGCCTAGTGTTTATTAAACACTTGGTTGTACCCAGCAACCTAAACTGATTCTGGTAAATTACAGATGTGAAATCCCATAGTTTGTCATGGAGTCTTGGAGAATCCTTTTCTGTAACTGCCCTGTACCCTCAGAACTGTAATGGCATTGCCTACCTGATGCTGGGAAACTAGCACAGCACGGGTTGTTTTGAATGTGGCATCAGACCCTAGTTGGAAGTAAAAGGCTTCATGTCTACTGTCTGAATGATGCTTCTAACTAAAATGGTTATTAATAATTTAAAGGGGCTTCCCTTGTGGCTCAGCTGGTAAAGAATCTGCCTGCAATGCAGGAAGATAACATGCAGCATTCCTAACTTTTTTGGAAAAGGCACCCTTAAATGATTCAGCTATCAACTATTATGATATTTTAAGTTATTCTTAATCTTCTTCATGTACATTTAAATTGAAGTGAATTTCCTGGTCAACATATTTATACTTCACAGAATTCATTACATAAAGAGATGTTCAGAAGGACGCCAGGATTATAAATCTCCAGGTGTTTTTCTACAATACAATCATACTCTTCTTTTCATGGAAGATGGAATCCAGGAAGAACAGTAGATCTCCATAAGAACACTATTTGGCTGTGGTCAACATAGATCAGAGTCCTGTTCAAATACTGTTCCTTTAGCTCTTAGGAACTGACCAAAGGTACAAGAACTGACTACATGCCCTGCGTCCATGAGCACAGGCTAGATTTATGTAAAAGCATTCCTCTCTTTTATTTACTTATTTTCATTTCACTCCAAAGAGGATTTCTGGGTGCTTTCATTGCAGTGCTCTGAGAATCTTCATCATCCTTCTTCTCTGGTGTTTGAATATAGAATGTTATAACCTTAAGGCTTATATGACAAATGTTAATAAGCCAAATGAAAACTCCTGTTGACAAAATAACTTTTAAGAGTCCTTTCAACATGCTGTCGTCAGGAAAGGAATTTTTAAAATACTTATTTATTTGGTTGTGCTGGGTCTTAGTTGTGGCATTCAGGATGTGACATGCAGGATCTTTCATTGCAGCATGCAAACTCTTAGTTGCAGCATGTGGGATCTAGTTCCCTGACCAGGGATGGAACTTGGGCCCCCTGCATTGGGAACATGGACTGGACCAAATCCCCAGAAAGCAAATTTGAATGTCTTTTGTTTGTAGGTATGTGTCAGGCACATAGAGAAGATCTATGAAGAAATATACATAAATGAAAATGTTTGTTAATGTTTGGTGGGATTATAAATGGTATTTTTTCAATATATTTGTATTTAATATTGTTATATTGTTTTTACAATAAAGTTTGAATGCTCTTATCTAGAAAATGTTAGTTATTAAAATATAAATTTTAACAGTTAGGGTCTCAATTTTAATGAGAAATGATTTCAGAACACACACGCTTACCCCACCAGGAGCCACAAACAGGCAAAGCAGAACTTTTAGAATCTTACCCACAGGGAATCAGAAGCATGTTTTTTCCTAAATTAATTCATTTTAATTGGAGGATAATTTCTTTACAATATTGTGGTGGTTTTTGCTGTACATGAGTCAGCCGTGGGTGCACACAGAAGCATGTTTTAAAATGTATTATCAAGACAATAGCATCAAGGTTAGGAACACTGACTACAGAATCCTGGGTACCCCTGAATTCTGATCCATTCTTATTGAAGATGTTCATTAATCTCCCTGACCTCAATTTCCATATCCTTACAGTGGGAGTAATAAGAGGGTATACTTCATAGGATGGGATTCCCAGGTGACTCAGTGGTCAATCCATCTGCCAATGCAGGAGACACAGGCTCAGTCCCTGGGTAGGGAAGATCCCCTGGAGGAGGAAATGGCAACCTACTCCAGTATTATTGCTGGAAAAATCCCATGAACAGAGGAGCCTGGTGGGCTATAGTCCATGGGGTCACAAGTTTGATGACGATGAAGTTTGATGATGTTTGATGATGATGATAAAGACTTCATGGGGTATTGACTGTGCTGGGGGGCATTGACAGTGCTAGGTCTTCGTTGCTGCGTGGGCTTTCTCTAGTTGCCCCCGAGCAGGGGCTGCACTTCCTCTGGGGGTGGGCTTCTCATTGCAGTGACTTCTCTTGTTGTGGAACACAGGCTGTCAGTGCATGGGCTTCAGTAGTTGCAGCACTCAGGCTCAGTAGTTGTGGCACAAGCCTTAGTTGCTCCGAGGCATGTGGGGTCGTCCTGGACCAGGGATCAAACCAGTGTTCCCTGCATTGGCAGGCAGATTCTTAACCACTAGACCACCAGGGAAGGCCCATAGTCATATTGAGGGAAGATTTTTTTCTGGCACAAGGCTCAATAAATATTGGCTGCCTAAAATGGAATGATTGGGCAGAAGAATCAATACATATGGAAATACTAACTTCCTATAATTTAGGTGCAATCTGTTACAAACCAATCTGAAAACTAAAACTTGATAAACGTGTCAAATGAGAAAAGGTATGTAATAAAACGGTCACGTTTATAGAAGGAAATTTAGGTTATCTAGAAGTTGGAATCTGTACATTTTTAAAGTGAAATTTATTAAGGTATAATTTTAATAGAGTAACACTCACCCTTCTGAGGTGTGAAGTTTTGAGTTCTGACAAATATATACAACCATGTAATCACCACTGCAACCAAGATATGGAATGTTTTCATGACCACCCTAAAGTTCCCTCCTGTCCTCTGTAGGCAATCCTTTCCTCTCACCCTCAAATCTGGCAACCACTGATCTGATTTCTGTCCCTCCAGTGTTGCCTTTTCCAGACTGTCACCTAAATAGAATCGATGCATTTTTGAGAAAACATGAACCTTTTTAAAACTCTTCTCAAAAAACATTCTGAGAAGTCATTTTTATGTGGTGATTCTTGGTGCACTGGATTTGCCAGTCACTCATAGGTGAATCTCATTTAACCGCAATGACGTCTTTATTTCCGGGCAGGCTGAACACACTCTCCTGCCCACTATTGATTCTCCAAGCTGAAGTCATCTCTCTATGTGAAGTCATCTAGCCACACATAGGCTCTTCCTTTCTTTTTCCATGGAAAAACCTGATAAATAACAAACAACAGAAGTGAATCTAGGCTCACTGAAGTAGATAGCTATGGGTAACAAACAAACAAACATGTTTGGGAAGTCTTTTTTTTTTTTCAGGATCATGCCTGTCATGATAAATTAAATGAGGACATTTATTATCATAAAGATAGCTGGGGAGGATCAGACAAGTGAAACATAAGAACTGAGAGTCGTGTCCTTCTCTAAAGTAGGCAACCACTGTCATAAACAAAGTCACTCATCTCTTGTGATCAAGTGGCACATGGGAACTGCCAACTCTAATAAGGGATGGCTGTGTATACTTACTGTCAGGCCTGGGGTAGAACACTGTGCTCCCGGCAGAACAGTGCCTGGCAGGGCACCCGGAGGACATGCCGATAGGCCTGGAGACATTCCAACACTTGCAGCATGTGTGACCTTAAATATGTAGATCACAGTGAACTGTCTTTCCATATCTCTTGCCCATTACACAATTGGAGGTTTTTTCTTTCTTAATATTTACTTATTTGGCGGCTTTGGGTCTTAGTTTCGGCACACAGGCTACTCTCTAGGTATAGCACAAGGGCTTAGTTACTCTGTGGTACGTAGGGTGTTAGTTTCCTGGACTAGGGACTGAACATGAGTCCATTGCCTTAGAAGGCGGACCACTCGGTGGTCTCAACCACTGGAGCAGTAGGGAAGTCCCTTGAGGTTTTTTTTCTTCTCTGTTTTTTCTCTCAATCCTTTGTGAAACACAATAATTTTCTCAGTTTATTACATCTTGGACTTACTTATGGTATCTGTTGTCATAATAAAGTTATAAATATGCATGGTGTGTCAAATTGATCAATCTTTTCCCTTATGCTTCTAGATTTTGGGTCAAAGACTATAGAGGAATTTACCTTTTTTCTCCTAATGCTTAGATGGTTTTTTATCCACTGTTGTAGCTAGCCTCCAAGATGACCACCAATGATCCCTACCTCCTGGTGTTTTTATGTGGTCCCCTCCCATATGGAATAGAGCTGACCAGTGTAACAGTAGGATACTGTGAAAGTGGTGGAGTGTGACTTCTGTGGCTAAGTCAGGAAAGGCATCATGACTTCTTCCCTCCTCTCTTCCGAATCACTGATTACCAAGTAAGTCTTGAAGACATCCAGGCAGCCCTGTGGAAAGGCAAGTGTGGTGAGGAACTGAGGCCTCTAGCCAACAGTCATATGAGCAAGCCATTGTAGAAATGGATCCCCCAGCCCCTAATCAAATCCTGGTTGACATGCTGACCACAGTCTCATGGGAGATACTGAGACAGAATCATCCAGCTAAGATGCTCTTGATCCACAGGAACTGAGATAGTAAATGCTTACTGTTTAAAGCTACTGAGTTTCCAATCTCCCAAGATAAAACTTTAATTCCTTTCTCTCCCTTGCTCTGCATATTCAACAGTTCTACCTCCTAAATACTCTCTAATAAATCATTCCCTCTCCCCACCTCTCCCCCTCTTCACAGTCACTCTCCTAGTTCAGACCCTCAGTATTGCTTCCCCAGCACATTCCACAGGGTTCCAGAACAGCCCCATCCACTTGAGTCATCATGCTGTTGTCAGCGTGCCCTCTGAAGATACAAACTTCATCATGTCACCACCATGGCTTCCCATGGCTCAAAGCACTGAAATCACCTGGATGGTTGGGGATTGGTAAAAACATAGGCTCCGGGGTACCACCCTGATCTCTACAATAGATTGTGAAATGATTGTCTCGGAGCAGACAGCCAAATGTAGTGGGAAAGCAGATAAGGGAAAGGTCCCCAATTGTGGATTATGAAGAGACTTGAGATGGATGAACTTCGGCAGACTCCACCTCCCCAAACCCCAATCTGCCAGTACATGTGTGCTCCCGTGCCCTCTGTGTGTGCTTTTCTAAACATGTGGTCCTGTTTCTGGGATGTGGTCAGCATACATGTATTTGCATCTTTAGAGAATGATGTAAACAAAAAAATCAACCTAAATACAGCTGGTGCCATCTCTGGATTCTCTCCCAGGAAACATCCCACATTAGAATGATAGTTTGAAAATGAAGCTTAATGAGTATGGTCTGTAAGTGTTCTGTGCTAAGTCACTTCAGTCACGTCTGACACTATACAACCCTATGGACTAGCCTGTCAGGATCCTCTGTCCATGGGATTCTCCAGGCAAGAATACTGGAGTGGGCTGCCATGCCCTCCTCCAGGGGATCTTTCCGACCCAGGATCAAACCCATGTCTCTTATGCCTTCTGCACTGGCAAGCAGGTTCTTTACCGCTAGTGCCACCTGGGAAGCCCATGGTCTATATACTCATCCAAAAACATAACAAATGTGTGATCAACTATAATAGCAATTGTAGGAGAAACTGTTTCCCAGTGGCTCAGTGGTAAAGAAACTGCCTGCATTGGGGGAGACCTGGGTTTGATACCTGTGTGGGGAAGATCCCCTGGGGAAGCAAATGGCAACCTACTCCAGTATTCTTGCCTGAAAAATTCCATGGACAGAAGAGCCTGGTAGGCTATAGTCAATGGGGTCACAAAGAAACTGAGTGACTAACACTTTCACTTTTCATGAAAGAGGAAATTATCAAATGACCTAAAATGCTTAAGGTGGTCCCAGGTGCCCTTGACAATAAAAGGTGTCCCAGATCACAAGGCATGAGCTTGTCCTGGGATTCAAGGAGCACTTTTCACACTCAGACTGTGCAGTGTGAAATTTGTATTTTGGTATCTGGTTCATCCGTCAGTTTCTCATTGCTGGGGTTGATGTCAGTTTGCAAAGCTCCGACACCTACCCCCTGGATCCCCCTTCACCGCCTCCCACCCCCCGCCAAAGGAAACATACCCTCTTGTTGATTCCTTGTTTAATCGAGAAAGTCCTAGTTCTCAGGTTTTGTTTGATCAGGTAGGTGTCACCAGGCCCAGGTTTGCATCGCACTTTTACCTCGACAGTCATTATGTGACCCTAAGCATTCCTGCTCTAGTCCACGTGTCCTGGGTGAGGAAGATGAGGCCCTCCTAGCACGTGGCTGTGACAGCCTTTGTCCCACGAGAGTGACCTGGCTGGGAACACGGGCATTCGAGGCGGAGCTTCTCTGTGTCGCCACCACACCCTCCTTACAGGCAGGCGCCAGCGAGGCCAAACAGCCCGGGTTCACCGATTGCCCCTTGCGCGCCTCCCAGGGAGAGGCGGAAGTTCACTTTGCAAGAAGCCAGCTTCTGTGCTCACTTCCCGGGAGAGCTCCAGTCGCACCAGAACCCCGAGCCCGGAAGCCTCGCGCCGCCGCTCGCCATGAGTGTCCCGGTGCGACCGGGCCCAAGCAGCTGGAGGCGGGCAGCCACCTTAGTGCTGGCGGCGGGCTGGACGCGCCCGGTCCCCGACGCCCCATCGAGGCCCCAGCCACCCGCCGAGGGATTCCGGGTGCTGCTGCTGCAGCGCTCGGCGAGCCAAGGCTTCTTGCCCGGGGCGCACGTCTTCCCGGGCGGGGTATTGGAGGCGGCAGACCGCTCGACCGATTGGCTGCGCCTCTTCGCGCCGCACCACGGGCCGCCCCGCTTTGGCCTGGGCCCCGCGCCGCCCCAGCGCGCCGCCTTCCCGGTGCTGCCCAACATCCAGCCGGGAGCCGTGGACGAGGACGCGGCGGCGCTGCCCGATGACATCGCCTTCCGCATCTGCGCCATCCGCGAGGCATTCGAGGAGGCGGGCGTGCTGCTGCTGCGGCCCAGGAGCCCGCGGCCCCCTGATCAGGCGCCGGGCTGCGCCCTCGCGCCGCCGCCCGCCCTGGCCGACTGGCGCACCCGCGTCCGCCGGGACCCGCGGTGCTTCCTGCATCTGTGCTCGCAGCTCGACTGCACTCCCGACATCTGGGCGCTGCGTGACTGGAGCGGCTGGATCACGCCCTTCTCACGCCCGGGCGGCCGCCGTTTCGAAACCACCTTCTTCCTGTGCTGCCTGAGCGAACCGCCGCCGGTCTTCCCCGACTTGGTGGAGGTGGTGGGCTGCCAGGTAGGGCGTCCTCCCGGCCCGGAGTGGGGACCCACAGTAGCTAGAGAATGGACCCCGGCAGGCGGCCCAGGCCCCCCCGGACCTTCCAGGAGGCCGCCTCAGGGCCGTCATAGCCAGTTAGCTACCGGGCGGGCCTGGGACCCACGCGGGCCGGACCCCGGCCCAGCAGGCCAAAGCTGTGACATTGGTGAGCTGCTTTCTGCTTTCTCCCGCTTCGCAGTCCCAGGGCCTCGACGATGTCTCCCCGACGCGGCTTCTCCAGCGGGCGGCCGGCGGAGATCCCAGGAGTTCTGCTAAGTGCTCCTTCCTCAGCAGTTGCCACGCTTTCACTCTTTTCGTCCCCGCAGCCGTTTGTTTCCTCGTAGTTCAGTCTTTTAACATTTATTTGAAACGTTTTCATTTGAGACGTGTTGGGGAAAGGCTACCCACTCCAGTATTCTGGCCTGGAGCATTCCATGGACTGGATAGCCCGTGGGGTCGCAGAGTCGGACACGACTGAGCGACTTTCACTTTCACTTTCGGCTACGGATATGGCCTACCTAGGTGAATGATTCCTCTGCACCTGAAAAAGAATGTGCTGTAGTTGATGTATTTTCTGCTGTATTTGATGGAGTGTTTTTAAAAATGTCAATTAGGTTAAGTTAGTTGATAGTGTCTTTTTAGGTCTTCCATATCGTTAACCTGTTCCATCGATTTCTGAGAAAAATCCTTAAGGAGTAACTGTGGGTTTGTCTTGTTCTCAGTTCTGTCAGGTTTTCCTTTGGGTTTTTTGAAGCTCGTTTGTAAGGTGTTGCATAAGACTATTCAAGCCTGTTGGAGCTAGTCTTTGATTATGATGAACTAGCCTTCTTTATCCCTGACAATGTTCCTGATTCTGAAATCTGAAGTTTATTATCTGATAGTGATATAGCTGCTCAGTCTTCCATTTAATTAGCAATAGCATAGTATATCCTCCTCCATTTTTTACTTTTAACCTGTGTCTTTAAAGTATGTTTATTGTAGGCAGCATATAGTCTTACCTTTTCTCCATTATGATAGTTTCTGCATTTCAGTTGGAGTGTTTAGATCATTTACATTCAATGTTATTCTCAAATCTACTATCTTGCTGTTAGTTTTTTTAATCTGTCCCTTCTATTCTTTGCACTGTTTTTCTTCTTTTCTTGACTTCTTTTGGATTATTTGAGTATTTTTTGGACTCTTTTTATCTCCATTATTGCCTAATTAACTGTACTTCTTTGTAGTTGCTTTAGGATTTGCAGTACATCTCTCACTTCATGTGTAGTATTAGAATCATAAAATAGTATATTTCCATTTCTCCCCTTCTGTCATGTATGCTTTTGTAGTCATACATTTGACTTTTATTTCTACTATAAACTCTACAATACAGTGATTATTTTTGCTTTAAGCAGTTAGTCTGTTGAAAACTGTGCAAATGGGGGGGAAATGTTTTTTTTTTTTTACCTGCATATGTGTTCTTTGCACTCTTCATTCGTTTGTGTAGATTTAAATCTACATCTGGTATCTTTCTGCCTAAAGAACTTCCTCTAATATGTCTTGAATCTTCTGACAGTGAATCCTCTAAATTTTGTTTGTCTGGAAATATTTTGCTTTTATTTTTTGAAAGCTATTTCATGTGGGTGTAGAATTCTATATAGGTTAACAGTATGAGTTTTTGTTTTGTTTTTCTGCCAGTACTTAAGGATGTTACTTCATTAGTTTCCAGTTTGCATGGCCTTCTGATGAGAAATCTGCCTTTTTTTCCCTCCAGTTTTATTGAGATATAATTGACATACAGCTAGGGGCACTAGTGATAAAGGACCCGCCTGCCAATGTGGGAGACATAAGGGACAAAGATTCAATCCTTGTGTTGGGAAGATCCCCTGGAGGAGGGCATGGCAACCCATTCCAGTGTTCTTGCCTGGAGAATCCCATGGACAGAGGAGCCTGGCGGGCTATAGTCCATAGGGTTGCAAAGAGTTGGACTGACTGAAGCGACTTAGCATTGCACATTGTGTAAGTTTAAAGTGACAGCATGATGGTTTGACTTACATATACCATGACATAATTACCACAATAAATTTAGTGCACATTCATCATCTTTTAGAAAAGTTTGATTTTAACTCTGTTCCTCTGTACATAACGTGTTTGTATTTTTGGTTTTGATATGTATGCCTGCTTTAAGTATTTTCTCTCTAGTTACTGGTATTCAGTAATTTGATTATGATGTGCATAGTTTTCTTTTTGTTTTGTTAATAATTATTTGTTTCTTCAAATATTTTTCACCACCCCCTATTTTCTGGGACTCCAATTACATGTATGTTAGACTACCTGATAATTTTTTGTGGGTCCTTGATGACTTGTTCATTTTTTTTTTTTTTTTAGCTTTTTTCCTCTGTGCTTTATTCTGAATAGATTTATTGCTGTATTTTCAAATTTTCTCTGTTTATATGTAGTATCAAAATTGCTGTAAATATCATCCAGTGTAATTTTCATCTCTAGAAGTTCCATTAATTTTTTTTAAAAAACATTTCCTATTTCTCTCATGTTCATATTTTCCTTTACATCTTTGAGCCAATGGAACATACTTGTAACAGTGATTTTTAATGTCCTTTTCTGCCAATTCCATCATCTCTATAATTTCTGGGTCTGTTTCTATTGCCTGATTTTTCTTCTGGTTACGGGTCACATTTTTCTGCTGAGGTCTTACAGTTTTTTATTGTCGTCGTTGTTCAGTCACTTTAGTCTTGTCTGACTTCCTTGCAATCCCATGGACTGTATGTAGCCCACTAGGCTCCCTTGTTCATGGTATTTCCCAGGCAAGGATACTGAAATGGGTTGCCATTTCCTTCTCTAGGCCATTTTCCCAGATCAAGGTTTGAATCCAAGTCTCCTGCATTGGTAGGTAGATTCTTCACCACTGAGCCACCACAGGAAGCCCAGTTTTTGATGGGATGTTGAATGTGATTTTCAGTTGAGTACTGGATTTTGTCCTATTTTTTTTTTTTGTCCTATTTTTTTAAAGGTGTTTGACTTTTCCTGTCAGGAAGTTCAGTTCAGTCGCTCAGTCGTGACTCTTTGTGACCCCATGGACTGCAGCAGGCCAGGCTTCCCTGTTCATCACCAACTCCCAGAACTTACTCAGACTCATGTCCATCAAGTTGGTGATGCCATCCAACCATCTCATCCTCTGTCATCCCCTTCTTCTCCTGCCTTCATTCTTTCCCAGCAGCAGGGTCTTTTCCAATGAGTCAGTTCTTCACATCAGGTGGCCAAAGTATTGGAGTTTCAGCTTCAGCATCAGTCCTTCCAATGAACACCCAGGACTGATCTCCTTTAGGATGGACTGGTTGGATCTCCTTGCAGTCCAAGGGACTCTCAAGAGTCTTCTCCAACACCACAGTTCAAAAGCATCAATTCTTCAGCTCTCAGGTTTCTTTATAGTCCAACTCTCACATCCATACATGACCACTGGAAAAACTATAGCTTTGACTAGATGGACCTTTGTTGAAAAGTAATGCCTTTGCTTTTTAATATGCTCTCTGGGTTGGTCATAGCTTTTCTTCTAAGGAGCAAGCGTCTTTTAATTTCATGGCTGCAGTCACCATCTGCAGTGATTAAGGATTGGAAAATATGTGAAGTATTTTGGGCAGTGTTCTACTAGTAACAAATAACCAATAAACAATAAGTTAATTAAGATTATTTTAGCCTATGGTCTGGACTGACCTGAACAGGTTGCACTGAGTTAATGCCTGTTGTTTAACCCTTTATCGTCATTGTTACCATTGAACTGGCATGGAACTCACAAAGCATACCTTAGAGATTGGGTGGTCCTTTAAGACCAAAGCTTTGTTTTTCAAAACGTAGCCTTGGCCAACTTCAGAAGAATCTAGGATGCTTACTAAACATAGATTGCTGGGCTCCATACAGTGAAGATTTAACAAGTTTCTCAGGTTTCTCATACAAGCTTGTAAATTGTTGGCCTGTAATTATTCAAGGCAATCAATTTCAACTCCCTGGTTTTGGATGTGAGGGTCAATTTCCCCAGTGTATGTGGATATTTAGCAGTAAAGCAGTTAAAGAAAGAAAGACCTTTTGGAGTTATTTCATATTAATTGAATCCACTCTTTTTAGCTAAATGTGGAAGGAAGGAAGGCTTGGGAAAGAGGGCACAGCAGTGAGGCTACTTATGTTAAGTGCTGTCTGGTTGATATATGCAGTTATTTCACTCCTGGGACAATAGACTGAGTCATGCCTCTTGACCTTTCTGAAAGCTTCTCTTGCTCCTGACTCTTTACCTTCACTGTTACACACTACATGTACCATGCTACATTTTGTTTGCTGAAGGCCCTACCAGGCCTGAGAGAGCTTTGTCTTGTCCGCCAGCATGTCCTCATTGCCTAGCCAAGGTAGGCAGGAATGAGAGACCCTTGAGAGTCCCTCCCATTTATGGGAGGAATGAACGGGCTCTACGTTCTCAATCTGCTGCCATGAATTTATACTTCAGTCTTCCTTCGAAAGTGATCAGAACCTCCTTGCCTTCTTAGCATCTCCTGCCTTTTATGCTGAACAACTCTCCCAGTTCAACCTGTTGTGATCTATCCTGGCTTATTTACTAGTTCTGAGGATCCATGTCCTAATAATCAACCTCTGAAGGGGATCAACCCAGCTTTCTTCACTGAGTCTTTCCTTGTTGTCTCAGAGGAATCTAACAAGATACATTCATGAATTAATTTTACATTTTTTTTCAGTTAGATCTTAAGTAGTGATCCAAGGGTCTCAAATCTTGCATTGTCTATGGGGTAAACCTTAGGAAACTCTACCTTTGTTTTCCACAGTGGTCATCTCCATCAGAGGCAATTGAAAGCCTCATATCAAAGGAAATTTTGCTTGCACCCCCACAGTTCTACGAAATACGTAGACTAGGAAACTTTGCCTCTCTGTCTGACTTGCACAAATTTTCTTTGGATCGTGAATCAGAAGGAACGGAAAGATGGATGCCAATCATATTGTTAACTGCTGATGGGAAGATCCATCTTTTACCAGGTAAATCCGTGTTTACCAATGTTCTTGTTGATATTCCCATTTAATGCTCTGGGCTGTATTGCAGTATTCTCCCACACAGACACATGAATTACAATCTTATGTTTTATATGCTACAGTGGAGCTAATTAGATAAGGTCAAGTTCTATAAGATATTCATAGTTTTTATTATAACCAGAAATTCTGGATGTATTACTTTATATACACTTACGTAAATATATTTCCTAGACATTGGCAAGAGTTCTTTCTTGACTATTATCTCACTTTTTTACCTTTTAATTTTGAATTATGAAAACTTGTAAATTATACTTATTTGATTGAAAGAGAGTTTTGTTGGTGGTCAGTTATTGTTGGGTTAGTACAGGACAGAAGTTTTGTGGCAGCTTACAGTGGAGTTTTCTGACCTCTCTTACTTACGGCTGCTTGTCTCACTTCTCAGAATTGTGATAATATTTGTTACTCATCCTGCAGTGGGACAGCTTAGCAGTTTTGATGTGTAAATGATAGCTTCTCTAATTTAACCTAAAATGATTGGAGCAGCCTACACTGAAACACCAAAATTATATGGATATCAAGGTGAACGTTATATTGAATGAAATAAAGAGAGTCGAATTAGTATAAAAAATTATAATTCAGGATGAAAAAGTACCAGTTATAAATATTCATGTACCCAAAGAAAATTCTTGGCTAGAAAATGTGGAACTGGGGAGGTTAGGTAGGATATTAAAAACATAAGAAATATATTGAGGTAAACTTGAAAAGTTCTGATTATTTAACAGCTATGTCAGTTCCAAATACATGAAATGAATAAAAATAAATGCTAATATATTGGAAGGTTTTATAAAATAACACTAAAGTTAAACTATTATTTTTCAGGAGATGAGATGTACTTAGAAGATTCAAACTTTTTAGAAAACTGTATGTCCACTGAAAAAAGGAATGAAGAAATCATGAACGAAGGCAAGAAATTTCACCGAATAGTGTTGTATAATTCCCACAGTTATGGAGATTATACAGGTTATAGCATCCATGTGACAGTTCTGCCAAAGTATAAACACGTTTATCCTAAGAGCTTTGTAGTGGGCAAGAGCCGTCTGTAGAGAGCAGCTGCTTTATAAGCTGGCCCACTTGTAGTTGTTCTAGAGAGAAATGAGGGTTGACTAGATGTGCCTGGAACTTAAAGAACTTTGTTCCTGTAAGTTCTAGGAGCAGTCTCTCCTATCTCAAGTGTATTGTGTAGCTCTGTTATTTTATCCTTTAAACCTTATAGTATCCCACCAGTATAAGGTATTAATGTTTTGTTACCAAAAAGAGAAAAAAAATTTCACAGAGATTTCCACTTCTGTGTTGTTCTGTTATCAAAAGTTTAAATAAGATGTTCTACTGTATTGTCTTCGAACTGTATTAGCATACTACTTTATATGCTAGGCGTTTGATCCATTAATTCCTTAGACTTTCTGCTGGAATTAATTTAAGGGTGATACATGGTGAACAGAAGACTGAGGTGATCTTCAAGTGACAGTGTCATTATTTTCTTATGACTTTAGCTTGATGATTAAGATGTAATTCCATTAAAACTAAATGGTATAAGTTATTAGTTTACCAAATTGGAAATTACTTTAGTGATTGTTGTAAAGAAATATGAAGCCATAACAGAAGTCATAATTTTTATTTTGGAGTGCTACTTGACAGAATACAAAGAGGTTACTAGAGAGATGTAGAACTATTCATTTAATCGTGCTTATTAATGGTATTTATTATCAGTGTTTTTAATATGGGTAATTTTTTTACCTCCTCTTAAGAGGAATAATCTTTATTGCTTAAAGATGGGAAATGGTTAAGAAGGAACCAGTTATATTTCAGATCTTTGACTATATTATGCATTGTATCAATACATTGAATTTCATTTTTCATAAAAAGTATTGATAAATGAAGACTTTCCTGTAGCTCAAATGCATCGCATCTACATGTGATGCAGGAGACCAGGGTTCGATCCCTGGGTTGGAAAGTTCCTCTGGAGAAGGGAATGGCAATCCACTCCAGTATCCTTACCTGGAGAATTTCATGGACAGAGAAGCCTGGGGGGCTACAGTCCGTGGGGTCGTAGAATCGCAAAGAATCAGACACAACTGAGCAACTAACACACACACACATGCACACACACACACACACAGAGGAAAACAGCTAGATCAGTGGTTCTCAGCCCTGGGCACTGTTGCCCTTTAGGGGCATCTGGCAGTGTCTGGGAGCATTTTGGGTTGTCACAACTGAGAGTGAGATGCTCCTACCATCTAGTGGAGAGAGACCAGGGATACAGTTTAATATCCTGGAATGCACAGGACAGCCACCCACAGTGAAGAATTATCTGGTCCCAGTTGAGAAACGCTGATCTAGAGTAAAATCTATTGTCTTCAGTAAATGATTCCAACATGTAAACTTTGAGAGCAACAAATAGGGTTTGCATTCCATCTGGCTTCTAAGTCTATAGGAGTTCTCCTTACCGATGTTTAGCCTTGGGCATCCTATTCTTTCATTTTTATAGAAAACAGAATGTTACGGCTGGGAGAGACCTCAGTGAATACAGGATTTTGCTGACGAGAAAACTGAGACAGATTCCCACAGCTAGTTAGTGCCGCAGCCAAGAGTAGAACCGGCTTCTTTTTCTAGCAGGTGGTATCTGTTGCCTGTCAGTAGAGGCCTGATCCTGTCTGCCCACCACACCTTGGTATTATGGTCACCAGGGAGACCACAACACTGCCAAGTATTGGATGGAACAATGCTTTACTCATTTACTCAAAGCAGCAAGGCCAGCTTCTGAACGACTTCTATAAGAATCTAAAACTGGGCTGGTGTCAGTCTTGCAGGCTCACATGTCCTTATCCTCACAGTTCTTTGTCAACATAAAACAAGAGGGCCTGTAATGTGGGAGATAAAATAAGGACTTGAATGTAAGGGGACTTATCTCCTGGAGGATAATTTGTCGGAGGAGCCCACATACATGGGCATATGCAGGTCACATCCTTTTAAAAGGAAATTGCTTGCCTTCCACTTTCTCTTTTCCCTTCTCACTGGCTGGAAATGGTGGCAACTGGAGCAGCTACTCCGGACCCCGAGACAGAAGCCAGATGTGAAAGCACAACTGCCTGCTACTTGGATTGCTCACCTCTTGCTTGTTATGTGAAGAAAAATACACTTCTATTTCATATAAGCCACTGTATTTTAGGATCTCTTTGTTAAAACAGTTTAGTTTGTTCCCTAATCTATACTTTTGCCTCCTTAGCAGGTTCCCTTGGCATAGCCTTCCCTATGTTGGAAGTCTAACAATTATTGAAGCTAAAAATCTTAGTCATTTGTGATTCCACCTTTCCCTTCATTCCTATATCCAGGTGACTATCAAGTCCTATTGATCTATTATACACAATTATCTTGAAATTCCCATTTCCCACCTCTGTATTGCTATCACATTGGTTTGAGCCACAGTTGACTCTCACTTAACCAACTGTAACAGCTTCAGAGCCAGTTTCCATTTTCTTTCTTCCCCTCAATGCATTCCTCTTGGAAAAGTGAACTTGATATTGAAATGATGTCACTGCCCTCATTAAAGTCCTTCCATGGCATTTCTTCACACTTAAACACTAAATTTATGGTCTACAAGGCCCCACCTTTTTCTCTGATGTCATCAAGCACCCCTCTCCCTCTGCACTCTCCTCAGAGGATCTTCTTTCTCTTCTTGACTGCTCAGAGTTCTTTCCCACCTCAGAAACTTTGTACATACTGTTGCCTTGAGACAAACCTGGATCTCTGAACTGTTTTTGTTCTCTGGTCTCCTTGTTACTAAAGCTTCAGAAAAACAGATATTCAGAACAGAGGTTGGGGGACTTCCCTGGTGGTCAGGTGACTGAGATTTCACGCTTCCAGAGCAGGGGACCAGGTTTCATTCCAGGTCAGGGAACTAGATCCTGCATGCTGCAACTGAAGATCCCTCATGCCACAATGAAGACTGAAGATCCTGCGTTCTGCAACTAAGACCCAGCTCAGCCAAATTAAAAAAGAACAGAGGTTGGGCATCCAATATGTGGATTATTGGCATGTCTAGATGAAAGTTCCAACAAATGGAAGATAAGCATTATTTATAGAATGAATTTTTCTTGATCTAAAGGAATATGTTGATCTTCAGATAAAAAGATCCCACTGTGGTCAAAACAAAAATAACAAAAATTGTTCAATACTTGGATGACATTTTGAATTTTAAAAATAGAGAACACAGATTTTCAAGGAGAAAAAGAAAAGATTACTTACAAAGGCACAAAATCTTCTTAGTGTGTATCACACACTAATGTGATACACTGGATAGTATATATAATATGCTGAGGAGAAAAGGACATGTGTGTTCACTAATTTTCTATCAGTCATATGTATGAGCCACAGAAATAATCCTTGTTTATATATGGGCTTTGAAGAGTCCAAAGCGCTAAAGAATTTATTTGATAGAAATAACTTAAAAGACGATTCAAAATAAAAGCTTTTGAAATAGAGCCGCATGGTAGAAGTCCTGATGGTGAATATGGAAATAAAATATGGGAGCAAGTGTGACTATTTAAATATGGCTCAAAAGCACTGCAGATGTTAAAAATAATTCAGGCTTTAACCTACTTTATTTTAAAAAGATACCTTTTTCCATAAAAATTTTGTTCAGTAATCCCAGATTATGTTGTCATTAACAGGAAGTGGCTATGGGAGGAATAAGAAAAACAAAACATGAAAGGAGGGAGTCACTAGCTGTAGTTTTGAGATAATACTTGTTTAAATATTTTGGAATGCAAAAATGGCTATTAGAATTTAAAGGTCACTTTTCAAATCAATCAAAAACAAAGCACAACCCTTAAGGTAGAGACAGAAAACATGAAAATGGCTATCAAACAAAAGCTTACTACTGCTTCTACTGCTGAGTCACTTCAGTCGTGTCCGACTCTGCGACCCCATCCCTGGGATTCTCCAGGCGAGAACACTGGAGTGGGTTGCCATTTCCTTCTCCAATGCATAAAAGTGAAAAGTGAAAGTGAAGTCACTCAGTCATGTCTGACTCTTCGCGTCAGAATAAGACAATTCACATAGAAATAAATATCAACCATGCTGATACGCAAAAAATGGGTTAACTATATTGGATGATAAGAAATCTTAAATGTTTTTAAATCTAATTATCTAGAAGAACTTGAAAAAGAAGACTAAATAAAGCCCAAATTTAGCAGGAGGAAAAAAATAATAATAGAAATTAGAGCAAAAGTAAGTTACATAGAGATAGGAAAACAATAGAAAAGGCCAACAAAACTAAGAGTTGATTTTATGAAAAGGTATTGAATTGAAAGTCTCTCAGTCATGTCTGACTCTTTGCGACCCTGTGGACTATACAGTCCACGGAATTCTCCAGACCAGAATACTGGAGTGGGTAGCCTTTCTCTCCTCCAGGGGATCTTCCCAACCCAGGGATCAAACCCAGGTCTCCCACATTGCAGGTGGATTCTTTATCAGCTGAGCCACAAGGGAAGCTCATGAAAAGGTAAACAATTGGCAAACCATTAGCTAGACTAACCAAGAAAAAAAAGAAGAGGTAAATCGATAAAATTATAAATGAAAGAGGAGACAATACAACTGATACTACAGAAACAGAAAAGATCATAAGAAGCTACTATGACCAGCTATATGCCAACAAAACTGTGCAGCCCAGAAGACATGGACAAAGTCCTGGAAACATAGAACCTACTGAAACTGAATCAGGAAGAGAGAGAAAATCTGAACAGGCCAACAGTGAGTAAGGATATTGAATCGGGTGGGGGGCGGGGGCGGGGGGGGGGGGGGAAACACCCAAAAAAGAAAAGCCCAGGACCAGATGTCTTCACTGGTGAATTTTACCAAACATTTAAAGAAGAATTAATGCCAATCCTCAAATTCTTCCAAAATTTGAAGAGGAGGGAATACCCCCAAACTTACAATGCCAGAATTTCCCTGATACCAAAGCCATATAAGGACAATGCAAGAACTGCAGGCCAATATCCCTGATGACTGGAGATGCAGAAATTCTAAAGAAAATATTAGCAAACTGAATTCACCACATTAAAAGGATGAGACACCATGATCAAGTAGGATTCAGCCCTGAGATGCAAGAATGGTTCAAAATAAAATTAATAGGTATAGGAAAAAGCATTAGGCAAAATTGAACATCCATTCATGATTAGAAACTCAAACTAGAAATAGAAGGAACATACATAGTAAAAGTCATAAATGACAAACCCACAGCCAACGTCATACTCAGTGGTGAAAGGTTGGAAGCTTTTCCTCTAATACCTGTATCAGGAATAAGACAAGGGTGCCCACTCTTAACTATTCCTATTCAACATAGTACAGAAGCAATTGGCAAGAAAAAGAAGTAAGAAGCATTAGAATTGGAAAGGAAAAAGTAAAATTGTCTCTATTTTCAGAAGACATGATATTATATATTAAAAATTCTAAAGACTGCACCAAAACCTGTTAGATCTAATCAACTAATTTCATAGTTGCATGATACAGAACCAACATACAGAGATCAGTAGAATTTCTATACACTAGCAATAAATTATCTGAAAAAGAAACAAAACAATCCTATTTACAGTAGCATCAAAAAACAATGAAATACTTAGGACTAAATTTAACCTAAGAGAAGCAGAAGAGATTGAGAATAGATGGCAAGAATACACAGAAGAACTATACAAAAAAGGTCTTAAAGACCAGGATAATCATGATGGTGTGATCACTCACCTAGAGCCAGACATCCTGGAGTGTGAAGTCAAGTGGGCCTTAGGAAGCATTGCTACAAACAAAGCTGGAGGTGATGGAATTCCCACTGAGCGATTTCAAATCCTAAAAGATGATTCTGTTAAAGTGCTGCACTCAATATGTCAGCAAGTTTGGAAAATTCAGCAGTGGGCCCAGGACTGGAAAAGGTCAGTTTTCATTCCAATCCCAAAGAAGGGCAGTGCCAAAGAATGTAGAAACTGCCATATAATTGCACTTATTTCACATGCTAGTAAGGTTATGCCCCAAATCCTTCAAGCTAGGCCTCAGCAGTGTGTGAATCGAGAACTTTTAGATGTACAAGCTGGGTTTAGAAAAGGCAGAGGAACAAGAGATCCAATTGCCAACATTCGTTGGATCATAGAGAAAGCAAGGGAATTCCAGAAAAACATCTGCATCATTGATTTCACAATAGCCTTTGTGTGGATCACAACAAACTGGACAATTCTTCAAGAGATGGGAATACCAGACCACCTTACCTGTCTCCTGAAAAAACCTGTGTGCAGGTCAAGAAGCAGCAGTTAGAACCAGACATGGAACAACTTACTGGTTCAAAATTGGGAAAGGATTGTGTCAAGGCTGTATATAGTCACCCTGCTTATTTAACTTATATGCAGTATACATCAGGCGAAATGCCAGGCTGAGTGAATCCTAAGCTGAAATCAAGATTGTTGGGAGAAATATCACCAGCTTCAGTTATGCAGATGATACCACTCTAATGGCAGAAAGTAAAGAGGAACTAAAGAGCATCTTAATGAAGGTGAAAGAGGAAAGTGAAAAATCTAGCTTGAAACTGAACATTCAAAAAACTAAGATCATGGCATCCAGTCCCATCACTTCATTTAAAATAGAGAGAGAAACAATGGAAACAGTGACAGACTTTATTTTCTTGGGCTCCAAAATCACTGCAGACAATGACTGAAGCCATGAAATTAAAAGACGTTTGCTCCTTGGAAGGAAAGCTATGACAAACGTAGATAGCATGTTAAAAAGCAGAGACATCACTTTGCTGACAAAGGTCTGTATAGTCAAAGATATTATTTTTCCAGTAGTCATGTCTGGATGTGAGAGTTGGACCATAAAGAAGGCTGAGCACCAAAGAATGATGCTTTTGAATTGTGGTGCTGGAGAAGACTCTTGAGAGTCCCTTGGATTGCAAGGAGATAAAACCAATCAATCCTAAACGAAATCAGCCCTGAAATTCATTGGAAGGACTGAAGCTGAAGCTCCAGAACTTTGGCCACCTGATGTTAAGACCTGACTCATCGGAAAAGACCTTGATGCTGAGGAAAATTGGAGACAAAAAGAGAAGAGGGCAGCAGAGGATGAGATGGTTAGATAGTATTACTGACTCTGTGGATATGAATTTGAGCAAACTGTGGGAGATGGTGAAGGACAGGAAAGCCTGACATGCTGCAGTCCATGGGGCTGCAAAGAGTTGGACACGACTGAACTACTGAACAACACCACAGTTTAAACAAGGAGGTGAAAAATCCCTACTCTGAAAACTATGAGCCAATGATCAAGGAAATTGAAGATGCAAAAATTGGATAGATAGCCCATGTTCATGGATTGGAAAAATTGATATTGTTAAAATGTCTATGCTACTCAAAGCCACTTCACTTAAAGAGCCTTTTGATAAGGGTGAAAGAAGACAGTGGAAAAGCTGGTTTGAAACTCAACACCCAAAAAACTAAGATCATGGCATCTGGTGCCATCACTTCATAGCAAACAGATGGGGAAGAAGTGGAAGCAGTGACAGACTTTATTTTCTTGGACACCCAAATCACTCCAAATTTCATGACTGTAGCCATGGAATTGAAAGACACTTGCTCCTTGTAAGGATAGCTATGACAAACCTAGACAGCATATTAAAAAGCAGAGACATCCCTTTGCCGACAAAGGTTTGTGTCCAACTCTTTGAAACCGCATGGACTGCAGCACGCAAGGCTTCCCTGTCCTTTATCTCCCACAAAGGTTTGTATGGTCAAAGCTGTGTTTTTTTTCCGGTAGTCATGTATGGATGTGAGAGTTGGACCATAAAGAATGCTGAGCACCGAAGAATGATGCTTTTGAATTGTGGTGCTGGAGAAGACTCTTGAGACTCCCTTGGACTGCAAGGAGATCAAATCAACCAATCCTAAAGAAAATCAGTCCTGAATATTCATTGGAAGGACTGTTGCTGAAGCTCCAATACTTTGGCCACTTGATGTGAAGAGCCCACTCACTGAAAAAGACCCTGATGCTGGGAAAGATTGAAGTCAAAAGGAGAAGAGGGCAGCAGAGGATGAGATGGTTAGTTAGCATCACTGGCTCAGTGGACATGAATTTGAGCAAACTGCAGAAGATAATGGAGGACAGAGGAGGCTGACATGCTGCAGTTCATGGGGTTGCAAAGAATAGGACATTAGTTAACAACTGAACAACAATAACTGAAAGCCATCTATAGCTTCAGTCAATCCCTATCAAGATTAGTATGTCCTTTTTTGTTTTTCAGTAGAAATAGAACAAAACCCCCTGAAATTCACATAGAACCACAAAAGACCTTTAATAGCCAAAGCAATTCTAAGAAAGAAGAACAAAGCTGGAAGCATCACACTTCCTGACTTCAAGCGATATTACAAAGCTATCAAAACAGTATTATTACTGCCACAAGAACAGACACATAGACCAATGGAATAGAATCAAGAGCCCAAAGAATGAAACTAGACCCCTATCTTATACCACTCATAGAATCAATTCAAAGTGAATTAAAGACTTAAATGTTAAGACCTGAAACCACAAAAATAGGGAAAACTTTATTGACATGGGTCTTGTCAATAATTTTTTAATATGACAACCTAAAGCACATGCAGCAAAATTAAAAATAAACAAGTGGGACTCCCTTCAAACTAAAAACCTTCTGCATAGCAAAATAAATGATCAGCAGAGTGAAAGGGCAACCAACTGAATGGGAGAAATTATTTGCAAACCACACATCTGATAAAGGGGTTAATATCCCATAATATATAAGGAACTTAATAGTAAAAATTCAATCCAATTTTAAAAATGGGCTTTTCCAGTAAGCAGCCTGAGATGACCTCTAATAACAGTGTGCTATTCACTCCACCCAGAAAACTCCACAAAATCATGCAAATCAAGAGGTTCAAATCTTCGTGTTCGCTTCAAGAACACTCGTGAAACTGCCCAGGCCATAAAGGATATGTATATCAGAAAAGCCACCAAGTATCTGAAGGATGTCACTTTAAAGAAGCAACGTGTGCCATCCCATCAATGCAACGGTGGAGTTGGTAGGTGTGCACAGGCCAAACAGTGGGGCTGGACGCAGGGTCGGTGGTCAGCACCAAAAAGAGTGCTGAATTTTTACTGCACATGCTCAAAAGTGCAGAGAGTAATGCTAAACTTAAGGGCTTAGATGTAGATTCTGTGGTCACTGAGCACATCCAGGGGAACAAAGCCCCCAAGATGCGGCACAGGACTTACAGAGCTCACGGTCGGACCGGCCCCTACATGAGCTCTCCCTGCCACATTGAGATGATCCTTACTGGAAAAGAACAGATTGTTCCTAAACCAGAAGAGGAGGTTGCACAGAAGAAAAAGATATCCCAAAAGAAACTGAAGAAACAAAAACTTATGGCCCGGGAATAAATGCCACAAGAAAATAAATGCAAATAAAAGTTAAAAAAAAAAAAAACTGGCAAAGGGCCTGAAAACTTTTCCAAAGAAGGTATTCAGATGGCCAATAAACACATGATAAGGTACTCAACATCACTAATTATTAGAGAAATGCAAATCAAAACCACAATGAGATACCAACAGTGCATACCTATTGGAATAGTCATCAGAGAGACAAGAGGTAAGTTTTGGCAAAGTTGTGGAGAAAAGGGAACCCATGTGCCCTGTTGGTGGGGAATGTAAATTGTTACAGTCACTATGTAAAACAGTATGGAGGGGCCTCCAAAGTTAAAGATAGAACTGTCAGAATACACACACACACACATAACTGAAAGCATTTATATAATTATCCTGAAGAGACAGCAGCGCCCCAGTGTTCACTGCAGCACTATTTACAATAACCAGGACATGGACAGAACCTGTGTCCATCAACAAGGAATGAATGCATAGCAATGGATGAATGGATAGAGACATGTTGAATACACACACACACACACACACACACATATGATGGAATACTATTTAGTCATAGAAAGAAGGAAATCCTGGCACTTGTGACAACATGGATGGACTTTTAGGACATTATGTTGAGTGACATGTCAGTGAAAGACAAATGCTATACTATCTCACTTATATGTGGAATCTAAAAAAAATCTCATAGAAAGTGGTCAGAGGAGCAATCTTCCAGTTGTAAGATAAATAAGTTCTAGGGATGTAATGTACAACATGATGAGTACAATTAACAATACTGCATTATATATTTCATAGTTTCTAAAAGAGCAGATGGTGAAACTTCCAGGTGGTCCAGTGGCTAAGACTCTGCCCTCCAATGCAGGGGGCCCTGGTTCAATCCCTGGTCAGAGAACGAGATCCCTCATCCCGCAACTAAGAGTTTGCATGCCACAACTAAAGATCCTGCATGCCGCAGTGAGAATTGCAGATCCTGAGTGCTGCACCTAAGACTTGGCACTGCCAAATAAATATTTTTTTTAAAAAGAGTATATGATAACAGAGGAAGAGAACAGACTTGTTGCCAAGGGGTGAGGGAGGGAGAGATTGGGAGCTTGGGATTAACAGATGCAAACTCTTATATACAGAATAAACAACAAGGTCCTACTGTATAGCACAGGGAACTATACTCAATATACTGTGATTAAACCATAATGGAAAAGAATGTGGAAAAATACATATTTCCAACTGAATCACTTTGCTGTACAGAAATAAACATTACAAATCAGCTCTACAAAAATTTTTTTAAAGTCAGAAAGCTAAAAATGTTTAAAATTCAAAGGTTGAAAAACAAAACATTAATAAAAGTAGGAGAATACAAACAATTGAAATAATTTTTTTTTAAACTTACAAAAAAAAAAAAAAAAAGAGTAATGTCCTTGGTGGTCCAGTGTCCATACTCCCAATGCAGGAGGTGTATGTTCAATCCCTGGTTGGGATCCTAGATCCCACATGCTGTAACTAATGATCCTGCACACTGCAAAGATTGAAGATTCTGAGTGTTGCAACTAAGACCTGGTGCAGCCAAATAAACATCTTTTTTGTTTGTTTGTTTGTTTTAAACATCTTTTTTAAAAGAAAAGAGTAGATAGGAAGTTTTTGTCTCTAGGGGAAAAAGTTTTTTTAACTATGTTATATAACTAATGGATATTAACTAAACATACATGGTAATCATTTTATAATATATACATCTATCAAACCATTATGTTGCACACTTCAAGCTTATATAATGTGATTAGTCAATTACATCTCATTTAAAACTGAAAAAAAAATTAAACCTAATTATAAGTTGCTTAAAAACAATCTTGCATGAGGGCTAAAAATAAAAAGAGGGAAACAAAGCAAAACCTCAGAGAGTACTAATCAAATGAAATTCATCACAGGAAGCAATAAGTTAATTTTAGTTTGTATGTACAGTTAGAAATGGAAATATGAGAATCTTTCAGTGAGTAACACAGTATTGAGCTATGGAAAAGGTATATCAGAAACAAGGGTAATCAGACAGATGTATAGTATCAGTGGAAACCATGAAGAAGACCTTCTCTGATGGACAGAGCAAGTCCCATCAAAGATAACAGGTGTCTGGGGAAAAACTCTGGACAGGCACCAGGCTTCTGCTTTTGGGTTGAATGCCATAACGTCAGCGTTCACTTCCTCTTGATTAATGCAGAATAAAAGAATTTAAAAAGTTCCAAATCAGGTGACAAAGTAATGAAGCCAGCTTTTAAGGCCAAACTTGTTTTTTATCCCTTTTAAAACAAGAATATTTTAAAACTGGGAAAGTACACACTGCTTATGAGTACTGATGACTCAAAGGTAAGATCATCTGAACTACATTTGGTGGAGGAGGGACCTGGGAGGGAGGGGAGCAAAGAATGTCCCCATCATGCCCGTTTTTTAGAATTATGTCAGTACTGGAAAATTTAGATCAGCTTCTCCCAATACCTCTCAAGCCACCATGAGCACACCAACAGAAGAGACTGGTCTAGCATGACTACAGGTTCTGTTAACTCAGACTCCTCCTCCTGCCATTCCTAATGCTTTGTCTTCTCTCCCGTTCTCCCTTCTCTTGGGGCTGGGGAGCAAAAAAAATCTAAGAACAGCTCTCTCTCCACGAAGCCCTTTGCAGAACCAGAGTATCATTCCCAAGATGGGGAGCCCTGTCATCTCCCCATGGTGCCTGCGAGAGCCCATCAGTTCAATTGATGGTTGCTTGCTGGGTCATGAGCTAGCCATGTTCGTGACTGACCAATATTAAACCTTCCTGCATTCCTAATTTTTTTCTGGTCTTAGGTTTTACTGGTAGCATTTTATTGGGATTTCAGCACCTTCATTGTCTGGAGTTGTGTTATCTTGGTCAGGGTTTGATACCAGAATTAAACCACTTTATAAAAATGCACCATGCTAAAATCTTTTTGTATTCATCTTATCTTTCCATCACTTTAAAAGTGCTTCCCAGGGAGGGGAAAAAAAAAAAAAAAAAAAGTGCTTCCCACTAGCTGTGGGAAGGGGAGACAGGTACAGATACTGACGCCCTTCAGCCCCCAGAGGTCTGTGTGGCTGAAGCCCCACACAATGACTTCCCACTGCAGCAGTCTTGATGCTTCAGCCCAGACTGACAAGTATTTTTGTTTCTGTGAGCCATGCTGTGAGAAGTTTGCGAAACACCATATAATAGCAGGGTATCTAATCAGTGATACCCACCAGGGTTCTTGGCCTTCCCCAATCAACAGAAATTGACTAGAGAAGGCAGATAAATTCAGGCAGGGCTTTAATGGGGCCCCTGTACCCCTGAGTATGTGTGGGGCGGTGAGCTCGTTCCTTATTTGGGGTGAGGGTAGGGGTGTGGCCAGGGGTCAGGCTAGAGGGATGGCCTAGGTGGTTTGCCCACCTCTTTGTGATGTTGAGTGCAGGTGGCATGCGCAGTACTCTCCTTTTGCTCCAGACACCCAGGTTTTTGCTCCTAGATCTTAAGAAATGGCAGTTGGGTTTTTGGTCTCTATATCATTTGGGGCCATAATTTGCCCCAACCACACAGTTATTTTTAGCCCCATATAGTTTCTTCATATTTTTTAGCTGGTGGGGAGGTGTGTTCAGACGCATGCTTTGCAGCACTGCAGGAAAGAGCCCCAGTTCAGTTCAGTCGCTCAGTTGTGTCCGACTCTTTGCGACCCCATGAATCGCAGCACGCCAGGCCTCCCCGTCCATCACCAATTCCTGGAGTTTACTCACACTCATGTCCATGGGGTCGGTGATGCCATCCAGCCATCTCATCTTCTGTTGTCCCCTTCTCCTCCTGCCCCCAATCCCTCCCAGGATCAGGGTCTTTTCCAGTGAGTCAACTCTTCACATCAGGTGGCCAAAGTATTGGAGTTTCAGCTTCAGCATCAGTCTTTCCAATGAACACCCAGGCCTGATCTCCTTTAGGATGGACTGGTTGAATCTCCTTGCAGTCCAATGGACTCTCAAGAGTCTTCTCCAACACCACAGTTCAAAAGCATCAATTTTTTGGCGCTCAGCTTTCTTCACAATCCAACTCTCACATCCATACATGACCACTGGAAAAACCAGAGCCTTGACTAGACAGACTTTTGTTGGCAAAGTAATGTCTCTGCTTTTTAATATGCTGTCTAGGTTGGTCATAACTTTCCTTCCAAGGAGTAGGCGTCTTTTAATTTCATGGCTGCAATCACCATCTGCAGTGATTTGGGGGCCCAAAAAAATAAAGTCTGACACTGTTTCCACTGTTTCCCCATCTATTTGCCATGAAGCGATGGGACCAGAGGCCATGAGCTTAGTTTTCTGAATGTTGAGCTTTAAGCCAACTTTTTCACTCTCCTCTTTCACTTTCATCAAGAGTCCCAGGCCTGTCTCAAAAGTAAAAAAGCATCAACTGGCTGTACTCTGTATCTACTTTGGGGCTTGAGAGCTGCCTCAGGGACCGCCTATTTAAAACAGACCTGGCCATTTCCCATCTTTTTTTGACAAGGTTTGGAGCTTTCAGGTGCTCTGGTCCTGACAGGTGCCTGACTGGGGGGGTGGGGCCTGGTTAGCCCAATTCAGCAACAGGTGAATTTCATGTACTTCCTGTTGTGTTTTCCTCCTGACTGGCGACCACAGGCACATGGTTCCTCTCCAGCTCTCCTGCTTGAAGCTTTAAGTGAACGTTTGCTTGACTTGTAAACTCAAGCTTATATTTAAAACTGGAAGCTTGAGACTTCCCTGGAGGACTCTGCCTTTCAACGCAAGGGGTGCAGTTTCTAATCCCTCATTAAGGAACTAAGATCCCACATGTCTCCTGCCCAAGTAAACCAAAACATAAAACAGAAGCAATATTATAAAAAGTTAAAAAAAAACAACTTTAAAAATGGTCCACGGTAAAATAAATTAAAAAGCTTGAAAGCTTTTGAAAGCTTCATTGAAAGCTTAATGAGAATCTTCTGTTTCCCAAATATATAACCCTACGATTGTCATGTTCTTTCTAGACTGGTGCATCTTTTGCCATCTTGTTGACATGAGTGTAAGAAATTTTTGTGGTTTTTTTAATCTGTAAAACCACCTAGGCCCAGCAAACCCCCCCCCCTTTTTTTTTAAAGCTGAGGTTCCTTCGATATTTAAGTAATATTCTTTTACTTTCCTGTTTGTTGGCTTACTCAAGCCTTGGAGACAGATCCCTGGGACAGTAATAAAAGTTAACCTTCCTTGAGTGCTTCTTGGGTGTCCTTTATTTCACACAGGGTGAAAGTAAAGTGAAAGTTGCTCAGTTGTGTCCGACTCTTTGTGACCCCATGGACTATACAGTCCATGAAATTCTCCATGTCAGAATACTGGAGTGGGTAGCCGTTCCGTCTCCAGAGGATCTTCCCAACCCAGGAATTGAACCCAGGTCTCCCGCATTGCAGGCAGATTCTTTACCAGCCATCAGGGAAGCCCCTCACACAGGCTGACCTCATCTAATTCTGAGAACCACTGAATCCTAAGATTCAGGTGAGATACCAGAGGTTTCCAAGCGTTGAAAACTTCTAAGAACCCTATGGCGCTTCAACAACAACAAAAAACAACACATCCGGGCCAAAACATGGTCCATGACACCGCAGTCTGCGATCTACGGTGATCACAAGCGTATCCAAGACACGTGGGGAGGACTTCCAGGTGAGGGCCAGGTGGGAGGGAAGTGGGGACTAGGAGCCATACCGGAAGCTGGAGGTCGGAAAGGATGTGGTCAGGAGACCAGGAAGGCGGGAGGCGGGGTGGGGAGCGAATGGGGGTGGGATGGGGGAGTTGGGTCGGGGGTGTGTGTGCTCAGGGACTCTTCCTAATCCTCAAGGCCATGAGATGGACTTTGGACAAAGTGGGAGTCGGAGGACAAGGGCTTTCTAGGCGGCCACTCCGCGCCACGCCGACTCGCGCGATCGTGGGGTCGCCGGAAGCTCGCGTGGACCCGGGAACGAGCCACGTGACGCCCCTCCCCGAAGCTCCGCCCCCCGACCCCCCAGCCCCTCTGCCCCCGCCTCCAGGCGCCGTGCGCAGGGCGGCGGCGGTTGTCCGGCCGTTGGCGTCCCTGTGGTTTTTGGAAGTCTCGGGGGTTCTGCGGTCTGGGGTTGGGCGGCTGGGGGCGGTGCGGGCGCCGAAGCGTGCTGCCCCCACCCCCGCCGGCGGCGTCCGGGTGGGAGCGCTGCGAGTCGCCCGCTGTCCGGCGGTGCGTGGCCGGAGCTGGGCTCGCGGGCTCCGCGGCGCTGACCCGGGAGGAGGCGCGGCCCCCCTCGGACGCCGGCCCTGCAGGTTTTCGCCTCCAAAGTTCGTCGCGAGGGAGTAGCGACAAGGAGAACAGGACTGGGGCGAGGCGGCGGCGGTGCGCGTCTCTCCAGGGCGAGGCCGCCGGGCGGCCGGCGAGGCGCGGGGAAGATGCTCCAGGTCCTGGTGCTTAAGGTGAGCGAGCGCGAAGCCCCGGGCCCGGCCGTTCACCCGCTCGGGTGCAGGGGCCGCCCCGTGGGGACACGCGCGAAGGGGTTCCGGATGGGCTTCTCCTGGACGGTTTTCAGATTAACAACCGGAAATTTTCATTGACGGGGTGCTCCATGCAGTATTTGGGACGTACTTAGGAATAAAGTTATTCGTTGTTTCCGAAATTCAGATTGAACTAGGTGTCTTGTATTCAGAACCTCGGGGGGAGGGACGGAGTCTGACACCTTCTCCCACGCACCCTGTCCGGGACCGGCGCAGGGGGAGCCGCCGTCCCCTCCGCCCCGCGTCCGCAGGGTGTAGACCTGTTCCTCTCCCCGGATGCGGGTCTTCTCCGGCGGGCCCCCATCCCCGTTGGACAGGGGACTCTGAAAGCTGCAGGCTGGGACCTCACTAAGGTGATAGAAACAACTCTTCTGCTGGCTGAATGTGTGACTTAAGTACTGTCAGTGAAATCCACAAACAATGTCAAGAGTGGTTTTTCTGCTGGAGCTGCTTACCAGGGGGGTGCTTTGCCCACTGGAGGCTGGATTGAGATTGAAGCAGTGTCTGTCCGGGGACTTTTCACGACAGCACGACCAAAAGTGGACCAAGTGTACATAGTCTGGCATTTTTATGACGTTTTCAAATTAACATCTTAATTCTTATAATTGATGTTGGAAAGTGAGCTTGACTGAAACATCTGAAGTCATTATGCAAATACTGTATACTAAGGGGAGCTGAACGTGAATTGATGATTAATGATGAGTCCAGCTACTGATGTTCTAAATTACACTTAACCCACTCCTGTTACTGAATGTGGGAAAAGACGCACTCATTACATAGTTACTCAGATAAATGAAGGTAAAGGAAAACTATAGGTAGGAAAGATAAGTTACTATTCCTGAGAAATAATAAAGAACACACTTTAATTCAATTAAATCATATTAATTTAATGGTGTGGGGTATTTCTCATGCCGGATAGCTAATCCTACTTTTACTTGAGTAAAAGCAAAGTATTCAAGTTTGAATGGTAGAGGTAAGGAGAAGAAAGTGGACCAAAATTTTACATAGATAATATTTTTCAAAGGGCTTCCCTAGTGCCTCAGATGGTAAAGAATCTGCCTGCAATGTGGGAGACGTGGGTTCAGTACCTGGGTCGGGATTTATCTAACGGAAATTATGTAGACATGCAGGGGGAAAAAAATGTGTAAGGTGATGACTGAGTGTGGGCAGCTTTACCTATGGCACTGGCTGGAAGCAGGAGGCCCTGACCTTGGTATAAGAGGTGGATGGGGTGACCCTGAGTGTTGGGATGGGGGAGGGCGGTGGGAGGGGGGTTCAGGATGGGGAACACATGTAAACCCATGGCTGATTCATGTCAATCTATGGCAAAAACCCCTACAATATTGTACAATAATTAGTCTCCAATTAAAATAAATAAACTAATTTTTAAAAAAAGAGGTGGAGGTGGGGGGAATTGTGAGCCCAGCAGGGAAAGTAAGCACAGGGAAGAAGTTGCAGTTTGATACCGTTGTTCTGGCTGGTAAAACTGATCCTTTGTACATTTTTTAGGTTCTAGTAGCAGATTTTTTTTAGTTTATAGTATTTTATTAGTTTCAGGAGCACAGCACAGTGATTATGTATTTTTATAGATCATGCTTCATTAAAAGTTATTACAAAATAATGGTTGTAATTTCTTGTGCTGTACAAGATATCCTTGTTGCTTATGTATTTTATGCATAGTAATTTGTATCTCATCCCTTAATCCTTTTTTGGCCCCACTTCCCTCTCCTGACTAGTAACAACTAGCTTGTTTCCTGTATCTGTGAGTCTGTTTTTCTTTAGTAGCAGATTTTTTGGAAAAATTTAAACATTCTAGAAACTTCAAAGTATCTATGGTACCTTAAAAATTTTTTTAACGTCCAAAATTTTTTAAAAACATCTTTCTTCAACGTGGTATTTTGTAGTTTCAAATTCCTTGAAAACAGTTTACAAAAGCAATATTTGAGAATAACCATATACTCTATACCTAGCATCAAAATTGTTAACATTTTTGCACATATTTGCACATTTCTTTATGCACGCTAAGTCACTTCAGTCATGTCTGACTCTTTGCGACCCTAGGGACTGTAGCCCGCCAGGCTCCTCTGTCCATGGGATTCTCCAGGCAAGAATACTAGAGTGGGTTGTCATGTCCTGCTCCAGAGGATCTTTCCCACCCAGGGATCAAGCTCACATCTCCTGTGACTCCAGTATTGCAAGCTTTACCACTGAGCCAATGGGGAAGCCCATATTTCTTTATTTTATAGAATTGTTGACTTCTTTTGTTGAACCATTTGAGAATAAGTTGTGAACTCTAAATACTTATGCATGTGTTTCTTAAGAACAAAAGACTTTGTCTTACATAACCATAGTATAATTATCACACTTGAGAAATGTAATGTTGGTAAAACAATACTAATACATAGTCCATACTCAAATTTCTCCAGTTGTTTAGGTAATATATTTTATAACTTGTTTTCACTGATCCAGGATCCAATAAAAAATTACACATTTAGTTGCCATGACCTGTTAGTCTCCTTTATTTTGGGTTAGTTCTCTGACTTTTTTGTATCTTTGATGTCATTGAAACTTACAGAGTTACTCCTGCTAGGCAGTTGCTTTGCAAAATATCCTTCAAGTTGAATTTGTCTGTCAGTTTCCTCATGATGGTGTTCAGGTTGGACATTTTTAGTAAAAATACTGCATAGGTGATGCCACATCAGAGGATAAGAAGTTTTTTTTATTATTAAAAAATCATTACTTTTGAGTAAAAATAATTTAAAAATGTAACTTTCTATCAGGAAATACTTTAGACATATAAAAAAGCATAGAAAATATTATAAACACCTGGACATCTGCCACCTAGCTTTGCCAAATTTTAACATTTTGCCATATTTGCCTCGTATCTTTCTTACTCATAAAATGTTTTATTATTTTTAATATAGAATTCTGTGATATTTTGAAAAATGCATAGTCATGTAGTCACCATCATGATCAACATACAGAACAGGTTCTTCACACCCTGAAATTGTCTTGTGCTCGTTTGTATCATTCCTTTTCCCCACCTCTTGTCTGTGACAACCACTGATATGTCTTCGGTCCTTGTTAATTTTGCCTTTTTCAGAATGTCATAAAAATGGGATTGTGCACATGGAATCACAGTGGTATGTAACCTTTGAGTTCGGCTGCTTCAACCCTAAGGCATTAGAGGCTTATCTACCTTGTGGCACTTTTTAGGGTTGAGTAGTATTCTGTTGTATGGATAGGGGACTATTTATACAATCACCAGTTGAAGGCTGACTCAGTTGTTTCTACATCATGTTTCCATTGCTTGTTTTCCCAATACATCTGTCTTTTTTTGTCAAGTATCTCTTCAGGTCTGCCCATTCTTCTGACATGGCGGGTTGTTTTCTTATTGACTTTGAAGAGTTCTTTATATATTCTGGTTAAAGTTATTTGGATATGTGACTTGTAAATATTGCCCCAGTTTGTGGCTTATCTCTTTATTCCTCTAACAATGTCTTTCAAAGAGCTTTAAGTTTAAAAGAAAGTTTAAATTCGGATTAAGTCCAGTTTATCAATTTTTGCTTATACAAATTGTACTTTTGGTGTTTTATCTAGGAAAGTTTTGCCTAACCCACAGTCACAAAGATTTCACCCCATGTATTTGTCAAAAAATTTTTATAGTTTTGTGCTTTACATTTAGATAAATGATCCCTCAGAGTTAATTTTTATATACATTATGAGGAATGGATCAGGGTTCATTTTTTTTTGCATATATGTCTAATTTTTTCAGCATCATTTGTTGAAAAAAACTGTCCTTCTTCCATTGAATTGCCTTTTTGCCATTATTGAAAGTCAGTTGAGCACATATGTGTGATTCTGTTTCTGTTCTGTTGATTTATATATTTGTACATTCTCCAGTACCACACAGTTCTGATTGCTGCAGGTTTATCAGTTCAGTCGCTCAGTCGTGTCCGACTCTTTGCGACCCCATGAACCACAGCATGCCAGGCCTCCCTGTCCATCACCAACTCCTGGAGTCCACGCAAACCCATGTCCATTGAGCCGGTGATGCCATCCAACCATCTCATCCTCTGTCTTCCCCTTCTCCTGCCCTCAGTCTTTCCCAGCATCAGGGTCTTTTCCAATGAGTCAACTCTTCTCATCAGGTGGCCAAAGTATTGGGAGTTTCAGCTTCAGCATCAGTCCTTCCAATGAACACCCAGGACTGATCTCCTTTAGGATGGACTGGTTGGATCTCTTTGCAGTCCAAGGGACTCTCAAGAGTCTTCTCCAACACCACAGTTCAAAAGCATCAATTCTTCCGCGCTCAGCCTTCTTTATAGTCCAACTCTCACATCCATACATGACCACTGGAAAAACCATAGCCTTGACTAGATGGACCTTTGTTGGCAAAGTAATGTCTCTGCTTTTTAATATGCTGTCTAGGTTGGTCATAACTCTCCTTCCAAGGAGTAAGCGTCTTTTAATTTCATGGCTGCAGTCACCATCTGCGGGGATTTTGGAGCCCAGAAAAATAAACTCTGACACTGTTTCCACTGTTTCCTCATCTATTTGCCATGAAGTGATGGGACTGGATGCCATGATCTTAGATTTCTGAATGTTGAGCTTTAAGCCAACTTTTTTCACTCTCCTCTTTCACTTTCATCAAGAGGCTCTTTAGTTTTCCATAAGGGTGGTGTCATCTGCATATCTGAGGTTATTAAGTCTCAAAATCAGATAGCGTGAGTGTTCCAACTGTGTTGTTCTTTTTCAGAATTATAGGAGCTGTTGTAGTTCCATTGGCCTTCCAATAAGAATTTCAGAAATAGTTCGTTGATTTCTTAACTCCTGCATTTTGAGGGGAAATCAGAATCTTAACATTCCATGGGTACAGTACGTCTGCATTACAGGCCGCCTTTGATTTCTTTCATCAGTGTTTTGTACCTTTTAGCATACATATTTTGTTAGATTTCTTTCTAGGTAATTCCTGCTTTTTGGTGCTGTTGCAAATGGCACTGTTTTTTAAATTTAAATTTCGAATTTTTAATATAGACATACAGTTGAATTTATTATATGACCTTGTACCCTGAAACCTTGCTAAAGTCACTTGTTAGTTCTAGTATATTTTTTGTAGGCTCCTTAGAATTTTCTCCATATATATTCTTATTGTGAATAGAAACACTTTTCTTTCTTCTTTTCTGATTTTCCTAACAATGTTTATTTTGTAATCACTTATTTTTGGCTGACCTGGGTCTTCATTGCTGCATGGGTGTTTCTCTAGTTGTGGCGAGCAGAGGCCGCTCTGGTTGTGATGCGGTGGCTGCTTTTGTTGAGGAGCATGGACTGTAGAGTGCATGGGCTCAGTAGCTGTGGTACGTGAGCTTAGTTGCTCCATGGGGTGTGGGATCCTCCCACATCAGGGGTCAAACCCATGTCCTCTGCATTGGCAGGTGAATTCTTCACCACTGAGCCACCAGGGAAACCCACATCTTTTTCTTGTCTTACTGTGTGAGTAGGACCTTCAGCACAATGTTACTGAGTAGGCATGGTAAAGATATCACTAATAAAATTTTTGTTTGTTTTAATTTTTGGTTCTAAAATTGCTGTTTTCCAAAGGTTTCTTTTCTTTTTTTTTTTTTAATAGGTTTCTTTTCTTTTGTGAGATTCTTCTTTAAATAAATTAAAAAAAAAACTTGCTACAGCAGTCTTCTAAGTTTTTTAACTTGGTATTATAATAGCTGCTTTTAAGTCCTTGCCTATACAACTTCAGGGGCTTTTTAGGTGGCACTAATGGTAGAGAACCAACCTACCAGTGCAGGAGACGTAAGAGACGTGGGTTTGATCCCTGGGCTGGAAAGATCCTCTAGAGGAGAGCATGGCAATACACTTCAGTATTCTTGCCTGGAGAATCCCATGGGCAGAGGAGCCTAGAGGGCTACAGTCCATGGGGTCACAAAGAGTCAGACACGACTAAAGGGACTTAGCACGCATGCATGCTATTCACCTCATCTTCTGGGCAGTCTTGGGTTCAATTTCTGTTGGCTGCTGTTTTCTTGGCCTTTCAGACATGCTCATTTCTTTGCTTGTCTAATATTGTTCATGCTACCCTGGGGGTTGTGATAGGGAGCCACTGTATAATCAGTCTTTGCTTTGGGAAGCTTGGTTTATAGTACTTTGGAGACTTCTTAAGATGGCGGAGTAGAAGGACATGCTGTCATCTTCTCCTGTGAGAACTCCAAAATTGAAACTCACTGCTGAACAACCATCGACAGGAGAATGTTGGATCCCACCAAAAAAAGATACCCACGTCCAAGGGCAGAGGAGGAGCCCCAACAAGATGGTAGGAGGGGTGAAATCACGTTTAGAATCAAACCCCATACCCACCAGAGATGCTCAGAGGACTCAAAATTTTGTGTGCACTGGGACCAGAGACCCCACAGAGACTGAGCCAGACCTACCTTTGAGTGTTTGACTGTCTCCTGTGGAGGCACGGGTGAGCAGTGACTGCCATGGGGAGGGGGGCTCTGGCTGCAGCAGACCTGGGAGGCACAGCATGCGGCATAAATCCTCTTGGAGGAGGTTGCCATTAGCTCCACCATAGAGCCACTGAGCAAATGACCCACAAACTGGAGAACAGTTATACCAAAGAAGTTCTTGCACTGTTACGAAAGTTCTAGGACTCACAACAGATTTCCCAACCTGGGGATCCTTCAAAGGGACTGAGAACCTCCAGGGAATTTGACTTTGAAGGCCAGTGGAATTTGATTACAGAACTGCGACAGGACTGGGGAAACAGACTCTTGGAGGACACACACAAAGCCTCGTGAGCACCAGGACCCAGGAAAAATGAGCAGTCACCCCACAGGAAACTGAGCCACACTTGCCTGTGAGTGTCCAGGAGGCTCTGGTGGAGATGTGTGTCAACAGTGGCCTGCTGCAGGGTCAGGGGCACTGAATGCAACAGTCCTGGGAGCCTCGGCATGCTGGCCTAAGTCCTTTTGAAGGAGGTCTCCATTACAGCCATTACCCCTACCATAGTTTGGCCTCAGGCCAAACTACAGGGAGTGAACACAGCCCCACTCATCAACAGAAAATTGGATTAAAAATTTACTGAGCATTCAGTTCAGTTCACTGGTGTCCAGCTCTTTGTGACCCCATGGACTGCAGCACGCCAGGTTTCCCTGTCCATCGCCAACTCCCGAAGCTTACTCAAACTCACGTCCGTTGAGTTGGTGATGCCATCCAACTATCTCATCCTCTGTCATCCCCTTCTCCTCCCGCTTTCAGTCTTTCCCAGCATCAGGGTCTTTTCAAATGAGTCAGCTCTTTGCATCAAGTGGCCAAAGTATTGGAGTTTCAGCTTCAGCATCAGTCCTTCCAATGAATATTCAGGAGTGTTTCCTTTAGGTTGGACTGGTTTGATTTCCTTGTAGCCCAAGGGACTCTCAAGAGTCTTTGCCAACACCACAGTTCAAAAGCATCAATTCTTTGGCACTCAGCTTTCTTTATAGTCCAACTCTCACATCCATACATGACTATTAGAAAAACCATAACTTTGACTAGATGGACCTTTGTTGGCAAAGTAATACCTCAGCTTTTTAATATACTGTCTAGGTTGGTCATAACTTTTCTTCCAAGGAGCAAGTGTCTTTTAATTTCATGGCTGCAGTCACCATCTGCAGTGATTTTGGAGCCCAAGAAAATAAAATCTGTCACTGTTTCCATTGTTTCCCCATCTATTTGCTGTGAAGTGATGGGAACAGATGCCATGATCTTAGTTTTCTGAATGTTGAGCTTTAAGCCAGCTTTTTCACTCTCCTCTTTCACTTTCATCAAGAGGCTCTTTAGTTCTTCACTTTCTGCCATAAGGATGGCGTCATCTGCATATCTAAGGTTACTGATATTTCTCCTGGCAATCTTGAGTCCAGCTTGTGCTTCATCCAGCCTGGCGTTTCTCATGATGTACTCTGTGTATAAGTTAAATAAGCAGGGTGACAATATACAGCCTTGACGGACCCCATTCCCAATTTGGAACCAGTCTGTTGTTCCATGTCCAGTTCTAACTGTTGCTTCCTGACCTGCATACAGATTTCTCAGGAGGCATGTCAGGTGGTCTGGAATTCCCATCTTTGAAGAATTTTCCACAGTTTGTTGTGATCCACACAGTCAAAGGCTTTGGCATAGTCAATAAAGCAGAAATAGATGTTTTTCTGGAACTCTTGCTTTTTCAATGATCCAACAGATGTTGGCAATTTGATCTCTGGTTCCTCTGCCTTTTCTAAATCTTGCTTGAACATCTGGAAGTTCACAATTCACATACTGTTGAAGCCTGGCTTGGAGAATTTTGAGCATTACTTTGCTAGCATGTGAGATGAGTGCAATTTTGTGGTAGTTTGAGCATTCTTTGGCATTACTGAGCATGGCCCTGCCCATTAGAGCAAGACCCAGATTCCCCCACAGCCTGTCCCTCCCATCAGAAAGCTTCCACAAGCCTCTTATCCTCTTTGATCAGAGGGCAGACAGAATGAAAACCACAATCACAGAAAACTAACCAAACTGATCACATGGATCATAGCCTTATCTAACTCAGTGAAACCATGAGCAGTGCCATGTAGGGCCACCCAGAACAGATGGGTCACGGTGGAGAGCTCTGACAAAAGATGGTCCCTGGAGAAGGGAATGGTAAACCACTTCAGTATTCTTTCCTTGAGAACCCCATGAACAGTATGAAAAGGCAAAAAGATATGACACTGAAAGATGAACTCCCTAGGTCAGTAGGTGCCCAATATGCTACTAGAGAAGTGTGGAGAAATAGCTCCAGAAGGAATGAAGAGGCAGACGCAAAACGGAAACAGTGCCCAGTTGTGAATGTGACTGGTGATGGAAGTAAAGTCTGATGCTGTAAAAAACAGTTTTGCATAGGAACCTGGAATGTTAGGTTCATGAACCAAGGTAAGTCAAACAGGAGGTGGCAAAAGTGAACACAGACATTTTAGGAATCAATGAGCTAAAATGGGCTATAATGGGAGAATTTAATTTATATGACCATTATATCTACTGCTGTGGGCAAGAATCGCTTATTAGAAATGGAGGGGCCCTCATAGTCAACAAAAGAGTCCAAAATACAGTAGTTGGATGCAGTCTCAAAAATGACAGAATGATCTCTGTTCATTTCCAAGGCAAACCATTCAATATCACAGTAATCCAAGTCTCTGCCCCAACCACTAATGCCAAAGAAGCTGAAGTTGACCAGTTCTATGATGACCTACAGGACCTTCTAGAACTAACACCAAAAAAAGATGTCCTTTTCATCATAGTGTACTAGAATGCAAAAGTAGGATATCAAGAGATACCTAGAGTAACAGGCAAGTTTGGCCTTGAAGTACAAAATGAAGCAGGGCAAAGATTTTGTTTTGCCAGGAGTACGCCCTGGTCACAGCAAACACCCTCTTCCAACAGCACAAGAGACGACTTTACACATGGACCTCATCAGGTGGTCAATACTGAAATCAGATTGATTATATTATTTGCAGCTAAAGATAGAGAAGCTCTATACAGTCAGCAAAAACAAGACCGGGAGCTGACTGTGGCTGAAATCGTGAACTCCTTATTGCAAAATTCAGATTTAAACTGAAGAAGGTAGGGAAAACCACTAGGCCATTCAGGTAGGACCTTAATAAAATTATTTATGATTATACAGTGGATGTGACAAATAGATTCAAGGAATTAGATCTAACAGAGTGTCTGAAGAACTATGGATGAAGGTTTGTAACATTGTACAGGGGGTGGTGATCAAGACCATCCCCAAGAAAAAGAAATGCAAAAAGGCAAAATGGTTGTCTGAGGAGGCCTTACAAATAGCTGAGAAAAGAAGAGAAGTGAAAAGCAAAGGAGAAAAAGAAAGATATAGCTATCTGAATGCAGAGTTCCAAAGAATAGCAAGGAGAGATAAGAAAGCCTTCCCAAATAATCAATGGAAAGGAATAGAGGAAAACAGTAGAATGAGAAAAACTAGAAATCTCTTCAAGAAAATTAGAGATAACCAAGAGAACATTTCATGCAAAGATGGGCATAATAAAGGACAGAAACAGTATGGACCTAATAGAAGCAGAAGATATAAGAAGAGGTGGCAAGAATACACAGAATTATACAAAAAAATATCTTAATGACCCAGGTCACTGTGATGGTATGATCACTCACCTAGAGCCAGACATCCTGGAGTGTGAAGTCATGTGGGCCTTAGGAAGCAGCACTGCAAACAAAGCTAGTGGAGGTCATGGAATTCCAGTTGAGCTATTTCAAATCCTGAAAGATGATGCTGTGAAAGTGCTGCACTCAATACATCAGTCAATTTGGAAAACACAGCAGTGGCCAGAGGACTGGAAAAGGGTCCGTTTTTTCATTTCAGTCCCGAAGAAAGGCAATGCCCAAGAATGTTCAAACTACCACACAGTTGTGCTCATCTCACACGCTAGCAAAATAATGCTCAAAATTTTCCAAGCCAAACTTCAACAGTATGTGAACCAAGAACTTCTATGTGTTCAAGCTGGATTCAGAAAAGACAGAGGAACCAGAGATCAAATTGCCAACATCTGTTGGATCATAGAAAAAGCAAGAGAATTCCAGAAAAACGTCTACTTCTCCATTGACTGCACTAAAGCCTTTGACTGTGTGGATCACAACGAACTTTGGAAAATTCTTCAAGAGATGGGAATATCAGACCACCTTACCTGCCTCCTAAGAAACCTGTGTTCAGGTCAAGAAGCAACAGTTAGAACCGCACATGAAACAACCAGCTGGTTCAAAATTGGGAAAGGAACACGTCAAGGCTGTATATTGTCATCCTGCTTATTTAACTTATATGCAGAAGGCATCATGCAAAATGCCGGGCTACCTAAAGCTCAAGCTGGAATCAAGGTTTCCGGGAGAAATATCAATAATCTCAGATATGCAGATGACACTACCCTTACGGCAGAAAGCAAAGAGGACTAAAGAGTCTCTTGATGAAAGTGAAAGAGAAGAGTGAAAAAGCTGGCTTAAAACTCAACATTCAAAAAATGAAGATCATGGCATCTGGTCCCGTCACTTAATGGCAAATAGATGGGGAAACAATGGAAACAGTGACAGACTTTATTTTCTTGGGCTCCAAAATCACTGCAGATGGTGACTGCAGCCATGAAATTAAAAGACACTTGCTCCTTGGAAGAAAAGCTATGACAAACCTAGACAGCATATTAAGAAGCAAAGATGTCACTTTGCCAACAAAGCTATGGTTTTTCTAGTAGTTCTGTATGGATGTGAGAGTTGGACTATAAAGAAAGCCTGGCACCGAAGAATTGATGCTTTTGAACTGTGGTGTTGGAGAAGACTCTTGAGAGTCCCTTGGGCTGCAAGGAAATCAAACCAGTCCATCCTAAAGGAAATCAGTCCTGAATATTCATTCGAAGGACTGATGGTGAAGCTGAAACTCCAATACTTTGGCCACCTGATGCGAAGAACTGACTCATTTGAAAAGACCCTGATGCTGGAAAAGATTGAAGGCAGGAGGAACAGGGAACAGCAGAGAATGTGATGGTTGGATGATATCACTGACTCCAATGAACATGAGTTTGAGCAAGCTCTGGGAGTTGGTGATGGACAGGGAAGCCTGACGTGCTGCAGTCCATGGGATCACAAAGTCAGACACGACTGAGCGTCTGAACTGACGGACTGCGTTTCCCCTTGATGACAGAGCATGTTGTCTTTAACCTGAAACATGGGCTTTATTTCTCAGGCCTGACACTGCACGGGTTCTGAGGGAGCCTGAGGTATTTACTGAGCCTCCTTAACTTGGTAGGACTCTTGCTCCAAACTCCGTTTTCTTGTGATGGATGTCAAAGAGAATCAAAGCTTGTGGGTTCTTCACTGACTCAGTTGTGTCTGACTCTTTGCGACCCCATGGACTGCAGCATGCCAGGCTTCCCTGTCCTTCACTGTCTTTTTCTTTTATTTCAATTTTATTTTCTCTTATTTTTCTTTTTCTCACAATTTGTTTTTCTTTTATTTTTCATCTACTGATGAAAATCTTGATTTTTAATGACACTCGTAGATGATATCTATTCTTATTCTCTGAACAGAGAAGTCTGACTTTCATTTGTATCTCTTCTACCCCATTCTTGGCTTCCTCTGTAGGTAATAATTTGTATGTTTTTTTTTGTTGTTGTTGTTCATTTGACATCATTTGTTTCTTTGAAAGTGAGAAGAATGTACATGCATTCATATTTTCTTCTCTTTCTTACAAAAGAGATGGAATACTGAAAACATTGTCTTGAACCTTGCTTTTGTATTTTATTATGAATATTTTCAAAATACTGATCAAAGATTTTGGTCTTTGCTTTTTGAATCACAGTAGACAATTTAAAATGACAAAAAACCAATAGAGTTACTTACATATTTTTGGTTTCATGTTTAACATTTTTGTGTTTACATCTTTCATCTTTTTTCCCAGTTTTATTGAAATATAGTTGACATATCATGTTGTATAAGTTCAAGATATACAAGGTGATGATTTGATATACATATATATTAAAGGTCTTTTATCTTCTATCTAACCCTTTAAGACAGAGGTACTCATCAAGAATTTGTTAAAGCACTTAATTTTGAAAGTTACTGTGATTCTGAGGTTTTATAGTTCCACTTTTAAATGATGGATTGTTTTGTCTTTTGAAATTTTTACAGATTGAAGATCCAGATTGCTTCTGGGTTATTATAAAAGGATGTAGTCCTTTTTTAGATCATGAAGTTGACTATCAAAAACTAAATAGTGCCATGAATGACTTCTATAATCGCATGTGTCAAGATATAGAAATAAAACCACTAAAGTTGGAAGAAGGGCAGGTATGTATCAGAATGTGCTTTGAACACTGCGTCTTGAAATACTACTCAGAATGTAGACTGTTTTGGCAGCTAAGTTGGTATTTCAGTTGTTTTTAATTACTGTTTTGTATTGGGTTCTTTTGATTGCGTAAGTCGGGCTAGTCATGAGAAGTGGCAGCTGTGTTAGGTTCACGTGGGGCAGCGGGAGATGGAGTGTCACGTAAACCCCGTCATTGGGGCCCTTGGCCTGGGGCTGGGAACCGGAGGATGATTCTGGATCCTTCATGGGGGCCTTAGCAGAGAGAGCTTGGAATTTCCAGTCTGGTGCTGCGATGAACATTGGGGTACATGAATCTTTTCAAATTATGTTTTTTTCTGGATATACGCCCGGGAGTGGGATTACTGGGTCATATGGTAGCTCTGTTTTTAGTTTTTAGGGAACCTCAATACTGTTCTCACAGCGGCTGTTACCATGGACATTCCCACCAAGAGTGGGAGAGTTCCCTTTTCTCCACACCCGTTCCAGCATTTATTATCTTTAGAGATGGCCATTCTGACCAGTGTGAGGTGATACTTTACTGTAGTTTTGATTTGTATCTCTCTAATAATTAGTGGTATTGAATATCTTTTCATGTGCTTTTTAATCATCTATAGATATTCTTTGGAGAAATGTCTATTTAGATCTTCTGCTCACTTTTTGATTGGATTGTTTTTTTTGACATTGAGCTGCATGAACTGTTTGTATATTTTGGAGATTAATCCCTCATCGGTTACTTTGTTTGCAAATATTTTCTCCCATTCTGAGGGTCGTCTTCTCATTTTGTTTACGGTTTCCCATAGCTCAGTTGGTAAAGAATCCGCCTGCAATGCAGGAGACCCTGGTTCACTTCCTGGGTCGGGAATATCCGCTGGAGAAGGGATAGGCTTCCCACTCCAGTATTCTTGGGATTCCTTTGTGGCTCAGATGGTAAAGAATCCACCTGCAATATGGGAGACCTGGGTTTGATCCCTGGGTTGGGAAGATCTCCTGGAGAAGAGAAGGGCTACCCACTCCAGTATTCCAGCCTGGAGAATTCCACAGTCTGTATAGTCAATGGGGTTGCAAAGAGTCGGACACAGTGAGCAACTTTCACTTTCACTTTGCTGTGCAAAAGCTTTTACGTTTAATTAGGTCTATTTGTTTGTTTTTATTTTTATTACTCTAGGAGGTGTGTTAAAAAAGATCTTGCTGTGTTTTATGTCAGAGACTGTTATGCCTGTGTTCTTCTCTAAGAGTTTTATAGTATCTGGCCTTACATTTAGGTCTTTAATCCATTTTGAGTTTGTTTATGTGTATGGTGTTAGGGAGTGTTTTAATTTCATTCTTTTACATGTAGCTGTCCAGTTTGGCCAGCACCACTTATTGAAGAGACTTTTTCCTCCATTGTATAGTCTTATTTCCTTTGTTATAGATTAGGTGACCATAGGTACATGGGTTTGTATCTGAACTATCCATCCTGTTCCATTGATCTATATTCCTGGTTTTTTCTTTCTTTCTTTCTTTTTTTTTTTTGATCCCAGTACCATACTGTTTTCATGACTGGCTTTGTAGTGTAATTTCAAATCAGGGAGCCTGATTCCTCCAGCTTTATTTTTCTTTCTTAAGATTGATTTGGCTGTTCATGGTCTTTTGTGTTTCCATGCAAATTGTAAAATTTTGTGTTCTAATTCTGTGAAAAATGCCATTGGTAATTTGATAGGGATTGCATTGAATCTGTAGTTTGCTTTGGGTAGTATGGTCATTTTCACAATATTGATTCTTCCAATCCAAGAATGTGGTATATCTCTCCATCTGTTTGTGTCATCTTTGATTTCTTTTATCAGTGTCTTATAGTTTTCTGAGTATGGCTAGAGAACTTAACACTGAAGTTTTCTTTTTATTTTGTAGGTTTGTGTGGTTTATTGTCAGGAACTAAAGTGCTGGTGCAGGGCAGTTATTAAGTCAATCGTGTCTTCAGCAGACCATTACCTCACAGAGTGTTTCCTTGTGGATTTTGCTAGATACGTTCCAGTGAAATCCAAAAAGTAAGTACATATTTATTTTGCTTTATGCTCTCTGGAGGGACAAATGTCAGTTTTGAAGGAGAGTGTTAATTTTCAAAGAAAGGGATGAGAAGTCATAAACTGGAATTTCTTAGCTTCAGGAAGAGCAGATTGCAGGTTCCAGTTTTACGAGCAGTGAATGTAAGAGCAGGTGGTTGGGATGAGGGGTCAGCAGGCGGCTCCAGCCCTCCTTCCACCATCCTTCCTGGAAAGGGCAGGTACTCTTGGCCAGGCATTGCCTGGCCTGGTGTGACCTGTCCCCTGCTCAAGTGATGGAGTGGGTCCTTTAGGAAGACCTCTCTTTACTACACATGGGATGGCTTGCTGGCACGGCTTCAGATTACAGAGGTAAGAACATGTGTCCCTGGTTGTCCCACTTAGCAGAGTGAGGGTGTGACTGTCACAGAGTGATCCTTGCTGACTCTAGGACCACACATTGCAGTTCCCTAGAAAACACTCTCAGCAAGTCAGTCTTGGTGTTTTTGCTAATTTTTTCATGGTTCCTGCCCCAGTGTCAGCGGATGTCAGTTTAATAAATAATAAATAAATAAATGTGAGGACTCTTCTTCCGAAAGAGAAAGAACAGTCCCAGCTACAGGAGAGGCGACGCCCTGACAGGGAGTCTGTACTAGGAGGCTGCTCCCACATGGGAGGCTGGCAGGTGTTCACGGGAAAGGTGATGCCTCTCCAGCTTATGGTTCTGCACCTTTATAACCATCAGTTCAGTTCAGTTCAGTCGTTCAGTCAAGTCCAGCTCTTCACGACCCCATGGACTGCAGCACACTGGGCTTCCCTGAGCGTCCAGCACCAACTCCTAGAGCTTGCTCAAACTCATGTCCATTGAGTTGGTGATGCCATCCAACCATCTCATCTAGCCATCTCACTTTATAGCCATACTGGTTATTAAAAATAACATGATAATTAATGGCTTGGGAGATTTCCTGTTAGCATTTGGGTTTTTAAATTTAGTTTGTTTTTGGCAAGAGAATTGTTTGATTAGAGCAAGGAAGCCTGGAGGGGTGGTTAGTGCAATCACTTTCTCTTAGCTGTTTGAGACGAGGTGGCCAGGCTGCCCACACGTGGCCCTGAGAACATGTTGATGTCGAAACTATGTGCAAATGCTCTATCATTTTCATGAAGGAGAATGGAAATAAAAATGTGCAACAACTTACTTATCAAACTGCAGTCCATCAGCTCTTTTGTGCAGAGTTGACAAATAGGGATTCTGAAAACATCTGCTTATTTACAGAAACTTAAAGGTAATTCTGGTTATGCGTTGAAATTGAAATTTTAAAATCTTAAATAAAATTTGCTTCCAGGTTTGTTCGTAATTACCCAGTGTTTCTCAATCTAAGGAGACAGTATTTTTCTAATCCCTCCCTGCCGCCATGCCATGAAATTTTAATGCCAAAGATTACTGCGTATCTTTTAGGTACTGTATGTATTTATATACTACATGCACTTTTGTGCTTTATACATAGAAAAGTAAGTTTTTTTCCTCTGCTCCCAAGAACCAGTTTTCACCTTATTGGGCAAATGTCTCCAAGCATTTGCTGTTGTTGGTGGCTGTATTAGAAATAGAATCCGATTTTGTGTATTTTTTGTTAAGTATGTTAATTATATAGGTGGACTTTAAAGAAATGTGTTACATATAATTTTATTTTAATCATGAAACTGTTTCTGTTTCACTGTTAAGCATCCGAGTTGCCATAGAAACTTTTATGCAGCTTCCCTACAGAGCAAAAAAATTCAGACTGTACTGCACAAAACCTGTCACATTGCACATTAACTTCTGTGAAGACAGTGCTGAAATTGTGTAAGTACAGCTTCTAATATATGCTGAATCATTAGTAAAAGTCTTAAATTGAGTGTAGGAAGTTTATGTGAAATCAAGTCTTTATGTGAAGTGCTAAAACGATTTCAAAGGTCTCTTTGTCCTTCAGGAGGAATCTTCTGAATCAGCCTGTCAACCCTGGCCGTGCAGCCATCTCCAGAGGCTGCAGTGTAGGGGGTTTAGAGTAAGACCCGAGCTCTGTTTTTTGTTTTTTTGCTTTTTACAAAAAAGGGCCAGTTAACTGCAAAGAGAAACATGGATACATCGGATCATGGAGCATTAGCGAAAAGTCCAGGCATCCTTCTCCAGCCCTGTTTCCTCCCTCCTGCCCTCCTTCCTGGGAAGCCTCTGTGACCTTTTCAGGCTCTGAACTGGCAGACCTTTGTTGGTGCTTTTATGCTTAGTCACATTCATGGAACTTTTAGTGAAAATTAGAGTGCAGTGTCTTATTGGCGAATTTACCAGCTGGCTTAGTATCTTTTGGTGTGGATCCCAAGGCAGCTGCAAGAGTGATGTTTTCATCGGCCCAAGGGAACTACAGGTGACGAGGGCTGGGGCCATGGAGATGGGAGGGTCTCCACAGACCTCACAAAAGCATTGATAATGGAGGCGGCCTCCAAGCTGAGAGAGAACAGGCCATGCAAGCCGAATCAGAACTGTGCTGCTTCCTGCAGCTTTATCCCCCACAAAGCCACAGTGATGGAGGAGGAGGAAAGACAGAGTGCCAGGGCGGGGTGGGGGGCTGCCCCCAGGACCTCAGGTCATGATCATTCAAGACAGCAAAGATCACAGTCATAACCCTGACACACCACTGCCCAGTGCAGGGACCCATCCCATACAAACACCTGCAGTGTGATCAGATCACGAGATGGGGCAGTGTGTGTGAGAGATACATGTGTACACATGTGCATGCGTGTGTGTATATATCTCTACATGTATATGTTTTGTTTAGATGTATCTGTTTTCTTACAAGAAATGTACAATGCAGAATTGTTTGGCAACAGCCTAGCTGGCTAGCAAGAGAGGAATGGTTAGGGGCAGCTAGTTTGCCAGTTATATGCCCCCAGGAGAAAGACTGAGAGTAGAAGGGAGTACATGTCTTGGCAGAGAGCTTCAACAAACATTCTTAAGGTAAATTCGCCAATAAGACAGTGCACTCTAATTTTCACCAGTTTAGTATAAATGAAATAACTCGGGAGCAGCCAGATGGAAGAGATGCACGGGGCAAGGTCTGGGGAAAGGAGCTGCCTTCCCTCCAGGCACACCTGTTCCCCCACATTTCCAAGTGTTCACCAGCCCAGAAGCTCCCAACCTGGTCCATTTTAGTGTTTATGGAGGCTTCATTACCTAGTCATGATTGATTAAATCATTGGCCTTTGACAGTTGATTCAACCTCCAGTATCTCTCCCCTCCCCAAAGGTCCAGGGAGTGGGATTCAAAGTTCCAACCTTCTAATCACAAGCTTGGTTCCCCTGGAACCAGCCCTCATCTCTGTTACCTAGGCACTTTCTACAGGTCGCCTCATTAACATAACAAAAGACACCTTTTATCACTCTCATCACTGAGCTCTGTGCCAGAAACAGTGACAATGACCAAGTTTATATTTCTTACTGTCAATCACAGTATCACACAGAGGAAAGGACAAGATGATGGGGAGAGATGGGACACAGTGAAAGGGAGTCGTCAGAGAGAGGAATACCATGAGACAGCAGGGCCTGGGCTCCCCATGGCCACTCTTAGAACTTCGGTTTAACCAACGGGTAGGGAGCCCTCACTCTGCCAGCCTGTGCTGAGCGTTCCGCACTCAGGGTCCCCGTCCCGGGGAGTTAGCACCCTGGCTGGGGAAACGGATGTTGCAAGTAAATGGGACAATGGTGTTGGGATGGATGATGCCGTGGAGGTGGGCGCGGTAGCGCAGGAAGCCCCACAAAGGGCCCATTCACAGTGAGTCTCTACACTGGCTCAGAAGTTGGTGGGAGAGAAGCCTGCTGTGGGGTGCAGCTGGGGTCATCACCCCAGGCCAGAGCTAGACTCCCCATTTCCTGCATCATATGTCCCATGTGTAATGTCTGAAACATCCAGTGTGAAGTTTCAAAGTGATGTTAGCATGACTAGCTTTGGCTTTTATTTAATGAGATTGCCTTTGTTCTCTGTTCCAGACGGGCCAAGAAGTGGGACAGCGCAGCTATTCAGTACTTCCAGAACATCCTGAAAGGTGAGGCAAGTGCATGACCACAGCTGCCTGCTATGAACTGACACCCAAGGGTGTTTCGCCTTCTGTTGGGGAAAGGGTTTGAGATGTGCGTGCTTAGTGTTTGACCTCCCTCCTCAAGGGAATTCATAAGTCACATGGAGCTTTTTCCACTCCAAGTATCACAGTGACTCTGCACCCTTGGAATTTGAGGGATGGATGTGGACATCAGTAATTGACAAGTGAAATCAGCAAGGAATTTTGTGGGTGAGGCACCCTTACACGATGATAATGCCTTTCTCTTAGTCTGTATCAAACTACAGCACTGCAAAATAACTTATGTGCATTTCATTGAACCAACAATCATGAAAAGCCTACTTTTTGGCAGGCAAAGGGTAGTAAGTGGGTACTTACTGTGTGATCCCCATCCTTGCTAATGAAGATATATAGAATGTCTCAGCACCTGTTTAGCGTGCTCTCTGTTTAAATCGTTGGCCATAAATTAGACTCTCCTTTGTGGCATCTGTCCTAAGCCCTGGTAGTCTGAGCCAAGTAACTGGGCAGCCTCTAGGGTCATGCTGAGGAGTAGTGGGTGTGCAGTGGCTGGGCTGCATCCTGACGCCTCTTGGGGCCCTGGCCCCTCTCCTTCACTGCCCTGCTGTCCGGGTGAAGGAGCAGCCAGAGACATTGTTCCTGGAGAAAAGTGAGGTGGGGGCGCCTCTGGTTTTGTCGTTCGGGCCCTTGTGAGCCCACAGGGGCCCTGGGAGGCTCAGATTTGGAGGAGGCAGGGTGCTTGGGTTGAGTACTGTTCTGCTACCTCTGAGCAGCCTTCTGAGAGCCTGGTCCCCTCACCTGTAAAGTGATACCAGCGCTACCTCGGAGGCTTGAGGTGAGAGGGAAGTGGGACACGCTGGTAGAGTGAGCAGCGTGCCTGTTGGCACCCACACGTGGAGCTGCTCTTCAGGCGTTCGGAGGGCGGCACGACTCGGGAAGACTCTGGCTGGGCGTGTGGGTTTAGGGATCACTGGAAAGAAGAGGGGCCCAGAGCTGTGCTCGATCGAGGTGCTGTCACAGGGCGGCCGGAGGAGGATGGGGCTGGGGGGACAGAGGACATTTGGCTGACTGCCTGGAGAGCCTTCACCTTGGCTCGCCTGCTGCCAGAGCCCTTCTGAGGGAGGAAGCTGTCGGACAGTGTGGCACTGGGTAGTCGTGAGTAGTTACCAGAGAGTAACAGGCGAGAAATAGTCATAGTTGTTTCACCCATTCTTATTTTTTTGGCCATGAGGCATGGCATGCGGGATCTTAGTCCCCCGACCAGAATTCAGACCTGTGCCCCCTGCAGTGAAATTGCGGAGTCTTAACCACTGGACCCCCAGGAAAGTCCCTCAAGCATACTTTTAACATCATCTTCTTTATGTTTTCATTTATGCTATTTAGCAACTACCCAGGTAGAAGCCAAATTGTGTGCTGTGGAAGAAGATACTTTTGAGGTTTACCTTTATGTAACTCTAAAAAATGAAAAGGTAAGTGAAAGAGTTGTATTTTTAAAGTATTTTATTATTATTAAAATGCTGTTTTAATAAAACAACGCACACAAGAAAAACAGTATCATTCACACTTGCTCTTACCTCAGGCTGTTAAAGAGCAGAGGCATGCTCAGCAGAGAGAACCGACAGTGGGTGCATGAGGTCATAATTGCTAGAAAAAAAAATTGGGCTGACAGTTCTTTCCTAGCTCCTAAAGGAAGGAAGCACAGGGATGTGTCCAGGGTGTTCTCTCTCTCTCTCTTTCTTAAATGTGTTTTCTTTCGCACAGAATTTTTAGGAGACATGCATGTTGATCCTTTTATTGTCAGTATCCTTCTATCGACTGGATATACTACAGTGTTTACCCATTCACTTGTTAATGGACACTTGAGTTGTGGCCTCTGTGGGGCAAGTGCAAGTGAAACTTCTGTGGTGATTCATGTGCAAGTCTTCCTTGGACCTGTGCTTTCATTTCTCTTGGGTAAATACCCAGGAGTCACATTTTTGGGCAGTTTTATAAGTATTAAGAGACTACCAAACTGTTTTCCAGAGTGACCATTGCACAGTCCCATCAGCAATGAGAGTTACACTTCCTCCACCTCCTCTCCATTACTTTTATGGTCATTCTCATTGCTGTGTAGTGATCCCTCACTGTAGTTTATTTGCACTTCCCTAATGCATTTTCCTTCTTGGAGAAGGAAATGGCAACCCACTCCAGTACCCTTGCCTGGAAAATCCCATGGACAGAGGAGCCTGGTATGCTACAGTCCATGGGGTCACAAAGAGTTGGACACAACTGAGCGACTTCACTCACTCACTCAATGACGTAACAGTCTTGAGTGTCTTTTCATATGCTGTTTGCAATCCATATATCTTTAATGAAGTATTCAGATATTTTACCCTTTTTTTTTTTCATTTTCTCCGTTTAAAAATTTTTCATCCTTTTTAAAAATTGAGGTATAATTGATGTGCAACATTCTATTAGTTGCAAGTGTACAACACAATGATTTAATGTACATATGCGTTGCACAGTGTCTAGTTAACATCTATCACCATACAGTGACAGAATGTTTTTTCTTGTTCTCATGACAAGATTTACTCTTAGCAACTTTCAAATATGCAGTACAGTATTGTTAACTATAGCCACCATGCTGTACATCATATGCCGTGACTTACTTATTTTATAATGGAAAGTTTTTACCTTCTGACTCCCTTCTCCCGTTTCACCACCTTCTCCCTCTATGCTCCCGACTCCAGCTCTGGCAGTCACCGGTCTGTTCTCGGTGAGCTTGTTTTGTTTTGTATTTAGATTCCACATAGAAGTGGAGATTATGTAGCTTTTGTGTTTCTCTGACTTAATGTCATTTAGCATAATGTCCTTAAGGTCAGTATATGTTGTCACAGATGGAAAGATTTCATTCTTTTTTGTGGCCAAATAATATCCCATTGTGTATATATGTATATACACCACATTTTTTTTTATCCATTCATCCACTGATGAATACTTAGATTGTTTCCATAATTTTGGCTATTGTAAATAATATTGCAGTGAACATGGAGATGCATGTGTCTTTTCAAGTTAATGTTTTTGTTTTTCTCAGATAAATACCCAGAAGTGGAATTGCTGGATTGTATAGTAATTCTGTTTTTAATTTCTAGAGGAACCACGGTACTGTTTTCCAGAGTGACTGGGCCAATTTACATTCCTACCAATAGTGCCTAAGAGTTCCTTTTTCTCCACATCCTTGAAACACCTGCCCTGGGTGTTTCTTGTCTTTTTAATAGTCACCTTTCTGACAGATGTGAAGTGATACCTCACTATGGTTTTGATTTGCATTTCCCTGGTGGTTCGTGATACTGAACATCTTTTCTTGTCCCTGTTGACCATCTGCATGTCTTCTTTGGAAAAATGTTGATTCAGATCCTCTGCCCATTTTTAAATTGGATTATTTGTGGGTTTGTTTGTTCCTGTTATTTATGAGTTTTTATGTATTTTGGATATTAACCCCTTATCAGATAGTAAGTGACTTACAGATGTTTCTTCTTACTAAAAATCTTTTTGTTTTATTGGTGCTTTTTTTTGCTCTGAAGAAGCTTTCTAGTTTGATGTATGAGTTCAGCTGGTTTATTTTCACTTTTGTTGCCTTTGCTTTTGGTGTCAAACTCCAAAAATTATCACCAAGACCAGTGTCAAGGAGCTTATTACCACCTATGTTTTCTTCTATGAGTTTTATGGTTTCAGATCTTATATTCAAGTCTTTAATCCATTTTGAGTTTGTTTGTATATGGTGTGAGTTAATGGCACAGTTTCATTGTTATGCGTGTAGCTGTCTAGTTTTCCCAACACAATTTATTGAAGAGACTGTCATTTCCCCATTATATATTCTTAGCTCCTTTTTAGTAATTTTATTGACCATATATATCTGGGTTTATTTTTGGGCTATCTTTCTGTTCCATTGAACTATGTGTCTGTTTTTATGCCGGTGCTGTACTCTTTTAATTGCTATGGTTTGCCCATTTAAAAATTGGTTTTGTTTTCTTTTAATTGAGTTTTTTGAGAGTTCTTTATGTATTCTGGATACATGACCATCCAAAGGTATTATCTAAAAATATTTTCTCCTGTTTTTCTTCTCAAGAAGGTTGGCCAGAAGTGTGTAGTTCACCATTATGAAAGCAGAAGTCACGAGATCAATTTCTGTCAAATTCTGTTCTATAAAATAATTTTTCTGAAGATTAAAATTTTCAGTTAAGTTCGGCATGTATTATGAACAGTCACATGACTGTCTGTCTTATTCATGAAATATTTATACAGGTTTGTGTTAACGATGATCTGGTTGCAAAGAACTTCGCTTGTTATGTGTCGCCTTTGGAGAATAAGAACTTTGATTCTTTGGAGAAGCCAAGATTGAATATAAAGTCAGCATCCTTTTCCAATAAGCTCAATCCAGCACTTACTCTTTGGCCAATGTTTTTGCAAGGAAAAGGTTCTCAAAGGATGGAAAGTGAGTGGATTTCACCAATGTATGTTTCCCTTAAGCTGTCTTATTTATAGAAATCTTAGTGTATTAATATAAATTGTTGTATTGACTTTTCCCCTTATGGAGACAGAGACTTTGATTCTGAATTTAATATTTTAATTTTTTTTGAAATATTTTAATTTTAATCCTAGTGAGTTTGTTAGGTTTGAGTTTTGAGGTTCTAACAGAGCTGTTGTGGTTTGTTTTTATGAGAGCAGGAAAAAAAGATTATTATTAATTTCTTATTAACTTGGAGTTATATTTTCACTCTGTGGCTAGGTGGGTAAAGAATCCACCTGTCGTTCAAGAGACACAGGAGATATGGGTTCAATCCCTGGGTCAGGAATATCCCGAGGAGAAGGAAAGGGCAAACCGCTCCAGTATTCTTTCCTGGAAAATCTCATTGACAGAGGAGCCTGGTGGGCTACAGTCCATGGGGCCACAAAGAGTCTGACTTGATTTAGTGACTGAGCGGAATTACACGTGTTTTCAGAAGTCTGTATGTTAGTAGTGTAACGATATTATCAAAACAAGGGTGTTTTTTATAATTTTGAAAAAGAGCCATTTGTTAGCATGAAAATATGAGAAGAGTCTGTCGTGGACAATGGAAACAACTGTAAATATTTCCTCTACACCCATGTTTCTTAGTCCCCTCACGTTGCTCCCCTGCTCTGTGTTAGGTATCCTGTAAATCATACAGCAGAGGTGATTTACAACAAATTCACGTTTGTATTTTGGGTTTTATTTCATGCTTTAATCTTGAAATGTATTCTTCCTATCAGAGTCATGTGGTTTAACTTTTCTAGCGGAGTCTCTCCAGCATCCGTGGGCCCAGGGTGCAGGTGACCTCAGGCCAACCAGTAGGATCCTGGGTGAGTTTTCCTCTCTTGTTCCTTTCATTATAAAAGAATACTCTTAAGTATCTTAGGACTGTAAGAGTTGTTTATAAGGGCTGTGGTAATTCTGTCTCTCTTTTTCCCTTAATTTAATGGGACCAATTTATGCTGTAGTTGCTGACAAAGATAATTTGCCTTGTAGTCTGTAGGATTTTGCTGAACCTAACAGGCACTTGTTTCTGTGTAGGACTGATTTATTCCAGCCCAGCCATAGACCAGTGGCTATTATTTGTCATCAGAATATACCTAAGGATTTGATTGGTTTTTATTTTAAGCAATAGGATGAGTAAAAATAAGAAAGAGGCATTTGTGAAACCAGATCTCTCCCATCTTTAACTCCGTGTCTCCAAGTCCTTGAATGAGTTGGAGTTGCTGGACGAGGGTGACACTTGCTCAGCTCGCCCTCTGTGGTGACTGCTCTGTGCTCACCCCACACTGGGTGTATGTGTACCTACCAGTACTGCAGATAGAGCCATAGTAAACCTCTACTGAACTAAAACTTTTAAGTGCATGCTCAGTCGTGTCCAGCTCTTTTGCAACCCTGTGGAGTGTAGCCCGCCAGGCTCCTCTGTCCATGGGATTCTCCAGGCAAGAGTACTGGAGTGGGTTGCCATTTCCTACCCCAGGGAATCTTCTGGACACAGGAATCAAACCCATGTCTCCTGCATTGGCAGGCAGGTTCTTTACCACTAGCGCCTCCTGGGAAGCACCACCTTTGATGTACCTACTTATTAAAATTTTACAGTCTTTTTTCTCCCAGTTTTTCAGGTGTGAGGGTGTGTCTTATTTCTTAAGAAATAAGATTCTGCTGTACAAATGTGTATGTGGTGTTTTTCATCTCTCTGTAGGTTAGCTTCATCCAGTGTGATGTGGTTTGAGGCTGTGGACTCTGCCATGAGACTGTCCGTCTGCCCCCTCCTCTGGCACAGGGAACATCATTCCCTGCTGCTGGGTTGGTGAGATGAGCTCTCTGCGTGCAAAGTTTGTGTGGCAGACTTGGGCGCATGTGGCCCCACCTGCATTCTGGTGTGCCTTATAGGAAGCATCGTGTGCCATAGGAATTCCTGCTGAATGGAGCCCATTACTGATGGGGATGTTATTTCCATTCTTGTTTCTTCCGATTCCATGGAAGCAAGAAAAATACCAGGCATTTACGTTGTGTTTAACCACTGCACAGCTTTCCATTGTGTAGAAAACTAGGAGGGACTTTTACTTCGCGGCATGTGGGATCATACTTCCCTGACCAGGAATCATCCCCATGTCCTCCGCACTGCAGGGACGAGGACACTGGCCCACCAGGGAAGTCCCTCCTAGTTTTCTTTATTACAGTCAGTGTTGGAATTAACCCTGCATATCTTTGAAAAGGAAAAGTTTGATGGTAAACAAAAGAAAGCTCATATGAAATGTGACCAGACGATCATGTAGAAAATTATTAGATGTTACCTAATCAGGCAAAGATTTTTTTTCCTTTTTAATTTTTGTGAAAAGCTATTTCAATTTCAATTATATTTTTATTAAATTTTGATACTTCTCTTTGAAGTTTCTTCAGTTCAGTCAGTTCAGTCGCTCAGTCGTGTCCGACTCTTTGCGACCCCATGAACCGCAGCACGCCAGGCCTCCCTGTCCATCACCAACTCCCAGAGTTTACCCAAACTCATGTCCATCGAGTTGGTGATGCCATCCAGCCATCTCATCCTCTGTCGTCCCCTTCTCCTCCTGCCCCCAATCCCTCCCAGCATCAGGGTCTTTTCCAAGAGTCAACTCTTAGCATGAGGTGGCCAAAGTATTGGAGTTTCAGCTTCAGCATCAGTCCTTCCAGTGAACACCCAGGACTGATCTCCTTTAGGATGGACTGATTGGATCTCCTTGCAGTCCAACGGACTCTCAAGAGTCTTCTCCAACACCACAGTTGAAAAGCATCAATTCTTCGGTGCTCAGCTTTCCTCACAGTCCAACTCTCACATCCACACATGACCACTGGAAAAACCATAGCCTTGACTAGATGGACCTTTGTTGGCAAAGTAATGTCTCTGCTTTTTAATATGCTGTCTAGGTTGGTCATAACTTTCCATTCCTTACTTTTTCAAAAATCAAAGTTCAGTGCTTTCTAGCACTTGGCTAAACAGTCAAATAGTGCAGAAAGTCTGTAAAGGAAAGTAATTTTTACTTGTCCAGCTTCTTCTCACCCAGGCTCCTTGCTTGAGGTAAACCTTTTTTTTTTCTTAGCTATTTATTTTGGCAGTTATCCCTTAAGTTTTAAAATACCTGTGGTTATTTTACTTTGTCCATGCTTACGCATTCTGGACCCTGTCCTGAGTTCTGCAGCGGTTAGCTATCACACCCCTAAGCCACACATCTTCAGACACTGTTCTAGGGATTCACCAGAAAAGGAATCAAAGTCTGTTTTCATGGAGTTTTCTTTTATTTTCTCAGTAAACTTTTGTTTTAGAATGATCACAAACTTCCAGATAAGTTGGAGAGCATTACAGAGAACTTGTTGCACCCTAAACCACATGAGAGTAAGTTGCCGACTAGAACGCCCCATCTCTCCCCAGTACTTGAGTGTGTTTTTCCTAGAAATAAGAGTACTTTCAGAAACATTCACAGTATAGCCATCTACATCAGAGGTTACCGTTGCTACATTGTGATCGTCTGACTTTCAAATAACCCCTGTAATTTTGCCAGTCATCGCACTGATTCCTCTGGGGAAGGAAGACGCAGCTCAGCATCAGGTGGAGCATCTCCTCGCCTCCCTGGGTCTGCAGCAGTCCTCAGTCTTCCTGGACTTTTCTGACTGTGGCACTTTGGTGGATTATGAACCTGTTATTTCGTAGCATGTCCCAGTTGTGGCAGATGATTTCCTGTTTCCATTTTCATTGATTTTTGTTCTGAATTTAATTCTTTTTGTCTGCTTACTTTACCTTTAATTTGCTCCTTTTTTTTAGTTTTCTGAGGTGGAAGCTTATATTATTAATTTAAATTTTTCTTCTCTTCTAATACAAACATTTAATGCTGTCAACTGCCCATCACTGAATCCCGTAAATTTTGATAAGTTGTATTTTTATTTTCATTTTGTTAAAAACATTTCAGAATTTCTGTTGATATTTCTTCTTGATCCGTGTATTATATAGAAGTGGGTTGCTTAATCTCCCAAGTATTGGGGGATTTTCCAGCTCTCTTGTTGTTACTAAGTTAGTTTAATTCCGTTGTGGTCTGATAGTGTACTTTGTACAATTTCCACTCTTAAGTTTATTTAGGTATGTTTTATCTGGACTCATTAGAAAAGACCCTGATACTGGGAGGGATTGGGGGCAGGAGGAGAAGGGGACGACAGAGGATGAGATGGCTGGATGGCATCACCGACTCGACGGGCATGAGTTTGAGTAAACTTCGGGAGTTGGTGATGGACAGGGAGGCCTGGCGTGCTGCGATTCATGGTATTGTAAAGAGTCGGACACGACTGAGCGACTGAACTGAACTGAACTATGTGGTCTACCTTAGTGTCAGTTCCACTTGAGCTTGAGAAGAAAGTATCTGCTGTAGGATGAAGTCATCTGTAGATACCAGTTCTGACCACTTGAGGTGGTGCTGTTGAATTCTGCTTTACCCTTACACTGATTTTCTGCCCGCTGGATCTGTTCATTTTTGGTAGAGGGCTGTTGCTGTCTCTGACTGTAGTGGTATTCTCATCTATTTCTCCTTGCAGTTTTATCAGTTTTGCCTGACATATTTTGATGCTTTCTTATTAAGCACATACACAATAAGGTCTCATATGTCTTTTTGAAGAATTGGGTTCTTTATTACTGTGTGATGCTTCTGACCTTCATATTTTCCCTTGTTCTGAAGTCTACTCTATCTGAAATTAATACAGATACTTCAGCTTTTTTTTAAGCTATAAAAATTTTACTGAAGTACAATCGATGTATAATATTATTTGTTTCAGGTGTACAACATAGTGATTCACAATTTTTAAAGGTTATATTTCATTTATAGATATTTTAAAATATTGCTCATATTCCCTGTACTGTACAGTATATCCTTGTAGGTTATTTATTTTATGCATAGTAATTTGTACCTCTTAATCCATTGCTGTTTTTTGGAACCTCCCCACTTCCCTCCCACTACTGATAACCACTAGTTTGTTCTCTGTATCTATGAGTCTGTTTCTTTTTTGTTAAATTCACTAGTTTTATTTTTTTTTTAGATTCCACCTATAAGAGATATCATACAGTATTTGTCTTTCCCTGTCTGACTTAATTTCACTAAGCATAAATCCATCCATGTTGTTGCAGATGGCAAATTTTCATTCTTTTTATGGCTGAGTAATATTCCAGTTTGTGTGTGTATGTATATACACACCACATCTTCATTATTTGTGTATGGCTAGTTAGATTGCTTCCATATCTTGGCTACTGTGAATGGTGCTGCTCTGAACATGGGGTGCATGTTTCCTTTCAACTTAATGGGACCACATATTCTTTATCCATTCATCTGTCAGTGGACATTTACATTGCTTCCATGTCTTGGCTGTTGTAAACAGTGCTGTCATGCTGAGGTGCGTGTATCTTTTTGAATTACCATTTTCTCCAGATACACACCCATGGATGGGATTACAAGATCATCTGGCAACTCAGTTGTTAGTTTTTTAAGGAACCTGCATGCTTTTCCCCGTAGTGATGCAGCAGTTTACATTCCCAGCAGTATACGTAGGTTCCCTTTCCTCCACACCCTCTCCAGCATTTATTGTTTGTGGACTTTTAATGAGGGCCATTCTGACAGGTGTGAGGTGATACCTCATTGTGCTCTGTTAAAGTTCATTTCTAATCGGAGGATAATTGTTTTACAGTGTTGTGTTGATTTCTGCTGTACATCAAGATAAGTCAACCTGAGGTGTACATGTGTCCCCTTCCTCTTGACTCACTGTGCTTTTGGTATGCATTTCTTTGGTGATTAGCAATGTTGAGCATCTTTTCACATGCTTGTTGGACTCTGTATGTCTTCTTTGGAGAAAAGTCTATTTAGGCCTTCTGCCCATTTTTTAATTGGTTGGGTTTTTTTGATGTTGAATTGTATGAGCTGCTTGTATATATTTGGAAATTAAGCCTTGTCAATCATGATGTTTGCAAGTATTTTCTCCCAGTTGTCTTTCTGTTTATGGTTTCCTTTGCAATGTAAAAGCTTGTAAGTTTAATTAGGTCCTGTTTGTTTATTTTTGCTTCTGTTTTCCTTTGCCTTGGGAGACTGACTTATACAAATTGCTAGAATTTGTATAAGTATTTGTCTTTTATTTGGTGTATTTAGACCAACACCATTTAAAGTGATGATTGATTTAGTTAGATTGATACCTGCCAAGCTCGTTACTGTTTTCTATTCATTGCCTTTGTTTTTTATTCTTGTCTTCCATTTTTTGTCATTTATAGCTTTAGTTGAGCATTTTACAGAATTCTGATTTCTTTCCTTTCTTACCACATCAGTTTGCTTCTTTTTTCACTTTTTTAAATGAGTACCTTAGATATTGCAATATTTACAACCAGTCCAATCTACTTTCAGATAACACTGAAACACTTTGCGGGTAGTGCTAGTGCCTTATAATAACAAAGTATTCATAATTCCTCCCTCCTGGCCATAATGTCATTGTTATTCTTTTCATGCATATGGGTATGTGTGTAATAAATGTATAATTACTTATTTTATATGTATATGCATAAATAATGAAATACTTTGTTGCTATTATTTTGAACAAACTGTTATCTGCTATATCTGTTTTCAAAAAGAAAGACTTAAATTTGCCTTGACTTATTCCTTCTCTAATGTGCATATCCTCAAGTCCAGTGATTCTTTCCACAGATGAATACAGTCTACTAAGTTCATCAAAGGCATTCTTCATTTCTGTTAGTGCTTTTGATGTCTGGCATTTCTTCTTGATTCTTTCTTATAATTTTCATGTCCCTGCTTATATTACCCATCTATTTTTGCATATTGTTTGCTTTTTCTATTAGAACCTTTAGCATATTAATCATTTGTTGTTGCTGTTGTTCAGTTGCTAAGTTGTATCCAAGCCAGGCTCCTTGGTCCTCCACCATCTTCCAGAGTCTGCTCAAATTCATGTCCATTGAGTCTCTGATGCTATCTAACCTTCTTATCCTCTGCTGCCCTCTTCTTTTGTCTTCATTTCCCAGCATCAGGGTCTTTTCCAGTGAGTCATATCTTTACATCAGGTAGCCAGAGTGTAGGAGCTTCAGTTTCAGCATCAGTCCTTCTAATGAATATCCAGGACTGAGTTCCTTAAGGATTGATTGGTTTGATCTCCTTGCAGTCCAAGGAACTCTGAAGAGTCTCCTCCATCTTCACAATTTGAAAGCACTAGTTCTTTGGTGCTCAGCCTTCTTCATTTTCCATCTCTCATATCTGTACATGACTTTACATCCGTACATGGAAAAACCATAGCTTTGACTATATGGACCTTTGTCAGCAAAGCAGTGTCTCTGCTTTTTAATATGTTGTCTTGGTTTGTCATAGCTTTCCTTCCAGGGAACAAGTATCTTTTAATTTCAAGACTGTAGTCACTGTCTGCAGTGATTTTGAAGTCCAAGCAAATATGTCACTGACTATTTCTACTTTTCCCCCTTCTATTTGCCATAAAGTGATAGGACCAGACGCCATGATATTAGTTTTTTTTTAAATGTTGAGTTTCAAGCTATCTTTTTCACTCTCCTTTTTAACTTTCATTAAGAGGCTCTGTAGTTCCTCTTCACTTTCTGCCATTAGAGTGGTATCATTTGCATGTCTGAGGTTGTTGATATTTCTCGCAGCAGTCTTGATTCCAGCTTTTGGTTCATCCAGCCTGGCATTTTGCATGATGTACTCTGGATATAAGTTAAATAAGCAAGGTGACAGTATATAGCCTTGTCATACTCCTTTCCCAATATTGAACCAACTCATTGTTCTATATTCAGCTCTAAAGGCTGCTTCTTGACCTGCATACAGGTTTCTCAGGAGATAGGTCAGGTGGTCTGGTATTCCCATCTCTTTTTTTTTTCCCCCATCTCTTTAAGAATTTTGCATAGTTTGTTGTGATCCACACAGTCAAAGGTTTTAGCATAGTCAATGAAACAGAAGTAGCTGTTTTTCTGAAAGTCCTTCATTTTCTCCATGATCCAGTGAATGTGGCAATTTGATCTCTGGCAGCTCTGCCTCTTAGAAATCCAGCTTGTACACATGAAAGTTCTTGGTTCAACTACTGCTGAAGCCTAACTTGAAGGATTTTAAGCATTACCTTGCTAGCATGTGAAATGAATGCAGTTGTGTGGAAGTTTGATCATTCTTTGTCATTGTCCTTCTTTGAGGTTGGAATAAAAACTGACCTTTTTCAGTCCTGTAGCCACTGCTGAGTTTTCCAAATTTGCTGACATGTTGAGTGCAGCATTTCAACAGCATCATCTATTAGGATTTGAAATAGCTCAGCAGGCATTCCATTACTTCCACTTTGTTTGTAGTAATGCTTCCTAAGCCCCTTGGACTTCACGCTCCAGGATGTCTGGTGCTAAATGAGTGTCCACACTAACGTGGTTATCTGGGTCATTAAGACCTTTTTTGTATAGTTCTTCTGTGTATTCTTGCCACCTTTTCATAATCTCTTCTGCTAGGTTCATAATCTCTTCTGCTAGGTTCCTAGCATTTCTCTCCTTTATCGTGCCCATCCTTTTATGAAATGTTCCTTTGATATCTTCAGTTTTCTTGAAGAGATCTCTAGTTCTCCCCATTCTGTTGTTTTCCTCTATTTCTTTGTATTGTTTACTTAAGAAGGCCTTCTTACCTCTCCTTGCAGTTCTCTGAACTCTGCATTCAGTTGGGTATGTCTTTCCCTTTCTCCCTTACTGTTTGCTTCTCTTTTTTCCTCAGCTAGTTGTTGAGCCTCTGCAGACAACCTCTTGGCCTTCTTGCATTTCTTTTTCTTTGGGATGGTTTTGGTCACTGCCTCTTGGACAGTGTTACTAACCTCTGTCCATAGTTCTTCAGACACTCTGTCTGCCAGATCTAATCCCTTGAATCTGTTTGTCAGCTCCACTGTATAATCATAAGGGATTTGATTTAGGTCATAACTTGAATGGCCTAGTGGATTTCCCTACCGTCTTCAATTTAAGCCTGAAATCTGCAATAAGCATCTCCTGATCTGAGTTGTCCTAAATTTCTGGTCTGACAGTTTCAGCATCCCTGCTCTAACTCTGATTCTAATTCTCGTCCTGTTTCTTCAAATTGTCTCTTTTTTTGCTTTTTGGTATGCCTTGCAATTTTTTTAAAAAATTTAAAGCCAGACATGATATTCTGGATGAGAGGTGGGCCTTTAGAGGTACAGTTATAAAGTATAGAGGGAGGGGAAGCATCCTTTAAAGCTGTGTTTAGATCTGCATCTTTTTGAACCTTTGCATCTGGGTTGTGACCTTCACATGTGCTTTTCAGACCTCCACCTCTCCTCTTTAGGAGGGCTAGGATGGCCTGAGTGGGTGGGGGAAATATTTCCTTTCCCCCAAGGCAGTTAGTCTCTGATAAAGCCTGGGTAGTTCAATTCAGTTCAGTTGTGTCTGACTCTTTGCGACCCCATGAACTGCAGCACGCCAGGCTTCCCTGTCCATCACCAACTCCCGGAGCTTACTCAAATTCATGTCCATTGAGTCAGTGATGCCATCCAACCATCTCATCCTCTGTTGTCCTCTTCTCCTCCCACCTTCAGTCTTTCCCAGCTTCAGGGTCTTTTCCAATGAGTCAGTTCTTCATGTCAGGTGGCCAAAGTATTGGAGTTTCAGCTTCAGCATCAGTCCTTCCAATGAATATTGAGGACAGAGTTCCTGTAGGATTCACTGGTTGGATCTCCTTGCAGTCCAAGGGACTCTCAAGAGTCTTCTCAACACCACAGTTCAAAAGTGTCAGTTCTTTGCCACTCAGCTTTCTTTATAGTCCAATTCTCACATCCATACATGACTACTGGAAAAACCATAGCTTTGACTAGATGGACCTTTGCTGGCAAAGTAATGTCTCAACTTTTTAATATGCTGTCTAGGTTTGTCATAGCTTTTCTTCCAAGGAGCAAGTGTCTTTTAATTTCATGGCTACAGTCACTGTCTGCAGTGATTTTGGAGCCCTCCAAAATAAAGTCTGTCACTGTTTCCACTGTTTCCCCATCTATTTGCCATGAAGTGATGGGACCGGATGCCATGATCTTACTTTTCTGAATGTTGAATTTTAAGCCAACACTCTCTTCTTTCACTTTCATCAAGAGGTTCTTTAATTCTTCTTCGCTTTCTGCCATAAGGATGGCGTCATCTGCATATCTAAGGTTATTGATATTTCTCCCGGCAATCTTGATTCTAGCTTGTGTTTCATCCAGCCCGGCATTTTGCATGATGTACTCTGCGTATAAGTTAAATAAGCAGGGTGACAATATACAACCTTGATGTACTCCATTCCCGATTTGGAACCAGTCTGTTCAGTCCGGGTAGTTCAGGCTCTGGTTAGTTTCTCCTGAGAGCAAACCTTGCTGAGAACAGAATGCACTGGCATATTTCAAAAAGGTTAATTTTCCCCTCCCCCTACCAAGCCTCAAGGGGATTTTTATATGATCTTCACTATGAGAAGCTGTGGAGTTCCAGCAGGTGAGAATCACAAAGTGTTGGGAGTCCTCTTGGAATTGTTCATTTACTCTCCCGCACTAGCTTCCAGTAGCTGGTCAACTTACAGTTCAGATTTTGCTTCTCTGGTGTTAGGTTCTACGGAGATTTCTGCTCACATCAGTTGTGATTATCTGTTTCTCCAGTTGTAGGTGAGAAGGTTTGCCCTGTGGCCTCATATTTTACGTCAGATATAAGAGTTGTTATTTTTCACTTGGGTTAGCTGTTTACTTACTGTTATGATGGAGTGGTGAATTCCAACCTCCTTACATGCTGGGATAGAAACTGGAAGTTAAATTGAGCTTTGAAATGTAAGATTGGTAAATAGAAGATGACAGCATTATTTCTTCTTGGAGATTCTAATCGCTTTTCTTCTTCCTATTTATATTGTCTATCTCTGTTGACTCCTTAAGTTGTTCAAGATTCTCAGTTGAGTATTCTATATCTTTTAAAACTTATTGAGACTTGTATTATGACTCAGTATATGGTCTCACTTGGAAAAGGCTGTTGGATGTACTTGAGAAGAATGAATATTGTGCTGTTGTTGGGGAAAGTGTTACATAAATATTAGTTATGTCATGTTGATCAATAGTCTTGGTCAGGTCTTCTCTGTTTATGATTTTTTTTTGTCTACAGGTCTATCAGCTACTGAAGGAGAGGCATTGATATCTCCAACTATACAATTGTTTTATTTATGTCTCATTTCCATTCTGTTAGTTTTGCTTCATGTATTTTGAAGCTGTCACTTAGGTACATGGAAGTTTAGAAGTTTTATGTCCTCTTGATGAATTGATACGTGTCATTATTAAATGACTCCTTCTTTGATCTGAAGTCTACCTTGTCTCTTCTGGGCTATCATCTGAAATATATGTAGTGGCCTTTCCAGCAGTTGCTTGGGCTTCCTCGTAACATGATGGCTGGGTTACAGAAGTGAGCATTTAAGAGAGCAGATCGTAAGCGTATGACTTTTTTGTGCTCCAGCTTTGGAAGTCACATAACATCACGTCTGTGTTTCTAAGCCCACCCAGGCTTATGGGAATGGAGTATGAGCCCACCTCTCATGGGAGAAGTGTGCAAGTCACATTGTGAGAACAGCATGTGTGTTGGGAATCATGTTCTGGCCTCCTTTGCAAAATAGAGTCTGCCAATTTGGGAAAATAAATAATGGTTAAATTTTTAGTAAGCCAGTAAGGAATTTTTTCAACTTTTTTCCTTTTTCTTTTTCCCAATAAGGATTGATACAAGATTTTTTAATTTAATCCCCTCAAGTAAAGTTTTATACAAAATCTTATGCCATAATAATTTTATGTATTAAGGTTTTATTATGATATCACTTTTTTAGTAAGATCCTTTTGGTCCTGTTTTCTATTTATTTATAACATTTCCTAAGATAATTTTTATTATTATTTTTGTGTTCCAGATAAGACTATAAAATGTAATGTGGATTCATTGAAAGGTTCACCTGGAAAAGAATCTGAAAAGAAACAGCAGCGCATCTCCTTGAAAGATGTAAATAAGGTGCTGTTTTTAAATGTTCATTAAATATAAAGTTTATATAGTGTTCATTTTAGAATATTCTCCTTTAAAATCTACCAGGAGCCAAAACTGTGGCTATGATAGTTTATTTATGAAAAAAACTTAAGTTTACAAGTTTACTCTGATTCAGATGAACAGGATAACCCCTGTTCCTCCCTTTTCAAGTCCTTGTTCTTGGCCTGCTGACCACTTGACAAAATTGGGTGCATATTCTCACTTTAACAAGGGTATAAATATCTGGAATTATGGGACACTTTTATAGTTAAGGTCAAGTTTTACCTGTCCCTCCAGTTCCTTTGACAAGACAGGTGAGAGTAATTCCAGGACGTTTTAAATACTGACTCTCTGAAGTCTGGCTACCTGCTCTTTAGACCCTTCAGTCTAGTGTTCATAGTGGTGGCGTTATCACCGATCTCTCCAGTTCTTGGTCTCCTCATAACACATTGCCTGGACCTTATCTAAGATCGTTGTCTATGAGAACAACTCCCAAGGAATTTTGATGCCTCAAGAACACATACGTCGCTAGCGTAAATAGTCATCCTGGAAAAAATTTTTTTTTTTTTTTACAGTGTGTTGAATCTTCAGTGTGCTGGCCAACAAAGAGAGGCATAACCATATATGCCAATCCAGACACATCAGCTGCAAGGTATGATCTGAAAATCTTAGTGTAACTGACTAGAGATTTAAGTATAATATTGTTTTATACAGTGTTCAGTAAGATTGATGATGGGAGAATATTCGTTTTCAAAAAAAGAGTGACCCTGGAAATTTTGATTAGGCATGTATTTAAAATAAATACGTTTGACAGCTGGCTAGCAGCACAGTTTCCCAAAAAGTGGTAGTGATTCTGGAGTCTCCTTGTTGACTCGTCAGCCAGAACTGTGTCTGTGAGGCAGCTGTCTTGATGTGAAGGGCGGGTGTATGTGGGCCGGTGGCAGCTCAGGTTGGTGGAAGGTGAAGAATGTTTTCTTATCTTCTTGAAGATGAGCTTCCAAGTCTTTGTAACCCTGTCCTCAGGAAAATCCATGTCAGTGATGTTAATGGGAAAATGTGATATTATGCACTTCGTGTATAGTAAAGATCTTAAAATAGGAAGCTTCCATTTGTCCCCTCCTGGACTTTACGCTAGTGTTGTCATACATTGTATTTATGCATTTGTTATAAATGCTGGAATCTGTTGTTGTTCCTATTTAAACAGTCAAGTTTTTCTTTGAGGGATTTGAATAAAAAGAGAAATTATCATGTATTTACCTATGTGGTTATCATCATGCTTTTTACTTTTTGTGTAGATCCGGATTTCCCTCTGGCACCATCTTCCTTTTACTTGAGGGACTTCCTTTGCTATTTCTTGTATATTTCTTCCTTTACTCTTTGTTGGGTCTGCTGGTGATGAACTCTTTCAGCTTTTGTATGTCTGAAAAAACTTTGCTAGGTCGAATTCCAGCTTTCAATTTCTTTTTCCCTGTATTTTAGCGGTGTTGCTTCACCATCTGCCCGCTCATATTGTTTGCAGTGAAAAATCTACTATCATATTTTTTCTTTATTTCTCTGTTTGCAGCATGTCTTTTTCCTCTGTTTTTAGGGTTTTCTCTTCATTGCTGGTTTGAACAATTTAATTATTGTATGTCTTGATGAAGTTTCTCTTACATTTCTTATGCTTGAGATTCATTAGGGCTCTTCATTTGTATTTTTCTGTCTTTTCATTGGGGCTTCCCTGGTGGCTCAGCGGTAAAGAATCCGCCTGCAATGCAGGAGACCCAGGTTCGATCCCTGGGATGGGAAAATCCCCTGGAGGAGGGTATGGCAGCCCGCTTTAGTACTCTTGCCTAGAGAATCCCGTGGATGGGGGAGCCTGGCAGGCTGCAGCCCTTAGGGTCGCACAGTCAGACACGACTGCGCTGCGGCTGAGCAGCAGCAGCCGTCTTTTCATCAGATTTGATAAGCATTCAGCTGTTTTAGTCTACAAATATTTTTTCTGCACCTGTCATTTTCTTCCCTTTTGAGATTCTTATAAGACAAATGTCTCTGAGACTCTGTTCATTTTTTCAATTTTTTCTTGCTGTTCTTCATATTAATGATTCTACTGCTCTGTGTTTAATTTAATTGTCACTTCTATTATCTCCATTTTGCTAAGCCCATCCACTGAATATTTTATCTGATATATTTTTTGTTCTAAAATTTTCATTTGTTTTTTTTATAGTTTCTATTTTTGCTGAGAAGAAAATAAAATTCTGATTGTGTCATTTAAGAGTGCTCACCTTTCCTTTTCTTATGGAGCATGGTTATAATAGCTCCTGTAGGGTGTTTTATAATTCACACTTCTGTGGGGTTGGCCCCTGTTGGTTATTTTTTCCCTCTGCAGCTGATCTGATTTTCCTTATTCATTGTATGTTGAGTAATTTTGGATTGTACTCTAGATACTTGGAATATTACGGCATGAGACTCTGGTGTAGAGTCTTCTGGAGAATGTTGATTTTGTTGTTTTAGCGGGAGGTCATCACTCCCTTAAGGTTCAGACCTCAAACTCTGTCTCACTTGCCCTGGGTGGTGATTGTGACACTGTTTCCAAGTCTTTGGTCCACTGCTTTGGGCCTGTTCTGGACACACTCAGCTTGGGATTGGAGTAGGACTTGGAGTGGGTATGGGGCTCCCCCCACCCCCAGCTCTCTATCTCTTTTTTTCCCCAGGACTTTTCCTCACATTCACCATTTTCTAGATGTTCTCGCTCCCTGTTCCTATGACCAGATAGATGGTTTTTTGTTGTTGTTGTGGAGAAGCTACCATGCAGTTCGTGTGACTGGGGCTGCTTATGGAATAAAATAGCAATAGAAATAAAAGAAGAAGAAAAGATGGAAATTTTTCCTCATCCAGTCTCTAGACCACTGGGTCCCCATTTCCTGGTTCATTAGAGGGAGGCAGAAGTTTTCTCTTGAGGTTTTAAGTGACCATATGTGTGATTAGCACCACTGCATGCATCTCCGTGATTAGAGCTGGCCTTGGGGTTAGAACAAGAGGGGAGAGGGCCAGGATTCCTCACACCCTCTGGTCTCAGGCCCCTCTTCTCTGTTCTCTGGCTTGAAATATGTTCAGCCGTCCTCATCTGAAGCTCCTGCACCTGCACTGATGCAGATTCCTTGGTTGTGGAGGGTCCACTGTACTACACTATCTTATATAAGGGACTTGCGCATCCTTGGATTTCGGTATCCCTGGGGCTCCTGGAATCAGTACCCTGCAGATACTGAGGGATGAGGGTAGAGCCTTTCTCGGGTTTTTTGACGTCTGCATCCTCTGCACCATTCTGCAACTTGGGCCACCCTCATGTCAACACCGAGAGATAGAGAAATGTGAAAGCCAGGACACTCTCCATGACTTTAGTGGTTTTCCACATTGGGACTTCCTCCCCTGTAATTTCATACTTCATCCCGTTTCTGGTCGTAATCTGTAAGGGAGAGAGGCTGTAGGGGGCTTGCTCCCTCTTGGCAGCCCGAGGACTGTCAAAATGGTCTTCATACTCAAAGGACTCAGTTTCAGTTCTCAAAGAATTTACTTAAGTTGATCCACTTATTCTGTAGTGGTATTTCTCAAATTTTCTCCCAGAAAATAAAGGTATTTTCAGATTCGTAGTAAATGGATTCAGAAATTTTAGCAAATGTTTTTGATTTTTAGTGCTTCATGTCAAAAGTCAAGTGAGAAGCCACTTAGATCAGCTGAGAAGAAGGAATACAATGAGAAGAATGGCTGTGTGAAGTATGGATTTTGTTTTCTTGGCCTAAATTTTTTATTGAAATAATTGTAGAAAAATTATAAGCAGAAAGAATCTGTATGTGATTTTATTATTAATTTCAAACCTGCATTCCCAGTGACTCAGTGGGTAAAGAATCCACCTGCAGTGCAGGAGACACAAGAAACACAGGTTCCATCCCTGGTTCGGGAAGATCCCCTGGAGGAGGGCATGGCAACCCACTCCAGTATTCTTGCCTGGAAAATCCCATGGACAGAGGAGCCTGGCGGGGTACGGTCCTTAGGGTCACAAAGAGTCGGACACGACTGAGCAACTGGGCACAGCACTGCACATACACAGTGTCTTCAGGCTTTGAGGTTAGTTTTTTCTTTTTCATTTACTAGGGCAGATTGTTCTGTTTAAAGTTTTGTTCTACTATAAATAGTCATTCTCTGCCTCCCCTTCCTGAATCTCTTGTCAAGTGAACAGTTTTATGAAACAAATCAAGTATAGTTGATCTTGTGGGGCTGTTGATTTTATATGGGTTGGCACTTGCTTTCTTCCTAGTTTTCAGATGTTAAATGGATCTACCACCTGCTGGAGAAAGTAGGTATTTATAGTGTGGAACTTGGGACGTTTCTTTTTTTTCCTGTCCTGCCAGATTCACCAAGTACTCACTTGGTAGTAGTTAACAGTAGAGGAATCTCTTCATTTTATACTTGTTTAATCCACAAAGTATTTTTGTACAAATTTTTATGATTTCTTGCCTCACCAGCCTAAAAACACTCTCACATTCCATGTAACTGTGGCTGCTCTGAAGCCATCAGCGTGACAAAGCATCTAAGACAGTTCAGAAGTGGGTAGATGGTACAGTAGCCGCTAACTGGGATGACGGGGGAGAGGGTCGTTGACCATATGGCCATCTTGGTGTCCTGACTCCCTGGAGGCTGCTGTGTGGCCCTGTGACATCCCAGCAGGAGGGCCTCATGGTGTCCGTGGCCAAGGGCTCTGAACGTTGCCCCATGGAGCCCATGGGTCTTGGGATGGTTGTTCATGCACCAGAGTTGACATCCTCCTACCCAGGCATCCCTCCACCTAATACCTGGAAGTAGTGATGCTCCAACAGGTTATTTTCCTTGAACCAAAGACTTTGTGTTATCCATGTAGCTCATTTCTTTCAGCCTCATGCCCTTTACTTAGAACCCTCTGATGAAATGACATCAATTATTCTATCAGTCTGTTTTGAGTCCCAAAGAACCTTGAAGTGATTGAAGATTAAACAGCAGAAAAGGAAGGAGGCAATGGGTTTCTTAGAAGAAACACAAGTGAGTGATCATGCAGGCTTTCTTCTTGTCCGGAGCAAGTGGTCCTGGGATTGGCACTGCTGTGCAGAGCAGGGCCCAGTGGGGGAGGGAGAAGGGGCAACATGAGACTGGCAGACCCGCCAAAGCCCTTGTGTAGCAATGGACAGGGTGAAACAGAGCAGGCGGTAATGCCATGGCCATGCCTGTAGTTCATGTTACCTCTGTCAAGGAAGATACAGAGTGATAGCTGAACTGAAGAGCACTTCTTTTTCCTTCAAATGATCCCTTTGATTATTTTATAGATTACTGCAGTTTTTAAATCCTGATCCTTTAAGAGCTGATGGAATCTCTGATCTGCAGCAGGTATTGCAACTCCCCATCCAACCCCTGCCGCCAAAAGAAAAAGCTGTTTACTCTTTAAATCCCACCCCTCCTTTCCTCTAAATTTTAGATATAAAGAAAAATTACTTGCATGGAGAACTTTACCTGAAGATGTACTTTTAGAAATCATCTAATAAATTATTGCTTTAGAGACATGGCTCTTTTTCTGTTTAGGTAATAGATAATCTTCCTTTCATTTTGGTCATTTTGATGGGTTTTGATAAGCATATAAACCTAGGGTTTTACACTGAAACCAGACTCTCATGTCCTCTTCATCTCTGTAAAGTTCTTGGTATTCTATGCTAACACCATTGGGCAGAGCCGTCTAACACCTGTGTTCTTAGTTGCAGAAGCTGAAGTCGTGGTCCCAGCAGACCATGGCAGTTTTGCGAAAAAGGGTTGAGCCCTGCTTGTCCATCGAGACAGCACCACTCTCAACAGACCTGAAAAAGGTGATGGGATTCATAAAGGAACTCTGACCTGTTGTAATGTAGAGAGATTTTTAATAAACAGTTCTGAGGTTGCATTTCCATAATTTCTTTGCTTTTGAAATTCCCTTTTAAGATTTTGTTATTAATTTCTCATTTAGTCTTAAAGTCCAGGTTAACTTCTTATAAGTGAATAATTCTTTTTGTGGAGAAACCTAAGTGCTTTAGTGAAATAAGTTCTCAAATGTGCCTCTGAAAAGGGGCTCAGAAGGAGCACAAGCAGTTGGGGCAGTTAGAATGTTCTCCGCATCCTCTTCAGAATTGCGTTCTAGAACTGTGGTTTCACTTAGATCATCAGTTTAGAGCATCAGTTTAAATCATGTTTATCTGCTTCCCTCTTGATATTGGAAAAAAAAAAAAGTAAAAAAAAAAACCCACAAGGATGAATAGAATGAGAGTGAAGTCTTTATTGGACAGGAAATTTCTTACAGGCTTTTGGAAGGTGGAAAAGCAGCAGCAGAGGGTGGCTGACCACTGAGGAAGGGGTGACGTGGGGAGGGCACTGACCTGCCCACCTTGTTTCCTGAGCATCCACAGCCAGGTTCTCAGGAAGGACATTGGAGGCTCTGTTTGGAGAAACTGAATGACCCTTGAGAATAACCTTCAGGCGACGCTGTTGTTCAACCCTCCCAGTAAAAATGCCTGCTTGCTGCCCGTCTCCCTTCAGTGATGGGACTCTGACGTGGTGCTGAGCTCCAGCCTGCCTACAGGTGTAGCCCAGCATTTAGTGTCCTTGATGTGAGCAGTCTCCAGGGATCCTTAGACATTTTGAAGAAAGCCTTCCCCTAAGGAAAAAGGAAAACAAACTCTGAAAGAAACAAACGATGTAGGGAGTGAAAGAAAACATGAGAAAATAGATATCCTCAGAGATAAGAGAAGATATTGCTTGGCTTTAACAATAATAAGTTGCTATAAAAAAGAGAAACAGATAAAAAAGGGGTCTTAGGAATTAAAAATGCTATAGAAAGAAGAAACAGATATGAGAGGTAAAATAGAAGTTAACATCAGAAAGTAGAACAGAAAGATGGAAATGAGGGGAAAAGAGAATTTGAGAATCAATTTGAGGTCTCATATCTGAAAAGGATTTCTAGAAAGAATGATGAAAGAGGGCAGAAAATCCTGAGCATAGCACATGGACACTCCCTGGACTTAATGGATATGGCTTTCTAAATTAAGAGAGTTTGCTGACCACAGACCCAGAACAACTGAGGAGCAAGAACATAGACACATTGCTACGAAGCATCTGAATTGAAAGGGATTCAGAGATGCTGAAAGCTTCCAGGGAGAAGAAACCCATCCCTGGAAGGGTCAGAAATCAGAAGAGCTTCAGACTTGTCCACGGGTCACCAGAGGAGCACTGACTCCAAAACACTGGTGAAAAGTGACTTCCAACATGGAAGTCTCTGGCCAAACCACTAGTGAAGAGTGAGGATGAAATGAAAGCACTTTCACATGTGCAAAGTCTGAAATTTCCTTCTTCTGTACCCTTTGTTGAGAAGCTGCCAAAACCTGTTCTCCACCAAACCAAGAAATTCACCTGAAAAAGTTATAGAGAAGAGGTGACGTTGCAGGAAAATCCCAGTCCCAGGTGAAGCTGGGGCTCAGGGCTGGGGGATGAGGTCTTCAGAGAACCAACGGGCTGGTGGTGCTTTCAGGCTTGTGGAGGAGCTCGTCCATGTGGCTGGAGAGCTCTCTGGAACATTTGGGGGGTTCCAGTGACAGTTACATACAAAAATAAGCAAACAGAAGGCATGTTTGTTTTGGGGGATTAAAAAAAAAAAAAAACCTTTGCTGGTGGAGCTGATGCACTAGCAGTTTATCAGAAGGAGGATGAGAAACCACACCCTTGCTCTGGTAAGCATTAAACACCTGGTCCTTCAACACACTGCCTATTGGATCCTTTCAGTTTGAAGCCCAGAAAAGCAGAGTCTCTTTGAGCAGGAGTTCACTGCTGGAAAATATCTGGGGGGACTTACTGAGTTAGGTGTTGGAAAATCCCAGATTGAGCAGTGAGTACTTGTTGTTGGGGTAAGGTAAGCAATGAGAAGGGTCTGTTAGCTTTCTGTACTTTATTGTCTTGGTTGTCATTGATGTTTTGTAGGCTCTTCAAAGAAAGAAGTTTCCAGGCCCCAGCCACACTGAATCTTACTCTTGGCCTCCCATAGCACGTGGCTACGACGTGGTGGTCATTTCTCACTGTGGAAATGACCCTTTGTTGTACCTTCCACCAATGCTTACAATTCTGCAAACAGGCGGCTGCTACAAGTCTTTGCCAAGTAGAAACGGAGTAAGTTGAAGACAGTTTTGTTTTTCAACAAAATAGGTTAAAAGTTTATTTTAAACTTGACGCCCGACTTTTGGTTAAGTTTAGGTTACATTAAAACTGAGGACAGAGACTGTCCTGTGAGAAACTCTTCTCAACACAGACACTGATTCTTACCGAGAATCCCTAGTTGTTGGCAGTTGTCTTGAGTCAGGAGAGTCCTGGCTTTTTGTGATGAATATACAGTTTATGGAATTATTTCACTGACTGAATCTAATTGTCACAGCAACCCCTTGAGATGGTCAGACTGTGTGTTGTCTTCACTATTTTATAGGTGAGAAAATTAAGCTCATAAAAAGTCCTTACCTGCTGACAAGTATGACAAGACATGGGATTTGAATTTAGATTATCTTTTAAAAATTTTTATTTATTTGGCTGCATGAGGTCTTAGTTGTGGCCTGTGGGCTCTTTCGTTGTGGCGCACAGTCCCTCTAGCTGCAGCGCATGGGCTCTTTAATCGTGTGTGGGCTTCCGAGCTCGAGGCCTCAGGAGTTAAGTGTGCGGGCTTAGTTACTCCACAGCATGTGGGATCTTAATTCCCTGGCCAGGGATCAAACCCACATCCCCTGCATTGAAAGGCAGATTCTTAACCACTGGACCATGAGGAAGTCCCATGAATTTAGATTTTCTGTCATCTTGTCCCTATTCACTGTTTTGGAATCCTACTTTATTTTTCCCAAGTGTTAGAATTGGAAAATAGCTGAGAAGCCAGATGGAAAGGGGAGAGGTGGATGTGAGGCTCCAGTGGTGGGGGTGGGGGGGAGCATCCGCTTTGTTGGGGTCTGGCTGTCAGGGAACTGATGAGTGTGATCTGTCTCAGCTCTTCTCCCCAGAGATACACTACGGGTGGTTCCATCACTCATTATAAGGTGAAAAATAGCGGTACAGATTTCATCTTAGAAAAGATACTGGTTTATGTAATGATGCCTTGTGGTTTTATGAGTTTTCTTCAGAAATCTGCATTGTCTGCGTTATGATGTGTTGACTTAATAATATTAAGTGGATGCATTTATGTCACTCAGGTAGCAGCTGACCCCATTGATGAGAGGCAGCTTGTGTTGAGATTGGCCCCTGGCTGGGCCAGGAAGGAATGTCCGGGTCTGCCGCTCGTGGCCCTGCTGTTTTGTCCGTGTCTCCAGGGTCAGCCTGCATTTAGGTGTGAGCCCCGGAAGCTGGTGCTTGCCTGGATCTGCATAACAGAGGCTGTGTGTTCAGGAAGGTGTCGGCAGACAGTGTCCCTTCTAGAGAGAGCCCTGAGGGATAGAGGAGGCTTGCTCTCCTAAGGAGGAGATGTTAACCTTTTCCACAGCCCTTTTCAGAGGCCGTTAGTTCATCCTTGTGCTTAGAAACAGGCAGTCTGGAGCCAGATCGCCGGGCTTGAAATCCGGTTGCTACTGTGTGTTTAGCTGCGCAGCCTCGGGCAGCTGCTCCCACCTCTCCGCGCCCTCGGCTGCTCCTCTGAAATGAGATAGGCCCTCGCCCGCCTGTAAGGGAACTTTACAGATGAAATGATTTTTACTTGTGCATAAGTGATTTTTAGTTCAGACCCTATCAGAAGCTGAGTCACTGTGTCTGAATCCATTCTAATGAGATCGTGTTTTGGCTTTTCTGACCTACATGACAGTGATGATGGCAAAAACAGTAGTGCTTACTGCATACAGGGAGGTGTTCTGCATGCTTTTACATACACTCTCTGTGGTTTTTAACCTTTGTCCAAAATTATATTGAATTTGTTTGTCTTTGCAGCCTCTGGCAGTCATCGTGTGCCCTGGGTGGAAAAAGGCCCAATTTATTTTTGAATTATTGGGAGACTATAGAGCGTCCTCCAGGCCTCTTCATCCTGTGTTGTTAACAATCGGACTCCACAAAGATGAAGCCAAAAATATGAAGCTTCCAAGGGGGTGTAAGCAGCCTTTCCAGGCTATTTGGTTTCCCTAGAGAACACAGTGCAGCCCGGATCAGGCAGACCTGGGAGCCACCCGGACACAGGGCTTGTGTGTTGGCCGACCTCACTTATCAATTATGTATCTGTGTAGGTAGTTAAGGTTTACTCTTGACTTAACATCTGTTTTACTGAAAAAGCTCTGTCTTTTCATTCATTTATCAACTATGCAGTAAACACCTACTGTTTATTTAGTGTTGACTAAAACCCCACCCTGCCTTTCAGGAACTCAAAACCTGGTGGAAACCCAGGTATTTAATCAGAAAATACAGGCCTCTTGTGTACCCACCTGAGTAAGAAAAACAGGTTTTTATTTTATTAAAAGGCATTTCTAGAAAGTGTGTGAAATTTTAGCAAAGGAAATGTTAGAAACACTTGTGGAAAATCTAAAATGTTAACTGTTTTCTTTTAAAATGTAGGCGATGTGATTGTTGCAACACCACATAGTCTCCTGAGACTTCTCCAGTATCAGAGCTTATTATTTCTTAGGCTCTGTCACCTAGTTTTGGATGAGGTGGAAGTATTACTCTCTGAAGCTAATGAGCAAGTAAGTGTGTCTCGTTCATTTAGATGTCATTACTACTTAGAAATATTTACATATATGTATATATATAGAGAGAGAAGATTGAAAGTCTTTTAGAAATCAGGAAATGTGTTTAGTTGGGAAGAAGCTGGTTAATCTAAAAAAATTTTCCCTTTAATTGCTGTAATTAAGATGAGAGAACGTTTATATGAATTTTCTACCCAATGTTAAAGTGCTTTGAAAAGCAAAAATTCTTTCCTAGGGAGATTTTTCTAAAATACTTAATATTTTTCTGGTTATAAAATCAATAATTTTGTTTTAGAAAATTTGGAAAGTAGAGAATACTTGAAAACTCCCCACATGTGTAGTCTTAACGCTCAGAGGTAATTAGTTGTTCTAATTTAATTTCCTTCCTTTTTGTAATTCTGGTGTCTGTTGATACATAAAGTTAATATTATCAGGACCAATTTTGTGTGTTAGTTTGTAACTTGCATCCCAGTGAGCAGCATCGTGAGTGTTGCTACTCACTGTGCCCTAGCATGACTGTTACTGGCCACTTAATGTTGAATCCTATGGGCGCAACATAATTTATTTTATAACTGCCTTATATTTGGATATTTAGGATCATTTGTGTGTGTGTGTGTATATGGCTGAAGAAACACATCTTTTTTTGCACACATTTTTCTTAGGATAAATTCCTAGGAAGGGGATTAATGGATCAGAGGCTGTGAATTCTTAGAAGGCATTTGTTGGAAGCAGTGTCATGTGACAGCCTGGAACATTCCTGTGGGGGCAGTGATGGCCTCAGGGTCAAGTCCAGGCTTTGTTACTTACTGACTGTGGGTCTAGGCAGGGTTCCTGAACTCCTCTAAAGTCTCAGTTCTTATTTGTTAATATCTGGACCACTGCCTTGTACACTGGCCCTTCTGAAAGTGTAGATGAATTTGCACTCCATCAGGCAGTGGACCAGAGGCCATACACGCTGGACCTCAGCAGTAGGAGGCCCTGGTCCAGCTTCCTTTTCCAGGTTGCTTGTTACATGTGGAGTCTGATTTACTTGATCTCTGTGTCCTTGACAGTTTGCTAAATTGAGCATTGATTCATACTGGCCATTTGTACCCATTCTTCTATGAGCTGCTGTTTCATTTCCTTTGTTTTCTTTCAGTGGGATTATCTTTTTCTACCTAGTTTGTACAATAGAAGTTTTTATATAAGGCGATTAATCCTTTGTTACCTTTGTTACCCCTGATTCTGGGAAAGATTGAGGGCAAGAGGAGAAGGGGGCCACAGAGGATGAGATGGTTGGTTGGTATTACCGACTCAATGGACATGAGTCTGCGTAGACTCTGGGAGATAGTGAAGGACAGGGAAGCTTGGCATGCTGCAGTCTGTGGGATTGTGAAGAGGTGGACACAACTTAGTGACGACAACAGCAAATTAATCCTTTGTTACCTGTGTTATCCATATATACCCAGATGATGTTTGTTTTAATTTTGTGTATATTTAACATTTTTCCTTTTTAGTTTTTTTTTTTTTTTGCTTTTGCTTTAATGTTTAAAGACTTTCCCCATTCTGAGAACAGAAAATATACACTCTTTACCTTTTATGTTCTGTCAAACTAATTCTTAGTTTCTTTAAAAATAAAAATGAAATTAATTATACTAATTTTTTAGATGTTTGCTATATTAGATAACTTTAAAAAAAACATTGAAGTTGAAGAACGGGAATCTGCCCCACATCAGATTGTTGCAGTTGGAGTTCATTGGAACAGACATATAGAGCATTTAATCAAAGAGTTCATGAACGACCCCTACATTGTGATCATGGCCATGGAAGAGGCTGCCCTCTATGGCTGCGTCCAACAGGTAGTGAGTTGTGGGTGTGCATGATGGGGGCTGGTGAGCACAGGCCAGTAACCTTTATTCACGGCTTAATATTTAGAGATTACTGCACTGATTTCATATACAAACCTGGAATTATGTATTTGAGTTTCTATTGCTTTTTATACCTTCTTCTCTATTGAAATTATGACTTTCCCGTAAAAAGGAAAGCTGGAGCACCGTGAACATTTTAAAAAGTCCCACTGTTTTTGCGTTTCTTTACCAGGTAGTGCATCTTTGCTTGGAAGGTGAAAAAACTTCTACTTTACTCCAGACTCTTGATTTCACCCCAAGTCAGGCAGAGAAGACCTTGATCTTCACCTGTTCTGTAGCCGAAACAGAAACAGTGTGTAAGGTGAGCCCTTCCACACATAAGATGTTTTCATTGCTTATTTACACTGTGGTTGAGTCTTGAGTCAGAGAATTATTGGAATAGTTAAATATTTGACAAGAAAATAAAATTTTATGAATTCAACCTCAGAACAGGCTCTGCCATAAAGCAAACCTGGTGGCGGTGAGAAAGGACAGGGAGGCCTGACACTGAGCATCAGAGCCGGGGCAGCCTGGCCAAGTGAAAGGAATCTGGTTCATGACGGAGTGGCAGCCTCTTCTGTCCCCTCTGTTTAAGAAAATAGAGATGATAACAGTAAAATGTATCATCATTTTAGCCAGAAAAGCCAAATAAATTGGCCAAAGATTTAATCTAATTGTGTATAAATACTACAATGTAGAAACGAGGCCACATGCAAAAGAAGCAGTAGTGCATCCACATTACAGCAAAAATGAACTAGGTGGTGTAGTGAAAAAACCCTTCTTAAATTAACAATAGTACCATAAATTTCATGTGTTCATATACATACCTCTACAGAGGTAAGTACACATACACTTAAGTATATACACACACACACACACACATACATATATGTATGCACACATTATTTTAAAGGGAAGAAAAATAGTTTTAGCAAAATAATATTTGTTTCACTGGAGCAAGTTTTTAGATATAAACAATAGAATTTTGAAAGTATATTTATTTAAATTTACAACCATCTCATTTGTAAGAATTAGTGGATCAGTGAGGTAACACCTTCACAGAATTTTAAATGGTTTATATTGATATAGATAATTATTGATGAAAAATTATCTCTTAAATTTATATTCCTGAGTGTGAACTGGCCCCTTTGGTTTCATCTTCAGGTGGTAGAAAGCAATTCCATATTTTGCTTGAAAATGCATAAAGAAATGATTTTTAATTTAAAAAGTGTTTTAGAACAGTGGGAGAAGAAGTTAAGTTCTGGTTCTCACATTGTATTAGGTAAGTATTTTAATTTCTACTTCTATTTAGAGAAGGCTGAACTAATAGGAATTATTCTTTGATTCATTTATTTACTTCTTCTCCAAATTTCTCATTCTCAGATTTACTGAGAATGTATTAGTAATGTTAATTTCAAAGTGAAAATTAACTTCAATTAATTGATACTGAGGTGAAATTCAGGTATCTCCAGGGCAGTGGTCAGCAACCCTTGGTCTAGATGTGCTCCCTGGAGTTGAGTTCAAGGATCACTGTCATATATATGTTATGCCTATGATGAAACTTGTCATAAACAAATGCTAAATTTGGTATTGGAAATACAAAAGTCAATTTGTATTAAATAAGTGAAAACATTACATGGGCAGCTTAGATTTGTAATAGAGGCATTTTTCAAGTTAAAAAGGAGACTATTTTTCTCTGAAATTTAATTACCGAGTTTTGAAATTTTGGGAAAAGAAATGGGAAAGAAGTTTCCTTGTATCTCAACAGTAAAATGAAATAAATGTTTTGAAGTTTGGTTCCTGGAATTTTCTCTGTGAAATGTGTGTGGTAAAATTCCAGCCTCTCTTGAAATTGTCACTTCTTTTTCTCCAGCCTTAACAGATGATTGCATCCCACTCTTGGCCATCACCGATGCCACGTGTGTTATTCACTTCAGCTTTCCTTCCTCACCAAAAATTTTCGGTGGACGCCTATATTGCATGTCCGATCATTTTCAGAGTTTAACTGAACAGGTTTGACTCATGTGCATAATTTAATATTTCACTGGCATTTTCCACGTAATGACAAACTCAGAGTCTGTAAAGTTTTATTGTTTAGACTGGTATGGATGATTCACTTCCTTTATTCGCCCGCAATTTTAAGGGTTCTGACGAACAGGGAGATAAAAAGACCAAATCTGTCTTGCTGCTGTCGGAGAGAAATGCCTGCCACGCAGTTGGGGTCCTACGCTACTTGGAGCGAGCAGATGCCAAGATCCCTTCAGAGCTGTACAAGTTTACTGCGGGGGTTCTGGAAGCCAAAGAAGATAGAAAAGCCAGAAGGCCTCTTTGTCCGTATCTTAAGGCTTTTGGTTTTTGCAAGTAAGCCAGTCATCTTTTTTTTTGAAATACAATGTGCAGTAAGCTGCACAGATGGTAAATTTATAGCTTGAGGGTGGTTATATAGGTACTGCAACCCATGTGAACCATACCCAGCCCTGAGGGACCGTCTTAAAGGTCCTCTCCATCTCCTTCCCAGTTTGTTCCTCCTCCAGAAGTAACCACCCTCGTTTTATCTACGAACACTGACTAATTTGCTGAGTTTTGAATTTTATATAAATGGAATTGTGGTATGTTCAACCAACTATCTGTGGCATTTGTCTGTGTATTGGTATTTTATTTATTTATTTTGTGGCTCAGAATTCCATTGTATGATTATATCTACATTCATTCCATTCTGAATGGGCCTGCGAGTTGTTTTATGTATAAAGCTGCTGCGAACACTCTTATACATGTCTTTTTGTGGAAATGTGCACCCATTTCTCTTGGGTATATACTTTGGAATGGGATTGCTGGGTCATGAGGCAGACGTGTGTACTTTACCAAAGTGGTTGGTCATTTTATCATCCCATCAGTTGTTAAGAGAGAGTTTGAACTGCTCTGTATCTTCACCAACTCTTAGTATTCGTGGGGGCATGGGGTAGATGACTGTGATTTTCATATGTATTGCTCTAAGAATTGATGATGTTGAATGTCTTTTGACATGATTGTGGGACATGTGACCGTCCCTTTTTGTGAAGTGCCTGTTCAGGTCTTTCTCCCATTTTTAAAATGGGAGAGAGATGTTTATGGGTTTATAGGAGTAGTTTGTTTATTCTAGATATAATTGCTTTGTCAGAGATACGCAGGTATGCATTGAGAATCTTCTCCCAGTCCGTGGCTTGCCTTCTCACTCTTTCAGTTAATTAATAAATCTTGGCTGCACTGGGTCTTCGTTGCTGTGCTCGGGCTTTCTCCAACTGCAGCGAGCAGGGGTTGTTCCCTCGTTGTGGTGCGCAGGCTTCTCACCAGTGGCTTCTCTGGTTGCAGAGCTCGGGTTCTGAGGCACGCGGGCTCGGTAGTTGTGGCTGCGGGCTCTAGAGCGCAGGCCCGGTACCTGTGACACATGGCCTTTGTTGCCTCATGGCATGCGGAATCTTCCCAGACCAGGGATGGAACCTGTGTACTCTGCATTGTCAGGTGGATTCTTAACCACTGAACCGCCAGGGAAGTCCTCACTCTTTCAAGAGTCTCAGTGAACAGATATTTTTAATTTTGATGAAGCATTTTAGAGTTACTATGTTTTGTGTGTTCTTAGATAAGAAATATATGCCTATCTCTAGGTTATGACATTCTTCTCTGTTTTCTTCCAGAAGCTTTATAGAGTTAGCTTTCACATCTAGGTATGTAATCTATATTGAATAAATTTTTGTGTATAGTGTTTGACATGGACAAGGTTTACTTTTTTCTGTATGGATAATCCCTTGCTCCAGCTCTCCAGCTTTCTTTACTTAAAACATCGTCAGGGTGGGGGGGAGGTAAAAAAAAACATCGTCATGTTCTCACTGAGTTGGTGCCTTTGACGTAAACAGACAACAGTATAAGTGATCCATTTGTGGTTGCTCTCTGTTACACTGGTCTACTCGCCTGTTCTTAAACCAGTACTGCACCTTCTTAAGGTAGCTTGTACTGTAGTGGGTCTTGGAAAACGGTATGTAAGTCCTCCAACATGGCTCTTCTAATGGTTATTTTTGGCATTTTAATTCTAATGCATCTCCATATTCATTTTAGTATAGGCTTGTCACTTTCTTCAAAAACACTGCTGGAGTTTTGACAACTGCATTGATTCTGTGGATCAGTTTGGAGAGCACAGGTGTATCTTAGCACTCAGGAACTCTCTTAGGGATCCAGACACGATACCAGTAGCTGATCAGTGGATCTCTGGGATTAGATAATAGATGTCTGATAGATATCTACTGGATGGAATTTAAAGATAACTGTTGAAATTAACTCATTTTTTTGATTGTGGTACACTATACCCATTATTAGCAACAATCTCCATAATGCTTTTAAATAAAATACTAACTTTTAAAAATGAAACTTTATTTCTCAGTTTGGGTTAAGTGGCTCCTGGTTTAGAGGTTCATTGGCCTCTGTTGTAGGTTCAGTTCAGTTCAGTTGCTCAGTCGTGTCTGACTCTTTGCGACCCCATGAATCGCAGCACACCAGGCCTCCCTGTCCATCACCAACTCCCGGAGTTTACCCAAACCCATGCCCATCGAGTCAGTGATGCCATCCAGCCATCTCATCCTCCGTCATCCCTTTCTCCTCCTGCCCCCAATCCCTCCCAGCATCAGGGTCTTTTCCAATGAGTCAACTCTTCACATGAGGTGGCCAAAGTATTGCAGTTTCAGCTTCAGCATCAGTCCTTCCAAGGAACACCCAGGACTGATCTCCTTTAGGATGGACTGGTTGGATCTCCTTGCAGTCCAAGGACTCTCAAGAGTCTTCTCCAACATCACAGTTCAAAAGCATGAATTCTTCGGTCCTCAGCTTTCTTCACAGTCCAACTCTCACATCCATACATGACCAGCGGAAAAACCATAGCCTTGACAAGACGGACCTTTGTTGGCAAAGTAATGTCTCTGCTTTTTAATATGCTATCTAGGTTGGTCATGACTTTTCTTCCAAGGAGTAAGCATCTTTTAATTTCATGGCTGCAGTCACCATCTGCAGTGATTTTGGAGCCCAAAAAAAAATAGTTTGACACTGTTTTTTTTCACTGTCTCCCCATCTATTTCCCATGAGGTGATGGGACCAGATGCCATGATCTTAGTTTTCTGAATGTTGAGCTTTAAGCCAACTTTTTCACTCATCTTTCCTTTCATCAAGAGGCTTTTTAGTTCCTCTTCACTTTCTGCCATAAGGGTGGTGTCATCTGCATATCTGAGGTTATTGATATTTCTCCCGGCAATCTTGATTCCAGCTTGTGCTTCATCCAGGCCAGCGTTTCTCATGATGTACTCTGCATATAAGTTAAATAAGCAGGGTGACAATATACAGCCTTGACATACTCCTTTTCCTATTTGGAACCTGTCTGTTGTTCCATGTCCAGTTCTAACTGTTGCTTCCTGACCTGCATACAGGTTTCTCAAGAGGCAGGTCAGGTGGTCTGATATTCCTGTCTCTTTCAGAATTTTCCACAATTTATTGTGATCCACACAGTTGAAGGCTTTGGCGTAGTCAATAAAGCAGAAATAGATGTTTTTCTGGAACTCTCTTGCTTTTTCGATGATCCAGCGGATATTGGCAACTTGATCTCTGGTTCCTCTGCCTTTTCTAAAACCGGCTTGAACATCTGGAAGTTCATGGTGCATGGATTGCTGAAGCCTGGCTTGGAGAATTTTGAACTTTACTTTACTAGCATGTGAGATGAGTGCAATTGTGCGGTAGTTTGAGCATTCTTTTGGATTGCCTTTCTTGGGGATTGGAATGAAAACTGACCTTTTCCAGTCCTGTGGCCACTGCTGAGTTTTCCAAATTTGCTGGCATATTGAGTGCAGCACTTTCACAGCATCATTTCTCAGGATTTGAAATAGCTCAACTGGAATCCCATCACCTCCACTAGCTTTGTTTTTAGTGATGCTTCCTAAGGCCCACGTGACTTCACATTCCAGGATATCTGGCTCTAGGTGAGTGATCACACCACTGTGATTATCTGGGTTGTGAAGATCTTTTTTATACAGTTCTTCTGTGTATTCTTGCCACCTCTTCTTAATATCTTCTGCTTCTGTTAGGTCCATACCATTTCTGTCCTTTATCAAACCCATCTTTGCATGAAATGTTCCCTTGGTATCTCTAATTTTCTTGAAGAGATCTCTAATCTGTCCTATTCTGTTGTTTTCCTCTATTTCTTTGCATTGATTGCTGAGGAAGGCTTTCTTATCTCTCCTGGCTATTCTTTGAAACTCTGCATTCAAATGGGAATATCTTTCCTTTTCTCCTTTGCTTTTCGTTTCTCTTCTTTTCACAGCTATTTGTAAGGCCTCCTCAGACAACCATTTTGCCTTTTTGCATTTCTTTTCCATGGGGATGGTCTTGATCCCTGTCTCCTGTACAGTGTCACAAACCTCCGTCCATAGTTCATCAGGCTCTCTATCAGATCTAGTCCCTTAAATCTATTTCTCACTTCCACTGTATAGTCATAAGGGATTTGATTTAGGTCATACCTGAATGGTCTAGTGGTTTTCCCTACTTTCTTCAGTTTAAGTCTGAATTTGGCAATAAGGAGTTCATGATCTGAGCCAAAGTCAGCTCCTGGTCTTGTTTTTGCTGACTGTATAGAGCTTCTCCATCTTTGGCTGCAAAGAATATAATCAATCTGATTTTGGTGTTGACCATCTGGTGATGTCCATGTGTAGAGTCTTCTCTTGTGTTGTTGGAAGAGGGTGTTTGCTATGACCAGTGCATTCTCTTGGCAAAACTCTTATTAGCCTTTGCCCTGCTTCATTCCGTACTCCAAGGTCAAATTTGCCTGTTATTCCAGGTGTTTCTTGACTTCCTACTTTTGTATTCCAGTCCCCTATAATGTTGTAGGTTATAGTGATGTGTTTCTGATTCAGAATCTTTATTTTGAAAGTATGTTTTATTTATTTACATATTACATTTAAGGCTGTCTGGAGAAATGATGTAGTAACTCTGTCCTTTAAGTTTAGTCAGTGCCAGTTAATTTTTAGGATTCCTTTCCACTCATTTACATACTGTTAGTGTCATCTAAAGGATTTAATATGGTTACTTTACAGAATCTCTAATTTCAATTATAGATTAATTGTCTTGAAGGATACTTTAAAAACCATGTTGAAAATTATTATTTTTTTCTGGGCTTAAAATCCTGTTCTTTTTTTTTTCAGAGACAGAAGAATGTGTCCTGACCGGCACCGTCTTAATCCAGAAGTAGACATACCAAGGAAGTTATCCAGCCAAACTCTACCAGTGCTTGGATACATAAAAGTAAGTTCTGTTAAAGATCCTTTGTCCAATGATTAATGGTTAGTTTTAGTGAACAAGTTTCATTTTTAAGTGGTAGAATTTAATAGAATGTAATTATGACAGTATTAACGTACCTCCATTAATCTGACATCAGGCATGGGTTCTTATATGGTGCCTTATTTCAAGGTACCAGTTTGTTCAGAAAACGAAGACTAAATTGGGAAGATAGATAAACCACTTAAACAATTTAAGGAATTTTTAGTTTTATATATATATATACTTTAAATTATATATATATGAAATATATATAAATTTTATTTTTAAATATTTTATATTTTATATAAATTTTATATTTAAGCATTTTAAATATATTTTTATGTATAAATATTTTCTATTTTAAATTTTTTAATATAAATTTTATTTATTTACTGACTGCACTGGGTCTTCATTGGTGCACATGGGCTTTCTCTAGTTGCAGCGAGCAGGGTCCACTCCTCCCTGCAGTGCATGGACTTCGCATGGTGGTGGCTTCTCTTGTTGCAGAGCACGGGCTCAGTAGTTGTAGAGAACAGGCTTAGTTGCACCACAGCATGTGGGACATTCCCAGACCAGGGATCAAACCTGTGTCTCCTGCATTAGCAGGCCGATCCTTTCCACTGGACGACCAGGGAAGTCCTCAGTTATATTTTAAGAAAGAAAGTCATTTACCTCTGGGGACTATTAAAAATAGGTAAACCTCAGGCCGATTCATGTTGTTGTATGGCAAAAACCATCACAATATTATACTCCAATTAAAATTTAAAAAAATTTTTTTAAGAAAAAAAAAAATAATAATGTGATGCTTCAGTTCAGTTCAGTTGTTCAGTCATGTCCGACTCTGCAACACCATGAATCGCAGCACGCCAGGCCTTCCTGTCCATCACCAACTCCCAGAGTTTACCCAAACCCATGTCCATTGAGTCGGTGATGCCATCCAACCACCTCATCCTCTGTTGTCCCCTTCTCCTCCTGCCCCCAATCCCTCCCAGCATCAGGGTCTTTTCCTATGAGTCAACTCTATGCATGGGGTGGCCAAAGTATTGGAGTTTCAGCTTCACCATCAGTCCTTCCAATGAACACCCAGGACTGATCTCCTTTAGGATGGACTGGTTGGATCTCCTTGCAGTCCAAGGGACTCTCAAGAGTCTTCTCCAGCACCACAGTCCAAAACCATGAATTCTTCAGTGCTCAGCTTTCTTCACAGTCCAACTCTCACATCCATACATGACCAGTGGAAAAACCATAGCCTTGACTAGATGGACCTTTGTTGGCAAAGTAATGTCTCTGCTTTTTAATATGTTGTCTAGGTTGGTCATAACTTTCCTTCCAAGGAGTAAGCGTCTTTTAATTTCATGGCTGCAATCACCATCTGCAGTGATTTTGGAGCCCCCCAAAATAAAATCTGACACTGTTTCCACTGTTTGCCCATCTGTTTCCCATGAAGTGATGGGACCAGATGCCATGATCTTAGTTTTCTGAATGTTGAGCTTTAAGCCAACTTTTTCACTCTCCTCTTTCACTTTCATCAAGAGGCTCTTTAGTTCTTCTTCACTTTCTGCCATAAGGGTGGTGTCATCTGCATATCTGAGGTTATTGATATTTCTCCCGGCAATCTTGATTCCAGCTTGTGCTTCATCCAGGCCAGCGTTTCTCATGATGTACTCTGCATATAAGTTAAACAAGCAGGGTGACAATATACAGCCTTGACATACTCCTTTTCCTATTTGGAACTTGTCTGTTGTTGAATGTGATGATTACACAGCCCTTTTCAGAACATCTATGGCTATCCCTTTGGGGATATTCTGAGATGCAAGTAGAATTACTGAGTTGAGTTGTCACTTTCCTGTGACCCTGTTTTATTACTTTGCTTCCTTTTGAGTTTGCGTGTTCTGTTCTCACCTTCCCTCCCCCCTAAGGTGTATCTGTTAGGTTCGTTCATACGTGCTCCCTTCTTGTGTGGCTGTGCTGTATTTGTTTCCTGGGGCTGTTGTACAGAAGTGTATTCCCTCCATCCTGGAAGCCAGGGTCTAAAATCAAGGTGCCCACGAAAGGCTGTGCTCCATCTGAAGTCTCGGGAGGCCCGGCCTCTCACAGCTCCTGTTGACTCCAAGTGTTCCTTGGCTCATCTCAGCTCCTACTGCGTGCCTCCAGCCTGTGCCTTCACCGCCGCATCACTCACCTCTCTCTCTGCCTCTTGCAAAGCACACTTGTCAGTAGATGAAAGGCCCAGCGAGATAATCCACAGTAATCTCCTCACCCAGAGATGCTTAATTACATCTGCAAAGACCTTTTTCCCCAATGAGGTCACAGTCACAAATCCTGGGAGCTAGCACAGAGACAGTTTCCTTTGGAGCAGATTGGGCAGGTGGGGTGAATCTCTATTCAACCCCAATACAGTTTTTATTGCTGAAATGATTTTTTTCTTTAATTTCTAATTATTTCCCAAGTTCTGTCACTTCATTTCTACAGTTAAAAATTCTGATTTATGTTATTGTTTTATATCATATATCACTTTTCTTAATTAATTAATTTCTTAATTAACAAGCTGAAAAGCAGCTTGTTTTGAAAGCGAAGGTTACAGTTTTTATCTGTTTTGAGGATACACATTCCTAGTGGCTTTCATTGTGTCTAACAACTTACTCTGCTGCTTATTCTCTTTTTTATTTTATAACTTAATATGGAATTTGATCTTGATACTTTGCTGTTGTTCATTTTTAGATAAAATTCCTTTCCCCTAAATTTAAGGAGGTGATGTGGGTCAGGATTCTATAATTTCACAGAGTTTTCATTTCTGTTGTTTCCATGTCTTGTTAAAAAAAAAAAGAAAGTGAGGACATAGTTTCTGAGATTTTGAAATGCCCTGGCTCTGTGTCCCTCCCCCGAGGTGCGTCTGGCCTTTCTCCTCCTTCGTCTCTCCTGTCCCTGGGTGGACAGTGTGGGTGAAGGGGCCCAGCCTTCACCCTCTGTCAGAGTGCATGGAGATGTTCCAGTGTCAGCTGCCCTCGTCACCAGGCCCAGTGAGCTCTGGGTGACTACCTGCTGCCTCCTGTGGGGTCTTCCTGTCCTCAGTCCTTCAGGCACACTCTTGCCGCCCAGTGCTGCTTCCTGCACGGACAGGCATACCTTGCAGGTCTTGTGGTGTGGGTGGTTTTTACACCTCTGCTCTTTTGTTGTTGTTATTTTAATTAATATATTTTATTTTTTCAAGCAGTTTTAGTTTTACAGAAAAGCTGAGCAGAAAATACAGAATTCCCCTTTTACTCCTTCCTACCCCGACCCCACCAGTTTCCCCTGTTGTTAATATCTTCCAATATTGTGGACATGTGTGACATTGATGAGCCAATACTGATACATGATTATTAACTGAAACCTATGGTTTAAGGTTCACTCCTTGCAGTGTTCGTTCTGTGGACTTTGCAAATGTATGGTGACACATGTCACCATTACGGTGTCACACAGAGAACTTTCACTGCCCTGAAAGTCCCGTGTGCTCCACCTGACCCTTCCCCAGAATTACTAGCAGTCACCTATCTTTTTACTGTCTGTGTAGTTTTCCCCTTTTCAAAATGTCATATAGTTGCTGTCATAGAGTGTGTAGGCTTTTTCCACTCACTTTTCATTCAGCAGTTTACATTTAAGATTCCTCCTTGCCTTTTTATGGCTTACTAGGTCACTTTTATTGCTGAGTATGCTACAGTTTATCTGTTCACCTACTGAAGGACATCTTGGCTGCTTCCAATTTTTGGATATTATGAATAAAGCTATGATTAATACTCAAGTCCAGGTTTTTGTGTAGGCAGAAGTTACTTGGGTAAATAAATACAAAGGACTGTTACCTGTGATTATATATAGTAAGACCATTTTGTTTTATAAGAAACTGCAAAACTTTCTAAAGTGACTGTACCTTATTGCATTCCTACCAACATCTAATGAGTGTTTTCTGGATATGTTTACTGTTTATGGGCTTCCCTTGTGACTCAGCTGGTAAAGAATCCACCTGCAATGCGGGAGATCTGGTTCGATCCCTGGGTTGGGAACATCCCCTGGAGAAGGAAAAGGCTACCCACTCCAGTATTCTGGCCTGGAGAATTCCATGGACTATATTCCATGGGGTTGCAAAGAGTCGGACACGACTGAGCGACTTTCACTTTCACTTTACTGTTTATATTTCAGATAATACCCTTTTATGTTTTGAATGCAACAAATTACTTTGGTCGTATAGTTGATAAACATGAGGATCTTTGTGCAACTCTTAATGCTGAGATGAAAGAGTATTTTGAAGACTCTAATAATAAAGCAACTGTTGAAAAGATGGAGAAATTTGGATTATATGGGTTAGCAGAAAAATCAGTTTTTCACAGGTAAAATGTCTCTATTTCATCTCTACAAGTTGTGAAGCACAAGGTAACGTTAAATGGTATTGAATCCCTATTTTCATTGCTGTCCATCTGAGCGGTTTGCGTGCATATGCTGAGCCTGGCTGCCTCCCAGGAGGGTGGTGGCAGGGTTGTGTGCCCACATGCCCAGCTCAGCTCTACTTCCGAGCTCGTCGGCCCCAGGACCGCTGAGCCCAGAGCACTGATAACAGTGTGGCATTTATATGACCGTCATCGAGCTCTCACTGTCCTGCACACACATGCATCTCTAACTCATGGAATTCTTACAAATTCCCATAAAATGAGCACAGTTCTCATTTTACAGATAAGCAGACTGAGTCCTGGGCTTCCCTGGTAGCTCAGCTGGGCAAGAATCTGCCTGCAATGCAAGACACCCTGTTTCAATTCCTGGGTTGGGAAGATCTGCTGGAGAAGGGATAGGCTACCCACTCCAGTATTCTTGGGCTTCCCTGGTGGCTCAGCTGGTAAAGAAAGAATCTTCCTGTAATGCGGGAGACCTGGGTTCGATCCCTGGGATGGGAAGATCCCCTGGAGAAGGGAAAGGCTTACCCACTGCTTACTCCAGGCCAGAATACAGTCCACGGGGTTGCAAAGAGTTGGACACGACTGAGTGATTTCACTTCACTTCATGAAGTGAAAGTGAAAGTGTCAGTTGTTCAGTCATGTCTGACTCTTTGCGACCACATGAACTATAGTCCGCCAGGCTTCTCCGTCCATGGAATTCTCCAGGCAAGAATACTGGAGTGGGTAGCCATTTCCTTTAACAGGGGATCTTCCCGAACCAGATATCAAACCCAGATCTCCTCCATTGCAGGCAGATTCGTTACCATCTGAGCTACTAGGGAAACCCTTATACTTGAATTAAAAAAATAAATCATGGCTAAGTGCTCTTGCTGACTCTAGCTATTTTATTTCTAGTATGGAGTTAAGCCATGCAGTTTAGGGGAAACTTCTGTGTGGTTTGCTTTTAGCAAGTAAGTTGAAGCGACAGTTATTTCCCTTTGGTTCTCTGTGTTGGTCTGAGGCCACTGTTGTTCTGCAGGGTTCAGGTGTTGGAGATGAGCCAGAAGGAGGACACATGGGCCCTGGATAATGTCCTTGTGAAGTTCATAGATGAAGGCAGGACTGGGCTCGTCACAAGAGACCAGTTGCTACACCTCCCAGAAAGATTCCACACACTGCCCCCCCAAGCTGTGGAGTTTATTGTTTGTAGAGTGAAACCTGTGGACAATGAAATTGAATGGAATCCAAAGGTGGGTAATTTGGGCTTTTTGTATTTGTTGACTTCTAGAATATATTTAACCCAGAATAAACATGGAGTTGAGGTGTATTTGAATTTGGAGTACTGGGTTTGGGTGAAATGCTTCATATTTCTGGGCAGGGATGCACTTCCCAGCGCTGTGCTCTGAACGTAGCTCTGAACCCTCAGAGGGTGCCAGACATGATTGGCCATCATTATCGATAGTGCTCCCAGGCTTAGAATTGGTATAAAATAGGCACTATGCTAAAAATAAACTGACTGTCACTTAAAGAGAATAAACAGTACAAGCAGCTACAAGAGTGGGTACCCTGTACCTCTCTGGGGGACCAGGTAATTCCACTGGAGTTGGGAAGATGGGCAAGGAAAGAGAGAGAGTCCAGAAGAGCTTCCAAAGGAAGGGACGTTTCCTCTGGGTCCTTCAGAACAGGTAACTGGGATGTCACCAAGTAGACCAGATAAGGCACTGAAGGTGAAGAAGCCCCACTGTGCCAGGACATGGTGCACACGGCTGTCCCAGGTGGGTGGGGGGACCAGGCAGACAGTCTTGCTCATCACCAGAGCAGTGATTCCTATTCATAACAAGGCCTTTAATTCTTCAGAAGAAGGTTACGTTTCATACAGTCTGATGAATAGGGTATGAAAGAAGCCATTACACGTGGCAAAGTAAAAAGTTTGGGTTGTAGACAGTGGCGCTGAGTGAGGACAGATGCAAGGGTGCATCCCGAGTGCAGGGCCAGGCTGTGAGCTCCCCACACCGCGTGTTTCCCAGTGTGGATGCACAGCTCTCATTCCTCCATCAGCTGTCAGCCTGTCTTTAGATGATGGATGTTTATTTCTTTAGAAGTTCAGTGAGCGTGAAGAGAGAGTCCCACTGGTAGTGGAGACCAGGGCCCCTCAACCCCAGTGTCGCTGGCGTGAGCAGCCCCAGTGTGTGGCCTCCTAGGGAGTAGCAGGAATACCATGTGCTTGGGACTTGGCACCTGTCCTCGTCCTTCTCCACCGTGGTTACCCTTGTTGGTGTCGGGGCATTATGGCCTCCATAACCTGCTTCATGGAGTGGTCATGAGGCTCAAATGAAAGGCATGGAAAAGCTTTTTGTGAAACTACTGAGCACATGCACAATTAAGTATTTCCTTAAATCTTCAGATAAATTTACTTATGTATATTTTTTTTTCAGGTTACTAGGTACATTCATCATAAAATTATTGGAAAACTGCATGATGCAAAAGTGGTACTGGCTTTAGGAAATACAGTTTGGATTGATCCAATGGTAAGAACGCAGTTTTCTCAGAAAGAAACATGTGTTTGAATGTGCTCAGTCCCTAAGTCATGTCTGACTCTTTGCGACCCCATGGACTGTAGCCTGCCATGGGATCTTCCAGGCCCCTGAAATTACCCAAATTATTCTAACCTGTTGGTTAAATAACTCTTTGCCTCACTAAATGGAGGCTTATTTGATAAGGGCTCTGTGTGAAGGAGCCCTTGTCTCATGTTATTTGGGTCATGAATGTGTGGTCATGGGTTTTATGGTTTAAGGGAATCTTTTATGTTATAACCCAGCACTCGCAGGCAGGTCTGTATAAATCGCATGTACTCACACGTACAACCAAGAGGAAATTCATGAAACTGTTGTTGGCACGTGCGACAGTCTCTGCCATTTCCAGTTCTTTTCCGGGTGTCAGCTGTGCCCCGTTAGTCTCCTTTCACAGCCCTCTGCGGCAGCGTGGGAAGCCCTGGGGCAGGCCCTGCCCTGCAGGAAGGAGCGCAGCTGTGTGCTGGGCTAGTTGTGAATGATCTTAACAGTGGTCAACAGCGTGGAGAAGTCCTCAGGCTTTCCAAGACAGGTTTTATCATGTTCATGGTTTCTACCTCATCCATTCACCGAATATTTATGGAACACCTCCTGTGTGCCGGGACCTGTATGGGGCACTGGGGTTCCACGCATAAACAGACAGCTGCCCTGTGGAGCTGCTGTGGGGGTGGGCAGCGAGACAGAATGTGAGGCCAGGGCCTCGGGCGTCCCCTCTGAGATCCGCTCTCAGGCCCTACTCTGCTTGCACCCCGGGGACTCTACTTTTCACTTCAGAGTTTTGCTCTATTAGACTTAAATCTTAATTATTATGATAATGTATAAAGTTTGAAGGAATTCAGTTTGTAAAAGCTGTTTTGTTAAAAGTTTTTTTTTTCCCTAAGAGTGAAAAAGCCTTAACACTGAAAAAGATGAGTTTGGGTATAAGATTTACAAGTAAGAGGAGAAAATGATTTTTGGAAGGGAAGGTAGAGACCACCAGTGCAGGTAAATGAAAAGATTGGAGGTGGGGCGGTTCTTAGTTGATGTCATAATAATATTGTGGTGGTTCTTTATTACAGAAATAAAATGGAAACTTTATTAATAGGCAAGGATTTTTTTTTAAACTACAGCCAAGAGAATGAGGCAAAAAAAGAAAACCTACGTGGCAAATATGCTTCCTCAGCTCCAAAGTGTAACCGTGTCCATGGCACCTTGGAGGGGAAACAGACATACCCCACCTCCTTCTCCCCCCACAGCAGCGTGGTCCCCGGGCTGAGAGGAGAAAGGTTCTTTCCTTTTCCTGAATGGGAGAGCGTTCCCAATTCCTGGTCCCTGGGGAGGTGTGCCTTTCTTGCTAGCCTGGTCTGCTCCCCCAACCCAGGAAAGTCCTGGGGCCATACCTCCCACCAACAGGAATCAGACAATTGCAGATTTCCATGTTTTACTTAATTTTGTGTAAACTGAAACGGATGAGAATATTTTGGTTGCAGAAAAAAAACAAATGGAGGAAACTGCCCAAGATACAGGATCTAGAGCCTTGGCATAGGCCCTTTCTGGGCCTCTAAAGAGCCTGAGGCTTCTTGTTAGGAGAGGTGAGCGTATGAGAGGGAAAATCAGAAAGATCTAAGAGTTGTGTGTGTGGTTACAGCATCACAGATGGGTCTTGTCTGGGGCTTTACCCCAGGACTTGATCTTGGCCCCTGCTCCACACCTGATCTTATCTCCCCAGTATGCGGCTGGGTTCTGGAAGACTGATGAGGAGACCCTGCACGTGGTGGCATGTGCCCTGGTGCATTGAACACTGCACAGTGAGATAGGGAGGCCATGAGAGAATGTTTGTGATTCATCTAAAGTTCTAAGTGTGGTTCTTGTAAACTTTGTATTTTTTCTTTGATTCAAGGTGCACATTACAAAACTTTCAAACTTGAAAACTTCTGTCATTGATTATAATGTTCGAGCTGAAATTTTGTCAATGGGAATGGGCATTGATAACTCAGAACATGTAGAACAACTGAAAAAATTATACAAAGGAGCTAAAATGCCATCTTCTGAAGAAAGCCTGAACCAGACCCTGTAAGTGGATTTTTGTCGCCCTTTGGAAGAGCTGTTTTGTGGAAATAGAACTCACAAGTGGTATGGACGTTTTTGCTGAAAGTAGAGTAGTCTAATGAGTCTCTGTGTTCCCATCACCCAGTAATTACCAATATTTGGGGAGTCTTATTTTATCCACACTCCAGCCCACACTTTTGTTTTTGCTTGACTATTATAAAACAAGTTCCAAATATGTTATTTCACCATATCACTTACAGAAGGAACTTTTGTTAGCTTTTTATTGACAGCACACATCCAGGAAAGTACACACATCCTAAGTATGGCTTAGTGGATTTTCTGAGCAGGGAAACCAGCCCAGATCAGAAATAGGGCGCCACTCAGAGCTGCCTCCTGCTCCTCCCCAAGGCAGCCGCCTTTCAGACACAAAGCAACGTGGATGACTCCTCCTGGCTCGTTCTTTGAATGGAGCCATGCAATATGTCTCTTGTGTCTCCTGACATCTTTAACTGTTACTTGTGGAATTCATCCATGTTGTGCGTGCAGCTGTAGACCATGGATTCTCATTGCTGTGCCATATTCCGTTGTTATGAGTGTGATTTATTTCCCCATTCTGTTGATGGGAGGAATTTCCAGGTCTGGGCCACTTCAGGTGGCACTTTAAACGTTCTCCTCCATGTGCTTTGGTTCACTTACAAATGTATTTTTGACAGAATGGAATGGAAACTGCTCTGCAGTTTTCCGGATTGGTTGTACCAGTTTTCATGTCCACAGCAAGATATGAGAGGACTTTTGAAGTCTCTGAGAGAGTATACTGCCAGCCCCTAGACGGGAGGATGGACTCAGCGTGTGTGTCCACCAAAGGACTTGCATCAAGAGCTCCTTTCAGTCAGAAACAGCAGACACCTAGTAGAAACGGAACAAAAGATGTGAACAGACACTTCACAATGTCCAATTCATTAATTAGCTGTCCAGTAATTAGTATATGAAAGGGTCCTCAGGCCCATTACTCATCAGGGAAATGCAGATTAAAACCACAGTGGAGCAGTACCACTTCATAGCCATGGGAAATGAGAGAAAGGAGATACCAAGTGTTGGCGAGGATGTGGAACAACAAAAGGCTTTAAAAAACTTGACTTAGGTGCTGTTAGCACAGCTAGTAAAATTATTGGTAATTTCTTAAATTGCATTTTAATTGTGTTAAAATATACATAACAATTTCTCATTTTTGTTTTTTCAAAGTGTGGTAAAATACACATAAAATATATCACTGTAACTATTTAAAAAAAGTTTATTGGAGTGTTGTTGCTTTACAATCTTTTGTTAGTTTCTGCTCTATAGCAAAGTGAATCAGCTATGTATATACACATATTACCTCTTTTTTAAATTTCTTTCCCATTTAGGTTACCACAAAGCACTGAGTAGAGTTTCCTGTGCAATATAGTAGGTTCTCATTAGTTATCTGTTTAATACATAGCAGTGTATATATGTCAGTCCCCATCTCCCAGTTCATCCCATCCTCCTTCCCCCTTTGGTGACCGTGTTTTTTCTCTGTGTCTGTGTCTCTATTTCTGCTTTGCACATAGGTTTGTTTATCTGTCCCATTTTTCTAAGATTCCACGTATATGTGTTAATATACGAAGTTTTTCTCTATTATTAAGTATATAATGCAATGACAGTACGTACATTCACACTGTTGTGTAACCATTTGTGTAACCACAGTCCATTTGCAGAAGCTTTCAACATCCCAGCCAGACACCCTGTACCCATTAAACCGTAACTCCCTTTCTTCTGTTCCCTCAGCCCCTGGAAACCTCCTTTGTTCTTTCTGTTTCCATTAGTTTACCTATCCTGGGCACCTCATACGAATGGAATCATGTAATATTTGTCCTTCTCTGTCCGGCTTATTTCACTTAGCGTAATGTTTTCAGGGTTTATCCATGTTATAGCAGACGTCAAAATTGCGTCCTTTCTAAGGCTGAAAAATACTGCACTGTATGGCTGTACCACACTTTGTTATCCATTCATCTGTAGTGGGCATCTGGCTGTTATAGTAGTGCTGCTGTGAACGCTGGTGTGCGGCTATCTAAGTTCCTGCCTTCAGGTCTTCTGGGATTTCTGGATCACATGGCGGTGCTGTGTTCAATTTTTTAAACTGACAGACTGTTTCCACAACAGCTAAGTGTCGTGTTCCCACCAGCAGTGCAGAAGTTTCCCGTTTTCTCCACATTCTGGCCTAGAAATCAGCCTGAGGTGAAAGCTTAGGGTCGTCTTAGGACTTTTCTGAGCGAGTGTCTTGTCTTGGCTCCAGGCAGCTTAGAATGGACTACACAAATAATTCACAAAGTCGGCTCTGCCCTCTCTGGCGTCAGGGGTGGAGCTGGGGGAACAGGAAGTTGGTTCAGACAGCTGGTGGTTCTTTCAGTGTTACCTATAGGGAAATAGGAACTTGGAGTTTCCTAATCCACCATTTTGTTTTGGATGCTGGAATGTTTCTTCAGTCTAACTTTGTTTCAGTTGACCTGATAAATACTTTTAATTGATGTTTCAGTAGGTAAAGTTGAAATTTTAAAATTCATTCATTTATTCAGCAAACATTTATTGTCTACTAGGCATGCAGTAGTGAACTAAATAGATGAAGGACTTACATTTTAATGGGGAGAGAAAGACGATGAAGATGTTACAGAGATACATAGGGGATCAGATGGTGGTATGTGAGATGGAGCAGATTAACGCAGAAGGGAAGGGAAGGTGGTTTGGGGTCTGAGATGGTGAGCCCCAAGACACCAGAGCTGAGTCCTGACCCAGGCAGATGTCGAGAGGCGAAGACTTGAGTGGGCAGGAGAAGGCTTGGTTGTTCCTTGGTTCCAGGAACAGAGAGGGAGGTACAGTGACCAGAGGAGCAAACAAGGGGAGAGTCTAGGTGTGAAGGGTGCAGTGGCACCGGGGTCGGATCTTCTCGGACCCTGTGGCCGGTACAAGGATAGGCTCCTCGGAGGAGGAAGTGGAGCTGTGAGAGAGTTTTGAGCAGAGGAAAGACTTATTAATCAGAGCACCCTGGGCTGCTGTGTTGAGAAGAGACTGGAAGGGACGAAGTCTGTGCCCAGAGTTCGGGACAGGATGACTGTGGCTCAGACTGCGGTGGTAGTGTGGAGGTGGGAGAAGTAGCTGGTGTCTGAATGTACCTGTATGGGGTGTGGTCAGCAGATGCTGGGTGTCGAGAGTGAGCTGCGGGGTCTCTAATGCTGAGAGGTGGCTGGCAGTGGGCACCTGAGAAGATGCAGCCTGGAGCCGGCTGGGGTCAGGGGGAGCATCCAGGATGACAGTGAAGAAGGAGTTTCACGGAGCAGGGAGCCGTGAGCTGCCCGGTGCTGCTGAGGCCACATGGAATAAGGACTGAGAACTGACAGGCGGATTTAGTGCTGTGATCGTGGGAGACCTTGAAGTGTTCCTAAATTATTGCTCAGAGTAGGGGAATTTCAGAGAACATGGCAAAGATGAAAACTATCTGAAGTTTACAGGGTTTTCTATCCTAATAAAATTGGGTACCTGTGGGATTAGAATATGTTTTGGTTTCTGTACACTTTCAGGAAACAAAAATTGTTCCATGCTTGCTTTTTTTTTTTTTTTTTTTGCTGTGCTGGGTGTTCTTTGCTGCTCGGGCTTTCTCTAGCTGTTACAGACGCGGGCCTCATTGCGGTGGCTTCTCTCGCTGTAGCACACAGGCTCGAGGTACGCGGGTTGCAGTCGTGGCCGCGCTCGGGCTCTCGGGCGCAGGCTCAGTAGTTGCAGCGCACAGGCTTAGTTGCCCTGCAGCTCTGGAGTCTCCCGGGCCAGGGATGAAGCCCGTGTCCCCTGCCCTGGCAGGTGGACTCCTATCTACAGGGAAGTCCTCCATACTTACTCTTGAGATACTCTTTTAAAACTGAAGATGCCACTGCAGTTGAGTAGGGTTACTCAAGACAGAGGTGGGTCACTTACAGGAAACCCCACAACTACTGTTGAGCCCCGGCTCTGAACCAAGCACGCTGCTCAGTCCCTGCACAGATGATTCTGCAGTCTTACAGGAGTGTTGGACACCTGTGGTCATAAACATAGATGCAGGGAAGTGCAGAGACCACGAGAGCTACCGAGGAAGCTTGCCTCCCAGGAAGGGACTCCATTTCAGGAGATGAATAGGCAGCTGTGGTATTTGCTGGACCAGAATCGAGAAGCATGGCGCCATTCTTAGAGCAGATTAGAAAGGGGGACAGAGACTGGGGGTCTGAAAGGTTGACAGACACAGGGGAGTGTGTATAATTGTGTCACTCTGAGTCCTCAGGACTGAGAAGATAGTGGCAGGGTTGGCTGTTCAAGGATGTTTCTCAGAGAGCAGCCAGCTCAGAGCAGAGGAGACACTGAGTGGGTTTTGGACTTGAGTTTCAGGTTATTGAAGGTATAAACCTAGAGTGCAGGAAAGTGGGTGGGGAGGCTCTAATTGGCTGGTGTTTGAGGACAGTCATGACTTGTGTACGTGTGGGAGGAGGAAGGAACTGATCCCCAGTAAATGAGGGCTGAGGAGGTCAGAGCCGTGGTGGAGGAAGAGGGTGGGCGACGGAGGGTCTAAGGCCGCACAGTGGTGAAGGGAATGAAGCCTGAGAAGGGGTCCACGCCTGAGTGGTTGGACCATGGGACACTGCCCTCCATGCCACAGGCTTCACATGTGTCAGTCAGATGTGCTCTTGGAGACACACGTGCACACTCCCTACCCATAGGGGTGTAATACATGTGTTCGTGTAGATTTGCTCCTTTAGGCTTCAATTAACTCAGAAAGGATGCACAAGAAATGATTTATGTTTTCTCCCTTCAGAAAGGAAATCGGTGGCTGGGGAACAGAGGGGAGGGGAGAGATTTTTCTAAAATACTGAACAACATGTATGTGGTTACCTGTTAAAACAACCAAAAGAAAAACACAATTTTTTGTAAGAATGAGATTGCCCTCTATATATTGATATGGTGTAATTTCCAGTTATTAAGTACAATAAAGTAAGGGACAGAAAAAGAGAATGTAATGTAGTAGGTTCCCATGTGTTTAAACATGTGTGTGTGTTTTAGATAGAAAGATACAGAGGGCAGTATTTGCTTTTTCTTGCAAAGAATGTTCCTAGCAATAGACCAGGAGTGGTAAGAGGGTGTCTGGGAAGCTGGGGCAGGAGAGGAAAGGAGATGGCTTGTACTTTCTGCTCTTTGAAGTGGGCAGCGGTGCATACAATTCTCAGAGTTAAGCGATTTGAAAAGAACCTTATTTTGGCAAATGAGTTCCTGCACTTGTTGGATGATGTATGTCCATCAGTCACTCGGCTGACGCCAGTGCCCAGAGCTGGTGACCTGCCTGTCGTCTGTCCGTGAGCTGTAAGTTCTGTGAAGGCGTGACTGCTGCAGCAGGCTTCTCAGCCATGCCTGGCTGGCCTGCCTCCCTCTTCTTGCTGGAAATCCCTGTAGGGAGCCAGATTTTTCCTCTCTTCATCTCATGGTTAACCTCTGCCTCTTCCGCCCAGGATACCTTCTTCCAGAGAAGACAGTGCTTGCCTGCCGAGCACATGGCAAGAGGACAAGGGCTCGGAGAAAGGAACTGACTCCAAGACAGACTCAGAAAACCGAAAGCACGGTTGGTTATATAAAAGATGGGTAACTCAAAATCACTAATGCTTGGAAATTTTCTGATGTTTAGGCTTTCCGCTTTTAGATGAATTAGAAGGTGATATAAACTGATGTTACCTAACTTTCTATTTTTGACAATTCAGCTTCCAATCTTTTTTCTGTAACTTTTTTCCTTTTTGTTATTTGAGGTATAATGCTTATCCAGTAAAAGTGCACAGATCTTAAACATAGAAAATTTTCCTGTGTGCACATGTCCATTACCCCACCCAGGTCAGGCTGTTGGCCATTTCCAGAATCCCAGTGGTCTCCCTTCCATACCCTTCCTGTCTGTAACCCTGCCTCGGAGCCCCTGTTCTTACTTAGCCCCTGTTCTTACTTACTATACCATCAGTGTTGCTGAATTAGAAGCACATGGTATACACTCTTGTGTCTTCTTTCATTCAACATTATGTCTGTGAAATTCATTTAGATTATTGTAAGTAGCAGTGGTACTTTATTGCTGAGTCATATTCTGTGATATGGGCTTCCATTGTGGCTTAACTGGTAAAGAATCTTCCTGCAATGCAGGAGACCTGGGTTCAATCCTTGGGTTCGGAAGATTCCCTGGAGAAGGGATGGGCTACCCACTCCAGTGTTCTAGCCTGGAGAATTCCATGCACCATATAGTCCATGGGGTCGCAGAGAGTCGGACATGACTGAGTGACTTTCACTTTCATTCTGTGATATGAATATACTGCAATTTATTTCCCCATTTGCCTGTTGAAAGACATTGTTTTCAGTTTTTGACTATTGTTAACAAAGCCCCTTATAAACATTTTTGCTCAAGTCTTTGAAAGCCTCAGACATTTTAGACTGAGAATTTCAATTGCACTGATTTACGAAGTGTTATGTACTGGAGTGGTCCTTGCATGTACTGATTGCTGTTCTGGAAATTGTTAGGGGTCCTAGCAGGTTGAGATAGCAGTGGTGTCCTATGGCCAACAATTACATGTGGTCCTTTTTCAGAGAGTTTACATTCCCGATTGTTGATTGTTTAATCATAATACTAGTCAAGGTAAATAGTTCTTTTCTTAATCTAGTATTTGTTTAATTGGTTACACTAAGTGATGTACATTTTTTTTAAATTGTTCTTTGCAACTGGATACTTTGGTTACTATGAAGTTTATGCTAATATTCTTAGTAGTTCCTGAACTAAAAGTTGCATAAAATGCCAAAAGTACCTATAATATATATATTATATATATAATGGAGTCATATTTGTTATTTGTAATATATATATGTGTTATATATGATATATATATAAATATTATGAAGTCACATATAAATAACCTATAGGAAAATTTGACTTTTTGTACAGAAACGTTACCGGAAAACACTGGAGGTGCTTCCATCAACAAAACTACAGAGCCGCCGAAAAGGTACACTCATTGCTGGGGTCTGCTTTCCTTACTTGCCTAGCAAATACACAGAGATGAGTATATAATCCTCTTCCCTTTCTTCCAGCTTCCACCCACAAATAAAATGGTTCCAAAAAGAGGATGTGGTCATACTGAAGATAAAAATAAGGAATGTAAAAGATTACAAATGTAAATACTTTAGAGATAGAGTCGTTTTCAGGTGGGTTTATGTATAGCTTATAAAATAAAATAGAAATAATTTCTAATGTTTGAAAAGGCTGACTTTATTTCTTTTTGTAAATCTAGTGCCTGGGTAGGAGAGAAATTTTACTTGGCTGATTTGGAGCTGCAAGCCAACATAATAAAAGATGATTGCAAATGCATAATTAAATATGACGAACCTGTAATCACTCTTGCAAAAGAGCAAAAAGAGTCTTGGTGTGGCTTACTCAAACAGAGGGTGAGTAGAAGTCAGCCATGCTTGGTCTTAACACCCTGAGTACATTTTATTCTCTTAAGTAATGTAAATTGTTATGTTGAACAGAATCCAAATGTGGCTTTTGATTTTGATCACTGGGAAGACTGTGATGAGGATAAGGAGGATAGCCACTTTGCCAAAGGTAAGAGGAGGTGCACCCACTCCCCAGGAGAGTTGTAGGACCTGAGCATCATGGGGGTGGACGCAGCCACTCAGCAGATCCCAGGAATGCAGCCTTTGTAAGAAGGGGCAGTTAATGTAAAGCCCTCAGGCGTTAGTTTTCTCCTTGTGGTTGATCTTGGTGCTAAATGTTCTGCTTTGAGAAAATATCAACTCTTGGTTATAAACACACCTCCTTATAACACTTGTACAAATAATTCTCCTAGGAAAATAACTTACCCATAAGCAGGCAAATTTTACTTGCATGTTTCTTGCTTAAAATAATGAAAACTTGAGTCATAAAATAGAGAGCTAGAACCCAAGGGATTTTTTCTGCAATGACCAAACTAATGGGGGTGGGGGAAGATTTGCTAATGAATCTATAATTATTAACATATTTTTAATAACATCTACCTTTTTTAGTTGTAAATTCTAAAAACCTGTCCTGCAGTGTGGCAGGCTTGGTTGAGACCAGTGACAAAAGTTCCGATGAAGATGAAAGTGATAGTGAATGAGAATGTGAATTAAAACCTGGAGAGCAGCCAGAGGGTTCTAACCAGAAATGGATATTGCTGTGTGACCAGAAGCTAAGAAGACAGGCCTTTTTTCCCCTCAAGGATCAAGCGTTACTGTCACCTTGCGGCACTGGGATTAGTAATGGTGATAAATTCTTAACTGATAGAAAAATGAGTTGATGATGAGACTCTGGAAGGAAGGTGGAAGCAGAGACACTGTGAGTGCTGGGCTGTCCTGCTGGTCGCCTGGTGTGAAGCCTGCCTTGACACTCAGGCATTCAGGTAATGAACTGTACCACCTGGGGTTCATTGTTATTTTTTCATCTGTGTTTGGTACATTCGTAAAACCTGATCTTGCACATATAAATTGGGGTTTCTTAAAATTCATACTCTGCACTGCTTAACAGACCTCAGCGGCTTCCCTGGTAGCTCAGATAGTTAAGAATCTGCCTGCAGTGCAGAAGACCTGGGTTTGATCCCTGGTCAGGAAGATCCTCTGGAGAAGGAAATGGCAACCCACTCCAGTATTCTTGCCTTAGTTCCATGGGCAGAGGATCCCGGCAGGCTACAGTCCATGGGGTCGCAAAGAGTCAGACATGACTGAGCAACTAACACTTCGCTTCACTTTCAGCCATGAGTTGGTTGGCATTCAACATAACTGTGTGTGCTAACACTCCTAGTAGTCTTTACATATTGATAGCCGGTTACCCAGGGTAAGCTGACATCTTGCGAAGAGACAGGCCACGGGTGAGAATGGGCTTGCCTCAGCAATGGCACCCTGACCAGGGCTTCCTGGAGGTGAAGCTTCTGAAGTGCCCTCGGAACCTGCAGCGTCCGGGACAAACGGGACACAGGTCTCTCTCCAGTGGAAACGGAAGAGGACTTGTGCCTGGAGGTAACGCTCAGAGTACCTGCACATGGCGAGCCCTGAAAATATTCATGACCTCATCCTGGGGTGAGGCTGCAGCACCCACAGTCACGAGGTCATCAGGAAATGTGCATTTGTCATGAGCACTTAAATGTGGGAATGCCCAGAGCCTGGCTTTCCACGTTAACTGGAGAAGTTAGGTGGGCAAGCTGTTGGCAAATTTACACCCTGTGCACTGCTTCAGTGTGGGTCTGGCAGCTTTGCCTAGAATTGGAAAATAACATGATAGAACATGACCGTTAGGACGGCCCCCAGAATCTTTATTCTTTTTTACACATCAGAAAGCACAGGTGCCCACGTTTGTCTATGTCCCAGGTGTGAAGCACCACCTGAACGGGAGGTAACCTTTGTCATCAAGCTGTCATGTCCCATGAGCAGGCGTGACCGTCCTTTTGCTCTCAGTTTCCTCATCTGTAAAATAAGACGGCCTGCTCCTTGGTGGGCACTGCCCAGCGGTGGGGCCTGGAGTGCTGCTGGGCGGAGGCATGCCGCTGCCCTCTGAGGGGAGGGGTGGTGTCCAGCCGGGACAGCTGTCAGAGTCGCATCCTTGCCGCCACTGTGAGCCCACGGTTCACTGGCACATGAGGTACACTGGGGGTGATTGTCCTTTTTTCCTGGCTGAACTGGGCCGGCTCTTCAGGAAGTTGTGGTGTCTTTGCTGGCAGAGGTTCTGGTCTGTGAAGCTCTTGTAACATTCTTATCCCATGTACGTTTCGGTAAATACAGCTTTCACTCCCACTGGGGAGGCCACTGGGTCGGTGGCCAGGCCTCCTGAGCTGCACTGGCTTTTGCCCTGAGGTTGTTGGGCACCTGCAGTGTATGTGCCATTGTATTGTCTCTTTCATAAAACGCAACACATAATAATAGCAAGCAGTAGAGCCGCACAGATGTGTGCCCAGGTAAAAACGATGGGGTTTCCTGTTCTCAGAGAAGATGTAACGCTGATTCTCGTTCACTAACAGCTGAGTGAAAGTATTGGGCAGAGGATGGCTACATGTTTAAATTTCAGTTTCTTTTTTCAGACATTTAAATTTACGACTATTTGAAGTTCTGAATTACGTTCTGTAAGATACAGGACTACTTGCTTGTGAAATGTAAACAATTACTAATTGTTTTTTGTTGTTGTTGTTCTCTACTATTAATACATACTGATTTCATGTTTTGGGAAAGTTTCTGAAATGCATGGTAAAAGTACCTTTGTAATGCTTCAAAAATTGCTCATGTTCTTAGTTTTGGTGTGAAAGTCTTTTGCAATATATCAATAAAATTTCAGTGTTTTCATGGAAATGTTACTTTTTCCATTCTTTTAGACCATATTTTGTCTGGAATATTCCTGAGTGCCAAATGCAATAGAATTTTATACACCATACTTCTTGGTTTGACTAAAATACCAGTGAAGGTTGTCAGGGGACCTGTGACACTGAGCTTCTTGTGGACACAGGCTGCAGGTGGTTCTGGGCAGTCAGCTTTGCCCTGTAGGCCTTGACATCCAGCCTAGGACGGACCTGCCACATGTGTCCCAGGTGAAATATAGGAAGGGGTGGGGGTAGGTAGTAAAGCATTCATACTTGAGTATTTTAAAAATCTGTTTCAGTCAAAGCCAAGTTTCATCAATTTTATATTTAAATGTATATATGCATGTGTGTGTGTGTATGCACCTTTCTGATGGTGGAGCTGAAAGAACACCCTTTATTGAAGTAGGTGTGATGTGCCCCTTGCTAGAGTCATTGTGTGTTGGCACTGGCCCTGATTTAGTCCTTCCCACCACCACCGTTCTTCTGGTTATGTCCTCGCCTGCTGATTTCAGCCAGCACCCACCCAGAGAATTAAGGATAGCTAAAAATAATAGTATCATACACGTGTGAATATGTTTGTTTGTTTTTTTCTTAAGAAAAACATCAGGAAGAAATAACCACAAATATTGCTTACAAAAATAAGTTCCTCACAGCTTGGATTTGGCACAAGAGGCAGAGCTTGTTACTCTGGAGCTTCCTCTGGGGGCACGACTTCCATCAGCATCTGAAGGTGCATGGTGAGAGGCTCTGGGGGGGAAGTGCAGTTAGAAAAGCGTCAATAAAAATCAGCTTCACCCCACTTACTGGTGAGCAGTGACACTGTTACTCCTTGGTGATGTGTCTCCTGTTAGACCTGTGCTCGGAGGACACAGGTAGGTAGAGATGGGCAGACCATCCTGGGAGCTGTGGTGGTTCTTTGGAGATAAGTTATTTCCCATGAAAGCATTAGGAACCTTCTGAATATTTTACTGCCACCAGACCATTTATAGGAAAAACATGAATGACTCAGTTATATGTGTATATTTAACTACGGTTGACCAAGGCTGACTGTGTAGTCTGAAGTCACTTAGTCGGCATTTCCTTTAACATACAGGTGGTTCATTCGCTCTGCTTCCTTAATTCTAACTTAACAGTTTTTGCTGGGAACAGCTTGGCTAAACACTCCAAAGCTGAGAAATAAGGTGTATTTGGGTGGGGCCTTTAGGTTGTAAGTTATCCTGGCTAGATTCTCTGTCAATATAATCAAATGCAAGTCCACTTTCAGAGGCATAGGCAAGTGGGCTGGTTTTCTGATAGTTATTAACCTTTTCTTTTGTTTTTGTAGTAAAGCACCAGCAACCCCTCAGCTTTAGGCTTAGGTCAGCGTAAAGAGGTTGGAGGCAGAAGGAGCTCTTTCAAGAAAGGAGCAAAGTCCTTGGGAAATAATAGAGGCCACAGGTGGACCCCAGGGGTGTCACCCTGAGGGGAACAGGTCACGTGTCCTCCCAAAGAGGAGATGAAATTTGTTAGCTGTGTGAGACCTGTGACAAGAAAGCCCTGGTAGCATCGGGGCAGATGAGGCTGCGGGGTGCTGGGCTTGCCTGGCTTCACTAACAGCACAGCGGTCCCCCGCCTGATACTTACTTGAGATTTTCTGAGCCCATCCAAACTTATAGTGGACAAAGAGGAAATAAAATACAAGGCCGCTCAGCATAAACAACACACAGTAGAGATACTCCCACGCAGGTTTGCTGATGATTGGAGCCAGAACCAAAAACACGGATAAGAGAGTCACCAAGATGGGGATGAAAATGGGCACCTGCAGGCAAAACAACAAGGAGTCACGACTTGGCCGTGTGCATTTGTTTCCCTTTTGAAATTTTTCATACCCTTGATAGAGAAAGAAGAATGTAGTTAGTTTCAATCACTTGTAAGTAAATTTGCTGACCGCATTTCACCTGTTCTTTTTCTTTTCCCTAGATTATAAAGAAAACGCCTTCACATCATTTTACCTGTAAAATACACATCACACATTTCTCACTGACAAGGACTTCGATTTTAACATGTTGGTTCCCTCCTTGCTCTGTCTCATGATTAATTTGTTGTCGGAATTGGATGGTGTGTCCTACACTGTCTTCATCTGGCTCTGCTGATAACTTGCTCCTCTGTCCCTCTCATCTGCTCTAAACCGGTGATTAGACCTGGAGGCAAGCGCCCTTTATGGTGGAGCGGTGCACTTCCTTTCGTCACCTCAGGAAGCAATTAAGGTCTGACTGCCACACTTTCGAATCCCTGAAGTCAATCAGTGAGTTCAGGGGCTGGAGAGACATCCAGTCCTAGCAGATCTGGATTCACCCATTTCTCCAGGAAGCTGTTTCTTTTCGGTAGGAAAGGGACACTTAGAAACCATCATCTGGGTGGATGGAGTATTCAGTGTTCTTTCACCAGGACAGAGAAAAATTATTTTTTTTCAAGAAGGGGAAAACATTGCACAAATGATTCTAATAGTTTTGATTCAAACGTAAGATTGCACTTTTTTCCTTATTTTACTCTAGACTTACATTTTCTTTCCTAATGCTTCTTTTTGAAAATCTTCATAATGGCTTTCACATGATTACTTATTTTCTTTATCTTACAATGTGCCTATAACAAAATAACTATACCAGTTCAGTTCAGTTGCTCAGTCGTGTCTGACTCTTTGCAACCCCATGGACTGCAGCATGCCAGGCTTCCCTATACCAGTACTACCACTGTAAGTAGCATGAAGTTTAAGACTTTTTTTGTAGTTCTTTTTAACAGAAGAGTATAAGCCACAAGGGAAGTGCTATTAAAAGTCATGCACTTTAGTATCAGTTCTGGTAATTATGCTCTGTGTGGTTATGTCATCTACTTTTTATAGAGTAATATTTTTTAATCTCCATTTGTTTGGAGTTTTCAGGGATTTGCTCTTTCCCTTTTCAGTGTTTTATTTTTTTATATTATAAATTTTTTCTTGAGTTTGCTTTATTCTTCCAGTATTTCTTTTTGAGAATAAGCACATGTATATGCACAAACATGCATACACCTGTTCATCTTCCACTACGTTTACATGAAAGGTAGCAAATACATAAAACACAGTGTTACACCTTGTTTTTTTCCATTAATATACTTCAGAGATAGCAGTGTTGTATAAAATTACTTATCCATTTTACTGCTGCATACCACTCTACTTGGTGGATGTTCCAAACTTATTCAGCTAGTCTTCCACTAATTGACATTTGGTTTGTGTTGAGTCTTTTTCTTTTACAGTTAATGCTGCAATAAATGACCCTGGGTATGTTTCATATTTTTTGTCAACTTCACTTGGGGATGGATTACCTCAAAACAAGATGACTGGTTCATAAGGTAAATGCATATGTAATTTTGCTGGATATGGCCAGGTTTCCATCCATAGTGGCTATATCATTTGAATTCCACTAGCAGTGTTGGAAAAGGCTATTTTCCCCATGGCCACCTCCATGGGGTGTGGCCAAACTCTAGGATTTCTGCCCCATCTTATAAGCAAGAAATGGTAGCTCGTTAGAATTCTGGCGTCTGTCTCTTGTTAGGAACAAAAGTGTGTGCTGGGGTCCATTTGTTTCATGTTTAAGTGTCACTGCATTTTTCTCATTGAACTGTCTTTTGTGAATTGTGTCCATTTATATCAATATATTTTGTCCATTTCAGTTGTTAGTAACTCCCATCTCAATTTTAGGAACTCTTTAAATGAGGGCTGTTAGCCTTTTTTGTGTGTGTGATATTATTGCAGATATTTCCCCTAATATCATATATATGTGCTTTCAATTTTCTTCTCCTTATTTGAATGCATGCATTTTTATTTTGGCCAGGAGATATGGTTGCCCTTTTTAAAAAATTACTTCTTGATTTTTGAGTTACTGGAAAGGTTTTCTCCATTCTTGGATTACAAAACAGTTTATGTTTCCTTCATGCATCAGTACTGTGATATTTAAATTTTAGAATATATATTTTAATATTTAAATTTATTATTTAGTGGCCAGGTTTTCCCTGGCCATTCTTGCTATTAATAGTTTGTTCTTCAATATGAACTGTATAATCAGCTGGTCTAATTCCAGAGAAAAAATTAGATGCTTGTTTTTTATTGTAGTTACATGAAATGTCTAAATGAACAATGCTGAGTTTCCCTATCCAAGATGATGATGAATTTCCATTTGTTCAAGTTACTTTTTTTGTCTTGCGGGAGAATTTTACTTTTCCACTGAGAAGTCTAACCTCTTGTTAAAGTTTATGGCTAGGTTTTTGTTTTGGACAGAGTTGGGGAAAGATGAGGTGTTGTCTTTCATTTTCTTTTAATTGCCCATCATTTTTATAAATAAAGGCAATTGATTTCAGTGTCTTAATTTTATGTCTTATTACTTTACTATATTTTCTTGTAGTTTCTTCTTTGATCCTTTTGGGTTTTCCAGGTGTACAGTTTTTTTTATTTTCTTTGAATGGAGAAAGACTTTCAAAAATCTTCTCTAATCCTTACGCTCCAGATTGCTTTCTCTTACGTAATTGCCTGGCTGCTATCTTCAGAACAGAGCTAAGATTGCTTTTTGCCATAAGGTATGTTTGTGTGTGTGATCATACCAAGGACAAGATATTGCATTTCTATTTGTGTCTCTATCAGTGATGTACGTTGAATTTTATCTGGTGGTTTTTGGCATCTGTGGGAGGTGATCATAGGGGTATTCACCGTAGGTATATTAATATAATGAATTACATCCCCCATGAATTAAATCCAGTTCATTCTGATCTTTAACCACGTTCGTACAGACTGGACTTAGTCGTGGTATGTTTTTAATAGAATTGGATTCTATTTGTTAAATTATTTTATGATTTTTCTATCAATATTCAAAAGTGAGATTGGTCTGTGATTTTTCTGTGCTGTCTTTGCAAGGTTTGGTATTACTGTTACAGTCCATAAAAATAATTTGAAAAACCAGTAAAACAACCTGTAGCTTACCTGAAAAAAAAACACAAAAACAGCATAAATACACAGATAAACAAAAATGGAGAAATAATCTCCAGAACATAGGAAGTTTTTTTAAAAAAATCATAAACTTATTTTGTATAGCTGTATACAAATAAATTCAAACACCTACATGAAATGGACAGTTTTCTAGGAAAATACAGCTTACTAAAACTAACCCCAGCAGAATCTGAGTTCATGGTGAAATTCTAAAAAATAATCCAGTTAAGCATCTTAAGTTCTTTCTTTAGCTTTACTGATTCCTTCTACACTCTTTTGGTTTTCTTAGTTGATTTTTCTCTTGCTTTTTGAGTTGTCTATTTAATTTGTTTTTTGTTGATGTAAGTAATATAGCAGAACTTCCTTAAAGCACTGATCATAGATTATATGTCTTGTTTTCATTATTGTTATTTTTAGGAGTTTATGCACTTTGATTTCCTGTCTCCATTTGGACCGAAAAGAATGTTAATTTTTAAAATTGATTTCCTGTTTTATTGCATTATAGACAGAGAATGTACTCTGTATCATTTCTGACTTTTTAATCGGAGTTTTTCTTGGTGGCATTACAGATTCAGACCTGTCCCCTCTTTACCTGAAAAGGTGTGACTGCTGTTTGGGGGACTCAGAATTTGATAGGAATCTCTAAAATGTAACTGTTATGTTGTTTTAGATCTTCAGTCACTTTTACTAGTGATGTGCCTGGATCTATCCTGCTCTGAGGCAGATGTTTTAAAGTCTTCTATTTGTGTGTGTCTGTTTCTCCTTGTGTTTCCTGTGGTTTTATTTCGTAAAAGTAATTACATGGTGTGGTAAATAGGTTTTCATAACTCTTATCTCTTTAGCCATTATTACTAAATGGTCTTTGTCTTGTGTTCTGGGTCTGAGTGCTTGTCTGATAAGATCACAGCCCCTATTTTCTACGTATTTTCATTTGCTTGGTTTTTCTTTGCCTATCCTTTTAATCTTTCACCACTTTGTAAACCTGCCTAAAAATTATTTTTTTCTTTTAATGAGCAATTTAAACTATTTAAGCTGAATAAGCCAGTTTATTCATACAGCTGGTAAGTTTGGTCTTCATATTGTTTCACGTGTCTATATAAAGTACCTTCTACTTAACTGTCAGTTTCCTGCTCTTTGAAGAGTGACATTCTATGGGAAAATTCTCACCAGAGGCTCTACTTCCTTTATTGTTAAAGTGGGAAAAATTACCATGTATCAAGTGAAATCCCAAACTTCTATGTAGAGTTTTCAGATATAACTAAAAGACAGTAAATGCATATATATATCCAACATGTGTTCTGGGCTTCCCTGGTGGCTCAGTGGTAAAGAATCCACCTGCAATGCAGGAGACAAGGGTGCAGTCCCTGGGTCTGCAAGATCCCCTGGAGAGAAGGAAATGGCAACTCATTCCAATATTCTTGCCTGGAAGATGACATGGCTGGAGAAGCCTGGCAGGCTGCAATCCATGAGGCCATAAAGAGTCAGACATGAGTTAGTGACTAAACAACAACAAATGTGTTACACCTAGAAGTTAGCTGCTTTAAAAAATGATTTCCTGGGCACCAATTAGTATGACTGTTAGTAAATGGTTACCTTTAATGCAATAACATGTTTCCCAATGTCTGCTTTTCAATACACCTACACATGATGGTAACTTGTGTCGGGTTTGGAATGTCATTTGAAACTTTTCACACACATGTATTAAAAATACTATAGCGGGCTTTGGAAATTTAAATACTCATTTTTTCCCATATAACTATCAGTTAGACATAAGACTATTAAGAGATTCATAGATTCTGTAAAGTTTGGGAATGTTAAACAACTAATAAGCAAAAAAACAACAGTAACAACAAAAAACCTTAATAAGCATTTTACTGAGAAAATGTCAACCAGGAAGATATTCTGATTTGTTCCCCTGTTTGAGTCTTTATATATAGGTTCTTTCATGATGATGTTTCATGGGTATGTGTGTGTGTGTGTTGGATATATTTATCTACACTATTTTTCTTGCTTCTCAACCCAGGGATCGAACCCAGGTCTCCCACATTGCAGGCAGATTCTTTATCGACTGAGCCACCAGGGAAGCCCTTTCTTCTGAGCATTACCATTATAAATAGGTATAATATAATACCTTTGTCTCCCCTTTTTTTGTTCATAATAAGCAGTAATGAAGTAAGCTTTCTTCTCCCCCATCCAGCATCTAATTTCTTTTTTATTGTTGTTGTTGTGTCAGTTCATTTTATTTATTATTATTTTTTTTTCCCCAGCATCTAATTTCAAATGGTACCCTAAAGCAGTTTCTCTGACACACTTCCCTTAACTTGAATACTTTCCTATGCTTTCTCGTCCACTTTTGTTATATTATGTTGTCGGTGCTTAATAAGTACATACTGTTTTGTCATCCTTATCTCCTCTCGTTAAGTCTTAGTTCTTAAATATATTCACCTTATGCCCATGACTTTTTGGTTTCTAAAGCTCATTCTCTAGTGATGCCAAAGGAAGGAAGGTCTCATATAACAATGTATGCTTTGAGTTCTCTCATTGGTAACTTTATTCTTCAAGGTCAGCTTGAGTAGATATAAAATATTTGACTTACATTTTCCTTCCTTGAATATCTTAAATAAGTTGCCCACTGTCTTATGGCATAAAGTGTAGCTGGTAAGAACTCTGATGCCTGTATATTTCCTTTTCTTTATAAGTGAATTGGGGTGGAAGAGGACAAGAAAGAGGATGTGATATACCCAAAGTGTTTTAAAAAAAAAAAAAAATCCATAGTTTTATCAGAATGTATTTATTGTTGCCCACTCTAGTTAGGATACCCCAGTTACACTGTATGCCTTTCAGTGTGTTGATTCAAGTCTCTGCCTCCTCTTAAGGTCCCCTCTCCTCCTTTCCTTCCAAATTCAGGAAATGTTTCTTAAATCACATCTTTTAAGAATTCTATTACTTGCATTTTCTTCTTCAGCAACTCCAGTTACACATATGATAATCTCTCTCATTTTCTTTCCTGTCTCCTTATTTTTTCTCAAATCCTTTTTATATCTGTTTGAGAGGTTTTGTGCAGATTACAAATCTGTGCTACCATCATGATTTTACATGCTTGATTTCCTGATTGAGGGGAACTGCCTGATCGCAGCAGGCCACTCTACACCTCTGCTGACTTTAGCAACTGGGTAACAGTCAAGCTACCGTGCCAGAAAGACTTTTAACCAGATTTCTGAAACAGAATTCCAAAGATAAAGACACTATTTTTATTCTTGCTATATAGTTTCTGAAGCCCTCTTCTTGCCTACCTTTTTCTTAAATCTGTGCTTGTTATCATAAGAATATATGTGCTAAGTCGCTTCAGTCATGTCCAACTCTTTGCGACCCTATGGACTATAGCCCTCCAGGGTCCTCTGTCCATGGGATTCTCCAGGCAAGAATACTGGAGTGGGTTACCATTTCCTTCTCCAAAGAATATATGCCATAGGTTTAAAAAAAAAAGCCCGTAACCTAAGCAAAACACAATACATTCTCCTTCCCCACCGGTATATGGACCCACAGCAGCCATGGAGGCAGGTGGGAAGGAGCCTAAGACAGATTGCAGAAGTGGACTGTAGGTGGCTGCATGCACAGGAACAGGTCTGGGTCTGAGTCCGAAGTTCCCATCAGTAGACAAAAAGTGTATGCTTGAGAGATCCTGGAACTGCCAGAACTGGAAATCTCCCTTTGCTTAGACAGGTCACAGGTATTGCTGATAACGTTAATAAATGAATAGTGAGATGGCTGACTGGATCATAATTTATATGAGATGAAGAGGAAACTCCACTCTTAAGTATGACATTCAGGAGAAAAGGTTGAAAATAGAAAGCAGACTCCTAGAACTTAAAATAGTTACATCTAAATGAATAAATTAGTTACCTCTGTCTAGCTCACTTCAGGAAAACAAAGCCACTTGTGACATTTGGGGAACTAAACCTACCTTGATAGGTCTTTTCAGTTCTTTCCTTGTAAACCTCATCACAATTAGTCCAGTGATCGTCAAACCATAAAACAGCCATGCAGCAAAACTGAAGTAATTGACTAATGAGTTTATGTCACCAGGGATGATGTAAATGATCGCTATCATGCTCTAGAAGAAAGAAGAATGAATTCTTAGGTCATCAGTACATGAAAACATTACCCTTACGACTTCACAAAAGACAAAAGAAGCAGTGGATAAACACCTTAATGTGAAAGAAAACTTTTGTTTATCCCATTATATTTGGGGTCAAGTCAGACTGGTGAAATTATAGCTCTTTTCTTTGAGGTGTGATGGAAAGGACTTGGAAGATAGGTAGCTCTTTTCAACAGGAGAAAAACAAAATGTATATCACATCAGCTTCCTAATTATTAATTTTCCCGGCAGAGAGTTTTCACTAGGGGAAAGAACCCTGCACTAGAAAACCCAGGCTGTCTAGGTCTGGTATTGACTGCATTTACTGCACTATCCTGGACTTGTAATTCCTGTAATTCTGGATCTGTTTTCTCATCTCCAGAGGGAGTAGGTTGACAGAGAACAGGGGCTCTCCTCAGGATGGGAGGAAGATTCTGGCCCTTAAGCTATGGTGTGGATGGTCCAGAGTTGCCCATAATAGATACATACAACCAAGGACTACCCCTCACTGAGAAATTCCAATCAGAAAATGTAAAAGGGCCTTTAGTTCACAAGCGTCCCATGACTTATGAATTATTGGACCACAATGAGAAGCTGTTGTCATTAGCCACCTCGTAAAATGCCTGACTCTCCTTCCCCATAAGCTAGTGGGGTTTTGTACAGTTTGTTACCAGGGACCCAGAGCACACAAATGTGCATGTAAGACATGTAGAGGGTACAAGCTTGGAAGATTCAAACAGTATCTTTCATAGATAAATTTAGAACAAGGAGCAGAAATTGGGTAAGTTATTTTAATTGTTTTGAACTTCTTTATATACCTGAGGACTGGGGAACCTGGGTCATTTGAAAATCACTGAACTTAGTGATCAGGTTTATACTTTATCATCCAGACTGAGGGACCCTCTGCCTTAAGAGGGTGTTTTCATGGGAGAATTCATACTTACATGAAAGATGATGGCAGGAGCTGGAGTGAGGCGCTTGACACTAATGTAAGACAGCACTTTTAGCATGTGGCCTTCCCGGCCTGCAACGAAAACAAGTCTGAAAGGGCAATAATAAGGAAGTCAGTCGATGAAAGAGTATAGGTTACAGTATGATCACAGAGCAAGTGTGTCCTAATCTCACTACTGAGGCCACAGAGAAAAGGACTGAGTTATGACCCTGGTATTTTCAGATAGGAGTCCAGTCTCTGGAATAAGTGAGTTTTGCACAAGTAAGCTGATTAAATGCATCTTAGAGGAATGCCTTTTCACATTGTTCATGGGGTTCTCAAGGCCAGAATACTGAAGTGATTTGCTGTTCCCTTCTCCAGAGATTTCTTCAAGAAAATTAGAGATACTAAGGGAACATTTCATGCAAAGATGGGCACAATAAAGGACAGAAATGGTATGGACCTAACAGAAGCAGAAGATATTAAGAAGAGGTGGCAAGAATACACAGAAGAACTATACAAAAAAGATGATAATGACCCAGATAACCATGATGATGTGATCACTCACCTAGAGCCAGACATCTTGGAATGTGAAGTCAAGTGGGCCTTAGGAAGCATCACTATGAACAAAGCTAGTGGAGGTGATGGAATTCCAGCTGAGCTATTTCAAATCCTAAAAGATGATGCTGTTAAAAGTGCTGCACTCAGTATGCCAGCGAATTTGGAAAACTCAGCAGTGGCCACAAGACTGGAAAAGGTCAGTTTTCATTCCAATCCCAAACAAAGGCAATGCTAAAGAATGTTCAAATTACATCAAATACCACACAATTGCACTCATCTCACACACTAGCAAAGTAATGCTCAAAATTCTCCAAACGAGGCTTCAACAGTATGTGAACTGAGAACTTCCAGATGTTCAAGCTGATTTAGAAAAGGCAGAGGAAGCAGATATCAAATTGCCAACATCCATTGGATTACAGGTAAAGCAAGAGAGTTCCAGAAAATATCTACTTCTGCTTTATTGACTACGCCAAAGCCTTTGACTGTGTGAATCACAGCAAACTGTGGAAAATTCTTAATGAGATGGGAATACCAGACCATCTTACCTGCCTCCTGAGAAATCTGTGTGCAGGTCAAGAAGCAACAGTTAGAACTGGACATGGAACAATGGACTGGTTCCAAATTGGGAAAGGAGTACACCAAGGCTGTATACTGTCACCCTGTTTATTTAACTTCTATACAGAGTACATCATGCAAAATGCCAGGCTGAATGAAGCACAAGCTGGAATCGAGATTGCTGGGAGAAATACCAGTAACCTCAGATATACGACTTCCCTGGTGGCTCAGATGGTAAAGCATCTGCCTACAATCCAGCAGACCCGGGTTCGATCCCTGGGTAGGGATGATCCCCTGGAGAAGGAAATGGCAACCCACACCAGTACTCTTGCCTGGAAAATCCCATGGACGGAGGAGCCTGTTAGGCTACAGTCCATGGGGTTGCAAAGAGTCAGACAGGACTGAGCAGCTTCACTTTTGCTTTTTTCAGATATGCTGATGACACCACCCTTATGGCAGAAAGTGAAGAGGAACTAAAGAGCCTCTTGATGAAAGTGAAAGAGGAAAGTGAAAAGGCTGGCTTAAAATTCAGCATTCAAAAAGTGAAGATTATGGCATCTGGTCCCATCACTTCATGGCAAATAGATGGGGAAACAACAGAAACAGTGACAGACTTTATTTTCTTGGGCTCCAAAGTCACTGCAGATGGTGACTGCAGCCATGAAATCAAAAGACGCTTGCTCCTTGGAAGAAAAGTTATGACCAACCTAGACAGCATATTAAAAAGCAGAGACATTACTTTGCCAACAAAGGTTCATCTAGTCAAAACAATGGTTTATCCAGTAGTCCTGTATGGATTTGAGAGTTGGACCATAAAGAAAGCTGAGCACCAAAGAATTGATGCTTTTGAACTGTGGTGTTGGAGAAGACTCTTGGGAGTCCCGTGGACTGCAAGGAGATCAAATCAGTCAACCCTAAAGGAAATCAGTCCTGAATATTCATTGGAAGGACTGATGCTGAAGCTCCAATACTCTGGCCACCTGATGCAAAGAACTGACTCATTGGATAAGACCCTGATGCTGGGAAAGGTTGAAGGCAGGAGGAGAAGGGGACGACAGAGGATGAGATGGTTGGACGGCATCACCGATTCGATGGACATGAGTTTGAGTAAGCTCTGGGAGTTGGTGATGGACAGGGAAGCCTAGTGTGCAGCAGTCCATGGGGTTGCAAAGAGTTGGACATGACTGAGCGACTGAACTGAACTGAGAGGAATGCAGCCTGGTACAGAGGGGTCAGCTGAGGGAGGGGTAGGTGAAGTGGGAGGTTGGGGAGGCCCTTTCAAGGAAGAGATACCTGATCTAAGTCCTGAAATTTGTGCAAGAAACAAATGTAAAAACTATTCCAGGGCTTATGAACCACAGTTCTTGATGCACTTGACAGATGCCAACACAGCTGTGCCTTGCAATTCTTAAATCTAGTTTGGTACTTTTCAAAAAAATCAGAAAATTAAGGATGAGTCAGCTGATGCAAACAAGTGGCTTAATAACCCCTACCCTTCCCCAGAACTCCTGATTATTCAAGAATATGAAAGGCAGTGTCTAAAATGGTAAGTTAAAGGTGAAGGAGAGCTAAATGGAATTCCTAACAAAACAAAAAGTTACCGTAGTTAAGAATTTAATCAACAGAAAAATACAAATTTAAAAAGTACTTTGGCCACCTGATGCAAAGAACTGACTCAATGGAAAAGACCCTGATGCTGGGAAAGATTGAAGGCAGGAGGAGAAGGGGATGACAGAGGATGAGATGGTTGGATGGCATCACTGACTCAATGGACATGAGTTTGAGCAAGCTCTAGGAGTTGGTGATGGACACGGAAGCCTGGCTTGCTGCAGTCCATGGGGTTGCAAAGAGTTAGACACAACTAAGTGACTGAACTGAACTGAGACTGAATATGAAGCATAGAGAAATAGAAAATATAGCCAGGAAATTGAGAAAGAAACACAGGAAGAAGCTTGAATATATTGAATGGGATAAGGAAGTTCAAAGAAGAGCAGAAAGGGACTTCCCTGGTGGTCTGGTCCAATGGCTAAGACTCCATGCTCCCAATGCAGGGGACCTGGGTTTGATTCCTCATCTGGGAACTAGATCCCACATCCTGCAACTAAGAGTTTGCATGCTGCAATTAAAGATCCTGCATGCTGCAACTAAGAGTTAACATGCTGCAAGTGAGTTCACATGCAACAACTAAAGATGCTGCATGCTGCAACTAAGACCCAGTACAACCAAATAAATAAAAAACAACAAAGAAGAACAGAGAGCCTTTACACAATCAGAACATTCTGAGCCTTCAGACTGAACCCAGCTCAGGAAATAAAACATACCCAGATATAAACATTATAGTGGAAGGGAAAAAATTTAAGCTACCGAATTTAAAAGATTAACTACAAAATTAGGACGGTCAGAACAATAGCCATCTCATGAGAAATAACACTTTGAAAGTGATGAGGGAAATTGATTAGATTTTCAGATTAGAATTCTGCATAGCTAAATCATCATTCAAGACTACTGGCAAAATAAATGTTTAAATAAACAATAGCTATGAGACATTTACTTTTCTTCAGTCCTTGTTGGAAACTATTAAAAAGTCTACTCCAACAAAAGAGGACATTGAACTAAGTTTATTGAAGAAGTAATGTTAAGGAGACAGCAGTAAAACACATTTTGTATATATGTAAGTATTGGATTTTTTATTTCTGTCATGATAGACTTTTTTGGAGGATTGGTTTACTTTATACACACGGTGTAGCTGATATACTAGATGATATGAAAGGGAAAGCCCTTGCAAGAGAGGAAAGAAAACTGAGATACTGATAGACTCTAGTAGGTATTCATGTTAAATTTTAAAGGGAATTACTAAAAGAATAGAAATATAACTTCCATCTACATCAGCACAAGAAAAAAAAAAGGAATAAAAATATTTGATGGTTAATAAATGAAGGTAAGATTTTTTAAGCCAAGAAAACACAAAGGAATATGCTAGGAATTAATCTATCTGTAGCAGTAATCATATCCAATGTGATCAAATTCCACTTGCTCAGCTGGAGACTCTCAGGTTGGGTTTGTTGAAAGAGACACAAGCCAGAACCCATATCACTGAGAGGTAGACAATAAAAGGGGTTAGACATGTTACTAAAAGTAGCAATCTGAAAGACAGCTGATTCAGCAATATCAATATCAGATTAGAATTTAAGGCAAAAAGAGCATTCCTACTGAAAAAGGAAATAATCTCCCAAAAAGATATAAAAAAACAGGAGCCCTTGCAAATAAACAGTAAAGGTAGAAAATTAACCACATACAAAGCTAGTAGGAAGGTTAAAAGAAGGTAAAAAGTCATCTATATATCACAACAAGTAGTTAAATACACAAAACAATTAGATGCAGTAAAACATGTTGTCAAAAGCAGTACTCATAAGTGGAGGACAGTACAAAGGCGGGGTTGTTCAATGCATTTGAAATTAGATCAGCAACTTAAAGCAGTCATGTTTTGTGTGTGTGTGTGTGTGTGTGTGTACTTTGTTATATATAAACTTCACATAACTCAAACCAAAACTATAATAGATTCAAAAATAAAAAGGAATTCAAACATAACACAAAAGATTACCATCTAATGACAAGAGAGGAACAAAAAAGACCTATTAAAACAACCTCAAATAACAAAATGGTGATAAGAACATACATTTATGTAATTACTTTTAACTGTAAGTGGACTAAATGCTCAAAAGACATACAGTGGATATAAAATGGATGGATATATGAGTGGATATAAAAATAAGACCTGTATATATGCTGCCTGCAGGAAATTCACTTCAGATCTGAAGATACACATAGATTGAAAGTGAGTGAATAGAAAAAGTTATTCCATGGAAATCAAACCAAAACTTGGGTAGCAATACTTATATCAGGCAGAATAGAGTTTAAAGACTTACAAGAGATGGGCATTACATAACAATCAAGGGATCAATCCAAGAAGATATAATGATGGTAAATATAATATGTGCTCTCAACATACTAGCACCTAAATATATAAAACAAATACTAACATGTAAAGGAGAAAATAAAAGTAACACAATGATAGGAAGGGACTTTAACACCCCTGCTTATATAAATGGACAGATCAGACAGAAAATCAATAAGCAAATGCTGGTCTTAAATGACCTATTACACCAGATGGACTTAGTATATATAGAACATTCCATCCCCAAACAGCACAATACACATTCTTTTTAAGTACACATGAAACACTCTTTAGGAGAGATCACATGCTAGGCCACAAAACAAGCCTTGGTAAATTTATGAAAGCTGAAATCATAGCATCTTTTTTGGCCACAATGCTATGAGAGGAATCAACTACAAAAAGAAAAACTGTAAAAAGCACAAATATGTGGAAGCTAAACAGTATGCTACTAAATAACCAATGGATCACTAAAGAAATCAAAGAGGAAATCAAAAAGTACCTGGAGACAAACAAAAATGAAAACACAATGATCCAAAATCTACTGGACATAGCAAAAGCAGTTCTAAGAGGGGAGTTTACAGTGATAAAATCCTACCTCAGGAAATAAGATTCTTTAGTCAATCAATAAGATCAATTAATCAAAGTCAATCAATTAATCTTATACCTAAAAGAACAAGATCAAAGTCAATCAATTAATCTTATACCTAAAAGAACAAGAAAAAGAACAAACAAAATCCAAAGTTAGTAGAAGGAAATAAATGATAAATATAGAAAATAGAAAAGATCAATGAAACTAAAAGCTGACTCTGAAAAATAGAATCAAGAAACATCAAGAAAAAAAGAGGGCCCAAATCAATATCATCAGAACTGAAAAGGGGAAAGTTATAAGCAAAACCATAGATACACAAAGGGTCACAAGAGATTACTGTGAACAATGATATGCCAATAAAATGGACAACCAATTAGAAATCGACAAGTTCCTAGAAATGTAATTTCTCAAAACTGAATCAGGAAGAAACAGAAAATATGAATAGACCTATTCCCAGTAGTGAAATTGAGTCAGCAATTTGAAAACTCCCAAAAAGGAAAAGTCTGGGTCCAGATGGCTTCACAAGTGAATTCTACCAAATATGTAGAGAAAAGCTAACACCTATTGTTCTCAAACAATTCCAAAAAATGCAGAGGAAATGCTTCTGAACTCATTCTGTGAGACCAGCATTACCTTTATACCAAAACCAGACAAAGATATCACACAAAAAAGAAAATTACAGGCCAATATAACTGTTGAAAATAGATGCAAAATACACAATGGAATATTACTCAGCCATTAAAAAGAATTCATTTGAATCAGTTCTAATGAGATGGATGAAACTGGAGCCCATGATACAGAGTGAAGTAAGCCAGAAAGATAAAGACCAATACAGTATACTAACGCATATATATGGAATTTTAAAAGATGGTAACGATAACCCTATATGCAAAACAGAAAAAGAGACACAGATGTACAGAACAGACTTTGGGACTCTGGGAGAAGGCGAGGGTGGGATGTTCTGAGAGAACAGCACTGAAACAAGTATACTATCAAGGGTGAAACAGATCACCAGCCCAGGTTGGATGCATGAGACAAGTGCTCAGGGCTGGTGCACTGGGAAGACCCAGAGGGATGGGATGGAGAGGGAGGCGGGAGGGGGGATCGGGATGGGGAACACGTGTAAATCCATGGTTGATTCATGTCAATGTATGGCAAAAACCACTACAATATTGTAAAGTAATTAGCTTTCAACTAATAAAAGTAACTGAAAAAAGAATAGTTTCAAATGACCAAACGGGAAAAAACTATTTTATAAAATCATGGAAATTAATAAATACATAATTAAAGTTAAAAAAAATAGATGCAAAAATCCTGAAAATATAAACAAACTGAATTCAGCAAATGTTTAAAAATATCATACACCATGGTTGAGTGGTGAGATTTTTCCCAGGGATGCAAGGATGGTTCAGTATCTGTAGGTCAATCAGTGGAATACATCACATTAACAAATTGAAGAATAAAAATCATATGATTATCTCAAGAGATGCAGAAAAGCTTTTGACAAAATTCGATATTCACTTATGACAAAAACTCTCCAGTGGGTATAGAGGAAACATAACATACTAAAGGCCATATATGATAAGCCCACAGCTAATGTTATACTCAATGATGAAAAGCTGAAAACATTTCGTCTAAGATCAGGAACAAGACAAGGATGCCCGATCTTGGCTTTTATTCAACATAGCATTGGAAGTCTGAGTGACACACTCAAACCAAAAAAAAAGAAAAAAAAAAAAAAATACAAGGAATCCAAACTGGAAAGGAAGAAGTAAAACTGTCAGTCTTTGCAGACAATGCAATCCTATACAGAGAAAATCCTAAATACACTACAAAAAAAAAAAAAAAAAAAAAAAAACTACTAGAGCTCATCAATGAATTTGGCAAAGTTACAGGGTACAAAATTAGTATACAGAAACCTGTTGCATTTCCAAATAGTAATAACTGTCAGAGAACTTAAGGAAATGGCAACCCACTCCAGTATTCTTACTTGGAGAATCCATGGACAGGGGAGCCTAGTGGGTTGCAGTCCATAGGGTCACACAGAGTCAGACATGACTAAAGTGGTTTAGCATGCATGCACAAGATTAATATACAGAAATTTGTTGCATTTCTATACACTGACAACTGTCAGAGAAGTTAAGGAAACAGCAGCATTTACAATTATGTAAAGAATAACATACCTAGAGATAAACTTACCTAAGGAAGTATTAATAGAAGACCTACACTCAGAAAACTATAGCACATAGATGAAAGAAATTGAATGTAACATTAACAGATGGAAAGATATACCATTGTTAAAATGACCATACTACCCAAGGCAATGTACAGATTCAGTGCAATCCCTATCAAAATGCCAAAGGCATTTTTCACAGAACTAGAACAAATAATTTTAAATTTTGTATGGAAACACAAAAGGCACCAAATAACCAAAACAATCTTTAGAAAGAAGAAAAGAGCTGGAAATATCACACTCCCTGACTTTAGACTACAAAGCTACAGTTATCAAAACAGTAAGGTACTGGCAGAAAAACAGACACAAACACACAGATCAATGGAACAGAACAGAGAGCCCAGAAACAAATCCACATACTTGTGGTCAACTAATCTACAACAAAGGAGGCAAAAATAATACAATGGTGAAAAGACAGTCTCCTCAACTAGTGGTGCTGGGAAAACTGGACAATTACATTCAAAAGAATGAAATTAGAACATATGGTCATACCATATTCAAAAATAAACTCAAAATTAAAGACCTACATATAAGACCCAAAACCACAAAACTAGAAGAAAACATAGGCAGGATACTCTCTGACATGAATTGTAGCAATATCTTTTTGGATCTGTCCCCTAAAGAAAAGGAAATAAAAGCAAAAGTAAATGAATGGGAACTAACTAACTTTAAAAGCTTTTGCACAGCAAAGGAATCCACTGATAAAAAGACAACCCACTGAATGGGAGAAAATATTTGCAAATGATATGGCCAATAAGGGGTTAATATCCCAAATATATATAACTTATACAACTCAATATCATAAAAACAATCCAATTAAAAATGGGCAGAAGAACTGAATATTTTTATGAAAAATACACAAAGATGGCCAACAGACACATAAAATGATGCTCAATATCACTAGTCATCAGAGAAATGCAAATCAAATCAAAACCACAATGAGATATCACCTCATATCTGTCAGAATGGCTATCATCAAAAAGACCATAAATGACAAATGTTGGCAGGGATGTGGAGAAAAGGGAACCCTTGTAAACTGTTGGTGGAAATGCAAATTGGTGCAACCACTGTGGAAAACAGTATGAAGTTTCCTCAAAAAACTAAAAATAGAAATACTATATGTGCGTCTGTTAGTTGCTCAGTCGTGTCCAACTCCTTGTGACCCCATAGACTATATAGCCCACTAGGCTCCTCTGTCTGTGGAATTCTCCAGGCAAGAATGCTAGAGTGGATAGCCATTCTCTTCTCCAAGGGATCTTTCTGATCCAGGGATTGAACTCAGGTCTCCTGCACTGCAGGCAGATTCTTACCAATGGGAAGCTATGATATTCAAAGATGCTTGCTCCTTGGAAGGAAAGCTATGAAAAACCTAGACAGCATATTAAAAAGCAGACATCACTTTGCTGACAAAGGTCCATATAGTCAGAGCTACAGTTTTTCCAGTGTCATGTACATGTTGGCCCACAAAGAAGGCTGAGCACTGAAGAACTGATGTTTTTGAACTGTGGTGGAGAAGACTCTTGTGAGTTCACTGGACTGCAAAGGGATCAAACCAGTCAGTCCTAAAGGAAATCAACCCTGAATATTCATTGGAAGGACTGAAGCTGAAGCTCCAATACTTTGGCCACCTGATGTGAAGAGATGACTCATTCAAAAGGACCCTGATGCCAGGAAAGATTGAAGGCAAAAGGAGAAGGGGGTGGCAGAGGATGAGATGGTTGGATGGCATCATCGACTCAGTGGGCATAAATTTGAGTAAATTCCAGGAGATAGTGAAGGACAGGGGAGCCTGACGTGCTGCAGTCCATGGGATTGCAAAGAGTTGGACACAACTTAGTGACTGAACAACAAACAAAAAGAGTTGTACCTGAAACAGACTAATCAGAAACTGAAATTTTTTGCATTTAAAAAAATACCATTTATAATAGCATGAAGAAATACAAAATATTTCAGGGTAAATCTGACAAAATATGTGTAAGAATTATATACTGAAAACTGCCACTCCAAAAAAAAAGAAGACCTAAATAAATGGCGATATAAATCCATGCCCATAAATTAGAAGAATCAGTACTTTGAAGCTGGCAGTCCTCTCCAAATTGAACTATAGATTCAGTAAAGTTCTAATCAAAGTCCCTAAGGCTTTTTTGTAGAAATTGGTAGGGTAATTCTAAAATTCGGATAGAAGTGCATAGTATCTAGAACAACCAAGACACTTTTGAAGAAGTCTTAAAGGACTAGCACTAAGGAATGATTTTGTGGTATAGATTTCATTTTTTAAAGTGTATACCTATATAACCCTTGGCAATTTCACTCTCAGGACTATACCGCCCAGAATGCTGGAGAGATGAACAAAGACATGCTCAGAATGTTCCCTGCCAATGTCTGTGAAAACCCCCCCAACCCAGCCCATGAGTGGAGGTAATGTGAAATTATGTTACATTGGTCAAGAGGATTCCAACATAGTTAACTGTCTCTAGACCAGGTAGGGGCCAGAGGCCCCGCAGGGACTGGCCAAGTGCCTGGTTATGTAAATATAAAGTTTTCCTGGACCATAGCCACAGCTGTTGGCTTTCCTACTGCAAAGACAGAGCAGGATGGGTTTACATGGCCTGCAAGCCTAAAATCTTCACTATCTACCCTTTAGTTTACCAATTCCTGATCTAGACTGTGTATGTGTTAACATGAAAAGATGTTCAAGAAAGCTCATTCCGTGAAAAGTCCCGTAAGTAAACCTCGCTCACCCGGGTCGCCAAGCCCTGCCTTGCGCTGGGGCGGGTGGCCCTGTCTCCACTCGCTCTGGACCTCTGGGATCAGCGCCACGTGCCAGCCCGCTCCACGTGCCCCCTCCCGCCCCGGGTATGCTTTCCGCTCCATCACTGGGGACTCAGGCCCGGCCCTGGCGCCGCCCCGCGTGCGCGCGAGCGCTCCACCCCAGGGGAGGTGCCGGGCCCTACCTGCCCGCCGTAAAGCACGACCCGTTAGCAGCGCCGATGGTTGAAAACGCCACGAAGAGCGGAACGATCCACGAGGCGGGGTAGAGGACACGGTCACCAAACGTCTGAGGGAGAAGTGGGTGCGTCTTGAGACCGTGCGCCCCCAAGAGCCACCGGCCCTCCCAGCGGCCCCACGGAGCTGGGTTCCAGGACGCCTCCCTGAGGAACGGCGGGGCACCAGTCTGGAGAAAAAGACCGCCCCCGCCCCGCAGCCCACCTCTGCGGATGGTGATGGAGAGCTCTTCTCCCCTGGTGCCTGGCATGATTCTCAGTGTTTCCACAGCCTCTGACTCCCTCGCTCTGCCTTCCTCGGAATGACCTGGTCTCCCCCCTCCCACCTGAGCCGCCTGGTCTCAGGGTCAGTGGGCCGGTCACCAAGCCTGCCTCTCTCCGCTCCCTGCCATGTCACCTCACTGCCGGTTTTCAGCTTCATTTCCTGTCCTGCCCCAACTCTGCAGGTCTTCTCCAGCACGTGGACCCCGCCCACCTTTCCCCTGTCCGTCATCCCCATCCCCCTGTCCCTGCTTCCCTCCTCACCCAGATGAATTCCACAATCCATTATCATCACTCCCTCCAATGACTCCCCTGATCTTGCTCTCCCCCACACTTGCCTGTCAAAGTCCCAACCCTGGTGAAGTGGAGCCCTGCGCCCTGTGTTGACGAGGCAGGTAGGGTGTGCTGGGAAGGCGGGACCTCCCAGCTGCTGGCCACCTGCAACGTAGGCCGGGTCTCTGGGGCTGCCCTAACCCATCTCCCCGTGTCTGGCCTCCTAGACGATTATTCCACCCCGGCTACACACACAGGGTCCTTCAGCTTGAGCGTTTATCCTTTGCCTGTCCGCTCCCACAGAGACCCCGGCACTCACCACGGCCACAGCCTGGGAGTGCAGGAGCTCCGTGGCGGTCATCACAGTGAAGTAGGACACGTTCATAAGGATGTAGCAGCCTGTCACCAGTGAGATCCCGATGATGATGGCCAGGGGCAGATTTCTGGGAGGGGCGGGGACCCAGAGACCCAGTCAGACCAGAGCATCCACGACAGACTCACAAGACTGTGGTGTTAGTCTAGTCCTTTCTTCCACGTGCCCGGCTGGCCCTCTACCTGCTCCCTGGGGAACTGCCCTGCCCGAGGCTCTTATGCTCACCAAGAAGCAGGGGGCTAGAGGGACAGCAGAGCCCCAGTGGGGACATTGACATTTTCTAATAAGAAAGAACTCTCCCTCTCCTTAGACTCCAGGGCAGTAAAACTGAATTTGGTCATAATGCAAAATAAGCTAGAGTTCTTCCTTCCTCTTAGCAACCATTCTACTACCTCAAACAAAATCAAGGTCTGACGAATGTCAATGAGCTGATAGGAAACCATCCACTGTCTGGAAGTGGGGGGTGGGTGATTAGGGGAAGCAGTTCCACCTTATGTTTGGGGGAGAGAAGCATGCTGACCTGTCCACTGTCTCCTGCTCTGACTCAGCTTTCTTACCTGGAAGGGTTTCTAAGTTCTTCTGTGATGTAGTTGAGCTGATTCCTACCGGGGAAAAAAGTAACATGAGTAACATAACTTTGACTTTTTTTGCTAAGATTATGAAACACAAAATAATAAGTGTATGCCTCATTTAAACTGTTGAAGTGCTGCACTCAATATGTCAGCAAATTGGGAAAACTCAGCAGTGGCCACTGGAATGGAAAAGGTCAGTTTTCATTTCAATCCCAAAGAAGGGCAATGTCAAAGAATGTTCAGACTACCATACTAGCAACTGTATTAGTTTGAGCTAGTAATTGCCAACAATTGCTAGCAATTGCCAGGGATCAAATTGCCAACATTTGCTGGAACATAAGAGAAAGCAAGGAAATTCCAGAAAAAAACATCTATTTCTGCTTCATTGACTATGCTAAAGCTTTTGACTGTATGGATCACAAAAAAAAATGTGGAAAATTCTTAAAGAAACAGAAGTACCAGACCACCTTACCTGTCTCCTGAGAAACCTATATATTGGTCAAGAAGCAACAATTAGAACCAGACATGGAACAACAGACTGGTTCAAAATTGGGAAGGGAGTACATCAAGACTGTATAGTTGCTGTTCAGTCACTAAGTTATGTCTGATTCTTTGCAATCCCATGAACTGCAGCACATCAGGCTTCCCTGTTCTTCACTATCTTCTAGAGTCTACTCAAACTCAAGTCCATTGAGTCAGTGATTACATCCAACCATCTCATCCTCTGTTGCCCCTTTCTCCTCTTGCCCTCAATCTTTCCTAGCATCAGGGTCTTTTCCAGTGAGTTCGCTCTTCACTGTAGGTAGCCAGAGTATTGAAGCTTCAGCATCAGTATCCATCCTTTCAGTGAATATTCAGGGTTGATTTCCTTTAGGATTGACTGGTTTAATCTCCTTTGGTATATTGTCACCCTGCTTATTTAACTTATCTGCAGAGTACATCATGCGAAATGCCAGGCTGGGTGAATCATAAACTGGAATCAAGATTGCCAGGAGAAATATCAATGACCTCAGATATGCAAATGATACCACTCTAATGGCAGAAGGTGAAGAGGAACTAAAGAGCCTCTTGATGACAGGGTGAAAGAGGAAAGTGAAAAAACTGACTTGAAACTCAACATTCAAAAAACTAAGATCTTGGTATCTGGTCCATCGCTTCATGGCAAATAGAAGGGGAAAAAGTGGAAACAGTGTAGATTTTATTTTCTTGGGCTCCAAAATCACTGCAAATGGTGACTGCAGCCATGAAATTCAAAGATGCTTGCTCCTTGGAAGGAAAGCTATGACAAACCTAGACAGCATATTAAAAAGCAGAGATATCACTTTGCCAACAAAGGTCTGTATAGTCAAAGCAGACTATTAGTTTTTCCAGTAGTCATGTATGGATATGAGAGTTGGACCATAAAGAAGACTGAGTGCTGAAGAATTGATATTTTCAAACTGTGGTACTGGAGAAAACTTTTGACTGTCCGTTGGACAGCAAGGAAACCAACCCTGAATATTCATTGGAAGTACTGATGCTGAAGCTCTGATACTTTGGGCACCTGATGGGAAGAGCCGACTCATTGGAAAAGACCCTGATGCTGGGGAAAGATTGAAGGCCAAAGGAGAAGAGGGTGGCAGAGGATAAGATGGTAAGGTAACATCACTAACTCAATGAACATGAATTTAAGCAAACTCTGGGATATAGTGAAGGACAGAGGAGCCTGGGGTGCTACAGTCCATGAGGTCACGAAGAGTCAGACATGACTTAGCAATTGTACAACAGCAACATCATACAGAAAATTCCCCTGTAGGAATCTTTTTCCCCCTGTAGGGCTTTCTCTTTTAAAGAAAGCCCTGGTGGTGGTGGGGCTACTAAGATCTGCACATTCTTTAGTTGGTAAGTCTGTACTCCGTGGGAATTTTGTAACTTTTCAACAATTATTGGGAGTAATGAGTCCCCAGCATGCTTTGTAAAAAATGCAAGATTCATTGTCTGAAAAGCAAATGAAGCCTGCAGGTTCTCTGCACAAGGGAAAGGCCAGTGTCCTGGATGGCCACGTGTATTTGCAAAGTGGAAAGAAAAGTGCTACCCAACAGTCTTGCCTTGTCCCATGCCTGGCAGCCCTCATTGCTTCCAGTCCAGCTGAGCCTGTGTTTGTCTGGTGAAGTTTCTGGCGTGAGGCCCCACCAGTGGGGGCTCATGGGCCACTGTGTCGAGGTCTGGTGCCAGGTAAGTGGCTGGGAAAGGGGCAGGTGCCTCTGGGGTTCAAGGAGAACAGAAGGGTGAAGGGTAGGATACTTAACAAAAGGGAGATGTGAAGGTATATGTTAGAGCCCCATCAAACCCCCAAAAGGAGAAGTCATTGCTTTCCATGTGGTTTCAGGAAGATAGCCTAAAGAAAGCCACAGGCAGATGTGTGCTGTCTTAGACTGAGTGCCTTACCATCCATCATACGCCCAGAGTCCATTATATAATGCCAGACTGATGGAGCCCACAGACGATGATGCGCCTTCAAAAGAGTTTTCAAAATTCTTCGTATTTCCTGTAATCAAGCCAGATAGTTATCAGCTGACTAGACTGGAACTGTGTGAAGGAAGTGGATGACTAGTGACCTCAGCCTATTAAACAAACTCTGAACAACTGGGAAACTATTTCTGTTGAATTCCTGCGTGAAATGTATGCTTAGCAGCAAAACCTCCAGGTGGTCTGTGGCGTGTGGCCCCACCCTCCCCTCCAGCCGAAGGTCACCTTGGGCCAGGAGGACAAGTCCACTGATGATGATAATGACCACGATCACCATCTTGGTCGCCGTGAACACGTTCTGGACATAGCTCCCCAGCCGCACACTCAGCGCGTTCACCGTGGAGATGAGCACTGGGAAGTCAGAGGTGGGCACTGTTCTGTGTCTATGGGCTCAACATCTCCCTCCTTTCTTAAGGCCCTGGAAGGAGTCTCCTTTCCATTCCCAGGCCCCATTCCCCCCCAGCCTCCCCTCTCCACTGCCATATCCAGGCACCTTTGAAATCCAGCCAGGGCTGTCCACCCCCTGGTCCCCCACCTCTAAGAGCAATAGAGAAGCAGCCAGACTCCAGCCAAGCGCTGTCCTGTGGGGCTCTGATGGCCCCGGAGAGCGGAGACCGGATGGCAAAGGCCATCAGGCTTGGGACCAAGGCCAGACCTGGCCCTGCTCCCTACTGGCGCCTCCAGGCCCACCCGGCCTCTTTCTGGGTGTGCAGGAGCCCAGTTTCTCCACCCCCAGCGGTACCAGGTCTCTGCCCCCTGCGTGGTGTTCCTCACAGGTACTCACAGATAACAGCGGCAGCCAGGAATTTAATGACAGCTTGGGGAGGGTTGCAGCCCGGGTAGAAGGGTGCACAAACGTACTCGGAGAAGCTGAGACAGATGATGGCAAAGGATGAGGGCTTTATGACGAACAGGCTGCTCCAGGAAAAGAGGTAGGCCGGAATGGGGCCAAAGGCCTCCATCAGGTAGGGGTACTCGCCCCCCGACTTGGTGATCATCGTGCCAAGCTCCGCGAAGCACAGGGCGCCTGGAATACAGAGAGAAAGGGGGCCCCGGGCCCCTCGTGAGGTCTTGCCCTGGTCAAGGGGCTCCCAGGGCCCACCACGTGCCCCTCATCCTGAGCTCTGGCCGTTGGACATTCTGTAAACCCCAGTTTACACACATCTGCACACAAGCATTGAGGGGGATCTGGGCAGTGACACTACCCCACACAGAGCTCCAACATCCTGCCCCACATGCAACGGGGGGTCATCGCCAGAGTGGGCGTCTTTGTTACCCAGTGTCGCAAGAACCCCACACATGGTCCATATGATGAGACAGGGTCCCACGGCTTCCATGTTGCTGAGCACAGACTTGGGGGAGATGAAGATCCCAGAGCCGATGATGGTGCCCACGATGAAGCAGGTGCCGCTGAACAGGCCCAGCTGGGTTGTAGAGCAGGGGAGAGAAGAGTTAGTGCTGCTGCAGGGTGCAGCTCAGAAGGCCGGACGAAGCCCTCTTCCTTCCATCCTCCTCCCCTCCCACGCTGGGTACAGCCAGGCAGCCCAGAGTCCCAGGCACCTTCACCCTGTACTGTTAGAAGGAGAGTACCAGGGTGCTGCTCCCGGGGATTTGCGTGTGTGCCTGTGTGTGCACACATGCTCAGTCATGCCCAACACCTTGCGACCCCACCAGGCTCCTCTTTCCATGGGATTCTCCAGGCAAGAATACTGGAGTGGGCTGTCATTTCCCCCTCTCGGGGTTCTTCCTTACCCAGGGATCCAACCCAAGTCTCTTGCATCTCCTGCACTGGCAGGCAGATTCCTTATCACTGTGCCACCTGGAAAGCCCCGTGCTTGTGTGGATTAAGTCCGTTAACCCTCACAGCAACAATGAGTCAGTTATGCCATTATCATATCTATCTACAGAGGAGAAAACAGAGGAACAGAAAGATCCAGCTACTGCCCAGGGTTCACAGCCCATGCAGTTCACAGGCCTGGCTGAGGTTCCAAGCACCAGCTCTTACCGCTCTTGACAATGAGGCCCAGGTGGTAAAGCCTGACTTGACAGTCACTCACCAACAAAGGCCCTTAGGACCTGCCTCTGAGCTGGGCCGAGTGGCATGGAGTTCCTCCCCCAAACTAAGAGTGAAGTCAGGGTTTGGGGCTCCTGGCCAGGGGCGTGGGGGTGAGGGGTGAGTGACGAGGCCTCCGGGGACAGAAGCACTCAGGGGTTGTGAACCTTCTCTGATGCCCTCTTGTAGAATACGACCTTCCTACCAATGAGACCAGGCTCGGACACACCCCGTATGATTCCATTCCCATGAAATTCCACAAGAGGCAGAACTAATCTGCAGAGATAGAACATAGAGGGGTGGGGGGGTTGCCACCTGGAAAGGGGCAAGAGGGAAGTTTCTGGGGTGACCGCTTTGTCAAACTCATCAAACTAAACACTGAAGGTCTGTGCGTTTCACTCTGTGTAAATCCTACCTGAATCAAGAAAAAGTTTCTAAGGAAGAAAACGGTCTGTTTCATGTTCCTGCTTATAACATCAGCCCCCCGAAGTTACCAGCCTGATTTCTGGAGCCTAAGTTGAACGTACATATGCCTGTCTCTCTGGGCACAGGCTGCACTCAGGGTTCCAACTCAGAGAACGTGGAGGAGCCCAGCTGTGACCAGCCCCCAAGGGACACACAATTGGAGGAATGGGGGTCCAGAGAAGTGTCAGCTTCTGTTTCCCATAGCCATCTCAGATTTCCTCCTCTGATGGCCCAGGTTGACTCACCAATGCCTTGGACCTTCTACCGAGCTCTGCATTCACCCTGAAGCTGCCTACCCAAGTTTAGGACGTGCAGAGGGTTTGCTTGGCTATGCTTCTCTCACGGCCAAAAGGAGAGTATTGCTGCTCATCAGCCAATTCCTGGGGCCCCGAGATCCCAGGGTGACACACAGTCAAGCCACATGATTCCCCCTGTCAAGCCCCTGGTCCCTCCTTCCTCTCCTCTGCAGCCAGACATGGGAGCTCCGGAGGCTTTGCCCAGAGCCCAGCCCGCTCCTCCTGCCCTTGACTCCATCCTGACCTCACTCTAGGGGCCCTTGCTCCTCATCCTCTGAGCCCGAAGCTTGTCCATGCACTCCCCCACACCCCCAAACCTCTCCCTCCTCACAGGTCCAGTGACACCCCCATCTGACTCCTCTCAAGGCTGCAGGCAACTCCAAGTTCAGCCCTTGTGTGTGCTAAGTTGCTTCAGTTCTGTCCAACTCTTGTGGCCCCATGGACTGCAGCCTTCCAGGCTCCTCAGTTCCATGGGGATTCTCCAGGCAAGAATACTGGAGTGGGTTGCCATTCCCTCCTCCAGGGGATCTTCCCAACCCAGGGATCGAACCCATGACTCTTACATCTCCTGCTTTGGCAGGTGAGTTCTTTACCACTAGCGCCACTTGGGAAGCCCTGGTTCAGCCCTTACTACATTCCAACTCAGAGGGATCGCCTATGTCACTCCCATGTCAGACTCGCCACCCCAGCTACTGGCTAAGAAGAAATAGGATTTCCCTACTGCCGGAGGAATTCAAACTTAAGAGGACACATGTGGTGAAGGTGCTGTAGCAGGGATCCGACATCCGAAGTTGTCTCTGACTATCTAGGAAAAGACTGTTGGCCTGAGCAAACACCAGCCTTCTAGGTGCTTACCCAGCACATACAAGCACACGCATATTAACCTCACAAGAATATGCTGAGTTCACTGGCAAGAAGGAAGGGGGTGTGAGTGCGAGAAATTGTTTAATCAGAAGTGCTGTGTGTGTGTGGTGGAGGGGGAGGATGACTTGGTTGCGTACACCCACCTTGATTGGACCTGGGAAGGGCCTGTCCCCAAGGATGGCCTTACCTCCTTTTGGAGACTCATGGTCTTGGGTTCGCTGCTCTGGATCGACTTCTCATCCTCCTTCCTTTTTCTCAGGCTCGTCTCTTCCATTTTCCCCTCCTACCAGTTCTAGGAGGCTGCAAGGAGGCCACGGGCGTTCACTCGGCAAATGCTCTAGCGGACAAGATGCAAATAGAGTCAGCTGTGGGCTGTGAGCACTGATTTCACGAGCAGATAATTATCTACAGTTTTACAGTTGAGAAAGTGCAGCTGTTGACTTCGTAGGCATAATTTGCTCAGGTCCAACAACATTCTGACTGTCCTTCAGACCCTGGGGCAACTGGGGTTCCAGGCTCTTTTCCAAACTCCTCCAGCACCCCCACGCTCCCTCTCCCATCCTCTGGGTCCTATATCTCAGCAGTGACATGCCTAAAAGTCATTCTGCAGCCCAAGCTCATTTTTTCAAAAGCTTTTAGTAGAGAGGGAGGTGGGAGGGGGGAATCAGGATGGGGAATACGTGTAAATCCATGGCTGATTCATGTCAATGTATGACAAAACCCACTACAATATTGTAAAGTAATTAGCCTCCAACTAATAAAAATAAATGGAAAAAAAAAAGAAATATTTTAAAACATTCTAGAATCTACTTAATGGAGTCAAGTCTGAGGAAAGAAAGCTTTTCTCAAAATTAGTTTCAAAGTTTAAGGCCCCTCGCACATAATAGATCTACAGTACAGGTATTTTTTCATTGAGTGATGCAAAGAGCATTGATGAGAAAATAAAACAGTACAAGGCTGAACTAGTTGGTGGTCATTTCCTGTTCCCTTTCTCCAGATAAAGGCCCTCTCGGGTCCCCGGCCAGGGGCTCTGCCAGCCTTCCCATCACCGATGGCCTTACCTTCACCTTGACCTCGAGGAGCCCAGGGATCTCCCCTGGGTGTCTGACCACCTTCCTTCACACAGCTGTGTCCTAGGAATGGCCATGTCTCATGCCCAGGAGAGGAGTAAGCCAGAAGGTACAGAGGTCAACAAAGGTAATTATTAAACACCTTTTCTTTTTAATCTATGAAACTTGGGTAGACCATGCAAAAAAGGGGAGGGTTGGCCAAGTCAGTTTCTCTCCAAAATGTTTTTGTTTTGTTCGTTTGTGTCCAGACCGGTTTGTTTTAAAATTAACCAGAATGCTCCAAATCAACTGCATCTTGTAAGCAGAAATCTCTTTCTGAAAGATGAACCAGAGGAGGTCAATTTTGGAACCCACTCTTCTGTTATCTTAATAGGCTGTGTTTACAACTCCAGGCAGGCAGCACAAACAACAGCAAAGCTGCATGTGGACCTCTTTCAAGGCGGAGGGGGGTGGGGGGAGGACGGGAAGAAATTTCCCTCCCCACTGAGGAATTTCCTACAGCATCCTTGGTCCGCCATCCCTCTGGTTCTGACCAAGACCGCGGGGTGGTGGACGAGTCCTTCCCATTCACCTTGGCCAGTGGCTGGATTTTGGCACCCTCTGGATCCACAAGTTTGTCCAATAGGGACACAGCGAGGCCTCTGCTCTGCCCACATCTGCAGCCCTGGCCACACGCCTCTGTGATTCGTTACTGCTGCTGCTCAAGTGGCCCAGGCCTGTGCTCATAGGATTTTTTTAAAATTAATTTTTTAAATCAAAGTGTAGTTGATTTACAGTGTTTACTGCAAAGTGAGTCAGTTATACAAAATACATCTAGCCACTTTTTTTTTTTTTTTAACTTTTTATGTTGTGTTGGAGTATAGCCGGTTAGGGACTTCCCAAGGAGACCCAACTAGTTCATCCTAAAGGAAATCAGTCCTGAGTGTTCATTGGAAGGACTGATGCTGAAGCTGAAACTCCAATAGTTTGGCCGCCTGATGCGAAGAACTGACTCATTTGAAAAGACTCTGATGCTGGGAAATATTGAAGGTGGGAGGAGAAGGGGATGACAGAGGATGAGATGGTTAGATGGCATCACCGACTCAATGGACATGAGTTTGCGTAAACTCCAGGAGTTGGTGATGGACAGGGAGGCCTGGCGTGCTGCAGTGCATGGGGTTGCAAAGAGTTGGACACGACTAAGCAACTGAACTGAACTGAACTGATGGCTCAATGGTAAAGAATCTGCATGCTAAGGCAGGAGATGCAAGTTCAATCCCTGAGTCTGGAAGATCCCCTGGAGAAGGAAATGGCAACCCACTCGAGTACTCTTGCCTGAGAAATCCCATGGACAGAGGAGCCTGTCGAGCTATAGTCCATGAAGTTGCAGAAGAATCAGACACTTAGCAGCTAAACAACAGCAGCAACATAGCCAGTTAATAATGTGATGGTTTCAGTGGACAGCGAAGGGACTCAGCATACATATACAGGTATCCATTCTCCCCCAAACTCCCCTTCCATCCAGGCTGCCACATAGCACTGAGCAGAGTTCCTCGTTGGTCATCCATTTTAAATATGGTGGTATGTACTTGTCAATCTCAAACTCTCTATCTCCCCAATCCCATCCTTCCCCCCTTAGCCACTCTTTTTTATACTCTATCCCCATCTAGGCCATTACAGAGTACTGAGTTCCCATTGCCATACAGCAGGTCCTTATTAGTAGTTTATTTTATATATTATAGTGCGTATACGTCAATCCCAATCTCCCAGTTTATTCCTCCCCCCTTTCTCCCCCTGGTCACAATGTTTGTTTTCTACATCTGTGGCTGTACTTCTGTTTTGTAAAGAGGTTCATTTCTTAGATTCCGCGTATAAGTGATATTATACTTGTCTTTCTCTGACTTCACTCAGTGTGACAATCTCAGGTTGAAGGACTTTAAAATGAAAAGGTGTGCAGATGTCATCAATTTCGCATTCTTGCTTACTCTCACTTGGGGAAACCGAGGCCCCAGAGGGAGGGAAGCACATCAAGGGGTCTGGAGACCTCTCCTCTCGGAGAGGGAGCAGAGGGGCTGCAGTTGTGATCAGCGGGGCTGGGGGCAGACCCAGCCCTCCCCACTGACACCAACTCCTCCGCTTCTCTAATCCCTTATCTCAGATGAGATCTTATCTGAGACGGAAGAGCCCAGCCTAAAGCGTGGTTGCTTATCACTGGGCTCCTCCGGCGGCTGTGCTTGGGGGTAAATTTAACAGCATTCTAGATATCCAGATGAGCCCAAAGGTCACAGGACAGTGCTAGTGAGTCCCTGGGGATTACTTTGGAACAGGCAGACCTGGGAGAAAGGAAGATTTCTCGGGGTCATCTCTTAAAGCCTTCTGAGAAAGTGGGGCATCTTTGCTAGCCCAGAGTCAGGGTCCCAGTGTGGAAGTTTGTTACCTGTCCCCTCGGTGGGGCCCCATCTGCTCGTCAGGGCACCTGCTCCTCTTGACTGGCATGGTGCCAGAGCCTGAGGAGCGTGCTCATTCGCGGGCTATCTCTCTTCATTGGCTGTCTCTCTCTCTCTCTCTGGAGTGTGGAGGCAGGACCTGCCCACAGGCTTGTTAGAGTCACTCCTTCAGTATTTGCTAACACTGCAACATTCAGAGGAAGGTCTGAATGCAGACCTAGCAGAGCCCTGCAGAAGGCTCCCTGGGTCAAGGTCGCCCGAAAGGGCTGATAGGCTAACAGAAACCACTGAAGACAGCAGAATGGTGGTGATGAGCGGGAAGGTCTATGGATCCACACCAGCCTCATGGCCTCTGAGTTACTTACGGCTCTCTGAGCACTGAATTCTGAATCTGTAAAATGGGCCAGTACCGGCACACCCCCTTCACCAAACAGTGAGAACTGCAGAAGGTTATGCATTAAGCTTCCTGCGTGCGTACGTGCTAAGTCACTCAGTCGTGTCCGACTCTTTGCGACCCTATGGACCGTAGCCTGCCAGGTTCCTCTGTCCATAGGGATGCTCCAGGCAAGAATACTGGCGTGGGTTATCATGAACTCCCCCAGGGGATCTTCCCAACCCAGGGATCGAACCCAAGTCTCATGTCTCCTGCATTGGGAGGTGGTGCCACCTGGGAAGCCCGCATTTAGCTTCGGGGTTCTGTTAAAGCAGAGGATCCCCTGGTCTTCTTGGGTCTGTGTCGAATGCTCAGATGCTGAGTTTGGAACACCTGGGCACAGGGATCCTTGTTGAGGGTCAGTTCATTTTTAGTCCTTGTGAGCATTTCTTTTCTTAAAAGTTGTTTCTTTTTGTTTCATTTTTCCCCAACAGAGTGAGTGTTCAATCAATTATCATAAAGCTCCCCCCTCCCTGCTCTTGCCGCATCAGGGAAAATAATGTGGATTTGTCTCAACACCATTTTTTCCCCCAATTCTTTAAGACCTTTGGCTCATTGTGCATCCAGCCCTTCCACCACATGGCTTAAGTTTTACCTCACTGTAGTCAATTTCCTCTTACAGTTCATTTCCTAGGAGGTTTCGTGTTATTTTATTTTTTCATAAAACTCCATGAAACTTGTTTCTTAAGTTTCTGCTAAAACTCTTGACTTTCCCTTTCTTTTCTTTCTTTTTTTTTGGCTACACCACACAGCATATGGGATCTTAGTTCCCCAACCAGGAATGGAACCCACATCCCCTGCAGTAGAATCACAGAGTCTTAACTCCTGGACCACCAGGGAAGTCCTGACCTTCACTTTCTTTTTTAAAAAAATTATTTAGTTAGTTGTTTTTGGCTGTGCTGGGTCCTTGTTGCCGCGCTGGCTTTTCTGTAGCTGTGGCGAGCTAGTTTACTCTCTAGTTGCGGTAATGGGCTTCTCATTGCAGTGACGTCTCTAGCTGCAAAGCAGAGGCTCTAGGACACTCAGACTTCAATAGTTGCATCATGTGGACTCTGTAGTTGCAACTCCCAGGCTCTGGAGCTCAGGCTCAATAGTTGTGGCACGCGGGCTGAGTTGTTAGGATATGGGATCTTCCCAGACCAGGGATCGAACCCATGTCTCCTTCATTGGGAAGCAGATTCTTTACCACTGAGCCACCCAGGGAAGCCCCGTGACCTTCACTTTCAAACTGTGCTTTTTCCAGTCGTAACGATGCTTGCAATCTGAAGGTGATAACACCATCTGCATCTTATCATCTTATATTTGGTCTGTATTTGGTTCCCTGGCCCTGTAATGGTTTATAAAGACATGTTTAGCCCTGCAGTGTAAATCTATATCCCCACAGCCTCTTGCTGTCTTGCCCTCAGAGTCACCGTCCTCTGAATCAGCAGCAAGATCAAACCTTCAGACAGATTCTGACTCTTCCTTTACCAGTTAAATCTTGTTCCAGACCTGGTGCGAGTTTTCAGACCTCCTCTTCCTAAGTTCACTTGCCTTAGATTCCTTCCCTGTGCTTTTGACAGTAGTTTTTGGGAGAATCCAAAAGACTGTACTAATGTTCACTTACTGACCTGAATTCCAACTGGAAAAACTCATAAATAGTCAGTGGAATGTGCAAAGTCTTTAAAAGTCAAGAATTTACAGTCTGACCATAAAATAATTAGCAAGGAAAGCATAATTTAAAATCTCTTATCTGGGAAACAATCTGTATCTATATATATCCAAGAGCTATTTGAATAGTGCAATTCTACCTTAGAACTTTGTCCATTCTTTTTTGAGATATAATTGACATATAGTATTATATTAGTTTTAAGTGTACAATGACCCTCTATTTGTATGTATTGTGAAATGACTGCCCCAATAAATCTAGTTAACATCTGTCACTACACGTCGTTTCAATTTTTTTTTTTCCCTTGTGATGAGATCTGTAAAGATCTACTTTCTTAGCAATTCTCAACAGAGACAGTATTTTTTACAATTTTTATTTCCTTTGTTTGACTGCATCGGGTCTTGGTGGCATGTGGAATCTTTGTTGCCGCACGTGGACCCTCTAGTTGAGGTGTGAGGGTTCAGCAGTGGCCGCTCTTGGCCTCAGTTGCTCTTCAGCATGTGGGATCTTAGGTCCTTGACCAGGGAGCGAACCTACGACTCCTGCACTGCAAGGCATGTTCTTAACCACTGGACCATCAGGGACGTTCCTCAAATAATACCGTATTATTAACTATAGTCACTGCACTGTACATTATGTCTCTAAAACATTTGTCTTGTAACAAGAAGCAGTACCTTTTGACCACCTTCACCCATTTTGCCTTCTTCTCGCCTCTGGCAACTACCAACCTGTCTCTATATCCATGAGCTTGGTTTGCTTGGGTTTTGGGGGAGTTTTTTGTTCATTTTTTTGGGCTTGTTTCTTTGAATCCTACATGCAAGTAAGAGCATTTTTATTTGTTTTTCTTTGACTTATTTCACGTAGCATAATGCTGTTACAGTCCATTCATGTTATCACAAATGGGAAGATTTCCTTCTTTTTATGGCTAAATAATATCCTATTCTCTCTTTATATATTTGTACATGTGTATATATATGTCACATCTTCTTTATTCATCCTTTGAGGGACATTTAGGTTGTTACCACATCTTGGCTATTATAAATAATGCTGCAGTGAACATGGGGATATAGATATCTTTTTAAGTTTGTGTTTTTACCCAGAAGTGGAATTTCTAGATCATATGGTAGTTCTATTTTTAATCTGCATATTGTTTTCCATAGTGGCTGTACCAATTTACACACCGCCAACGATGTAGAGGGATCCCTTTTCTCCACATCCTTGCAAACACTTGTTATTTCTAGTCTTTTTGATAATATCCATTCTGATAGGTGTTAGGTGATATCTCATTGTGATTTTAATTTGCATTCCCCTGATTATTAGTGATGGTGAGCATCTTTCCATGTATGTGTTGGTCATCGGTATGTCTTCTTTGGAAAAACATCTTCAGATACCTCTGCCTATTTTTTAATCAGATTTTTTTTGCTGTTGACTTGTACATATAGGTAGATAGATAGATAGATAGATAGATGATGTTACAGTTTCTATTGAAGCATAATTTTTTTTTGTCTAAGGCCACCCTCATTTCTACCAAAGATAACCAAATTGACCCTCATTTGTTTTCAAAGTAAGTTTAGTTTCGTTAAACTTGGCCTGATTATTTATATAAGTTCAGCAAGAACATGAATTGACCATAGAGGCTATTTTAAATCTGCATTGCTGGAACTTTTCATAAAAATCTCCAGATTGAACTTTTTTAATAGCCTTTTGAGGCGAGGAAGCCATGTTAAGGACTTGTCATCAGGCTCACCTGTAATATCTACATTCAGGTAAATTCCTCTCTTCTGGAAGGCCCACAGAATAGCCTGCAGTTGACAGGCCGCCAGAAAGTGACCTTCCTTGCTCACCGGACAAGGCTGTTGGAAATAGTGTGAGCCAGGATGTCAATTTTAGCTCCTAAAGCTGTCCATTCAAATCTGATTCTATGCACATTCTCCAATAAGACATTTTAGTCAAAGCCAGGGCAATACAACTGATGTTTCTAAATGTGTCCTGTTACAAAGAGACCAGATTCTTAGTAAACTTATATAAATAACTATATTGCCATAAAAGTGAGAAAGAATTGCTTACTAAGAGTTTCCAAATTCTAGAGTGATCAGGTAGGGAGAGAGATAAATGTTTCCATTTTGCTAGCAAAGGTATAATTTACCAAATTGCTGTGATTCATAGTGAGCGTAAGAGGAAATGTTTTTGAGCATAAGAGGAAAGGTTTTCTTGTTTCTAGAAAACAAACATTAAAAAAAAACATAACATTTTAGACAAAAAGTCATAAAATTATATTCATCAGCTCATTCGGTCTTATGTAACTAATTTGCATGGATCATTTGTTAGCAGTTTTATGAAGCTATCAGGTTTACCATTAGAGGTCTGTGATCTTACCTAGTTCAATGGTATGATCTGAAATTTATCAGAAACATATACTTGTCGAAAAGTCCTTTCTATGAGTCTTCTTGAAGATGAAGCATTTTTACAGAAGCATCAATAGTAACTGTCTGTAAATGACAAAGACAAATGGCATGGTTAAAGATGTGATTACAATGCAGTTGACAAGGAAATTTGGTTATTTTGATGACATACAACACTTTAAGATGATAACTAAAATTATGACTGATCGCATTTTATCAGGATATATCAGATTTTTAGAAATTTCACATCATTTTTTTAGAACATATGTATTCATCAATGCAATATAACCTAAGATGGTTTATCATCACTTATTTGACAATGCTTCCCATGTAATTTAGCATGCCAATCAAGCCTTATTAGCTTAATATTTCTCTTTGACATGTTTAAGGGACCCTCTGGAGAATCCCAAAATTTGCTAGAGGTCAGACAGACTTCATTTAGAATTTGATTTGAGAAAGTTAATCAAAGATATCAGAAGGTTTTAAACACTTGTTCAAATAGGATCATAAGTCACTGTGAAACAATGCTTAGTTATTCACTTAACCAAAGTGACAAAGACTTTACAGGCAAATACAGAAAATTTAATAATTGTTGAAAAAAAAACCCAACTCCTTTGCTCTGGTAATATGGAAAATATTCAGTGTAAGTAATCAAAAACCTGATAAAACAACACATGAAATTATTTTGATGAAACATAAAAATCTCTGCTTTTTAGACAGACTATTCAGAGGTAAAGAAAAACCTATTACAATTTCCTTACCATAGCGGCCTTTTGTCTTTTCAATATGGAGAAAAAACAAATTCTGATTTTGTACCAGCTTTTAATATTTATTCACTCAAATCCATTTCAAGCTTAGCCAGTCCTGACCATGCACGAGACTTTTTTCTCAGGGTTCATTTCCCCTAAACCCTCTTTAACTTCCCTTTTTCCATTCAGATTTTGTCCTATGCTTTGCTTCTCTTTTCCCCCTTTTAAGCGTCTTATCTATTTATTTATTTTGGCTGTGCTGGGTCTTGGTTTCATTTCTGCATGTGGGCTTTCTCTAGTTGCGGTGTATGGGTTTCTCATTGCAGTGGCTTTTCTTGTGGAACATGGGCTCTAGGGTGTTCGGATTCCAGTAGTTGCTGCCTGTGGGCTTAGTCGCCCTGCGGCATGTGAGATATTCCTGGACCAGGGATCAAACCCATGTCCCTTATATTGGCAGGCAGACTCTCAACAGCTGGACCACTTGGGAGGTCCCTCCCTCTCTTTTTTTAAACCTCTCTTTAGGACCTGTCTTTTCTTTTTGTTATTGTTGTTCAGTCGCTAAGTTGTGTCCAACTCTTTGCAACCCATGGACTGCAGCATGCCAGGCTCCTCTGTCTTCCACTGTCTCCTAGAGTTTGCTCAAATGCATGTCTAGGGAGCCAGTGATGCTATTTAACCATCTCATCCTCTGCCACTCCCTTCTCCTCCTGCCTTCAGTCTTTCCCAGCATCAGGGTCTTTTCCAATGAGTCAGCTCTTCGCATCAGGTGGCCAAAGTATTGGAGTTTCAACTTCAGCATCAGTCCTTCCAATGATATTCAGGGTTGATTTAGTTTAGGATTGACTGGTTTGACCTCCTTGCTGTCTGAGAGACTCTCAAGAGTCTTCTCCAGCACCACAATTTGAAAGCATCAATTCTTTGGTGCTCAGCCTTTTTTATGGTCTAACTCTCTATTCCGTTAGCAACATTCATTTACATTCCTTATATCTTTTTAAAAAATTTCCTTGCATATGAATATATTTTTCTATTTATTTTACTGACTTTAATTACATCAAATAATTAAAATTATTGGAACTCCATTCAGAAACTTTTTCTAGTGAAAATTAAAAAGTAAGCAAGTGTGAACTGTTTGCTTTTTGATTGTCAAACTTATGAATACATTTCATAGTTTCTAGAAACATTCATTTCCTCATATTTTTTTTTCAATGTGGTATAATATGTGTTTTTAATGGACCTCAACATCTTTGGTTTTTATGTAATAAGACAAAAGTAAGTAAACTTAAGATTTGTTTAGCAAGTAATGTTTTAGTATCTTTCATTATTTGGAAATTATCTAGAATATTCAGTAAATTCCTATCATTTAACTTAGCAAAACTCTAAGGTTTTAAGACCAAAGGATTTTGGAAGATAATTTTGTTTTATCCCACTTGCATTTATCTAATGGAGAAGGAAATGGCAACCCACTCCAGTATTCTTGCCTGGAGAATCCCAGGGACAGAGGAGCCTGGTGGGCTGCCGTCTATGGGGTCGCACAGAGTTGGACACGACTGAAGTGACTTAGCAGCAGCAGCATCTATCTAAATCATTTGTTCCCAATAATGTGCATATCACCCATGAAAACTTTATGAGACATTAAACAAAGTCAATCATTTTCTTTCTTTTAAGAAAGAAATTCATTTATTTAGACTGCTCTGGGTTTTCATTGCTGCATGCGGGCTTACTCTAGCTGTGGTGAGCTGGGGCTACTCCTCATTGCCATCTGTGGTCTTCTCATTGTGGTGACTGCTTTTGTTGCGGAGCTTGGGTTCTCGAGTGCACAGGCTTCAGTAGCTCCGGGCTCAGTAGTTGTGGCACATGGGCTTTGTTGCCCCGTGGCATGTGGGATCGTCCCAGGCCGGGGACTGAACCTGTGTCTCCTGCATTGGCAGGCAGATTCTTTACCCCTGAGCCACCAGGGCAGCTCCCGGAGACAGGCTTAATTCTGCACAGGGGGGCCCAACTAATGGCTCCCTGGCGTTTGACCGCTATAGGAGTGCTCAGAGGGACTTGATGAGGATTCTTTCATTTTGGAAGTAGCTTGTAGGGGTTGATTTTTCCAGGACTTTATAAATACCCAGTCTCCTGAGTTTACAGTGGAGTAAACTGGGGCTGTGACCTGCAGTGGGCTGGCCTCTGTTTTCATTTTCTTGTATGACCTACTGAACCTGGCCTGAGTTAATAACACTGGAGATGGGCTTGGGTTTCTGGGTCAGTTAACATGTTTAGAGTGCGAAATGGTCTTCTATAAGTCATTTCAAAAGGGCTTACCTTGGTAGTTGTCTTAGGAGTCATCCTGACCATTAAGAGAGGTATTGGCAGCAGGTGATGTCACCGCTCAGATGTTTCCTGACAGAATTTCCTTAAGGTTTTCTTTAGAGTCTGATGAGCCTGCTCTACTTTTCTGGAGGACCGAGGTCTCCAGGGTGAGTGCAGGTGGTATTTCATACCTAAGACCTATGATAACTGTTGGGTAACCTTTGCTACAGATGAATGGACATTGTCACTCTGGAGATGGCGGGGCGACCCGAACCTAGAAATGATTTCTCTTAAAAGCACTGTGGCCACTTCAATTGGCTTTTCTGCCCTAGTGGGAAAGGCCTCTATCCATCCAGCAAAAGTATCTATAAAGACTAGTAAGGGGACTTCCCTGGTGGTCCAGTGGTTAAAAATCTGCCTTCTGATGCAGGGGACACAGGTTCGCTCCCCGGTCAGGGAACCAAGATCCCACATGCCATGGGGCAACTAAGCCTGTGTGTTGTGAACTCCAGAGCCCAGTGCTCTGGAGCCTGAGCGCAACTACTGAGTCCACATGTCACAACTAGAGAGAAGCCTGTGTGCTGCAACAAAGATCCCGAGTGCTGCAACTAACACTCAATGCAGCCGAAAAATTAAACACATAAATATATATTGTTAAAAAGACTAGTAAGTATTTGAAACCCTGGAAAGAAGGCATTTGGGTAAAATCTATTTTCCACTCCTCCCCTGGCTGAGTCCCGCATTGCTGGACTGGGCTAACAAGAAGGTGAGGAGGCTTGAGGTCGCTTCCTGGATTATGAGTGGCACAAAGGACGCAGGCTTGAGTAACCCTCCTTATTGCATCCGAGAGGCCTTTTCTGTAAAAGCCAGAAAACAATTGAAGACATTGCATTTCTCCCCAGGTAGAGAGAGTCATGCAACCCTTTAGCAATTTTCCATTGTTCAGAAAGAGTTATAAGTAATTTCTGATCTATGTGCCACCAACCATCCTCTCCCTTAGTTCCCCTTTGGTCCTGTGCCCAGGTCACTTCAGGAGTCGAGTACCTGGGTACAACGTTAGAAGTGATAAGGGATGGGGTTAATGCCATTTCTCTTGTAGACAATAGGGCAGCTTTCTTAGCTTCCTGATCTGCTCTGTTTTTCCCTGGATAATTTGGGAATTTCCTTTTGGTGCCTGTGGCAGTGGATGACTGCCACTTGTTTTGGCTTTTGGACTGCTTGTATAAGGCGCAAACCTCAGCCCCATATTTTATAGAGGAATTTCTTGCATTTAAAAGTCCCCCTTTCCAGAAAGCGGCATAGGCATATAAAACAAGGAAGGCATATTTTGAGTCTGTAAATCTATTTATAACTTTTCCTTCCCTTAGAATTAGGGCTCAGATTAGAGCTATCAGTTCAGCCTTTGAGGCTGAAGTGTTGAGTAGCAAAGGTTTTGCTTCCGTGACACTGTGGGTGCTCACAATAGCATACTCTGCCCTCCTGATGACAGGGACAGAGCAAAGGGACAAAGTAAATAATTAAATAGTTAATCCCACCAGGGGATGATAAATAGAAAAAACGTGGGAGACCCCTATTTGTTAATGATAGCGCAAGAGAGAAGGTTTGCTTAACCACAAAATCAGGTAGGCTTGCTTAGCGACAAAACCATGCAACAGAAGCTGGAGGCATGCCCCAAAACAATAAAACATGTGACGTAAGACCCACATCCTGCCCAGTGAGCTCAGTAAGTTAATGATCCCTAGGACATGCTCTCTGCACTCATAAGAAAGGATAATTTGTAGACCTAGCTTGACCAGTTAGGGACAAGAAAACTCCCCTGCTCAATCTGGAGGAGGAGATGACGATGGAAGCGTGACGTCTACTCAAGAAAGGCAAAGGAGTTCTTCTCCCTCTCCCCACGTTTCCTTTGATTATAAAACTGTAGCTCAGAAGGTTCTCAGGGCACAGCATCTCTTGCCTACATGCCTGTAAGCCTCACATGCATCCTATTCTGCAAATCGCTTCTTATCTGTCACTTCGCCTCTTGCTGAATTCTTTTCTGCACTGAGACATAAAGAACTGTGTACCAGGCCTCATCAGATCCCCCCAGATGACACCAAACAGTTTCACTGACACCATCTTTAATAAAACTACTGACATCAATAAACTGTCCTTCCTCGGGGTTTTCTATGGCTTGACCTGTTAGAGCAGACCTGCAGGAATAGACCTGCCCCAGGGTTTTGAGGCAAGAATGTATAGTTCTGGGTCTTCAGCAGGCATTGGTGTAGCTGGGCTCAGGATGTGACAAGTTTTGAGAGTCACTGCTGGAGAACCAAGAGGTAAAGCTTGGTACTTAGTATTCAACCCCCTGTTAGTCAGTGGTGGCCTTTGATCTCCAGAATCAAGCTTTGCACTTGAAGGGGGGTGGGGGGGCCTGGACTTGTAGTGGCTGTCCAAAGGTAAGCTTGGTTGCTCCTTCTACTAACAGAGTGGTGGCATCTACTGTCCGGAGGATGCCAGGCCAGCCTCAGCCACGGAACCTATTTGCTTGGAGAAATAGCCTATGGGCTGGGGAACTTCCACTAGCTTTTGTACTAGGAACTCCCAGAGATATCCCTTGTTTTTCAGCTATGTACAAGATGAATGGCTTGTTTAAACTGGGGGGACCCAGAGCAGGGGCTCTGGTGAGGGAGGGCCCGCTTGATATCATTAAAAACCTTTTTCTGTTCCCTGTTCCAAAGCAAAGACTTGGTATTAGGGCCTTTAGTGGCTTCATGTAGGGGCGTGGCCATTAGGTCAAGTCCTAGAATCCAAATTCTGCAAAATCCTGCCATGCCCCAAAAGTACAGAGATGTTTCTTAGTCTTTGGGGTACTTAGGCCCGGTATAACTAGTTTTCTGTCTGGAGATAGCTGTCTACTCCCAGGGTTTATAATATATCCCAGGTATTTAACCTGTTGCTTTGAAATTTGTGCTCTTCTCTGAGAGACTCTGTAATCCTGGGTTTTAAGGAAATTAAGGATCTCAATGGTGCTTTGATCTGAGGCCTCTCTTGTGGGGCTACATGTTAGTATGTCATCTATATACTGTAGAATAGCACCTCCTTTTATGTATGCTTCCCTTAGTTCCTTTCCTAGGGCCTCAGTGAACAAGTGTGGGCTGTCCCGAAACCCCTGAGGCAATACCGTCCACGTATATTGTTGCATTTTGCCTAAATCAGGGTTAATCTTCTCGAATGCAAACAGATACTGTGATGAGGGCTGAACAGGGATGCAGAAGAAGGCATCCTTGAGGTCGAGCATGGCAAACCATTGAGCATTTTCAGGGACCTGAGAATGTATGTCAAAAGGATTGGCCAGGAGGGGATGTATAGGGACTGCAGCATCGTTTGCTACCTTCAGGTCTCGTATCATCCTGTATTCCTTGTTTGGCTTAACAACTGGCAGAACAGAAGTATGGTATAGAGACTGGCAGGGTACCAAGATTCCACGCATTAAGAATTTATCTAGGAGGGGTTATAACCCCCTTTTTGCTTCTAGGTTGATGGGGCACTGTCTCTTGTTAGGGTAAGTTACTTCTGGCTTAAGGCTCATTTTTATGGGTTGGGCATTTCTGGCTTTCCCAGGGACCCCTTGGTCCCACCCGGGAGAGCTCACTACCTGCAGAATGTGATTTGGAATAGGACTTTGTTCTTCTGGCTTGTCTTCATCATCAGAGTCAAGATGAGGGGGCTGCTTGGGGTCTCCTAACCAGAGTATGGCCTGGTTAGGGCGCTTAGGAGGTCCCGCCCCACCAGGGGGTTGGGACACTCATGCATAACTAAAAAGGCATTGTGAAATCAACCACTGCTCGAATGGGCAAGTGAGAGAAGCGAAGTAATAGGTGTGAGGCTTTTCGTCAACACCAATCATAGCACAGCTTTTGGAGGAAAGAGGTCTTGCGTGAGAAATTAAGACAGAGTGAGTGGTTCCTGTATCAACTGAAAAATAAATTTTCTCACCTGCCACATCAAGGACTACCTGGGGGTCCTCAGTGGAGATAGACTAGAATCCCCGGGCTGTCTCAGTCACCCAGCATGGCCATCTTGGGAGCGGGTTTCCCCCTTCCCCTTGGGGACTTCTTCCAATGGCCTGTTTGCAGGCTGGGCATCGCCTGGGGGCTCTTTCTCGCAAATCTCAGGCCCAGTGGCCAGTTGACTTGCATTTTTAGCTTTCCCCTTGTCTCCTGTGGCTCAGCTGGTTAAGAATCTGCCTGGAATGCGGGAGACCTGGGTTGGATCCCTGGGTTGGGAAGATCCCCTGGAGAAGAACGGAAAGGCTACCCACTCCAGTATTCTGGCCTGGAGATTTCCATGGACTGTATAGTCCATGGGGTCACAAAGAGTCAGACACCACTGAGCGACTTTCACTTCACTTGTTGATTTCACCTCCAGACAGATAGTCGACTTTCTTGGCCCCCTTGGGTTGTTCTGAGGTCGCAAAAGCATGGCTGACTGCGATGGATCTCAGGTTTACATGAGCCCTAGCCTGTCTTTTCTCACATTGAGTTCTTTTTCCCCTCCTCAGCCTGATCTTGATTGTTAAATACCCCAAAAATCACCTCTAGGAGTTGGGGCATGGGGGTTTGGGGGCCAAATTGTAACTTTGGGGGTTTTTGCCTCATATCGGGGTGGACTAGATGATGAAGTGTTGTTCCTGCAGGGACTGACCAGAAGTGGAGGGATTTATGTTGGTATACTTTCTAAATACCTCTGCTAGCTGCCTGTGAAAGATGGCTGGGTTTTCTTTCTCTTATTGGGTTACCTCTTTAACCCTTTCGGTAATGACTGGTGTTTAGACACACTTTCTCATGACACACATTGGATCATGTTTCCTGGCTGTTGTTCCCACCTGGGAATTATAATCTGGGGGTTCCTGACTTGGGACTGCGTCTCCATACATAGCATGATGTTAGGGTTGGTCTCTGGCAAGCTGGTCAGCATGCCCCTGGGCTGTTGTCCAGATTCTCTGTTTTTCCCCAGGAGTACAGCAGGTGGATAGAACTGCTTGGACATCTTTCTAAGTTAAGTCATAGATCAGGGCTGGGTCATGAAACCCTTCAACAAACTCACTAGGATCTTCAGAAAATTGGCCCAGTTTCTGTTTGTATTGGGTTAAGTCAGTTAAAGAGAATAGCACATGTATACTCTGATTGTTCTTTCACCATTTGCCTCTTCCCTAAGAGGGCGTGATTTTTCCACTCCTCGGAGATAAGAAGTCCCACCATGGGTCACCCTGCAGGACTATTCTCTCGAATCTGGGGTTATCAGATTGTGGGATATAAGGGGACATAGGGAGGTGGAATTGGGGATTGGTCAGAGGGACCAGGAGAAGTTGTTGGCTTTGGAGAATCAAGTTGCTCTGAGAAGTAGAGACCCTGTTAAGAGTGGGAGGCGCTGGGTTAGCATCCTGACAGAATGGGAATCATCTAAAATGCCAGGAAAGCTTTCTGATTCCCGAGGCTTTAAATGGTAAGAGCCGTATAGGGCAGGATTCTGGTAAAGAAAGAAAGCAAAAGCTTGAACATAGGGAACCTCAGTCCATTTCCCATTTTGTGATAGTAAAGATCTAATTGTGAGATATTATTATAAGTTAGGGACCCATTTTCAGGCCATTTTTCTCCATTTCCCAGCTAATACAAAGGTCAGGCACTGCTACAGTAAGATTTAAGTTTCTCCTTTCTTGGCCTTTCTGTCTTAAAAAATTTCCAGTTCCTAAGAACACATTCCAGGGGCGTTTCTTCTGGCTTTGAAGGGGACCGTCCCATGTCGAGTAACCTGCAACCGAGAACAGAGTGCTCCTAGAAGTGTAATCCAGTGTCCTAGATACCTTTAGGAGGCATCGGAAGGGGTTCAGAGCATCCCTGCGGTTCTTTTCGATCTTATTGCTTGACGGGGTGTTGAGCATCTTCTGCTCCCGCATTGAATCACGGTCAGACGTTTCTCTGGCCCCCTTGATACTCTGTGCAAGGTGCCCAACTCAGCACCGCTGAAGGACTTTTGAGCCAGTATAGACTGGTTGCCAAAGCTTGGCTTGGGAAGGAATCCCTTGCCTGGAAAATCACAAGGACAGAGTAACCTGGCAGGTTACATACAGCCCATGGGTCAGAGTCAGACACGACTGTGCATGCACACACATACACTTTGTTTATACAGCTTATGTCCTGTGATAAGTCTCCCTACGTTGGGGTGTATTCCTTGAGACTGAGCATCTATGACATTCATAATTTGGGCCTTTGGGGGTGGCCAGCCCAATAGGTTGTCCATAGCAGTATGGAGGTTGCCAAGGCCTGGAGTAAGGGAGGGGTGTGTTCTGATAGATGCAAAGAGAAACGCTTGCAGAAACTGGAGTTGGACGATCAGAAAATGGCATGGGGTTCCGGGCTTCAGGGCCAAGAGTGGGAAAATCCTCATAGTAGATTTCTGGGCATTGAGTGAGGTGGGAAACTAGACAGCAGAAAAATCCAAAATCCTTTGCCCTGTCTCGCAGCTAAGACAGAAGTGGGTACCATCTGACAGTTCTGTCTGACACGGGCAGCGCTGGGGTTGACGGTGGTAGGGTCGCAGTGTAGGAATGTTATCCAGGAAACGCTTTCCTTAAAGGGTGCGGAGATCTGAGGTGAGAAAGAAACCTGGTTGTGTGAGGGAAGTGGAAGAAAAAGGCACAGTGGAGGGTCCCATGTGGGACAGAGAGAAGGAGCGTGAGAGAGGGAGAGAAAGAGACACAAAAGACGCCTTGGGTTCCCAGGACTGAAGCTCACTGGGGCTGTGAAGGGCACCATGGGTGTGTGACTCGGGCAGATGCAGCCAAGGGGAGCGTGGGGAGAGAGGAGACAGGGCCGAGGACGCAGCATGTAAGGGTGAGCACAGCGTCCCCGAATCCACGGGCAGTGGCGGTGTCCGGCGGGAGATGCCAGGGTGTGTGGGGCCAGATGGGGGGGCTTCAGCAGCTGAGGCAGTAACTGTGCTGGAGCGGGGCAGAGCGTCAGGGGCTGCGCTGTCCTCGAGACGGGAGAACGTGGGGTCCAGGAGGAGTTTCTTGTGCGGATGGAGGACACCTGAGGAGTCTTTACTGCTGATGGGAAAGCCTTGGAGAGACAGAAAGGTTGCCCAGAGTGACCTAAAGGTCCGCATCTAGGAGTGGACAGTCTTCCCGGATGGAGGTGACCCCCCACCCACTAAGCCCAGCTGCCTGAGGAGTGAAGGAGGTAACAGTCACCCAGCTGGAGGGGGCAAGCGGGTCTGTCCTGGACAGCTCCCTGGCTGGTGGGAGCAGGGCTGGGAGCCTGGGAGCCCTGGGGAGCTGGCCTGAGGCTCCCCCCACTCTTCCCTTTTCTCCCCGCCTCTCTCCTTCTCTCCCTTTCCCTCTCTCTGACCCGAAGTCACAAATTGCCTGCTAGCTTAGTTTTGCTTTTCACATTAACGTCTAGACAGCACTGTCCAAGGGAAATATAACGGGAGCCACCTATGGGATTTACAGTTCTCTAGCGGTTGTATTTTTTAAAAAGTAAAACAAGCAAAAACCCAAACAAGGACTTCCCTGGTGGTTGGGTGGTTGAGAAGCAGCCTCCCAATGCAAGGGGACACAGATTCAATCCCTGGTCCAGGAAGATTCTACATGTCTCAGAGCAATTAAGCCTGCAACGGGGAGAGACCACCACAAAGAGAAACCTGCACACCCCAACCAAGACCCAGCACAGCCAAAAATAAAAATAAATAAAAATTAAAAAAAAAAAAATCCCAGGTGAAGTCAATTTTAGTAACATTTTATTTAACCCAATATATACAAAATGTTACCTTGACATAAAACCAATATAAAAATTAGATAATTTTACATTTTTTTTTCATAGTAAGACTTCAAAATCCTGTGTATATTTTATGGTTGTATAATAGAATATCTCAATTCAGGTACTAGATTTTCATCAGAAATACTTGGCCTATATCTCGATTTCATAAAATTTACATTTGAAAAGGCAGGTTCACATACCCACGGCTCCAGCACACAACATCAGTTTCCCTGTGATGGTCTGAGACCCTGCTGGTCTGGAAGCCCGTGGCTCTGGGCTCTGTCCTGGAGCTTTTCTGAGCACCTAGCCCGCTCTGTAATGATGTCTGCCTTTGTCACTGCTACTGTTCTCAACAAAGTGCACAGCATATTTGCTGAATAAATATATTTACATCAAAATTTAAAAAACCCAGAATCCCCCCCTCTCCTTAGATGATGCACTGGTCTACAAAGACGTAAGCTGTTGGAAAAGAGTGGGTCTTTCCCATGCTTCTCAGTGGTTAGGGGCAAAGGCTTTTGATACCATCACCCCTCTGCACAGAACAACTGGGAAACAGGACAGCCCCCCGCATCCCGACCCGCTGTCACACCAAACTCACACCCACACCCACACTTGCCCCCTCTCCACTCAGTCCTGGCTTAACCAGGGCTGCTTTAAAATAGCACCAAAGGTGGCAGGGCTCACTTGGGTCCCTGGGTCATGTTTTCTGTTTGCCGTGGGTTACTTTCAACCTGAACAGGACCTTTCTGACGCCCCATAAAGACTCACCAGGACCAAGAGAGAATGGGACCACTTCCTGCTCAGTCAGGCCTCACTGGCCACCCCAAGCTCCAACCCCAGCCCATCTGCCCCTCTCCACCTCCTGAGACCCCATCCATCCTGCAAGGCCGGGGTGTTCCAGCTCAAGGCTGGGCTCTCTGCCTCTCAGCTGCATTGTCTTTCACCACCTTGCCTGCTTTGCCCTCCTTTGCATCCCAGACTCCGAGTTCACCTGCTCATTTGATATGGCACTCAGTGGGAGGCTGGCAGAGCCCGAGTGCCCCCGCTGCTGGACAGTGATGAGATCCAGAGGTCACTGAACTTGCAAAGTATATTTGTAACATGTGATAAAGCAGAAATATAAAAAAATCCACTTAGGGAATAAAATGTTCTCTCTGAAGGCAGGAAGAAGACAGGGATACAAATGTGGTCCTCTAGGTGACAGGACAACAGCATTGTCCCACAGACAATCCACCTCCTGAGCATTGATCTGGAGGCTCTTGGGGCTGCTGTTGCCTGTCAGCCTATCTACAGATAATTGGATGGCTGGCACAAATCCCCTTGAAATAACAGCAAAGTTATGTGCTAGATCATCTCCTAGGAGATGATACATAGTTTTATACCCTGGTGAGTCTTTCTATCACCTATAAATTGAAAATAAATTAGAATTCTTTTATACTGTTGAACAAGCTTAATAAAATGTAAAAGAACCTCACTACAACTGACTCAAATTCACTCTTTTTTTGTGGTTAAGTAATAATGTTCCATTGTCTATATGTACCACATCTTTATCCATTCATCTGTTTATGGACATCCAGGTTGCTTCCATGTCCTGGCTAAACAGTGCTGCTATGAACGCTGGGGTACATGAGAGAATAGAGCCTGTTATACAGAGTGAAGTGAGAAAAAGAAAAACAAACATTATATATTAATGCATATATATGGAATCTAGGAAAATAGCATTGATGAGCTTATTTGCAGGGAAGGAATGGAGACGCGGGCATAGAGAACGGACTTGTGGACACAGTCGGGGAAGGACAGGGTGGGATGGAGTGAGAAAGTAGCGCTGATATATATACACCAGCAGGTGTAAGACAGAAGCTCGTGGGAAGCTGTGGTGTAACCCCAGGGGCTCCGCCTCGCGCTCTGTGACGACCTAGAGGGGTGGGGAGGGCCGGGAAGGGGTGGGAGGCTCGAGAGAGAGAGGGGATATATATATATATGTGTAATGATGGCCGATTCTTGCTGTTGTAGAGCAAAAACCAACACAACACTGTAAAGCAATTATCCTCCAATTTGAAAAAATTTTTAAGTGTAAAAGAAAAATGATTTTCTATTTCAACTTCCCACTGAGCAACCAAAGAGCGCAGGCGCAATTTATACAGGACCAGGGGCCAACTGCGGGGGCGGGGTGTCTGTCTGCCCACCTGAAACCACACAGGCCTTAGCTGTCAGGGGTTTAGTAAAAGGATGTGCCAGGACTCTACCCTCATACACTGTTTAGGATCTCCTGCAGCCTTTGACTAGCATGCCGGGGACCAGCAGCCCCAGACGGCTGGCATTACCACCAGGATGTCCTGGGAATGGTCCGAGAGGCCGGGGTGATCCAGCTGAGGAGGCGGCACAGGGCAGGGTGGGAGCAGGGCCCCGAATCCTTCTCGGAGGTGACGGTGGGGCAGGGACCCCACGCCCCCACATCGTGCTCAAAGTCAAGGCTGTCAAACAAGGAGGGAGGCGACGTGGCCCCAGGAAAATGACCTTCCCAGGAGGACAAAGAAGGGCTGGTGGGGAGACGGCAGCACAGGTTTTGAACAACTTCATGGGGCATGCAGACCAGCCCTGTCTTTTGCCAAATAATAAAATACCACCCAGCGTGAACGCACAGGTCTCATCACTGCTGCTCCCATCCAAGGCTCAGTCAGTTAAACCGACCCATCGAGGGCCGGCTGAGTGCTGGGCCTGCCTGCCCTTCCCCTGGAGAGCAGCCAGCTTTGCCAGGTCGCCTGTGAGCCTGAGCAGTGGGTCTCAGCGGAGCAGTGGAGTCCAGCTCAGTGGCAATAGGGTCAGAGGGTGTGTACTGGCTAAATATAGCTCAGCAGCACATTTTTAAAATAGAGAAAAATGTAAAAACCTGGGTTAAATTTCTGAGACCATTTATTTCTTCTGGACCCTGAGGAGGAGAGACCTGCGGGGGTGGGTGGGATCTGCCCTCCCCCACCCCTCCCTGTCCTGGGTAAGCCGGAGCCCTCCCCCAGGGGCCCTAGCCCGGGGGCTCCCGCAGGCCCTGCAGGGTGATGGGCGGTGGCTTCATGTCACAGTAGCTGAAGCAGCAGGCATCCAGCAGGTCGTACTGAGAGGTAACATCCAGGCAGCCATCCTCGGAAGCTCTGGTGTTCTCCCTGGGGCCTGTCCTCTCCAGCGTGGCCTGGAGAAGTTCTCGGATCCTCCGGTTTTCCTTGGATGTGGACTCCCACACAACCTCCAGCTCACCTTCCACTTCTCTGAGAGAAATAAGCAATACAATGAAAATGTTTAAAATAACACAATTTAATAAATACTTACAGAGCCCATAAGAAAAAGTCACAAGAACCCAAATGCAAGAATGATTAATGTCAGAGAACAGAGCCCATTGTGTGTGGGTTCTGAAGCAGAGACTCCCAGTGTTGAAAGAAACCGGAAGTGCTCTGCAAACCCAACAAAATACAAAGGCGCAGGCTGAAAATGACGTCTTAGCTCTCTTCTGTTTTGCCCTCTCCTGTTTTCCTTTATTTTGGCACCAGGGCACACACCCTCTGTTCTCTGTGGCATTAATGTACAACAATAACACGTAACAACTCCAGAGGCTGACCTATCAGCACGGGCCTGCAGGCCTCTTCTGTGTCCCCTCTGCCTGTCCCCACTGTGACCCGGCCAGCACTCAGGTGCCTTCCATAGCTCCATCCACAGAGCCACTGATGGGCCCGGACAGACAGTGAGCGGGGAGCAAGGAGGGGACTATGGGGAGCGGGGATCACGGCCCAGGACACAGTGAAGACCGGCCCAGACTGTGTGCCAGGAGGGCGAGTGTCCAGAGGGATCCAAGGCCGCTGAAAAATGGGAAATCCTGAGCCAGGGCTCTGTGACGGGCCCCACGTGGGGGGCACGCAGGGCACACATGTCCTCAGAGGGCTGCGGCCCACTGAGGGGGCAGGCCAGACAGCAGCCACCACCTCCCGGGAGCCCCTCGGGGAGGGAAAAGCAAGCCTTGGCCTTGGAGGAGGAGCAGGCCTCGGGGAGGACAGCACGGCTGGGGAGGTGGCTCCTTCACAGACACTGCCAGCTGGTTATGCAAAATGCTACAAACTGGGTTGTCGGGTGGACTTAGCACTGCTGTCTAGAGAGGAGGACACCAACTTCCAGTAGAGGGGGCATGGTTGGGGAGCTAAGATCTCACATGCACAGCCAAACAACAAACAAAAAAATAAAAATAAGAAGAGGAGGGCATGAAGATTCTGGGAGGCCAGTGACATGCCCACTCAAGGTCATTTTCCTTGTGAACTGTTGCTCCTTCCAAAGCCCATGATGGTGAGTGTTGGGTACTATTTAATTAAACTATGTATAAAAATTCCGAGGCTTCTGTTTTCAGACAAAACACCCAAATGTTTGCTACATCATGATAATGTACAGCTAAACTCAAAATAAAGTGAGAAGGAAATTTCTAAGGGCAGAAAAAAAAATATGAAGATTAAACTGAAGCAGAGGCAGGCAAACAAAATGCTGATATTGCTTTGAGGACAAAAGCCCATGCTCTATAGAAACCCCAATTCCAAAGAAAGGAGACGAGTCTTGGGCCCATGCAAACTGGGTGCAACAGAAAATCCCAGGGCTGACTCACATCCACGTTTCTCTCCTCTTCTTCCTAGTGACACTCAACTGTGTAACCCAGAATTATGCAGGTAAGTGGAGATAGGTGAAGCACCCTCAGAGGAAGGATGGTTGGGTGGAAAAATCTGCCAGTCTTCAAAAGAAAGCTGCTCTGAGAGGCTCCTTGGGGGCTGTAGTCACTGATTTGTTCTCAAATGAATGTGGACTTCGAATCTACATTGCTCCCCACTGTAAAGCATTCCCAGACCCTGACTGGAGTGAACCAAAAGTAAAAAGGCATTTTTGAGGCAATCAGGGAAAAAACTCAATGGAAGAGTTAAAAGTACATTAGATAAAACCAGAGGCAGAATTAATGAAGTGGAATATTGAGCAGAGGAAATCACCCAGAATGCAGCTCAGAAAAATATACGTTAAGAAGTTAAACATTAATTATAAATGTAATAATGGTATTGAGAATTTTTTTTTTTTTTTTTGGCTGAGTCGCATGGCTTGCAGGATCTTAGTTCCACAACTAGGGACTGAAGCCACAGTGAATGACGAAGTCCTAACCATTAGACCGTCAGGAAATTCTCTGTGAATATCTTAAAAATCTTTTTGTATTAAAAAAAGAAAAAAGCACTACAGTAGATTTTTTTAAAATAATAAACTTAAAGTGACTGCAGGTTTGAAAGGACTCTCTGGCACCAAGAGAAGCAAATGCAAACCTTTTCTGGAAAAAAAACATCCTCAATCCAGATCCCCAGGACTCCACAGAGTAAATTAAACCATTTATGGATTCATAGTAAAAAAAATTACAGTACAGAGAATGAAATGAGCCACATAGGGCAAGAGTCAACAAGACCCCCAAATTCCAGATAAAGAAGCTGGCACAGAATATAAAATAACTATGAATAAAATGTTAAATGAAATAGAAGATGTACTAAAGATAAGCAAAGATCAAGAATTTATTTTAAAAATCACTAGGGAGATTTTCAAAGGAACCAAACAGGACTTTTGAAATTGAAATATACAGTTGTTGAAATAAAAATTCTCAGTCTGGGTTAAACACACACTGAACAAAACTAAAGAAAAAACTAGCAAATAGAAATATTGTGGAGAATTACCCAGAGTGTAGACCCCCCCCCAAAAACCCCAAGGAGATAGAAAATGTAAAAGATAAGACACATGGAAGACTCAATAAGGAGGTATAACATACATTTAATCTGAGTTCCAGAAGGAAATCTAGAAACAATATGGGGAAAAAGACTTATTTCAAGAAATAATGACTGAAAAATTTCAAGAAGTAATGAAAGGCACAAAATCACAGATATAGAGAATAACTTATACCAAGCAGTTGAGTAAAACAAACTCATAGTTAAACACAATGGAGGGGACTTCACTGGTGGTCCATTGGCTGAGACCCTGTGTTCCTAACACAGGGGACCCATTTGATCCCCAGTCAGGGAACTAGACCCTGCATGCCACAACAAAGATCAAAGATCCTCCATGCCACAACTAGGACTCAGTGCAGCCATATAAATAAATAAATATTCTAAAAACTCAACACAGTGGAGCTGCAGACTATAAGAGTCAAGAGGAATTCTTAAAGGAGGCAAGAGATACAATGATCATCCAGTTTTAACAATGACAAAAAAGACTTTTCAGCAGTAATAATGAAACAGAGGAGACAGTGAAACATGCTGAGAGAAAAGACTGTTGAGGTAGAATCCAGCTTCCAGCAAACATCAGCTCAGAAGAATGAGGCCAAAATGCAGACACTGTCAGATAAACAAAAACTAAGAAAGCTTACTGTCACACTAAAGAAACTTCTAAAGTATGTACTTTAGGAAGGAGAAAAATACTCTAAGAAACAGGGTTTTTGATGCAGAAAAGAATAATAAGCAAAGAAACTGATAAACCGTGGGTGGAACAAAATAAACAACTCTATTAAAACTAGTAATATGCAGTTTCTGGGGGTAAAATGATATAAAATAGGTCTTTTCTTTTCACCTTCATATATCTGTACTTACATGTAATGACAAGAGATAAAAATAAAAAATAGCATATACACTGAGTGGGGAAATAATTAGAGTGTTAGATCTTGCATTTGGTGGTAGAAATGTAGAGGCGCTGATTAATTTTAGATTTTTTTTAATGTTAAGTACCCACAGTGAAATTTCAAAGGAAACCACTAAAAGAATAAAAATAGAATATCTAATTTTTGAACCATTAAAGGGCAAAAAAATAGAATAAGGGAAAAGGTATAAAACAAAGTTCCATTTTATTAATGCAATTCTAAACCACTTGTCTGGCAAGAAACATGGTATCAATCCAACTTTTACAAAATGACCATTCATGGTGGTAAGAACTTCTGTGACTATAGCAAACCTGTTAGATAACAGTTTACTCTGCCTGGCATTAAAAAGCATCTGGTTGACAGAAAATAAACAGCTGTCTGCATTCTGCTTGGTATCTATCTAATACACAGATTCTATCACAACTTGAAGTCACGTCTGAGTGTCATGCTTTCTCTCCATGCATCAGTTTATGTTCCAGTCTGTCAAAGACAACACAGCCATTCTGAAAAGGCCAACTTAAATGTGAACCCAAACTACTTGAGGGGACTGCCACGTTCACCTTCACAAAACGTGCGCTATTTCCCAGGGTTGGTTTTCAACACACGGGCAATACCTCCTCTGTCACATGAGGAGCCAGACAGAACATGATATGCCCATAATCTTCCGACTGTGATCTTACAAAAAGGGAAGAATCTGAAATTTCAAGGTTCTCAAAAATGAGAATGTAATAGCAGAAATAAAATATTTCATTGAAAAAATTTCAAGTCTTCCAAGAAGATGGAATAAAATAAAAATATTAAAGAGATGGAAAAGAGGGGGAGAGGAGAAGGACAATGACAGGACTGGATTGATTTAGGAAGTCCAGTATTCAGATAGCAAGAATTTTTAAAGGCGGGATAAAAGAAAGTGAAGACCTGGGATCTAACATACAGCATGGACACTATAGTTAACAGTTTTGTGTATCTGAAAGTTGTTAAGAGAGTAGATCTTAAATGTTCTCACCACCACCACAAAAAATGATAATTATGTGATGTGAAGGCTATGTTAACCTTATTATGATAATCATTTTACAGTATATATGTATATCAAACCATCACACTGTATACCTTAAACTTATATAAGGTTATATGTCAATTACTAGAGGAAATCTTTTAAAAGAAAAAAAAAAAAAAAGAAAATGGAGGAGCAAATAAACAAGGAGGTCAGGATTTCCCTAGTGGCTGAGTGGTTAAGATTCCTCCTGTCAATAAAGGAGACACACAGGTTTGATGCCTGGTCTGGAAAGACCCCACCTGCTGCAAGGCAACTGGGCCTGTGAGCCACAACTACTGAGCCCTAAAGCCCATGCTCCACAGCAAGGGCGAGAAGCCCACGCACTGCAACCAAGACCCAGAGCCGCCAAAAAGAAAAAAATATTTCACTAAAGCAAGACCAACATTAAAATCAGGTAAAACTAAAATGTAAAAACAAAAATAAGCAATCAAATGAACAAAAAAAAAAAACAGGCCCAGAGCATTTTACTGGAAAATCTTACCAAACATTCAGAAATCACAAACATCACCCGGGGGCTGGGGCGGCCAGACCTTTTCTGCTGCAGCGCCTTGTCCAGGACATCCTGCTTGTCCAGGAGAATCCGATGGAGGTGCCTCATCTCCTGCTGGTACTGAGCTGACTTGCTAGCAAAGTCCTCCTGCTGCTCTGTCAGATGATGACTCATGTCACCCAGCTGTAGCGCCATCTGCTTCTTGTACCCCTGGGGAGGAGGGTGGACGCAGTGAGGGGGTGCTGCCTGGGGCCCAGGGGGCTGGCTTTGTGGACATGCCCCCTCCCCACTGCTGGGCCTAGCAGAGCCCCTGAACTGAGTAACCCCTGGGCAGGTCTCACCTGGGAGGGCAAGGTGGATCACAAAAGTCATCACAAAGTCATAAAAGAATTTCAACTATATTAAAAAGAATTTCTGACTTGTACCATGCCTAGTTTTTTACATGCTACAAATAAAAATTAAAACAGAAAGGCCTGGCAAGGACTGTCACACTCTACTGGTAAACAGATGACTGAGATAAAAGCCTGATTCACTTATTTTCCTTCTTACATGTTTATTGTTTAGTATTTAAGGTTAATAGATTTTCCACTGAGCATTTCCAAAACTGCTGTCACATAGATTTTAACTTTGTAGTTCAACTACAAAGATTTAACTTTGTAGTTAAGATTCACAGAAGATTCAGTTCTCATTAGAAATTATGACATCCAAGAACCTACTATAGTATGACTCAGGAAACTCAAACAGGGGCTCTGTGACAATCTAGAAGGGTGGGGTGGGGAGGGAGGTGGGAGGGGGGTTCAAGAGGGAGGGGACATGTGTACACCTGTGGCTGATTCATGTTTAAATCTGGCAGAAAACAACAAAATCCTGTAAAGCAATTATCCTTCAATTAAAAAATAACTTAAAAAAAAAAAGAACCTACTGTATAGCACAGGGAACTCTATTTAATACTCAGTAATGACCAATATAGGAAAAGAATCTAAAAAAGAGTGTGTGTGTGTGTATATATAACTGACTCACTTTGGTGTATACCTGAAACTAACACAACACTGTAAATCAACTACACTCCAATAACAAAATTTAAAAAAAAAGAAATTATGACATTCAATTTATACATCTTCTCTGACCCAAGAGTCATTAGTTTACTGCAGTTTTTATATGTCCAGGTAAAAGAAGATTTTTCACTCTCATTTTATTTATTAATTTCTGGTATTCATTTTTTTGGTCAACAGATATCTATCTTATTTCTACTTTGGAAGCTTACTGAAACTAATTTTTAGTAGCCAATCTATAATCAATTTTTGTGACTGTTCTATATATAACTATATATACGGGCTTCCCAAGTGGTTCCAACGGTAAAGAACCTGCCTGCCAATGCAGGAGACATAGAGACATGGGTTTGACCCCTGGGTCAGGAAGATCCCTTGGAGGATGGCATGGCAGACTACAGTCCATGGGGTTGCAGAGTCAGACACAACTGAAGTGACTTAGCACACATGCACTTAGGTATATACACATAAATATGCCTTATAGATTATGCTGTAAAATTCTATATGTTTACTCTCGTATAACATTGTGATCTATCTTGGACTAAGAGACGTGGATTAAAGCTCCACTAAGCTTCCATTTCCCCTTGTATCTCCTGTAGTTTATAAGTTTTGGTGTTATTTAGTACATAAACATTCATAACTACTATATATATCTACATATTTTAAATTTTTTTTGATGGGGACCATTTTTAAAGTCTTTTATTGAATTTGTTACAATATAGCTTCTGTTTGGTTTTTTAGCCCTAAAGCATGTAAGATTTTAGCTTTCCAACCAGGGGAACCCGAACCCCCTTCATTGGAAAGGGAAAGTCTTCTACCGGACAACAGGGAAGTCCCAATAACTACTATTATTAATTATAGTCTTTAGCATTATTAAGACCTCCCCCCCGCTTTTTTCCCTTTGTTTGGTTTCATTTAGTGCTTTGGCTCAAATTTTCTCTTAGCAGTTGTAAAGATCACAGCTTGGCTTTTTTCTTGTTTGCATAAATCTGTGTTATCTTCACTCATCCTTTTATTTTTAATCTTTCTGAAGTACTGTTCCTTATTGTCTCTTGGTTCTAGCATGTAAATAGTGTTTTGCTTACTTTCTTTTAATAGGTAAATTAAGCTCATTTATATTTTCTTATACGGCAGAGTTATTTGGTCTTAGTTTTATGTTTTATTGTTTTATCTACACACATTTTTAAAGACTTTAATGTAGTTTCTATTTTCTCTGCTCTTTTTTGCTGTTGTAATTTGGTGTTTAGGTATGAACCTCTTTTGATTCTTGTAGTTACTTTTATTTTTATGTCTTTATATTACACGTCCTTAGTCCTCTCACTTATTGAAAGTAACATAATGTTGGCTCCGAACAATTTTTTCTTCACTCTTCCCCTATTTACATATGCTAAGTTCTTCCTACTTGATTTTTATCTTTATTTTTGTAAAGACATTATTTTCTACTTTTGCTTATTTTTTTCATTACGCTCCTCATTCTATTTTTTTTTTAAACTTTTTATTTTGTATTGGGGTATAGCCTATTAACAATGTTGTGAGAATTTCAGGTGAATAGCAGAAGGGCCTCAGCCATACATATGCATGTATCCATTCTCCCCAGATTTCGCTCCCATCCAGGCTGTCACTTAACATTGAGCAGAGTTCCCTGTGTTACACAGTAGGCCCTTTTTGGTTACCCAATTTAAATATAGCAGTGTGTACAGGCAACTGTTTTTCCTCTGTGAGTCTCTGTTTTGTAAGTAAGTACATTTGTATCATTTCCTCTTAGATTCCACATATAAGGGATGTCATAGGATATTTATCCTCCTCTGCCTGACTTGCTTCACTCAGTGTGACACTCTCTAGGGCCATTCAGGCTATTTATCTAGTTTTGGCTGTGTGGGTCTTCACTGCCGCATCTGGGCTCTCTCCAGTTGCAGCAAGCGGCAAACTCTCTAGTTACAGTGCTCAGGCCTCTCACTGGGGTGCTTCTCTTGTGGCACGAGGGATCCAGAGCGTGGGTACTTGCAGCCTGGCTTAGTTGCCCCGTAGCATGTGGAGTCTTCCGGGACCAGGGAAACTTGTGTCCCCTGCATAGGCGGGCGGATTCTTAACCACTGGACCACCAGGGAAGTCCTTGATTTTTCATCTTTAAACCATATACTTTGACCTCTTAGTTATTACAGATAAAGCAACCAGCAAGTTCATTCTATTTTCTCTCTTTCTTCCCCATTCACCTATCACTTTTTCCTTGCTTGTATTATTTCTACATTGTCAGGTTGTATTACGTCTACATTTTATTGCATCAGCCTTATGCCTGCTTTCTAAAAGTCTTAATTCAGGTTAAATATATTCTTTTCTCATGAGCAGTACTTTTCTGAAATTTGCCCAATTATTTCTTGGCTGAACTCAAGTTGATTGATCCTTAGGAAAGGTTTATGAGAAAAAAAAAAAAAGTGTCCCCAGAATTCTTACATGGTCAAAACTATCTGTGAGCAGCCTGGCTAAGTGTAACATCCTTGAGTATTCATAGATAGAATTCCACTGCTCTCTGGCATACAGTGTTGCTGTTGAGAAGTATGAAGTCGACATGACTTTCTTTTTTTATGTCTTGATCTTCTGCCTGGATGTCCAAGGTATTTTTTCCCCCTTTTTTTTTTTTTTTGGTCATGTCAAGCAGCTTTGGATCTTACTTTCCCAAGCAGGGATTGAACCTGAGCCCCCTGAAGGGGAAATGCAGAGTCCTAACCACTGGGCAGCTAGGGAATTTTTCTTTATCTTGAAGTCACAGGTCTTGGTTTCAATTTTCTAGGTCCATCCTGGGTCAGTTTTCCTTTCAAGACATAGATTCAACTCTTAATTTATGTCAGAAAAGTTTACAAAAATTGCAGCAGTGTCTTTTTCAATCCATTTCCCAGAATTATGGAAATAAAAAAACAAACAAATGGGACCTATTTTAACTCAAAAGGTTTTGCACAGCAAAGGAAACAATAAAATGAAGACAACCCACAAATTGGGAGAAAATATTCACAAATGATGTGAGTACCAAGGGATTAGTCTCCAAAATCTACAAACAGCTCATGATGCTTAACATCATCAAAACAGACAACCCAACCAACAAATGGCCAGAAAACCTAAATAGATATGTCTCCAAAGAAGGCATACAGATGGCCAAGAAGCACATGAAAAGATGTTCAACACTACTAATCATTAGAGAAATGCAAGTCAAAACTAAAATGAAATATCACCTCACACCAACCAGAATGGCTATCATCAAAAAATCCACAAATAACAAATGCTGGAACAGGTGTGGAGAGAATGGAACCCTCCTGCACTGTTGGTGGGAATGTAAATTGGTATAGCCACTATGGAGAACAGTATGGAGGTTCCTTAAAAAACTAAAATTAGAGCTACCATGTGACCCTGCAATCCCACTCCTGGGCCCATATCTGGAGAAAAACATGATCCAAAAGGATATATGCACCCCAATGTTCATTGCAGCACAGTTTACAACAGCCAAGATATGGAAGCAACCTAAATGTCCATCGACAGAGGCGTGGATAAAGAAAGTGGTACATATATACAATAGAATATTACTCAGAATGAAATAATGTCATTTGCAGCAACATGGGTGGACCTAGAGAGTATCATATGGAATCAAGTAAGTCAGACAGAGAAGGAGAAATATCGTATGACATGCCTTATATGTGGAATCTGAAAAGAAATGATACAAATTAACTTAAAAGACAGAAAGAGACTCCCAGACTTAGAGACGAACTCACGGTTGCCTGGACGCACTGCTAGTCTTGAAATGGATAACCAATAAGGACCTACTTACAGCAAGCACATGGAACTCTGCTCATCGGTTATGTGGCAGCCAGGGTGGGAGGGGAGTTTGGGGGAGAATGGATACATGGATATGTGTGGCTGAGTCCCTTCACTGCTCACCTGAAACCATCACATTATTAATTGGCTATATCCCGACACAAAATAAAAAGTTAAAAAAGAAAAAAACAAACAGATCAAGAAAATGCCAGAGGAGAGCTGAAGATGCAGAGGATTTACTGGCTCTGAAACATCAGTACTCGGGGGCATGGTGGACCAATGTGGGATGGTGGAGAGGTCAGGGACAAAGGTGGGGCCTGTATTAAGGATGTAGGGGTACTTGGGGAATGATGGCGCTATTGAAAACAGATGGCCAGAGCAGATTATTGTTACAGCAATGGTGGAAAAATAAATTGAGCTGGTGGGTTAGGTTCTGATGAGAAATGGTACAGAACCCATTAGCCAGATTATTTTGTGGGTCTAGATGATGGTAAACTCCCAAGCTACAGCCATTAGGCTGTTAGCACTGGAGAGTGGCTGAAAAATGCGCACAAATTGATTTTAGAAGTCCAAATGTTCATCCCATGAGATCCTAAACTCCCAGTCCTTTACAAAGGAAACTACTGAGCAGATTTTAAAATAAAGTTAGTTGTATAAGAGGATATTCACTGAAATGTTATACAGTAGTAAAAGTATAAAAATTTTTTAAAGTTTAGGAATTCTTAAAAAACTTTTAAGAATTACTGTTTCTGCCAGAGAAACCAAAACTGCTTTACTCTGTGGACGATTAGTGATACAAGTATGCAAAATGGGTCATTTTCTTAAACACGGAAATCTGACCCCAGGTAGCCAGTTCCCACATGAAACTGCCTAAATGTCTGCATACCTTCATTTTCTCTTTCAATCTTCCCAAGCGAATACTGCATTCTGTGATTCTGTTGAGAACTCCATGGTTCTCACTTTCCAAACATTTAGCCTATGGAGTAAAGCAAAATGAAAAACAACAAAGGGTTCTTAGTTTAATAGAAAATTTAAAATATTAAAACATTCTTCTGCTAAGAGTATTATTACAAAGAGTATTACTACAAAGAGTATTACCATCCTGCCACTTCCCATCTCCAGATTCCTAACCCCTGTGTGAAGGCTATGGGCAGAACTTGGACCAATAGCTGAGGAGGGGAAGAGCCAAGAATGGCACGCTGGGCGCCCCTCCTGGACCCAATGGAAAATCCAAATCCCTCAAACAAGGGGGATGTAAACTTTCAGCATCTTTTCTATTCTCGGGGAATATACCATTCCTTCCATCACATCCAAGGAGTAAGTGCCAAGATGCAAATAAACTTCTCACTTGACTATCTGAGTAATTAACAAAATTAAGGATAACAAGATGAAGGCACGAAGCCATTCTCCAAACCAAATGTGACAGGCAGTAGATCCAAGAGGGATGTCACTAAAGTGGAATGATTTAGATGAATACCCAGATGGGACATAAACTTCTACATATTATAAATTAACTGTTTCAAATGGTAAAAAAAAAAATTTTTAAAGTAAAGGTGAGCATTCCTTCTAAGGTAGTATAATAGTGTCAACTGATTTTCTAGAAAGTTAAACTAAGACCCAGGTAATAAAACTTGCCACAAGTCACATGGAAAACCCACCCTAAAGGTAGGATTAGAAATGAAGATGCCAGTATCAATAAAGGAAGATATAAGGGGCTCTCACAAGGCCCAGTTCAGGGTAAAGTAGGGCTGAGTTCTCCTGTTGTAGCTGCCTCTTTGTGCCCCTTTAAACTGTGTCACTGGGATGAATTCTAATGAACACACAGAGAATTCTTTTTTTTTAAACCTGATTTTTAAAGTATTTATTTACTTGACTGTGCCAGGTTCTCAGTTGTGGTACATGCAAGGAAACTTACCAAAAACATAAGATTGTCACGTTCCTGGGTTACATTCTCTGCCAGGCCAACAAGATTTACCAGGTATTGGTGAGCAGACATTTCATTCTCCATGGCTTTTTCCACCTGCTTTTTGAGGACATCAATTTTCTTTTGAGACCTCCTAGAGAGTTCCCCCAAATGGTGGAATAAAAAAATTTATTAGCCTGCATGGCCAGGGCACAGTGAATATCTGTATTATAAAAACAGCAAGTATGTGAGCATTTAAGTGTATTCTTCATCAACCTAAATCTTCCATGAAGTTTCAATGTGAGAATAGATACCTGAATTTAATTTTAAAGGAAGCATAACTATTGATTTCAAGCCAACAGAAATTGCAAAATGTTTAACACAAGTAACAGGCTAATACATAATATTATATTAGTTTTTTGACTTGTGTTCTTTAAAAGGTATTTGTGAAGAAGAAATCCAGTAATCCCTGGATTAGACTTTTGGGAAACAATAAAGAACTTCAAGAAAGTTCAGATTCTTAAGAGTCATCATTATAACGTTGGTCATATTTTATATTTTGATATTTAATAACCTCATTTATCCCCTTCCATTTCATTGCCAATATGAGAAAAAAAGATAAAGAATATGAAATAGAATATTCAATGGTCTTTTTTTAACTTAAACCCACCCATTTATTTTCTGTGCCTTTTCGAGCTCAGCTTCCAGTGCCTTGTTTTTAGCCGTCAGATTTTTCTTCTCTAAGAGCAGGCTCTTTTTCTGCACTTGCAGGGCTGCCAGCTTTTCCATCAACTCTTCCATCTCAGCATTTTCTTTCTCTTCTTCTTTCTGCAACTGGCTGATGGACAAAAATATCACAAGCTAGCACCCAATACAGTGAGGTTAAATGAGGTAGCCACTGCCAGGCAGCCTCGGTGGGTCCTTTGGAGGCCTCTGTGGGAACAGCCTCAGGCAGCCCCTGGGGGAGTTGGTGGGGAGCTCCTGGAGGGCAGCAGAGAGGGCCTGGCTGTGGACACACCCATGTGATGGTAATGATCTCATCCCTTTTTCTGCTCACAATTTTTGTTCATGTCTCTGTGTATGTATATAAATATACTTAAAGGAAATCAATCCGGAATATTCACTGGAAGGACTGATGCTGAAGTTGAAGCTCCAATACTTTGGCCACCTGATGTGAACAAAGAGCCAACTCATTGGAAAAGACCCTGAGGCTGGGAAAGACTGAAGGCAGGATGAGAAGGGGATGACAGAGGGTGAGACGGTTGGATGGCATCACTGACTTAATGGATGTGAGTTTGAGCAAACTCCAGAAGCCTGGCGTGCTAACAGCCCATGGGGTCGCAAAAGACACAATTCAGCAATTGAACAACAACAACAAATACTCCACTCCTTTCAGAAAGAATTTAACACAGCTCTTTTTTTAACATAGTTATAACTGCCCCTCCCTCAAATCCTAAGGCTAAAACAAATTTTATTTCAGACTAAAGTAATTGTTTTTCTGATAAGACAAACAAACAATAAAACAAGGAGGGCATACAAATAGTATATAATTCTGGCAAAATGATGCTTGAGAGAAGAGTTGTTTCTTCACTGGTTTTCTGGCTCAATTTTCCTGAAATAACCAAGAATGAATAGGGAGGGCCACACACCCAGAGGCTGTCTTTCTGGCATGCTGAGAGATGGGGTCTCTCCGGGTACCACAGAGTCTCTTTGGGTACCACGTGGGGCTTACTGCCTGGCTGGCTGGTTAGTGAACAAGCCTCACACTGCATGTTTGGGGTCTGCCTCACCTGCCACACAATTTCAATGACTTCAGCCTGAGTTGGCTCCCTAAACAGTCAGTAATTTTCTAAATAGTTTCCACTTTTCCACTGTTTTCTAGTTGACTAGTTTTAGTTAGTCAAAGAGCAGGGGACACACCTGGACAAAAGCCACAGAACTGAGGTTTGAATTAAACTCACCTTTTATCTTTTTCTTTGCTGTTTTTTTTAAATAAACTTTTTATTTTATATTGGAGTAAAGAAGATTAACAATGGGATAGATTCAGGTAGACAGCAAAGGGACACAGCCATACATAGACATGCATCCATTCTCCCCCAGACTCCCGTCCTATCCAGGCTGCCACATAACACGGAGCGGGGTTTGAGTTCCCCGTGCTATAAAGTAGGCCCTTGTTTGCTATCCATTCTAAACACAGCAATGTGTACACATTGATTCCAAACTTCCTAACTACCCCTTCCTTCCATCTTTCCCTCCTGGTTCTTTGCTGTTTTTTGTTTGGATTTTAGAAATTTATTTATTTTATTTTGCTCACTTGGTAGCAAAATCAATAAGTTCACAAAATCAATCACAAAGTTCATAATGAAAAGCAACCAAAGACAACAGGAAATGCTGAGAAAGTGCTGGTGGGCATACATAGCTACCTCAGAGAACAATATGTCAAAATCTAAAACATGCATTTACTCTATGGCCAAACAATGCCACCTCTACCTATATATTTAGGGAAACTGATTAATCCGCACAAGAAAGTTTACGGGGGCATTGTTTAAAGGAACAAACTTAGAAACAAGTAAAATGTAGCATTTCATATGGAGAACATCTGTAAACTGAATGGGAAAAAACTCCAAAAGCCAAAAAAAAAAATCAACTTGGCATTCTTTACCCAGTGAAATTATCAATAAAGCTTAATGATTTTTCCAATAAAAGTACTGTGAATCTTTCTATTCCTATTTGTGAGGCTTTGTTAATAGTACCTCCCTTCCTCCTTTCCTTTTTTTTTGCGGGGGGTAGGGCGGGGAGGGATTCTTCTTCAAAATGTCATTTTCTATATATTTATTCCTGCAAAGAAATATGATTAAATTTTTAGAAAATATTTTTTATTTGGCTGCACAGGAGTCTTAGTTGTGGCATGCAGGATCTTTAGTTGAGGCATGTGGGATCTAGTTCCCTGACCAGGGATTGAACCTGGGCCCCCTGCATTGGGAGTGCAGTCTTAGTCACTGGACCACCAGGGAAGTCCCCTCTAATTAACTTTTTATAAATTGTTTCTACCAACTTTGCAAGAGTTCACTATTATTTATTTTTAACTGAAGTATAGTTGATTTGTAACGTGTTAATTGTTGCTGTACAGCAAAATGACTCAGACATATATGTGTGTGTGTGTGTGTGTATACACACACACATTCTTTTTCACATTCTTTCCGTTATGCCTTATGACAGGATATTGAGTACAGTTCCCTGTGCTATGCAGCAGGACCTTGTTTATCCATTCTGTAAATAGAAGATGCATTTGAAACCCCAAACTTAAATCTACCCCTCTTCCACTCCCTTCCCCCTTGGCAACCACCAGTCTGCTTTCTACATCTGTGATTCTGTTTCGGTTTCATGAAAGGTTCATGTTATGTTTTAGATTCCACGTATAAGTGATATCATATGGTATGTATCTTTCTTTCTACATCACTTATCCAGTTGCATCCATGTTGCTGCAAATGGAGTTATTTTGTTCATTTTTATGACTGAGTAGTAGTCCCTTGCATTAGGTTGGCACAAAAGTAATTGTGGCTTTGTATTGCTGAACTTTGCCATTTGATATCAAAATACATTCTTAAATGTGGTTATGTTCTACATCATTTTGATGTGCATTTCTTGCTTTATGTTTTTTGCTAATGACTTATTACTTGCTGTTTATTTTAAATTTATTATAGACCACAGAAGTGACATTAGAAAAAAAGCAAATTCGAGCTATTTTCTTATTTGCATTCTAAATGGGTCATAAAAAGCAAGAGAGACAACTCACAACATCAACAATGCATTTGGCCCAGGAACTGCTAAGGAAAGTACAATGCAGTAGTAGTTCAGGAAGTTTTGCAAAGGAGACAATGGCCTTGAAGATGAGGAGTGTAGTGGCCGGCCATCGGAAGTTGACAACTAACAACAGAAAGCGTCATCAAAGCTGATCCTCTTACAACTACACAAGGAGTTGCTGAAGAACTCAACATCGACCATTCTGCAGCTGTTCAGCATTTGAAGCATATTGGAAAGGTGAAAAAACCTGGTAAGTGGGTGTCTTGTGAGCTGACCGAAAATTTTAAAAAATGGTTGTTTTGAAGTGTCATCGTCTTTTACTCCACGCAACAACAATGAACTATTTCTCGATTGGACTGTGATGAAAAGTGGATTTTATAGGCAACCAGTGATGACCAGCTCAGTGGTTGGACTGAGAAGAAACTCCAAAGCACTTCCCAAAGCCAAACTTGCACCAAAAAGAGCTCATGGCCACTGTCTGGTGGTCTGCTACCTGTCTGATCCACTACAGCTTTCTGAATCCCAGCGAAACCATTACATCTGAGAACTATGCTCAGCAAATCGATGCTGCTGCTGCTGCTAAGTCACTTCAGTCATGTCCGACTCTGTGTGACCCCATAGACAGCAGCCCACCAGGCTCCGCCGTCCCTGGGATTCTCCAGGCAAGAACACTGAAGTGGATTGCCACTTCCTTCTCCAATGTATGAAAGTGAAAAGTGAAAGTGAAGTCGCTCAGTCATGTCCGACTCTGCAATGCACTGAAAACTGCAATGCCTGTAGCCAGCACTGGTCAAAAAAAGGGCCTAATTCTCCTCCACAACAACGTCTAACCACACATCACACAACTGACACCTCAAAAGCTGAACGAATTGGACTACAAAGTTTTGATTAATCTGCCATATTCACCTGACCTCTCTTGCCAACCGATTACCACTTCTTCAAGTATCTTGACAACTTTTTGGAAGGAAAACGCTTCCACAACTAGCAGGAAATGCTTTCCAGGAGTTCGTTGCATTCTGCACGGATTTTTATGCTACAGGAAAAAACTTACTTCTCATTGGCAAAAATGTGTTGATTTTAATGGTTCCTATTTCTGATAAAAAAAAGATGTGTTTGAGTCTAGTTATGATGATTTAAAATTCACAATCTGAAACCACAATTATGTTTGCACCAACCTAATACATATGTACTGCCTCATTTTTATCCATTCACCTGTTGATGGACATTTAGGTTGTTTCAATGTCTTGGATGTTGTGAATAGTGCTGCTCTGAACATAGGGGTGCATGTATCTTTTTGAATTATAGTTTTGTCTGGATACATGCCCAGGAGTGGGATAGCTGGATCATATGGTAATTCTATTTTTAGTTTTCTGAGGAACTTCCATGTTTTCCACAGTGGCTGAACCAACTTACATTCCCACCAACAGGGTCGAAGGGTTCCCTTTCTCCACACCCTCTCCAGCATTTGTCACTTGTAGAATTTTTGATGATAGCCGTTCTGACCAGCATGAGGTGATACCTCACTGTAGTTTTGATTTTTACTTCTCAAAATTAGCAATGTTGAACAAGGTCTCATGTGAATATTGGCTATCTGTATGTCTTCTTGAGAAACATCTCTTTAGGTCTTCTGCCTGTTTTTTCAACTGGTTTTCGTTGTTTTTGCTATTGAGATGTATCAGCTATTCATTTATTCTGGAAATTAAACCTTTGTTGGTCACATCATTTGCAAATATTTTCTCCCATTCTGTAGACTGTCTTTTCATTTGCTTATGGGTCTGCCTCGGTGGCTCAGTAGTAACAAATCCCCCTGCAATGCAGGAGATGCAGGTTCGATTCCTGGGTCCGAAGATCCCCTGAAGGAGGGCATGGCAACCCACTCCAGTATTCTTGTCTGGAGAATCCCATGGACAGAGAAGCCTGGCAGGCTACAGTCCGTGGGGTCGCAAAGAGTTGGACAGGACTGAAGCAACTGAGCATGCATGCATGGTTTCCTTTGTTGTGGTAAAGCTTGAAAGTTTGATTAGGTCTTATTTATTTTTGTTTTGATTTCTATTGCCTTTGGGAGACTGACCTAAGAAAACACTGGAACGATTTATGTTGGAGAATGTTTTACCTAAATTCTCATCCAGGAGTTTTATGGTGTCACATCTTATGTTTAAGTCCTTAAGCCATTTTGAGTTTTTCTTTTTTAAAAAAAATTAATTTATTTTTAATTGAAAGGTAATTAAAGGTAATTCTGTAATTGCTTTACAGAATTTTGTTGTTTTCTGTCAAACCTCAACATGAATCAGCCATAGGTACACAGTTTGTATATGGTGAGAGGGTGTGTTCTAACATCATTGATTTATGTGTGGCTGTCCACCTTATCACCACCACTTGCTGAAGAGGCCATGTTTTCCCTACTGCATATTCTTGCCTCCTCTGTCAAGGTTAAGTGACTGTAGGTGTGTGGGTTTATTTCTGGGGTCTCTGTTCTTTCCCACCGATTCATGTCTTTTTCTCTGCCAGTACCACGCTGTATTTACTTATTTTTGGCTGTGCTAGGTCTTTGTTGCTGTGTGCGGGCTTTCTCTAGTTGTGGCGAGTTGGCTTCTCATTGCAGTGGCTTCTTATTAGAATATGGGTGCACAGGCTTCAGTAGTTGCAGCACACAGGCTCAGTAGTTACAGCCCTAGAATGCAGGCTCAGTAGTGGCACATGGTCTTAATTGCCCCATGGCATGTGAGATCTTCCAAGACCAGGGGTCGAACCCACATCCCCGGCATTGGCGGTGGATTCGGAACCAACAGACCACCAGGGAAGTCTCTACCATGCTGTTTTGATTACTGCAGTGCAAAAATCCATGATTATTTCTAATGATACATTTGTAATTTGTTTTCTATATATGGAACTATATCATCTATGAATAATGACACTATTATTTCCTTCTTCCCAAACTTTATAACTTTTTTCTTGCCATGTGCACTAGTTTCCATTTCATAACCAATGTTGTTAGTGTTGTTTAGAAATGGTTATCAGAGGGCATCTTTGTCTTGTTTCCAGTCTCAATAGGAAAGCGTACAACATTTCACCACTAACAGTGATATTTACTATAGTTTTATTTTTTAATAGAACCATTAAGGAAGTTCATATCTATTACTAATACTGTTTTTAGAGGCTTTTTTTTTTTTTTTTTAGGGCTTCCTTTGTGGCTCAGCTGGTAAAGAATCTGCCTGCAACGCGGGAGACCTGGGTTTGATCCTGGGTTGGGAAGACCCCCTGGAGAAGGGAATGGCTACCCACTCCAGAATTCTGGCCTGGAGAATTCCATGGACTCCATGGGGTTGCAAAGAGTAGGACATGAGTGAGTGATTTTCACTTTCATTTTAGAGTTTTTACATCTAGATGCATGAGTGAAAATGAAATGTAATTTTCCTTTCTTAAACCATCACTGTTGGCTTTTGGCATCAAGGTTGTATTTATCTCAGAAAATGAATTATAGAGCATTAGCTCTTCTTTTCTTTTGTTCTTGAAGAAGGGTTTATATGAGACTGGAATTATTTCCTCCTTGAATATTTACAGAGTTCTCTCATGAAGGTGTTTAAGTCTGTAGTCTTCTTCAAGGGAAGATCTTTGGATTCAATTTCTTTAATGACCAAAGGAATATTCAGGTATTCTTTTTCTTTATAAGTCAGTTTTGACAAGCTATATTTTTCAAGGAATGTGACCATTTCATCTAAATTTCCAAATGTGTTGATGTGAATGAACTTTTTTCTGAGTGCAACATCCCTGTTAACACCTGCTGCCACTGAAGTCCTCTGAAGGAAACCATCCTGGCATAACCCAGGTATTGTCTTCAGCTGGGGAAGATTCTCAGATATCCTATCTCCAACTACTACTTCTGATTAAATATATCCCCCCATACTGCCTCCTGTCTCCAATCTAGTGGTACCTCAACCTCTGAACACTCTTATGTCCTCCTGAGTTTTTTAAAAAAATTTCGGGATGATTTAAACCAATTTAAATAAATTTTTTATTAATTTGGCTGCTCCAGGTCTTAGTTGTGACATGTGAGATCTTTAGTTGCGGCATGCAAACTCTTTGTTGAGGCATGTGCGATCTAGTTTCCTGACCAGGGATTGAATCCAGGCTCCCTCCACTGGGGGGCGTGAAGTCTTAACCACTGGACCACCAGGGAAGTCCACCCTGAGCTATGTTTCACTTGAACACATTTCAGTTCCCTATTGTAGGTATGCCCATCCACTGACTTTGTAATTCATTGTATTTTTCAGTTCTAAAAATTCTATTCCTTCCTTTTCAATCCCACTATTGTCACGTTTTAGAGTTCTCTGAAGACTATTTGGAGCTTGTCTTTCTTTCTTAAAGCACAATAGCTGCTTTAGAGTCTTTGATAATTCTAATATCTGGACTTCATATCGTTATTTGTTATTTTTTTCTACTGGTTCCGAGTCACTGTCTGTCTGGCTTTCTCTATGTCCTGGATACTTCCCTTGAAACATTTTTAGAAGAGGCCTTCCTTCAGAGAGGACTGACGGCTGGTTACTTCTGGTTTACCTGACCTGGGGATGTAGCCCTTAGGGTCCCAGCTTACTATTCACTTGTGGATGATGGACGTGTCTTGTCCCGAGTCTTTTTCATTCACATGCTGGGTTCTGTGGGTCCTTTCAATCAAGGGCTTCAGAGGTCTGGAGATGCCTTTCAACTATTAATACCTCCCTTTCTATTTTCTTTAATCTCTTTGAGATTCCTGACGATCTGAGGCTGGGCCTCTTAGATAGGTCTTCCGTCTATTACGTTTTCTCTCCACTCCCAACTGTTTGTTTCCTGCTGTTCTGAGTGAATCCACAAATTTATCTTTCAGTCCTTCTACTGATTAAAAAAAAAAAAATTCTGGTAATCATTAAAAATTTTTCTTATTTAGTGATTACACTTTTTTGCCATGGCATTTTATCCTTTTAAACTCTCCTTGGGAGTTCCTTGGTGGCCTAGTGGTTGGGATTCTGGGCTTTCACTGCTGTGGCCCAGGTTCAATCCCTGGTCTGGGAGCTAAGATCCCACAAGCTGCACAAGGCAGCCAAAAAACTCTTAGTTCTCTGTATTATCTCAGTTCCCTTTGCTGTGAGTCTCTCTGCTTATCTAGGTCTCTCTCCACTATAGTTTCTTCCTCTTATACCCAATGCTTCAACACACCTAGTAATCTGTTCTTACTTTAGGATGAAAAAGTGAGTATTCGGTATGTGTTATACAAGGAGATTGTCCTTCTGGGGCCTCCCTGAGCAGGCATATTACTCACTGGCTGCTGGCCAGGACTCTGTCTCTGTAGGTGGTTTATGTGAATAGTCAGCTTCCCTTTAGGATCCAGGGCCCCTGTGCCCTTTATGAGACTTGCCTTTTACAGACACCACTAGTCATTGCAAACCTCAGCTCTCCCCCAAAGAGTTCGCTAAATTTCTTTAGCCAGGTGGGTTGACATCTGATTTCTCATCGCCCCTTCTGAGTAGGCTCAAGCTTTCTAAGCAACAATAAAAGCACAGAGTAATCTAAGCTTCAGGGTGTAACCAGCTGTCTAGCTCTAAGTCAACAGGATAGTCCACTAGGAAAATAAGCTTCTGCTGTTCCCTATGTCACGGTTCTTTCCAGGCACGGCTGCCAATAGGTAGAACAACCAAGACAATGTGCCAAGTCACTTCAGGTTAATGAACTGCACTGCCTTCAGCAGGACAGAACAACACACAGGCACCTGACCTAGAAGCTCACCAGGCAAGGTCCAACTTAAAACCCTTTTCTATAAAAATTAAAATCTTTTCTTCATGGTCTCACCTTTGCCTTAGGTGGAACCCTCCCCAACTTCTCCTCAGACTCAGCCTCACTGTAGCAGCTAGCTCGACAGCTGCTCTGCTGCTAATTACTAATTCCTCTTTCATCTGAGGTCCCTCTCTATCATGACAGGAGCCTGGAAAGGGTTCCCCCAACTGAGGCAACCAGAGGACACGTGGCCTGACGCCTCAGAGGCTTCGGTGAATTCACACCTTCTGTCTCTGATGAGTCCATGCCCCTCTCCTGTGTCAGACTCCCTCTCCAATCAAACACCAACCTTTCCAATAGTGCCAACAGGCGAACCCCTCCCCAACTCCATCCTCCTCCATCCCCTGCCCAAGGCCTCTCAGCACAAAGCTTTCCCTCCTGTAGCGTAAAGGCCTGACCACCAGCTTTCCTGACTGCAAAGTCCTATGCATTAGAACACCTGGAAAATAGAAAACACACACACACAGATTTACTTTACTCATATGATGGTTAGTTTTATGTGTCGACTTGGCTAGTCTATGGGGCCCAGCTGTTCGGTCAAATACCAGTTAGACGTTACTGTGAAGGTATTCTGTAGATGTGATTAACATCTCAATCAGCTGACTTTTAAGTAAGGGAGATTACCTAATACCATTAGTTGAAGACCTTATGAGTAAAAACTTAGGCTTCCCAAAAAGAAAGAATTCTGCCTCAAGACACAGTTTTAGTTTCTTGTCTGAGTTTCCAGCCAGCTGGCCTGCACTATGGAGTCTGGATTTGCTAGCCCCCACAACTGTATGAGCCAATTCCTGAAAATAAACCTCTCTTTCTCTCTCCAAATATATATATATATATATACACACATACACACACACACACATACACACACATACATATCTTTTATATATTCTATTGGTTGTTTCTTTGGAGAACACTGGCTGCTGATACACCCATAATTTCACCTGCCAAAGAGAACTGCTAGTGTTATTTTTCCATCCTTTCATTTTCTACATATTTATGGTATATAAGTAATTTTATACATATATATGTAATTATACACAGACACAGACAGACATATACACATGGAAATGATCAACTCATCCTATTCGTCTCCGTTAACATGAAGATTCTCACATCCTGAAAAAAACCCCTCAGGTCCAAGACAAACTGGGATGGTGGGCCAGCTTAATCACATACACACGACACACATCTTTTTTCTTTTTAAATAAAATTGTAATCATTCTGTACGTACTATTATGTAACCTAATCTCTTCACTTACAAATATACTGTGGCTATCTTCCAAAGTCAAAAACATTCTTTTGTGACATGTTTAATGGCTGCACCATATTTCATTTTATGGTTCTATCTTTTCATTTCAGCAATTCCTCATTAGTGGATGTCTAGATCTCCAGTTATATTACTTTAAATTATCTTTGGTTCTAAAAATGAGAGGGGTTTCCCTGGTGGTCTAGTGGTTAAGAATCTGTCTGCCAATGCAGGGGACACGGGTTTGATCCCTGGTCTGGGAAGATCCCACATGCCATGGAGCAACTAAGCCCGTGAGCTGCAAATACTGAGCTTGAGCACTCGAGAGCCTGTGCTCCACATGAGAAATCACCGCAATGAGAAGTCTACGCACTGCAATGAAGAGTAGCCCCCACTCGTCACAACTACAGAAAGCCTGGCAGCAACAAAGACCCAGAGAAGCAAAAAATAAATAAATCTTTAAAAAAAAAAAAAGCGCGCATGAGAGAGGTTGGAACTGTAGGGGGGTAAAAACACATACATATATATATGTGTGTGTGTGTGTGTGTGTATATATATACACACACATACACACAGATAAAGTGCAGACTGCAGCCCCCAAGGATGGCCAGGTTCCACTTTAATAAAACATTTACCACTCTCAGTCTTGGACACCACGGCTGGTACAGTGAAATGATGCAGAAAAAGATGGGAGTACTCTCTCTCCACCTGCCTGTAACACATGCACAGTGATGCATTAATACTTCAAAAGATATTAAATCCTTACCTTTTAAACTCATTCACAATTGAAGTGTGAACATCCATTGCAACTTTGCTGTCCAACTGTATTTTTAGTTCCTGGCACTCCGTACGTAAAACTGCTAATTGCTCCTTACTTTCAGCTAGCTCCTTCTCTTGGCTCTGTGTTTTAGTCTCTAGAAGCACTAGCTGTTTAGTCAGTTTAGAAACTGAAACACAAAAGAGATGGATAAAAGACTTGGTACAAAAGACTTAATAAAGCATGATTACAGATTACTAATACTAGTGAGAGCTTACAAAAACGGATCTTTAAAAAATCTACTGGAGACTTAGAAATTAATATCAAGTCTTTGTTCATAGAAATTATGGTCCCTATATTAAGTAATCACTAAATATACACTTTCTTACTGGAGATCAATATATTGATATTATTGTTAAATACAGAATACTTAACAGGACATGATTCCAGGCTTCAAGGCCCTTACCTTTCAAAGGCTGAAGCCTCAAGTCACACACAGATGTGCAAAGATACATCATGATGTTGACTCTAAAACTGCAAGATTTTTAAGGATATTTTTAGTATGACCCAACTAAGGACAGATTTGTTTTTCTTCCCTTTCCTCATTGATTTTTTTGTTTACTGTCCTATATTTAAAGTAAATCATAAATATTTTCATCCTAAGTGACATGGAAGCATGTAACATTAAGATGTGTCCTGGGCATCTGAAGCTAGTACTTAGATGAGTAGAACTTAGTCCCCTGGGACAGGGTGGGACACACGGGGAGAGGAGGAAAGGATCTGAGGGAGATTTAATCTAAGCAGCACCTGCGACACTGCAGGAAGGCTGAGCGCACAGAGACACTGCTGAGAGAGCCAGTGGTTCCTGCTTATCTACTCGTTCAACAAATTCTGGGGGATACATCCACAGGTTCTTTCAAATATCCACCTCACATGACTTTTCCTGCTTATGTTGCACACTGTTCCCCCCAAACCCAGTTCTGCTGACACTAAAGTTGTTATCTATAACTGATTTACAAAAGACAGAATAATTACAGACTCCTGAGAAAGCGGTCGCTGCATCATGGGTGATGACTGGATATGCTGTAACAGCTGCATTTCAGTAAAAAAGAATATATTCTAAAAAACATGACCTCCCACCATTTTCAAGTGGGGGAGGGGGGAATGCCATCGTAAAACGACACAATGGCAGTGTCACAGCATCACCGTCGCCTGCTTGCAGGAAAGACTGCTCACCTTCCTGGAGGCGCTCCTGGTGGGTGTCCTTGGCTTTTCTTTGCTGAATCTCCAACTGCTCTATCAACAACTTGTTTTCTTCTAAAACCAGTTCGGCTTGAGTCTGAAGCTGCCGCCTACAATTGATTTACAAAGTTAAATACTGCCCTTCAGGTGCAGAATGCCCGTGGAGACACTCCTGAGTCTAAAAGAAAGCAACTGCTAGGCTGCAGGCAATGAATATCTGGACATATTATAGTACTAAGTTATTAACACAGCCAGTTTTTAATTTCCATCAAATTGGGGGAAAAGACAGACAGAAGCTTGATATTAAACTGCTTTGGTAACTTCTTGTTTTGTTTTAAAAACACAATTGCATTTATTTGTTTATCTTCGGTTGTGCTGAAGCTTTTCTCCAGTTGCAGTAAGCGGAGTGCAGGGGCAGGGAGCAGCCGCCAAGGCGGGCAGACCAGGGCATGACAGGGAGGGGGTTTGGAGGTGGCAGGAGCTCTGCCTACATGCCCCGAAGCCCTGGGAGCCCTCCCCACACTCTCGCAGGAAGACAGTGAACTCAGAGTATGGGGTGGGGGCTGGCCGGGGGCTTCAGCAGGCCCTGCTCAGACCTAACAGCGCCCACTCACCTCCACCCTGTGGCACAGGCCACCACCCTAGAGCACAATGCAAACTTCAAACTCTTATGAACAGGACTGGGGAACACGGTGGGCATGCGGATTTCAAAGTGGAGCCTGCCTTTATTTATTTATTTACATTTTAAGAAGCAAACAGGTCTGACTTGAAGCCATATAGAAGGCTGGAGAAAGAATCTGAGGGTCTGGGTTCTTGTGAGACTCCTGGAAGCAGCCCAACAGACCTGCTTTCCAGGGCACTATTCAAGGAGGGTTCGAGGGGAGACACCCTAGGAGCCTGAAGCCCTGAGAGAAAAATCCAAGTTCACCAGCGGCAGTCACAATACACCAGGCAGGGTCCAGCAGCCGTCCAGCCAGTCCCAGCTGACACAGCAGTGACCATACAAAGAGGGAGAACCCACCTAAAGGAAAGAATGCTGTGGACTGGATTCCAAATTTCTAGTCATCACATATAGAAAATATTTAATTTTTTCAGGGATGTTAAGACATTCAAAAAAAAAAAAAGCTAAATATAACATACCTACCCAAGGCAAAAAAGATCTATCTGAATAGTTTCTGCTTGCTTGGTCCTGCTTGGGTATTGCCTTTAGATGTTTGAAGACATTTACTTTCTCAGACGTGCTGACAAAACATTTGTTGCTGAGCTGGATGAACAGGACCTGGCCCTGCCCTGAGATGCTCACGAAGGAGAAGGACACACGCAGGGAGGCACAGTGCAGCAGGGCCCAGGACAGAGCGTGCGTTTAGGGAGAGCGCCTTCAGGGAGAGCTACCTTTCAGCACCATTTGAGCGCAGAAGGGGGCGTTCTGGTGCGGGGAGCGGAGAACGTCAGCAACAGGACAGCAGCTGCCAGGTATGGAGGGCCCAGGGCAGGTGGGGTCTGGGAGTGCAAGGCCCCACCCTAGACTGTCTGTCCTAAAGCCCTGCAAGCCATCAGAGAGGTCTAAGAAAGGACTTGACTCGGCAGTCTGGGTTCAGGAAAAGTACCCTAGAAAAATACCACCTTCATGGTCCAGTGGCTAAGACTCCATGCTCCCAAAGTAGGGGGTGCGGGTTCAATCCCTGGTTAGGGAACTAGATCCCGCATGCCATAACCACAGTTCCCATGCCACAGCTAAAGACCCCACATGGCTCAATGAAGACTGAAGATCTCATGTCCTCCAACTGACAACTGGTGCAGCAGAATTTAAAAAAATTTAAAAAACACAACCTCAGAGGATAAAAATGCGGACAGCCAACATTTTTCAGGTTTAACCTACTTAGAATTTTGAAAGTAACCTTTAAAATACAAGTTTAGAATAATTTTCTAGATTTTTAGCTGTACCTTATTAATTTCTGAGAAATTAAATGTTTTAGTTAAAATATGTAAGTTAAAATTTACATATAGATTTGACAACTTAATAAACTTTACTCCTATCATCGTTTCTTCTAATTAGCAAAATACCAGAAATACCACCACGTGCCATTCTTCACTGGTGACAGGACTACTCTTATTCAGCTCTTGATGCAGTTTCTCGTTTTCTTTCACCACTTCTTGGACTCGAATTCTAAACATTCTCATTTCCTCCTGAAACAAAATTTAAATAAACTGTAACACACACACAGGTACTTCTTAGCTCCAATGCTACTGCTCTAGCTAAAATCAAATGTTAATATAACTTATAAGCAAAGTCTCAGGGTACCAGCGGCCTTAGACTCTGTACCAGCACCTACTCAGTCTAGCGAGAAAACCCAACAGACAGCTACCATGCTGAGGACACAGAGCAAAACACCTCAGGTTTTAAATACTCAATCCTCAATTCTGACACTTTTTCTGTACTGTCAAATATGTGAAAAGATAAAAAAGGGGGATAAAAAGGCAACAGATGTCTATAAATATTATAATTTTTTCTTTGTTTAAAGACTGTAGGATAAATTGGAGCTTTTTAGGTAAAAATAAGAACTGTTCATCGTAACTAAAGCCCATTTTGGTGTGGAAGGCCTTAGTTAGCATGGGAGGCAGGAGTCACCTAATTTTGTTCCTTGACAATGACGAGAGAGCCTCCCTTCCTTAAAGCCAGCGGTCAGTCCCGCTTCCCCGCTCACTGGCTGCCACTTCACGATTGCGGCTCGGTCTGTTTGTGGCCCTCGTGCTGGCTGGCCTCCATCCAGGCTTTGCTTGGCTAGCCTTGGCCAGCTTCGGTATCTTGGGCTGTCTTCTGGTGAGACTCTTAGGTGTCAGTACTTATCCTGGGACGCTTTTAAGTATTCGTCTCTCAGCGAGCAGACATTTATGCTTATAAAAAGCAATAATGCCAAGCAACTTCTCTTTCTGTCCAGATGCACTCCCCACTTACTGCCAGTCCACTGGCCAAACTACAGCCGGCAGGCCAGGTGCCTATGCTGTCAATAAAGTTTTACTGGAACATAGTCATGCCCGTTTGTTCACACCTGGTCTGTGGCTGCTTCAAGCTACAGCAGCAGGGCTGAGTGGCTGCAAACAGAAACTCCAAGGGCCCCCAAAGCCTAGAACTGTCACTAAGTAGATGTTTGCAGAAAATATCCCCTGAACTCTGCTTTAGAAGGAGCACTAAATAAGTACTTTTATTATGTGGATTGATATTTAACCAATTAGCATAAGATCAATTCACCCTCTTAAAAAATTAAGTGTCCAATAGAAAATCTAGGAGGGAAGGTTCAAAAACCGCATTACATGGGCCACATATACAGGATAGCAGAACAAAAACAGGCTGGGTGATGCTTTTTTTTAAAAAGGTTTTTTTTTTTAAAGTTTTTTAAAAAAATGTTGTTTAAACTTTAAAAAATTTTTAAAGTTTTTACTTTATTTATTTTTTCGGCCAAGCTGCACAGCATGTAGGATCTTCCCATGAGACCAGGAATGGAAACCATGCCTCCTACAGAGGAAGCGGGTCCAGAAGGGAATTCGTGGGGCTAGGTGACTCTTAACAGACCCTTCCAGCCAAGGAGCCCAGAAGAACCACCTCTTTCCTCCCTGGATGCCTTCACTTGGGCCACTGAGACAGGGAACAGAGGTGACGCGGCAGAGCAAGGCGCGGGACGCATCTCCAACACCGGCACAGCCTGGTTTCCTTACACTTAGATGAGCTCGGCTCCGGCAGCCATTCCCGTGAAAGAGAGGGAGCAAGGCAGAGAGGAGTAAAAACCTCACTTCCCCACTGCTATCAGCTGCTCAGTAACTGGACTTCCTGGGGTCGGCTCTTCATGAAATGAAGGAACATTAAGTTTGCCTGAAAGATCCCTGGTCTCCTACCTTCCCTGTCTGCCCAAACGTCCCTTTTACCAGCGCTGTTGGCAGCTGCACGGGACCAGGGAAGGAGCGCCTCCCACGGCTGCCTTCTCTGCCCCCAGCATCCCGGTCCACGCGGGGCTGCCTGTCTGGGGGGCTCTCCGTCCCCGACCCAGCCCTCCTGCTCCGCCTGCCACTCCTCCTGCCTCCCCTCTTCCGTCCCTCCCTCTTCCTCTCCCCACCCCCACTCTGCTCCACTCCCTCCTCTTCCTTTCCTTCCTGTAGCAAACACTTGAGTACCTGCCAGGAAGTGGGTATACCTATCTTCAAAATTTGAATTGGGCTTCTCTTTTACAAACCTTGTCCTTCTAAGATGTTTGCCAACCTACCTGAAGGCTGGCAACGAGCTCGTCCTTCTCTTTCATCCTGTCTTCGTAGGCCAGCAACAAGGGGGACAGGTATTTTATATCCACCTGAACATAACCGAATAAAGAAGGTTAATACCTTTCTTACAACTCAACACAACCGGCACATCTTTAAAAAGGAAAGAAAATTGGTTCGGTATAATTCAGAACGACTTGTAACAGCTATTCAAACACAGTCCAGAAAATATGGGCCTGAAATTAAATAACTTTCACTTACCAACCAGGGTGGTGTAGGGCCCTTTGATGGGAGGCCTTCAATATTTAAACTCTAAGAATAAAACACAGAGTGAAGACAAATTAAATTACTGAAGCTTATGCGCTCTGGAGCCTGTGCCATCCAACTACTGAGCCCGTGCCACAACTACAGTCCAGGCTGTAACGAAAGATCCTACATGCGGCAATCAACACCCGACACAGCCAAATAAATAAATAATAAAAAAGAAAGCACGGTGATCATGAGGCTCATCTATTCTCTTCATTCTCCCCATGACCACAGTGCAGCCTGCTGTCTGATGTCTGTAAATAGCTGTATTGTGTATCCTGTTTGGTTTTCTAGCTGTTTACAGTGAGAGGGCAAACCTGGTATGAGTAATTCCATGGGGGCTGGAAGCAATGGCCCTGATGGAATAACTCCTTATTCAACAAAAACTTTCTAATGTGTTTATCATCTCGTGATTCATTCAGCAAACACTGCAAGTTCACTAAGTCATTATGGACATTACCGCACAATCGTCGTTTTTAAGGATTTTATGGTTCAACTCAGACACAGGTCTTCTCACAGGGTTAACATCACACACAAACGCAGTACGGGTAGAAGGTGCCGTAAGAGGGACACAAACGGAAGTCTGCGTGGTGGAGAGAGAGATCAGCCCCGGCTGGAGGGATCGGGGAGCCTGTCACAGAGAGCCTGGCGGCTGCAGAGGACAGCACTGTGCACGCTTGGCGGGGGCAGCGGCCAGCGGCCAGTCACTGGGCCTGCCTACTCACAGCCTTTTGAAAGGGAACAGGCTCACCCTAGGGAGCCTGTTTTGGATCACAGGACTCCAGGAGCTTCCATATTTTTGTTTAAAAAAGGTTAACGTTATGTTAAGTGAAAGAAGTTAGTCACAAAGACCACCTATTGAACGATTCCATTTATTTTTTTTCCCTATACATGTTTTCCTGTATTTATTTATTTACTTTTGGTCACACCATACAGCATGCAGGATCTTACTTCCCCAACCAGGGATCTAACCCATGCCCCCCCATGCAATGGGAGTGCTAAGTCAACCACTGGATCACCGGGGAAGTCCCTGTAAGATTCTGTTTATATAAAGTATTCAGAACAGGCAAATCCACAGAGACAGAAGGTAGATGAGTGGTTGCCAGGGCCAATGTGGGAGGTGGGAAGAAACAGGGAGGGCCTACTAACAGGTGTGAGATTTCTTGTTATGAGGAAAACATTCCAAAACTGTGGTAAAGGTTGAACCGTTCTGTGAATACACTAAAAAAGGTCACTGAACTGTACACTTAAAATGGGTGAATTCTATCTCAAAGCCATTATTTAAAACATTTAAACCTAAGTCTTACTTCAAACAGAAAGGAAACAACCCATAAAGGTGCCCTCAACTCCCAGGAGCCACATGAGAACTCTCTGCATACCTGGCTCGCCCCTCACCACCGATCCCCAGGGGGGCTGGACAGCTGTACATTCCGAAGACCCCACCCCACCACCAGCCCCCACATGTCCTTCACACACACGAGACTCCAGGGAGCAAGTGGCTCCTCCTGCCATTCCCCACAGCATCTGCCATAGTGGCACGCTGAGTGAGTGTCGAATTTTGCAATCCTTCTAAGGTACGACCTAGTCTTTCTTCTCTAATTACACACCCATCACCTTACATAGTTACCATTTTTTGCTGGGGGGTGGGGAAGAGAAAACACAAACTTTACTCTTAGCAAGCTTCAATTATAAAATACAGTAATCTTAATTATAGGTACCGTGTTATATTGGGTTGGCCAAAAAGTGTGTTCTGGTTTCTCTGTAAGATGTTAAAAAAAACTTGAATGCTCTTTTTAGCCAACCCTATATATATATATCTTAGATTCTCAGATCTTATCCATCTTGTAACTGAAGGCTTGTACCCTTCCACTTGCCTCTCCCTATTTCCCCCAGCCCTCAGCTCATGGCATTCACCACCCTACTCTCTATGAGTTCAACTTTTTTTTTTTAATTCCACATATAAGTGACACCAAGCACTTTATCCATCTTTATCTGGCTTATTTCTCTGAGAATAATACCCTCCATGTTCATCCATACTGTTGCAAGTGACAGAACTGCCTTGTTCTTTAAGGTTGAATAACATACACATGCATATGTGTATGTATCAAGTCTGTGTGCGTGGCTCAGTCGTGTCCGACTCTTTGTGACCCCATGGACTGTGTAGCCCACCAGGCTCCTCTGTCCATGGAATTTTCCAGGCAAGAATATTGGAGTGGGCTGCCATTTCCTTCTCCAGGGGATCTTCCCAACCCTGGGGTTGAACCCGCGTTCTCTTGTGTCTCCTGCGTTGGCAGGCAGATTCTTCACCACTGAGCTACCTGGGAAATACTTGTGTGTGTGTGTGTGTGTGTAAACATGTGACATGTATCACATTTTCTTTCTCCATTCATCCTGACGTTGCTTTCAGACCTTGGCTGTCAATAAATAATGCTGCAATGAACATAGGAGTATAGCTCTCTCTTCAAGATTTTGATTTTCTTTCCTTTAGATATACACCCAGAAGCGGGATTTCTGAGTGGTATGATAGTTCTGTTATTTCTTTGGGAACCTCCATTCTGTTTTCTACAGTAGCTGCAATCCCTCCAGTACTGAACCAAGGATCCTTTCTCTCTACACCCTCCTCACTTATTTACATTTCATTAAGATCAGTTTCTGAAGATTTATCTTGTTCTCTTCTTTAGAACATATTCCTTTTTTTATTCATCTTCCTTTACTCTCTATGTTGGTTTCTGTGCATTAGAAATAACAGCCAGCTCTCTCATCTTGACAGAGGGTCTTGTATAGGTATTGAGCCTCATCAATCAGTCTAGCCCATGTTCTTGGTAGCCTCTCAAACCTCTGTGATTGTCCAAGCTGCTGTCTTTATTTTTAAGTGGTTCCCAGTAGTTGGGGATGTACCAAATCCTATCAGCTTCCCAAAGGGGAGGACTGCAGTCAGTATTTAGATCTACGCTGATTAGAAGCCAGAAATTCAGGCAGCATCTGGGAAAGTATGCAGTTAAACCCATTCCAGAGAAAAAGTGGGAGAAGGGTGTTTTTGTCTGCTCTCTCTACACTAAGTCCAACTATATAGCTACAGGGGATGCTCTTATGCTTATCATGAATGTAAGTTCCACTGACTGTGAGAGCTAGCTCATTTGGGAGCCTGTGAACACTAGTCTGCTTTCTTTTCAAAGTCTGTGCACTAACAAACAACAGCTATAACCCTGAGGAACCGGCTGGGAACGGAGCAGACAAGGACTTTTACTCCTTTACTTTACGTATGTTTATACTGTCCTAATTTTTCACTAAGAGCTTTCATTGCTTTAGTTTTGAGAAAAGGAGAGACAGACGGAGAAAATAGAAAGGTGCCCAGGAAGACTGTACTTTGGATGTATCTTATACCAAATTATAATAAACTCTTTGGAACTGGAAATCAATTCAAGGCTAAAATACCAGTAACACTGATTTTTCTTAATAGAAAACATTACCTCTTTCTTGGATAAATGCCTGAATTTTGTTTGATATCTACTCAGCTCTACATTCAAACGATGAACAGTCATTTTCAACCCATCATTTTCATCCACCAGTTCTTGCGCTTGTTTTCTTAGATAATGTAATTCAGGTGCAGCAACTACTGAAAAAAAAATTTAATATTATACCATAAGAACTTAAATCAAATTTATCATGATTTTATATAAATTGTCAATTGTCTGTCCTTCTTTCCCTTTAGGCTCACAAAGGCAGCAAATGACAGTTATACAGATATAAATGAATAAAAGTTAATAAGTTTTTTTAACAATGAATAGTCAACAATACTTTAGAAGTTTGTGAAAGTTGATCTATATATACGATAAAGGTAAAATAAAAATTTTAGATTGGAAAAAATGTCATTGTTTCAGATGATATACAAACATGTGCTCTGAAAATTATATAGTATAAATGGAGAATTTACTAGAACTAATAACCTTCCCACACAATAGTAATGTTCTACTAGAAAACATAATAAAAAACAGATCCCACAAAGTAATAGCACAAATAATATCAAGTATCTAGAAATGTGCCTGAGACAAGAAATATACAGGGTCTGTATAGGGAAAACCACATTATCTTTCTTAAAGCCATAATAATAGACTTAAATAAACAGAGAAAACATTACTGAATACTTGTATGACCTTAGCATTATTGTTATTAATTTTGGCCATATCACACAGCATGTGGGATCCTAGTTCCTGACCAGGAATCAAACCTGCACTCCTCAGAGTGGAATCGTGGATTCTTAACCACTGGAAACCAAAGGCATAGATCATAACAGGAAAATATCCTTTACACAGAGCTGAATTATTAACAAACTGAGAAACAAAATCAAACATATGTGACATAGGGCTAAAATTCTTAATATATAAAGAGCTCCTACAAATCAACAAAAAAGATCAAAACATCTCAATCCAAAGTGGGAATATTTATGAAAGAGAAAGAAAATGACCTGCAAAGATAATGAAACAAATATTCAACTTCATCAATAACAAAACAAATAGAAATTAAATTAAAACGGGATTCTTTTTTTTTTTTAACCAATCAAATTAGCAAGGAAATATAATCTTCAACGTTGGTAAGTATGTGGTGAAAGAGACTTTTATATGGTGCTCATGGGGATAAAAACTGATACAAAACATATGTAAAATATTATGCTAAGAGCCAAAAGAAGTACTAGAATTTTTTCAGCATAATAAAAATGATATACAACAGATGAAATCAAATTTCAGCAAGTATAAGGATATTAATGAAAGACCATAAATATCAAAACAAAATATCAAGAACATTAATATCAACAAATATTATAACATAAGATGTTAACTTCCCAAAATAAGTACAAAAATTTGAATTCCTGTTCCTTCCTGTAACAAAAGAACTAGATAGTTGTCCTCACCTTCCTGAGAGGATGCTTTCTCAACCTCTTTTGGCTTTCCATTTTCTTTTTTCATCCTTTCAAGTTTTAACTGTAGTTCTTTCATTGTTTTTTTTATTATGTTAAGTTCATATGTAAGGGTTTGATTTGCATTGTTTAGATGCAAATTTTCTTCTTTTAATTCCTCTAACTTTTCTTTGGTTATTTCTATACATCTTTGACGTGTTCTACCAGTTATATCTAAAAAGGGACAGGAAAAAAGTTTTAAAATACTAATTGATGTTAACAATTTTACATCAGAATTACAGGAGACTATTTCAAAAACCAAAGGAGCAACTTCATTATGTCAGTGCCTGCAAAAAAGACTGGCCTATACAGCAAAGACTGTGACCTGTTAAGACTACAGTGAGCAATAAGAAGAAGGATAACACAGGGGGAGACAGAAGCCAGTGGAGGCCTTTGCTTATCATAATATGCAGAGTGGAGGTTGTATCCTGCAGGCCACCAGGAGCCAGAAAGCCTTTCAGCAGAAGTATGGAAAGAAGGGGATCTACTCTCAGATGAATTGCTGAGGCCAGCAGTGAAGAAAGTGAACAGGAAGGAGGCCTAGCCCAGAGGCAGGTAGATCAGTCTGAAGGCTCCTAGAGTGGGGACGAAGAGGAAAGTGTTAGGGGAAGCACACTGATTGAAACCGCCCGCCCTGGCCAGGCACCATAGTAACCATTTGCATGAGTTGTTTTATGACAGGAGATCCTGATAAGGAATACAGAACTAATAAGCCACCACCAGCGGGACGAGTTTGGGAAAGGTCAAAAGGAGACACCGCGTGTCTGTCCACTTTCCAGAATCCCTCTCGCTAGCATCCATCTTGCTGAGCGATGCGTGCGCCACCAGGAAAGACTCTGAATTAGAATGATTGGCCAAAGACCACCTGGAAACTAATCCCATCACCATAAAACCCAAGACTGCGAGCCAGGCGGCAGAGCAGTGCTCCTGGGTTCCCTTACCCTCCTGCTCTCCACCCGGGTGCCCTTTCCCAATAAAATCTCTTGCTTTGTCAGCATGTGTCTCCTCGGACAATTCATTTCCAAGTGTTAGACAAGAGCCCAGTTTTGGGCCCTGGAAGGGGTCCCCCTTCCTGCAACAAATGGACATGAGAGAATTTGGGGCAAAAATATGGCAGGGCTCAGCAGCTGATTGGGTGTGGGCAGTGAGGGCGGGGCAAGTCAAGAATGAGCAACATGATCTATAGTTTAGAAGATATGGAGCCAGACAAGAAACACAAGCCTGGCAGGGGGAGGGAAGCTCAAGTTAGGACACGGGTCCAAAGCTCTGAAGACAGCCTCAGCTGGCGAGACGGAGGAGCCACCAGCATGTAGGTGTACTTGAAGGCACCAGGGTGAGAAAACCAGAGGCTACAAAGGAATTTAGGAAGGAGTAGAAAAATTGGAGGAAAGCAGAGAGTGATATTCCATAGGGAGATCAAAGGAATTGAGGACTATGATGGGCTCCTGGCCTGGGCAGAGCTTCTGTGTGCAGATGGAGGGAGGGATACTGGGAGCTCCAGAGAGCCTCCCCCGACCCCTGACACAGACATATCCAAGCCCTAGAATATGAAAGAAATGAGTAACTTCACAAGTACGCCGAAAACAAGATACAATCTACCAGGAATCCAGGAAAGAAGACATTTGAGATTAGATTGAAGATGGAAGGAGAGGTCAGCTACGAGAGGGGGTAGGGGGCGCGTCCAGGGATGCGCCTTGCCCTGGCAGGTAGTGGGGACACAAAGTGGCCTAGAAAGGACTGGTGAATTATCTGTCTAGAGTGCCAGACAGAAGCAGCAGGGCTCAGGTCCCCCTGGGCCAAGCAGTACACATAAGCCCTGAGGACAGAGAGGCAGGCAGGCCCCAGGGCTGGAGAAACCTAGGAGGAAGAGGAGCTCCCAAACCCCCGGGTGACAAACCACCCTGTCTATCCCTGACAGTCACTGGAGACAGACTGTACATCTGACAACCCACTGGCTTCCCCTTCTGAGCAGCCTACAGTAATCAGATATGGCATTCCCAGAGAGCCAAACAGGGACTCCCGAGGACCAGGCGAGTACATCACCAAGAGCCACGGGGACTAAGGGAAGCACCAAAACCAGAAAACAGAGGACGGAGTTGGCTGCAGCACAAGCTACAAGACTTGAGAATGAGTGAGGCTAAGATTCCAGAGAGATGCTTGTCAACACTTAATAGAAATCACGCAAATAAAGAGCTTCACTAACAACACAGATTCAAAGGATGGGCTGAGCCACAGAAGACATACAGTGAAGAATGAACCTGTGGGCCAGATGTCAGAGCCCCAGCAACATCCCAGAACGCAGCACCCAAAACACCGAGACAGAAGTGGTGAAAACAAAGCCAATCCGACACGGACGACAGACAAAAGCCTTGGTACTTGCCAGGACTGTCAGACTACTGATGCAAAGCATACAGGAAAGAATTTAAAAGTCCACTCTGGAAGCTCATGAGGCTCCCCAAACTGCGGACGGGAGAGCACGCCATGAAGCATCTCTAGGCCTCTCAGCTCTGCCTCGAGCCCCTGAGCAGAGCCCCCATTTTCCTACGCCCCCTCTACCAGTGCATGTGTTGCCTGAGTGCTGAGTCACTTCAGTTGTGTCCCATCTTTGTGACCCTATGGACTGTAGCCCACCAGGCTCCTCTGTGCACGGGATTCTTAAGGCTTACCACTGGCACCACTTGGGAAGCCTCGCCCTTCCAGGGTCTGTCCATGTATTCCCCCTCCACCAACCCCAGGCTTGAACACATCCCACGTGTACATACAGCCACCATCCAACGTTTGAACATTTGGACTCTCTCTTTTTTTTGGGGGGGGGGTCACACCTCTTGGCATGTGGAAGCGTAGTTCCTTGATCAGAGATCGAACCCGTGCCCCCTGCACTGGAAGGCGGACTTTTAATTACTGGACCCACCAGGGAAGTCCTATGAACTCTCTCTTTTAAGGCAAACTTAAAACAAGTTCAACAAACTGCGATCTCTTTCCAGTTTCAAAAATGGGACAGAAGCAACAACCTTTACAGAAAAAAAAAAAAAGTGGTCTTTATTTTACGTTAGACTGTACTGGGTGTTCTCTGAGACATAAGTTTTTCAATCACAGTGAAATTCAAAAGGCAAATACCTGGGCAGAGCGGAGGTTTTTCGCATAATGGTGGTTTTTCATCCTAGGGGAGAAAAAAAACCTGACAGTAATGAATTGAGTCTTAGCATCTTCTAAAAGTGGACCGGCACAGCATAGGTCATAATGTAACAAACATTTAAGCACTTCCCCCGTCTTCATCTGGGCTCCTGTAGTTGCTAGTTTTAGCTTCAGAAACTTCAACATTCACTGCTTCTTTTAAAGGAAGCCAAACCTTAATAGTCTTCCCTTCTTGGCAAGCTCAATGAGCGGCAGGGCAACTCCTGCTCTCTTCCCACCTTTCTGTCCATGAGTTCTGCGTCTTTTAATTGAAATATAGGTGATTTATAATAATGTATTAGTTTCATTGTATAGTAAAGTGATTTGATTATACATATATACTTTTCCAATTCTTTCCCATTATAGGTTATTACAAGATACTGAATATAATTCCCCATGCTATAGAGACCATCCACGTTGCTTATCTATTTTATATGTAGTAGTGTGTGTTAATTTCATACTCCTAATTTGTCCCTCCTGCCTTCCCCTCTGTGACTCTAAGTTTGTTTTCTGTATCTATGAGTCTACTTCTGTTTTGTAAATAAGATCATTTGTATTATATTTTTAGAGTCCACATATAAATGATATCATGTAATATTCGTCTTTCTCTGTCCAGCTTACTTCACTCAGTACGACCATCTCTGACCATCCATGTTGCTGCACGTGTCATTCTATTCTTTTTATGGCTGAGTAATACTCCGTTGTGTGTGTATATGTGTGTGTGTGAGAGAGAGAGAATATACACCATATCTTCTTCATGTACTCATCTGCTGATGGACACTTAGGTGGCTTCCATGTCTTGGCTATTATGAATAGTGCTGCTATGAACACTGGGATATTTGATGGATCTTTTTGAATTAAGAGTTTTCATCTCTTCTAAATATACGCCCAGGTGTGGGATTGCTGGATGACATAATAACTAGGTTTTAGGTTTTTTAAGGAACCTCCATACCATTTTCTACAGTGGCTACACCAATTTACATTTCCACTAGCAGGGTTCCCTTTTCTCCACACCCTCTCCAGTGTTTATTATTTGTAATCAGTCACTGTGGTCACATGCAGGTCCTACGAGTGACAGGCCACCAGTTCACATTCTAAAACACGTGATGTGACTGTAGGTGCTGAGCAGAGATGGACAAAGAAAACTCTAACTGGTCTCCTCTCCTTGGGATATGCAAAAAGACCCCATAAGCTGCACAGAACCACGTTTTTAAAGCACTGAGAAAAGAATACAAGACCCTTCTTTTCAACTCGAAACTTAGAGGAAAGGGAAGTCTTTGAATTTTTTCTACTACACATCAGCCTGATACTAAGTTTCTAATTTCTGCTGAAAAGTAGTTAAGGTTATAAATTAACTCTATTGAGAAGTTTTTAATTTTTAAACTCCTTTGACATAACAGAATTACAAAGTTAAGTAGAACTATTTCCATGTCTGCAAACTGGTTACTGTCTATTCATTTTACAAAGTAGAAAGCAAATATAAGTGCTTTCTAACCCCTCAATACATTATATTCATTTCAAACTATGCAACACATGAGTTTCTTCATGTTTTAAAACTTTTTTTTAAAAAAACATTCAAAAGCGTACAAAGACAGAAAAAACAAAAACCAAACCAAAAAAGAAAAAAAAAAAAAAAAAACCAGCCCATGGAAAAAGAACTCTTAACAGAAGCTTTTTCTCCCACAAATCATAAAAGTTGTTTTGAAATTATGGTAGAAGTTCTATTTAAAAAGCAAATCCATTTTAAAAAAACAATTCTTACCTTTAATTTCAGAACAGAATGTCTTCCATCTGATCAAAACAGAGAGAGAGAACTTTGTAAAGTGGAGAAAGACATCTGACAGCTCTGAAGAGTACAATCGTAGGAACTCACCTTCTGCACGTGAGCTGAACCAGCCCACGAGCCAGCCCAGAGCTGAACTGCCCATCTCACCCCTTGCTGGTTCCTGACCGCCTTCCGCGGCTCACGTGACTGCAGAGCTGAGGCCAAACCCCTCGGTGTGACTGTGGGCCCTCCCCGCCTTCCCAGCACCCTTGCCCTGTGCCCTCCACCATCCCACCTGCCAGTCCCCGCGTGGGCTAAGGGGCCACTCCGCCCTGCCTCCTCTGCCTCCAGCAGCAGTCCACTCGGTCAGATGCTGGTACCTCGACCAAAGGATGGCAGTGTCCAAGCTTCTTGGCTGGGTACTGCTAGGGTACAGGGTGGCACCTCAGGCTGGTAGCCTTCAGACAATAATCATCAGCTAGCATTTATGGAGCAAGTTTTGCTTCATGTGTTTGCGTGCGTGCTTAATTGTCCAGTTGTGTCTGACTCTCTGTGATCCTGTGGACTGCAGCCTGTTACACTCCTCTAGGCAAGAATGCTGAAGTGGGTTGCCATGCCCTTGTCCAGGGGATCTTCCCAACCCAGGGATTGAACCTGGGTCTCCCGCATTGGCAGGCGGATTCTTCACCGGCTGAGCCACCAGGGAAGCCCTGCTGTGCTTCACTCATACGACTGAACTTAGTCCTTGTAAGACTCTTAGGAGAGGTGCACTCAAACTTAGGAGAAGTGGGGTTAAGGAACTGGCCAAGTCTCACGCCACCTGAAAGTGACAATGTCCAGGGGCTTTTAATGCCCCCACCACACGCCAAAAACCACTGAAGGAGCTTCACTCTCTCCCAGCCACCACCTGTGCTCCAAGTTCATGTTGCCAAGCGTGCCAGTTATCACAGCCTTTGATTCCAACCCCACCTTTATTGCCTGCTCCTGTTACTGCAGGGGCGCTCCTCTGTCTGGTGGTGCAATAATAAACTTCACCAGTAGAGGGTGCAGAAGAGACACTGGAGGAGGAAAGGGCTTGGGTTCCTCATTCCATGGGTGACGTCTCCTGTCCTGGGTCCCTCTTTTTCCCTCCTCTCCTCCCTCCCCCCCTTTCTAGACGACCAGCAGCACTTCCCCACAGGCGGCTCCTCCTGGAACTCCCCTACAGATGGCAGCCTCTCAGTGAATTCTGTTAGCATCACACCTAACTTCTCCACCTGCCCACGGGCCAGAGCTGCACCCTCCCCAGTGTCTCCGTAGCAGATTCTCCAAATGGTCCTTCCCTCGGAGGCCCTATGTTAACTGCATAGGAAGCAGCTGTTCCCTCTGTCATTCCCATATTCTTTATTTCTACCCCTTAATAGGCAATCCTGTTACAGTTAATAATTCTTGATATTAACCTTTCCCTGTTCAAATCACCATGGACTTTCTTTCCTTTTTTTCTTTGATTTGGCCACACAGTTCCCCAGTCAGGGCTCAAACCTAGGAAGTTCACCAGGGAATCCCCTCACCTTGTACAGATACTTTCTGTCTCCTGATTAGTTCTGACTGATAGTATGATGCATCAGGCACTAGAAAAATAATGCAGACATTGGAAAGTGGATGGATATGTATATATTCAGGATGTTATAAGATTTTTTTTAAAAGGTAGTAAAATATCATGTATTTACATACACATTCTAAGCTGTTAAAATTATACTTGATGGAAGTATGATTATGTATATTTAACTTCATGTATTTCTGTATTCTTTACAGTGAGAAAGTATTAATTCTAAAAGAGACATACTTTCTACTTGAACTTAACACACACATGGATTTTCCCACAAAGATAAAATATGCTGTCTAACCAAGTGGCATTTTCTGGCACAGGTATTAGTAGCTGGCATTCTGTCTTCCAATCAGTCCCCTTGTGCTGACTTATATGAGAGTCTCCTTGAGCCCTGGGCTTCCATGGTGGCTCAGACCGTGAAGAATATGTCTGCAATGAGGGAGACCCAGGTTAAATCCCTGGGTCAGGAAGATCCCCTGGAGAAGGGAATGGCTACCCACTCCAGTATTCTTGCCTGGAGAATCCCATGGACAGATGAGCCTGGCGGGCTACAGTCCATGGGGTCGTAAAGAGCTGGACACGACAGAGCGACTAACACTTATCTGACTTACTTATCTCCATGAGCCCAAGCAATTCCCTGAGTGTCCTGATAAAGAAGTTATCGGTGCCCACTACATGCCAGGCTCTCCTTCTCACTTCTCAAACACAGGCCACATCTTAGGAAATGGAAAACGGCCTTTGCTATTAATGAGATGAATTTTCTCACTGTGCCAAATGAAATATACAAAGGTATGCCATTCCAAAGTTGTATTATAAACATATCCATGCATTCATTCATCCAAATCACCTGAAGTGATAGCCAGCCATGGGCCAAGCCCTGCTCCAGGCCCTAGAGCCAGCCTGGTGAACAAGATAGACAAGCTCACTCAGCCATCCCGAGGAGACCACTGTGCGCCCACCCCTCATGGCACTGGTCGTGGGTGCAGAGAGGGAGGAACGCATGGAGCTTCAGAGTCTGAGCCCTGATGCTCCCCCAGGGAACCTCTCACAACTGAGAGAATGACAAAGTGGACTCCAATGTGAAGGCCTTATACATTAAAGGCAACCAAACACCCAGGCAATCATTTTCACTGTATCCCAGGAAAAACAAAGCCCAGGGATATTCCCACTTAAAATCATGGAACCACGGATGGAGGTGCAACGGTTATACCTTCCTCCAAATTATTTATGACCATAAAATGCTTTTACATGAAATTTTTTTAAAACAATTTTTTTTTTTTTTTTTACCTTTTTCTTGTGTATTCTCTGGTGGAATAGGTGAGCTTGGAAACCCATCTTGTTCAGAAATACTTTGCTCATCTTCAGTGTCCACACCATGTGATGACAGAACCTTTTCGTTACAGAAGACAAAGAACAATACATGGTAAGTACTTCTCTATAAAACCTCCTCCCAACAAACTCAGCTGTCTTATTCCATACCCTCTCCACCGCTACCTCCCCTCCAAGACATAAAAGGACTACACCTGTGGGTCCCTCAGGAAAAGCCCAATGGCAAAGGCAGTGCCATCCAACTCATGCTCAGGCCAGCGGCCCCCAACCTTTTCGGCACCAGGGACCGATTTCATGGAGGTGGGGGGTGGGGGATGGTTCGGGCAGTAGTGCAAGCCACGGAGCAGCAGGTGAGGTTTCGCTTGCCCACCCACCGCTCACCTGCTGCGCAGCCCAGTTCCTAACAGGACGGTCGGCAGCCCGGGAGTTGGGGACTCCTGGCCTGAGCCATCGAGACCTTCAGAGCTGTGCTGCACCGCATCCCACTGCATGCTACCCAGGCAGCCCGCCTTCCCATTCCTGCCAGGGACCAAGTCAGGACCAGGCGCTGCCTCCAGCCTGCTCTGTGCAGCGCCAGCACCACCGTGCCCTGGTACTGAGGCTGCACAGTTCACCTCTAAGTGGGGCAAGAGCGGCCAACCTGCCCTGTGAGAACGCTCACCAGGGCAACTGTTGGGGATCGGGGCCCACTATGCCTGCTGGCTAGGAGTCTACTGTGAGTGTTTCCTGATGGAATGGGACTCTCCCCCGACCACTGTCTGTGAAAAACTCCCTTGCGGGGTCACGAATGGTAGAGCTGCCCCTCACAGACCTGAGAGCCGGGTCTGGGACCACCCTGATGAGCAGGAGGCTGCCTCACTAGCAGGGCTCTGGGATGGGGCCAGGTGTGAGGACAGAGGCTGCCCTCGACGAAGAGCAGTGAACCAGGTCTTGTACGGTAAGCTGAGGCTGGTGCTCCCTGCGTGGCTTCCCTTCCACTATCCTGACTCTTTGTAAAATCCTGCTTATGTGATCAGCCTGGCTTAGCTGTGCTGTGCTGCAGGCCATGGAAGGGCCATCCCCATGGCTGGGAACCGGGCAGCATTGACCAGCAAGATGCCCACAGGAAGGGGCATTTCAGGGCCAAAAGCTAAGGCTCACAGGCCCACCAGGCTGGGGGCAGAGGGCTCCAGGGTGACGCGGCTCAGAGCAACAGAAAGGTCTCCGACTCTACTCATCATTGAAGAAATTAAAAAGAAATGAACCTCTTAAGTTTTTAGCTCCTAGGAACTATCTGCCTTGTTTACCCTGTCAAAGGTATATTAAGCTACTCACTTTTATTTAGGAAGAATGAAATACTAAGGCAACTTAAATACTTGAAAAGTGAAAGTGAAAGTCGCTCAGTCATGTCCGACTCTTTGCCATCCCATGGACTATACAGTCCATGGAATTCTCCAGGCCAGAATACTACAGTGGGTAGCTGTTCCCTTCTCAAGGGGATCTTTCCAACCCAGGGTTTGAACCCAGGTCTCCCACATTGCAGGCTGATTCTTTACCAGCTGAGCCACCAAGGGAAGCCCAAATACCATCATAACAATACCCTATTATGGAAAACTGCTTGTTAGTATCTACTAGTAAGAAAGCTGATCGTACCTTATGGCTAATTATGCCTTATGAATACATACATCACTCATCAGTATATATGAGTGGTACATACCCACCACATATGAATGTTCATAGAGCACTCTTCCTAAAAGCTCCAAACTGGAAACAACCAAATATCCACCCTTAGTAGAGTAAATAAGTTACTGGATGTTATAGCTGTCCCATGGGATATCACACAGCAATAAGAACGAACCAACAACTACCACACAAAATGACAGAAGACTCTCAAAAACTCCAAAGCATACACAATGTATGATTAAAGTCATAGAATCTTTAGGATGTGCTGTGTGCTTAGTCACTCAGTTGTGTCCAAATTCTTTGTGACCCCATGGACCACCAGGTTCCTCTGTCCATGGGATTCTCCAGGCAAGAATACTGGAGTGGGTTGCCATGCCCTCCTCCAGGGGATCTTCCCAACCCAGGGATCAAATCCAGGTCTCCTGTATTGCTGGCAGATTCTTTACCATCTGAGCCACCAAGGAAGGACAAAACCAATCTCAGGTGATTTTTCTAAGATCTAATCTGCTCCTGGAGTCAGGGCAGTGGATAACTCTGGGGGGAGCAGTGACTCTTCTCAGTCACAGAGGACTTTTGCAGGCTAGCAGTATTGTTCTTTTAATCTGGGTGGAGGCTACTTTGCAAAAATTCACTGAGCTGTGCAGTTACAGCTTATGTGTCTTTTGTGTATATGTAATATGTCGATAAGTAAGCCTAAAGAATTTGTGACAACATTCTAGAAACACTCAAGTTTTAACACAAAGCATTGTTAAAACTACCAAATACTTCTGAGTGTGAAAATCACCTGGTTAACTAAAATAAAAACTGTCTGGGTACTGAAGGGAGGGAGGTGGAAGCCAGGCACCCCAGCCACAGTGCTGCCATCCCAGTGGCCAGGAGTGACTTTCCTGCGTCCATCTGCAGCCCTGGCCTAAGTTCCTTCATCCTCCTCCTGGGGAGGACACTAACTCCGATTATAAAGAGTAAAATGTACATGCTAGAATTTACAGAGTGATTGTTAAGGGAAAAAAAAAAACCAGTGAATATAACTTTAAGCTAGTTGAGGGAAAGAAACAGAACTAAAAAATCCATCAATCCAAAAGAATGAAAGAAGAAAAAAGATACAGAGTAACAGAACAAGCAGGCAAAACAGAAAGGACAGGTTTAAATTCAAATATACCCATGAATACATTAAACATAAAAGAACCAAAAGTTCTAGTAAAAAGACAAAGGAAGATTTTGTCAAATTTGGTTAACAAAAACTATATACTGCATTGAATTATAAACCTTTTTTTTGGGTGGGGGGTGGTTGTGCAACATGTGGGATCTTGGTTCCCCAATCAGGGATCAAATCCTCGTTCCTGTGTTGGAAGTGCAAAGTCTTAACCACTGGACCACCAGAGAAGTCCCAAATTGAACACTTCAAATGGATGAACAGTATGATATTAATATGTAAATTATTTCTTGGTAAACTTAAAGAAAAAACAACTAGATGCTGTTTATAAAACACAGCTAAACATAACGATGTAGGAAGGTTAAAATTAAAGGACAGAAAGAAATAGACCGTGCAAATATCAAAGAAAGACAGAGAACATCAGATGAAAAAGACCTTAAGGCAGATCACACTCTCAGAGATAGAGAGGGTCACTTTATAGTGACAAACTGTTCAATTTACCAGGAGGATACGATTTTAAATTTGTACACATCTAAAAATGTAATCAGACGTAAAATAACACATCTTCCATGATTTCACACTTACACAGTTCAACAGTTAACCTGTGGTATCTTTTCTTCCTTGGAGGTGAAAGTACAATTTTGGATAACCCGGGGACAGCAAGCACGCTTCAGTGTCTAGATTCCTGTGACCGTGGGGCGAGCTGACTATAACAGCCAGCGCTGGTGAACCCTGGGGATGCAGAGGGTCCAGCCCCAAACGGCGCTGGCACCTTCCCAGGAGCCTCTCCTCAGATCAGTGATGCCAACGTCGGAGCCCCACCCACAAAGACACAATAAACAGACGCGACTGGTGGAGCAACACAGGGGTCCAGCTGGCTCCACCTCGGGGCGCAGTCCAGGCAAGAGTGCGGTCAGACTGCGCAGAGAACCAAGGTAACTCGGGGGTGGGGGTGGGGCCGCAGGCGGCTCTGGTTTGTAAGGCGGAGGGCCTGCCGACCTGCAGTGGGACCTTTGTAGAGTTCACAACATGCTGGACCTCCCCTGGTGTGGTACGTTACAGTGAAGGAAACAAAACATTTGTGGATCCATGCTTCCTCACTGCTGTATGGAGGAGGCCTCACTGCTAGAAGGTGGCAGGGTGCGTTCTGAGCGGCTTTTGGAAATCGGCAGGAATGACAGCTTGGTGCCTGATCTGCTCCCCTGGCCTTCTCCTGCCACCAACAGGGGTCAAGCTCACATTGCTAGAGCAGAGTCAGTGATCTACACGCATACACACTAACCGTGGGGATGTGGATGTGTAAATGCAGACAGGGAGGCTGCAGGCACTCAGCCCCGCCCACTCAACAGTCAGGGCCCCTCTGTCTAACTTGCTGAGAGAATCCTGATTTTGTCTGGGGCAAGCAGGCTCAAATCACAGTAATCCTTCTCTACTTAGCCAGTAACCAACCGGTCAAGGGATGGGCATGTGACCAATGAGCGTCCTGCTGGCAGGCTTCCGGAAAAAATGTTCCCCGTCATCAACACAGCATTGCCTGAAAGACCATGCCCCACTTCCTTCTTCTGCGGGAAGAATCAGCTGCCTCTGGTGATCACAAAGAGCAGGCCAAGGGAATTTCAGGTTCCTGTGTTCAATAGGCAGCTGAAACAATTTTGGAGTTGCCTACCTTTTCACTTTGTTATGTGAGAGTTAAATGTCCATTATTTAAACCTTCTATCTGATTATTTGTAGGCAAGAAGATGATACGGACACAAAGTGACCACAGAGGGCTGTCCTGGAGAGAAGAGGAGGGATGGAACGGCAGGCTTCAGGGTGGTGTTTGCTTAAATGCAGCATCAAACGTTTTTATAAGACATGGAAATTCATGTATACTTGGGTAACAGAAAGAAAATCTTAAAGAAACTAAAAGTTAAAAACTGCAGACAGAAAGGGGACACTCCCAATCCTCAACTGCAGCAGCAAGAGTCCCCACTATTCCAGGTCTCCAGAAGTTTCTAGACAGAACTGGTTCTCACACCTGCATGAATGATTCCTCTCTGGACCCAAGCATATGGCAGATACTCAAATACCTGTCTGTGGGCAGTTGGTTGGATGAATAAATGAACAAATGAATGAATATATGGCATTTTATGACAAAATGCTCTGCAAATCCACAAACGCACCAATAGCAAGAATGTCTGACAGAGGAGCTCTAATAACATCTTATCAGTGATTTCTATTTGAAAATGGTAGCAGGTATTCTGGGCTTCCCTTGTGGCTCAGCTAGTAAAGAAATCACCTGCAGTGTGGGAGACCTGGGTTCGATCCCTAGATTGGGAAGATCCCCTGGAGAAGGGAAAGGCTACCCACTGCAGTATTCTGGCCTGGAGAATTCCATCGACTGTATAAACCCACGGGGTCACAAAGAGTCAGACACGACTGAGTGACTTTCCCTTCATTTCAGCAGGTATTCAAACTATACTCTCCTCACTTAAAACCTACTGAAATCAATTAAAGGAATGAAAAGAAAAAAAGAAAGCTTAGTCAATGGCCAGAAAACAGATACCAAACCTATGAAATTTGGAAGAGAGGGAGAATGTCAGAAGCCGCCAAACCTCCTCAGACTTCAGGAATACAGACGCTCTGACAGTCACAAAGTGTCACAGGTACAAAGGTTCAGAGTGATCCTCCAACAGGTGCGCTGCCAAGGATGTGACAGTCCTAGGAGACATACAGTCATTCCCACGGGGCAGATGGGAGCGTGGGCGAGGCTGAAGGGAAATGCTGAGATAGCCCACCTTTCCTCTCCAGAACCCAACTCTGTGCTCTCAAAGAAGCTAGAAACAGCACAGACTGACATGAGGAATAAAAGAAGAGATCCAGAAGATCAAGAAAAGTGATAATGCAGGACTTCCCTAGTGGCCCAGTGGCTCAGACTCCACACTTCTAATGCAGGGGGCCAGGGTTCAATCCCTGGTCAGGGAACTAGACTCCACATGCCCCAACTAAAGATCCTTTGTGCCACAACGAAGACCCAGTGCAGCCCAATAAATAAACAAAAATATTTTTACAGAAAAAAAAAGTGATGAGGCCACAGAAAAATGTGACATAAATCAGAACTCAAAAAAGAAAAAGGCAAAATGAAATAAATACAGAGGTAACAGTTATACCATATGCATGCTCAGCTGCTCAATCATGTCTGTCTCTTTACAACCCCATGGACTGTAGTCTGCCAGGTTCCTCTGTCCATGAAATTTTCCAGGCAAGGATACTGGAGAGGGTGGCAAGAAGCCATAAAACATAGTGACAATGTGATGAGAGAGATAACGGAACGCAGAGGAAATCACACAAAGTGATGTTGAGAAGAAAATGGAGGGACAAGGGATCAGAGAAAAGTTATCAGACATGGAGGACAAATAAAGGAGATCCAACAAATGCATATCTTGTGTTCCCAGAGGAGAACGGAATGAACAAAGATAAAATAAAAGAGGGGAGGAACTATTTCCCAGAGAATAAAAAAGGGACTGAAAAATCTGTGTCTTCAGAATTATGTAAACTAAATTTCAGGAAAAAAGGACAGAAAATAATAAACACCACTGTTAATCCTAGTGAAATTACTGAACTTCAAAAAATAAAGATGAACCTACAAAAGTTATCAGGCAGAAAAATCAAGTGACCTCAAAGGAGAGAAGAAAGGCTGTAACCCCTTCTCTGCTGCCACTCTAGGCCGTCCTCTCAGAAAGGTTATATGTGGTCCCACGAGACCAAGTACCCTTCCTTTGTAGCATTCATCATAATTCTAATGGATTAAGTTAATTGTGGGACCAGGGACCCTTTACTGATTCTCCAGCATCTAGCACATGCCTGGTACTCATCAAATGCTGGACAAATAGGTGTCAAATTATTTACTGACCCAAAGACAGTGTCCACACCGACAGTCCTTTACAGGATCGAGACGCTGAGGCACAGGGAGGTTATCTGACTTCCCAAGTCAAACACCTGGGAAGCAGAGAAGCCGGGACTTGGACTCGGGTTTCTGAATGCCCCCGGCATTGCTCTTGTTGCTGGGCTCTCGCATCGTGCAAACTGACCACACATTCACACAGCCCGCTTCCCCTCCAGCCTTACTTTTTGTGGCACCAACAAGAAAACTGCTGAAAACAAGACTTGCTTTCCATTTGCTAGGCCATTTCTGGGCGGGTGCACACTTCGCACGAAGATGTTTGCCCAAACTACCCTGAAACACAGAGAGAGGCATGAGGCAGAGACTTATACCCAAACTGCCTGATGTGGGCCGGTCTGTGTCCTTATCTTACTAGTTTTGATTAAAAAGAATAAAGGCATAAATTATTTACCTGAGATTACAAAATGCTTATAGTAAAACTAAGGAGCAAGCAAGGAGTAAGTGTCTACAGTAAAAATAATACTTAAAAAAAATAAACTAAACCATACTCCATAGGCAATCTCCTTCACTGCTAGCTCCATCTAGTGATTAAACAGTAGTTTTATATGCACCACATACGGATTCATTTCAAAGATATGTATATTAATCCTCAAAAACAAGCAGAAATCTTTACGTCTAGCTAAAAGTCTTGAGAGGCACAAGGACTGTCAACACAAATTCTGATTCTAAACAGGAGAACCAGGTTGTCCTGACCCGAATCCTGCCTCTGCCACTGGGTGGTAGCTGGATGATCCTGAGCAAGTCATTTATCCTGTTCTCTCACACGTGTACCCCCACAGGTGTGAAGTAAATGAAATGGCATGTGTGAGCTGCGTGTGTGTGTGTGTGTGTGTGTGTGTGTATGTGTGTGTGTGTTAGCCACTCAGCCATGTCCAACTCTCTGTGACTCCAGGGACTGTAGCCCGCTAGGCTCCTCTGTCCATGGAATTCTCCAAGTAAGAATACTGGAGTGAGTAGTCATTCCCTTCTCCAGGGGAATCTTCCCGACCCAGGGATCGAACCCAGGTCTCCTGTGTTACAGGCTGACTCTTCACCGACTGAGCCACCAGGGAAGATATCAAATGCTCAGAAAAAGTCAATGTGTCTTCTTCCCCGTGAGGTACCGATCCTGAGACTGTGGGAAACTGAAATCCCTTTCCAGCTTCGGGGCCCTTTCATTCGTTCCTCTGCAGGTTATGATGAGACCTTTCAACTGCAGTCACTTACTAACACTCCACCTCTGGCTCCGCTCCTGGGCCGTACGAGGAAAGGCTTTCCTCTTGGCTGGCATGTGCAGAAAGGTGGAGACCTGCATCCACACTGCTGCTGGGAAGGCAAATGGGAACTACTGATTTGGAGAACAATTTGGCAACAACCACTGAGGTATACGTATCAAGTGCGCAATGGAATAATCTAAATATTCACCAATAGGTGAGCGGATAAATAAACTAACCTGTATGCAACTCAAAAAACTACCAAGCTGAGAGGAGGAAAGATGGGTTCCTGTATGGTGACCTCTGTACAATTAAACATATACACATATAGTAACACATTTGTTTCCTGATACTTATTTGCAGCAAAAGAATAAAAACAGACTTCCAGAACACATCCCAAATCCAGGAGGAGATGGCCTTCCAGAGATGAAGCAGATGGGAGACAAAGATTTCAACCCTAACCATAATTTTCTTTTACTAAAAATTGGAAGCAAAAAAAAAAAAAGATAAGATGTCAGTACTTGCTCATCCTGGAGAATGAGAACACTAACGTGTTACATTATGGTCTGTATCTCAACTGTGGGGGTGCCCGGCTATGGAAAATGCACGTGTTCGGCTTTAATAGACGGTGTCAAACAGTTCCCCCGACAATGGTGGTGCTAACTCCCACTCCAATAGCCCCTCTGCATCCTCCCCAATCCTTGACACTGTTAGTTGCCTTGCTCTACTTTTCAAATTTTTAAACCGAATTTCTGTACTGTACATGGGTCCTCGAGCCACCAAGACACACTGGCCTGAAAAATAAAACTGTATGTTTGATTAACGACAAAGGAGCTTGTGGAGGTCACTGTCATCTCTCTCCACTCAGGGAGATGTGGTAGCAAGCTTCACTCCCAATTTTCCTATCACACGTCCCAAACAGCTGAGTGCTACAGCTCCACCTATAACCTCGGTCCAAAATACCAGCCAGGAAGTGTGCAGTGGGGCGGTGGGTGCCCACACAGACCTTTCAGAGCCCTGTGGGAGACCTCTTTGGGCTCTTGGCACCTGTCTGCCTGTCTCTGCATGTTAAAGTCTGTATATGCTAGAAAGTGGTGGCTAGTTTCTGAAATACATAAGGATTCCACAAAATAATTTCCCTAAGACCATCTAAAATGTAATTCAGAGTAGTGGAGGATAATGGAAATAAAATCAATATGAAAACAGTTTGACACTGCAAGTCTTTAAGTAGAGTCACTATAAGTAACGTGTTATAGTGATGGTGAAAAAGAAAAAAAGAGAAAGGAAAAAGAAATTACGGTGCTGTCTTTTGCCATTAAAGAAATGGTGCTATCCAGCTTTCAAAACAAACGAGGAACAAACGAGTTTAAACCAGGGCATGTGGGCAATGGTGGAGAACCAGGCTCCTTCAACCAGAGAGGTATCTCGGCTCCCCCACATGTGAAGTGAAATCACTCAGTCATGTCTGACTCTTTGCAACCCATGGACTGTAGCCCATCAGGCTTCTCTGTCCATGGAATTTTCCAGGCAAGGATACTGGAGTGGGTTGCCATTTCCTTCGCCAGGGGATCTTCCCAACCTGGGGATCGAACCCGGGTCTCCCACAATGCAGGCAGACTCTTTACCATCTGAGCCACCAGGGAAGCCCCCTACAGGGCTGAAACAGAACCTATGTCACCGAGACAGCCGGAGATGAGTGCATGTAAGATCTTGAACTAGACACTCACACATGCACCCTATGAATGTCAGCTACTGTGGAGAGACATGTGATGATGCTCCTTGTCAGGCATGAGTCTGAAGAAACACTGCAACATACACATACAGAAAAGTGATAGGAAAATTAGCTCAGGGAGGGGGGAGTCAAAGCAAAGAGCAGGATGACAAGCACTGGATGGAAACCTATGTTAAAGACGTGAAGATGTTTCTGTTTTTGTAGGATTTGTCTTGAAAGATAAAGGAAGGAGTTTTAAATTTTGGGTTTCCTGGGTAGATCAGCTGGTAAAGAATCCACCTGCAATACAGGAGACTCTGGTTCAAATCCTGGGTCAGGAAGTTCCCCTGTAGAAGGGACAGGCTACCCACTCCAGTATTCTTGGGCTTCCCTGGTGGTAAAGAATCTGTCTGTAGTGCAGGAGACCTGGGTTTGATCCCTGGGTTGGGAAGATTTCCTGGAGGAGGACATGACAACCCACTCCAGTATTCTTGCCTGGAGAATCCCCATGGACAGAGGAGCCTGGCAGGCTACAGTCATGGGATCACAAAGGAAAGAGCAGGATGACTAGCATCAGATAGAAACCTATGTGAAAGATGTGAAGATGTTTCTCTGTTTCTGAAGGACTTGTCTTGAAAGATAAAGGAAAGAGTTTTAAATTTTAGTCTAATAAGGTAGAAAATGAGACTGGACCAATGATAAAAAATAAAAAATAGGCCCCCAAACAAAAGCCATTAACAGCCGAAGAGAGAAAAGGGACCTATTTTCTAATGCACTAGACACACTTTCCTGTGAGCTAATGTCAAGGTGCAGAAGAAATGGGGGAACGCGACACGCACCTGGTTTCTGTGTGGCGCGGCATACACAGCGTCGCTCAGACTTCCCTCTTCCTTGCGAGCGCTGGCGTCTCCAGACTGCCTGCGGCTGGATGACAGGCGCGAGTCAGTGTCCTCGTCCTCCTCATAGCCCACCATTTCAAAGGATGGCAGAGAAGATCTTCTTCCCGCTTCATTCTGCCAGTGCGGTCTGTATTAAAACATGCAAGATCAAGATAAAAGAACAAGCCACTTGACAGCTCACACTGGCTTATATACATGTAGTAAATCACTGTCTCCAAGTCCCACTGTGACGTTCTATGACCACAGGACAAGATAGGCAGAAGCTAAAGGGTGAAACCATCCGCTGTTCCATCTCTTTGTATACTGGTAGAATTTCTTTCCAGTTTTTCACCTAGATTTTTATAGTTATAATCACTGTATACATATACAACTTGCCTCCTTGTTAATAAGTCTTTAGAGTCAGACTTGAGTAGATACATCAGTTCAGTCAGCTATTCCCCTTACTTAGGTTCCCCTCCCCCTAGATTTTACCAACACAAACAGCTCTGCAATGAACATTAATGTGCAATCTCTTCTGGACTGAGGACTCAATCCATAAAACAACTGTATGGAGAAAGGCTGAGTCAAGCAGTATTAACATTTCATAGGTCCACAGGCATCCACACAGAGTCACTTCCCCAACCTGTGACTATGTCAGTAATAATTGTCTAAAACTTGCCAAAAGAATGTAAGTGAAGTGAAACTCGCTCAATTGTATCTGACTCTTTGCAACCCCATGGACTGCATAGTCCACGGAATTCTCCAGGCCAGAATACTGGAGTGGGTAGCCTTTCCCTTCTCCAGGGGATCTTCCCAACCCAGGGATCGAACCCAGGTCTCCCACATTGCAGGCAGATTGGTTACCAGCTAAGCCACAAGGGAAACCCAAAGAATGTAAACCTCACTGCAAAAATGTGCATTTCTTACTGAGACTGGGTGTTTTTCCATATACTTGTGTGTGAGTCTTGGTTCTTCTATTGTGAATTGTCTGCTCATGTCCTTTGTCCCTTCATCTACTCTGATTCTAGCACTCCATTCCAATTTGAAATGAACTTTTCCACCTACAAAAATTAAAACTCTGACTGTGTATTTACTAGAAATATTTTCCCAATTCTGTTGACTTTATTTTGGCTATGTAAATTTTTTTAAACATACAGATAATATAAAAAAAAAATTTTTTTTTTAACCTTCCAAATTCTTAGCTCAGAAGTAAACAATAGTCATCTCCCTCTGAGAGGTTTGATTAGACTGGATATAGGACTTTGTTATCATATTTCTATGTATATACAAACTAAGCCTTTCATTCAATAGGAATTTGTTTTGGTGCATGAATTATGCAAGGCTGAAACCTGATTTTTTTCTAATGCTGCTAATGAATAAACTGTTGAATACCGTCTTTTCCCTTTGATCTGTGGGGCTGCTTTTATTAGAGATTCAATATGCTTGCAAACACTAGGCTCACCTCAGGGCATTCTTGTGCACCTCTTATCACTGATCCAACACTCCTTTAACTACTTCAATATGTCTTAAAATATGATGGGGCTAATGCAGCCCTCCCCGAGTCAATATTCTTCCCTTCCAGATACCCTTTTACAGTCTTATCTGTATACAGATAAGAATACAGATTATCATTTCCAGTGAATTTCAAAATCACTTCCTCATCTTCAGCTTTTATTCAGCCAAAGTATAAATTCTCAGCAGGAGAAAAACAGGCTATATTCAAACATCTCAAAAATGGAATCAAGATTAAAATGCAAAAACCAAAAGTATAAACACATCCTAGTGTAGCTCAGTCAGTAAAGAATCCACCTGCAATACTAAAATCCACCTGTGAAGCAGGAGACCCAGATTCAATTCCTGGGTCTGGAAGATGCCCTGGAGAAGGAAATGGCAACCCACTCCAGTATTCTTGCCAGGAAAATCCCATGGACAGAGGAGTCTAGCGGGCTACAGTCCATGGGGTTGAAAGAGTCGGACACAACTTAGCAACTAAACCACCAACATCCTAGAAGGAAATATGTGAGCATTTGTATAACGCTGCAATAAGGAAAATCTTTATAGATTTGACAATAATGTCAGAACTACAAACACTGATACTTCTTACTACATAAAAATACAGAATTTTTTGGTATGTTTAAAAAAAAAAAACCTCAAATATAAAAATTGAATAAACATGGCAGAGAAAAGTCAAATCTGGTAATGTATTCCCCACCCCAAACCCACGAGCCCTTAAATTGTCTTCTTACTGCTCCATGGGGAGACACCAAACCTTGGAACAGGATGCCAAAGGTCCCCTAGCCTGCCCACTCCTCCAGCACCATCTCAGATGACTCCCCACCTCACTTGACTCCTCCCAGCCACAAATATCCTCCCCTTCAGATGCTCACACGTGTCATACTCCCTCTTCTCCGTCTAAAAAGCTCATCCCTGCCATGCTGACCACCTCCCAGCCCTCAGGCCATTCCCAGCTGGTTCCTGCACATCCCACAGCTCTTCCCCAATGCCTCCTCCCTCGGGAGGAAACCTTCCTGATGAAAACCTGCGTGCTAAGCTCTAGTCACAACTACACACACACATGCGCGCGCAGAGCTGCTCCCCCTCCGCCCTGAGAGGACGCTGAGCCCGGGACACGGTCCTTACTGATGCCTCAGCTCTGAGGTAGTGGCGTAGGGCTCGATCAAACTGTCCTTTTCCATGTAGGTCATGTCGCTCTCAGAGTGGGATCTCCGGCGAGGCTGAGGAATGGCAACGGTCCGGCCAGTCAGGGTCGTCGCTAGAATGGCTGCGGCCAGAGCAGATCTGTGGACAAAATCACCCCAGTGAGTCAGTGAGACACGAACCCTCAAGCTGAAGGTTGAACAACAGGACACGTGAATTAATCAAGGTTTACTTTCAGCTCTTCAGTGTTCAGAGCGTATCTACTGACTATACGCCTGCCGTCAGCCGGCTATGTGCCACTGCTTCATTCTTCATTGACAATAGATAATATTGTCATCTCCGTTTTTCACAGACATTAAATGACTTGTCTAAGCTTTCCTAGTTAATGGAAGATGAAACCAGGTTTGTGATCCAAGCAGTCTATATTCAGGTAGTGTTCCTATTAGAATGAAAGATCGGAATGGGGGTTAAAAAAAAAGAGAGAAATAAAAAGATATCAAAGAAATGAAAAGGAATTTGAAAGTCTTGCAAACTATTCAAAACTATAATACAGGAAAGTGTGAAAATGTTAGTTGCTCAGTCATGTCTGACTCTTTGCAACCCTGTGGACTGCAGCCTGCCAGGCTCCTCTGCCCGTGCAATTCTCCAGGCAAGAACACAGGAGTGGGCAGCCATTCCTTTCTCCAGGGGATCTTTCCAACCCAGGGATTGAACCTGAATCTCCTGCACTGCAGGCAGATTCTTTACCATCTGAGCCACCACGGAAGCCTTATAATAAAGGAAAGACAGGATAACAGGTTTACCCTCCCACCTGAAAAATCAAAACAAACAATTAACTGTCCCAGCTTACTGCCTGAGTGTCCAGGTTACAGCAGAGAGAGGAGGAAATGAGGTGGAGCCAGACAGACTCTCTCGAGTTGTGGGGATGGAGTGGAGAGTCGGCGAACACCAGGGCAGATAGAGTCTGCAGGACAGGGTACCAGAGAGGAGAGAGCTGAGCTGAGAGAACTCCAGAAACCTGCAGGAGGCCCCACCGAGAGCTCACAGAATGCTCCTCAGTGCCTGAGTGCAAGGACACTGCCCAAGGCGGGGTAGACCCATCCAGGAGGATTGGAGCAGCAGTGCCAGGCGCTCACACACGGCTGCGGACAGTGCCTGTTCCCGCCAGGCAGATGGGAAACCATGGTAATTCGGGGGACATTGGGCATAGCACTCCGAAAGTAGTGGAGAATGAACAGCCCTAGATTGAAAACTGCTCTAACCCTGCCTAACAAAGCATGAAAGCAAGACCTAAAAGATCAGTTCCACGTAATTTAACTGTCTCCCAGAACAAAATTCAACTAGACTTATAGGAATACAAAAACACCCAGCACTCAGCAAGGTGAAACTCACAACAGTGTCTAGCATGCAATCAAAGATAATCAGACATGCAAAGAGACAGAAAAACATGACCTAAAATGAAGAGAATAATTGATCAAAACCCACCCAGAACTGAACTCACATTAGAAGCAGCAGAGACAGACATTAAGACAGTTATTATAATTGTGTTTCATATGTTCAAAAAGCTAAGCAGGAACATGGAATATTATTTAAAAGACCTGAACTTCAGGAGATGGAAGTTACACCAGATGGGATCAACAGTTAGGTTACATATTGCAGAAAAATTAGTGAAACTTGAAGGTAAAACAATAAAAAATAACCAAAATGAAACACAGAGAAAAAAAAAAAGAGAATAGTAAAATCTGAGATTAAAAAAGGTATTGGTTCATGTTTTAAGCCACTATATTTTGGGAATTCCCTGGCAGTTCAGTGGTTAGGACTCCTTGCATTCACTGCTAAGAGCTTGGGTTCAATCCCTGTTCAGGGAACTAAGATCCCACAAGCTGCTTGGCATGGCAGGGAAAAAAAAAAAAAAGCCATTACGTTTTGGTGTAATTAGTTACATGCCCAATAAATAATTTTCATCAAATGGTGCTGGAACAACTGGCTACCCACATGCAAAAAAGACTTCCCTGGCGGTCCAGTGGTTAAGAATCCATTGTCCAATGCAGGGGATGAAGGTTCAATCCCTGGTTGGGGAACTAAGATTCCACATGCCCCCAGGCATCTAAGCCCTTGAACTGCAACTACTGAGCGAACGTGCCCTGGAGCTCACTCGGACGCGTGTCACAGCTAGAGGAGCCTGCACGCTGCAACAAAAAAAGATCCTGTCTGCTGCAACGAAGACCCAATGCAGCCAAAAATAAATAAGTAAATAAAAACATTTTTAAAAATAAATAAACACAACGGAATTATATTTTTTTAAAAAGTGAACTTGAATCCATACCTTGCACACCATATACAAAAATTAACTCAAAATGCATCACAGACCTAAATGTAAAGGCTAAAAGTATAAAACCTCTAGAAGAAACTATAGGAGAAAATGCTTTATGACCTTGGGTAGGCAAATATTTCTTAGATATGGCACTGAAATCATGATCTATAAAAGAAAAAGTTCGCAAGTTGAACTTCATTAAACATTAAGAATTTCTGCTCTCTGCAAAACTGTTAAGAAAATGAAAAGACAAGAAATGGATGAGAAGAAAATATTTGCAAATCACGTATTTGATAAAAAACCTATTTTATATTCAGAAACAGTCCATCCTAAAGGAAATCAATCCTATATATTTATTGGAAGGACTGATGCTGAAGCTAAAGAGCCAACAATTTGGCCACCTGATGAGAAGAGCTGACTGACTGGAAAAGACCCTAATGCTGGGAAAGACTGAAGGCAGGAGAAGGGGATGAAAGAGGATGAGATGCTTGGATGGCATCACCGACTCGATGGACACGAGTTTGAGCAAGCTCTGGGAGTTGGTGATGGACAGGGAGGCCTGGCGTGCTACAGTCCATGGGGTCGCAAACAGTTGGACACAACTGAGTGACTGAATGGAACTGAATAGGAAAACAATTCAATTTTTTCAAGTGGGCAAAAGATGTTAACAGATACTTTACCAAGAAAGATATACAAGGGCAAATGAGCATATGAGCATATCAAAAGATGCTCAACACCATTAGTTAGTAGAGAAATGCAAAATAAAACCATAAGGATACCACTACACACCTATTAGAGTGTCCAAAAGTTAAAAGATCGGCCAAGATAATCCCTTCAACCCGGACCTGGCACAATGGCTCCCACAAAGCGAGACGGCGAGAAGAGGCCAGTCTGCCATCAACGAGGTGGTGGCCAGAGAGTACCCCACCAGCATGCACAAGCACATCCAGGAAACAAGCTTCAAGAAAGGTGGCCCTGGGAACCCTTGAAGAGATCCAGGAATCTGCCAGGAAGTTGACAGGAACTATACAGATGTGCACATTGTCTCCAGACTCAACAGAACTGTCTGCACCAAAGGGATAAGGAATGTCCTATTCCTTATCAGTGCGGTTGTCCAGAAGGCGTAATGAAGATAAAGATTCACCAAATAAGCTCTGGACATTGTTACCTATGCACCGGTCACCACCTTCAAATCCCTATGGACAGGGGACTTTCCCGGTGGTCCAGTAGTTAAGCATCTGCCATGCCACGCAGGGGACACAGGTTCCATCCTTGGTTAGGCCATGAAGATCCCACACGCCACAGGGCAACTACGCCCACGTGCCGACTGCCGCAACTACAGAGTCCATGCACCACAACAAAAGATCCCCTAGGATGCAGTGAAGGCCCTGTGCAGCCAAATAAATAAACATTTTTAAAAAAGATTACAGAAAGTCTCCATACAGTCAACATAAATGAGAACTAACACCTAATCGTCAAATCAAGTTATAAAACCACACACACACACACACACACACACACACACACACACACACACCTGACCAAACCAAGTGTTGGTAAGGATATGAAGAAATGGAAACTCACACTGAGCTGGTAGGACCATACATAGAATAATGATTTGGGAAATAGTTTGGCAGTTTCTTAATAGGTTAAATATTATCCTGACTACGCTAAAGCTTTTGGCTGTGCGAATCACAACAAACTATGGAAAATTCTTCAAGAGATGAGAATACCAGACCTTACCTGTCTCCTGAGAAACCTGTGTGCAGGTCAAGAAGGAACAGTTAGAACTGGACATGGAACAACAGACTGGTTCCAAATTGGGAAAGGAGTATGTCAAGGCTGTATGTTGTCACCCTGCTTATTTAACTTATATGCAGAGTTGATCACGTGAAATGCCAGGCAGGATGAATCACAAGCTGGAATCAAGACTGCTGGCAGAAATATCAACAACCTCAGATACGCAGATGATACCACTCTAATGGCAGAAAGTGAAGAGGAGCTAAAGAGCCTCCTGATGAGCGTGAAAGATGAAAGTGAAAGAGCTGGCTTGAAAGTCAACATTCGAAAAATGAAGATCATGGCATCCAGTCCATCACTTCATGGCAAATAGAAGGGGGAAAAGCGGAAATAGTGGCAGATTTTATTTTCTTGGGCTCTAAAATCACTGCAGATGTTGACTGCAGCCATGAAATTAAAAGACACTGTCTCCTTCGAAGGAAAGCTATGACAAACCTAGTCAGCCTATTAAAAAGCAGAGACATCACTCTGCTGACAAAGGTCTGTATAGTCAAAGCTATGGTCTTTCCAGTAGTCATGTATGGATGTGAGAGCTGGATCATAAAGAAGGCTGAGTAGTAAAGAAGGGATATTTTTGAATTGTGCTGTTGGAGAAGACTCGATAGGCCTTTGGACTGCAAAGAGATCAAACCAGTCAATCCTAAAGGAAATCAACCCTGAATATTCACTGGAAGGCCTAATGCTGAAGCTAAAGCTCCAATATTTTGGCCACCTGACATGAAGAGCTGACTCACTGGAAAAGACCCTGTTGGGAAAGAAGGAAGGCAAAAGCAGAAGGGGATGGCAGAGGATGAGATGGTTAGATAGCATTACTGACTCAGTGGACATGAATTTGAGAAAATTCCGAGAGATAGTGGAGGGCAGAGGAGCCTGGTGTGCTGCAGTCAATGGGGTTGTAAAGAGTCAGACACGACTTAGCGACTCAACAACAACAGCTATGTGATTCAGTCATTCCACTTCTAGATATTTTCACAAGAGAAATGAAAGCACAGGGCCAAAGATTTATGCACAAATATTCATAGCAGCTTTATTTCTAGTAGCCAGAAATGGAGAATCAGCCCACCAGTTGCTGAATAGACAGGTGAATGGACAGACAATTGCATATTCACATAATGGAATGCCATTCAGCAGTTAAAAGGATGAATTACTGATTTTCACAATATGGATGAGTCTCAAAATAATTATGCCAAGTGTAAGAAGTCAGCATAATTGTTTTGTGTAATTCCGATTCTATAAAATACTAGAAAATGTAGACTAATCTATGGAGACAGAAAGCAGATGGAGGGCTGCCTGGGAGGGTGGGGCTGACATGTGGGAAGTGACAGAGCGGGAGGGAGGTATTACAGAGGGGCACAAGGAAACTGGAGGGGAAGACAGATACAGTAATTATCTTGACAGCGATGGTGGTGGTCTCATGGGTATAAACACACATCAAAACTTATCAAAGTATTCATTTTAAGTATCTAAGATTATATGTCCATTATATCATAAAACTGCTTTAAAAAAGATAAAAGACTGTCTAAAGCAGAAATAAGAACAATATACGTTGGGATTTATAACATATAGAATTAAAATGTGTAACAACAGTAGCAAAGGATGGGAAGGAGGAAATAGGAAATTCTTACACTGTTACACGAGGTGTAAACTGGAATAATGCCAGTGGAAAAACATTAATTCAAATGTTAGTTTTCAGAAAAAAAATTTCCTAGAAACAGGCCAAATTTACCAAACCAATGTTGATTATTTGGGACTTATAAAAAATCACAGTCCAGAAATATATTTTTGGAAAACACAGGAGACTATAGAGATTTTCTAATGAGTCTACAGCACACTGGCCACAATACGGCTGCTACATAAACGTTTAAGTTCATTTTTTTGTGTGTTTATTTGGCTGTGCCAGGTCTTAGTTACAAAATGTAGGATCTCGTTCTCTGACTAGGGATTGAACCTGGGCCCCCTGTGTTGGGAGCACAGTCTTAGCTACTGGACCAACAGGAAGTCCCCCAAAACATTTAGGTTCTAAGGACACAACTTAAGGGTTGTTCACACAAAAACTGAAGAACCAGGCAGACCTACAATCCATCGCAGCGATGACACCACCCACCAACCATGAGACTCTGGGTCAATGACTAACACCTGAATCAAAACAGAGCCGCCAATAGGACCTCTCTCCCAGGTTTGTTGAGAGGATGATATGAAACAATGCTTCTTAAGCACTAACCAGAGTCCTTGGCACAAAATAAACACTAATAAACGGCTATTCTTGTTATCAAGATTGCACTGAAGGAAAAAACAAACACTAAAAATACTTCGCTGCCCAGGTGACGCTAGTGGTAAAGAACCTGCCAATACAGGAGATGGAAGAGATGAAGGTTGATCCCTGGGTCGGGAAGATCCCCTGGAGAAGGACATGGCAACCCACTCCAGTATTCTTGCCTGGAAAATCCCTGGACAGAGGAACCTGGCAAGCTACAGTCCATGGGTTCACAAAAGAGTCGGACACAACTGACGCAATTTAGCACACATTTAGCACAAAAATACTTCAAAGTGTTTATCAGGAGGCATACAATATTTCCAGTTTCAAAGAACACTAAAAAGAAGGTACTACACTTGAATAAACTTATCTCTCATTGTTAAGAGTTAAGGCATGCATCCACGTGTTTTATGAATAAAGAATAATCTAAAACTCTTCTCTGTGTCCAAAATCTTAAAGAGGACACAGGCAGGGGCTTTAAATACAAAAGAAAGTCCATTCTCTGGTGTGACAGGAGCATGGGAGGAGGGGGAAATCACAGGCTTTGGGAAGTGAATTTGCTTCTCCTTCCTTCCTGCAAAGCAGTTCTTCTGAAAGGCAGACTTGAGTTTAAAAAGAAAATTATGTGCATAGTTTAAATACTTTTTAACATACTATCCACCTAAATGTTTGGGCTTTAATGTTTTCTATTTTGAAAATTTGCTTTGGAGGAGGAAATGGCAACCCATTCGAGTATTCCTGCCTGGAGAATCCCATGGACAGAGGAGCCTGGCAGGCTACAGTCCGTGGGGTTGCAAGACTGAGTGACTAAACCACCATGAAATGTGAGAACTCCACAGACCTGATGGTCCAGATCATGAGCCCATGGAGAAACCACACGAAGCACTTCATTATGGAACCAGGATGGCATTTCAAAGGACATGATCCTAATCACTTTACTTCTGATTTTCTTACCCGTTTAACAGCTCCGGGACCCAGCACTTGGTGGCTGAGCTTAGGGGGCGACCTTGCTGCGGGCTCACCTGACTCACCTTGGTCTCTCTGGAGAGGGGTTGGGGCTGCGCGGAGGGGGTGTGCGGGGCACAGCGGGCTTCGGTGCGATGCTGGCTGCAGGGAGAAGGCCATGGATGATGTATTTCTGTGGAAATGAAACCAGGCAGAGGTCAGCGGGATCATCTCTAGGTCCTGCGACCAGCCCTTCCTGGGTCTGAGAGGGGACACCTGCCCTGCTCACCTCGGGATCTAGTCCCATCAGAAGGCCCAATCCTCCCCCCACTATCCTCCACCCTATCTGGCAAGACAAGTGTGCCCACCCAGGGAGCTGCCCTCTGTCCTTCAAAGGGGTCCTCTCATCCTTCCTTCCTCAGAACGGCTTCCCCGACGATGACCCAGAGTCACCCTCCAGCACCCCACTTGGCTCCCAGCACTGCCCCTGCTGACCCTACTCACTTGCTTCCCGCCCGCCTCCTCCCGCAGAACAGAAGCTTCCTGAGAGCAGGCAACCTACTTGTCTTTATTAACCCTGGAACTCTGGCACTTAGCACAATGCCTAACACCTGGCAAGGGCTTAACAAGGATTTTAGATCATTTATCTTGAAGATAAACAGAGTAACAAACACTGGCTCTTACACACAATGAAAGTCAGACAACCCAGCTTTAGGCAGGGCTGTCTGTGAGTGTAGTCCAGTCTTCATTTCCCGTGCACCAGCCATTCGTGTGAACTTACTAAAGGCAAAATGCCATGACAGCATTGAAGAAACCTGGTCCTCATTCTCAAGGAGGGACAGTCCAGAGGAAAAATACCCAGCTGTTTATAATACGACACAGAATTACGGACAGCAGCACGGGAGAGGTAAAGACAATGTGCTGAGGTGACCCAGGGAGAGAAGGTCTCCTTCAGGTCCGAGGCCAGCAAGGGGACCACTGATGTCCTGTTGGAGAAAATCTCAGAGCATTTAGATGGGGTCTTCGAAGATGCCCACTGCTTTCACACTTAGGAAACGGGGTAGAAAGACATTCCAGGAGGAGGGAGCAACATGAACGAAGGGGTGAAGCAAGACATTAGTGACAGTGTGGTGAAAATAAATACTCCAGTTCACTGGACTACACAGGCATCTGAGATGAAGCAGCTAGAACGACTGGCTGGGGGCACAGTGAGGACTATTTCCATTTAAGAGTTTTGATACCAGACTAAGGAAATCTTGTGACTTAGTGGCAAGCGCCCACTGAAACTGGCTCTGGGAAAGACTAGTCAGGCTGGGATGGGCACAAGGTACCAAGGAATGGGAGGCACAACCAAGGGGAGGAGCCAGGGGACTGGAAATCCTTCAGGAGTGAGGGATGAGCAGACCTTCCAAATGTCTCCTGCAGCCTTCCCACCCCCACTCTCCCAGTTCCACGCACACGGCCAACCCCAAGAGCAGGTGCTCCAGAGCCACGGCTGCTACAGCAGCCATTCTCCAGAATATATATTTGCCGCCTGTCCTACCCCTCACTGCCTGGCAGAGGCTGAGGGACAAAAAAGCCTTTTCTTCACCTTTGAATCCCCAGGGGATAGCATCCAGTAGGTCCTCCAAAAAGGCCTTGTGAGCTTTGTTTATTTTTTTGATGGAGTGAATCTCCTATAGTAGGCCGAGTGTTTCTCCCCTGTACCACGATAATCACTTTCTAACTATGGTTCTCCTGCCTCAGTCTCCAAAACACAGGATGGTCCTATCTCAACCCAGCACGAAAACTCCCGTGGGCAGCCCCCCTCTCTTGTTGACAGAGAAATGTCCTCTCGTGGCCCAGACGGCTGCTACGGCTGCTGTCCGCTGCTTCCTAGCAATGGCCGGCCCTCCTCATCGCTACTGTAATGGTATCTCTATGCCGCAACACTCAAAACTGCCTTCCCATTTCCACACAGCAAATGATTCATCCTTTGTCGGGCTTTTGTATATGTTGTTTTCTCCACCTGGAAGTCTCCTTCCTTATTTCTCCCCAGGCCCAGGTCAACTCTCTGGGCTGACTTTGCTGCCCCTTCCCTGGTACCCACCTCGAGAGCACTTTTTGCCTTACCATTTTGTGCTGAATGACTTATGGGTTTGTCTACCCTTTAGCCAGCGTGGCCATAGGCTCTCAATCAATTATGGGGTATCTGGCACACAGACACAGTAGGAATTCAGTAACACAATAAAAACATCAATAAACACGCTGAGTTAGCAAAATCACAACAGCAAAATATGCTTCAACTGTGCCTTCACTGCTTCTCAACATCCAGCTGTCTAAAATGACTTCCCTGGTGGTCCAATGGTAAAGAGTCCTTCTTCCAATGAAGGGGAAGCAGTTTCAATTCCTGGTAGGAAACTAAGGTCCCATATGCCTCAGGGCAACTAAGCCCACACACCACAACCAGAGAAGTCCTCACCCCTTGCAGAGAAGACCCAGCACAGCCAAAAAAAAAAAAAATGACTTCAGCAAGTCATAGAGCTGAGAACAGGAGGCTGAGTTAGACATGCTTTAGGAATTCCAATTTGAAAGGGAGTTCAGGAGTACCCTTATCAAAATGCTTTCTCCAGGCGGTATAGCTCAGGGGTAGAGCATTTGACTGCAAAATGCTTTCTCTGCATTTAAAGTACTGAGTTTATGGAGAACTGGATGTAAGCAGGTTTGGGGGTTCATCAGACAAGTATGAAAAAGAAAAACAGGAGGAAGGCGACTTGGGTGGAGGGTAGTGGTTATAATCATGACCCACGGAATGAGAAATTAGGACTGGGAAAGACAGCAATGAGGACACTGGTAGGATAAATAGACAGGGGCAGGGAGGGGGGCTGGGGGGAGGGTGTCAAAGAATTGTCGGTATCACGCTTACAAGTAGGAGGAGGGGTCAACGAATGAGCCTGGGAGTGTGTGCCGGCAGTGGCAGAATTGCCATGGAAGTTTTGGAGGGAAGCATTCCAGGCAGAAGAAAAAGTAAAGGCTGAAGGAACAGCAAGGTGGGAAGAGCTGGAGCGTCCATGTGTGTGACTTGAAGGCATTGGGCACGAATCAGAATTGCATTTTAAAAGAATCCCTTTGGGTGTTTTGTGAAGAATGGACATAGGGAAAAGGAAGGAGTGGAACCGAGAAACAGGGAGGAGCTGCTGCAGCAGTCCAGGCAGATGCTGGAGGACGGGGTAGGAGCCGGGATGGCTAGTAGATGCGCATGGTGGAGTGTACGTGGTGCTTGGCGGAGGGAGGAATCCAGAATGACACCCCACCGGCGATCAGAAAGTAGTGTGTCGGCAGGAGTGAACTCCCCGACGCCCGAGCGAAAGTTACAGGCGAGACAGGGCGGGCCCTATCAACTGAGACCAACACTAGAATAGAAAATTAATGTTCTAAACACTAAACAGCTGGGCTTCTCGAAAGGAAAACCACTTCCTGTTGGGCCGCTATCTTGCCTCCATCCCAAATCCCAACCCCTCCCCACTTAACTCCCGGCCCCAAGGGCCGGAACGCAGGCTGGATGCAGATATACTTACATACTGCTTCTTGCGTCCACTCCGAAACCCCAGGAGCATCCTTGCTGTGGTTGATGGCCAGACCCTTACTGGACTGTACAGAAGATCGGAGCTGAGGACCACTCCCCAAAGTCTGCCGACGCCTTGAGTTGGCCTAGCCCCGGACGCCTTCTCTCAGCTACGGACTTCGCAACAACCACGTCTGCCATTGGCTCCGCTTTTGCTCCGACCAATCAGAGCGAAGATTACTTCACGTCCGTCGCTCTTGGCAACCAGCGGGTACCACTCAAATCCTCTCCAGGGCGTCGCTGTCCATTCTCTTATTGGTCAGATCAGATGTCGATCTCTGAGGCCATAGCCTATCCGGCGCCGGGAGAGGCGGAGGGCGGGCAAGAGGAGAGAGTAGCGGGGCTCTCAGGAGGCAACCCGGAAGTGTTGCTAAGCAGGTAATGTCGCGGGAGACCCAGAACTGGTGCCGAGGTGGCCAGCTCGGCCCCCGCCTTGAACTGGACTAAGGAGCCACGGTGCGGACCGAGCCAGGGTTTCAGGGGCAAGACAGGTGACGGAAATAAAGGACGCTTTTTCCAGGACAGGACTCTCCAGGTTCTTAGACTTTGGTCTGTAATCCAGCCTTTTAAAGAACACTCTGCAGTCGCGCGCCTGCCAAAGAGGCCCGGGCTTCGAGTGAAATGGGCTATGTGCTGGAGAATCTGCTTAAGTGCCGTCTTGCATTCCCCTCATTAGATCGAGGCCGCCGATGGAAGGCAACCCCCCTGATGGCACTGGCCCCATGCATGTACCATTTGGGCACATTGTGGCCAATGAGAAATGGCGCGGTTCGCAGCTGGCACAGGGAATGCAAGGTCGGTGGGCTCCCTCTCTCACCTCACCCCACTTTTTAAAAAAGTTCCATCTATTGCCGTGTTTTCATCTAATGAACACGGAACTTATTTTCTTGTCTGTGTTTTAAGGGAAAATTAAACTCGTTTTTGAGGATGGCCTGACACTGGTAGATTTTTACTTATCTAGCAAATCCTGCATTATTTACATCACCGAAGCTGAGTTGGTGGCAGGAAATGGCTACAGAAAGAGACTTGTTCGGGTTAGAAATGTAAGTACTGAGTTAAAGAAATGGACTTCTTCCCCCTCCCTTGGAATAATCTGTATGAAACCATTGGCCATTGCACCCTTGGATAGCTGCTTAATCTTGAATGGAATTTTGTTACTGAATAGTTTCCTGTTTCTTTTCTTTTCTTTTTTGAAGTCCAATAAACTTCAAGGGATTGTGGTTGTTGAAAAAACGCAGATGAGTGAACAGTATTTTCCAGCTGTACAGAAGTTTACTGTTCTGGATCTTGGGATGGTGTTGCTTCCAGTAGCCAGCCAGATGGAAGCATCCTCCCTCATTATTCAGTTGGTAAGTACCCATTCCTACTCCTCCACAATAGCCCTGGTTTAGGACTTTTGACTGATCTTCCTGGATCCTTTTCTGGCACCTGCCCTTATTATCTGTACAATCCATGAAGCCAGTCTTTATCCATCTCTGGATTGGTTTCTAAAATCTTTTTGATGAGTTAAGTTCAGAAGCTCCCTCTGCAGCTAGCTGAGCTTGCCGCCCTGTCTAGGCAAGCATATAACAAGGTGAACAAGTTGTAGACCTGATTTTAGCCTCTCAGCTCTGATGACTCCTTTGTGCGCTATTCTGCATTTAAGCTGGTGACATTGTCAGCTAGTGGCTACTTAGCCTCATCCCTGCGTATCTTCTGTTAAGCACCAGAAAGTGTCTGCAAGTTCATGTGTTGTTTCTTTTAACCTAGTGGCTTTCCATAGTCCTTGTTGGTTATTCAGCATGGTTGTACATTAGAATTTCCTGGGGAACTTTTTTAAAAATTTTATTGAAATATAGTTGATTTGCAGTGTTGTGTTTCAGGTATACAGCAGAGTGATTCAATTACACATACATTCGTTCTTTTTGAGATATTTTTCTCATATAGATTATCATAGAATATTGAGTAGAGTTCCCATACTATACACTAATTCCTTGTTGGTTATACACACACTATATAGTGGTGTGTGTATGTTAATCTTAAGACCCTGTTTTATCCCTCTTCCCAGCCACACCTCCCCCGCCCCCATTTCCCCTTTGGTAACCAAAACTTTGTTTTTAATATCTGTAAGTCTGTTTCTGTTTTGCAAATAAGTTCCTTTGTATCATTTATTTAAAAAATTAGATTCCACACAGAAGTGATATCATATGAGATTAGAATTTCCTGGGGAACTTTTAAAAAAAGAGATATATGAGCCTTATTTGAGACCAATTAAGAATCTGAACATAGGCGTCAGGCTTATGCATCAATTTTTGTTGTGCTGTTTCTAAATCTCCCCCTCTGATGTGCAGCTGGGGTTGAGAACCACACTGGAAATGCAAACAGCCCTGTATAGTTCACAAACCCTTCTCCAGACACTGCTCTTTTCTCTTGCTTCACTCTTCCTGACTCACTTTGATTTAACCTTCTTATTATGTGCCTTCCTGTATCCACCACTAACTGAAGACTGGGTTTCTCCTTTGATAGGCAAGCTTCTTCCAAGTCCTGTATCAGGCAGGTGGAGCCATCATGTAATCCTATACCAGTGAAATGTTTCTTAGTGGACCATAGGACCATGTTTGAATTCTTTAGTGTAGGTTTTCATTGGTTTTATCCTAAGCTTTCTAAAAATTCAAGTTTTTGTAGATTAATTTTTACCCCTCACTCATTTGTGTAGTCATATTGTTCATCTTTTAATAATTTTACTGATGCCTGAAAAATTATATTCATGGTATATATGAGAACGTTTATAGTGGTAAATCAAGCTGAACCACATGGAAAAACTAAAACTAAATTTCCGCAAAACATAATGTTAAGAAAACCACAGGTCCTCTAGAGGGCGCTCCTGTGCTTCTTTCATTTCCGCTCAGGTTCAAGAGCAAACCAGAGAGCCCAGTAAAAACCCTTTTCTCAGGAAGAAACGGACTCAGGTCTCTGAGCCGGCGCTCCTCCGAAGTGTGCAGCAGATCCCAGGAGTCGGGAAGGTGAAAGCCCCACTCCTGCTTCAGAGGTTTCCAAGTATTCAACAACTAAGCAACGCGTCTATCCGAGAACTGGAGGCGGTAGTAGGACAAGCCGCAGCCCAGCACATTCATGCATTCTTCACCCAGCCCAGGTGAGGGCTCCTTTCACGGGCATCTCATCACGGGACTGCAGGATCTTGTTTTCTTTTCACACTAAGAAAAGAGTTCCTTGGAGAAGGAAATGGGAACCCACTCCAGTATCCTTGCTCGGGAAATCCCATGGGGAGTCTGGTGTGCAACGGCCCATGGAGTACAAAAGGGCTGGACACGGCTTAGTGACTAAACAACAACAAATGGCAGTTCTAGCCAATGTATGAGAAAAACTTGTAAGGAATTGGGGGTTGGGGCTGAAGCCAAAATCCTATTGTTTACAGATGTGAATGTCCATTTAGAAAAACCAAAATAAACTGCAAGCAAATATTTAAACTAAGAAGAGTTCCTTTTACTACAATTAGGGAAAGATGAGAAGAGGCCTGAATGGAACCTGCCAATTGTCCTGCCCTGTTCTCTGGCCTCAGGCATGTACTTGGATTAGTGGGCCTGCCCCAGACGGCCCTGCCTGCATCCTGCTAGCATGAAGTGGGCTGGTGGGCACCTTCCTAAGGGAACCTCAGATTCAGCAGAAAGCCAGCTTGGGAGGATTTTAATGTGTGACCTTGACCTTATCTATCATGGAAGGTGGCGGATATGACTGTTTAAAGGAAACAAACCTACAGTGAAGCACTGTTCCCATAAGCTCCTTGTTCCTGCTGGCAGAGCCACTGTTCTTCAGGTCTGATCTTAATATACCTGTGCTTTGAGGGCAGCTGCCAGTGTCAACAGACACTTGTATTGCCTTTTTTCTTCCTTCCTATCTCCCTTCCTGGTAGTTGCAGAGTTTGTTTATAATCCCTGAGCACATCTGAACACAGAAGGCCTGGAGTCTGGAGTTCCCACTGTAAGATAAAAAGCCAGCGTGTGTGAGGGACGGAAGAATGTGTTTGTAAGTGGATAGCCCAGCAACCAAAAGATGAATAGCAAAGTGGCAGGGCCAGCTGAGGAGAGCCTGGGGCTAGAGACCAAAATGTATAATTGCTCATCTGAAGAATAAATACACTGAACAACAACTACACACACACACACACACACACACACACACACATTGGAATATACTCGGCCATCAAAAAGAATGATGTTGGGTCATTTGTAAAGATGTGGATGGACCTAGAGTCTTTCATGCAGAGCGAAGTAAGTCAAAAGAGAAAAACAAATATATTAACGTGGAATTCAGAAGAATGTTACAGAAGAACCTATTCGCATGGCAGGAACAGAGACGCAAATGTAGATAATGGACAGGTAGACACAGAGGTGGGGATGGGATAAATTGGGAGACTGTGATTGACAAAATGCACGTCATGTGTAAAGTAGATAGCTAGTGGGAATTGACTGTAGCGAATGGGGCTTGACTTCATGCTGTGTGGTGACCTAGATAGATTGTATGGGGTTGAGGGGAGGAGATCCAAGAGGGAGAGGATATATGTATACATGTAGCTGATTTGCTTCATTGTACACAAGAAACTAACATAACATTGTAAAGCAATTATACTCCAACTTTTTAAAAAAAAGACAAAAATACAATTAAAGAGGCCGTACATTTTCAAGGACACTAAGACATCTTGAAAGCTCTTAAAGTCCTATTTTGTGAAATGTTAGTGATTTTTAAATATATATATATTTATTTGGTTGCACTGGGCCTTAGTTATGGCACACTAGATCTCTACCTGTGGCATGCAAACTCTTAAGTTGCAGCATGTGGGATTTAGTTCCCTGACCAGGGGATGAACCTGGGCCCACTGCATTGGGAGAGCAGAGTCTTAGCCACTGGGCCACCAGGGAAGTCCCAGTGATTTTTTTTTTATTACTTTTTTTTTTACATACACACTGCGTATTTCTTTCTTTATCTTTGGCTGCACTGGGACTTTGTTGTTGCACACAGGCTTTCTCTAGCTGCAGACAGCAGGGGCTGCTCTCTAGTTTTGGTGCTCAGGCTTCTCACTGTGGTGGCTTCTCTTGTGGCGCACAGGCTCTGGGCGCGCAGGCTTCGGCAGTTGCGGCACACAGACTCAGGAGTTGTGACTTGATGGCCCCGGGGCGCTCAGGCTTCCATCGCTGTGGCATCAGTTCAGTTGTCACTAAGTTGTATCTGACTCTTTGGGACCCTGTGAGCTGCACCACGCCAGGCCTCCCTGTCCATCACCAACTCCCGGAGCCCACCTAAACTCATGTCCATTGAGTCGGTGATGCCATCCAACCACCTCATCCTCTGTCGTCCCCTTCTCCTCCTGCCCTCAATCTTTCCCAGCATAAGGGTCTTTTTCAAATGAGTCAGCTCTTCACATCAGGTGGCCAAAGTATTGGAATTTCAGCTTCAACATCAGACCTTCCAATGAACACCCAGGACTGATCTCCTTTTGGATGGACTGGTTGGATCTCCTTGCAGTCCAAGGGACTGGACTCTCAAGGGTCTTCTCCAACACCACAGTTCAAAAGCATCAATTCTTTGGCGCTCAGCTTTCTCTGTAGTCCAACTCTCACATCCATACGTGACTACTAGAAAAACCATAGCCTTGACTAGACGGACCTTTGTTGGCAAAGTAACGTCTCTGCTTTTTAATATGCTGTCTGGGTTGCAGGGCTCATTAGTTGTGGCTCGAGGGCCCCAGAGCGTGCAGGCTGCAGGAGCTGTGGCCGCCTGGCTCTAGGGCACTTGGGCTTCAGTAGCTGGGGCACCCAGCGCTAGGGCACAGGCTTAGTAGTTGTGGTGCAGGGGCTGAGTTGCCCTGCAGCATGTGGAATCTTCTCGGACCAGGGATCAAACCCATGCCCCTTGCATTGGCAGGGAGAGTCCAAACTTTTAAAAATCAAGTACAATAAAACTTCTGTGCATTAGGGTAAAACTGATTTGAAAGAGGAGAGAATGAAAGTGAAATCAAAGTGGAAACCATTAACTGAGGCAAATGAATTTATTTAAATATTTATACAAAAATATCAGTAAGAACAGTGGATACACTTTCCCAAATATGGTTGCTTCCCTTTTGACATTACACACTACAAAATATTTTAAGTTCATTTATTCTCAAAATGACATGGCAGTGCTATATCTGTAGAAGCTATATAACTTATACTATGTCAACAGTGAATCTTAGAATCACTGTGTCATCCAACGTAGAGCAAGACAAACCAACGTCATTTTACAAAGTCAAATAGAGCTCTAGACTTGAGTCATTTACATCTTGACCTTGTACAATGTTTTTAACCCTTTCTAAAGACTCTTAAAATATACAGTTATGTACTTTCTACTTTAAACAAAATGAGAAATGTTTTGAGTATCAAACAGTATATTATCTACCTTGTAGACGGCATCTTCATCTAACACTGCCACTGTGTTAGCGACTTTTAAGTGACATAAAATGGAAGAAAAACTGCTCCTAAATGTTTTTTTTTTAATCTAAAGTCATGACAAATTTGGCACTAGACTTTATCTGGAAATAGCATTCATATTATCTAGAAATAATAGTAAAATCGTGTTCTAGGTTAATGACTTCCCCTTAGGCAGCAGGTCTTTGGAACAGTTTTTAATAACACTTAGTCTAGCATTATAGTCCCTCCCCCTGCCTGAATTTGGGGTCATCTGAATTCTGAGTTAAGGAATTAATCTATGTATCACCCAAGCCTAAATACTTACTAATAGGAACCACATAGGAAATCCTAATTGAACTCTGACAGTAAGTAACTAAGAGTCCTAATTCTAGCCTTTAAAAACAGCCATATTTCCGCGTTATTCTATTTACAATACTTTATATAATAAATAACTTGCAGCAGTACGGTGAGACTCCCCTAATTTTGTTTTCCACAAGCTTCTAGAGGCTTCTTGTTACTTACACTCAAGGACATATCAATTCTATGTTTATGCTATGAGAAAACGGGATTTGAGAATATTGAGAACTCTTCCTCTGTGGCACAAACACGAAGGCCCAGTCCGCACAAGCAGCGCTCTCGCTTCTTCGCTTCAGTACAAAGAGCTGTCGGTGTTGAGAAGGCTGAAGGGAGAGGAGAGCTTTTTCTTGACTGGAGGCCTCGCGACACCAACCGACGGGAGGCACAGGGTGCTCGCCGACTTCTGTCTATTCTTGTTGGTGCTCCAGCTCAAAAACGAGAGCTTTTTCGAGATTTTCTTGGTTTTATCAGTTTTATCATCAACATCTATGCCTAAGCAGATCATGGAGTAAGTTTTCTGCATTCCCACAGAGTATGTGGCACATTTACTATGCTGTACACAGAAAAAGAAGAACAGTTAAATGGTTATTTTATCTTCCAAATAATGAATTCTTTTTATTCTTAAAACCAGTCTTGATATGCTGTGATTACAGTGAAATGACTATTTTAGGCAGACATATTTTTCTGTTATAGGAAGTAATTTATATACATGATTTAAATTATGAAAAGAATGGTTAGATCCCATTTAACCATTTTTAAAGTGTAGTTAAAAATGGTTAGAAATCAAGATGTCAGAGAAATGACTGCCAAGTTTTGAGACTCACATTCTGCACTCACGGCGGCATCCTCTTTAAGTGATATATTTCTGAGATTCAGTGACTAATGCTGATATAGGATTAGGTTCTTAAGAACAAGGACAATTCTTAAGGAATATGCTCAATAGTAGTCATTTAGGCTGGGGACCACTACTGCCTTTTAAAGGTTATTACATTTGAAAAAGTAATACACACTTATGGTCAATAATATGAAAATGCATCAGGTGGACAGTAGGTGTCCTTCCCACCTTTTAGCCCTGTCCACTGAGGTAACCACTATCTGTTACATTTTTAGAAATAACATTCATATACAGGTATTGATATGTGTTAAGTATACAGCACCATTTGTCTTTCCTTAAGAATACACTATGTACACGGGTTTGCACCCTGCTTTCTTCACTTAATGTATCCTGGATTTCAGCCCACACCAGTAGATACGGCGGCTCAGATGGTAAAGAATCCGCCTGCAATACAGGAGACTTGGGTTCAATCCCTGGGTTGGGGAGATCCCCTGGAGAAGGAAATGGCAACCCACTCCAGTATTCTTGCCTGGAGAACCCCACGGACAGAGAAGCCTGGTGGGCTACGGTTCATGGGATTGCAAAGAATCAAACACAGCTGAGTGACTAAGCGCGTTCTCTTTAAAGACAACAGAATCCATGGTAACAAGGTCATGATTAAATTTTTCCAGTTTTTTAAACTGATGAAATAAACATAAAATTTACCATTTTAACCACTCGTGGCCTTAAGTACACTCACACTGCTGTGCAGCCGTCACCACCACCCACCTCCAGAACTTACCCATCTTCCCCAAGTGAACTCCATGCCCACTCAACGCTACTGTTAACTTTTTTAGGATTGTGAAGGACTCAGATGAGAAATGTGAAGGAATTTGTTTTCTAAAGACTTCCACGCGAGTTATCACGTGCTTCTAAGGTTTGCCTAATACTGAGATTACTTTGCTCACAGAATGTTTACTGACCATCTACCTTGTTCCAGGCACTGAAATCAGGTTGTATGTATAAGCAGACATACAATATATATCTGAAGCCGTTTGGCACATTGTTCATAATATAAATCCAGGAAAGGAGTCTGAGTTGATGCAGCAAGAAAGGAGGGGAATTCACAATAAAATGTCCCTCCTAAGTTTGGCACCTCTGGATGAAGATGCCTCTCCCTTTTCTATGAATATAAAACTGCCCATTAGACTGGCCTGGTGCTTCAGTTGTTATGACTTGGCACTTTGACTGTGGTGGCCTGGGTTCATGGGGAAATAAGATCCCAAAAGCCACACAGCGTGGCCAAAAAAAACGGGAAAGAAACCCACCCTGTACCCGTCAGCAACTTCTCCTCATTCCCTGGTGCCCTAGCCTCTGGCGAGCACTAACCTACATTTTGTTTCTATGAATCTGCCTATTCTGAACATTTCTTAATGGAGTCACACACTCATTCACTCTCTGACCGTCTCTAGTCTGAGTTCTGTTGCCATTTCCCCATGAAAAAGTGTCCTTTGGGGGACTTCCCTGGCGGTCCAGTGGTTAGGACTCTGCGCTTGCAGGAGGTATGGGTTTGATCCGTGGGGGAACTAAGATCCCACATGCCACGTGGTGCGGCCAAAACTGGAAGTGTCCCTTTTCCCTGCTGCCAGGCACAACAAACACAGCTCTGCTTACCTCATTCTCCACCTCTTAGCTGTGTTCAACACAAACCACCACTCTCTCTGGCAGGATTTTCTTCTCTTGGTTTCAGAAGCCCCTTTTTATCCCACCTTCGCACCTACTTTGCACTCCCTTTCGCTCCTACTTGGGGATCTTAATTCCCCAACCAGGGATTGAACCTGCATCCCCTGCACTGGAAGCGCAGAGTCTTAACCACTGGACCACCAGGGAAGTCCCCCATATGTGTTTGTACCCCTTCACATGGCTGGATCTTCCTGACCCCCAGATGCTTGTGGTGTCTCTTCGAGGTTTAGTCCTCAGCCATCAACCCCTCAAGGGTAATTTCATATAGTGTCTTACAGCTTGAAACATCATCTCTACGCTGATGATCCTCAAATATTTATTTCTAGCTCTGACATTTTCCGCGAACTAAAGACGTGACTACTCAGCTGCCTACGTCACCTTGATGTATCTCTTGGGTATCTCATGCATATGAAACACTCACAGCACAGCACGTGTGTTTTCTCTCCTCGGCCCCCCCCCCCACCCCCGGCCCCAATTTCCCATCATAATGAAAAATGATGCAGTTGTTCAAGCCAAAAATCGAGGAGTTCTCCCTCTGTCTGCCATCTTTTCTACACAACTCATCTACAAATTTGTCAGCTCTACCTCCAGGTTAAGTCACAGGCACATCCACCTCTCTCCACCTCCACTGTCTCCCCCTAGGGTAAAGCTGCTAACATCACTGGCCTGGGTGACTGCCATGGCCAGCTCGCTCTGCAGCCACATGGCCAGCCTCCAGGCAGCAAGACAGCCTTCTACAATAAACACCACAGCACATCATTCCCCATCTCAAAAGGTTTCAAACTTCCCTGCCAAGGAAGCGCTGCCTGTCTCCCACCTCATTTCCCACCATGCTGGCCCTTTGTCACGATGCTCCAGCTGAAAGGCCCTTTAGTTCCTCTAGCAAGTGAAGCTCCCTGCCAGGGGGTCTGGTAACTGCACCTGTTGGTGCCCCTGTCTATATGCTCTTTTTTCTTGGGGTGGGAGGCGGGGCACGCTTGCTGCGTGGTATGTGGGATCGTAATTCCCCAACCAGGGATTGAATTTGCACCCACTACATTGGTAGTGCCGAGTCTTAACCACTGGACCACTAGGGAAGTCCCCATATGCTTTGCTTATACCTCTTCACATGGCTGGTTCCTCCTGACACTCAAGCCTCAGTGCAGCCCTAACCAGGAGCCCTTCCCAGCCCCAGTCATCCTAGCCCATTACATATGTTATTTCCTTCACAGCACTTACCAAAATCACAACTACTCCTTTACTTATTTATTGCCAGCTTTGTGGGGTAGGACCTTATCTTATTTCAGCTGGCGCTCCAACACCTGAGAAGGGCCTGGCATACAACTGATGCCCAATCAATAAATGCATACTGCTCTAAACAGAAGTATCCAAGGTACAAAATTAAATGCAGCGAGTACAGAAGAGCGTGACTGCGACAGTTCCTCCTCCTTGGGGACACAAAAGGATAGAACTGTGCACAGGTTCAGACACGTCCCAGAATCTCACAGGAAAAGTGCTAACACTCCTGAGAAGAGCATCTTCCACACACCTTCTGTACTATTTTATATGTATATTTTTTAACCATAAGTATGTATCACTTTTGCAATGGAAAAGAGTTTAATCAGGAAGGTAGATGAATTGGTTCTTTTATCTATAAGATTTTTTTAAAAAAGCTTTGCAGTGATTTCTCTGACCCAAGTTGAACACATTCTCAGTAATGACAAACTTGGGAGCTCAGTCATTTGTGGCATGTTACAAATGCAGGCAGGAGGCAGGGGTCCTGGTAAAAACCTCTGAGGCTGGACTCACCCTGACTTCACTCCACATCACTATTTACTGCCAGGGTCACCAGCACTCACCACGGACGATGTGGCATCCAGGAGGCTCACGACCTTCATCTCAATGTCGTTCTGGCCAAAGCTCTTCAGCATCTTCATAACCTCACTCACCGTCAGCCACTTACAATCCACGTCTTGAATGGAAACAATATAATCCCCTTCCTTTGTTCCTGCCGCCTAAAAAAAAAATATGATTTCAATACAGGTCAATGTTCTGTTCAGCGAAATCCCTGAAGTAGTTCCCAAGTTCATTAACAAAATAGTCATCTGCAATAGTTAACTTCAAGAAGGCAAAAATTGTGGTGGGTGTGGAGGGTGTAGGAGGGGGGCCCAAGACAGCTGGATACATGAATACAAATAGCTGATATATTTTGTTGTACAGCGGGAACTAACACAACATTGTAAAGCAATTATACTCCAATTTAAAAGAAAAAAAGGCAAAAATTAATTTGTTTCTCTTTGGGCAAGAAAGGTATGAAAGGCCTTTCACATAAAACCAGGCCTTTTACATAGAGGAACCCTAAATCCAATCACCCCATATATTTGTGTGGGCAGCACTCTTTACCCTGGTAGCTCAGATGGTAAAGAATCTGCCTGCAAAGCAGAAGACCCAGGTTCTATCCCTGGGTTGGGAAGATCTCCTGGTGAAGGGAATGGCTACCCACTCCAGTATTCTTGCCTGGAGAATCCCATGACAGGGGAGCCTGGCGGGCTACAGTCCATAAGATCACAAAGAGTCAGACACGACTGAGCAACTACCACTTAACACTTAACTCTGTACTTTACCAGATTGACTGTCTGCAAAGGTGCCAGTGAGTTTTGCTTCCAATCTAAAAGGATCCATGCTTACCGCAGCAGAGCAGTAGGGATCCAGGAAGTGGACTTGAACTGGGGAGTTTCCTCTCAGGGTGAACCCCAAGTCCCCTTCTTCTGCAGTGAAGTGAATACTTCGAGGAGCCGTCCATCTCTTGTTAGCCGAAAACACAGATAAAGGACCCTTGGGAATAGAGCATCATTAGGTTAGGATCTGAAGGCTGAGTCAGGCATTTGAAAGCTAAAGGAAATGATGCCTTGTCATCCTTTCAGATTTCATTCGGCTCTGCTCAAGAGACTCATGATACCATCTGCAATAGTTTGCGCTACAAAGTCATACAAGAACGTTCATTGCCATTTTCTCTAAAAGATCGATAATATTTAAAACAAAATTATGTCATATAGCATCTCTACATACTTGCAACTTATAAAACAGCCTTCCCCTCAAGTCATTATGAAATAAATGTTCAACATACCAGCTTTTGGAAGAAGTCCGTTACTGTCACTTTAGAGAACTGTGGGAGTATAATTTCAACTTCTCGCTCAGTTTTAGCTGGAAAAGAAGGTTAAAAGTAAAAGCATAAATGATTCTGTAATTGAAAGTTATTTTTGAAAACTCAGGCCTAAGTCCACTTGGGTATCTACTATGAGCTATACCCCGCTCTGGGGCTGGGACAGATAGTGATATAAGACAAATTCCCTGCCTTCAAGGGAGCTTATTTGCGTTCTAGTGCAGCATCCCCAGCCTTTTTGGCTCTCGGGACCCATTTTGTGGAAGACAATTTTTCCATGGATCAGGGGGCAGAGATGGTTTCAGGATGATTCAAGTGTGTTACATTTATTGTGCACTTTATTTTTATTTTATGGCAATCTCAGGATATTCTGCCTTGACTTACGGTTAGGATTCATGCTCCTACAAGAATTTAATGTTGCAGCTGATCTGACAGGAGATGGAGCTCAGGCAGCAATGCAAGCAATGGGGAGTGGCTATAAATACAGGTAAGACTTTGCAGGCTTGCCCCCTGCTCACCTCCTGCTGGGAGGCCTGTTTCCTAACAGGCCATGGCCTGGTACTGGTCTGTGGCCCAGGGGCTAGGGACCCCTGTTCTAGTGGACATCCTCTGATACTCATAAAATCCTACTGAGAAGTAACTTACATTTCAGGTGGGGCTGTTAGGGAAATACCATGCTTTCAACACTAAGTTTTGGGCAAGACGTGCTTCCTCTTTTCATTATTAACATGCAATGTGAAGATTTCACAGTGAGAAGTGGATTTGCCAAATCATGTGCATAAATAGCTAAATAGCTCCACCATCAAATTCATGGCACTGCAGCCATGATATTAAAAGACACTTGCTCCTTGAAAGAAAAGCTATGACACCTAGACAGCATATTAAAAAGCAGAGACATCACTTTGCCGACAAAGGTCTGTACAGTCAAAGCTATGGTTTTCTCAGTAGTCATGTACACATGTGAGAGTTGGACCATAAGATTTGGATGTCTAAGTGCCATAGATTTGGACCAAGGATGAGCACTGAAGAATTGATGCTTTTGAACTGTGATGCTAGAGAAGACTCTTGAGAGTCCCTCGGACTGCAAGGGGATTAAACCAGTTAATCCTAAAGGAAATCAATCCTGAATATTCATTGGAACTGATGCTGAAGTTGAAGCTTCAACACTTTGGCCATCTGATGTGAAGACTCATGGAAAAGACCCTGATGCTGGGAAAGATTGAGGGCAAGAGGAGAAGGGAGTGACAGAGGATAAGATGGTTGGATGGCATCACTGACTCAATGGACATGAGTTTGATGAGCAAACCCAGGGAGATAGTGAAGAACAGGGAAGCCTGGCATGCTGAGTCCATGGGGTCACAAAGAGCCGGACACAACTTAGCAACTGAACAACAACAAGCCAACCCTTCCCACGAGGCTAGTCAGTGTCTATCAAAGGATCCCAGTGCAGGCTAAGAATTCCACACATAAATGAGCCTCAGCACAATAAAGACCACATATGACAAGCCTTGAAAAGTTCTCCTCTAAGACGAGGAACAAGACAGGGATGCCCACTCTTACAACTTTTATTTTACATGGTACTGGAAGTCCTAGCCGTAGCAATTAGACAAGGGCAAAAAAAAAATTAGGCATCCAAATCAGAAAGGGAGTAAAACTGTCACCATGCGCAGATGACATAATACCACAAATAGAGAACCCTAATTGTTGTTCAGTAGCTAAGTCATATCTGACTATGCGACCCCCATGGACTATACTTGAACTAATGAATGAACTCAGTAAAGTTGCAGGATACAAAATCAATAAACAGAAATCCAGTATATCTATTCACAAATAACAAACTATCAGAGAAATTAAGAAAACAATCTAATTTACAATTACATCAAAAATAATAGAATACATAGGAATAAATTTACCCATGGAAGTGAAAGATCTCTATACTGCAAACTATAAGACACTGATAAAAGAAACTGAAGAAAACACAAATAAATGGAAAGATATTCCATGTCTGTAGACTAGAGAAGTTATATTGTTAAAATGTCCCTTTGTTATATATATATATATAATATATTTATATAATATATATATGTGGATTGTTATAATGTCCAAAGCAATCTACTGATTCAATGCAATCAGTATCAAAAATCCAATGGCATATTTAATAGAACTAGAACAAATAATTCTAAAATTTGTATAGAACCACAAAAGATCCCAAATAACCAAAACAATCGAGATAAAAGAACAAAGCTAGACCTCCAGCATGAAATCACGCTCCCTGATTTCAATTATACTATGAAGTTACATAATCAAAACGGTATAGCATGGGTACAAAAACAGACGCACAGATCAGTGAAACAACACCTTCCAAGATCAAGCCTTGGAGGAGGAATAAGGACGCAGGGGGCTTTCAAATCATGCAGTCGGAGGTAACAGACAGATAGCAAAGTACAGATTTCCATTAACATGGTGGTATGTGGCTGGGTGTGGGGCATAGGGAAAATGTCAAGGTAAAAGGCAGTTCCTGGAGTCTCCTGACTATCAGTAATGGCTACAACCCCAGAGGAGGTCATGAGACTTCAAGGAAAGGAACCTACAGGAAGGACACCATGGAGAGGAGACCCTCAAGAATGCCAAGAGGGGAGACTGGGATTGGGCAAGGCAGTCAGTGAAGAGTGGGAAGGAAAGTCGGAGCACAACCAAGGTGGCAGGGCCCTGACATCACAGGTGGCGATGTGAGGGGCAGGAGGGGGTCAGCTGCCACTAAAGCGTCAACAAAGACCATAAAGGAGGCCCTAGATCTGAGAATGAGAGGGTCAGGACTCCAGGGCAAGAGGAGCACAGGGCCCTGTACCAACGCCCAGCACACAGCCAGGGTTTGCCCCCGACCCCTGCGGGACGAGCACTTGAACAGCCCTGCCTCTCACGCAGCGCACTCTGCACTGGCCCCCACGCCACTCACAGATGATGTCGGGAGCATCGGTCAAGTTCAGGAGGTCATCGTCCTCCCGGAGCTGAGTGTACTTAAGCTGGGACCGCTGGTGTGCCGCAGACAGCACCTCCTGCAGCACCTCGATGCTGCGGAGCTTCTTGCACAGGCTGGCCTCCCTCATGGACTCCTCGTGGTGGGTGATGGCTCGGCACAGATGGGATTTCCCTGCCCACAGAAAATCAACACCACCGGTCACATGTAATAAAGTGCAACGTGAGTACTTCATGGAGAGCCTGAGTGCCCCAGGATCTGCCCAGAACGGTGGACATTCTCTTTCCTGAAGGATCTGCCTGGAAGGCTTCAGTCCCTCTGAAATGTGTGTGCAGTGTGCTCACTTGTGTCTATAGAACTATCATTCAGCAAACATTTACCAAATGTTCTAGGCATTAGAGATAAAGCAAAAGCTAGCCTTTTGCCTTTTCACTGAGTTTGCAAGATAGTGATTGAAGACAGAAAATTAACAAGCAAAGAAATGTATAGTGCGTCATGTGGCATTAAAGTTCTGGAGAAAAATAAAGCAGAAACAAAAATAATAGGCAGATGTAGTACTTGAGAAGATGGGGAATGAGGAGTCGCCCTTCTGTGATGTGTGATCAGAAAAGGCCTTTTAGGAGGTTAACTTTTAAGAACTAGAAGAAGAGCAGCAAGTGCAAAGGCCCTGGGACAGGAGCATGCCTGAATGTTTAAGGACAACAAGGGGCTTGGAAGTTTCCCTGGGGAGAGTGAAGGCTGCAGAGAAGGATGGAGAATGAGGCCAGAGAGGAACAGGGGCCTGACCATGTCCAACCTCAGAAGTGCAGGTAAAGACTCCTATCCTTCTCTGGGTGGGATGAGAGCATCAGGGCTCCTGGCAAAAAGCTGGGCAACCTGTGTGACCTCTCTCTCCTCAAATGAAAACTGGGGATCATACCACATCTACCTCATAGGCTTGGGTGAGGTTTAAGCACATCAATGTCTACTAAGCAGGCACCATGTAAGCATGGCTTGGACCAGGGTGGTAGGTAAGAAGTGATCAGATTTGGAATGTTCTTCTAAGTAGAGTCAACAAGAATTGCTAATCGAAGGTGGGTGAGAAAGAAAGATGAAGGTAACGAGTGAGTCCTAGGTTTCTGACCTGCAAACCTAGAAAGATGGAGTCACCATCACTGAGATGGGAAAAGTGCATGTGTGGGATGGGGGGCAAGTTTGAGCGGTGGAAGCACTCAGATTTGGACACAGAAAACTTGCTCTGAGGTCTGTTATCAGTTCTTAAGTGTGGCCTACGAAATGTGTGCTTCCAGAATAGGATGACCAAGGGCCATCCCCTGACTACTAGGCAGCTGGAAGACTGCCAAAGCTCTGGCTCCCCTGTGGGAGGGCTGGGCGCACACAGAACCCATGAGAACACAGCTCTGGACGCCCGCTGAGGCTAGAGAACTATGCCTCCTGGTTTCTGAATCCAGAGTGGCTACAATGACTCGGAAGACCTCCTCCTCAGGCCCTGCCCTGGCAACCCGTCTGGGGTTGTCGGTGAGTGGGAGCGGCTGGATGGGTCAGACGGGACACAGGGGGAGGGAGCAGCAGAGCCAACACGCACCCAGTAGCTGGCGCTGATGAACATTCTTCAGGGTGGCCAAGGGTGTCAGTCCCTCTGGCATGTGGCTGTAGAGCTGGGACAGGCACTTCTCCTGGTGGTCCTCATCTTCACCAGGCTTCACTGCAACAGGAACCGCAAGATAGACCCTTTCTCATGGCCGTGGCACAGCCTTTATACACGGTTCCGCAGACCCACTGAGAAATCCCGCTTCCAACTACATCCCCAGCTCAACAGGCACTTGGGATAATAGGTCTCCTTTCTACTCCTGGCCACACCCAGGCAATCCAGCCCAAGGTCTTTGTGCAGGGGGGCCAGTCTTACTTTAGGGGCTTATGATTTGGCTCCGAGCCCCTGATCTCTACCTCCTCCTAGTCACCCATTTCATGAACCTCTAAGCACAGCCCCGCCTTAAACCTCTGAGGGCCTCCCTGCCTGCACCCTCCCTGGTACATGTCCATTTTTAACCTCACCAAACCACCCACCGCTACCTCAACAGCCTCCGTTCCAGGACCCAGTTACATCCTGTTCTCACTCTAGCTGTCCTCTCCCTCCTCGTTCCACTGGAAAAGTCCCCCTCAGAGTCCCAAGTCTAACTCACATGGCAATGCCTGCCTCGGAGGAACCTCCATGACTATACCAAGGACTCCAACCTCTGCCCCATTTCTGTTCCTACCTCAATGACTGAAGCACTGTATTTCTATTGGTTTACCCGACTTGTCCTGCTCAAAAGACTATAATCATCTCAGCAGGAGCAGCTAACACAGAGAGCCCTTCACATATGAAGCACTATTCAGCTCTGCACAGAGGCACTTGGTTTTCACAACAGTTTGTTCTCACAAACTGGGATCTCTTCATATTCCCGTTTTATAGATGAGAAAACTGAGGCACAGAGCAGCTAACTAACTTGCCCAAGATCACCTAGCTAGTAAACGACAGAGCTGAGATATGAACCCAGGCAGTCTGGCCCCAGAGGATATCCTTTCCATTACTTGGAGGGCTGCTTTGATGAGCACGAATTGCAACAAAAGTCCCTTCCCCATCTACAACCTCAGATCAGAACCAAGACTAGGGGGAGGAGAGTGAGGCATTCACCCTAGGCTGAAAATTTAAGCAGGTGCCCTAAACCCAGCTACCAAGATATATATGATAGTTTAATATAATTTTCTAAGTATCAAAATTAATGCAAAAATACTCATGATGAACATCAAATTTCCTTTGTTTCATGTTCCAATGTGGCTCAGCATACCACTGTTATTATCTGCATCATCATTTTCTTTTATTAATTTGTTTTTGACCACGGCACATAGCATGTGGGATCTTAATTCCCTGACCAGGGATCAAACACATGCTTCCTGAAGTGGAAGCACGGAGTCTTAACCACCGGACTGCCAGGGAAGTCCCAACCGGTGTCTTCATTTAAAGTTTTACGGTGTCTTCATTTATAAAGTTTTAATCACCATGGATTTTTGCCTCAGTTTTGATTCATCTACAATTACATGTTAAAACATTATCTCAATTACTGAGTTCACGGGCATCCCCTTAGATCTTGTGTTTGAGGTGAGTATCTCCCTGATCTAGCCCTGGCCCTAGATTCCAGGTGAAATATCATCTCCATGAAGCTGTCAGCTCCACCCCAGGCAGAAGAAATGCTCCCCCCTCCCCCTCCCACAGCAGTACCACATCAACCCTAATCCCACCCTGTGTGACAGCTGCCTGGGCCCACGTGTAACCGCCACCCTCAGCCCCCAAGCTGCTGAGCATCTCTCAGGCAAGCAGAAAGCTCTTGCTCAGCTCAATATCACCCAGAGGCAGCAAGCCTGCAACCCTGACCAAAGCCCGGAGCCCCAGGCTGCCCAGCCTCACGCTGGTGGTCGATGAGCAGGGTGGCTGTGAAATAGTGGGCCAGGGCTTCATAGTGGTGGGCCTTCACACAGGCCAAGCTGGCCCAGGAGTACGGGATGTTCTCCTTCACCGGCTCCTGGTTCATGGCCGTGTGCAGCTGCCGGTAGACCTCTCCCACCTAGAACGGAAGGAACGCCGGGAGTGGGGAGCCTGGCACAGGGGCGCTCACGTATCCGGGCTGCAGAAGAAGAGCCCTTTCTTCTCTGGGGCGGCCCCTGCCAGAGGCCACTCCACAATCTGGGAGTGATTCCAAGGGCTCCCGGTGTTGTCAGTGTCAGAGTTAACAGGGAGACTGGGCCACCATTATTATGCTGGTTTTTAGGCTCTGCTACAGATGGAATCAGTGATCCGTATCTGAAACACTGACTTGCCAACAAAACGCAAGCCAGCGCTCTGGCCAGCCAGGGCGGGCATGCTGCCCAGGTCATGGGCAAGCTGCCGTGGGAAGCCCCTGCTGCCTCCAGTGGGCCCACACCAACACACCCCGCTCGCTCTGAAAGTCAGGGGAAATAGCAAGGCTTACCTTGGCCGCTTCCTGGGCCACCTTCACCAGGAGGAAGAACTCGTTCTGGAGCCCAGGGAGGCAGACCTTCTCAAACGTGCTTTCCTGGGCTTGTGCCAGCATCATTTTGACCAGCACAGTGAGCATGGCGGGGCTCATGTCGTAACTTGGAGTGTGCGTAAACGTCTCCTTCAGGTAGTTTAAAACCCCTGCAATCGGAATTGTTTTGAGCATTAGTTAGGGATATCCTATTTATTTCACCATGCTGCTCAAGAACATAAAAAATGATGAAGCAAAAATATGAAACTAGTGTCCCAAAGCATCTTTAGAAAACTCTGATTCTCAATTACCATAAGAGCCAGCAATTCCACTCTTAGGTATAACCCCACAGAATTGAAAGCAGTGAATTAAACTGATATTTATAAAAGAATGCTCATGGCGGTATTATTCCTAGTAACCAAAAGGTACAAACAACTCAACTGTCCATCGACATTGGAGATACGGGGATAAATCAAGTGTGGTATATACATACAATGGAATATTTTCAGCCTTGGGACTTCCCTGGTGGCCCAGTGGCTAAGACTTCATACTCCCAGTTTGATCCCTGGTCGGGGAACTAGATCCCACATGCCGTAACTAAGATCAAAGATCCGTTGTGCCGCAACTAAGACCTGGGGCAGCCAAATAAATAAAATAAATATATATATTTTTTAAAGGCAAGGGCTTCCCTGGTGGCTCAGTGGTAAAGCATCTGCCTGCCAATGTAGGAGACGTGGGTTTGATCTCTGGTCTGGGAAGGTCCCACATGCTGCTGAGCAACTAAGCCCCCTCACCACAACTACTGAGACTGTGCTCTAGAGCCCAGGAACCACAACTACTGAGCTCACATGCTCTAGACCCCATGCTCTGCAATCAGAGAAGCCACTGCAATGAAAAGGCGTTGCTTGGCAACCAGAGTACCCCCCCCCCCCACCCTCCCCCGCTCACCACAACTAGAGAAAAGCTCACACAACAATGAAGACTCAGCACAGCCAAAAATAAATAAATCAATCTTAAAAAAAAAAAAAAAAAAAGTCAATTCCGACACATGGTACAACACGGATGAAGACATCATGTTACGTGAAGTAGGTCCATTACACTGAGATGAGGTATCTGGAAGAGTCAAATTCATGGACACACATGGGCTGGACAGGGGAGGCAATGGGGATATTGTTTAATGGGACAGAGTTTCTGTTTGGGGCGATAAGAAAAAGTTCTGGAGATAGACAGCTGCACAACAGTGTGGCTATACTTGATACCAACAAACTACTCCCAAAAATGATTACAATGGTAATTTTGTTATGTATGTTTCACCAGTAAGAAAACTTTTGTTTTCCAGTTCTCTTCCACCAAAACATTTACATCTGCGTCAAGCAAGGAAACCAGCCTGCTCCCTGTCCATTCCTGTCTCGCCTGGACCCTTGTGAGAAATTCCATACGTGACTAGGCATTTGAGGGAAGTGAAGGAAGACAGAATGACTAAAGGGCTCGCAGAGGGTCATGCTCAACTCTTAACCTCCGGGTCATTCAGAAATTCAAGGCTTTTCTCCAGGACCTCAGGAAAGATCAACTCAGTCACTCTAGGGGAAAGTTTCATGCTAGTATAGCCCTCAGCTAACTTTCTTATGTGTTAGAAAAGTGTCACAGCATTAACTGACAAATCAACTTAGAGCTGAAATAAAACCTCCTGGCAAAATCCCATCTGACTGGTTCCTCTGGTTTTGCTGCAAAGCACAGCTGCCCTGCAGGAGGAAGGCCACGGCTGCAGACTGTTTGCACCTCTCTGGGGTCCACGCTTACTCTGTTCTCAAGCTTCGTTTTGTCCACATCTCTGGAATCTTAGAGACAGTCATACCCGCTTCAGATTCTTCAGAAAGAAAGATGAGCCCAGAAAAGAATTTACAGCGAAAGAATTCAACTCCCACATGACATTTCAGCATGGTGTTTTCTCCCAAGGGATCTATCACTTTAACCAAACAGCATCATGACCAGCCCAAACAGCGAAGCCCCAGTTCTTCCCAGCCTTGCAGAGGAAAGTGAGATACCCCCAAAAATTTTCTGCCAGGGGTAACACCCCAAAGGAGAGTGACAAGGACCGGCACAGAAAGAAACTTATTATGGAACCAGCTTGGGGCATCACACAGTGGTCAGCATTGTGGCCGCTTCTGCCTACAATCCCTGTGCCAACTCCGCAAGACACAGCTAGAGGGGAGTCAGCCAGGACCCTTAAGCGCCCATGAGGCAGGCCTAACCACTGCACCCATGGGCTGCCAACCACCCCCCGCTCCTCTATAGGCTGGTGCTAAGTGTCACTTGGCAGGGACCCAAGAAGAGAAACTATGGGTGAGCAAGTTTCTCAGAATGCACATACAAAGGCATGGATGGTAACACTCTGATGAGGCACGCTGCTGGATGAAAGAAAAAAGAAAAAGCCTCCATTCTCACCGCTTGAGAAAACTTATTCTCTTCTTCAAAACTGTGTTCAAAGACACAGTTCATCCACTCCCATCTGTGGGGCCACTCATTCGGAAAAGATTAATCATTAACCACTGTGTACATGAGCCACAGCCAGACAGAGACGACCGGGTTTGCGCCAGGAAGCAATTTTCCTCATGGGAAGAGCCACCAGCTCTGGAAGCTGGCCGGGCCCTTTCAGGCTCCTCGGGCCAAGCGTGGGCCTGGCAAGGATCCACAGACCCCCTTCAGCTCGGGTACCAGGGCCACCTGGCAGAGCCAGAGCTCTATTTCAGCGGCAGCGCCTCCTTGGAGACGTACCTGCGGCTCTCTGAAAGGCATCCACCGTGCTCTCCAGCCCGGCTTCTGTCTGCCGGTTGCACCGGGTGCCGATCTGTGTATAGAGGGCTCCGATGTTAAACAGGATGCTGGCCTTCTCCAGCAGCAGGTTCTGTTGGCTGACCGGAACCCCGGTGAGGGAGTCATACCTATTTAAAAGAAACATCTTTTGAGACTATGGATCCTTTGGCTAGTGAGTGCCATTTGGGGATAAAAATGGACAAAACTTATTTCTTGAATAAAACTCAAAGATGCACATGCAATGAGGCTTTTATCTCAAGCAAGACAATGGGCCTGCTCATACTGTTAAGACGCCCACAAGCACAAACAGAAACAAGGCTTCTCAACCAGGATGTCCTTCCGTAGGTGAATGGACATACAAACCGTGGTACAGCCACACAGTGGAAAACTATGCAACACTTAAAAAAAAAAAAAGAAATGAACCATCAAGGCATGAAAAGACACAAGAAACCTTAAGTGCGTGTGACTAAGTGAAAGAAGCCAATCCGGAAAGGCTACATACTGTATGATTCCAACTATATGACTTTCTGGAAAAGACAAAACAATAGAGACAAAAAGAATCAGTGGTTGCCAGGGTTGGGGAGTGCAAAGGGGTGGGGATGCCTAGGTGGAGAAGATTACAGGGTAATGAAACTATTCTGTATGATACTATAACGTGGATACATGTCATTGTTGTTTAGTCGCTAAGTGATGTCTGACTCTTTTGCGACCCCATGGTCTGTAGCCCGATAGGCTCCTCTGTCCACGGGACTTCCCAGGCGAGAATACTAGAGTGGGTTGTCAGTTCCTTCTCCAGGGGATCTTCCCAACCTGGGGATCGAACCCACGTCTCCTGCATTGGCAGGGGGATTCTTTACCACTGAGCCATCCTGGAAGCCCACGTGTCATTGATCCTTTGTCCAAATCCATGGAACGTACACTACCAACAGGAACTGTAAACAGTGGGTGCTGGGTGATGGGCAGCCAGTGTCAGTGCATCAACTGTAACAAATGTAACACTCTGGTGGTGGACAGGGGAGGAGGTGGTGGGTGTGCAGGGGCAGTGGGTATATGAGAACTCTCTGTACCTTCCCTTCAATTTTACTATGAACCTGAAACTGCTCTACAAAATAAAATGTATTTTTTAAAAAAAAAATAAGGCTTCTCCTAAATGAAATGTAGCAATTACTAACCCCTCATAATTCTTCCTGAGGCCTCAGGAAGATATGTTTTAAAGACTCAGGATATGTTTTAAAGTTCATACGTTGACCAGGGTATAGATATGGAGCTTCTCCCTAATTCAGCACCAAGAAGTCACTTTTGGAGTTTTCACTCATGTGCAGGCAGCTAACACACCTTTAGGAAAAGTCATCTGCCCTTCCTTTCAAAAGCAAGCATCTAGAGCCATCTGCTGTGGTAAAATTTAACTCTGAATATGCTTCTCAGCTACTAGGATTTACTTTCATTTCACATACTCCTTGGGCTTCTATGGCGGCTCAGATGGTAAAGAATTCACCTGTAATGCCCTGGTCAGGAAGATCCCCTGGAGAAAGGAATAGCTACCCACTCCAGTATTCTTGCCTGGGAAATCTCATGGACAGAGGAGACTGGCGGACTATAGTCCATAGGGTCACAGAGTCAGACAAGACTGAAGTGACTAAGCAACGTACTGCTAAGCAACTCAGAGGAGAGGTATAGCATCTCCAAGATATTTCAACAGCACTAATCATCAAAAGTATCAAAAAGGGAAAAAATCAAAGATTCTGCTTCAGTTTTTAATAGATCTGATCTACTTCTGTTTGCTGCCCTGGTCATTGGGAGAAAACTTGATTCCCACCCCCATCCCATCTGGGACAAGAATCTTGCTTCTTGTCAGTTCTACCTCAGAGCCCTGGTGTTTCCCTCAAGATAAAATGAACACACACACGCACGCGCACGCACACACACACACACACACACACAGACACACACACACACGCAAATGCCTCCTCTCCTCGGCTCACTTGCTCTGAGAAGCAAGAAGCCACTGTCTGTTGGAGCCTTCTCCCTGTGGGTCCCCTTCATAAACAAACCCCGGTTTATCCACACATCTCCAGGCTCTCCTGAATTCATGGGGCAACTAGAAGGAGGGGGCTGCAGTGCAGAGGAGCCTTGTGTGGGGCTGAGGCTCCCCAGTGTGGCTGGAGACAGAAAGCCCCAGCTCAGGCACCTACCAAGTAAACAGGATCCCCATCTGTCGGGTGGGCGGGAAGAACCGGCTCTCGACAAACCCCAGCTGGATGAAGTAACTCATCAGCAGCTCTACTCCCGCCCCATTTCGGCTGGGCGTCCGACAGGCCTGAAAGGACAGGAACCACCGCAGGGGTGACTGGGTGAGCAGAGAGCAGATGGACGGGCCAGGAAGATGCTCACACACGGTTTCTCTGGAGCCTGGGCCCCGCTGCTGGCATCATGAACTCTAGGAGAGCTGGGAAAGGCTGGGAGGAACTCGTGAGTCCTGGAACCCAGCCCCAGACATGCATGTCTGTCTCCTCTTTGGTCTTCTTTCGTGGCAAGAAGATGAATGGATGTTTCCGACATCCCCTCCCTTTCACCCCCAGCCACCAGCGATTCTACCCAGACTTCAGGTGCAACAATGGGATCATCAGAAGTCTGCACAACCTCTAATCATAGCCAGTCTCCTCTCCATCCCACTGCACATGGAAACATACTTGTCTCAAATCCATGAGATCTGCTATTTCATCTTCGTAGAGGTAGCTGTCTTCACTGTAATGTTCCAGAATAAAATCCTGCAAGAAAAAGGAGATACTGTAAGATGTGACTCAAAACCAGAAACAAGTAAAATAGTAACGTCTAAGGTATGCGTGCATGCTAAGTCAATTCAGTCCTACCAGGCTCCTCTGTCCAAGGGATTCTCCAGGCAAGAATACTGGAGTCGGTTGCCATGCCCTTCTCCAGGGGATGTTCCTGACCCAGGGATTAAGCCCATGTCTCTTTAATCTCCTGCACTGGCTGGTGGGTTCTTTACCACCAGCGCCACCTGGGAAGCCCATAAAAATACAGGTAGAATTCATAAAAATTTATGGTAAAGTGTAGTGGTGGGATTTATTTTCTTAGTTTTATTTATGTATATTTAAAATTATTTTGCTTTTGTTGTTTCGGTTAAAGGGGAAAAAAGTGAAAGTCGCTTGAGTCATGTTTGACTCTTTGCAACCCCATGGACTATAGTCCATGGCATTCTCCAGGCCAGAATACTGGAGTTGGTAGCCTATCCCTTCTCCAGGGGATCTTCCCAACCCAGGAATCGAACCCAGGGTTTCCTGCACTGCAGGTGGATTCTTTACCAACTAAGCTATCAGGGAAGCCAAGTTAAAGGGAAAGTTGTTTTCTATTTAAAAACATATTGGCAGGGGACTTCCCTGTGGTCCAGTGGCTAAGATTTCCAGCTGCCAATGCAGAGATTGGGGTTCCATCCTTGCTTGGGGAACTAGATACCACATGCTATAACTAAAGGTCCCACATGCAGCAACTAAGAATTCGAATGCCACAACTAAAGATCCTGCACGTCGCAGCTGACGATCTGCCAAGACACAATGAAGATCAAAGACCCACCCTCCCCGAGTGCCACAACTAAGACCCGGTGCAGCCAAATAAATAAATGAATATTTTTTAAAAATTAAAGTGTCTTGGCAGCATAGTGAAGTGACTTGTGTAAGTGACTGTAAGTTCAATCACGCTGGCAAACATCACAGATATTTGGGGGCTCAGACCTTCATCTTCAGTGGGGACGTCACACATGGCAAAAGCAACTCCTGTCTGGGGACTGTTATGAGACCTCAGGGTCTGTGATGGGAACCTCTGTGAGGGCACTTCCACAAAGAAAGCACCCCAGTGAGACCCCCCAACTGGCTCTGTGAATTCACTCAGTCATGAGACACATTGGTAAGCACTGGCAGTGTGCCAGGCAGTGTACACAGTGCTGGGGCTACTTCAGACAACAAAACAAAGACCCTGCCCCATGGGCCTTATAATCGCACAAGCGAGCACAGACAGTAAGTAGCAGGCATAACAGAGAGCTCCCTGGTGGTCTAGAGGCTGGGATTCACTGCCACGGCCCAGGTTCAACGGTCAGGAAACAGCCCATAGGCTGTGCTTCTGCGGCTACTCAGGCACACAGCCGTGTCCGACTCTTTGCGGCCCCAGGGACTGCAGTCCGCCAGGCTCCTCCGTCCAAGGCATTACCCAGGCAAGAATGCTGGAGCGGGTTGCCATTTCCACCTCTAGGGGATCTTTCCCACCTAGAGATTGAAACCTCATCTCTGACATCTCCTGCACTGGCAGGCGGGTTCTTTACCACTAACGCCACCTGGGAAGCCCCCGGCCCCCACTGCCTGCTGTAAGCTGTGTGGTGTGGCCAAATTTTTTTTTAATTTAAATGAAAAAAAAAATAGGTACAACATAACATATATTAGAAGATGGTTAAGTATTACAGGAAAAAAATAACAGGAGTATAATGTGTGTGGAGAATGAGTTCTTGCACAACATCCTCCATAAGAACTGGCTCTCCCTGGCTGCAAAAAGCTGAAGGGAGCGATTGTTGATTACATTTTCCCAAGTGACTGTGAGTGTTCTCTTTACACATTTTCTACATTAAAGTCCCTTCTGCTTTTTATATGTTCAGTGAATATTTACACATGCACCCATACACCCTCCACTTATAGAAATGGGATTGTAGTGAACGAATATACAACTTGGCTTCCCTCTTGTTTTCCTTGAATTGGCACTGTATCAAATGTTTTCCTATGCCACAAAGAATTCTATAACACAGCTTTCAATGGTTATATAATCCTCCAAAGGCACAAAGGTACCATTCATTTATTCAACAAATAGAGTACCTACTATGTGCTAGCCAATATGTCCCATGATATTCTTAACCCTCCTTTGTTAAACACATAAATCATGACAGTCCTCCTTCTGCACATCTCTGATTAGTTCCTCAGAATAAATCCTGAGAGGATGTTGTGCCAGTTCCAAGGATATGCAGAAGGCTCCTTTTGTTTTTTCACGTGTCATTTTTAGCCAACTTTTCTGTTGGCTTTATGATTCTATGATTTTCTTTATGACTTTAAGGCTGATGTTTGGAATCAGCTCCCCTACTAACAAAGCGACACTGTGTATATTTGAAATGGTTTTCAGATATGATCAATTATGTTACTAGTGACGATAATTATGGCGAGGATGATCTGGGAGACAAAGTTCCTCTAGGGCTTCTCTAGGACTGCATCCATGAGAGCAGCATTAAAGGCCACCACTCAGGGGACTTCCCTGGTAGTCCAGAGCTTAAGAATCTGCCTTCCAATGAGAGGGATGTGGACTTGATCCATGGTCAGGGAACTAAGATCCCACATGCCTCGGGGCAACTAAGCCCACACGCCCCAACTACTGAATTCGTCTGCTAAGTGAAAGATCCCACAACAAAGACCCAAAGCAGCCCAGAATAAATAAATAAACAAGTATTAAAAAAAAGAAGATGAAGAAGAAGGCTTGTTCTACTTGATTTGCTAAAACACATGAAAAATGGACAATGAAACCAAATATGGAGCAGAAACAGCAGCAGATTCGAGAGTCAGGTATATAACATAAGCCCACCATTCAAAGAAGAGGAAAAGCCGGGAGCATCCACCAGGTCCAGGCAGGAAGGAGGGTACACACAGCTGTTCCTGATGTGAACTGAAGGGAAGAACTCTTACAGGGATGTGGGTAGGGTTATGGGGAACCACAGGGATGGCGTGGGGCCTCCAGAGCCATCAGAACCACAGAGCTGAAGGGCCGAAGGGGAGAAGGAGTTAGGAGAACTTGGAGAGGCGGCTGCCTGAGGCGAGGATCCAAACCAGGAGGTCCTCTGGTGGGGTGGGGTGGGGGGGAATGCAAAAGGTAGCCAGCTGAGGGAACTGGGGAGTGAAAAGCCCCGCCTTCCCTCTCCTCCCCTCCTCTCATCCCCTCAGCCACACCCAGCAGGAAGTCAGACAGCAGGAGCCAGGGCTGCCTCCCACACAAAACAGGAGGGAGGGGACCAGGGGGAAGGAGGGGCAGAGAATGAAAGGACAGCATCCCACATGACACATGGATTCTGTACACATAGCTCAGGGGAAACTGGCCACCACTTTGGCGAAAATAAAAACTAACAGCCCTGGGGCTTCCCTGGTGGGAAGCCAGTGGTTAAGATTCCGCCTTGCAGTGCAGGGGACACCATGAGTTTGATCCCCGGTCCAGGAAGATCCCACCTGCTGCCAGGCAACTAAGCCCGTGCCACAACTCCTGAGTCTGCACTCTGCAGCCCTTGAGCCACAATTGCTGAGCCCATAGGCAGCCACTCCTGAAGCCCATGACGCTTAGAACCTGTGCTCCACAAGAGAGGCCATCCCAATGAGAAGCCCCCCATCACAACTGGACAGTAGCCCCTGCTCCCCGCACCTAGAGAAAGCCAGCATACAGCAACAAACACCCAGCACAGACAAAAAGAAACTAAAACAAAAAAAGTTAGCACCCTACCTCTCATTACCCACCCCCCAAACAAACTCCAGATTGACTGGAGACTTAATGTTAAAAATTAAACAAAGCACTGGAAGAAACTACAGCAAAATAAATGTTTCCTCTTGGTGTGGAGAATGCCTTTCAAGGCAGGGCTGTAAAGGGAAGAACTGTGAAGCTTAACAAACATAAAATCTGTTTGAAAAAAAGATTTTATTTTTTAAACTGGTATGGCTTGTAAAACAAGTTAAAGGCGAGAACATACTGGGAGAAATACTTGCAATCTACATTACCATGGATTACTCTCCTTCATATACAAACGAACTCAAGAGCAACTCTGTGTGGTAAAGGAGACAAAGGCTAGAAATAGGTATTTCCAAGAGGACACATGTAAGGAGCAAATAAACAGAAGTGAGGATGTATTCAACTCTAGAATGTATACAAACAGTAATGATACCATTTTTGCCTGACCTCCCAAAATCAAAATGATCAATGATACCCAGCGTAAGTGACAGGGACAGAGTAAAGGACAAAGTAGGTGATTAAACAGTTAATCCCACTAGGGGACTGTAAGTAGAAAAAATACGGGAGACCCCTGTAAGTTAATGATTACTCAGAAGACGCTTAACAACAAAACCAGACAACAGAAACACAAGACATGCCCCAAAACAATAAAACAATAGTGGCATGAGACCCATACCTGCCCAGTGAGCTCAGTAAGTTAATGATTCCCAGGACGTGCTCTCTGCACATATAAGAAAACAATAATTTGTGGACCTAACCTGACCATGTAGGAAGCAGAAAACTCCCCACTCTACCTGGAGGAGCAGCTGATGATGGAAGCATGACGTCTACTCAAGAAAGACAAAGTTCTTCTCCCTCTCCCCACTTCTCCTTTGATTATAGAACTGTGGTCCAGTAAGTTCTCAGGGCAAAGCATTTCTTGCCTGCCTGCTTGTAAACCTCACAAGCATCCTATTCTAATGAATCACATCTTATCTACCTCTTTGCTTCTCACTGAATTCTTTCCTGCGCTGAGACACAAAGAACTGCAGTATCAGAGCTCTTATGAGCCCCTGAAATGACACAAATGGTTTCAGATGGCGACTGCAGCAGGATTGCGGTAAGAAAAGAAGGCCTAGGGGTCAGGTCCTAGAAGGCTCATGGGATGCCACGAGCCAAGAGTTTGGAGGAGCACACTCCACCAATGGCTGTCTGTTTTAGACAGGCTGATCAACCCCAAATGCTTTGGGGCTCTGATCAGGAAGTGGGTACAGGTCAAGCGAATGATATTATGGATGTCTAAAGGAAAAACAAACAAAACACTGGAGGAATGGTGGTAATCAACATGGGTTGCCATAAAAAGGTGGTATGAATGTTTAGAGATGTGGAAGGGATCAGGTGACAATGGAAATAGCATGCAAAAAGAAAGAAATTTTACTGTTCGGATTGCTTCTGACAGAAAAGTCTGAGACTTTTCTTCTATATTCTGTATCTATCCCTGTTAAAACTCAAGTCTGTAAACTTTTCCAACTGTTATTTGTAAACTAATAAACCTGCACTGCAATGTCTATTTTATGAATACGTTTAAAAATGAAATAGAGATCTCTGGATATGTGTAAGTCATGTCTTTCTGTCTTTAGATAATATTGCTGAGGTTAATTTGTGAATGAGCTCAATTTAATTGGCTTTGAAAAAGTAAAGTTAAGCACTTGCAAAATAAAACACTTCCAAATATAAGAGAAGCTAAGCTAAATGGATTATAGGTTCACATGATTTAAGAAATATGTAATATTAAATTAACATTTGGTATTAAAGTGTGTAGTTTAAGCTTGTTAATTAATACAGATATGTTTTTAGACTCATGAGTATTAAGTATAATACTTTATCTGGGTTTACTAAAAGTTAGTAAGTTCATACTATATTTGATGTACAATTTGTCAACAAAAAAATTAACCCCTTATTGTCAGACTTTTGCCATCTTGATATCCTTGTAGCATGGCAACAATCTGCTCTTAAATTTAAAAAAAAAAAATTAAGATAGATATACAAAAGCTGCAAATTAAACAGTCAGGGATATGGGAAATCCAAGATGGCTGCTTGGCTCTTCCCGGCTCCCTAGCAAACTCCATCTTTTACTTAATGGGTTAAAGCCTTCCTTGGCTACAAAGCTGATGCCATACAATGAAAAATAAAAAGATTTAAAATGAGCTTTTTTATTTAGGGTATACCTTTTACAAGTTTTAGTATTCAAGGCACCTGCTTTATTGGACAAATTAAATATGCCTATGTGATGAATTAACCAGACTTATTTTATAAACAAATTCATCTTAACTTGGCTATCTTTGGTAAAGATGAGGATAATTTTAGAAAAAAAATTATGTTTTAATAGATATTAAATTTTAGTTTTGCTACCTGAGGTCAGTATCTACTACCTAAAACTCACTTTTCAAATAACTCTTTGTTGTTATATTACTGTGAAGCCTAACCAAGTTCTTAAAAAGGTATTCTAAACTTGTTTCTAAAGCTGATCACTGTAACCTATCTTTGGATAAGACTAAATGCTTATACTTTATAATCGGAGATATATATGTTAGAAAAAAAAATCATTTAAAGGATTGTATCTCGCCTAGATCAAAGGCTTCTTATCAGGTATTCTTAAGTACATTATGCTCAAGAAAACTGAAGGGAATCAGCTTCCAAGATGAAGGGTAGTTTGCTCCTAATTACTCAAAGTGCCCAACAGAGGACCTCCTGAGCCCTGATGTCAGTCTTCCCCTCCCGCTGACTCTTACAAGTGCTGACCCTTTATTTCCCATCTGCAGCTAGACCAAATCTCGCTCATTGTCAACACCACTGGGATACCCTCTGTAGTATTCCTTAGAAACAATTTCTCGGGCATTAACACCTGGTTGGGAGACTGCTTTGGGAGGGATAACATCTAAAGTTGTAAGTACAAATCCTGAATCAGTTACAAGGTAGACTCTGACACAGGAAGGAAACTTCTGGATAGCTAACTATTGCTCCGGTGAAACCTGCCATATCCATGAAAATGGCTGCTCCGACAAGGGCTGTCTCACAGGTGGGAGCTGCTGCTCCAGCCAGGCTATTACCCCAGGGGACAGCACACCCAGGGCTTCCCAGGTGGCTCAGTGGTAAAGAACCGCCCAGCGCAGGAGACACGGGTTCCTACCCTGGGTCAGGGAGATCTCCTGGAGAAGGTAATGGCGACCCATTCCAGTATTTTTGCCTGGAAAATCCCATGGACAGAGGATCCTGGCGAGCTATAGTCCATGGGGTCACAAAGAGCCAGACATGACTTAGTGACTAAACGACAACAAAACGCATCCAAGAGTGAGGAAAGACCTCTTTTGTATCCCAAGCTATCCAAGGGGCCCATTTTCAGCCTAGCGAGCACCCGCAGCAGCGTAAGTTACCAACCAACTGCCTCTGAGAGAAATTTCTGATAGAAATCAAGAAGAAACAGTAAGAGCTCACGTGCTTTTTTCAACATCCGACCTAAGTCTGGCAGAGGGTAAATTGGGAAGTTTTTCTGAGATCCCTGAACTTTTCACAAAAGAGTTGACCAGGTTGATCCAATCTTTTGATCTCACCTGGAGAGATTTACAAATCTTATCCCACTGCTGCACTCCTGAGAAAGAACAGCACAAAATACTGGCAGCCAGAGCCCACGCTGACCAAAGGGCAGCTCAAGCCCAAGAGGGCCATGCCATACACCCCAAGGGGAACTATGCTGCTCCTGAGCCAAATCCACAATGAAATCATCAGATCCACTTTGTTGAGAGCGACAGATGGGACCATATGATTAATTGTTTAATAGAGGGTATGAAAAAGCTCACAATGGGGGCTTCCCTGGTGGTCCAGTGGTGCAAAAATCCACCTTGCAATACAGGGGATACAGGTTCAATCCCTGGTCCGGGAAGATACCACATGCCACGGAGCAACGAAGCCTGTGTGCTAAGACTACTGAGCCCACCCGAGCCTCAACTATTGAAGCCCACGCGCCCTAGAGCCCGTGCTCCACACACCAGAAGCCACCGCAACGAGAAGCCCCTGAACCACATCGAAGAGTAGCCTCCAGCTCACCACAACTAGAAAAAGCCTGCTGGCAGCCAATAAAATAAAATATACAAATAAAAACAGTCACACCTTGGGGGCGGAAGTTTGTTTTAAAAAGAAAAAGCTTACAATGAAACCTGTTAACTGTGAAAAAGTGAAAAGAAATCCAATAGGGACCAGATAAAAATCCTACAGTTTTTCAAGGGAGATTAATAGAAGCGTTTTAACTCAAAAATATACACACAACTCCTGCAGCTCAATTCCAGAAAAATAAACAACCCAATCAAAAAATGGGCCAAAGATCTAAACAGATATTTCTCCAAAGAAGACATACAGATGGCTAACAAACACATGAAAAGATGCTCAACATTACTCATTATCAGAGAAATGCAAATCAAAACCACAATGAGGTACCATTACACGCCAGTCAGAATGGCTGCTATTCAAAAGTCTATAAGCAATAAATGCTGGAGAGGGTGTGGAGAAAAGGCAACCCTCTTACACTGTTGGTGGGAATGCAAACTAGTGCAGCCGCTATGGAGAACAGTGTGGAGACTCCTTAAAAAACTGGAAATAGAACTGCCATATGACCCAGCAATCCCACTCTTGGGCATACACACCAAGGAAACCAGATCTGAAAGAGACACGTGCACCCCAATGTTCATCACAGCACTGTTAATAATTGCCAGGACATGGAAGCAACCTAGATGCCCATCCGCAGACGAATGGATAAGGAAGCTGTGGTACATATACACCATGGAATATTACTCAGCCATTAAAAAGAATTCATTTGAATCAGTTCTAATGAGATGGATGAAACTGGAGCCCATTATACAGAGTGAAGTAAGCCAGAAAGATAAAGACCAATACAGTATACTAACACATATGTACGGAGTTTAAAAAGATGGTAACGATAACCCTATATACAAAACAGAAAAAGAGACACAGATGTACAGAACAGACTTTTAGACTCTGTGGGAGAAGGTGAGGGTGGGATGTTCTGAGAGAACAGCATTGAAACAAGTATACTATCAAGGGTGAAACAGATCACCAGCCCAGGTTGGATGCATGAGACAAGTGCTCAGGGCTGGTGCACTGGGAAGACCCAGAGGGATGGGATGGGGAGGGAGGTGGGAGGGGGGGATCGGGATGGGGAACACATGTAAATCCATGGCTGATTCATGTCAATGTATGGCAAAAACCACTACAATATTGTAAAGTGATTAGCCTCCAACTAATTAAAATAAATGGGAAAAAAATATACCAAAAAAAAAAAAAGTGTACATAGGTGGATCCCTCCTCCCCTGAGGGACAGGACTTTTTGGCTCTACATTTCATAGCCCAGTCTTCCCCAGACATCAGGAATAATATTCAAAAAAGCCAACTGCAGGTCCTCAGACCCCTAAGAGTGATTTGCTCTAATTGGCTTATTTGGTTTTCAATAATAGGGATATGGCTAAAGAGGCTGAATACACCCAGAGAGATAAACAAAGGGCCCAGATGATGACAATGGCTGTGTCCACTCTGAGACCACCACAGGAAAGGCCAGGTTTTTTAGGCCAATCTGGCCATGGTAGACCATAAGGCCCATAGGTACCCAGACAAAATCAGTGTGCTCTGTGTGGACAGAAGGGACACATTAGAGTAAGACTGTGATGGATGAACCCTTTGCAAACAGCTAAGGTATTCAAAGAGGGAATGCCCCAGGCACCAGAGAGTTGGGGGGTGGGGTCTGCCTTCTTTGATGATTTCACAATCAAAAGACTGACAGGGTCCAAGGCCAAAAAAGGCTCTGCTCAGAGATGGCATCTATAGAACTAATGCGGAGCCTTGGGCAGTCACTGAAATGTCAGGTCACTTGATAAAATTTCTCACAGACTAACGTAACCTTCTTGGTCTTAACCCAAAGGATCGGAAACCTTAACAACTGTGAGAAATATGTAATGGGAGGGTCAGGCAAGAGACAGGTACACATTTTCCTGTGACCCTTTTTGTACAACATCAGTGGCTGGTTATTTCTACATTCCTTTCTGTTTGTGCCTGACTGTCCTATTTCTTTAATAGAAGGTACTTTTTAAATAAATTAGGGGCCACACTCTGTCCCTTGAGGGACAAGGAAACCACTCTCATCATCAAAAGATATTAACAAAAAATAGAAAAGAATAAATTGAATCTATAACTGAGATAAAAGACTCAATATACCCTAAAATATAAAACATTAAGATTCCAGGTATAATCAGAAAGAGACTGAGGCCTTCAGTGACTCTCTTTTAGATTTGGAAACTGAGGAAAACGGTCTGGATCTTCAAAATCATGGCTATAATCTTTCTTAATGACTTTTCCAAAGCTCATTGTTGTATTTCTTTCAATTTATACCTTTTTGTAGATTCATTCTCCAATGCTTAATATCTAAGAAGGCTAAAAGGATGATGCTAACCACAGTGACACTGACTTGCAGCTCTCCGAACAGAGAAGGGACAGTCAGCCAGGTGCTTCACTCCTTCCCCAGGCAGGCTGATGTTTCATCTCAGCCCGAAGTAGCTAATGATCAGTTACTGCCCTTTACCCCTTTTGAAGCATAAAACGGTAAACACTGGGAGAGAGGAATGATACAGACAGAGTAAAGGGACAAAGTAGGTGATTAAATAGTTAATCCCACTAGGGGATTGTAAGTAGAAAAAATATGGGAGACCCTGTAAGTTTGCTTAATCACAAAACCAGGCAGGCTTGCTTAGAAACAAACCCATGCAGGAGAAGCATGAGACATACGCCCAAGACAATAGAACAATGGTGGCATGAGACCCACATCCTGCCCAGTGAGCTCAGAAAGTTAATGACCCCTAAGACATGCCCTCTGCCTGCATAAAAAGCAATAATTTGTGGACCTAGCTTGACTACGTAGGGACAAGAAAACTACCCTGCTCAACCTGGAGGAAGAGCTGATGATGGAAGCATGAGGTCTACTCAAGAAAGACAAAGAAGTTCTTCTCCCTTTCCCCACTTTTCCTGTTTTTTAAAAAAAAAAATTTTTTTAATTTATTTTTGGCTGTGCTGGTTCTCTGTTGCTGTGTGGGCTTTCTCTAGTTGTAGGGAGTGGGAGCCACTCTTTAGTTGTGCTGTGTGAGCTTCTCGTTGTAGGGGCTTGTCTTGTTGGAACATGGGCTCTCGGGCACATGGGTGTCAGTAGCTGAGACTCCTGGGCTCTAGAGCTCAGAAGTAGTGGCACACAGGCCTAGCTGCTCCACAGCATGTGGGATCTGCCCAGGTCAGGGGCCAGATCACGTCTCCTGCACTGGCAGGCAGATTCCTCACCACCGAGCCACCAGGGAAGCCCCTCCTTTTCCTTTGATTATAAAACTATATAGTCCAGGAAGTGCTCAGAGTGCACCATTTCTCGCCTGCTCACAAGCGTCCTATTCTAAAAAGTCACTTCTTATCTACCTCTTCACTGCGCACTAAATTGTCTTCTCTGCTGAGACATAAAGAACTGTGGTACCAGAGCTCTCTGGAGCCCCAAAAGATGACACAAACGGTTTCATAAGCAGTCACACACACTTGATAGGAATGTAAGGCAAGACAAGTTCTGGTGGGTTATTAGGTAAACATATCTTTGACCTACCAAATCCACATCTAGAGATTTATCCAAAGGGAATATTCAGCAAAGTGTGCACAGATGCTCACAGGAGAGCTGCTGACAATAAAATCTGGAAGATGCCTTAAGAATGAAATTAATAGCTACCTTACTTGGCACTTACTACCAGTAGATACCATGCTGAATCTGAATAGATTGGAGGAGTCTCATATCCTCCTAAAGACCCCTGATCAGAAGATGAGACCAGGTGCTCAAAGCTTAAGCATCAAATAAAGGTGTAGGGGAATGTGTGTGGCTGTGAGGGACCCTTACATGTCTTGGTATTTTCTGAACGTTTTGCAATACTGTTCTCAATAAGAAATATATATTAATAAAGCTATATTTAAAAGAAAAAAAAACTTGAATACTCTGGAAAGGGAATTTATTTTGATGGTGCTTCTCCATGAAGTTGTTTTAAAGCCCATTTATTTAAAACAGAACATAATCAGACCATGAAGCTTCACTGACCATTAAACATCACAAGGATACACAGATCTGAAAGACAACATGAATTGCCCTGATTTAGTAGGCCAGATTATTTACGCGCACCTGTCTGTGTTACTCTCAAGCACAAACATGGAAGGAAAAACAGACTGTCCCCCAGACATCCTCATTTTTGTATGACTGACATTGTAGAGTTCTTTTTAGGCTAAAATGACATGGTTGGAAACCTCAGCTGAATAGCACTTGGCCATACCCACAACATGTGATCTTTTTTCCCCACTAGATTTAATGTGAATTCCGCACATGACATGTTCGGATCCTCACAGTTGCCCAGGAAATTCCCAATTTTCCCCAAGAGTCTCCCTTTTGAACTCCTGTACTCTTTTTAAATTTTTAAAATTTTGGCGACCTGCACAATTCCTTCCAAACTCACACATTTTGTATTTCTGGGTATGTCTTTTTTTTTTTTTTTTTTTAATTGAAATACAGTTGACTACAATATTATGTTAGTTTCAGGTGTATGACATACTGGCTTGATATTTGCATACTTTACAAAATGATCACCGTGGCAAGTCTAGTAGCCATCTGTTGCCATACAAAGTTATTATGGTATTACTGAATATATTCTTTATGCTTCATAGTCTATCCCCATGGCTTATTTATTATATGAAAATTTGTAACCTTAATCCCGTTCACCTATTTCCTGTCCCCTGCAAAATGCCCACACTCTTCCAGCTCTGGCACAAAGCAACAAACTAAATCTTAAAAGAAACTATTCTACAAAAGCAACTAAAACATTTCCACAGACATAGGCATTGTCTGGAGTCTCACAGACCTATGGCAAGTGTCACACCTAACTGAAAGTTCATGTGCCCTGTGAGAAGCTGGCATATAGCTGTCTACTACCCAGAAAATAAAATTTTTGGTAATCCTGGGTCTGGCAAGACTACCAAAGTCCCTTCTCAAACTCTAATATAAACCCCAAACTCACAGGGCCCAGGACCTGGATTTAAACAAGACATCAGTCCACAAGGCCCTGAAGGAAAGGAACTCACACAGTCTCTGCTTGAGATTGGAAGACAAGTGCAAAAGCTTTCGAAGCATTAATCAATTTTTTTTTTTGCCACCCCACCCCTCTTTTTTTTTTTAATTTTTTTTTTAATTGGAGAATAATTGCTTTACAATATATATTTTGTTCATCATCCAATACTTTGACTACGTGATGCAAAGAACTGACTTATTAGAAAAGACCCTGATGTTGGGAAAGACTGAAGGCAGGAGGAGAAGGGGACGACAGAGGATGAGATGGTTAGATGGCATCACCGACTCAACGGACATGAGTCTGAGCAAACTCTGGGAGCTGGTGATGGATAGGGAAGCCTGGCATGCTGCAGTCCACAGGGGTCACAGAGTCGGACACGACTGAGTGACTAAACTGTACTGAATTGATTTTGTTCATCTTTGCCATACATCACCATGAATCAGTCATAGGTATACATATGTCCCCTCCCTCTTGAACCTCCCTCCCGCCTCCTCCCCATCCCAGCCCTCTAGGTTGTCACCGAGCACTGGGTTTGAGCTCCCTGTATTATAGAGCAAATTCCCACTGGCTATTTTACATATGGTAATATATATGTTTCAATGTTACTTTTCCAATTAGGCCCTTCCTCTCCTTCCCCTACTGTGTCCACAAGTCTGTTTTCTATGTCTGCGTCTCCACCGCTGCCCTGCAAACAGGTTCATCAGTACCATCTTTCTAAATTCCATACATACGCATCGAAAAGAAAGTGAAAGTGAAGTCACTCAGTTGGGTCCGACTCTTTGCGACCCCATGGACTGCAGCCTACCAGGCTCCTCTGTCCATGGGATTTTCCAGGCAAGAATACTGGAGTGGGTTGCCATTTCCTTCTCCAGGAGATCTTCCCAACCCAGGGATTGAACCCGGGTCTTCCGCATTGTAGGCAGATGCTTTACCATCTGAGCCACCAGGGAAGTCATTAATATATGATATTTTTCTCTTTCTGACTTCACTCTCTATAATAGCCTCTGGGTTCATTTACCTCATTAGCACTGACGCAAGTGCATTCCTTTTTATGGCTGAGAAATATTTCTCTGTATATATGTACCATAGCTTTTTTATCCATTCATCTGTCGATGGACATCTAGGTTGCTTCTATGCCCTAGTTATTGTAAATAGCGCTGCAATGAACACTGAGGTACATGCATCTTTTTCAATTATGGTTTATTCAGGGTGTATGCCCAGTAGTAGGATTGTTGGGTCATATAGTAGTTTTATTCCTAGTTTTTTAAGGAATCTCCACAGTGGCTGTTTCAATTTACATTCCCATTAACACTGCAAGAGGGTTCCCTTTTTTCCACACATTCTCCAGCATTTATTGCTTGTAGATTTTTTGATGATGGCCATTCTGACTGGCATGAGGTGATATCTCATTGTAGTTTTGATTTCCATTTCTCTAATAATGAACGATGTTGAGCATCTTTTCATGTGTTTGTTAGCCATCTGTATGTCTTCTTTGGAGAAATGTCTGTTTAGCTCTGCTGCTCACTTTTGACTACGTTGTTTGTTTTTCTAGTATTGAGCTGTAAGAGCTGTTTGTATATTTTGGAAGTTAATCCTTTGTCAGTTGATTCATTTGCTATTATTTTCTCCCATTCTGAAAGTTGTCTTTTCTCTTTATTTATAGTTTCCCTGGAGAAGGAAATGGCAACCCACTCCAGTATTCTTGCCTGGAGAATCCCATGGACAGAGAAGCCTGGCAGGCTACAGTCCATAGGGTCGCAAAGAGTTGGACATCACTGAGTGACTTAGCATAGTCCACAGTCTTGCTGTGCAAGAGCTTTTAATTTTAATTTTAAAATTTAAGTTTAACTAGGTCCCACTTGTTTATTACCAATTGCTTTTTAAAAGGACAAATTGTGCAGTGCCCAAAACGCCATATGGTCATTTTTTTCTTTTCTAAAATAAAATCAGTGAAAAGATAAGTCAACTAATAGGACTACTGTGATAAGAAACAGAATTCTTTGAAGCATTTTTCACGATTCTGGGATTCATCCCTACACACCCTGCCTGTGCTGGAAAGCTTGAAGACAGACACCACCTTCCACCTCATCACCACTTTCTTCTCCTACATGGAAGTTTGAGACAATTCAGTAAAACTCAGAGTGATGGATCTGGGGCGAAGAGGAAGAGGAAAGCATTCCAGACTTGGGGAGGCCTCTCCTGACCCCAGCTTGGGGGCAAGCCATCTCTGGGTACCTCCATCAAAGTATCTCTCTCACTTCCCACCCAGATCCTCCACTGAATTACAGGGGCCCTAACAGCTGGGCCTCTGACATCACCAGCATCTGTTCAGTGACTGACAGAGGTGGGCCTACAATATCACTGCTTGCCACAGACACACATGGCTAAGGGGAGGCCAGGTACTGTTTCCACTTTAAAGAGGTGAATTGTGCAATGTGTGAATATCTCAATAAAGTTGGTACTTAAAAGAAAAAAAAAGATGGAAGGGAGGGAAAGAGGGAGGGAGAGAAAGGGGGAGGGGAGAGGGGGGGATAGAGAGAAAAAAAGAGAAGGCAGACATCCAGGGATCAGGGGGTGGGGGATGCATAAACTCTAGCTATTCAAGTGTTTAAGGGCAGTGAACCAGTATCCTTGGTTTACTCTGAAAGGTATAAAAACTAAGATGTGCTAATGTACAGAGAGAGGGATGCATAGATGCACAAATACATGATAAGGTGACTACAGCAAAATGTTAACAGGAGAATCTAGGTAGTGAGTATACAGGGATTCACTGTGGCATTCTTTCAAATTTTCTACTATTTCCAAAATAAAACGTTGAGGGTCAAAAACTTTTGGCTATTCTTCCAAAAACATGGCCTCAATTGACTATAAAATCTGAGGCAAAAAAAAGATACTAAAACAGGATGCAATTTTAAAAACTCAAAGCCTGTCTACCACAGATCCTCTTTGCCTTGGATTCCTGGAGCCAACCAACCCGGGTTCCCAACCCCTTCCCCAGGCGTGTGAGTCTCAGCGACCAGATGTTAGTGAGCATAGGGAAGTTTAGCATGGGCTGTCTGGGTGGTCTGCCGAAGGGGCTCAAGGCCACCCTGAAGAAATCACGCGACACTTGGCCCATCAAGCCTCACTCAGCACTTGCAAGGGATTCACAATTTCCACATTTCTCTTTTAAACAGCGAATTCACTGCCCATTGCTTTGAGATTTACCTTGAGAGCGACTGAAAAATCAACGTCCTTGGTTTCCTTCAGGCCAAGTGGAATCAGGGGAATCGTAAATGCTTCCCTAGAAGGAACAGAGCAAGATACATGAACATCCGCATCTCGGCCACTTTGCATACCCCCAGCTTGTTCCCCCACCAGAATCCAGCTCAGGTCCGTACCCCTCTCCTCCCGCCAAGCTAGTACACATCAGTTCATTTTCCATAAAGACCACTTGGGGACTTCCCTGGTGCTACAGTGGATAAGAATCCATCTGCCAATGCAGGAGACATGGGTTCGATCCCTGGTCTGAGAAGTTTCCAGATGCCTAGAGACCACGTCCCGCAACAAGGGAAGCCACCACAATGAGGAGTAGCTCCGCTCACTGCAACGGGAGAAAGCCTGAGCGAAGCAACAAAGACCATGTGCAACCAAAAATAAATAAAACTTTTTTTTTTTAAAAAAAGGCCACTCAGGTCATGTCCTCGTCTTTGCTGGAGGAGTCCCTGTCCCCTTCTAGACAACCAAGCCTAACACATGAGGTCTCTACCAGCTGTAAATCTGTAAATCTACCAGCTGATAAATCTACCTGATTTATCCCTCCAGTCACATTGCATCTTTGAATAACTGTCCTGAGGACCTACTGCACACCAGGGTCTGTGCCTCACGTGCTCACTGCTCTGCGGTCTGGGGCACTGCCACCATTTCCAGCCAGCCCCCACCCTTCTCCTCCTCCTCCCTTCACTGCAGTGGGTCCCACCTCTCCTGTAGCCCTCCAACCCTGGGCTCTCAGGTGCCTCCTCCCATGGGGCGTATCCCTCTAGGTGTCCCACCCTCAGCACAGGGAAGGCCTTGAGGGCGGGGGCCCCATCTGACACCTAAGTGCACCTGGCTCCCAGCCCTAGGTCAGGCCCTGGCCAGCTACTTCCCCACCACCTCCTCTGCCCCAACCAACCACCTGGTTACCCCAAAGGTCACCCTAGGCGGTCTCAGGAGCAGGGCCAGTGGGAAGTGAACTAGGCTCAGCTGTGTTTTGCCAACAGGGATTTCGCTCCCTGACCTGTAACAGGAGACCTCCTGTGGCCCTCAGCCCAGCCGGGGAGGAGGCCAGGAATGCAGGCGGGGTGAGTGGACAATGGGCTGTAAGCTGAAGCTACCTCTGTGGGGGACAGAAAACAACAGGACTGTGCTGAAAGCAGGCAAGTCCCAGTGGGGTGCATAGCCTTCCTAAGGCCTGCCAGGAAAGCTGGATCCTGCTAGAAGGAGATGAGGACAGGCTGGGCTGCTATCTGCTGGCTTCACCCCGACGGGGCTGGCGGCTAGGTCTGCTCTTCCTGTGACCGTGCAAGAGCAGCCAGCATCCCCAGGCTCCTGGCCAGGACTCCCCACCCTCCATCTTGTGCTAATATAACATTTTCCCATAACCTTGGGGCTCCCTGTGTTGTCTCATCTGCATGAGATTATGTCTTCCCTGTCTACCTCATAGATGTGTATGAAGATCAACTGTACCAAGAAAAAAATAATGTGCTTTGAAAACAGGAAGAGGGCGGATGGAAATGCAAGATGTCATTATATATCTGCACATCTCTCTCCCCTCTTCCCCACTCCCGGGGACTAACTTTCCCACTCCCAGAGGCCAATCGGCCACTTTACATCTGTAATGCAGTCACACAGGGGCCTTGACTGCGTGTCTTTGGGGAATATGCATGAACAGCCCTGTGCTTCACGTACAGCGATGTGGAATAAGAAACATACTACTTCTATCACCAATGCTTGGCCCTGACTCATCTCATAGATGGAGAAGGGAATGGCAACCCACTCCAGTATTCTTGCCTGGAAAATCCCATGGACAGAGGAGCCTAGGGGTTGCAAAGAGTCAGACACGACTGAGTACACAGCATGAGCTGGGGGAAGCTGTTCGCTGGCTGTACTGATCAGGTGTCAGAACTATGCTGGGAGCTCACAGGTCAGTGAGCCAGGACACAGCCTGGCTCATGGATGGCCACTAAGGAAGCAAACGTTTCACCCGTGGCTCAGAAAAACCCCTTGGGGACAGTACAGAGGACTGTGCAGGAGACGATCAGGAAAAGCACCTTTCAAAGGTGATGGAAGGTTCCCCATCATTTTCGTTCTGTTCATCCAGGGAATTATTTTCTCACTGAGTTTTCCTTGGGGCTCCCTTACCTTTTGAAAAGTCCTACTTCCCCAGACAGAAAAGTACATAAACTGTTCTTTAGCAGTTCTCAAGGTTATTTCCTCTTTAAGATGGACTTTTGGGGACCTCCCTGGCAATCTAGGGGTAGGAACTTCACCTTCCAATGCAAGGGGTATGAGTTCTATCTCCAGTCGGGGACCTAAGATCCCACATGCCTCGAAGCCAAAAAGCAGAACATAATCAGCAGAAGCAATACTCTAACAAATTCAATAAAGGCTTTTAAAATGGTCCATATAGAAAAATAAAAAAAAAAAGATGGACTTTTCCTTCCAAGGTAGCTCACCTTGGGGAGGGAGAATTTCTAAGCTCTTCTGAAGGTCACACCTCAACATTTGGCCTCCCACAAAGACTCTCTAAGGGATGCTTCTAAATCAGAACATTTCTTTCTCAAATATTCAATGGGAGACATTTCCAACGTGTCTCAGTTACATTATCCCCTCAGGGAACTTGCAAAAGTCTCATGATCTTTGCTGGAAAAGGCAGCTTGTTATATGTTTCTCAACTTTTATCAACAGAATGACCCAGAGTCAGATCGTGTGCATGGTGCTGAGGTGGAGAGGGAAGAAGACGGGGCTTCCTGGGCCCCACCTGGCCGGCTGACTCTCAGAGCTGACCAGAGCTACCCTTCCAGGGCCTCTTTATGGCAGAGGCATCACCCAGGCTACGTGAGGGGTGCCATCTCCCTGCCTGAAACCAGCCACAAGGCTCTCCAGTAAAACTGTGTCCCAAGTGGCCCCAGGACAAATAAATGCCTTCTTCTCCAACTGGTCAGGTATTTCCAACAAACCCTATACAGGTTCTCTTTAACTCCTGCACCTTGCTCAATCCCAAACCAGATCAAAGTGGGGTTGGCTACATCCTGGGGCCTATCTGTGCACCATCCCTGCTGCAGACATTTCCCAAGGCTCAGAAAGTATCTGACAGAAGCACTGCCCCTACTTACTCTGTATTCTGATAGACTCCCACCGAGATGTTGAGCCCCTCCAGCTCTTCCTTGAGCATCTGCAGGTCTGAATTCAAGAAGCTCAGTTCCAGGCGCACCTGTTCTCGTACCTTTTGGTTCGTGGCCGCTCTGTTAAAAGAGAAAGGGGGAGAGAAGCAACTTCAGCCAGGCATCCCCCAGTGGCCGGTGGAGCAGACACCCCACCCCGGTCCCTGTAGGGAACTCTGGGGGCCTGCCTGCAGATGGAGGTGCCAGCTGTGATCAGACAAGGTGTCTCAGGGAGGCCGGGAACCTGCTCCCTTTTGAGCCACATCTGTCCATACATGGACCTAGGATTTAGCCAATGACGCTGAGCTGCTTAACTTGAATTCTGTAAGGATTAGCCTTTAGAAGAGAAAAGGAAGTTGCTCCTAGTCACCCGTAAGGGACCATAAATTATCTCCTTAAAAGGGAAAAGATGAGAAAAGAGACGGGGTGGGTAATATTCCCCAGCCCAGCCTATGAGGCTGATATCACCCTGATTCAAAACTAGGGGAAACCACCACAAGAAAACTAATCAGTATCTTTCATGTATATATATGTGAAAATCCTCCACAAAACATTAGCAACCTGAATCTAGCAACATATACAGAGAACCAAGTGGGATTTATCCCAGGAATGCAAGGTTGGCTTAATATCTGGAAATTAATTAATGTAACATACTATAGCAACAGAATAAGGGACACAGAAAAACTGTCATCTCAATAGATGCAAGAAAAAAAAGCATGTGATAAAATCCAACACAGATTTATGGTAAAAATCCATAACAAGCTAGGAATAAAAGATAATTTACAAAGCTTGATAAATGACACCTACAAAAACCCACAGCTAACATCATATTTAATGATGAAAGATTGATGCTTTCCCCCTTATGATCAGGAGCAAGGCAAAGATGTCCATTTATGCTACTTCTTATCAATACCATACTAGAGATTCAAGCCAGTAGCAATAAGGTAAAGAAATGAAAGGCATCTAGACCGAAAGGAAGAAGTAAAACTTTACTCACAGCTGACATAATCTTGCATGTATAAAATTCCCAGGCACCCAAAAAATGAATACTAGAACTAATAAATTTAGCTAGGTCAAAATACAAACATCAATTTTATTTCTGTATACTAGCAACAAGAAAAATCTTAAAATGAAATTAAGAAAATAATTTCACTCATAATAGTATCAGAAAGAATAAAATACTTGGGAATAAAATTAAGAAAAGAAGCAGAAATCTTGCACACTGAAAACTTCAAAACACTACTGTGATGTTAAACGGACAGATGTTTCATGTTTATGGACTGGAGGACTCACTATTGTCAAGAGGTCAGTTCTCTCCAACTGATCCATCAATTCAAATCAATTCCAGTTACAGACTTTCCTGGTGGTAGAGTGGGTAAGAATCCACATGCCAATGCAGAGGACACGAGTTTGACTACTGGCTGGGGAAGATGCCACATGCCGTGGAGGAACTAAGCCTGAGCACAACTACTGAGCCCTCACTCTGTACAGCCTGTGAACCTCGACGACTGAGCCCACATGCTGAAGCCCCTGCGCCTACGGCCTGTGATCTGCAGCGAGAGAAGCCACCGCAATGAGAAGCCCGTGCACCGCAACCAAGGGTAGCCCCCGCTCACAACTAGAGAAAGTCCCAGAAACCAAGACCCAGTGCAGTCAAATAAATAAGCAAGATAAACTTAAAAAAATGTGAAAACAGCAACTCCAATCTAAACCATAGTAAGCTTTTTAGGAGAAACTACCAAACCGATCCTAAAATTTATATGGAAATGCAAAGGACCTAGAAGAGCCAAATAATTTTCAAAAAGAACAAAGTTGGAGGACTTATGCTATCTGATTTTAAACTTACTACAAAGCCTCAGCAATCAAGACAATGTGGTACTGGCATAAGGACAGGCAATGGAACAGAACAGAATCCAGAAGTAAATTTTTACATTTATGGTAAATTGATTTTGACAAAGGTGACAAGAAAATTCAAGGAGCAAAAGTCCTTCTGACAAATGGTGCTGAAGCAATTGGACATTTCTAGGCATGTCAGTGTCCCCAAGACCGCCCCTAGAGTCAATGGGGGTGAGACTTGCAGGACTCAGGATTTATTACAGCAAAAGGACATCCAGCAAAATCAACTAAGGGAAAGGCGCATGGGGTGAGGTCTAGAGGAAACCAGGCACAGGCTGCTAAGAGTCCTCTTTCCCAGAGGGGTCACACAGGACATGCTTAATTCCTCCAGCAAAGGGTTGTGACAACATGTGTGTAAATGCTGTCATCCAAGGAAGATCACCAGGGTTTTTACTGGGGGTTGGTCAGGTAGACATCCCTGCCTAGCAAGTTACAAAATTTAAGACTCCAAGAAGGAAAGCAGGTATTTGCTATAAACCACATGGTTTGTCCGCCTGCAATGTGGGAGACCTGGGTTCGATCCCTGGTGGGGAAGATTCCCTGGAGAAGGGAAAGGCTACCCACTCCAGTATTCTGGCCTAGAGAATTCCATGGACTGTATAGCCCATGGGGTTGCGAAGAGTCAGACATGACTGAGCGACTTTCACTTCACTTCACATGGTTTGTGCAAATAGTTTAAGTATAGTGAGCTCCTCTTATAAGTCCTAGGAATAAGGGGAACTCTCCTGAAATCTACATTTCCACACACCAGCCAAGTGCCAACCTTGCAAGCAGGGCTTTCTAAAGATAGACTTCTCAGGCCTGCGACAATAACTCTTTTCTGCACAATATGCAAAAAATAAATCTCAGTCTAAGCATTACACCAAACCAAGTATCAAGTCAAAATGGATCAGACGGGGGTTGGGGGTGGGAGTGAGACTCCAAGAAGGAGGGGATATATACAAACTTACAGCTGGTTCAGGTTGTTGTACAACAGAAACCAACACTGTAAAGCAATTATCCTCCAATTAAAAGTAAAGTCTTAAAAAATGGATCAGAGACCTCAGTAAAAGAGCAAAAACTCCAAAACTCCTAGAATGAAATCTTCGTGACGTCTAATTGGACAAAGTATTCTTGTTGTTATTGTTCAGTAGCTCAGTTGTGTCTAACTCTTTGCTACCCCATGGACTGCAGCACACCAGGCTTCCCTATCCTTTACCATCTCCCAGAGCTTGCTCAAACTCATATCCATTGAGTCGGTGATGCCATCCAACTATTTTATCCTCTGCCATCCCCTTCTCCTGCCTTCAATTTTTCCCAGCATCAGGGTTTTTTCTAATGAGTCAGTTCTTTGCATCAGGTGGTCAAAGTATTGGAGTCTTCAGCTTCAGTCCTTCCAATGAATATTCAGGACTAATTTCCTTTAGGATTGACTGGTTTGATCTCCTTGCAGTCCAAAGGACTCTCAAGAGTATTCTCCAACCCCACAGTTCAAAAGCATCAATTCTTCAGTGCTCAGCCTTCTTTATGGTCCAACACTCACATCCACACATGACTACTGGAAAAACCATAACTTTGACTAGACAGACCTGTGTCAGCAAAGTAATATCTCTGCTTTTTAATATACTGTCTAGGTTGGTCATAGCTTTTCTTCCAAGCAGCAAGCATCTTAATTTCATGACTGCAGTCACCATCTGCAGTGACTTTGAAGCCCGAGAAAATAAAGTCTGTCACTGTTTCCATTGTTTCCTCATCTATCTGCCATGAAGTGATAGCAAAGTAGTCTTAGTTACACAACAAAAGCACAAAAATCCATAAAAGAAGAAACATTAATTTGAGTTGTCAAATTTTAAACTTCAGTGTTTCAGAAGATAATACTAAAAAAGAAGAAGAAAAAAGCCACAGACTGGGAGAAAATATTTGCAAATTGTGTATCTGATAAAGAATCTGTATCTAGAAAATATAAAGAGTTCTGTTAATTAAATAATAAAAAGATCACTCAATTTTTTTAATGGGCAAAAGATTTTTTTAATTGAGTTATAACTGACATACAATATTCTATTAGTTTCAAGTGTACAATATAATGATTCAATATCTGAATATCTTCAAAATGATCACCATAATAAATCTACTTGCCATCTGTCATTATACATGGTTATAGAATATTTTCCTAAGATGAGGACTTTTAAGATTTACTCTTTTAGCAACTTTCTTTTCTTTTTCTCTTTTAGCAACTTTCAAACATACAATACAGTATTAATAACTGTTGTCACCATGCTGTACATCACATTCCCATGACTTATTTTGTACCTGGAAATTTGTACTCATTTCATCTATCCTGCAACCCCTACCTCTGGCAACCACCATCTGTTCTCTGTATCTATGAGCTTGGGTTTTAAAATATATATATTTATATATTTATTTGACTGTGCTGGGTCTTAGTTGTGGCCCTCAGGCTCTTCAATCTTTGTTTCTTTGTTGCAGCATGAGGAATCTTCAGTTGCCACATGTGAACTCTCAGTTGCAATATACAGGATCTGGGGGTTTTTGTTTATTTTGTTTTGTTTTGATTCCACATATAAGTGAGATCACATAGTATTTGTCTTTCTCTGACTTGTTTCACTTAGCATAATGCCCTCAATTTCCATCCATGTTGTTGCAAACGGCAAGATTTTATTCCTTTTTATGACTAAATAATATTCTGTGTGTGTGTGCGTGTGTGTGCATGCATGCAGATGCGCGCGCCTGTTCATCACATTTTCTTTATCCAGTCATCCACTGACAGACACTTAGGTTGCTTCCATATCTTGGTTATTATAAATATTGCTGCAATGAACATGGGGTGCTTGTATCTTTTCAAAGTAGCTTTTGTGTTCTTCATAAATACCCAGAAATGGAGTAGGTAGGTCACATAGCAGTTCTAGTCTTAAGTTTTTGAAGAATCTCAATACTGTTTTCCATGGTGGCTATACAACATACAGACCCACCAATGGTGTATAAGTGTTGGGAATATTTTCTTAATTTATCTTGCTGATAGTTCATTATTAGTGTATAGAAATGCAATTGATTTCTGTATATTGATTTTGTATCCTGTAACTTTACTGAATTCATAAAATAGGCAAAAGATTTGAATAGACATTTTACTAAAGAAGTTCTATAAATGACTAAAAAGCACACGAAAAGATGCTCAGTGTCTTTAGTCAATAGGAAAATGCATGTTAAAGACATAATAAGATACCAATACAAAACTATCAGACTGGCTATAATTAAAAAAAAAAAAGACAATAACAAGTATTAGTGAGGCTGTACAGAGAAACTAGATACCTCACTCATTCCTGAATGTTAATGACACAGCCACTGGGGAAACGGTGAGGTAGCTTCAGAAAATGTTAAAACATAACTTACTGTATAACCAAGTAATTGCACTCCTAGGAGTCTATACAAGAGAAATGAAAACACATGTCCAAACCAAGACATGAATGTGACTGTTTATAATAGCATTATTCCTCAGCCAAAAAGTAGAAAACAATCCAGATATGCAACAAGCAAGTGGATAAGCAAAATGTACTATATTCATTTAACAGAACAGTGTGAAGCTGGATGGAGGAACAGACTTGACCCAAGTTCCCAAAGGGGGGCTTTTGCTACCTACTCAAAGATCTTTCAGGTGCTAGCTCATTCTACAGATTCAGAACCACTGCAAAAACAACTGTGACAGTAACCACCAAGTTCTAAGCCAGGTCTTGCTGAATACATTTCCTTGAACCATGCTGGCAAGTCCTCAGTCATGGTTCAGGCCAAGTACTAGAAATGTCCTCCTGTCACACATGAGGACACCTGAGGGTCACCAGCAAGAGCTCCAGCCAGCCAGAAACAGTAACTGACCACCTCCCCATCCTCAGCTGATGAAAACCCGTCTACCTGTCACTGACCTGCTTTGTTCACCACCTGTCCACCTTTCCTCCAGAGAGCAAAGCACTAAACCACTTCCCCTGGAGTCAGACCTCCCCCGGGGACTCTCCACACCCTGCACATATTTGGGTGCATCAGTTTCTCTTCATGGTGTCTTTATACTCCCTTCTCTTTCTCTCTCCCTCTCTCTACCTCCCTTCCCTCAGCTTGTTCTCCATGACCAACCAACAAGCTTACGCCCACTCAAATAGAGCAGTTGTAGGGAATTCTCCGGTGGTCCAGTGGTTAAGACTGTGCTCCCAATACAGGAGACCCAGGTTGATCCCTGGTCGGGGAACTAGATCCCACAAAAGAACCTGCATGCCACAACAAAGATCAAAGATCCAGTGTGCTGCAACTAAAACCCAGCACAGGCAAATAAATATGTATTTTTTAAAAAAGAAAAGAAAGAGCAGTCATGACCTGGCTGCAAATAGGATGGCACTTGCCCTTTCACTGCCCAGTAAGTTTTCGTTCATGCATAGTCTGGACTCCACAGCCAGGCAATGAGATATTGGAAGCTCAGTTGGTGAATATCACTGGTTTGGGAATTTTTTTGGAGAAGGACATGATCACCAGTAAGAAATGAGTTTTGTATCACAGTACACTATACAGATACACATATACCTCCTGCCCCAAAAAACAAGTCTCAGAAACTTCCCGGCACTCCAGTGGTTAAGTGGCTCAGTTGTATTTGACCCTTTGGGATCCCATGGACTGTAGCCTGCCAGGCTCCTCTGTCCCTGGGATTTTTTCAGGCAAGAATACTGGAGTGTGTTGCCATTTCCTTCTCCAGGGGATCTTCCTGACCCAGGAATTGAACCAGGGTTTCCTGCATTGCAGGCAGACTTTTTACTGTCTGAGCCACGGGGGAAGCTGGAAGTAAAGACTCTGTACTTCCACCATAGGGGTGGAGATTCCATCCCTGGTTGGGGAACTAAGATCCCATATGCCATGGCTCTGCCATACATGTGATATTCTCCAATATAGTCTATTCTACTCTCATAACTTTTCTGTTTTGTTAATTATTTATTTTCTGTTGTTATTTGTTAAAAATTCTGTTTTTTATTCACTGATAAGCTAAAGGTCCACTTCAAGATGTTTCTTTTGTATGCTTAATTTGTTTTATTAGCAAGCAAAGCCCTATAAAGGATGGTTTCATCTAGTCTTCAGACTCAGATTCATCTTCATCTTGACTAATCTGGAAGTAACGAAGCTCATAAGTCTCCTTGTCTGATGCAACCACACAAAGCCAATCACGAAGATTGTTCTTTTTAAGGTATTCCTTGGTTAGGCACTTCAAATATCTTTTAGAGAACTGTTTCTCAAAAACGACTATGATTTTATTCTTGAAGCATTCAATGTGAATGACATTCCCAGGATCTCCAGTCTTGCCATTCACTTCAACTTTCTCCCACAATAACTGTTCAAAATATCCAGAATCAAAAATTCCATCTTCTACTGGATGAGTAAGATCCAAATTAAACTTCCAGGTTGACTTCTTAGGCTTCTTATCTTTCTTTGGCACCATCCTGAAGGCTTGCCGTGCCATCACAGCAATTCTCATAACTTTTCAAAAAACAATAAAGTTTGAAACTTTACAATTCTGATTCTCTGACACCAACTGGGTGCCCAATGATTCAATTCAATTCTGTCACCAACTCCCAGAGTTAGCAGAGATCCCAGATTCTGGGCTCAGTGCCACAAGGCTGGCCCACTTGAGGCACCAGTTGCAAGTTGGTGGGGGGTGGGGAGGACACCTGTATTTCTGAACAACCAGCTACAGATCAAAGGTTCCCACAACCCCTTTCTCAGCTTCAACAATTCACTAGACTGGTGCACAAAATTCAGGAGAACCTTTTACTGACATTTACTGTGGGTTTCTTTGTTTGTTTGTTTGGCCACAATGCAAGGCCTATGGGATCTTAGTTCCTTAACCAGGGATCGAACCCCTCAGGGCGTGCAGTGAGCATCCTAACCAGCGGAGCACCAGGGAAGTCCCTACTGTGGGGTTTACGGTACAGAACAGCGCTCAGGGAAGCCAGGTGGAAGAGATCTACAGGCCAAGGAGGGTGCGGAGCCTCCACGCCCTCTCCAGGCAGGCCTCCCTCCCTGACCCTTGGTGTGTTCTCCAACCTGCAAGTTCCCCATCACTTAGCAGTTTAATGGAGGTTTCATTACTTCATTACGTGGGCATAATTGACTAAATCATTGGCCACTGGTGATTAAACTCAGTCTCCAGCCTCTTTCCCAGAAGTCCAGGGGAGAGGCTGAAAGTTCCAACCCGCTCAACGGGCTTGCTCTTTCTGATAAACAGCACCCTCCCTAGCTCCCAAAGGCCCCCAACCCCCATTGGGCGTCATCTCATTAGCATACAAGACACACAAGTAATTCCAAGGGTTTTAGGAGCTCTGGGCCAGGAACCAGGCACAAAAACCAAACACTTTTTTTTTTATTATACCACAGCAACCCACTGAATTGATTTCATTACACACCATGGGTCACAACTTGCCCCTTGTAAAACCTGCACTAGAGAGACGTTACTGAGAGCATGACTGATTCACTAGCTGATAACATCCACGAGGGTGCAAAGGAGGAAATTCTCCCAGTCCTTGGTGTTGGGAACAGCTTCTTCTTAGTAAATTGCCTGATTTTGAATAATGGGTATGAAATGTGTTCCAGATCACATTCCTTTCTTACTGCCTGCTGGAAAACTCAGAGAAAAACATGGCCCATGTCTAACAGAGGATATAAGACCTTGTAGTGGGTACTAGTCTTACTTCCAACTAAATCTCTTTTATTCTTCTTCTGCCTGCCCCCACATCCTCATCGTTCCTGTTAATCTCACACACTATACAAGTGTGTTGTGTGTATGTGTGTGTGCGTGTTAGTCACGCACTACACAACAAAAAGTTGTGTCCAACTCTTTGTAACCTGATGGACTACAGCCCACCAGGCTCCTCTATACATGGAATTATCCAGGCAAGAACACTGGAGTGGGTTGCCATTTCCTTCTCTAGGGGATCAAGTGTGTTAGGGTGCCTCAAATACATTTTATTTGATTTCATTTTTTATTATCTTTTTAAAATTTTTTATTATCTTTATTTTATTTGGTTGTACAGGCTCTTTATTGTAGCATGCAGGCTTTCTCTAGTTGCAGCGCATGGGCTCTAGAGCTCATGGGCTCTCTAGTTGCAACTTGCTTGGGCTTTGTTGCTCGGAGGCATATGGGATCTTAGTTCCCCAACTAGAAATCAAACTCACATCCCCTGTGTTGGAGGGGGGATTCTTAACCACTGGACCACCAGGGAAGTCCCTCAAATACATTTTAGAGTGAGGCAAGACAAACAATTATGATTCCTGGAGGGATAAGACCTCTTTGCCTACTATCTCCCTGTTTTTCTCCTGCAACCTTTTTTCACATGGTAGATGCTTCACAAATTTCAGGTTATGAAAGAACAAAGGGCAGAGTCAAGATTACTCTTCAGAGTCAATGGTGTGTGTGTAGGGGGGTTGCGGAGAGACTGGTTCTTAGCAACAGAATGGGTCCAACTTAAATATGACAATATAGGCCCTAAGACCCCCAACCAAATACCTGAAGAACCTCCAAACATGCTGACGCTTTGCTTTTCCCACCTCTGTATATTGATCTGCCACTTCTTTTCAACTTGGCAACAACTTGAGATATAGGATTTACAGCAAATCAGTGAGCTGCTCTTTGGATGCGGGCCTCTTCATGTAGATCAAGGGTCACTCTGGAAAAAGCTGGTGGCCAGGAGGGGCCCTCAGGGTGCGTTTCCACAATGCTGACCTCAGGGTACTATGCTGACTCAGAAATCAACTCTATAGTGTGTACCATTTCGAATACAGATCATGATTTTTCATGAATTCACTGGTGGAGGGGGGGCTTCTTCCATAAGATGCCACCAGTTTAATATGGTGTGTGTGCCAGCTCCCTTGTGCACCAGCTGGGGGAGGAGCTGGCCCAAATCAGGAATGAAGACCAGAACCTTGGTCCCTTCAACACTGATATTCTGCACCTGGGCTGCCTTTCTGGGTGAAAATGAATCCTTTCCAGGGGTCTTCCTGGAAGAACATGGGGTTTCTCAGCTTTCACATGTGTGTACTCCTCCTCTGGGATGCCTGTTATCTAATAACTGAAGTTACAGCCAAAAGAGTTTCTGAGACCCACCAGGATGAGGCAGAAGGGTGTTTTAGCCCTTTCTTGCCCTGGGTCTACCTTCTGGTCTGGACCACCAAGGAGAAGCCTACTCCTTTGACAGTGAAAGTGTTAGTTATTCAGTCATGTCTGACTCTTTGCAACCCCATAGACTGTAGCTCACCAGGCTCCTCTGTCCATGGAATTCTCCAGGCAAGAAAACTGGAGTAGGTAATCATTCCCTTCTCCAGGGGATCTTCCTGGTCCAGGGATCGAACCTGGGTCTCCCACACTGCAGGTGGATTCTTTACCGTCTGAGCCACCAGGGAAGCCCCAACTCCCTTGGGCTTTTCATAAAGAGCCTACACACACTGAAGAAGGATTAAAAGGTATCCCACTTACTCTCTCTGAGTGATCAACCCACCATGTATGAACGGGGAAAGGAGAGCCACATTCAATGATTTCCTGTGGCTACTGACCACATCCACACATGTCCCTTTTCCACCATGAGACCTTTTCCACCATTAAGATGAGCCATGGGATATATGGCTTCTTTGCCCCAAGTCCAGAATTTCTCTAACATCCCCATGTTTTCTCTTAAAGGTGTACGTGAATTTGCATTCTGACCCACATATGTCCATTTATTTTAGTGTGATATTTTTCTGCCAAGTCTTTTAGTAAAATGTCCCTCTAGGAACAGGCTTGTTGACAGGCAATACAGGCTTGTACCAGCTTCAGAGACTTTGTTGGAGCTGTGTGGCCTTAATCCATCTGACCCCAAGTCCTGCTCTACCAGCGACTCAGGGAGACTGGAGTGAGCACTGCCTGATGCTCCCGTGTGGCCACCCAGCTAAGGCAGCAGATCAGCAGGTCTGGGAGGACACCTGCTACCAGCCTATCTCTCAGGGCGGGAAGGTAGGTGCCCCCAAGGCCTTGGCTCATACATCCCCCTGCCCAGACATCAGTCCCCCTCAGAACTGATAGTGTGAGCAGTCCTGAACCTCACATCACGCTCATACACCAACGTACCCCAGGGCACCCGTGTCCCAGGACTTCATCACCCTCTGGTTCAGAAGTCACAAATTCGAGATCCATGGGACTTGCTTATTTGACTCTCAGGGTATTTTCCTCCCCCTTGAACTAGCTGCCAATATTTTAAAATTCAATTATCAGAAGATTTTAAAAAGTCAGGGGGTGTGGGGGGGAGGGGAGTCAGATCTCTGGCTTTTCGTGGGGAAAAAAAAAAAAAAAGGTAAACTGAAGATCTACTCTAGCACTTGTCCTCCATGTGGGCCGCACTGGAGATGCCCCACCCCTCCCACCCAGAAAGCATATGCTCTGCTCTTCACCACAGTCCCTGCCGCTCCCTAATGCCTCACAGCACTGGTCCCTTCACTCTTTTCCAGGCGCCCCTGGCCCCAAGAAGGGAATCTAAAGCCCAAGATGTTAAATGTCTGCCCTTGTTCAAAGAACCAGTTAGTTAAAATTGAGCTGTGTGACAACTTGGCTTTGAATTTCACAAAGACCATCTGTTATTGAGAAACATCATCACATGGCTACCCCAGCTTTTTCTCAAGGGAGGGAAGGTAGCTAGGAAAAGAGAGGATATTGTCCTTGCTTAGCCTGAAAAGGCACATTTAAAATACCTGATATCTTTCGAATCAAATTCCAGGAAGCTCACAGACTCTTGGCCGATACGGATCAGAGTCGGTCTTCCCCACGGAGATTAAGCATCAGGAAAGCAGGGTCTCGCCTGAATTGCTTGCAGCCTATAAAACCTGGCTCCTCACAGCACCCACCCAGCCTCAAAGCTCCCTTACTGATGCCCATAAGGACTGGGACCCTACCATTTCTGTATTTGGGGGTCAGTTTCCCAAACACAAACTCCCCCAAACGTTCCATCTGCTCTACTTTCATCGGGAGGCTGTAGCAGGGCATTTGGGAACCTGAAAATAGACAGCCAGCCAGGACAGCAGGGCCCACTTTCTGACTACCCTTTGCTGGCAGGGACAGCCCCCTAATTGGCCACCCAGGGACACCCACGGGCCAGAGCTGCACTTGGCTAAACGCCCTATTTGTTTTTGGGAAACGGTTGGTGCCGGTTAAGTCAGATTAATAAATACCTTTAGGGTTTCCTCCGACAACATTCTCCAGAGAGGGGCACTTTGAACTTTTAGGTCACTGCAAGAATCATTAACCACCCGCACCCCACCCCCATCCCTGCCAGCTCAACACCGGACTTGACAACGAGCCTCAGAGAGGCTGTTTGCTGGTGCCATTCACAGAGCAAGACAGACAAAACCGCCCTAGTCCCCGCCTTAGCAACGCCAAGTGCCCTGGCCAAAAAGGGCCTCCCTGACCACCTTCGGTCTCCAAGGCCACGCCACGCTGTGTCAGCCTCTGTCACATTTCTCTTTCATTGGCGCCCTGGAAAACATCACCTCCTGACGTGATCGGATTTGTTTGCTTGGGTATTAAGCTTCCCCCAAGAGAGATTAAGCATCAGGAAAGCAGGGCCTTGTCTGAATTGCTCACAGCCTTATCCCCTCGCATTTCAGGCACTGCCTGCCACTTAGCAGGTGCTCAACAAATCCATTTGTTGGGTGAACAGACAGGCACAGGGTCAGGGCTCCCCACCCGCCCCTCTCAACTGCACTGCTGGCCTGGCAAGGTGTCAACCAAAACCCAAGGCTACAAAACACACCAGCGGGGCCCTCAGCATGTCAAGCTCAGTGCACAGCAGCTCCCCCTAAAATCGGGGGGCTCTCTTGAGCTGCCCTGGCCGATGAGGTCCACTGCACAGTGGACCTGACAACTCCCAGGTCCAGACTTCTCTGGGGACAAGGACACAGTCAGACATTTCGAAAGGTGACGTGTTACAGCATTTTCCCCAGTCTCCTCCAGGAACAATGAGTCATGAAACCAGCAAAGGCACACGCTGTCGTTCCGACCCAGGGGCAGCGGGTCACCTACGCTATTCTTCTGGGCCTCTCACAATTCTCCTGGATAGCTCACAATAAAAATGCATAAACATAATCCATACGCTTTGGAAAAGGACTTTCAAACATTGAAAGTATAATGTGACAAGTAGGAGTCACCTCTACCCTGCCTGGCTCCCAAGAGCCCCTAACAGTGTTTTCTTCATCCCTTAAAATGTATACGCAGGGCACGCTGTCCTGCACTTTTCTTTTCTCCTACTTCATACCTCAGAGATCTTTCCTAAGGAACAGATTGCTTCAGAAATGCATTTAAGGAGGAGGGTGGGATGAAATGGGATATTGGGATTGACCTATATACACTACTGATACTATATATAAAAGAGATAATAACAACCTATTTTATAGGTTATATAACACAGAGAATGCTATGCAATGTTCTGCAGTGACCCAAATGGGAAGGAAACTCCAAAAAGAGGGGATATGTGTATATGTATGATTGATTCACTTTGCCGTACAGCAGAAATTAACACAACATTGTATAGCAATTCAATTGCAATAAAATTGAAAAAAAATTTTTTTTTAAGTTCATGGTAAGAAACCCTCCTCCTCTCTTCACTGAGTGCTCAGGTAAGCGGCCCATAAGGAAGAGCAGACCATACTCCTCAAACATATTTGAGACCACAAGCCTCGTAGCTCTTTTACCAACACCTGGTTTAACATATCTGGCTTTGCCCAGCAGTCTCCAAGCATCCTGGACTCCCTAAGGCCTCCAAGAGTGAACTTGACCCACTGAAAACAGCCATTAGCCATATCCTGCCAGCTTTCCAGGTTCCAGGTCCCAGCAAACACTCCTATCCCTTCCTGGGGCTCTAGGAGGCATCTGTCTCACTAAGCTGGTAGTATACACAGTGCCTGCCTCCTGTACACAGTGCAGAAGGTGGCATGGGGCTGGCAAGAGCTACCCCAGAACTCTGCAGAAGAAAGTCTGCACTCTGTAAACAAGAGGAAGCTGCTAGGTCCTCTAGTATTGCATTGAAGTGGGTGGGGAGGCCATAGTGCTGCCTACAGGTAAAGCTTCACTGAGTTCTATGCTTGAGAAGTTAACTATGTTACCACCAGAGCATAATAATGAGTGTCCCAAGAGCCCCAGGCCTAGGAGGCCCCTCTCATAAGAGAGATGAATGCTGGCAAGAGAAAGGTTCCTATCCCTTCCTTTCTCTCTGCCTCTTCTTTATACACTCAACAAACATTCAGCAAGAAGTGATAGTAGATCAGGCGTAAGAAAACAGATGGGTCCCAAGAAAGTGGGGAAAACAAACAAGAACAGGATAACTGGACCTCCCCCATCATCCTCCCACCCCCACCACACAAACAGGCTGCATAAAATACATGTCTTTAACACAACCAACCTCTAGGTGAGACAGGGCCTGTTCCAGGTGCCAGAAATAAGGAGGAGGCTCAAAGCTAAAATCAAGAGCTGAGAGGAAGTCTGGCAGGTCGGGGACTTTAGGAAATAGATGGTTAGGCCTTAGGAGAGACTGGGCTCCCAGTTGAGGTGGTGGAGCCAGCAGACACTTACTTCAGAAGGTTCTCAGCTCCCGTTCTCATCCGCATGGCTTTCAAGATCTGCTGGTTCAAGGCAGCCCTCTGATTCTGTAGTTTGCTCCGGCCAGTCTGCGCAAGGGGATTGCAACCCTAAGAGAAAGAAGACAAGAGAAGCCCCTTTAAAGGTCAGCCACTCTAAAAATGATGACAAATGTCTAACACAACAGAAAACAACTTTTTAAAATACTCATCTTCTCTGAATATAAAAGTAACATTAACATGTAAAATATATGAAAATGCCAAAAAGTGTAAAAAAGAAAATAAAAGTCATTCACCATAACACAATGTCAAAACAGTCACTGTGAATTGGTTTCTTTCCTACTCAATTTTGTTTTAAGAAGTTAAGATTTTTTTTCTAATATTTATTTGTTTATTTGGCTGTACCAAGTCTTAGTTGTGGCATGTAGGACCTTCGACCTTCATTGCACCACGTGGGACCTTTAGTTGCAGCATGCGAACTCTTAGTTGCAGCATGCAGGATCAAGTTCCCTGACCAGGGATCGAACCCTGGCCCCCTGCATGAGGAGCATGGAATCTTAACCACTGGACCACCAGGAAAGCCCCTGCCCACCTATTTTATATATATATTGTTATTTCCCACATTAGTGGCTGTGTCAGTTCTCCAGACCAGCCACACGACTGGAATTTCACAGGACTCAACATACAGTTGCACTCACCGCTGACATTTATGATAGTGGTTCAATAAGGACACATAGCCAGATCATTGGGAAAAAGAGACAGAGTTGAAAGGAATCCATGGGCAGGCCTCCTTATGTTTTCTCTTCTATGAAGGATCATACAAAGCACACTCCTCCCCCCAGGAACAGCATGTATGCAATGCCATGGCCTCCCTTGGTCTATCAGAAAACTAAGACTCAGGACTTCCCTGGTAGTCCAGCATTTGGGACTCCAGGCTTCTCCTGTAAGGGGCATGGGTTCAGTCCCTGGTTGAGGAACTAGATGTCACATGCCACAACTAAAGGTTCCCCACTAGCCTTAGGCAACCATGAACCTACTTTGTATCTGTACAGACTTGCTTAATCTGGACATTCCATATAATGGAATGTCTGTTGGAATGGGCTTTTTCCACTTAGTTTAAGGTTTCTCCACAGTGCAGCATGTATCAGTACTTCACTTCTTTTTGTCCCTAACACTCCAGTCGATATGCACATTCATCATCCATTCATCAGTTAAAGAACATTGGGGGATGTTTTTCACTGTTGGCTCCTCTGAATAGGGCTGCTTACTTCCGTGTAAGTTTCTCTGTGAATGAATGTCTTCCTTGCTCTTGGCTATAAGAGTGGAACTATTGTGTCATATGGTGGTTGTTGCCCTTCAGTCTCTAAGTCATGCCCGACTCTTTGTGACTCCACGGACTGCGGCACACCAGGCTTCCCTGCCCTTCACTGTCTCCTAGAGTTTGCTCAAAGTCCTGTCCATTGAGTCGGTGATGCTATGGAACAATTTCAGCCTCTGTCACTCCCTTCTCTTATGTTATATGGTTAATTCTCCTATGTCATAGTCATGTAAAATGTAAAAAATTTTTTTACATAGTCATGTAAAAAATAGGTATCCTACCCTCCCAATTTGCATTTGTTATTAGTGAAGGTAAACAATGATTTTTCTTATATTATTGATCAGTTAAATTGTGTTTTTTTTTTTTTTTTTTTGAGAATTGTCTGTGTTCTCTATCCATTATTTCCTGGGGTATTTAGTTTACAATCAATGTTTCACTGCGAAAAGTTCAAGATCAGGAAAAAAGTTTCCCCCTTTTTTTTAAGATCCATGCGCCAAATCCAGCCTCCAGTTGCTCTTTCTTTCTTTCTTGGCCTCACTGTGTAGCATGCAGGATCTTAGCTCCCTGACCAGGGATCCAACCCAGGCCCCCTGTATTGGGAGCACGGAGTCTGAACCTTTGGACCAACAGGAAAGTCCGTAGGTTATAATCAATGTTTCATTGTGAAAAGTTTAATATCAGAAAAAAAAAGTTTCCTTTTTTTTTTTTTGTCTGAGCAGGTTTCGGGCTCATAGTTCCCCATCAGGGATCAAACCTGGGCCACCACAGTGAGAAGCCCCATCCTAACCACTGAACTGCTAAGGAATTCCCCCCTTTTTTGGTAAATTATAGTTGATTTACTATATAGTGTGAGTTTCAGGTGTACACCAAAGTGATTCAAAATGTTTCCTTTTAATCTAATAGTGTTCTTCCCACTCCAGCAGGTATTACTAGAAGCCCAGGGATCTACCTGAAGGTTTCCTTCCTTTCTAAAGCATATCTTTGAGTTCTGCCCACTGACTGGGCTCATACTCACACCCTGGGAGTGGCTGGTGGGCAGTATTTGGTGAGGCGACTGCCCTTTCTCTCTGCGTCACTGCCTTGGTCACTGTCATCACAGCTCTGCACATACCTAGCCTCCCACACCTCTGCCCAAGCCACACCCATGGCCTTGACCACAAGGAGGAAGAAATGGGTTATCTGCAGCCCCAGGCTTCTCAGGGATTCCCATATTAGCCGCCTTTGGACTACTGAATCAGAAAGGAGTTGTTACATGTCTCCTTCCACAAAGATTTCTCTTTCCTCCCATCGCGGCAGGTGGCACAGTGGTAAAGAATCTGCCTGCCAATGCAAGAGATGCCGGTTCAGTTCCTGGGTTGGGAAGATCCCCTGGAGAAGGAAATGGCAACCCATTCCAGTATTCTTGCTTGGGAAATCCCACTGACAGAAGAGCCTAGTGAGCTACAGTCCATGGGGTCGCAAAGAGTTGGACACAACTTAACAACTAAACAACAACAACGCAGCAGGTGGCCACCCCCACCTGTCCCCCATGCAGCTTCCCAAATCCAAATTACACAGATATTCACAATCTGACTTGGAATAGTCTTAAAATTAACATCTTTCACACCATTAAATGATCCTTGATTGAAAATAAAAATCAGAAAATCAGACCTAAGATTAAAATGCCTTTAATATTAACCTAACAATATTTAAGGGCTAAAATAATTGCAGGCCTCTTTCATTTCTACTTCCTAAAATTACTATGAAGGGGTGGCTTGATCTGACTTAAAATTACATGGTTCACCAAAGCTGTGTTCTATTTTACCGAGAAGCTTAATAACTAATTCCTTTACGGACATTCCCAGGGCTGATAAGCAGCCATTCCAGCTCAAGGATAAGAACTTTTTCCTGCTCCCAAACCTCACCCAGCGTCTGGCAGGCCTGGAATGGCTGCGCCCTAACCAGCGCACAGATGTGGGGTCAAGTTTCCAGATAAGACGTAGGAATGCTTAGGATTAGATCTGATTGAGTGACTGGACCCCAAATCACATTACTTCTTAGTGACAGGTAGGAATGCTGGGCCTGCTGGAAACACCAGACACGCCCACAGGGCTATTTGAAAACTACCCAGAGCCCTGAGAGATGAATCTGGGTTGAGACTGTCAGAAAGACACCTTGGAATCACAGAGGCTGCTTGCTGTCTACTGGCCCCTGCCACAGGGGCTCTCTGCTAGTGGGGACCCACAGTCCTCAGCCACGCCTTAGTTCTTCATTGGATCCCAACAGGAGGAAGAACTGCTCCAAACTGGACTGAGGGCTTGTGCCCAGGACCCGTCAGACTGGCCTGGCCTGGGAACTGAGGACGGGGTGGGGGGAGCGAATGAACTGCCCTGGCCTCTCGGATCACTGTCCATAAGTCTTACAGTGAACCTGAGTCTGTCCACTATACAGTTTCCTGATCAGACTCAGGCTTGGGCAAGGGCGTTCGTCTCAATACACGGAAGGATGGTCCAACTGCCAACACACGAGAAAAGCAAGTACTAAGTGAAAGTTCAGCTTTCTCACTAGCTTAGTGGGGTCTCCCATATGTTGAACAGCCCATGTGGGCTGTGGTACAGCATCTTGGACCCCACAATTCTGAAGCGTGGAGGGTGAGTGAGCTACTCAAGATGGTAAAGGCAGAGGACTTCCCTGGTGGTCCAGGGGTTAGTTAAGACTTCATGCTCCCAATGCAGAGGACGTGGGTTTGATCCCTGATCAGGGAACTAGATCCCACCTGCCCCAATCAAGAGTTTGCATGAAATAAATATTAAAACAAACAAACAAACAAACAAACATGCTGGACACAGTAAGGGTGGGAGAGGGACTTCAAGTCCATGTCCTTTCTGCCACTCTTGAGTTAAGCTTGAGCAGCAGGAATGTGTGGGGATATGGGGACAGCTCACCTACCAATTCCCAGACATCCCTCTCATGGCTGAGGGCTGCCTGACATCACGCACACACACACCCTTTGGCCACAGTGACCCAATTCCCACTCTCCCACCTCGTAGCCTGTAACAATCAGGCTGGCAAATTCATGCTCCCGCACCTCCTTTCCAAGGGGAAGGACATCTGACTCATGCCTGGCCAGCTGGAAAACCAAACTCACCTCGAGTCTGATTCAAGGCGAGCACCTGACGTAGGATAACCAGAGCCCATCAGGGAGGGGCCTTCCTTTCCCCCATCAGCCCTGAACCTAGGAAGAAGTGAGACTGGGCAGCTGCAGCCACGTTACCCGGGTGGGGGAGTGTCTTCCCCAAAACAGAGCTAACCTCGGGGGAGCAGACTGAGAAACTGAGTCTTGGGCGGCATTGGAGCCCTAGATCAAGCCAGGCCTGAAGCCATTCCTCAGGACTTCTTAGCTCCAGGAGTCAAGTGCATTCCCTTTCTTGCCTACGTCATTTTTTAAAAATTGAGGGCTTTCCTGGTGGCTCAGTGGTAAAGAAGCCACCTGACAATGCAGAAGACATGGGTTTGATCCCTGACCTGGGAAGATTCCACATGCCACAGAGCAACTAAGCTGGTGCACCCCAATTACCAAGCCTGCATTCTAGAGCGTGTGCTCCCCAACAAAACAAGCCACCGCAATAAGAAGCCTGCATACTGCAACTAGAGAGTAGCCCCCACTCACTCCAATTAGAGAAAAGCCTAGCACAGCCAAAATAAATAAAATTAAAAATAATAATAATAAAAGTTGAGGTATAATTTACACATAATAAAATATACAGATTTTAAAGTACATAGCTCAATGGGTTTGGACAAAAATACACACACACACACATGTACACACATATATACATACATATATATGTATACACACTTGTGTAACCATTATTCCAATCAGAATATAGACAATTCTTGTCATCCCCCAAGGCAACCAAGCCTCTAGTGTCTATCATCCTAGACTTTTGCATGTTTTAAAACTTTGTATAAAAAAAAAAAAAAAGAACTTTGTATAAATGGAATTATATGGTATGTATTCTTTTGTGTCTGACTTATTTTGCTCAATAGATTGCTTTGGAATTCATCCATATTGTTGTACTTATGAGTGGTTTGCTCCTTTTAATTGCTGAGTGGAATTCCATTGTAAGAATGTACCATACCAGATCAAACCAGTCAGTCCTAAAGGAAAGAGAAAGTGAAAGTCACTCAGTCATGTCCGACTCTTTGCGACCCCATGGACTACACAGTCCAAGGAATTCTCCATGCCAGAATACTGGAGTGGGAAGCCATTCCCTTCTCCAGGGGATCTTTCCAGCCCAGGGATCAAACCCAGGTCTCCCACATTGCAGGTGGATTCTTTACCAGCTGAGCCACCAGGGAAGCCCAAGAATCCTGGAGTCAGAAGCCTATCTCTTCTCCACCAGATCTTCCCAACCCAGGAATCGAATCAGGGTCTCCTGCATGGCAGGCAGATTCTTTACCAGCTGAACTAGCAGGGAAGGAAATTAATCCTAATGGAAATTAACCCTGAACATTCACTGAAGGACAGATGCTAAAGCTGAAGTTCCAACACTCTGGCCACCTGATGCTATGAGCCAACTCACTGGAAAAGACTCTGATGCTGGTAAAGATTGAAGGCAGGAGAAGGGGACAAAAGAGGACGAGATGGTTGGATGGCATCACTGACTCACTGAACATGAGTCTGAGCAAACTCCAAGAGACGGTGAAGGACAGGGAAGCCTGGTGTGCTGCAGTCCACGGGCTTGCAAAGAGTTGGACACAACTGAGCGACTGAACGACAACCATACATAGTGTGCTTATTTGCCTAAATCATTTGGGAATAGATTTCCTGGTAACTGCAGCTAAGAAAAAGTCCTAACCAGAGTAAGTTCATCCAGAGTAAAAACTCTCTTTGTTAATATACATGCACATGTCCTTTGTGAACAAGCAAGTTATTTGGCTGGGAAATAAGTATTTAAGTGCAGGATCTAGGGGACTTCCCTGGTGGTACAGGGGCAAGGAATCTGCCTAGCAATGCAGGGGACACCCATTCAATCCCCGTCCAGGAAGATTCCACATGCCTCGGGCAACTAAAGCCCATGGATCACAATTACTGAAACCCGTGCTTCTAGAGCCCATGCTCAGCAACAAGAGAAGCTACCGCAAACAAGAGAAGCTACCGCAATGAGAAGCCCCTGCACCGCAACAAAGAGTAGCCCCCATTCTCTGCAGCTAGAGAAAACCTGCGCACAGCAAAGAAGACCCAGCATAACCAAAAACAAACAAACAGAAGAGCGGGATCTAGGGACTTCCCTGCAGTCCAGTGGTTAGGACCCTGTACTTCCACTGCAGGGGACATAGGTTTGATTCCTGGCCAGGGAACTAACATCCTGCACACTGTGTGGCCTGCCCCCTCCCAGAAAAAAGTAAAAAGTGAAAACAGACACACACACAAAAAGAGCAGGACCTAGGCAAACACCAGAGGCAGTGGATTTGGAAGAAAGGAAAGGCTATTCAACCCACACACGCAGAGACTGACAATGAAAAGGCAGACAGGCCAGGTCACTGGGAAGGCAGACACAGAGGCATTGGAGGAATCTTTCCTCCCAAAAGAGGGGGGTGTGGAGGGAGGGTGGGGGACTTGCTCTAGGCAGTGCCTGGCACCCGGCTCCCCCCACGCCCCAGAGAACCAGTGAGGCCCTTCTTCCACATAGCCAAAGATAAAACACACATGTAGATATGTTTCCAGCAAATTGAGGGCACAGTGTGAACTTGGGGTCTCTAGGTCAGGAGTGAGACTGAGTGAAGGGTGACCACACAGGGTCTCCTGATTAGAGACCCTCACACAGGGCATGGAAGAGGGGGTGCTTTTGGCTGCCTCTCTAGTGCACAAAGTTATTTTCTCTGCCTTTCGCACTCCTTCCTAGGATTATGCAATCCCTCACTCAACCACCAAGCTCTGGAAAGCACAATTGTTTGTTTATAAGTTAGCCAGAAACTGACAACCAGCAAGCACAGAAATAGCATGCGATACCCTGCAATACACAAAAATACATCTAATTTAACTTTTCACCACACTGGAGATTCACGGCAGTTTGGATGAACAGAATCTACCTCTTCCACATCCATAAAAATTAAAACATGAACTTGGCACTTGTAAAGAGGCCTCCTGACCTTCCATGATCTCTGCCGGGCGCCTCCCTCCAGCGTCCCCATCCATCCACACAGGGTTAGGGGCCACAGTATGAACCAAAATGTAGCTATAATCCTGAACGAGAGTATTCAGTCACTTCTACAAACCCACAGACACCTACTGTGTGGGTACAAAGTGTGTGCCACTCTACAAAGATTCGTGATCACAACATTTCTGTGAGTCAAATGTATTTTCAGACCCAACTAATGACCCATTTATTTCAACTGGTAGGATGTATTCCCTGATGGCTTAGATGGTAAAGAATCTACCTGCAATGCAGGAGACCTGGGTTCAATTTCTGGGTCGGGAAGATCGCCTGGAGAAGGGAATGGTACCCACTTCAGTATTCTTGCCTGGAGAATTGCATGGACCAAAGAACCTGGCGGGCTACAGTCCATGAGGTCAGACGTGACTGAGCAACTAATACATACACAGGATATACTCATTATTAGTTTACAGTTCTTATCTAGACCGGGGCTGGTATGTGTGTAATTTTGTACACTTCTGTAATTACCTTTTTTCACAACAATTTGTTACTTTTTTCGTTGCTTGTTTTTGGCCATTGCCATACAGGATCTTAGTTCAAAGACCAGGGATCTAACCTGGCTCCTTTCAGTAGTGAAAGCAAAGAGTCCTAATCATGGGATCACCAGGGAATTCCTGTTACTTTTCTAATACAATAACATTGGAGAAAAAGAAACTACTTCTGAAGTGGCAGTTTTTGATCCCCTGTCCTTTTCTCTTCTTAGAATCCAACAGAAACAGAATTTTCTAAGGCATATGGCCCTAGCGAACTCTGTGGGTCTGACTAGAAAGGCCAGGGGGACCTGCATCTCTCCCTGTTCCTGGTGCTGCAGGCAGGAGAGCTCGCCCCAAGCTGGCAACCCTTGCTGCCTGCTCCGCAGATGCTCAGCCTGATGCGCAGTCTGGTTAAGCTGCCCTGCACCTGTGGTTCCGCTGTTCTCTATGGCCACCTCCAAGGTAGCCTTTGCGTCATGAGACTCCAGTGTCTGAGCCAAAGGAGGAAGTGGTGATCAGGCTAAAGCCAATGCTCCGAATCATCAGGTGGAGGCTTGGAATCTGTCCAAATAGCCCCAGGAAGCAAGAGACATTTACAGTGTTACAGCTCATGGGGCTGACTCTCCTCTGAGTCACCTAAAATCCTGCGTCTGCCAGGGGACCCCCTCCTGGCCATAATGAAAGGGGAGGAGATGTTGATAACCACGCCCCCTGGGCTGCTGGTGTGCACCAGTGAAGCTGGTCAGACCCTCACTAAGGCCATGATCAGCCTGGATCCAGCCTGGCCTCTAGGATCTGGCTCAGACCATGGTGGGGTGGTGGGTGGAGGGTGGGGAGCAGATAGCATCGCAAATCTTTACACCTCCTCCTTCCCCCACCCCCACTGGGGGAAGGATTAAAAGCTCCAAGGGTGGGTTCAAACACCTGGAGAGACATCATCACCCGTCAGTAAAGGTGGTGTGGATGAACCCCCATGACCCAGCCTGGGCTCCTCAGCACGTTTCCCTACAGAGATGCGGACAGATAAAGCATACATGTGTCTAACAGGAAAGTATACTTCACTAAGATGAATGGTGCAGAGGAGGACCGAAGAGGAACCACTGGATCCAAATAAAATAAAATAAAATAAAATTTCTCCTTCCTTCTCAGCTGTATCCTTGAGGAAATCCAGAGTAAACAGGGCCCATAAACCAGGGCACAGTGAACCCTGGAGCCCTGTCCAGAATGAAGGCTTCAGAAACAACTTCTCCTCCAGCTCTTGGGTAAAAACAATGGAGCTAAATTCATTTCAGGCCATTAGTGTTCCCAGAGGACGGAGAGGCAGAGATAAGGTCTCACAATGCTGTACTTTGTACCAACTCTCTTCTTCCATATACTGCTACGCCCTTTCATTTAGATCTTTTCAACGGCCTTGGGAAACATCTTTGTCTGATTTTTCTCCAGCTGGTTTTCTCTTGGCCAAGAACAGATCCTCCTGTGAGTTTTAGGATTACAGGCCTTGGAGAGCCCCAGAGACAGGGCCAGCTCTCAGGACGCAGTGTCTTGGTAACGTGTATTACTCTGCTTTAACTCCAGGCCAGAACACACATTTTTCCAAGACACATTAGGCTGAGCATAGAAATCTGTCTGGGAAAAAGAAATTCCATTTCTACAGGTCCTTCTTTTAAGAAAGTAATTTATTAATTATTTGTATAGAACCATACCTCTATTTAAACATATTAGTTTAAAAAAAGAAAGAAAAAACGATGAGAAACCAGAGAAGAGAGAAACATACTGTGACGTGACAGACCAGAAAGTATTTGGTACTTTATGTTCTTAATTCAGAGACACTCCCACCCAGCCACCCAGCTACCCAGGCTGCTCACCCAGGAGGCCAGGGTCTCTGCTGGGGGTGTCCATGTCTGATCTGGGGCCAAACTGAATCCTTGTCCTCAGCTTTGTATAGCTACACCCTGCACGACCCCAAGAAGACCTTGACTTGCCAGAGGGCCTCCATCTCTGCAAGGATTGTCTCATACATTCAGGGTCTAGGACCAGCAGGCAGAGAGGACTTTCGGGCAATTAATCTTCATTTTGTGTACAAGATACACAATTCAGCTCTGAATATGGACCATGTACTCCCACCCCCCAACTTCTTGCTCTCTGAACTACAGCAAAAGAGGCTAATTGTCTAGTCAGGCATGGCCTGAGCTGTCCCAGGAAATGAGGCCCCCAAAGGGAAAGGCTACCCACTCCAGTATTCTGGCCTGGAGAATTTCAAGGACTGCATAGTCCATGGCGTCACAAAAAGTCAGACACGACTGAGCAACTTTCACTCACTCATGAACTGCCACAGGAGCCACAATGAGTCAGGGTCAAGTGTACCCCAAAACCTGAGAGCCATCAGGCTCACAGCTCGCTGCCACACCATAAGTGCTTTTTGAATGAACAGAATAGAATGGCACGTTCAAGAAAGGTTCAGGGACTTCCCTGGTGGTACTGTGGCTAAGACCCTGGGCCCCCAGTGCAGGGGGTCCAGGTTCAATCCCTGGTCAGGGAACTAGGTTCCATATACCACAACTAAGACATGGTGCAGCCAAATACATAAATGATTTTTTCTTTTTTTAAATTTTGGCTGTGCCACATGGCATGTGGGATCTTTGTTCCCTAACCAGGGATTGAACTCATACTCCCTGTGTTAGAAGCTCAGAGTCTTAACTACTGGACCAGCAGGAGAGTTCCATAAATAATTTTCTTTTTTTTTAAAGAAAGGAGGAAAGAGAGATAAAGAGAATAAGATAAAGAGATATAAGAATAAAGAGAGAAAGAGGATAAGAGAAATAAGAATGATAAAGAGAATAAGATAAAGAGAATAAGAATGAAGAAGTTTGACTTGACTGGAAACTAATTTGACCTGGTAAGTGTGCATAAAATCCCCAAAGACAGGACAGGGGGGGCCTGCCCTGAACATCCCAGTCTCAGGGTCCTCACTCCCTGCCCCCCATTGGCTCATGCACTCAGTATGTGCCCCAGTTGTTTCCAGTCCTCGCCTGCTGGGACCTCCCACAGCTATTGTCTCTCTCCCTTGGATCTTCACACATCACCCCATCCCAACATCTTCACTCTCAGCTTTCAAAAGTCTCTAGACCTCCCTCCTCATTCAAAACAAACCTGCCTTCTTCTCTCTCCCATACCCCTCCGGCAACTATTTTCTCTGCCCTCTTCCCCCTGTTCTCCCCCACACTGACTTTTGCCCCCAGTTCTCCACCTCATTTACCAACGACCCCCTAAAGCAGGTGGTCCCCAACCTCTGAGATCTAATGCTTGATGATCTGAGGTGAAGCTGATATAATAATAATAGAAATAAAGAGCACAATAAATGCAATGTGCTTAAATCATCCCCAAACCATCCCTATGCCCTGCCCCCTGGCCTCCCACCCCCACCCCACCCGCCCTGGACCCGGTCCGTGGAAAAATTATCTTCCACGAAACCAGTCCCTGGTGCCAAAACAGTTTGCGGCCACTCCCCTAAAGGACTACATCCAGTATTTTCCAGGGCTCTTCTGAATTGCCAACTTCATCTCTCTACTAGAGAAAGATCTCTTCTCTCAGCTGCCTTGACAGTCACCCTCCGGGCTTGTTTACCATCTCTCTGCCTGTCCCTTAAGTGAAGGCATTCTTCTCTTCTGTATTGGGTGCTTTTTCACAATATCCCACCGCATTCCACGTTGGGGCACCTCAAAGCTGCATCTCCAGCCCGGATACTCTCGTGGCTGCTGGGTCCATTGAGTGGACTCCCCACAGGGACCACTACTCGGATAACTCTTGGGGGCCTCAAGTCCACTGCCCCTACTTCAGCTTGCTGGTTATCCCAGCTCAGGGACCCTGACCATCCCCCCAGACACTTAAGGCAGACCTTCTGGAGTCCGCTGAGCAGCACCTTTCCCACCATATTTGGTCCATTTTGGTCCATCCCTGCTGACTGCCTTTGCTCAAGCCCTCTTCATTCCACAGACCCCACTGGGATCCCTGCCTCCAGTCTGGATGCCAGGTTTGACTTAGGGGTGCAAGCTGGTGGAAAGGATAGGTGGTGAGGATGTGTTTACCTAGTACTTTATTTAAGTTACTGAAAAGTCATCTGTAGTCCCTATCAGACTAAGACAAAGACAATGAGGATTAACCCTCCACATTCCCTGCCTGGCTCCACCCTGGCCCCACCCCCACCCCTCACCTACTGATCTCTCAGCTTTCAAAGTGGTCTTTCTGTGACACAGATCTCACACGTCTGCTCCTGAATGAAGCACTTAGATAGGTCCCCAAGTTCCCTTTCCCTGCATCTAGGATGTGTGACTCCCGAAAGGCCTGGTTCCCTGTTACACTCCACACCTCTGAGGGTTCACTCACAAGTGTTCACAATCCAGTGCCTTCACCAATGCTGTTCCCTCTATCTGAAATGCTCTTCCTCCCCTTCTTCACCTGTATAATGTCTAGCTGTTGTTCAAGGAGCATTTGTTCAGGGAAGGTTCCCAATCAATGCCTTTTATTAACCTTGTACTAAGAACATTCTTTGGACTAGTATGATGTAACACAATGATCATTACAAGGTCTCATTTTCAGAAGAGATGTTTCTAATTGCAAACCAGTGTTTCATCGTATTTCGCACCCATGATCCTCTTATCAACCATTGGGGAAACCGCACCTGAAAAACACTCAAGCTTTGCATCCGTTCACAGTTCCCTGGCCTTCCACCCTGTCCTATGCATATCCTCCCCAGGAAAACCTGTTCTGGAAGACCAGGGAACATAACCCTGGCGGGTGTTCACCATCTCTTCTGCCCCTCCCTCTGTCATTTCCCCCAGATGGTCCAGACATCCACCTGTTCAGAAGACAATTAATTTGGGGAGGAAATGAAATCTCAGAGAGGGGCAGCCACTGGCTGGAGGCTACACTGCAATTCTGGGGGTGGGGGGGGGGGGGGGGGTTGGCAGTCAGGGTCTGAGGCCCTAGGGCTAAGATTTCAGGATTCCCTGGCCTGGCCTCCTTCTGTAACTCCACTGCCTGTGGATCCTGTCCCAAATGCCTCACATAATTAGAAGTTTTAATCCTGTAATTCCGTGATGACATCTTTAACTTAAATACACCTTAAAATTACTTTCTTTTTTTTTTTTTTTAATGCTAAAAGCAATTTAACCAAAAAGAAATTTGCCAACTCTGTCCTCACCGGTCCCCAGAATCTTCTCCTGCCCATCCCGGAGGGACACGGCTGCTCACCAGAGAGCAAACGCCCCGAGGCAGAGTCAGGGGAGGAGGAGGAAGCCGCCCAGAGCGTTTTCACTGGCTCAATCATTAGGCTTGGAACAATTAAGAATTGATTGTTCTATGGGAAACAGTTTCACTCCCCTGTTTATAATTACGCCCTTTGCCTTGGGTCATAGAAGTTATTAAAAAACAACACACACACACAACTTCTCAACCCACCCAGTCCAGCCTGGCCAAGCCCCAAAGGCTATTTTTAGACTCGCTGGGACAGACAAGGAAGGATGGAAGGTGTCCCCGTGACTTCAGGTTCAAAAGCATCTTTGTAGCCCGGGCCGTGCCACCTGCCGGCATCCCAGCGACCCCACTCGGTGCGTTGGGCCTCTTTTGAGGGGCTGAGCTACGAACTGTTAACTTCAGGGAGACAGGCCACCATATGCACCAAGCTCCCGCGAAGCCGCACTCGCCACAGGTCTCCACAGCAATCGGGTAAATCCGCTTTAGAGTAAAATGGAGAGGGGGCGAGATCGCCGCCCTCAGGTCTGCCGCGCACAGAGAAAACGAAGCCCGAAGTCCCCTCCCGCCCACTAAAAAGTCCAAGAGGCGTACACTGGAAGCATTCTGGAGGCAAAGAGGGGACATCAACCCTCCTGAGCGGCTCCACTTCCACGCGCCACGGCCAAGCGCTCGGGTGGAAGCTGGGCTCGCGTCGCCACGCGCCGCGACGCCAGCGCTCGAGGAACCGTCCCTGCCCCAAGCGCGCGGGACGGCCGGCGGGGGCGACTCCGAGAGCCCCTCCTGGCCCAGTCCTCCGTCGGCAACTGCGCGGGGCGGCCCGGACGTCCCCCCACCCCCAGCCCCGGAAGTCACCTGCTCTCGGCCGCCGGGTGCACCGCCGCCGCACCCCTCACCGCGAGCCTCCTCCGAGCGCGCCCCAGGCCCGTGCGCCCCCTCCCCCTCCCGGCCTGACCCACCCCGGCCTCGCGCTCTGCAGCCCCTTCCACAGCCTGGAAGGAAAGAGGTCTGGAGCTCGCGGACTCCCCGCCCGCCCATAGCCGCCCACCTTCCGAAAGTAGCAGTTGCCCTCTTTCTCCAGCGGCTGGGGGGCTGCAGGCAGCAGCGCGTCAGTCATGCTGGCGGCACGGGCGCGCAGAACTGACTGAAGCTCAGCAGCGCGCTGGTCCCACAGGGCACCCAGCCCCGCCCCCGCCCCGCCTCCGCGGCCGCCCCCACCTCCAGCCCCGCCTGAGGCCTTGCCTGGAGCCCTGCAGACCTGGCGCGGCCCGCAGAGACCACGCCCCCGGCCCCGCCCCGATCCGGACTGGCAGCGCGCAGCACTAGCCCTTGGCGAAGCTGGCGGAGCTGCGAGCACAAGCCCCTGGGCTCTTCATTGGTCCCCCTCCCAGCCTCAGGGGCTTAATCTGGGCGCGGTTGCAGCCTCAGCCCAAGGGCGCAGGGGCGTCTCGCAGCGAGGCCCAGGTTGGGGGATTCAGCCTCTTGTCTAGAACCGTGGGCGTAAATGCAGCGCGTGGGTGTAACTAAGGCTCCTGAGCGCACGCTGCGGGGACAGTGACCAGACCCGACGCCACTTTTCGAGGGCGCGGGGTGAGCGCGGGATCCCCCAGGGCCCAATCCGGGACGCTGGGGAGTTGGCTGCGCCACCGAGAGCCTTGGCGGGTAACTCAAACCGATTGGCTCGGTGATCAATCCCCAGTCCCCCAACCCGCGTTGCAGAAACTAGGCAGATCCGCTGGGGGTCGCGGATGGCGGGAAGAGAGAGGTCCACCCAAGGAGAAATCCCCAGAAAAGGTTTCGTGCCCAAGAGGTTCGACAACTGCCCTTTTTAACCACCACTTCAAACTTGAGATTCCTCAACTGCAAGATAAGCCCCTATCACTGTCGAGCTGGTCGAAGGTATTGCAACAAAAGTGGTGGATAAGCGCTTAGCTTGCGCAGTAGGAACGCGAATAGTTTAGGAGCGGAAGGAGCTCCTGGCGATAGAGGTCGAATCGCTCTCTCGCCCACCGCCAGCTGATCGGTGGACTCCGACCCTAGAAGCCTAGCAGACAAGTTGAGGAGACTGGGCTGCTGGAGCCGGAAACCCCCCAGCGGGTGGGGCCACGCCCCTCTTGGCAGATGTCCTGAAGTTCCTACGCCCTCCCCCAACCAAAGGACACCTTTGCGCAGTTCCTGCTGCATTTGGCAGTCGCGGTAGGTGCCACGGGTAGAACACAATACAGTTTGCTTTCTGTCTTTTTTTTTTTAAATGTATTTATTTGACGGTGTTAGGTCTTGGTTGCAGCATACGGGATCTGTGTTGCAGCATACGGGATCTGTGTTGCCTCATACGGGATCTTGCGTTGTTCACGGACTCTCCAGCTGTGGTGCATGGGCTTAGTTCCCCCATGACATGTGGGATCTTACTTCCCTGACCAGGGATTGAGCCTGTGTCCCCTGCATTGCAAGGCAGATTCTTAACCCCTTGGACTATCAGGGAAGTACCTACAGTTTGCTTTCTAAACAAGCCAAAAAGGGAGATATATTAGTGGGTGACCGAGAGTTTAAAACAAATAGTAGCAAAAACCAAGTAAACGTCAAAATAAATAAATAAAAGCTCATCACCATTGCAGGCTCCAAGAAGCAGCACGAGAAAAGGCGTTCTTTGAAAAGGCCTGTTTTAATACAGAGCCTGAAGAACCTTAAACATCTGGGACAGGTATTTTGGGAAACTGCGACAGACGCAGAAATTTCCCTTCTCAGTGTCAGAAGTGAGTAAAGTACCAAGTTAATTTCAGCATTGTGGGTCACCCAATAATTAATTCATTGCACTGGAAATGTACCACCACCACCACCACTCACCCCCACCCACCCCACGCCCGAAGCGTGCGCTTGCGCTGGGTCTTGAGAACAACCGCTTCCGTTTGAGGGAACCAGGAGTGACAGGTCACTGTTATGTTTGTTATACTATTACCACTGCTAATAATAAAGTTGTCAATAGTAGAACCTCTTCGCTAGCCAGAAAGTTTACGAATATGGTTCACGACCCTTCTGCAAATAAGAGAATTAAATAATCTCCATTTAACAGGTGAGAAGATGGAGGCTCAGAGGAGTGAAGTGGTTCCGAAACACTGGCCATTAGTGGCTGAGATCACTGTTCAGGGCTGCTGACTCCAGTCATTCCCTGCTACTCTCAGATTTTTGTCATCTCTTTCTACTACCTTTAAGCTCCAATCGCCTTTACAATTTGTCACATACATATGTCACGTACTATTTTTTTTTAATTTCCTGGCTGCACTGTACAGCATGTGGCAACTTAGTTCCCCCGCCAGGAATTGAACCTGTACCCCGTGCAGGGAAAGCATGGAATCCTAACCACTGGACCACCAAGGAAGTCCCTGTCACTTGTACTATTATTGACTTAAGAGTCTAATTTAAAATTACCCACTTTAACAAACTTTATTTTAAAACACAACTATGTCATAACTGTAAGTGGAAAACCAATGTTACTTTGTCCTATGGGAACATACACATTAAAGTGAATATCTTGAAAACCAAAATCTGTTATTTAATCTAGCCTAACACCTTTACCTTCTTGAACTGCTTCTTTTTTATTAAAAAGGGAGAAGAGCAAGAAGAGGTAGCCTGGTGTTAAAGACACCTCAGCCCACCCTGAGAGCTGGCTGAGACGAGCTCCTGGACATCTTTAGAGGAAAAGAAGCACTTCTTTATGTGTTGTTGTGGTTCAGTTGCTCAGTGGTGTCTGACTCTGCAACCCCATGGACAGCAGCTCACTAGTCTTCCCTGTCCTTCACCATCTCCTGGAGCTTGCGCACACCCATGTCCATCAAGTGGGTGGTGCCATCCAAACACTCCTTCTCTGTCATCCCCTTTTCCTCCTGCCTTCAATCTTTCCCAGCATCAGGGTCTTTTCCAATGAGTTGGCTCTTCGCATCAGGTGGTCAAAGTATTGGAACTTCAGCTTCAGCATCAGTCCTTCCAATGAAAATTTAGGGCTGATTTTCTTTAGGATTGACTGGTTTGCTCTCCTTGCAGTCCAAGGGACTCTCAAGAACATATTTCGAAAACATCAGTTCTTTGGTGGTTAGCCTTCTTTTTGGTCCATACATGACTACTGGAAAAACCATAGCTTTGACTAGACGGACCTTTGTCAACAAAGTGATGTCTCTGCTTTCTAATATGCTATCTAAGTTGGTTATAGTTTTTCTTCCAAGGAACAAGTGTCTTTTAATTTCATGGCTGCAGTCACCATCCACAGTGATTTTGCAGCCCAAGGAAATGAAGTCTGTCAATGTTTACATTGTTTCTCCATCTATTTGCCATGAAGTGATGGGACTGGATGCCATGATCTTACTTTTTTAAATGTTGAGTTTTAAGCCAGCTTTTTCTTTCTCCTCTTTCACTTTCATCGAGAGGCTCTTTAGTTTCTCTTTGCTTTCTGCCATAAGGGTGGTGTCATCTGCATATCTGAGATTACTGATGTCTCTCCCGGCAATCTTGATTCCAACTTGTGCTTCATCCAGCCTGGCATTTCACCTGATGTATTCTGCATATAAATTAAATAAACAGGGTAACAATACAACCTTTACATACTCCCTTCCCAATTTGGAACCAGTCCGTTGTTCTATGTCTGGCTCTAACTGTTGCTTCTTGACCTGCATACAGGTTTCACAGGAGGCAGATAAGGTGGTCTGGTATTCCCCATCTCTTTAAGAATATTCCACAGTTTGTTGTGATCCACACAGTCAAAGGCTTTGGTGTAGTCAATACAGCAGTAGATGTTTTTCTGGAATGCTCTTGCTTTTTCTATGATCCAACAATGTTGGCAATTTGATCTCTGCTTCCTCTGCCTTTTCTAAATCCAGCTTGTACATCTGAAAGTTCTCAGTACTGTTGGAGCCTGGCTTGGAGGATTTTTGAGCATGACCTTGGTAGCACGTGAAATGAGTGAAATTTAGGGTAATGTGAACATTCTTTGGCATTGCCCTTCTTTGGAATTGGAATGAAAACTGACCTTTTCCAGTCCTATGGCCCCTGCTGAGTTTTCCAAATTTGCTTACATACTGACGGCAGCATTTTAGCAGCAGCATCTTTTAGGATTTGAAATAGTTCAGGTGAAATTCCATCACCTCCATCCACTAGCTTTGTTCATAGTAGTGCTTCCTAAGGCCCACTTGACTTCACACTCCAAGATGTCTGGCTCTAGGTGAGTGATCACACTATCATGGTTATCTGGGTCATTAAGATATTTTTTGTATAGTTCTTCTGTCTATTGTTGCCACCTCTTCTTAATATCTTCTGCCTCTCTTAGGTCCATACCATTTCTGTCCTTTATTGTATGTCCTGACAGGCATCTTCTGGCCCTGGGAACCATCTGTGTGTCCCTCCTAGAGGCTGTGCAGCACCAGACGTCTGTAGACATTCTCATGACTCCTTGCAGGGGGCTCACAGGCCTGAGCCCTTATCTCTGATCCTGCTGCGATCAGGAAATGAGAGCTGCTGCTGCTGACCCAGCAGGACGGTAACTTCTGACCCCCTATTTGTCAACCCTGTTGGTTTTGCGTGTCACGGGAACCGCCAATGAGCCTCTGTGCTCCTAATAAAAGAGCCGGGTTGGGAACTCCTGAGACAGGCAACGGTTAAAATCTCAACTATTTTGTCAAGTCCCTGCTTTACCTTCTGGCTGGGGCCAGCAGTTGACTCTCCAGGGATTCAGTTTCTCCAAATAAAATGTAAGTCTCACCTCCTAAGACCTGCTTATTGACAAAAGGAGCGCTGGTTTCTCTGGGAGTAGCCTGATGCACATCCTCTCTTGGAGAATCTGATGAAATTTGCTAAGTTAGAAGCCGAAATCACAATGTAACCCTTAAGTGAACGAAATTCACTGTGAATTATAGATCCAGGGACTACCCTGGCTCTCCAGTGGTTAAGTCTCTGCTCTTTCAATTCAAGGGGCTTGGGTTTGATCCCTTATTGGGAAACTAAGATTCCACATGCCCTGCAGCATGCCCAGGAAAAAAAAATTATAGATCAAATTTGCATTTTTCAAGAAAAAAATCTTAGAAATTGCAGCCACGTGGTGCCATGGAGCACTGACTTGAGAAAACCACACCAGGCTCTGTCGGCTTTGCCCACTAAGTCACCTTGACCAGACCCTTCTGCCCCTCGTGGCCTCGGTTTCCCCAGCTCTGAAATATAGTCAAGCGCATAGCAGTCGTTTATCGCATACTTTATGGCAGGAACTATGCTATGCACTTTGCATACATGATCTCAGTTGATCAGCAACCCTATGAAGTGGGTACTTTATCATTCCCACTTTACAGATGAATACGTTGAGGCTCAGATGTTACTAGTCTGGTAAGTTAGATGGCCTGATGTTACAGCTCACATTATGCTACACTACACTATTGCATGTGATTTAAAAGGAAAGATATTTTGGCATATTGGGAAAAAGTGATCAGGAATTAAACATAAATCAGTGACAAAATAGCTCCCCAAAATATTAGTATTAGTATTGGTATTAATGAGAATGTGAAGCAACCAGAATCTTGTACACTGCTTGTGGGAGTGTAGATTGGTACTCTTGCTTTGGAAAACTGGCATTTTCTACTAAAGAGGGATATATGCATAACTTGTGATCTAGTAATTCCAAATCTAGATACATCTAGAAATACACACATCTGTTGTCCACATGCACAAGAATGTTCATAGCTGCACTTTTCAAAGTGAAAGCGTTAATTGCTCAGTCGTGTCCAGTTCTTTGTGACCCCATCCACTGTAGCCCACCAGCTCCTCTGTCCATGGAATTCTCCAGACAAGAATACTGGAGTGGGTTGCCATTCCCTTCTCCAGGTGATCTTCCCAACCAAGGAATAGAACCCAGGTCTCCTGCATTGCCGGCGGACTCTTTATCATCTGAGCCACCAGGAAAGCACTTCTCACAATAACCCCTTATTTGGGACTTCCCTGGAAGTCTAGTGGTTAGGATGTTTCGCTTCCACTGTTGGGAAGCACATGTTCAACCTGTGGTTGAGACTGGGATCCTGCATGCCCTACAGTGATGCCAAAAATTTTTTTTAAAAAAGCACCTAACTGGAAACTTCTCAAAATGCCCATCAACTGTAGAATGGTTAAGAAATTGTGGTGTACTCACATAAAGAAAACTAAGTTATCTCTATTATTAATATAAGCAACATATATGTTGTGAGCAAAATGCTTGGCTTACAAAACTATGGTTGAGCCAAAGAAGCCAGACACAATGCTATGTGACTCCATTTTATGTAAAAAAAAGAAAACAGGCACAATTAATCTATTCTGAGGTTATTGCTGCTGGGATTTGGGGAATTTTCTGTTTCTTAATCTGCTGGTTGTTACACAGGCGTGTTCACTGTATGAAAACGCACAGAGCTATGTGCTTGTGATTTCTGCACTTTTCTGTACATATGTCCATATTTCAATAAGAAAGCTCAATGGGAATAAATTGTTGCTGTTCAGTCGCTAAGTCGTGTCTGACTCTTTGTGACCCCACAGACTGCAGCACACCAGGCTTTCCTGTCCTTCACCGTCTCTGAGAGTTTGCTCAAACTCATGTCCACTGAATCAGTGATGCCATCCAACCATCCCACTCTCTCTGGCCCCCTCTTTCTCCTGCCCCCAATCTTTCCCAGCATCAGAGTCTTTTCCAAAGAGTCGGTTCTTTACATCAGGTGTCCAAAGTATTGGAACTTCAGCTTCAGCATCAGTCCTTCCATATTTCCTTTAGGATTGACTGGTTTGATCTCCTTGCTGTCCAGGGGATTCTCAAGAGTCTTCTCCAGCACCACAGGTCGAAAGCATCAGTTCTTCAGTGCTCAGCTTTCTTTATGGTCCAACTCTTACATCCATACATGACTACTGGAAAAACCATAGCTTTGACTAGATGGACCTTTGTCAGCAAAGTGATGTCTAGGTTTGTCATAGCTTTTCGTCCAAGGAGCAAGCATCTTTTATTTTTGTGGCTGCAGTCACCATCTGCAGTGATTGTGGAGCCCAAGAAAATGAAGCCTGTCAGTGTTTCGATTGTTTCCCCATCTACCTGTCATGAAGTGATGGGACTGGATGCCATGATCTTACTTTTTGAATGTTGAGTTTTAAGCCAGCTTTTTCACTCTCCTCTTTCACGCTCATCAAGAGGCTCTTTAGTTTCTCTTCTTTTTCTGCCATTAGAGTAGTATTATCTGCATATCTGAGGTTGTTGATTCCAGTCAATCTTGACTCCAACTTGTGATTAATCCAACCTGGCATTTTGCATGATGTATTCTGCATAGAAGTTAAATAAGCAGGATGACAATATACAGCCTTGATGTACTCATTTTCCAATTTGGAACAAGTCCATTGTTCCATGTCCAGTTCTAAAGGTTGCTTCTTGACCTGCAAACAGATTTCTCAGGAGGAAGGGAAGGTGGTTTAGTATTTCCACCTCTTTAAGAATATTCCACAGTTTGTTGTGATCTACACAGTCAAAGGCTTTAGCGTAGTCAATGAAGCAGAAGTAGATGTTTTTCTGGAATCCCCTTGCTTTCTCTATGATCTAGTGGATGTTGGGAATTTGACTTCTGGTTCCTCTGCCTTTTCTAAATGCAGCTTATACGTCTGGAATTTCTTGATTCAAATACTGTTGAAGCCTAACTTGAAGGATTTTGATTACTACCTTGTTAGCATGTGAAATGAGCTCAACTGTATGGTAATTTGAATATTCTTTGGCATTGTCTTTCTTTGGGATTAGAATGAGAACTGACCTTTTCTGGTCCTGTGACCAATGTTGAGTTTTCCAAATTTGCTGGCTTATTGAGTGCAGCACTTTAACAGCATCATCTTTTAGGATTTGAAATAGCTCAGATGAAATTCCATCCTCTTCTATCTTTGTTAGTAGTGATGCTTCCTAAGGCCCACATGACTTCACGCTCCAGGATGTCTGGTTCTAAGTGAGAGACCACACCATCATAGTTATCCAGGTCATTAAGATCTTTTTTGTATAGTTTTTCTGTGCAATCTTGCCACCTTATCTTAATCTCTTCTGCTTCTGTTAGGTCCTCACCATTTCTGTCCTTTATTGAGCCCATCTTTGCATGAAATGTTCCCTTGGTATCTCTCGTTTTCTTAAAGAGATCTCTAGTCTTTCCCATTCTATTGTTTTCCTCTGTGTCTTTACACTGTTTTCTTAAGAAGGCTTTCTTCTCTCTCCTTGCTCTTCTCAGGAACTCTGTATTTGTGAGTGACATTGATTCCCAGGCCTTCAGAGCAGGGTTCTTTGTATGTCATGAGTACCAGCCCACCACCAGCACTGATGATGGACCATGAAAAAGAAATTATTCCCTACCCAGGTGATTCACCCATCTTCCTATCTGCAGGTTCCTGATAAGATTCTGAGATTTGTAGTTTCTTGCTTGTCTGAATAAGAAGGGAAGTGGTGTTCCATGCTAAAATAAGTGGTGTTTTAGCTTCTTGGGGCTTCCCTGATAGCTCAGTTGGTAAAGAATCTGCTTGCAATGCAGGAGACCCCATTTGAGACCCCAGTTCAATTCCTGGGTTGGGAAGATCCCCTGGAGAAGGGAAGGGCTACCCACTCCAGTATTCTGGCCTGGAGAATTCCATGGGCTATACAGTCGCAAAGAGTCAGACACGACTGAGCAACTCTCACTCTTTTTCTGTTTCTACAGCTCTGCAGAAAAACACGCTGTTTATGGGACTTCCCTTGTGATCCAGTAGTTAACACTCTGTGCTTCCAGTGTAAGGAGTGCAGGTTTGATTTTTGGTTATGGAACTAAGATCCCACATGACTTGTTGTCAAAAATAAAAATAAAAACAACAACAAAAAATGAAAAACCATGCTGTTTAGGGATTCCTGCTGCCAAGATTCAGGAATATTGGGTAGCAAGTGACCAAAATTGAAGGTGAAGCATTTCTGAAGATCTGGAGTCAGAAAGGTTGGTTTACTAAATGCTTGTGATTGTCAGAAATCCAATAAAGTAAACTCTCAGCAATAAATTTATTGGAGTTTTCTCACCTTTCAGAAGCTATAAGCTGTAAGAAAATTAGCTAGGGTAATTTAGAAATAAAATCATGGACCTTCATGGTTTTTCTGGGTATATGGGTGAACCCCTAACCTTCTTTACTTTCAAAAGCTCCTTATTCACAACAATTGATGATCAAAGGATGGTGCTAGGGCCCTGCAGGACTTCAATAAACAAAGATACTTTCTCTTTAGTACATTAAATTTCTCAAGGCAGGAAAGGAGCTAATCCATACAAAAACCTTTAAAATGAAAACCAAGATACTGACATGGAAGGAAAGACTATCATGGATGTAGCTAAAAACAAAAATTCAAATGGTGCAATGTTGTAGACATGTATCCCCCTGCTCTGATTTCCTTTGATCAGTGGCAACCACTGTTACCAGATTCTTTGGGGAGTTTCCTGGGGATATAGCATAGTTTTGGATGTACTGTGTCCCTACGTTGTGGATGCAATAATCATGGTAAATTTGGCTTTTTATGCTTTCTCTTAATATAAATGGCAGTACTCTGCCTCACTCTCTGTCTTGCTCATTTAACAGCATCCTCTGGAAATACTCACCATCAGCATTTTTATTTTTTAAATTGTATCTATCTATTTATGTCTATTTTTGGTTGTGCTGGGTCTTTGTGCTATGTGCAGGCTTACTCTGGTTTCGGTGTGGCCAGCTTCTCGTTGCAGTGGCTTCTCTTGTGGCAGAGCATGGCCTCTAGGGCACGCAGCTCGGGGCAAAAAACACTGTCTCAGTAGTTGTGATGCATGGGCTTAGTTGCTCTGTGGCATGTGGGATCTTCCCAGATCAGAGATCGAACTCATGTCCCTTGCATTGACCTGCAGATTCTCAACCCCTGGACCACCAGGGAAGTTCCCTATCAGCATTTTTAAATGCTTTATAGTATTTTATCATAAAAGCTGTTCCCAGTACCTGTTGCTGTTAACGAATTGCTGCAAATCTTAACGGCTCCAAACAAGAACAATCATTGTATTGTTAACTCTCATGGTTCCAGAAGGGACTGAACGCAGCTAAGAGATTCTAGCTTGTGATCTCTCAGGCAGCTGTAGTCAGATGGCGACTGGAACTGGAGTAATTTTGAATCTTCCTTGCTCACCGGTCTGGTGACTGATGCTGATTATTAATCCCAGCTGGGTCATTGTCTGGACTATCAACCTAGCCTCTCCTCATGACCTGGCTTCCTCACAAAATGGAGATTAAGGTTCCAGGGCCAGCAGCCCAAGAAAATTGAAGCTATCCGTTTCTTAAAGCTTGGATGTGGTAAGTGTTATATTGACACTTTCATTGTATTCTTTTGGTCATAGTTGTGGAGCCTAGATTCAAGGGAGGGCACATGGACTCCACTTTTTGATGGGAAACTTGCCAAAAACTTCAAAACTGTGTTTCTTAAAATTTTTATTGGAGTAGAGTTAATTTACAATGTTGTGTTAGTTTCAGGTATACAACAAAGTCTATCAATTACCCCTAGAAGCTGTGCTTTTTTTGATGGCTTGTTTTTGGCCATGCTGTGAAGCATGCAGGATCTTAGTTCCCTGACCAGGGATCAAACTTGTGCCCCATGCAGTGGAAGCATGGAGTCTTAACCATTGGGCCACCAGGGAAACCCCTAGAAGATGTTTTTAAAATAACTTTTAAAAAAAGTCATGTACCATGACTTATTTAATTAGTTATTCATTCTTCAAAATTATTTATTGAGTGCTTACTATATTCCCAGCACTGTTCTAACCTCTGAGGATACAGCACAGAAAGAAAGAAAGAAAGAAAAACTGGCTCAAGGACTTCCCTGGTGGTCCAGTAGTTAAGTATCCACCTTCCAATTCAGGGGATGTGGGTTTGATACCTAGTTGGGGAACTAAGATCCCACATGCCTCAAGGCAAATATGCCTATGCGCCACAACTAAAGAAGCCCATGCACTGCAATGAGGACCCAGTGCAGTCAATATTAAACAAACCCAAAACTGGCTCAAATCTCTCCTTGGAGCTTATATTTCAATGGGAGCTTCCATTCCAATGCGGGAGAGAAAGACAATAGACATAATACTGAGTCAGTAACCTTTGAGCAGAGACCTGAAGCAGGTGAGGCTGTGAATCACGCCTGTGGTACCCTAAGCGGAGGGAACAGTGACTACAGGGGCCTTGAGGCCAGAGAGTGTCTTGAGTGCTCAAGAAACAGTCCTGACTCCAGAGATTCTGATTCAGGAGGCCTGGAAGCATGGGTAGGATGGACAGCTCAACAACATCCTAGTGATTCTCAGTCATGCAGACTTCTGACCCTCAGTTTGAAAATCTGGGCTTCCTTTCTCTGCTCCGTAAGAAGGAGTTTTGGGGTGGGACAATGGCACCCCTTTGAACAGATGTTTGTTTCCTTAGGTTCAGTAAGGGAGCCCTCAGTGTCCCTCACCCCACATCACAGCCTTTTGCTTGACTGCTTGCCTTTTCTTTTTACTTTCTCTTTTTCTTCATTCTCTTTTCAATTTTCTTTCCTTTTTATCTTTTTCTCGCTTTATTGCTCTTTTCCCCTTTTTCTCCCCTCCCTACTGTCATGATCTGTGCACAGATTGGAAAAGAATTACCAAACACGAGGCAGAAGGAGGGGAGAATAGAGTTTATTAGAGTGGGAGATGCATTAGGAATCTGCCTGCAATGCAGGAGACCCCGGTTCGAATCCTGCATTGGGAAGATCTGTTGGAGAAGGGATAGGCTACCCACTCCAGTATTCTTGGGCTTCCCCTGTGGCTCAGATGGTAAAGAATCTGCCCGCATTGTGGGAGACCTGGGTTGATCCCTGGGTTGGAAAGATCCCATGGAGAAGGGAAAGGCTACCCACTCCAGTATTCTGGCCCAGAGAATTCCGTGGACTCTTTGGGTCACAAACAGTTGGACACGACTGAGCCACTTTCATTTTTCATGGAGATCCCTTAAAAAAAATAGGAATAAAACTACAATATGACCTGGCAATGCCACTACTGGGCATATACCCTGAGAAAACCACAATTCAAAAAGACACATGTACCCCAATGTTCATTGTAGCACTACTGACAATAGCCAGGACATGGAAGCAACCCAGAAGTCCACCAACAGATGAATGGATGAAGAAGATGTAGTACATATATACAGTGGAATATTAGTCATAAAAAGGAACAAATTTGAGCCAGCCGTTTGAAGTGGATGAACCCAGAGGCTGTTATACAGAGTGAAGTCAGAAAGAGAAGAACAAATATATATTAATGAATATTTATGGAATCTAGAAAAATAGTACTGATGAACCTATTTGCAGGGACGGAATGAAGACGCAGAGAACGAACTTGTGGATACAGTGGAGGAAGGAAAGGGCAGGACGAACTGAGAAAATAGCATTGACATATATACACTATCATGTGTAAAAATGATAAGTAGTGGGAAGCTACTATACAATACAAGGAATCCTGCCTGGCACCTCATGACAACCCAGAAGGGTGGGATGGGCAAGGGGAAAGAGGCTGAAAGGGAGGTGATTATACATAAAATTATGACTGATTCCAGTGGTTGTTCAGCAGAAACCAACACAACATTGTAAAGCAATTATCTTTCAATTAAAAGAAAGATAGAGTGGTCGATGCTATTGGAACTGCAGACAGCTGGAGAGACAAGGTTTCCTGGAATAGTAGCCCATTTTTATAGCATCAAGACAAAGAAAACTCCTGTTTGGAGGGTGGCATTAAATGACTGGTTAGAGTGGTATAGGGCGGGTATTTTTTATCTAATATGAGGTCAGGGAGTAGGCTGGTTTAGAACAGGGAGACTCATGGCAACAGTTGCTTTGAGGCTCAGTTCTGGAGATGAGCTTGGTGCAGGGCTCCGCATCTGTGACCTCGGTATAGGGTTCCACACCTACACCCGCCACCTTCTTTCTCCTTTTCTTTTGATTTCTTTTTCTTTTATTTTTCTCTTTGACTAAGTGTTGCCCCAGACTACCTTCCCCGTGGGCATCAGCGTACCCCTGCCTGTGAATCCTTTCAGAGGTCTGGAAGGGGACTACACTTACTAAACCTAAGGGTGTTATACGGAAAGAGGAGCCTGGCAGGCTATAGTCCATGGGGTGGCAAAGAGTGGAACGCGACTCAGCGGCTAAAACAAGGGCGTTATAGTCAGGTAGCGCGCGCATGTGTGGGAGTAGAGGCAAGTTCCCCGCAATGAGGGGAGCAGAGTCTGCCAGCAGGGGAAGTTGGGGAAGGGTGTGGACCGGTCTGGGGAGGGGTGTGGAGGTGCGCAGGTTTCATGGAGAAGCAGCCGTCGGACAGCGGGGTGCATTCCACTCTCTCCCAGGCGCCTCCTCCAGACCGGCACCTGGTGTAGTTAGGATGGGACGTCGGGGCAGCCAAAGCCTCCGAGGCAACTCCTGAGGGGGTCTGCCTCCAACAAAACGGGTTTGAGAACCACCAGGCGCAGATCCCAAGAAAGAAGCTTGCCTGGCGGGGTCAGCACTTTCCGCGACTCGCGCTTGGAACTCGTAGCGGTTCGCGGAGAAGGAAGCGCGGAAAATGTTTGGCCGGTTGAGGCCGCCGTAGCGAGGGGGCGGGGTCCGGAAGGGAGCAGTATGGCGGCGCTGGACGGTGACAGCGACGAGGATTTGGTCAGCTATGGGACTGGCCTGGAGCCGCTGGAAGAAGGTGCGGGCTAGATTCGTCGCCAGAGCCTCTGGCAGACAGGCTGGGGGTCCAGGGTTCGGGGCCAGAACACTCAACTCTGTGCCAGACCTTTTCTGGCACTGGGGGAAAAGCTTGCGTGCTACGGGCTCTGGGAACAGCGACCAGAAAGGCGTGCACTGTGCTTTTGGGGTGCTTATGTTTTGGAGGGACGGATGAAAGTCCCGGAGGGATGGGAAATAGAAAGATGACAAATAGGTTCGTGTGAGAGCCGAGGTAGGGAAGCAGCGGTGGTCAGGCGATGTTTTTCCTAGGACAGGACGTTTGAGTTCAGACCTGAAACAGAAAGGAAGCAACGGTACGAAGATTTGGGTGAAGAGCATTTTAGGCAAGGCGAACAGCAAGTGCAAAGGCTCTGAAGTCGGAGCCAGTTTGGCAAATTGAGGAATAGGCCGGACTGTTGTGGGTGGAGCATACAGCACCCGGGAGAGGCTGGCGGAAGATGATCTCAGAGGAGGAGGTGGGGGTTGAACCTTACTTGGTGTGATCAGGGAATTTGGATGTTAATACTAAGTGTAGAAGAGTCATGGGGGAGGGGTTACACAAAGGAGGGATGTATGTTTTTAGGTTTATTCTATCCTTGATTTTGTGAGTCGGCCGGTTGGGGGTGGGCAGGAGTGAAGCAGGGAGGTTACCAAAATTAGGGCGATGATGGTGGCGGCGGTAAGTAGTGGTGAGTTGAGAGTACTTTGAAAGCAGCGCTGATCGCGAACTTGCTGGTGGAATGTAGGGGTGAGAGCAAGATGAAGCAAGGTTCTCCTCCATGTTTCTGGTCTGATCCACTTCATGACTTGATTTGTTGAGAAAAGTATGTATTGAGTAGCCAGTAAGAACTGACGGCAGTGCTAGCCCCGTGGAGGAAGACAAGGGAAGTATGGTGGGGAGGAGTTGTTTGCAGACTCCTTTTTTTCCCATCCTGACCGCATCCTGTCAGGTTGTTTGTACTTCTGGGACATAGCCACTGAGGACCCTCTTATTCCCTACAAACAGTTCAAATCATTAGAAACTTCTGCCAGATGCTGGCCCTGTATCTATTGTCTGGGTACAACAGACAAAGAATTGCTAGTCTCCTGAAAGCTTCTTATGTATTTAAAGACACCCCTTGCATTTCCTCTAAGACATCTCTGTACCACACTCAGTTCTCTAATAGATTCAGTTTAAAGTCCCCTCAACCCTAATTTGTCAAAGCTTTTCTCCAAGTATGGGACCAGAGTGTGGGTAAAGTGGGGCCATCACTAGGTACGTCCTTTATTTTAGGCTGTATTTCTTTAGTACAATCTAAGATTGCACCAGGTCTCCACAGTGGCTCAGTGGTAAAGAATCCACCAGCAATTCAGGAGCGGCAGAAGATGTGGGTTTGATCCCTGGATCGAGAAGATCCCCTGAAGAAGGGAATGGCTACCCCCTCCAGTATTCTTGCCTGGAGAATCCCATGGACAGAGGAACCTGGCGGGCTACAGTCCATGGGGTCACCAAGAGTCAGACGCGACTCAAGTGACTTAGCATGAACACACACGCACACAAGATCACATTAGCTGTATCGGCAAACACATCATCCCATAATCCCAAGGAATTTATTGAAAAAGATACTTGATTCAAGGAGTTTCGAATCTAGTTGAGAGCAAAAGTATGTGATTCACAAGCGCTAAAGTATGTCAAGTAGAGAAGGAATAACCTACACAAGCTAACAGGGAAACCTGAGAAGGCAGGATAGGAACCCCTGAAAACTGGTTGGAATTTAGGTATGCAGAACGAGGAAGGGTTAAACACACATGGGTGGAGGTTATTACAGCCTGTCAGGCAGCAGTTTGGGTCATTTCTATATTTCTGCTCACGGTTGTTTCCTTGTGAAGTGACATATTGTAAGTCATCAACTATTTGATCTATATTTTTCTAATTCTTCCTGTTTTGATGGTGTACAAAATCTGGAATGAAGCCTAATGGTCTAGCCAGTCTTTTGAAGTAGAGTGAATTTTTTTTTTTTTCTGTCCTAAAATCATCTTTTAACTTCTCATTAACTAGAAGTTTTTGAGGGCTGATCCATTGTTACCTAAGCACTTTGAAGTTAAAACACACTCTGACTACATTTTACAATGTAACATACTAGACCAATAACCACTTTTACCTCCTGCTTTGAAACTTTAGTGACAGGTTAGACAAACACTGGTAGAGGAGGGACTCTATTACTTGATTAGAGTTGCTGGCCCTGACAGAAAGTTTTATTGGTTAAGAGACAGTGAAGGGATTTCCCTGATGGTCCAGTGATTAAAAGAATTTGCCTTCCAATGCAGGGGGTGTGGATTTGATCCCTGGTCGGAGAGCCGAGACCCCACATGCCTTGGGGCCAAAAAACCAAGACATAAAACAAGCAATATTGTAACAAATTCAATAAAAACTTAAAACATGGTCCACATTTTGTTTAAAAAAATCTTAAAAAAAAAACAGTGGAGCTTAGCTCAGTGCTCTGTGATGACCTAGAGAGTTGGGATGGGGGCTTGGGAGGGAGAGATGTGTGTGTGTGTGTATCTGATTCACATTGTTGTGCAGCAGAAACTAACACAACATTGTAAAGCAATTGTACTCCAATAAAAAAAAACAGAACCTTCAGAAAAAAAAAAAAACGAGACAATGACTGATCTGTTATACACAGGCTCTTGGACACATAGGTGCTCTGGGCTGGAAGCTTATCTGACCTTGGGGCTTATCTTATCTTCCCTTAGATGCATTCACTTGGCTGTAGAAACCTTCTCATCTCCAGCTCATCCTGCACTCAGATTAATTTAGGCCCATTTTCTTCTTCCTTGGTGCTGTGATTCTCCCACTTAAAACTACCTTTGACCCCCAGTCGCCCACAGGACGCACCTGGACCCTGCAGCACGTGTTCCATGTCCGCTGCACCATCTGTCCTTGTGTATTTATTTAGTTTTGGCTGTTCTGGGTCTTCACTGTGTGCAGGCTTTCTCTAGTTGCAGCGAGCAGGGGCTACTCTTTGTTGCTGTGCAGGGGCTTCTCACTGTGGTGGCTTCTCGTTGCAGAGCTCGGGCTCTAGAGCGTGGGCTCAGTAGCTGTATTGCAGGGTTCAGCTGACCCACAGCGTGTGGGATATTCCTGGAGCAGGGATCGAATCCGTGTCCCCTGCATTGACAGGTGGATCCTTAACCACTGGACTACCAGGGAAGCCCCCATCTGCTCTTCTGGTTCCATCTTCCGTGGCTTCCTTCCAGTCAGACTGTATTACCTTCTCTAACATCTTACCTTCCCCTTTTAGACCTTCTGTTTCCTGTTTCCTGATGGAATGAATGCCTCTGGGTGATGTTGTGGGCCTTGCACTTTGTCAGAGCAGTTCCTGAAAGCAGGTCTCCTCTGCTGGACTCTGAGTGCCCTGGGAACAGGAGTGGAGTTGTGTTTAGTTTTCCACACCCAGGTCTAGAACAGACCTGCTTCCTCTGGAAGGCCCTTAGTAAACTCCTGGTGGGGGACAAGTAAAGGGCAGAATGGATTGCATCCCTGACTTGAGTTGAAATCTGATTTCAGTTTTGTGCTTATTGGTTGTGGAACTTAGTTCAGGTCAGTTCAGTCACTCAGTCATGTATGACTCTTTGCGACCCCATGAATCGCAGCACGCCAGGCCTCCCTGTCCATCACCAACTCCTGGAGTCTACCCAAACTCATGTCCATCGTGTAGGTGATGCCATCCAGCCATCTCATCCTCTGTTGTCCCCTTCTCCTCCTGCCCCCAATCCCTCCCAGCATCAGAGTCTTTTCCAGTGAGTCAACTCTTCACGTGAGGTGGCCAAAGTATTGGAGTTTCAGCTTCAGCATCAGTCCTTCCAATGAACACCCAGGACTGATCTCCTTTAGGATGGACTGGTTGAATCTCCTTGCAGTCCAAGGGACTCTCAAGAGTCTTCTCCAACACCACAGTTCAAAAACATCAATTTTTCGATGCTCAGCTTTCTTCACAGTCCAACTCTCACATCCATACATGACTACTGGAAAAACCATAGCCTTGACTAGATGGACCTTTGTTGGTAAAGTAATGTCTCTGCTTTTTAATATGCTATCTAGGTTGGTCATAACTTTCCTTCCAAGGAGTAAGTGTCTTTTAATTTCATGGCTGCAGTCACCATCTGCAGTGATTTTGGAGCCCCTCAAAATAAAGTCTGACACTGTTTCCACTGTTTCCCCATCTATTTGCCATGAAGTGATGGGACTGGATGCCATGATCTTAGTTTTCTGAATGTTGAGCTTTAAGCCAACTTTTTCACTCTCCTCTTTCACTTTCATCAAGATGCTTTTTAGTTCCTCTTCACTTTCTGCCATAAGGGTGGTTTCATCTGCACATCTCAGGAACTTAAGGCACTTCTTTAATCAGAGCATCCTTATCAGGGTATGATAAATGAGATAAAAGTGTGAAAGGAAAGGATTAGTTATTATTAGTAGTGATAATTATCACAGGGCCTCCCTCAAATGCCACTCCCCGCTGGAGTTTTCTTGTGCTGTGATTAGAGGTGGTGACTCTCACTCAGGAGCCCCATGGAGCCTAGTGGCTCCCACACTGTGTGGCCCCCATCATCTGCTGCTGGGTTCTGCTTAGTTGTCGACCGATCTTACCTCCATTTTCATCTCAGGAGTACCTGGAGAACCAAGCAAGACAGAACCTTGAGTTGGTGGGACCTGTCCTGTCTCACCTTAACCTGGTGGTTCACAACTAGGGATGAGTTTGCCCCCCAAGGGACATTTGGCAATGTCTGGAGACATTTTTGGTTGTCATGCTTTATTGGGACAGGGGTGTTACTGGCGTCTAGTGTTACAGGCTAGGGATGCTGCTAACCATGCTGAGTCAGTCCCGCCTAACGAGGGATTATCCAGCACAAGGGAGTCACTCCAGCTTAGCCTGGAGTCAGCCAGGTGCACGTGTGGTCATGGAGCGTGTGGGCTGCATTTGTTAGAAAGGGTGAAAATCTTGGCCTGTGGCACCCAAGTTGTGATTCAGTTCTGATTCAGTTCTTTAGAATGAAATGAAATTTCTAACTGATACTAACCAAGCTTTGCTATGGCCAGCAACTGCGCTCAGCTCCTCACATGTGGGTTTTAATCCTTAGCACCATCCTAAAGGTGATTCAGTTATCACCCTAATTTTGTAATTGTGGAGACTGAGGCTTGGAGAAATCAAGAAACTTGCCTAAGGTCACAAACCTAGGAAGGAGGAGGGTAGCTAATAGTCTAGAAATGACCTAAAGCCTCCATAAGCTACAAGTAAGAATTTAGGACTATGAGGCTAAGCATTTGTTTACTTTTTGTTCCATTATCCAGAAGTAGTGACTGGCTGAATTACTGAAGTAACAGGTACCCAGGGGCCTTAGAGCATGTCTTGCCTACTGTATGTACTACTACTTTGCTGTTGTTCAGTCACCAAGTTGTGTCTGACTCTTTGAGATCCCATGGACTGCAGCTTCCCACGCTTCCCTCTCCCTCACCGTCTCCCAGGGTTTGCCCAAGTTCGTGTCCATTGAATCGGTGATGCCATCCAACCTTCTCATCCTCTGTCTCCCTCTTCTCCTTCCTCCTTCAGTCTTTCCCAGCATCAGGGTCTTTTACAGTGAGTCAGCTGTTCGCATCAGGTGGGCAAAGTATTGGAGCTTCAGCTTCAGCATCAGTCCTTCCAAGGAGTATTCAAGGTTGATTTCTTTTAAGAACGACTGGTTTGCTTTCCAAGGAACTCTCAAGAGTCTTCTCCAGCACCACAGATCTTTGGCGCTCTGCCTTCTTTATTGTTCAGCTCTCACATCCATACATGACTGCTGGAAAGACCATAGCCTTGACTACTGCTAATAACAACAGAAGCTGGTACTTTAAAGGCCTTTATTTGTGTGTCCCTCTTTTTACCAAGAACTTCACATGCATTTTCTGATCTAATTTGCTTAACGGGTCTATGAAATAGATGTTGCTATTAGTGTCATCTCTCTTTTACAGATGAGGAAGTTGAGGCGCAGAGAGGTTAAGATGACCAGAATCCCAGTGCTAGTCAAGGTGGGCTTGCTGTGACTCTCCACTTGGAGCACTTAACTTCTATGTAACTTGCTTTCTGAACTGAATATCTGAAAGTAACGTGATGGTTACTTTTTATTTTAAATAGATGCAGAAGTTTTCATTGGAATTGATAAAATTAGGCAGTAATTTGTGCTGTGGTACCTGAAACTTTACACGTAGGGAATTTTTAGGTGAGGCTGAAATTTTTGTTTGTTTTGGCTGCACATCATGGACTGAGGAGCCTGGTGGACTACAGTCCCTGGGGTCGTAAAGAGTTAGACACAGCTGAGAGACTAAGCGCACAAACACACATGTCACGTGGGATCTCAGTTCCCTGACTAGGGATCAAACCTGTGCCCCCTGTGATGGAAGCCCAGGGTCTTACCCACTGGACGGCCAGAGAAGCCCGAAGGCTAAAATGTTTTGTTGGGCCTCCTTCGTGGCTCAGACGGTAAAGAATCTGCCTGCAACGCAGGACACCCGGGTTCGATCCCTGGGTTGGGAAGATCCCCTGGAGAAGGGAATGGCTACCCACTCCAGTATTCTTGCCTGGAGAATTCCATGGACAGAGGACCCTGGTGGGCTACCATGGGTTCGCAAAGAGTCGGACATGACTGAGCTACTAACACTCACTCACTTGTTTGTATGATATAGCAACTCAGCCCTTTCCAACAAAGTAGGAAAAGGAATAAATTTAAAGAACGGTAACTGCAGTCCATGGGGCTGCAAAGAGTCAGACACAGCTTAGTGACTAAACAACAACAGCAAATCTGTGGAATCAAGAGAGTCCCAGAAATAAGGAAACGTAAGCTTTGGGGAAAATGGGCAATATCAGTGGAGAAATTCTGGACTCAGGGATACCACAAATTTGCAGGAGAGATGTAGAAGTGTTTCTCTCTGCCATAATCCTCTGCACGCCCTGTGCCACTCCAGAAGCTTGCCTGCTTGACTGCCAGCAGGTTTCACCTCCATGGGCTGGAACCCTCGCCCCAGTGTAATTCAGTTTCATAATGGAACTTAGTGGGAAAAGCAGGCCACTTTGCTAAAACATATTTCTAATATAAATATTAAAAGAGATATCTATAATTTTCTTAGAACTGTAAATAAAATATATACAAAATATTAAATATATTGTTTTAATTGATAAAATATATTGTTTTCTAAGCTACACGCTCTATTAAAATCTAGGAAAAGCAACTTGAATTATATTTGAAGCTACAAGAAGTGAACAATTCATTACATTTAAGAAATGATCTTTGGGACTTCTCTGGCAGTCCAGTGGGTAAGACTCAGTGCTTCCACTGTGGGGGGCCTGGGTTGGATCCCTGGTCAGGGAACTGAAATTCTGTGAACTATGTGGCATGACCAAATAAACAAATAAATAAAACAGTGCTCTTTCCCCTAAATCCTCTATAACCCACCACCGCCTTCTCTCTCATACAAAAAATTTTTTTTTTCTTTTTCAGGTGAGAGACCAAAGAAGCCAATTCCTCTTCAGGATCAGACCGTCAGAGATGAAAAAGGAAGGTATAAACGATTTCATGGAGCCTTTAGTGGAGGTTTCTCTGCTGGTTACTTCAACACTGTTGGCTCAAAAGAAGGTAGGATTTTCTTAATTACAGCTACTGTATGGCTAAAGCAAATGATTGAAATATAATAAGATTTTCACTCCTCTGCCCCCCACCCTTCCCCCCACCCCCAGCAATGCTCCCTTTAAAAAAAACTTCTAAAAACATGTTAGTATAGGGTTAGCTGAAAAGTTTGTTTGGGTTTTTCCACACAGTGTAATGGAAAGGTATTGGCCAACCCAGTAGGTATACTGTAGTCGTTTGTGTTCTTTGGATGTTTCCAGAGTGAACTTGTGTGTTGTTCATTGATTACAACCTGAAGGTTTGACTTTAAAAAAAAGAAAAAGATACATCCTAACCAGATAATTGGACTTCCCAGGTGGCACTACTGGTAAAGAAGCCACCTGCCGATACAGGAGACCTAAAAGATGAGGGTTGAGTCCCTGGGTTGGGAAGATCCCCAGGAGGAGAGCATGGTAACTAACCCACTCCAGTATTCTTGCCTGGAGAAGTCCATGGACAGAGGAGCCAGGCAGGCTACAGTCCATTGGGTTGCAAAGAGTCAGACACGACTGAGGTGACTTAGCGCAGCACAGCCAGGTGATTAAATGATGACGGTGACTTCTGTTTCCCACTGTATCTCGCCTCAGGCGGTGCTCTCACGCAGTTCTCTCAGGGCGTCTTCATCTCACACGACTCTGTCTATGGCGGGCGAGTGTCACAGCTGTTTTGTGGGTGAGGACACTGGTCTTGACCCTAGGGTCCACAGTATCACTTGTCCGTACATGTTGTCCACCTGGAGAAAAGAAAAATCAACCAAATTTTTTACATTATGCAGCACTGTAAATTCTGTACTGCTTAGTGTATGTTTTAAAAAAATGTTTTAACAGAGAAACTGAAAGAAAATGATGTACGTATATCAAATATGAATTAAAATGACTGGTTAACTCACCTAGCAGTTATTAAGAACAAGATGAGCCAAATCTGTGATTTTTTTTTTAATTACTCATACATAATAATGATAGTAAAATAAAGATGGAAAACAATACAAGAAAGTGAAAGATAGAAAGCAGGTAAGAAAAATAATTAGGGTAAATAAGATGGTTTAAAGTTCAATATCAATCAGGATGGAGAACACATGTAAATCCATGGCTGATTCATGTCAATGTATGACAAAAACCACTACAATATTGTAAAGTAATTAGCCTCCAACTAATAAAAATAAGTGGAAAAAAAATTTTTTTTTAAATAAATAAAAAATAAAAAAATTTTTTCTACCCAATGTATATTCCCAATTAGGAGGAAAGATGCAAATAGAATAAATTAAGAAGTCAATAAAATTATTTTCAAGGGTTTGGAAAAAATAAAAAAAATAAAGTTCAATATCAAGAATGTATAAAGATCAATTCAATGAACTAATGATCAAAATATTTGAACAGTTTACTCCAGAAATGCTACATAGAATGTTCAGCCTTATTATTATGAAAAGCAAAATTAGGTAACTAAGGCACTAATTAAAGAAGCATATTTATAAAATGTTAAAAATGGCAGTCGGGCTTGTGAAGAAAGAAATATACGAGTAGACTACTGATGGTTATAATTATGGCTGTATGTATATTATAATTAAAAAGTAAGACCAGCTCAAAGGATTAGTCATCACAGATAGACTGTGATATGTTAATACACTGGAATATCTCCTTACCTTCAGGAGTGACAGATTCAAGCACTGTGCAGCTACAGGGCAAAGACTGTAGGAATCTGAATGGGGAAGCCGCTGGGCCCAGTGTATTCCCTGGGAGAGCTGACCTTCACTCTCCTGGGGTTTCTCCCGAATTGTCCTGGAAGCCAGCCCCACCCACATACTGGGTGTTGGTCTGCTCCATACTCCTCAGCTCCTCGAGACTCTGGCAGGAAGTCAGAAAGGACATGAGATAAAATTAAAGCAGTTTATCCCAGAGGGTTCTGGGTGCATTTGACCTCCAGTGCAATTTCTCTCTGTAGGCGCGGCACAGGCTTCGTAACCATGAGTGGGAACAGGGCTGTTAGTTGTAGGACTCAGGAGTTTGATGGAGTTGGGGGCCTGGTGTGGATGGCCGTTGCTGACATTAGACTGTGCTGTGCTAGGTTGCTCAGCCGTGTCCGACTCTTTGCGACCCCATGGACTGTACCCCGCCAGGCTCCTCTGTCCATGGGATTCTCCAGGCAAGAATGCTGGAGTGGGTTGCCATTTCCTCCTCCAAGGGATCTTCCCAACCCAGGGATCGGGCCCAGGTCTTCTGCACTGCAATTGGATTCTTTACTATCTGAGCCACCAGGGAAACCCACTCTTAGACTAGCCGGGTTGAATCCTTTCGTGGCTGACTAATGCACCTTGACGTAGTGTTTCTTTGATATGTTAGTGTGTGCCTGCTAAGTCGCTTCAGTCATGTCTGACTCTTTGCAACCCAATGGACTGTAGCCCGCCTGGCTCCTCTGTCCATGGGATTCTCCAGGCAAGAATACTGGAGTGGGTTGCCATGCTCCCCTCCAGGGGATCTTCCCTAACACAGGGATCAAACCCATGTATCCTGCAGATCCTGCATTGCAGGCGGATTCTTTACTGCTGAGCCGCCAGGGAAGCGCCTTGATATGTTAGTCTGTTAGTGTATTTTGCTATCCTGGTGGTCTCAGAGAGGACCTTCCTTTTAAGGTGATCTTTCTTCTTTCTTCTGAGATCTAGTTGGGTTCCTTTCACTGTTTAACTTTCTTTTTTTTAATTTATTTTTTTATTGAAGGATAATTGTTTTACAGAATTTTGTTGTTTTCTATCAAACCTCAACATGAATCAGCCACAGGTATACAAATATCCCCCCACCTTTTGAACCTCCCTCCCATCTCCCTCCCCATCCCACTCATCTCTAGGTTGATACAGAGCCCCTGTTTGAGTTTCCTGAGACAAACAGCAAATTACCGTTGGCTGTCTATTTTACATATGGTAATGTAAGTTTCCATGTTACTCTCTCCATACATCTCACCCTCTCCTCCCCCTCCCCATGTCCATAAGTCTATTCACTGTGTCTGTTTCTCCATTGCTGCCCTGTAAATAAGTTCTTCAGTACCATTTCTCTAGATTCCATATATGTGCATTAGAATATGGTATTTATCTTTCTCTTTCTGACTCACTTCACTCTGTATAGTAGGTTCTAGGTTCATCCACCTCATCAGAACTGACTCAAATGCATTCATTTTTATGGCTGAGTAATATTCCATTGTGTATATGTACCACAACTTCTTTATCCCTTCATCTGTTGATGGACATCTAGGTTGCTTCCATGTTCTAGCTATTGTAAATAGTGCTGCAGTGAACAATGGAATACATATGTCTTTTTCAATTTTGATTTCCTCAGGGTATATGCCTAGGAGTGGGATTGCTGGGTCATATGGTGGTTTTATTCCTAGTTTTTTAAGGAATCTCCATACTGTCTTCCATAGTGGCTGTATAATTTACATTCCCACCAGCAGTGCAAAAGCATTCCCTTTTCTTCACACCCTCTCCAGCATTTATTGTTTGTAGACTTTTTGTTGATGGCCATCCTGACTGGTGTGAGGTGATATCTCATTGTAGTTTTGATTTGCATTTCTCCAATAATGAATCATGTTGATCATCTTTTCATGTGTTTGTTAGCCATCTGTATGTCTTCTTTGGAGAAATGTCTGTTTAGGTCTTTTTCCCACTGTTTGATTGGCTTGTTTGTTTTTCTGGCATTGAGTTGTATGAGCTGCTTATGTATTTTGGAAATTAATCCTTTGTCAGTTGTTTCATTTGCTATTATTTTCTCCCATTCTGAGGGTTGTCTTTTCACCTTGCTTATAGTTTCCTCTGCTGTGCAAAAGGTTTTAAGTTTATTCGAGTCCTACTTCTTTACTTTTGTTTTTATTTCCATTACTCTAGGAGGTGGGTCATAGAGGATCTTGCTTTGATTTATGTCATCGAGTGTTCTGCCTATGTTTTCCTCTAAGAGTTTTATAGTTTCTGGTTTTACATTTACGTCGTTAATCCATTTTGAGTTTATCTTTGTGTATGGTGTTAGGAAGTGTTCTCATTTCATTCTTTTACATGTAGCTGTCCAGTTTTCCCAGCACCATTTATTGAAAAGGCTGCCTTTGCCCCATTGTATATTCTTGCCTCGTTTGTAAAAAATAAGGTACCCATAGGTGCGTGGGTTTATTTCTGGGCTTTCTATCTTGTTCCATTTGTCTGTATTTCTGTTTTTGTGCCAGTACCATACTGTCTTGATGACTGTAGCTTTGTAGTATAATCTGAAGTCAGGAGGGTTAATTCCTCCAGCTCCATTCTGCTTTCTCAAGACTGCTTTGGCTATTCAGGGTCTTTTGTGTTTCCATATGAATTGTGAAATTTTTTGTTCTAGTTCTGTGAAAAATGCCATTGGTAATTTGATAGGGATCACATTGAATCTGTAGATTGCATTTGGTAGTATAGTCATTTTCACAATATTGATTCTTCCTACCCAAGAATATGGAATATCTCTCCATCTGTTTATGTTGTCTTTGATTTCTTTCATCAGTGTCTTATAGTTTTCTGTGTACAGTTCTTTTGTTTCCTTAGGTAAGTTTATTCCTGGATATTTAATTCTTTTTGTTGCAATGGTGAATGGGATTGATTCCTTAATTTCTCTTTCTGATGTTTCATTGTTAGTTTATAGAAATGCAAGTGATTTCTGTGTATTGATTTTGTATACTGCAACTTTGCTAAATTCACTGATTATCTCTAGTAATTTTCTGATACTATCTTTAGGGTTTTCTATGTACAGCATTGTGTCATCTGCAAACAGTAAGAGCTTTACTTCTTTTCCGATCTGGATTCCTTTTATTTCTTTTTCTTCTCTGATTGCTGTAGCTAGGACTTCCAGAACTATGTTGAATAATAGTGGTGAAAGTGGACACCCTTGTCTTGTTCCTGATCTTAGGGGGAATGCTTTCAGTTTTTCACCATTGAGAATAATGTTTGCTGTAGGCTTATCATATATGGCCTTTACTATGATGAGATAGGTTCCCTCTATTCCCATTCTGGTTTTGGTATCAGGGTGATGGTGGCCTTGTAGAATGAGTTTGGAAGTGTTCTTCCTCTGCAACTTTTTTAAAGAGTTTTAGAAGAATAGGCATTAGCTTTCTATAGATGTTTGATAGAATTCTCCTGTGAAGTCATCTGGTCCTGGGCTTTTGTTTTTTGGGAGATTTTTGATCACAGCTTTAATTTCAGTGCTTGTAATTGGGGTTGTTCATACTTTTTATTTCTTCCTGGTTCAGTCTTGGAAGATTGAACTTTTCTAAGAATCTGTCCGTTTCTTCCAGGTTATCCATTTTATTGCCATATAGTTGTTTGTAATAGTCTCTTATAATCCTTTGTATTTCTGCATTGTCTGTTGTAACCGTTCCTTTTTCATTTCTAATTTTGTTGATATGATTCTTCTGTTTTTTTTCTTGATGAGTCTGTCTAAAGGTTTGTCAATTTTGTTTATCGTCTCAAAGACTCAGCTTTTAGTTTTATTAATCTTTTTTGTTGTTTCTTTCATTTCTTTTTCATTTATTTCTGCTTGGACCATTATGATTTCTTTCCTTCTACTAATTTAGGGGTTTTTTGTTCTTCTTTTTCTAGTTGTTTTATGTGTAAAGTTAGCTTGTCTATTTGATGTTTTTCTTGTTTCTAGAGGTAGGATTGTTTTGCTGTTAATGTCCTTCTTAGAACTGCTTTTGCTGCATCCCATAGGTTTTTGAGTTGTCGTGTTTTCATTGTCATTTGTTTCTAGAAATGTTTTTATTTCCCTTTTGATTTCTTCAGTAACCTGCTGCTTCCTTAGAAATGTGTTGTTTAATCTCCATGTGTTTGTGTTTCTTACAATTACAATTTTCTTGTAATTGATATCTAGTCCCATAGCGTTGTGGTTGGAGAAGATGCTTGATATGATTTATGCTCTTGAGAAGGTGTATTCTTCTGCATTTGGAATGGAATGTCCTGAAGATGTCAATGAGATCCATCTCATCTAGTGTATCATTTAAGATTTGTGTTTCCTTATTAATTTTCTGTATTGATGATCTGTCCATTGGTGTGAGTGGGGTGTTAAAGTCTCCTACTATTATTGTGTTACTGTCAATTTCTCCTTTTATGTCTATTAGTGTTTGTCTTATGTATTGAGGTGCTCCTATGTTGGGTGCATAGATATTTACAATTGTTATGTTCTCCTCTTGGATTGATCCCTTGATCATTATGTAGTGTCCTTCCTTATTTCTTGTAATCTTCTTTACTTTAAGGTCTATTTTGTCTGATAAGAGGATTGATACTTCAGCTTCCTTTTGCCTCCCATTTGCATGGAATATATTTTTCCATCCTCTCACTTTCATTCTATATGTGTCTTGAAGTATGAAGTGGGTTTCTTGTAGACAGCATATATATGGGTCCAGTTTTTGTATCCATTCAGCCAGTCTGTGTCTTTTGGTTGGAGCTTTTAATCCATTTACATTGAAAGTAGTTATTGATATATATATTGCTATTGCCATTTTCTTAATTGTTTGGGACTGATTTTGTAGATCTTTTTCTTCTCTTGTGTTTCTTGACTATATAAGTCCCTTTAACATTTGTTGTAAAGCTGGTTTGGTGGTACTGAGTTCTCTTAACTTCTGCTTGTCTGAAAAGCTTTTTATTTCTCCATCAATTTTGAATGAGATCCTTGCTGGGTACAGTAATCTTGTTTTTTCCCTTTCAGTACTTTACATATATCCTGCCACTTCCTTCTGGCCTGCAGAGTTTCTGCTGAAAGATCAGCTGTTAAGCGTATGGGGTTTCCTTTGTATGTTACTTGTTGCTTCTCCCTTGCTGCTTTTAATATTCTTTCTTTGTGTTTAGTCTTTGTTAGTTTGATTAGTATGTGTCTTGGCCTGTTTCTCCTTGGGTTTATCCTGTATGGGACTCTTTGTGCCTCTTGGACTTGATTGACTATTTCCTTTTCCATGATGGGGAAATTTTAAAGTATAATCTCTTTGAAAATTTTCTCATACCCTTTCTTTTCCTCTTCTTCTGGGACCCCTATAATTCGAATGTTGGTGTGTTTGATATTGTCCCAGAGGTCTCTGAGACTGTCCTCAGTTCTTTTCATTCTTTTTACTTTATTCTGCTCTTCAGAAGTTATTTCCACCATTTTATCTTCCAGCTCACTGATTCGTCCTTCTGCTTCAGATATTCTGCTATTGATTCCTTCTAGAGTATTTTTAATTTCAGTGATTGTGGTGTTTGTCTCTGCATGTTTTTCTTTAATTCTTCTAGGTCTTTGTTAATTGATTCTTGCATTTTCTCCATTTTGTTTTCAAAGTTTTTGATCATCTTTACTATCATTTTTCTGAATTCTTTTTCAGGTAGTTTGCGTATTTCCTTTTCATTTATTTGGACTTCTGTGTTTCTGGTTTGTTCCTTCATTTGTGTGGTATTTCTCTGCCTTTTCATTATTATTTTTTTAAACTTATTGTGTTTGAGGTCTCCTTTTCCCCAGCTTCAAGGTTGAATTCTTTCTTCCTTTTGGCTTCTGCCCTCCTAAAGTTGGTACAGTGGTTTGTGTAAGCTTGTATGGGGTGAGATTTGTGCTAAGGTTTTGTTTGTTTTTTCTCTGATGGCCAAGGCTGAGAGAGGTGGTAATCCTGTCTGCTGATGATTGGGTTTGTATTTTTGTTTTGTTTGTTGTATAGATGAGGCATCCTGCACAGGGTACTTCCGGTGGTTGGGTGATGCCCGGTCTTGTATTCAAGTGGTTTCCTTTGTGTAAGTTCTCATTATTTGATACTCCCTAGGGTTAGTTCTCTGGTAGTCTAGAGTCTTGGAGTCAGTGCTCCCATTCCAAAGGCTCAGGGCTTGATCTCTCTTTATTCATGCAGCTTTTCATCCACTCAACCATCAGGTGTTCTGATGATCCCACTGTGCCCCAGGTACAGAGCTCTGAGCCAAGGACTCAAAGATGAAGGGTTCCTGCACATAAGAGAGTAAGAGAGTGTGTATTCTCACTCCCAGAGGAGCCTCCTTTTGAATTGCTGGCTCAGGAACCCAGGCTCCTCCCATGTTGTGGCTCCATGTTTCTCTAAGTCCTTGGAGTTCTCTCTATTCAGTCATCTCAGTTCAGTTCAGTCACTCACTCGTGTCCGACCCACTGTTTAACTTTCAATGTATAATTTGATTTCTCTTGGTTGTAAATTCTTCTGGGGAAAGAAAAATTTCTCACTGTATCCCCTAAGTTCTGACAACAGGGCACATGGAAATTAATAAGTTTATGTGGCCTAATTGTGTCTATGTAAACAGTGAGCTGAGAAGGCACTGAGAATTTGTAGTTATTGGAGGTTTCAATTCCATATGTGTTATTTAGTTATTTAGTTATAAACCAAAATACCATCTAGGATTATAACGTTCTAAACTCTTTTCTTTCAAGGATGGACACCCTCTTCCTTCGTGTCTTCACGACAGAACAGAGCAGACAAGTCTGTTCTTGGTCCCGAAGATTTTATGGATGAAGAGGTGGGTGTGCAGAACTATAACCACCAGGTTGCCAGTGGGATGTGAGTGGGTGGTTGCTGTAGCACCTTCTCTCTTCCTAGAAAGTCCAGTGCACGATCTCCTCTTTGTAAGATTTAATCTTTTTGGTATTTGGACTTTATAGTGCCCTGTATGTGAATGGATTCTCATTCATTGGTGTAGTGCCTGAACAGGCTGGCACCAGTTTCTAAAGTCGAGTGTAAGCAAAAGGTCATATATAGGCAAATTTACTTAAAAATGCCTCAATTGCCCCAAAAATGCACCGTCTGCTGAGCTGAGTCCTTAGCCTTCCACAGCGACTCTTAAAACACATACTGCTATTTCACTTCAGTTCAGTTTAATCGCTCAGTCGTGTCCGACTCTTTGCAACCCCATGAACCGTAGCATGCCAGGCCTCCTTGTCCATCACCAACTCCCGGAGTTCACCCAAACTCATGTCCATTGAGTTGGCGATGCCATGCTGCTGTTTAAGGAGGAGTAAATGACTGGAGAAAGGAGTGAAAGGAAGTTCCATGCAGGCATTTGCGTGTCTCATTAAAGCAATCATGACCGCCAACTTCTTAGGGGTAAACAGTGGGGGGTTCTAAGGTGGTCCTGCAGCCCAAAGGTTGGGCTCTGTTTTCTTGTAAAATTAAACCTGTTCTTTAAAACCTATTCATGAGTTCATTTGTGATAAAGATTAAGTACTTATATGGGCATTCTTTAGGCTGCAGGCCAGGGGTGGTCCTTTTCCTGTTTGACCTGCATAATCTATGAGGAAGCATATCTAATGAAACAAGTCTAGATGTCAGCAGGGTCCCAGGTTCTTAGTAATCTTCTGCACATCAGCTTGTCCTTACACGAGCTCTCTTTGCCATTGTGAGGTGGCTGTGGTAGTTTGAGGTGGCACGTTTGTGATGACGTTACCCAGTGGAAAGAGGACTTTCTTTTTGGAATCTTTTCTTGAGAGCAAAGAAACCATCTGGTGGATTTTCCCTCACATCTGCTCTGGTGAATTCTTTTATACCCATTCTTAAAGAGTCCCTGGCAAATAAAATGGGATCAGAATGCCTGGCTTAGATAAGACATGAACCACCGCCCCTCTCCTGAACCCTCCATACCCTACCAGAGACACCAGTGCTGAAATGCACGGTGGCTCAGAGAAGGCTGGTGCCTGGACAGCCTCAGGGTTCTGTGGGGAAAGAGGAAGGGGCATTGGTTGTTGGACAGGCTACCGACAGTAACTGCTTCAGTAAATGCAAAAGCTCCTAACACTAGGCCTGGCACAGAGGTGCTCCTGAATACTTGCTGACTGCGGCTCCAAGATTACCCGCTTCACACTGACCTTTGAGATATTGTCCAAGAAGAACAAACAACACAGCCCTTACTTCCTGTCTTCCTAGCGTGGCGCTGCCTGCAGTGGCTTCACTGAGCGGCCACTGTCAAGCCACTTTGTCGTTGGCCGCTGGCCTTAGCTTATCCAAACCACTGTGAAAATCAGCTGCTCTGCTGATTCTTAACTCAGTTTCATAGTTCTAACTTTTTTTTTCAAAGAAATAAAGCCATGTGATGTATCATACTTAATTACTTTCCAAATAATGTGAGTAACTGTTTGATTTTTTTTTTTTTTTTAAGGATCTTAGTGAATTTGGGATAGCACCTAAATCGATTGTTACCACAGACGATTTTGCTTCTAAAACCAAAGATCGGATACGAGAAAAGGCCCGGCAGTTAGCAGCGGCTACTGCCCCTATTCCTGGAGCCACTCTGCTTGATGACCTGATAACACCAGCAAAGTAAGAAGGATTTTTTTGTAATTAATTCATTTATGTGGCTGCACTGGGTCTTGGCTGAGGCTTCCAGGACCCTTGATCTTGGCATGCAGGCTCTTTTAGTTGCAGCTTGTGGGATCAGCTGGTAAAGAATCTGCCTGCAATGCAGGAGACCTGGCTTCGATCCCTGGGTTGGGAAGATCCCCTGGAGAAGGAAAAGGCTACCCACTCCAGTATTCTGGCCTGGAGAATGCCATGGACTGTATAGTCCATGGGGTCGCAAAGAGTCAGACACTGACTGAGCGACTTTCACACACTTACTGTGGGATCTTTGGTTGTGGCATGTGTGATCTTGTTCCCTAACCAGAGATGGAAAGTAGTCCCCTGCATCGGGAGCTCAGAGTCCTAAATGCTGGACCACCAGGGACATCCCCAGAAGAATTTAATTCTGACTTCTCTGATCTTGGCACCACTGCCTTGCCTATGTATGATAATCTTGTTGTTGTTCAGTCACTCAGTCTTGTCCGACCCTTTGCAACCCCATGAACTGCAACATGCCAGGCTTCCCTGTCCTTCACTGTCTCCCTGAGTTTGCTCAAACTCATGTCCATTGAGTCAGTGATGTCATCCAACCATCTCATCTTCTGTTACACCCTTTTCCTCTTGCCCTCAATCTTTTCCAGTGAGTTGGCTCTTTGCATCAGGTGGCCAAAGTATTGGAGATTCAGCTTCAGCAACAGTCCTCCCAAAGAATATTCAGGATTGATTTCCTTTAGGATTGACTGGTTTGATTTTCTTGTTGTCCAAAGGACTCTCAAGAGTCTTCTCCAGTGCAACAATTCAAAAGCATCAATTTTTTGGTGCTCAGTCTTCTTTGTGGTCCAACACTCACATCCATACATGACTACTGGAGAAATCATAGCTTTGACTAGATGGACCTTTGTCAGCAAAGTGATGTCTCTATTAAATACACTGTCTAGGTTGGTCATAGCTTTTCTTCCAAGGAGCAACCATCTTTTAATTTCGTGGCTGCAATCACCATCCGCATTGATTTTGGATCCCAAGAAAATGAAATCTGAGACTGTTTCCACATTTTCCCCATCTATTTGCCTTGAGGTGATAGGACTGGATGCCATGATCCTTGTTTTTTGAATGTTGAGTTTTAAGCCAGCTTTTTCACTCTCTTCTTTCACCCTCATCAAGAGGCTCTTTAGTTCCTCTTCTCTTTCTGCCATTAAAGTGGTATCATCTGCATGTATGAGGCTATTGATATTTCTCCTGGCAGTCTTGATTCCAGCTTTAATTTATCCACCCTGGCATTTTGCGTGATGATAATCTTAATTAAGGTTAATCTGGCTGCAAGTAGGAGAAGCCCTCTTAGCCTAGCTTGAGTACAAAAGGGGGTTTTCCTAACAGGACCTTGCGCTGTTACCACATGGCATAACTCTAGAACTCTAGCAGCTGGCTGTGTTACTGGAGGCTACAGAGCTACTAGGAGCTGGTGTGGCTTCCCTCTGACCCCGTGCCTCACAATTTTAAGGGCGCTTTCCTCATTCTGCATACCTCCTTGTTCTGCTCCTGGGCATGTGGCCTGATTTGGCAGCCTCAGACCATCATGGCTTCCCAGGCCACATGCTTGGCATCTGTCTGCCGCTCCCAAAGCCCTGGGAGAGGGGGCATCTGATGGACTTCCCCAGGTTCATTCGGCTGTGGTGGGAACAGTAGGGCCGTGCAATCCTAGCAGGGATGGGAGAAGGGCTCAGGCATGACAGATATATGAGTTGCTTGTTTCCTACTGTTCCTTGGTTGTTTCAAAAAGTTCGTTGTTGGTACCTTGATATCCTAGATTATCTGTTGGTTTTGAATTGCTAAGAAAAATGGGTTGGAAGGAAGGACAAGGAATTGGTCCTCGAGTAAAGAGAAGACCACGCCGACAGAAACCTGGTATGTATATTGATTACTATTCTGCAGCATACTTTTTAAAAATATTTACTTGGCTGTGCCAGGTCCCAGTTGCAACATGTGGGATCTTTGATCCTTGCTGCCTCAGTTGTGCCATGCAGACTTTTTTTTTTTTCAAAATTATGTATTTATTAATTTATTTGGCTGTGCTGGGTCTAAGCTATGGCACTCGGGATGTTTGATCTTCATTGCAGCATGTGGGATCTTTGGTTGGGGCCTACGAATTCTTAGTTACGGTATGTAGTATCTAATTTCATGACCAGGGATTGAACCCAGGCCCCCTGCATTGGGAGCATGGAATCTTAGCCATTGGGCCACCAGGGAAGTCCCCTGCAGCATACTTTTGATGACTCTCTGTTTCTAGAAATAAGATTGCTGGGTCAAGTGATGTGCAGATATTTTTAGGTTTTTCGCCTGTAATGCGAGATCACTTTCTGGCAGGATTGTACTATTTTACATTCCCACCAGCAGCCCGTGAAAGTTCTTGTTTCCTACCTTTACCAAAACAGTGTTGTAGCTTACCATGGTTATTTTCTGTTCATTCCTGCCCCTTGGTCTCCCCAGCTAGACTGTGAACTCTTGGAGGAAGCAGCACTTTCCGGTTCCCTGTGGCTCTGGGCAGTAGTGGTTGGTCACTGTGGGCGTTGCTGCCAGAGTGCAGGAGGGGCAGGAGCTAGTGCAGCACCCAAGTGATGCGTGCCCGACTCAAGAGCTAGAGCACCTTTCGCAGGCTCAGCCGTCTTCCTCTGAAGTGCGTCCGTGAATCAGCTTTCTACATTTCTAGTCACCCCTGGCTAATGCATTTGAAATCTCTTTTATAGATCCTGGAGTAAAAATCTATGGCTGTGCATTACCCCCTGGAGGCTCTGAAGGATCTGAGGTATTGTATAGGATGATTGACCTTCAGTTTGGCACAATAGCACCTGTTATTTTATGAACGTGAAATTTACGGTCAGAAAATTTTAGAAGTCAGTCCTATCCTATTTCAGGGGAATACCCATACCCTAAAACTGTCCTCATTATGCCAGATAATATATTCAGCAACATGCCAGCCCCATTGATGCCCCCAGTCTGTTCAGATTCTTAAAATGGAATCGTTTGTCAGAAGTAGGCTCACAGATATAGAAAACAAGCTTATGGTTAGTAAAGGAGATAGTGATGGGGCCAAGGGGGAGAGACAAATTGGGAGTTTGAGATTAAAATATATACACTGTGTGTGTGTGCACTTAGTTGCTCACAATAAGGACCTACTGTATAGCACAGGGAACTGTATTCAATATCTTGAAATAACCTGTAATCCAAAAGAAATCTGAAAAAGATATATGTTATTAAACTGAATCACTTTATTGTGTACCTGAAACTAACACAGCATTGTAAATCAACTGTACTTCAATAAAAAGAAAAAAAAGAGGTAACAAAGTATGGAGTTGTTTGTGTTAGTGTCACTTGTTCGGGGACTTGATTTAGTGATCTGTGATAGCAGAAATGAAAGTATGATGACTGTTGTCTGGGGAATGAATCATGGCATTTGAAAATGGTATTTTACAGGCTTTACGCCAGGCTGTGACTCACCTGCATTCCACTTTTTAAACACTGAAAATAGGATGAAGATGATGACTACTTGCCAGAAAATGTGACCTTTGCACCCAAGGATGTCACACCCGTGGATTTCACACCCAAAGATAATGTACACGGACTGGCTTACAAGGGCCTGGATCCCCACCAAGCACTGTTTGGGACCTCAGGAGAACATTTTAATCTTTTTAGTGGGGGACCCGAAGAGACCAGCCATCTTCTTGGAGACATTGGTGTGAATAAAGGAAGAAAATTGGGAATTTCAGGACAGGTAAAAGTGTTTTCTGTTTTATAGGCAGGGAATCATTGACAAAGAAGAATTCTTGTCATACTGTATTTGCCCCATAGTGCATGCATGTGAGTGCGTGCGAGTTGCTTCAGTCATGTCCGATCCTTGCGACTCCATGGACTATAGCCCATCAGGCTCCTCTGTCCATGGGATTCTCCAGACAAGAATACTGGAGTGGGTTGCCATGCCCTCCTCCAGGGGATCTTCCCAACCCAGGGACTGAACCCACATTTCTTACATTTCCTGCATTGGCAGCTGGGTTCTTTATCACTAGTGCCACCTTCGAAACCCTTGCCCCATAGTAAGCACTCATTATTGATTGACTAAATGAAGACCTTAAAGGGTTTGTATTTTCCTTAAGAGCTTGTCTGAAGACATTTAAAACATACCCTCCTGATTTGAATACGTGATCTTGTGACCTAATGTTGTTGGTAGAGTTTGCGCATTTCTAGGCGTGAGACCTGCTTTCCCATACCCCCTGCTGGGCTGAGCAGAAAACCACACTTACCTCTTTGATTTAATTAATAGTTGAATCACAGTTTGCCTCTCCAAATTCAGGTCCACATTTTACTACCTCTCTGACTCTTTCCCAGTGCTGCAAGCGCTAAGTCAGGAACTCGTGTGTAGAGTTTACTTGGGAGACTTGCTTTTGACCTTTGAGGAGATGGAGAGCTTTTCCTGATTGCCTGTTCTCTCAAATTGATTCAGAGATCCTTTTCTTTCCTATACTTGTTTTGTTTTGCTTTTTTCCCCAATCCTTTTATCACAAAGTGATACTTGTTCTTGGCCATTTCCTACAAAGATTAGGAGTTCCTTTCGCAGCTGTTTGAGTAGCAGTGGTTTTTAGACCCTGGTCACCAACCCTGGCCTCAGTAGATGAACATTTCTTCCTTTCTCCTTTTGGAGGTCTCATTTCTCCCCCTGCATGGCTATTTGGGAGAAGTGTTCTCCACTTCTCTTCCTGCACTGGGATCCTTACCATGGCTGCTGCCGAGCCTGGAGGATAGCTGAAGCACAGGAGGTGGGACATTCCCCTCTGGTCATTGTTTTCCGAAAGACCGGGATCCATGTATTAATCTGGGGCTCCCATTCGCTTCTGTCTTGGTGATCTCCAAGTGCTAATGTGGTCTGATCAGTCATATCCTTATAGTAGCTTCATTCTTCAATGCTGGCATACACGAAAACCCTGAAATTTCTCAGTGTGAAATTCTGTTTTTGAAGGCTTTTGGTGTTGGTGCCCTGGAAGAGGAAGATGACGATATCTATGCCACAGAAACTCTATCCAAGTACGATACCGTTTTGAAGGATGAGGAGCCCGGGGACGGACTCTATGGCTGGACAGCACCCAGGCAGTATAAAAGTCAGAAAGGTAATTCCATGGGCCCACAACTGATGTAGGACCAAGTGTCAGGACCTCAGGAAGAAGGGACTGCACAATCGATATTGGAGGGTCAGCCTCTGTGGAGCAGGAAGTCATTGGTCAAAGATGCAGAGTGAGAAACACAGTGGGGAGAAGACAGGCCCACTGTGAAGTAAGACAGACGTGGGACTTAGACCTGTTCAAGGCCAAAGCCAACTGTCAAGGCAAGGTCAAGCCGGGAGGAGGAAGGGGCTGGAATCAGGAAAGGAGCAAGTATGTGGACAGGTGCTGGCTCATGTTGCAAGTCAGAGCTGACACTTGGTCAGAGGGTAGCACTTCCAGCTCAAGGAACTGGGCAGGTGGCCAAAAGAGGCCAACTCAAGAAACTGGTCAGGAAGCCAGGTGTGGGGACCAAGTGGTCCGTCCAGAGAGCCTGCAGCAAGATGGAGATTGGTGCCCAGCCCATCTCTTCACTTGTGTATCTGGCTCTTAGGGGCTCTTGTTGAGCTCGGAGATGGACTTCTCTCAGTACACCTGGAATTTCCAGTCAGAGTCTATAGTGATTCAGACCCTATGGATCTAAGTAGGATTTCAGTTTTTCTTTTCAGAGAAGGTGTAGGGAGGAGTCAGTAGTTTTTAATGACATGTGATTTGAATCCAGTCAGAATTGGATTTGAATCCTGGCTGTCTCCTCAGTCAGACCTAAATTCGAATCCCAGCTCTCTACTGTCCAGCTGCATGAGGCTTATAACCATTTGTAAAGTGAGGGTAAAATCCACTCTGAGGGCATTGTAAGGATTAAATGGCATCACAGGTTTGGCATAGTACCTGCCCCAAAGAATAAATGGTGAATAAATGACACCTCCTATAACAACCACTTAAAGTAAGGAGATGAGAGTCTAAATAAAACATTCCATTTAGACATTTTTAGCTATAGTCAGGTCAAGCTTGATCTAACCCTTATTTTAAATAATCTAAGCATCACTCCCCAAAATAATGCCAATTTTACATTTCCAGAAGAGAAAAGAGCAGGTGCAAAAATAAATAGTCTTCAGAAGTAGTCTGCTTGATGGCTGTGAGCACGGACTCTGAAGACTGCAGTCCTAGCTCTCCTCAGTAATCGGCTATGACCTTGGGCAGGCTGCTTTACCTCTCTGTGCCTCTGGGCAGTGGGTGTGGCAGTCCCATGGAAACCCAGCACTCTGCATGTGTGAGTGGCCTCTGTCCTCATCACCACTAAGAAAGTTGCTCAATGGTGTCTGACTCTAGGACCCCATGGACTGCAGTCCATGGAATTCTCCAGGCCAGAATACTGAAGTGGGTAGCCTTTCCCGTCTTTCAGGAGATCTTCCCAACCCAGGAATTGAACCAGGGTCTCCTTCATTGCAGGCAGATTCTTTACCAATTTAGCTATCAGGGAAGCCCAACATATAGGGTTTTATACAAGGTGCTGGGTGGGTGTGTAGCCAGACATTAGTAGACGTCACATCCAAGTGGGAACTAGGCTGCTTTTATTTTCTTCCTTTTGCTCACCTGTATTTTCAGATTTTTCTCCCAAGACTATGTATTGGTTTTATAACTGAAAAGAAGATATATAATATTAATGTTATAATATAACATATTAATTAATATAACTTGTATTACCATATGCTAGTTATTACTTATAGTTGGCCAAATATTCATTTGGAATTTTCCATAAGGTCTATCAAAAAACCTAAACTTTGTGGCCAACCCAATACTAGCTATATCAACATGAATATATATTGTTATATATAATATATATGTATATATACTATATTACTAACGTTAACATATTATTTATATAGTAATTACTAATCTATAATAAATATACATACTTAAATCTGCCTTCTCTGCCTAATCTTTGGCTCTTTCTTTGTATGGCACCTTTGCCTTAAATCCCCCTCCTCTCCCCATCAAGCCTGGGTTGGTGCCTCCCTCTGAGCTCCCCACCCGCCCCGTATTACCTCTCTGCCACAGTCCTCTCCCCTCCCCTTAGGGTCACACCATCTACAGTTCTGACCTTACGGTTTTTCACTGAGCCTGTATGTAGCCAGCCTCCATAGCTGAGTTTTAAATTGTTGTTATTTTTTTTATCAATAGGGCTGTAATAGTCTCATGGCTCTCTGTGTATAGACGTTTATTTATTTCTTCAGAACAAATTCATAAAAGTGAAATTGCTGGGTTTTAAAAGAATACAAAATTCTAAGAATGTAAAATTTAGTCCTATGTCTCCCTATAGGGTTTTAGGGATTTCCAGAAGCTGGTACAAACATTTTAAGTCAGCTGAAGTACAAAGAATGAGGCTATAGGGGAGGGTAGTTACTGGCCAGTGCTGCGTCATAAATGGTTTAAATGGAGAAGGAAATGGCAACCCACTCCAGTATTCTTGCCTGGAAAAGTCCATGGACAGAGGAGCTGGCGGGCTGCAGTCCATGGGGTTACATGACTGAGCATGTGTGCACGAGGGTGGAGGGAGATGGGTTGGTAGCAATAAAGTGGGAGAACTAAAAAAAATAAAAAATAAAAAAAAATAAATGGTTTAAAACCTCAGCACCACCTACACAGCACGTAGCCATGCCTGCTTCAGGGTTCAACACCGAGCTTGTGTAAGTGCTGGGGTCATGTAACAGGGGCTTTTGGCTACAGAAAATGCAGTTCACGCATATGGATTTTCAGCATAACCTCTAAGTGCAGACAGTCCTTGAGAATCAAAGGGGTTGTCTCTGAGACCAATAAAACCATCCCTAGCTGCAAGTCAGAGGGCCTTAGTCATATCCTGAATTAATGATCTTTATCTCTTGTTCGAATTTCAATTGAGAAAAAGACAAAAGCACCTTTAATTAGTCCCACGATTAGATTACAGGCTGACCTGGTTGTACTGCCTTCTGTGCCTTGTTTGGATGGTTGCTAAAGAAACTGGGAGGTTTGTCGCCCCATGGTTCTTCATGACTCTTTCAAAGTTATTTTTATTTTTTATCCATACTTGTTCTCTTGATGGTTTTGAGATCTTTTACTCCATAGAGTATATCCTCTGGTGCCCCTTAGCTTAGGACCTCAGGTACTTTTTCTAGATAATATCGACCGAGGTGCCATGGGCAGCCTAATCAGCACAGGCGGTGTGCTCTGGGCTGCTGGTCACTGAGTCAACAGAGGTGTGAGGGCTTTCCAGGCCATTCTCTCCTCCCTTTTACTGAGAGCAGTGACATGTAGTGTTTTATGATCCTGGAGATAAAAAACTGAGGTCTTCTGTCTTACTCTAATCTTCTTTGCCTCTGGAACTAATCAAATTACATCATTTTATAGAATCAGAGAAAGACCTTCGCTACATTGGCAAAATTTTGGATGGCTTTTCCTTGGCTTCTAAACCTTTATCTTCTAAGAAAGTAAGTTTTTGTTTTTTTTTTCTTGCTGGTTTAATGTTTAAAATATCTGCTGCTGTGTAATATCAGTTATTGTATTAACAATTGAAAAGAAAAATAAATTCTGTTAACTGAGGCAACGGCTTGATGACTATTAATGGTCCAAGGAAACATTCTACATTGGAAATGTCAGTCAGTAGCCACACTGTTCAAAACATCTAACCGCTAGTCTTTTTTTCCCCTAATATATATATATTTATCTATTCAGCTGCATCGGGTCTTAGCTGTGGCACACGGGAGTGTTCATTGTGGTGCATGGGCTTCAGTAGTTCTGGTCTGGGCTTAGTTGCTCCATAGCATATGGGATCTTAGTTCCCCGACCGGGGATCAAACTCCTTTCTCCTGCATTGCAAGGCAGATTCTTAACCACTAGAGATTCTTGGGCCACTGGAGAAGTCCCTAACTGCTAATCTTTTAAATCTGAGCTTCAAGTGTGTGGCTATTTCCATTAAGGAAGAATTGTATAAAAAACTGGTAGGAGAATAGAATTCATACAACCCTAGGGGCCATGTAACTTATAGAAAGTTTCAAAGAGCCATAGCAGCTCCTGGTCCCGACTTCTGGCCACCATGGAGCACATTAGCTGCCATGGGCAGGGCTCCCTGGGCTCCTTGCTTGTGCCAACTGGAAGGGAGAAAAGCTGGGAGCATGTGCGTCGAGTCCTGGGGAGAAGTCTCCATGCCTTTCCAGACAGTCCTGTTTCTGTGAGCTTTTTTACAGCTTTGGACACATGGTTCTTTAACACCCATCATAGTTCATGAGGGGTGTCTGACCATTTGCCTCCTTGGCATCCTTATGTTAGATTGTTCCACACTTTTAACAGGTTTTTTGTTTTTGACTCAGGAAACATTTGTTAAGTACCTCTGTGGCTTGGCCTGTAGTTCTTCAGAACCTGGGAGACCAGGAACAGCGCAGCCTGAGAAATCATATAGGTATTACAGTGGCTTTGATTTGTTTCGTTGTGATAGTTAATGGAACAGCGAGCAGAATATATCAGAACAGTATGGGGCACATAGTAAGCTGCTATCATTTACCAGAAATGTCAAAGGGGAATATGAGTTTTTTACACGAATGAAAGGGAGCATTAAAATGGTTGAGAGGGAGTTCCCCAGTAGTCCAGTGGTTAAGACTTCGTCTTCTAATGCAGGAGGTATAGGTTCAATCCCTGGTCAGGGAGCTAAGATCACACATGCCTCATGGCCGAAGGACCAAGACATAAAACAGAAATAATATTGTAACAAATTTAATAAAGACTTTAAGAATGATCCACATTAAAAGCAAATCTTTAAAATGGTTGAGAAGTACTTATTCTCCTCAGTGTTCAAGGCTAAGTGTTGGCCCCCAAGTAGCTCCTGCTCATTGAGAGCGCTAGACAGACAAACCCAGGGTTGTGGGCCGGATGTATAAATGGAGAGAAGGGCACTGGTGGTTCCTCCCTGGAGAGGGCTTTGGGCATGAACAATTCAGAGCGGGATTGTGTTCACTGAACCTCTCACGGACAGGCAGGTTTTCTAATATGCAACTAAAAACCCAGGCTCTGCATCCAGAGGCAGAACAGAGCAATGATTTAGCAGAGGGAGTGAAATGCTTTGAATGCAGTGAAAGTGAAACTTGCTTAGTCGTGTCCAGCTCTTTACGACCCCACAGACTATACAGTCCATGGAGTTTTCCAGGCCAGAATACTGGAGTGGGTAGCCTTTCCCTCTCCAGGGGATCTTCCCAACCCAAGGATCTAACCCAGGTCTCCCGTATTGCAGGCGGATTCTTTACCATCTGAGCCACAAGAGAAGCCCAAGAATACAGAGTGGGTAGCCTATCCCTTCTCCAGCAGATTTTCTCGACCCAGGAATAGAACCAGGGTCTCCTGCATTGCAGGCGGTTTCTTTTACCAACTGAGCCGTCAGGGTAGCCCTTGAATGCAGTAGAGGAGAGTGAAGAAGAGTTGTGTGTCCGCACACTTCTTTTCTGCCACGCTGTTCTGGATTTTTGTGTCATGGTAACAGGAGAATGTTCCTGGCTGATTTGGGAGTCTGTGTTTTTCAGAGAAGGCAGTCAAGCTAAGATGATAAAAATGAGATTTGCTAACAATGATCATAGCACTGTTTTATGACTCTCATCAGACCAGGTGCTCACCCCAGGCTGCACCTTACAGCCACTTGGGAAATTTGGGAAACTCCAACCACAGCTGACTTTTCTTTATGGGACAGAAGGCAGGCACCAGTAGTGTTAACCCCCCCCCGCCCCAGGTGAGTGCAGTGTGTGGCTGGGGCTGAGAACATTCAGTGATTCACTGATCACAGAGCTCAGAATGCCAGGTAGCTGAAAAATCTAGAAAATGGATTAAATAGGACTGTCCTTAAACATGTATTTGTTAGACCAGGAGCAAGGAAGACCATTTAGAGCAGTAATTTTAAAATGGTTAGTGCTTTCTTTTAGCTTATCTGTTCCACCATCAGGAATGCCTGAATTTCCCAAATGTACTTGAATTTCAGTGAAGTACTGAAATTAAATAAAATTTTTTTGATTAAAAAAAAAAAAAGGCCTGAAACTCCCATTTGAAACTGAAACATAACCAGAGAAAGAATACTGAATTTAAAAATAACTAAGTTAAGCCAAGACATAATACTCTTCAAATATATCTCCAGCACCTTAATAACATTTTTTATCAGTCATACTATTTGAATATTAAACTAGGAGAGATTACAGGGGGAAAAAAAAACTTATTTAAAGTTATTTTTTAAAAGCTAAGCCATGAATCTTACTTTTCTAAGTTTTCTAATTCACAGTGGACCAGTTCTCCATGTGAACCAGTTGCAGTAACTATAATTATCATAGTTATCATTATTATTCTCATGATATAAAGCATGCACAGTAGCATCTCTGTTAAGAGTGATCAGGGGTATCTGAAAGAGACACGTGTACCCCAGTGTTCATCGCAGCACTGTTTATAATAGCCAGGACATGGACGCAACCTAGATGCCCATCAGCAGACGAATGGATAAGGAAGCTGTGGTACATATACACCATGGAATATTACTCAGCCATTAAAAAGAATTCATTTGAATCAGTTCTAATGAGATGGATGAAACTGGAGCCCATTATACAGAGTGAAGTAAGCCAGAAAGATAAAGACCAATACAGTATACTAACACATATATATGGAATTTATTTATTTATTTATTTTTTTCTAACACATATATATGGAATTTAAAAAGATGGTAACAATAACCCTATATGCACAACAGAAAAAGAGACACAGATGTACAGAACAGACTTTTGGACTCTGTGGGAGAAGGCGAGGGTGGGATGATCTGAGAGAATAGCATTGAAACAAGTATACTATCAAGGGTGAAACAGATCACCAGCCCAGGTTGGATGCATGAGATAAGTGCTCAGGGCTGGTACACTGGGAAGACTCAGAGGGATGGGATGGGGAGGGAAGTGGGAGGGGGGATCAGGAAGGGGAACACATGTAAATCCATGGCTGATTCATGTCAATGTATGGCAAAAACCACTACAATATTGTAAAGTGATTAGCCTCCAACTAATAAAAATAAAATGAAGAGTGATCAGGGGTGATATCTAAAATGTCTGACCTTGAGAACAAGGTGGTTCTGATGCCCCTCCACATCCAGGATGGGTATTGCCTGGGCACTTGGGCAGGCTGTTCCTGGGGCTGCCACCCTGCCTAGGAAAGGGTGGGATTAACAATGCCCAGAGGTAATGAGCTTTCTTGGTTCAGTAAAACGTCATCACCTTGCTGCCTGTATATTCTTGAGTTTTGCTTTATTGTTTTTTTTTTTTAAGATTTATCCACCACCTGAATTGCCAAAAGATTATCGACCAGTGCATTATTTCAGACCTGTGGTGGCTGCAACCTCAGAGAACTCCCACTTACTTCAGGTATTATCGGAGTCAGCCGGGAAGCCGACAAATGACCCAGGGACACATAGTAGGCACCAGCTGAATGCCTGCAAAAGGGGAGAGTTGCTAGGAGAGACGCCTATTCAAGGTATGTGCCATGGAGAAGGTTAAAATCATGACATTTGTAATAACCTGAGCTACCCAAAGCAAAATGGAAAGTCCTTTTTCCATTGAAGTTTTTTACATAGTTTTGTATTCGCAAGCTGTGGGAATAAAAGTGGTTGGTTGTGAATGGCATGCTTAACTGTACACATCCTCTCCTTAGTACTTGTTTTCCCATCATCAGTTTGAGTTCTGTCATTAGAATTATAAGCCCTGTCTTAAGCGCAGCAGTTTCCAGACTTTTGGTAGTTGTCCAAGAATGAGGTGAAGACCAGGGCCATGTGTAACTTCATTTTTTTCTGCACAGCCTGGGAACATATGGTTTCTTTTCCTCAGGGGAAAGGGGTACTGTGGCTCTTTTCCTGAAAGCCTGAGAGGAATGAGTGTGTCTGAAAGGATGAACAGATATGGAGAATCCCCTTGTAGGCTGGAGCCCAAAGACCCACTGAGAGATGGACTTGGACTTGGTTTGGGAGCCTCAAATAAAGTAGACCAAATGAGAATTCTTGGTTCCCCACTTCCTTCCCTAAAGTTGCTGTTTCTCCAGCCTTCCCCTTCTCAGTCAATGGTACCACCAGTGACCCCCTGCCTGGCCTAGAAGACGGGAATCCTGATTCTCAGCACCTTTCTTTCCCTGCCTCCCCCTGCCATACCCAGCCCCTCAGCAAGCCCTCTCGGTCTACCCTCACCGTGCGTGGGGACCCCGTCCCCTTCTCTGCATTGCCACTGCTTCCACCCTGGTCTCTGCACCCACCTTCTCTCATCTGGATCACTGCCGCAGCCTCCTCCCTGCCTCCTCAGTTCCCTTCAACAGCCGCCAAATTACATCGCTCCCCTCGCACTCCCCTAAAACACTCCCCTACTGCTCTCGGGGCCCTGGGGACCCCACCCTGCCTGCCTTTCGGGCCACAGCCTCCTCCACTTTCCCTGAACCCCACTGCGGTCCAGCCTTGTGATCCTCCCTCCTGCCCTCTGAGCCTGCCACCATGATGTGCCTCGGGGCCTTCACTTTTCCTCTGCCTCTCTTTTCTCTCCTGTTTTGGCTATTTTTTATTTTTTGCCTTGCTGTGAGGCTTGCAGGATATTAGTTCTCTCACCACGGATTGAAGCCAGGCCCTCGGCAGTGAAAGCGCAGAGTCTGAACTGCTCGACCACCAGGGAATTCCCAGCTCCTTCTTTTTACTGGAACTTACCTCAGATAGTATCTTTTTGGAGACACTTCCCAGGCTTTGCCTGCCCACTGTTTGTTAATTATCTCTCTCTCTGCCCCTACGCCCAGTCCTCTCATCTAGGTTACTCTGTGTTTATTTTTCCCCCATAGTCCTCCTCTCATGGCAGTCCTCTGGTGTTGATTCTTGCTTTCTTTAGGGTCCGTCTCCCTCAGTAGTGAGAGCAGGACCTCACATGTTTCTCCCAGCCCCAGGCCCAGCATGGAGCAGATGCTCAGTGGGCATTTGTGACATAGTGCGTGACAGGTAACTGTGCTCCGAGCCAGTGCTTATGCTAACGGAGGCCCGGAGACCACATGTCAGGTTCCTCTTTAGGAGCTCTCATTGGCCTGGTAAACACTGAAGTATTGGCCCCCACTTTTGCCAAGTGTAAAATGGAGGTGTCATTATTTTATTCCTGTCTAGTTGTGTCACAGGGACAGTATGAACGCAGATGACACTGCATGTAAAATACTCCCCTCCAATTTCATAAATCCGTGATATTGAAAATGTATATGTGGAGAGGAATGTGCATATAGATGTCTTAACAACATTTTTCACCTCTTGCTCTTATTGTTTCTTTATAGGGGCACCCACGTCAGTGTTAGAATTTCTGTCCCAGAAAGATAAAGAGAGACTCAGAGAAGTGAAGCAGGCATCTGACCTTAAAGCGGCTCAGCTCAGGGCCAGGAGCCTGGCCCAGAGTGCCTCAGGCAGCAGACCGCAGCCCTCATCTCCAGATGTCGGACACTGCTCGTGGCACATGGCGTTGAGTGGAGGGACAGCCACCACAGGAACCAGCAACTTCAAACCTTTCGCTAAAGATCCAGAGAAGCAAAAACGATATGAAGAGTTTTTAGTGAATATGAAACGGGGTCAGAAAGGTGGGTGCTGGGCCTGGGCCTCCCACACATCACCAGGGGGAGTGTTCTTACTGTTCTGACCCGAGGCCCAGACAGAACTGAGGTATCCTGCTCTGGCAGTTTTACTTTGCCCTGCTGTGAACACTGTCAAGATTCCAGGCCCTGGCTCTTGACCTAGGAAAGCAAGAACAATTAGCCTGTGTTTCTCTGTATCTCGGGTCCCAAAGATAGCTGTTTAAATAGAGAGCGTGCCTTGGCTAATGCTAAATTACAGACCATTTTCTGTTTGCAAATGTTTGACTTCTGTGTGAGGGTTGCACTTCCTGCCAAGAGAACAAGGTCATTTTCCACTCTGTCTTAAGATCCTAACCATGTAGCTCTAAATCATAGTCTAAAGTTTGACTTACAAAGATAGTTGGCTGTTGAACCCTTGCATGGGAGAAAAGTCACTCTGTGACCTATGAAGTAAATATGGCAAGGCTGAGGCATGAGCTTGCTCATATACGCAGAAGTCCTAAGAGAGCTTGTCCTCAAATTAGAGGGGTTGGTTTTTCAAAGCATATCCTTGTGCCATATCCTTGTGTACTGTGCCAAGATTTTACATCCCTGATGTTTTCTTGTTGAATTAAAAAAAAAAAAAAAGAGAAAGAAGTGTTTTCTGCTCAAACTTAGGAATACAGTATACAGATGAATTTTCACTGTCTGGTACTAGTAATAAATTGCTGGATTTGAAAACTGAATCAAGCATTAGTCTCCCAGTAATTTTCTCTGTTACATGCAGGAGGCAGAATTCAACAAAAGCATCCGTTTTTTGGGTTAATAAAACATTTACTTAACAGATTATTTTATTATCAAACTGTTTACCATGGTGCACTATTGGTGCTTTGGATAAAAGCATCGTTTTGAGGAAGGGAGCACGATTACCTACCAAGTACCTCAGTGCCGTGCCCTTCAAAACCAGGCTAACGATTTGCGTTTCCTCCGATGAACTCTACAGTGGCACGCACGACTTGTTCTCCTGTAGATTGCCCGTTTTTTCCTAGGAGTGAAGCTGTTCCTTGTTCTCCCCCGCAGATGCTCTGGAACGTTGTCTGGACCCCGGAATGACAGAGTGGGAGCGAGGCCGAGAGCGGGACGAGTTTGCCCGGGCAGCCCTGCTGTACGCGTCTTCCCGTTCAACCTTATCCTCCCGGTTCACTCATGCCAAGGAGGAGGATGATTCCGAGCAGGTGGAAGTCCCTCGGGACCAAGAGGTCTGTTGCCACCATTCCCTTCGTGGTGAATTTTTTTTTTAAATTCTTTTAAATGATGTATTTGTTTACTTAATTTATTTATTTGGGTGCCTCAGATCTTAGTTGCAGCACGGGCTCTCTAGCTGTGGCTCATGGGCTTAGTTGCTCCACAGCATGTGGGATCTTAGTTCCCTAACCAGGGATGGAACCCATGTTCCCTGCATTGCAAGGCGGACTCTCAACCACTGGACCACCAGGGAAGTACCTCCTACAATGCTGAATTTTTAAAATGAAAACCCTGTGTAGCCAAATACATTAAATCTTTTGGTGAAAAGCATCAAAATATAGATGGCACTATAGAATAAGAAATAGGTTTGTTCTTTTAACTTCCAGTGTACTTTAGCAGATTTATAGCGTAAGCTGTTTTGAAATTTTGGGAGATGGTTTGAAAACTCGTAAATGGAGAAACAGGCCAGCCGTGTGGCCACTTGATGAACCAGATGACTGTCTTTTCCCAGAATGACATCAGTGACAAGCAATCAGCTGTGAAGATGAAGATGTTTGGGAAGCTTACCCGAGATATATTTGAGTGGCACCCTGACAAGCTTCTGTGTAAGAGGTTTAATGTCCCTGACCCTTATCCAGAGTAAGTTGGATAAACCTGCCTTTATGTCAGTACTTATGCCCCTGTGTTAAAGCTTTCTTTCACCCTGCATACTCGTTTAAATTTCCTTTCTCTAGGTGAACTTTCTTGTAAGTGCTTGAAACTGCAGACTTTGCAGATTTAACTTCTTTTAATTTGTTACTAAAAAAATAAGCAAATCTCCATTTAGCAAACTTTATTCTGTCAGAAGATAGGAAACTCAGATATGTCAAGTTACAAAAACAAAATGTCGGTCTAATTTGTCACCTTTTTAATCCTGCACATAGAGTTTTACAGTTAAAATGAAACTCAGGTTTTCTTTTTTTTTAAATTTTATTTATTTATTTATTTTTTCCCATTTATTTTTATAAGTTGGAGGCTAATTACTTTACAATATTGTAGTGGTTTTTGCCATACATTGACATGAATCAGCCATGGATTTACATGTGTTCCCCATCCCGATCCCCCTTCCCACCTCCCTCCCCACCCCATCCCTCTGGGTCTTCCCAGTGTACCAGCCCTGAGCACTTGTCTCATGTATCCTACCTGGGCTGGTGATCTGTTGCACCCTTGATAATATACATGTTTTGATGCTGTTCTCTCAAAACATCCCACCCTCGCCTTCTCCCACAGAGTCCAAAACTCTGTTCTGTACATCTATGTCTCTTTTTCTGTTTTGCATATAGGGTTATCGTTACTGTCTTTCTAAATTCCATATATATGTGTTAGTATATTGTATTGGTCTTTATCTTTCTGGCTTACTTCACTCTGTATAATGAGCTCCAGTTTCATCCATCTCATTAGAACTGATTCAAATGAATTCTTTTTTAACGGCTGAGTAATATTCCATGGTGTATATGTACCACAGCTTCCTTATCCATTCATCTGCTGATGGGCATCTAGGTTGCTTCCATGTCCTGGCTATTATAAACAGTGCTGCAATGAACACTGGGGTGCAAGTGTCTCTTTCAGATCTGGTTTCCTCAGTGTGTATGCCCAGGAGTGGGATTGCTGGGTCATATGGCAGTTCTATTTCCAGTTTTTCAAGGAATCTCCACACTGTTCTCCATAGTGACTGTACTAGTTTGCATTCCCACCAACAGTGTAAGAGGGTTCCCTTTTCTCCACACCCTCTCCAGCATTTATTGCTTGTAGACTTTTGGATAGCAGCCATCCTGACTGGCGTGTAATGGTACATCATTGTGGTTTTGATTTGCATTTCTCTGATAATGAGTGATGTTGAGCATCTTTTCATGTGTTTGTTAGCCATCTGTATGTCCTCTTTGGAGAAATATCTGTTTAGTTCTTTGGCCCATTTTTTGATTGGGTCATTTATTTTTCTGGAATTGAGCTGCAGGAGTTGCTTGCATATTTTTGAGATTAATCCTTTGTCTGTTGCTTCGTTTGCTATTATTTTCTCCCATTCTGAAGACTGTTTTCACCTTGCTTATAGTTTCCTTTGTTGTGCAGAAGCTTTTAAGTTTAAAATGAAACTTATGTTTTCTGATTCATTTCATGAGTTCAACAACTTATCTGATTGTAAACATGGCAAGAAAGCATATCCAGTTGAATCAGAGATTTTGTCAGACAATTTAAGCATATTTTTAGCAATCGAACTTTTTCTTCATTGAAATTCATTGTCAAAGTTAAATTCTGGCTCTTAATATAATAAGAAAAAGCTCCTGACTCCTAAAGTTGAACATTCTAAGTTCTAAAATTGCTTTGAGAAGCAAAAACATCTTAAGGGATCTTTTCAGTCAAGTAGAATGGCTACTGGTGAAAAACAGATGAGCAGCTTCATAGGAATTTGATTTTATCCTTGCAGTTGTTATTAAAATTATATATATGTTTCCTTTTCAACCCCCAGTTCAACTTTAGTTGGCTTACCGAGAGTGAAACGTGACAAATACTCAGTCTTCAACTTTCTGACGATCCCTGAGACAGCTTCCTCACCTGTGACTCAAGCACCAAATGAAAAAGTTTCACAGCACCGAGGTTCCGACAGTGAGTAGGGCTTCCCCAGGTCCATGTGCTGACGGTGGTCCCAGCCCCTACCCTGTTGGGAAGACAGAAGTAAAGGGTACAAGCAGTGCAAACTCTCCTGTTAAAAGGATTGTTTATATGAGTACATCAGCTCATGCTGACATGGTCCAAGTGTACACCATTGTGATTGGGGCTCTGCTTCAGCATCTGCCACATTCCTACCACCTCGCACAGTGCTTGGACCATAAAGGCTCACTGGTGTTCTTGAATGAATTAAAGAGCCATAATGTAGAGCTTGCCTTTTGCTTGCTGATTCTGACATTAGGTCTGTGTCCTACCTTTCAGAATTAAGAAAACCATCCAGATGGGATACTTCTAAAGAAGAAAAGAAAGAAGATTCCATTAGTGAATTTTTAAGTTTGGCTAGATCAAAAGTTGGTCCAGCTAAACCAGAGCCCAGTCCATTAGTAAACAAAGAGGAAGAGCGTGCGACGGAATCAGTCTCGAATAAGGTATTCAGGGCTTTCAAGCTCTCTTTGCCAGGCTGACTGTGGCCTTTGCCTTTCCCAGTGGTGATGCTTTGTTGTTATTTGATAGCAGTGGTAAGCAAGCTTTTGCTGTGAAAGGCCAGATATTAAATTTTTAGGCTTTGAGAGCCATACAGTACCATAGCTATTCACCTTTGCTGGTGAGTGTGAAAGAAACTACAGGCAATATGGGAAAAGAAATGAGTTCATCTGTGTTCCAGGAAAACTTTACAGAAACAGGCAGTAGGTTGGCTTTGGCCTATGGGCTGTAGTTTGTCCACGTCTGCTCTGCGGTTCAATTTCAGACACAGCCTTAATCATTTAAGGAGAGGTCATGAACATCTCTACCTGGAATGGCTTCCACTGAATGTCAGACTCTGAAACAAAACTCAGTGTATTATGTAGAAAATATATTTTTTTCAAGTAACAAGTTTCACTTTTGTGGAAACGGTAGAGAAAATATCCATTGGGTTTTTAAAAAATTATTGCTGTGGAAATTCCCAGGCAGTCCAGTGGTTAGGACTCCACACCTTCATTGCCAGGGCTCAGGTTCAATCCGTGGTCAGGGAACTAAGATCACACAAGCCGTGAGGTGTGCCCCCTGCAAAAAGAGAAAAAAAAAAAAAAATGACTGCTTTAATAGTTAAAAGTTGAGCTTAATAAAAAGTTGGTTTTATTTCTAATAGCCTCATTAAAATTATTTTATTTTTAACATACCTTAAACTTGACTGTTTAAAAAAACATACAGTTCAGTGAGTTTTTGCACATATATCAGTTCATGGATGGATGAACCATCCATGTTTATGGAACCACCACCATAGTCAGGATGCAGAGGGATACCATCACCTCAAAAATTCCCTCATGCTGTCTCTTTGTAGTCATACCCTCCCGTCACCCTAAGCCCGTGTCAACCGTTGATCTCAACTCTGTCTCTATAGTTTTGTTCCTTGAAGGATGTTATGTAAATGGAATCAGACAATATACATAAGTAGCCTTCTGAGACTGGCTTCTCCTGCTGAGTGTCTTGCCTTTGAGATCCCTCAGTAGTGTGTGTGCCCTCATTGTTGCTCAATATTTCATTGGATGGGTGCACCACAGCTTCTTGGTCCGTTCAGTCTTTGAGGACATACAGTTGTTTCCAGCTGTTGGTTATCATGAATAAGGCTGCTGTGAATATTCACGTGTGGATTTGTGTGTGAACGTTAAGTTGACGCTTCTCTAGGGTACATACCTAATTGTGAGATTGGTGGGAAATACATACATACAGATGTAACTGTAAGAAATGGCCATACTGTATTCCCCAGTGCTTGTTTCCTGTATTTTGAAACTTTTCTTGTTAGATACATACACAGTGAGGATTGTTTTATATAGAGGTATTATGTGTTTATTGGCCACTCTGTGAGGCATGCAGGGTCAATCCCCAACCAGGGATTGAAACCAGGCCCTTGATAGTGAGCGTGCAGAGTCCTAACCACTGGACTGCCAGGGAATTCCCTGGATTGTTATATTTTTTTTTGTGAATTGACCTGTTTATCATTATGTAATATTACTCTTTATCATTACATTTTTTTAATATCATTACATTTAAAGTGGGTTTTTAATAAACAGTATGTCATTGTTATTAGGTCTTTTATTTCTAGATATATTTGGATAATCTGTGTGTTTTAATCTTTGTATGTTTTAACCATTTGCATTTAATGTAATTTGTTGATATAATTGGGTTTTGGTTTGTAATTTTATTATTTGTATTCTGTTCCCACTCTTTCATTCCTATGTTTCTCCTTTCCCACTTTCTTTCATATTCAATAATTTTTAGTTCTCCATTTTAATTTGTCTATTTTTTTTACTGTTTTTTCAGTGATTGCTCTAGGAGTTACAATACACATACTTAACCTTTTCACCATGTATTTAGAGTTGATATTTTATCACTTTGAGTGGAATGTGCAACCCCTTTACCCTCCCGGCTTTATGTTGTCTTATATGCTACATATTAATATATATATTCTCTGAAAACTTCAGCAGACAATATTTAAATTGTTGCTTTCCATCACTATACATATTTTAGAGAACTGCTGAGGAGATAATATGTTTGATCTATTTGGATATTTTCATTTCTGTTCCTGAAGTTCCAAGTTTCCCTCTTGTCATTTCCTTCCTTCCTTCCTTCCTTTAGCATTTCTTTCCGAGTAGTTCCAACTACTAATTCTCTTAATTTTCCTTCATCTGAAAATATCCTGTATTTCATCTTCATTCCTAAAGGATATTTTTGCTGGATGTAGAATTCTGGGTCAACAGTTCTTTTCTTTCAGCTCTTTAAAAATATTCTACCACCTCCTTCTGGCCTCGTGGTTCCTGATGAGAAACCTGTGGCCATTCACATTGTTGTTCCTCTCCTTGTAATGATGTGGTTTTTTCCTCTGACTCCTTTTAAGATTTTCACTTTGTCTTCGGTTTTGGCTGTTTGATAACGATGTATGTGAGTGTGAATTTCTTTGAGATTATTTTGTTTGGGGTTTGCTGAGTTTCTTGAATCTTTAATAAGTTTGTGTTTGAACAAATTTGGGACATTTTCAGCCGTTATTTTCTTCAAATATTTTTCTTTTATAAAAATTCTTTTTTGCCACAGAGAGTGGCTTATGAGATCTTAGTTTCCTGACTGGTGATGGAACCCACGTCCTCATCAGTGAAATTGCAGAATCCTAACCACTGAACCGCCAGGGAATTCCCCCAGATACATTTTTCTGCACACATTCTCACACTTCTCTTGAGACTCTGTTGACATTAAATGAATTTGTCCTATAGGTCTCTGAGCCTCTGTTCTCTTTGTCAATCTTTTTTTCCCCTCTGTTTACATCAGATAATTTCTCTTGATTTGTCTTTAAGTTCACTGAGTCTTTTCTCTGTTATTTCCATTCTGCTACTGAGTCCATCCAGTGAATTTTTAACTTGGGCTATTGTATTTATATCTTTTATTTATTTGCTAAGACTTTTAAAAAATCTTTTCATTTGTTTGTCTCCATTCTTGGAGCATGGTTATAATAGCTGCTTTAAAATGTATCTTCTAATTCCAACATTTTTGTCATTTTGATTTTTGTCATTTGAGGTTGGCGTTGATTATCTTTTGCAAGTTGAGATTTTCCTGTTTGTTTGTGTACCAAGTAAGTTTTGTCTCTGGCCATACTACACTGAATGCACCCGATCTCATCTGATCTTAGAAGCTAAGCAGGGATCTGGTTAGTACTTGGATGGGAGAATGCCTGGGAATATCAGGTGCTATAGACTTTTTGGGCTTCCCTGGTGGCTCAGATGATGAAGAATCCCCCTGTCATTTAGGAGAGCCAGGTTCGTTCCCTGGGTTGGGAAGATCCTCTGGAGAAGGGAATGACTATCCACTCCAGTATTCTTGCCCGGAGAATTCCATGAATAGAGGAGCCTGGCAGGCTACAGTCCATGGGGTCGTAAAGAGTTAGACATAACTTAGCGACTAACACTTTCCCTATTCAAGGTTGGATTGCATTCTGGATACTTTGAATATTAATGTTATGAGATTCTGGGTCTTATTTAAATTCTAAGGAGAATCTCGATGTTTTGTTTTGTTTTGCCTAAGTGGACAATGGACCTATTAGGTTCAGGCTACAAGTTCTAACCCATCTTGGTTGAAATATTCTTCTAGTTTTCAAAGCCTTTATAGTACTCTTCAGATCTTTCCTGTATGTGCTGTTCCTTGTGGCTGGTCTGGGACCTGGCTGGTAGTTAATCCCGTAGTTCTGTTATCAAAGGCTTTGGTTTGCTGTTTAAAATCAGGCCCCTGAGCTCAGAGGTGAGGCAGAAAGAAACTCATTAAGGTGAGGCAGAAAGAAACTCATTAACCCTGGATCACCCTATCCAGCTCCTCCTCTTCCTGATATTGCCGACATGCCCTTTAAGTCCTCCAGTCAGAAAGTTGGGGCTTTTGTTTCCTTGTTCTGCCTTGCATATCCCGTGACTTTTTCTGTCTGGAGTCAACTGGCAGGAAGGCAGGCTGGGGAAGACAGCAGTGACATTCACTCCAGACTGTTGGAACCACAGCTCCTATGGTCAGAAAAAATGGTCCCCCTCCTGCTGAGCCCAGCAGCAGCAGCCATCCCCCATGCCACCATGGATTTGGAACCATGCCGTTTGGGCTTTAATGGTGTAAAACCCAGGGGTTCTGGCTCTGTGATATGGTCATTGGGTTAGAAAGCCTTCTAGATTTTCTCAAATCATGTTGGGATGGTATTTAGATAATTTTGGCTGAAATGTCTTGGTTCTTGCTTTTTCAGTTATTAGCTTGTGACCCTAGGAGGGGCTCTTCCCCTTTCTGAGTTGCTTACTTTCTTTCCTGCCTCACCACAGTTGTGAATGTACACACTTTGGGTGGAAGGTGGGGTGGTGGTGGTTAGGGAGCTTTGTAGATACCGTTGTTGTATGTTTGGCGTATGTTGTTATTGTTTAATTTCAGTACAGCTCTTACTATATTCTTGAAAAAATATAAACAAAAGAAGTCATCCTCTGTGGCTGTCTAAGGGTAGAATGTCTTATATACTCATGTACATTTAATAATGTGCATATTTGCTCAGGTGCTCAATCGTGTTTGACTCTTTGCGACCCCATGGACTATACCCCACCAGGCTCCTCTGTCCATGGCGTTTTCCAGGCAAGAATGCTGGAGTGGGTTGCCATTTCCCACCCCAAGGGACATTTAATAATACAGACACTATTAAAGGTCAGGACTGTCTGCAAACTGTCATTCAGTAATGGTCCATGCGTGTGACTTTGGTGTCTGTGGCTTGTCATAGAAATATCAAATAGATGACTTTTATGGGGAACTGTGGCTATGATTCTTGGGCTTCACTGTTAGCCTCTCTCCTGATATTTTTATAGCTTTTAAAATTTTGAAACAATCTTGAAAGTTTAGATACAGTGTAGATATTTTTTTTTTCCTGAACCACTTGAGTATACATTGCCAGCCAGATGCCCCATCACACCCACGTTTTCTTTTAAAGAAGGGCATTCTCTTTTAATGTATTTATTTGGCCTCATCGGGCCTTAGTTGCAGCTCACCGGATCTGTGTTTCATCACATGGGATCTCTCATTTGCGGTGCACGGACTCTCTAGCTGTGGCTCTTAGGCTTAGTTGCCTGGTAGCATGTGGGATCTTAGTTCCCTGACCAGGGATCAAACCCTTGTCCCCTGTATTTCAAGGATTCTTAACCACTGGACCACCGGGGAAGTCCCAAGAAAGGCATTCTCTTATATAACCACGGTACATCCATCAAAATCAGCAAGTCACCATTGATACATTACCACTGCCCAGTCCTCCAACCCGTTCAAGACCCACTAGCGGTCCTTTATAGCAAAAGAGTGCAGCGTAGCATCACTGTTGCATTGAGCTCTCACGCCTCTTTAGTCTCCTGCAGTCTTGGAACAGTTCCTCAGTCTTTCCTTGACTCTCATGATCTTGATACTTTTGAAGATTACAGGCCAGTGGTTTGTAGAATAGTCCTCAGTTTGGGCTCATCTGGCCTTTCCTTAGGACTAGATCCGCGCCTGCATTTTTGGCAGGAACACTTCAGAAGGGGTGCTGCCGTGGTCTCAGAGTGTCCTGCCAAAGTGGCGCATGGTGTTGATTTGTCCTGTTCCTGATTCTAACTTTGATTACTCAAGTAAGGTGGTATCTGCCAGACTTCTCCACTATGAAGTTAGTCTTTTCCCTTTTGTAGTTAAGTATCTTTATTTATTATTTTTGCTTTGTTTTTAATACAAATTTAAGAGCTCTGAAATATATAAACACCCTGTCCCTCATCAAATTATTTCTATCACTGTGGACCCATGGTTTGCTATTTTATCCACAGGGATAATTGAGTACTGTCACTTTTTTTGACCGCACTGTGTGGCATGTGGGATCTTAGTTCCCTGACCAAGGATTGAACCCATGCTTCCTGCAGTGGAAGCGTGGAGTCTTAACCACTGGACTACCAGGGAAGTCCCAACTTATTTTAATGCTCCAACTGTCCTGGTTCGGTTAGTTGAAGCCCATTCAGTTTGGCTCCTGTGTGCCGTTGGTATGTCCCTCTTATGCTGTGAGCGTGTCCTCACTTTCTGGTCACAGTTAGATGTTCTAAGCTCATCTTTTTATATCTCAGCCCCAATTCTAGAGTAGTCCTTACTCCATGGTGCCCTGGTTATTTTTAGTGGACAATGATATCCTTCATTTTTTTCTATGGGAAAGGGTTTTACACAGTCACAAACTCCATCTTGTACTGGTTTTTTTCACATATTTATAATTCTGCTTCAGAAATTGGAGGTGGTGTGGGATATGGGAGGGACCACTGGCCGAGAACGAGAGCTCCGCCAGGTAGAGTCCAGGCCCACGCGGGGCATGTAGCATGTGTGTGTGTGTGTATAGCACATGTGCATCATTGACAGAGCCTCGTGTCGTTCCTGACCTACATTCTTCAGTGGTAGAATGGAAGGACTGAAGCAGATTCTGATCTCAGCCACTCTTGTGGCTGCTGTTTACACTTAGCACTTTAGGTCACCCCATGTCTGTCCAGTGATAAGCTGTAGGGATGTGGGAACCATGCCTTCTTCACACCTTTGTCCCTGTTTATAGGATGGAGTATGTACAGTCACTAGCCTGAGCCTCCATCCTGGGGCTGCTTTTAGGAAGGGTGACCTGTAATTGCAGAGGGGAGCTCCAGGACCACTTTGTCAGCGTGTTCCTCGCACCCTCCCCATCGTGTGCTTGTTCAGTCACTCAGTCATGTCCAACTCTGCGACCCCATGGACTGCAGCAGGCCAGGCTTCCCTGTCCCTCACTATCTCTTGGAGTTTGCTCAAACTTGTCCATTGAGTCAGTGATGCCATCCAACCATCTCATCCTCTGTCACCCCCTTCTCCTCCAGCCCTCAGTCCTTCCCAGCATCAGGGTCTTTTTCCAATGAGTTGGCTCTTCGAATCAGGTGGCCAAAGTATTGAAGCTTCAGCCTCAACATCAGTCCTTCCAATGAATACTCAGGGTTGATTTCCTTTAGGATTGAGGTTTGATCTTGCTGTCCAAGTGTGGAGGTCCCCAGTTTTCAGCACCTTTTAATGAGTACGCTGTCTTCACTGCCTTTCATGTTTGGACCTCTAAAGGTTCAGATAGACATTTTTTAAAAATTTGTGTTTATTTATTTTTGGCTGTGCTGGGTCTTCGTTGCTGTCCGACGGCTTGCTCTGGTTGTAGCAGCAGGGGCTCCTACTTGTTGCGGTGCCCAAGCTTCTCACGGCAGTGGCTTCTCTTGTTGTGGAGCGTGGGCTCCAGGGCCTGTGGGCTTAGTAGTTGTGGCTCACAGACTCAGTTGCTCCTCAGCATGTGGGATCTTCCCAGACCAGGGATCGAACCGGTGTCCGTTGCATTGCAAGGTGGATTCCTAACCACTGGACCACCGTAGAAGCCTCAGATAGACTTTTCAAAATAGGACAGAGGTGCTGTGCTAGTCCCTGCTGCCTTTTTCTGGGTCCTTTGCAACTCTGATTAATGACCTATTTCTTTGAGAGGTTTCAGCTGCTTCTACCAGTCAGTGTGGTCTACAGGTATTGAATCAGAAAAATACCACAAAATGATAATATGTGAGTGATCATTGTTTAGTTAGCAAATGTGTGGATATGGAGATGCACACACATGAGTATAAACGTTAAGTACCTGTGTATGTGCGTGTGCCGTGTTGTAGAATGTGTAGCTCCTTTCATCCTTGCCTCTTCACCTCTGATTCTTATTTCACTGTTAATCCAGGGAGTAAACAAAGATGTGGATTCACAGACTGAAGGAGAGGGTGGCCGCCCATCCATGGACTTATTCAAAGCCATCTTTGCCAGCTCCTCTGATGAGAAGTCTTCATCCTCTGAGGATGAGCAGGGTGACAGTGAGGATGATCAGGAGGGTACCAGGGAGGCTGACTTCAAAAGTTCCCAAGAGACTGACTTAATTGAAGCGTCATCTGTGGCTCAAGGTAGGTCAAATATTTCAGACTTTGGAATCTGAAAAAGAAAACAATGGTGTCTATAGAGAAGCTGCTTCTTCATTCGGTATCAAATTTTAACCAGGATAATTAGCAACTGATGATGTTTTTAAGTTTCGTGTTTTTTTTAAATTAAAACAAGTTTTATTTAAGTATAGTTAGTTTATAATATTATGTTTTGGGTATATGACATAGTGATCCAAAAGTTTTATGTATTGTACTCCATTTAAAGGTGCTCTAAAATTTTGGCTCTGTCCCCTGTGTTGTACAGTATAGCCTTGCAGCTTTTTTGGTGGTGGTGTTGTACCTTGCAGCTCACTGGATCTTAGTTCCCTGACCCGGGACCAAACCTGCACTCTCAGCAGTAAAAGTGCAGAGTTCTAACCCCTGGATCACCAGGGAATACCCTGTAGCTTACTTGTTTTATACATAGTAGTTTGTATCACTTAATCCCCTACCCTTCTCTTGCCCCTCTCTCCTTATCTCTCCCTACTGGTGAACACTAGACTGTTTTCTGTGTCTGTGAGTCTGTTTCTGTTTTGTTATATTCATTCATTCGTTTTATTGTTTATATTCCCATGTAAGTGATAATCTACTGTCTATCTTTCTCTGTCTGAATTATTTCACTATGCATAATACGTTCCAGGTCCATCCATGTTGTTGGAAATGGCAAAATTTCCTTTTTTATGGCCGAATAATATTCCTGTGTGCGTGTCTGTGTGTGTGTGCACACGCGCACGCACATGTCTGTGTGTATGCCCTATCTTCTTTATCCATTCATCTGTTGATGGACACTTAGGTAGCTTACATATCTTGGCTATTATAAATAATGCTGCTGTGAACATTCAGGTAGATGTATCTTTTCAAAATAGAGTTGTTTTTTTTTTGGAAATATACTCAGGAGTGGGATTGCTGGATCACATGATAGTTCTATTTAGTTTTTTGAGGAATCTCTGTATTATATTTCACAGCGGCTGCAGCAGTTTACAATCCTACCAGCAATGCACAAGAATTCTTTTCTCTGCATCCTCACCAACATTTGTTATTTGTGGTCTTTTTGATGGTAGGCATTCTGACAAGTGTAAGGTGATATCTTGTGTTTTTGTGTTTTTTTTTTCATCATGTTTTGATTTGCATTCCTCTGCTGATTAGTGATGTTGAACATCTTTTCATATGCCTGTTGGCCATCTGTATGTCTTCTTTGAACAATGTCTCTTCAGGTCTTGTCCCCATTTTTTAATTGGGTTGTTTACTTTAAAAATTTTTTTGATGTTGAGTTTTATGAGCTGTTTAAATATTTTGGATATTAACTCTTTATCAGTCATGTCATTTGCAAATACTTGTTCCATTCAGTTGTCTTTTCATTGTGTTGATGGTTTTCTTTGCCATGCAAAACGTTTTTAGTTTAATTAGGTCTTATTTGTTTATTTTTGCTTTCCTTAGTAGACAGATCCAAAAATATTTATATGATTTATAGAATGGCCAGTATTCTTGCCTGAAGAATCCCATGGACAGAAGAGAGCCTGGTAGGCTACAGTCGATGGGGTCACAAAGAGTAAGACATGACTGAGCGACTTTCACTCACTCTCATTCATAATCTTTTGCATTTTTAATTGAGATGGAGCAGAGTTCTTTTTTTTTCTCCTATCTGGCATAAATCTATGGTATATCTTTAGAATGGCTATGTTTGATAATATTGATTTTCCTATGTGTGCTAATTGAGAAGAATTAAAAAATAGTAAAATTTTCATTAAAAAAACAACTTTCTTTTTTTCATGTGGTTGATGACAAGATGCCAGGATTAGTGGGAAACATTTGGTCATAACATGTACAGGGGTTCTTCTGCTTTCTTCTCTATAGGGCAGATTGTGTGCTCTGGCTCACCTGTCAGATGGGCATTGCCTGAAACATAAGTAACACTTGATAGGTGGTGTCTGTTCTCATTACAGTGAGTCTGATGCTTGGTTAGTAGCCTATTCTACCTGTTCTGTTTACTCCAGCCAGGGGTTCTGGCATAGGAAGGGAGGCCATCTGCAAGGGTGGGAGACTTTTCAGATGCTTGGGTGGGTGGACAGAATTTCCCATCTTGGTCTTAGAGTGACCTTGTCAGTCTGTGGTGGACTTAAGTATAATTTTTAAGGGCCTTTAACCAAAAAGTTATGTAGAGATATAAGATCCTGTTTGTTCATAGGTGGCCGCAAAATGTCAGCCTATTTCTTTATTTCTTCTGTGAAAAAAGGCAACTTATTTTTTTAGTTACACAATTATATGTTACTTGAAAAGTTTAAAAATTTAGAAATGTAGAAAGCTTAAGTCTCTTGGAATCCTCCTTTCACAGAAATAACCACCAACACTTTGATAACATATTTTTCCAAACTTGCCCCATCTTTTTCTCTCTTATCTCTGAAAACCAAATCATTTCTTCTTTAAAAATGAGATTTTTAATGTGAATATGATAATTTGTTCATATTCAGTTTTTCTGCTCTTTGACAATTTGAGTGATGTGCAGCCTTCTGAGCTGGGACATGGTCTGACATCTTATTTATTTCTTATTTATTCTCCTGAGATGGCCCTCCCTCAAGGATGTATTTCAACCTTTTAGGTCTCAGGTGATGTGAGTGTGTACAACACGCACCCTTGCCACCCCAGTGGTACGGTCACTGGGGCCCCTGGCTGCAGGTGTCCTTGTGTGACCGACATCCCAGCTCAAACGTCCATGAGGTCAGAGGTTGGGCCTGCGTGTTCACTCTGTATCCTCAGCATTTGGCGTGAGCTGGTTAAGTGGGGTACTGAAGAAAAGCACATGTTATCTAGTGAAAACAGACAGTTTTAGACTCAAGTACATTAATGTTTGGCATGTATATTAATTAATACTGTGATGTTTTTCAGCTAGCGAGCCAGCACCCCAGGAGCCTGCTCCATTCTTCCCAATTCAGAAGATGCAGATAGATGAAAGAGAGGAGTTCGGCCCACGGCTGCCCCCAGTCTTCTGCCCCAGTGAGTCGAGAGTGCTTTGGGTCATCCATTTGCATGGACACCAGAGTCTCCCCCTAAGATAGGATAACTCTAATCACGTCGTTCCACCCACCAACATAATTCAGCATGGGTCCACCCAAATATATACATTTGTTCTTCGCTTATCTGTTCTCAGTCACACTTAGAAAATCAGTGCTTCCACCTTGTACCTAAATGATAGTAGTTGCTCTTCAGTCTCAGACACCTGCAGTTTTTTTTAAAAAAAACCTTTTTAACAGAAGGGTCCTTAGTATCTCAAATTTTATCACTTATAGACATTTTTTTAAAAAATGTCCTAAATAGGGAGGGGGGATCGGGATGGGGAATACGTGTAAATCTATGGCTGATTCATATCAATGTATGACAAAACCCACTGAAATGTTGTGAAGTAATTAGCCTCCAACTAATAAAATAAATAAATAAATAACTAAAAATCCACACACACAAAAAAATAAAATAAAATAAAAAATGTCCTAAATTAAAAATCTAGGACACAAAGATGGAACAGGAATTGTAGAGAGAAGGATATTAAGGCTTTTTTTTTAATCCTTTGGCTAATATAGCAAAAAAATAAATAAATAAAACTAATCCTTTCAGCAGTAAATATAGCTCATCCTCCTCCCCCAGTGTCTGTTGACAACTTCTATTTGTTGCCAGCTTAAATTGACTTCTCACATAAAATGTTTATACTGGTTTATCATCTCTTTGAAAGCTGGGTTAACACACATCTGATAACAGGGCCCAGATGTATAAATGACATAAAATTCTATTACCTACTTTATAGTTTTCTGTAGTGTCCACTTACACATATTGGTTTGGTTAATTAACCCAACCTTCAAAGAAGTGATAGAAAGCAGAGAGGAGTAAAAAGTGTGAGCTTTTGAAAAATTGTGGTGAATGTATTTCTCATCTCTATAATTGTTCAGATCTTTAGTTTAAGATACGTGTTTCTGTACCTGAAAGCTAAGTTACTTATGACTGTTTCCCAGAATGGCCCTTGATATCCTTGTAATAGTTAATAACCTAATTTGGTCTATGAGTTATTTTCCAAAAACTAGCATTAAAAACGATAGTTTGGGGAGGTCAAATTTGGAAATATCTGACCAAACTATAATACTAGAAAGTTGCAGATATCTGTTAACTTGGTTTGAAAAATAAACTGTATTCATGAAATATCTTGGAGCTTTTTTTTAGGTAGATGAAAGTTGATTTAATGGCTTACAGTGTTTCTACTCTAGGTAGTTTTCTGCTGGTTTGATGACTGGAAGTTCATGAAAACATTTCGATCAGAATTTGGAGATAGAGAATTTGGGCTCATGCAACTTGTTTAGTCATTTTTAATGATCATGTACATTATGTTCTTTTGATGCTAATTTTTTAGCGTTTCCAGTTATAAGTCGAACTCATATGAAATGTGCTTTTGGAAAGGGAGGACGCTTTCAGAGGGGCTGGCAGTTATGGCTTTGGGGTTCATATTTATGGTCCCTTCTGATCCTCTCTATGTCCCTAAGGGGATAGAGATTCTTGTTTTCCCCTTTTTCAGATGGGGAAACAGACTTGGGGAGCTTTAGCAACGTGTCAAAGATCACAGAGCTGGTGACAGAGCCAGAGGCAGATTCTGATCCGTCTTTGAGTTTACCCAAGGATGTTAAATTACAGAAAGCTTGTAGGCATGCTGGTCTGACTTTATCTTCATCTGGCAGATAAGGCTGTGGCCAAACACCAGTTGGATCAAACAGGTCTTAGGTTGAGGTTTCTGGCAGTTTCTAAATATAGAGCTACAGTGTGACACGCTAATCTGCTTGTTTACCATTGAGGTAGGGCTGGAGTTCTGCCTTAATGGTAAACATTCTATCTGCGTCATTACTGAATTCAGTAATTTAGCCTTTTTTCCCCTTGGTGCCTCTAGTTCATGTCTTTATTACATCTGTGTTTCAGATGCACGTCAAAAACCTGAGGCACCTCTCAAAGAGAAACATAAAAAGAACAAAGAAAAACACAGGACCAAGAAAGAGCATAGACGGAAGAAAGAGAAGGTGAGTGACTTCCGGGTGTGTGGCGTCAGATGCCCCAGCCTCCAGGAGTGACCCAGGAAACCAGTCAAAGAGGTATAGGGCCACAACAGGCCTCTCACTGACTTGACTGAATATCAGTTCAGTGTAACCCCTTGATTTTCAAAAACACTTTGTTTTTCTTTCAGACAGAATATTTTAATTTATCCAGTTGTACTTAAAATCTTTTTTAAATTCTTGAACATTAAAAAGTAGAAAATAAGGACATTTAATATCTCAGGCTTGGGAATTCCCTGGTGGTCCAGTGGTTAGGACTGAGCACTTCCACTGCAGGGACCTGGGTTCTCTCCCTGCTCAGGGACCTAAGGTCCCACAGGTTATGCAGCCAAAAATACATAAATAAAAATCTTAGAGTAATGGTTGAGTATTAAGTAATAAAACAGTTAATTACTAACTTTAATGAAATAATTGTTTAATTAAATAATAAAAACATTTAATATCGATGATTATTCAATATAAAAAGAAGGTATTAGTTTGAATACTTCTCAACTACTTTGTCATCACTACAAATAGAGACTTGGGTCTGTAGCTTGTCATTTGAAGTGACGGACACTTGAAGATCACCGTTGACAGCCCTCACCTCGACATCGGTATCTTCTTTTGCATTATGGTGCAGACGTTTAATTCAGTTAACGTTAGTGCTGGGCTCCCACAGTGGTCTGGGCAGTAGGAGAACTGATTAGAAACAGCTCCCCTTTTAGCTCCCAGAAAACAGGCTTCTCGAGCATGGAAGACAGGAGAAGTTCTCCTGGAGTGAAAGGAAAGGAACAGGTGCTGACAGGTTTGAAAACTAAACTCTCTTTTTTCTCAGCGGCCTATGTGTTGTTCTCTAACCTTCTACCAGTTTTTCCTTCGTGCTTAACCACTGGACCACCAGGGAAGGCCCTTTGGTTTTGTTTTTGAATGACTGCAGCAACCAAATGCCTCATTAGCCTTGTGTAATTGTGCTGAATAAGGGACAGAAACACCCATTTGTTCTCCTTAAATTTATTTATTTACTTTTTTCAGAAAAAGAAGCACCGGAAGCACAAGCACAAAGGCAAGCAAAAGAGTAAAAGATCAGAGAAAAGCAGTAGTTCTGAGAGCACGGACAGCAGCGACAGCCAGAGTGAAGAGGGGCCCACAGACCTGTCACCCCAGGAGCTGCTGAGACGGTAGGCAGCGCGGAGGCTGATTGGAGCCCTGCCGTGTTTGCTTAGAGGCAGATGTCGGGAGCGATAGATTTGTGTATGGACTCAGCTTTTTAAAAAGTTAACTTTTAATTGCATAAGTAATATGTAAATATATTATTGCTGTGGAAATTCAAATCGTACAGGTAAAGCTGTGACCAGTTCCCCAAGTCTCTCTTCTCTCCACAGTCCCCTCTGTTGTCGGTTGCCTTGTGACTTTGAGACCTTTTTACACAACTACACACACACACACAGGGACACACACATTCTGTTTCACATTTTTAACATAAATCTATAGGAATGAACACTTGGAAGGAATAAATACCACCAAACTGTTGTCAAAAGTGGCTCTATCCATTTGAATCGTGAAAGTACCTTGTTGTTACATCAGCTACAGACAGCGTGGAGATGTTTGCCAGCCTGATGGGTGAAGAATGGCAGATCATCTTCATCGCGTTTCCTGGATCAGTAACGAGGCCGAGTATCCTTTGCTTTGGGTCTCAGCGTTTGCTGTGGGCTCCTATGTGAATAACGTGCTCCTGAACATTTCACAATGTTCTGTCCTCTGTTAGATTGTTTTTCTGGTTTTTAGGTACTGTTTTACTGATGTTTAGGAATTATTATTAAAAAAATTACAAAAAAATTTTTTTGGCCCACACTGCAAGGAGTTCCCTGTTCAGTTCAGTTCAGTTGCTTAGTCGTGTCCAACTCTTTGTGACCCCATGGACTGCAGCACACCAGGCCTCACTGTCTATCACCAACTCCCAGAGCTTACTCAAACTCATGTCCATTGAGTCAGTGATGCCATCCAACCATCTCATCCTCTGTCGTTCCCTTCTCCTCCCACCTTCAATCTTTCCCAGCATCACGGTCTTTTCAGATGAGTCAGCTCTTCGCATCAGGTGGCCAAAGTATTGGAGTTTCAGCTTCAACATCAGTCTTTCCAATGAATATTGAGGAGTGATTTCCTTTAGGATGGACTGGTTGGATCTCCTTGCAGTTCAAGAGACTCTCAAGAGTCTTCTCCAACACCACAGTTCAAAAGCATCAATTCTTCGGTGCTCAGCTTTCTTTATAGTCCAACTCTCAAATCCATACACGACTACTGGAAAAACCAGAGCTTTGACTAGATGGACCTTTGTTGGCAAAATAATGTCTCTGCTTTTTAATATGCTATCTAGGTTGGTCATAACTTTTCTTCCAAGGAGCAAGTGTCTTTTAATTTCATGGCTGCAGTCACCATCTGCAATGATTTTGGAGCCCAAAAAAATAAAGTCTGTCACTGTTTCCACTGTTTCCACATCTATTTGCCATGAAGTGATGGGACCAGATGCCATGATCTTAGTTTTTTGAATGTTGAGTTTTAAGCCAGCCTTTTCACTTTCATCAAGAGGCTCTTTAGTTCTTCTTCACTTTCTGCCATAAGGGTGGTGTCGTCTGCATATCTGAGGTTATTGATATTTCTCTTGGCAATCTTGATTACCACTTGTGCTTCATCCAGTCCAGCATTTCTCATGATGTACTCTGCATATAAGTTAAATAAGCAGGGTGACAGTATACAGCCTTGATGTACTCCTTTCCCGATTTGGAACTAGTCTGTTGTTACATGTCCAGTTCTAACTGTTGCTTCTTGACCTGCATACAGATTTCTCAGGAGGCAGGTCAGGTGGTCTGGTATTAGCAAACCCGTGACCCTTGCAGTGGAAGCAGAGAGTCTTAACCACTGGACCACCAGAGAAGTATCCCCCTAAGCCTTTTTTTTTTAACATTTAAAAAACTTTTTTAGAAACTAAAACATAATTCTGGATAGTCATCCTTTTTGTTCTAGAGTGTTACCTGTTATATGACTTTTGTTGAACAGAAGCTTTAATTTTTGGTACACTCATTTTTCTAGTTCTTTTTGGTGGTGGTGGTGGTGGTGTGTTTTACATTTTGTTTTTTTAAGGCCTTCCCTAATATAAGATTTTGTATATGTAGGTAGACTATCCTCATGCTTTTTCAGTTTTGTTTTCATTTAGTTTATTTGAGTTGTTTTATTTTCCCTTTTTTGTGAACAGAATAGTATAGGCATCCAACTTAACTTTCTCCAGATAGATGGCCAGTTGTAAATATTAATGAGAGTGAGTAAATGAGCTGTAATTTAAAAGAACCCCTGAACCCCAGGGGCTCAGCCAATGAAGCATAAATGGAATTGAGAAAATTACTCAGGATCCCCGTCTGTTCCACTGTAGCATGTGATCCTCAGAGGAGGGGAATGGCTTGAAAGATGGTTCTGGAGGTGGTTTTGGCCCTGCCTGCACATTTTGGCTCCTCTTCCCTCCTAGCCCATAGCCCAGGGCAGCTCGACCACCCTGCTGTCCACCACAGGACTGGGTAGGGGAAGTCCAGCTGTGGGCCCAGGAAGAAGAGGGACAAAACAGGCTTCTCTTCTCTGGAGCATGGGTTCTAGGGAGCACAGGCTCAGCAGTCGTGGTTCCCAGGCTCTAGAGCACAGGCTCAGTAGTTGTGGTGTACAGGCTTAGTTGTTCCGAGGCACGTGGGATCTTCCTGGATCAGGGGTTGAACTGGTGTCCCCTGCAAGGCAGATCTTAACCACTGAACCACCAGGGAAGCCCGTCCACTCCGTTTTAATTACTATGGCCTTATAGTTATTTTGCTATCTGGAAATACAAGTGCCAGGCCCATGTTCTTTTTCATTTATGTCTCCCCAGTACACAGGACATTCTCATGGTTCAAACACACAAAGATATGAGCATTTCAGTTTAATCCAGAGCCCCCTGAAGCGGCTGTGCTGTTTCACGTCTGCCTTTTCTCAGGGCACGTGCCAGTGCTGACTTGATGGGCCGGGCACTGTGAGGCACCCACATGGGTGTGGGCTCCTTTAATGCCCACACACCCTGTGACTCGTGTCCCCTCGGTTCACAGGCAGGGAAAGCAGGGCCCAGAGAGGCTGGTACCAGCACCTGATGTCATCACCCTTGACTGTTTGGGGCCACGCAATGAGTCGTTCCTGCGGGGAGGCACTTGCACACGTGGAAGCCCCTCGGTGCCCGTCCGGAGGGTGTGGTGGAGCGTGCCGAGCATGGCGGTCAGAAAACATGGGCTGCTTGCTGACTGGCATCTGAAACCTAACAATAAGAGGCCAAAAGCTACGGAATAGTGTATACAGTTGGTACTATCATCCTCACTCCCTTGGATTTCCCCGTGTACACCTCTATGTACATCTTTGCAGAGAAGAGGACTGGAGGGGTTCTTACACTCCTGAGAGCACTTATCGCTGAGGCAGGGCCTGGGAGGGGGGGAAGGCAGGGGCAGAGGTGTGAAGTGTATTTAAATCTTACTCTCGTGGTTGTTAAAGGTATAGTTTCCACATCCCCTCAACCCTAAGCCTCCTAGACTCTCCACAGAGAGACAGGGGGCCTGTCCATCTTTTGTGCCTCACTCCACTCTGTATATTACCTGTCTGCATCTGTCTCCTACAAGGGGTACTTTTTTTTTTCCATTTACTTTTCTGTTTGTTTGGCTGCGTTGGGTCTTAGTTGCAGCATGTGGGATCTTTCGTTGAAGCACATGGACTCTCTGGTTGTGGCACAGGGGCTTCGTTGCTCTGCAGCATGTGGGATCTTAGTTCCTGGACCCAGGGATCGAACCCACATCCCCTGCATTGCAAAGGCCGGTTCTTAACCATTGGACCACCAGGGAAGTCCCTCCTGCAAGAGGCATTTTGAGGGTCACAACCACATGGGTCTTACTTGCATCCCCAGCACCTGGCTGAGGTCTCACTCTTGTCAAGGGCCCCTGTGCTTTTCTTCAGTGACGGTATGGCCTAGTTCTAGATGGCATTGCAGTCTGCCCCCTCCCGTCCCCCACCCAACCCCATCCTCTCCCCAGGAGACACTGATCTGTGTCTTGTCCGTCTAAGTTAGCTTTGCCCATTCTGGAATTTCACAGACCTGGAATCATACAGTGGAATACCCTCTTTAGTGCACTCACATCATAAGCTCATCGTTCATGCATTCTCACTAGCTGAATTCACCTAGATCAAGGACTAAACCAGCACTCCAGAAACCCCCACTCACTTACGATCCCCACCCCTAACCCCAAAGGCAGCCATTCTGGCTTCTGTCATCACTGACTACTCTTGCTTGTGTTTGAGATTTATTTAAAGGACCTGTGTACTAGGAGGTCTTGCATCTGGCCTGTGAGATTCCTCCGTATTGTCCTAGTAACAACTGGTTCGTCCTCATTGCCGGGGAGTATTCCTTAATAGGATAAACCGCAGAGTATTCTTCTGTCCTGTTGTTGGGGGCCTTTGGCGTTCCAGTCTGGGGCTGTAGAGCAAGGATCTAGAGTCAGGGTGACCCAGCTCTGGTTGCTGAGTTAGAGCCGCCATGAACATTCTTGTGCGCTCAAAGCCCCAGAGCAGGCATGGTTTTTTGTCTTTTTAGTTCCTTCCCAAGGGTCATACATGAGATAGGTAAGTGAAACCAGGATTAGAACTTGCTTTTATAAATGGGTCTTACTTAACATAAGAGGTGGAGTGGGTCTCTCTGTGTTTTGGGGGGAACAGAATCTTAAAGAGTGCAGATTAAATGCTGCTTTCTTTCATGGTGTGGGTCACTCTCTGTATTTTGTGCCACTTTGATTCAGGGAAAGGCCTGGCATTTTCATATTCCTCCCCCACTGAACCAGCTTGTTCTTCTGTTTGTATCTAACTCTCTCTCTTTTATTTCCTCTTCCAGGCTGAAGCGTCTTCCACTAAGGAGGCAGTAATTGAATTCTGCCCCTGCCTGTCGCAATACCAGATCTCCTCCAGGATGGAAGTTCATTGATCACTCAGTTAATACATTGTACAGATTGTATTTATATGTAAATTCATGCTGTGAAATAATTTTTTTTTTAAACCTTGACATTTCAAAGCCTGCCTTGGAAGTTTGCTGAAATTGATTTCTATTTTTAACTTCTGTTAGTGTCAGAGGAAGAAATTCAGACTGTACAGTTTAATTAAAATGGCATTTTTCTATCTTCTTGATTTTTCATTCCCTGAAACTTTTAAAAAAGAAATGAAAAGTGAAGGCTTTTCTCTGGTTTTGTGGTAAAGAAAGCTAGGTTCAGATAAGGACAGTCTGACTTACTTAAGGAATCGTATGGGAGCAGGGTGGTCGCTTTCCCATTCTTGTTGTTTTCCTGGGGGGTGTGGTTCCTTTCCTCTCATGGGTGGTGCTGGGAGCCAGGAGCCCAGTGGGCAGCACAGCCCTAGGATCCGGGCAGGCGGCCTCAGCCTCTTGAGGAAGAAGCCACCGAAGTATCTGAGGAAGGCACTGGGACCAAGAGTGGAAGAGTGTGTGCCCACATCCGGGATCACACAGGCTCGAGGTGTTTTCACTGTAGCCCTGGGTCCCTGCTCTGAGGCCGTCTCATCTGCCCTGATGAGACTTTGGGAAAAGGAGCGTGCAGGGAACTTCCCTGGCCATCCAGTGGTTAAGACTTAGCCTTCCAATGTAAGGGGATGTGGGTTTGATTCCTGGGCAGGGATCCAAAATCCCACATGCCTCATGACCAGAAAACATTATAAAGAAAAAGCAGTATTGTAACAAATTCAATAAAGACTTTAAAATAATGGTCCATGTTAAAAACACAACAAAACAAACTTAAAAGAGAACAGAGAAGGGGGTACTTCCCTCCTAGTTCAGTGGTTGAGAATCTGCCTTCCAATGCAGGGGACATGGGTTTGATCCCTGGTCAGGGAACTAAGATCCCACTACTGTGGGGCAACTAAGACCTGATGCAGCCAAAACTAGCCAAGTAAATATTTTTTAAGAAATGAAAAAGTGGAGTGAAGAGTTTTTTTTTCCATTATCAAAGTAACATCATAGAATGATCAGAACAGTTGTAAAAAATGAAAGAAGAAAGGCACTTCTTCTACACCCCAGAGATGATAACCCTTGCTCTTTTGTTCTAATTTTACACAGTCATTTTCTAGCACTGAGTCTGTTCCAGGACGAGTCGTGACATTTTGTTCTTTGGTTTTTCGCTAGCATTATGACAGATGCTTCCTTCATGCCCTTATATAGTGTGTGTACCCACCCCTACCAGCTACGTCTTAATTAATCCAGGGTACATTCTATAACTTATGGGTCATTTCTCTGTTGTGTTAACGTGAAGTGGGTTGGCCAGGAGCCCCTTCAAGAGGTTTCACACATTTGGCCTCATTCCTCTTGCGCCCAGAAGCTCGAAGCCCATTTTCCTGGGAGTAAGCATGCTGCGGGGCGAGAGAAGGCAGTGAGATCGCCGGGCTCAGGGAGGGCGCGTGGGTCCCAAGGTGGGGGCAGGGGCGCGTGGCGCCACCGTTTGTGGCCAGGCCGGGCTCCGAGATGGCCTCCCAGTCCCCGGGTACCCCCGGCTCCTCAAAAACCCCCAGCAAGGATGGGACGGAGACGCCCCAGGAAAGCAACTTGCCGCTCTCCTTGCTCCACATCCGCGACGTTACGAATCGCCGGCCCAGCAATCTGCCCTGGGTAGACGTGGTCAGGGCCTGTGGCCGCTTCAGGCTATCGCTCTTGCAGGCGCGGCGCGGCCGGCTGCTGCCCACACTTAACCCCCTAGCCATAGGCGATGAATCGCCACAGCCCGATACTCTTTGGATGCCCTGGATGGCCCAGAAGGTGTCATGGGGTGACCAGGAGCCCCTCTCCAAGGTAAGGACCGCCCCCAAGGGGAGGGGCTGTGGCTGGAGAGCGCAAGAGCAGAAGGGGACCTAGAGGACCAGGCGCCTGCAGGGCGGCGGCTGGAGGAGAGGCGGGAGAGCTCAGGAAACCGTCCTGGGAAGAGGACCCGACTCGACCCAGACCCTGTGGGGCTCTGCCTGAGCCCCTCAGATGTCCCCATGGGACACTCCCAAGTGCATGCCCTCGGAGGATTGAAGGAGCCCCGTCACCCATGAAACAGCACTAGAAGCAACAGAAAATAACAATAAAACACAGGAATAAAAACGCAACAACACGACCGTGTATTCTAAGTGATAGTTGAGAGACAATGCATTGCTAGAAAAGAAGGCTGTTGGCTGGGAAGAGGAAATAATCTGAACAGAACAGGGAGAATTCTTGGGGGTGAAAAAGAGGATTTTTCAAAGCCAAAATCCTCCACGGAGGTTTTAAAAATCAGATCAGAGAACTGAAACAAAATTAGAAAACAAGTACATGGGATTCTCTGAGAAAAAGTATAAAGGAACAATAAATACGAGAGAAAAGTAAGGAGGAATGCAGGGGAGATGCAGAAAAGTCAATACATTGGGTTGGCCAGAAAGTTTGTTTGGGTTTTTCCATAAAAAGTTACAGAAAAAGCTAAAGGAACTTTCTGGTCAACCCTACATATATAAGAAGTGTTGAAGGTGGGGTGGGGGTCAGTTGGGGAAAATAGAGAAGGAAATAAGGAAATGTCTCTGGGGTGAAGAAAGAATGGAGTGCTCATGTGGAAAGAGATGGTGAAGTTCAATGCAAGATTGGAGGGACATATAAGCTACAGGGGGCCAATGCCTGAACTGCATGAACAGGAGCAAGGCTGTCCCCAGACAGATGGAAAAGCCTGGGATCAAATTGAGATGGAGGTTTCTGCAACTGTCAGAGGATCTTGGAGCCAAGTCCACAATTGGATCTGTTGAATGGCTGACTGCCTTAGTCAGCACCCCCTGCAAGGGTGCATTGGGACCTCCATGGGGAAGTCTGCTTGAAGAGAAAGCACAGGATGTACCGGTGCTTTGTTTAATTTATTTGTGATAGTTATTCTGATTTTTAAGTAAAATTGGAGAAGGTCATAGGAGTTGTGTTTTACTTCTGTTGTCCATAGAATATCCCCAAGATCAAATTCAATAGATATGAAAAGTGTTTTGTTTGATTTTTTTTTCAACTAGCAGTCTCAGTAGCACCCCTGCCTCCCCAACTACCCCTTTTCCCTCTACAGAGACAACAAATGTTTCTAGTTCCTTCTTTATCCTTAAAGAGGTATTTTATGCACATGCCCACAAGTGTATTCTGATCCTTCCCTTTTTTGTTTTAACGTAAATGGAAGGATACCTTAGACCTCTTCTGCAATTAGTTTAAAAATTTTTCTCTCTGTATTAATAAACAGCTTCCTTGTTCTTTTTTTTTTTTTTTTTAAAAACCTTTTATTTTGTATTGGGGTATAGCTGATTAGAGAGTTGGGCTATAAAGAAAGCTGAGCACCGAAGAATTGATGCTTTTGAACTGTGGTGTTGGAGAAGATTCTTGAGAGTCCCTTGGACAGCAAGGAGATCCAACCAGTTCATCCTAAAGGAAATCAACCCTGAATATTCGTTGGAAGGACTGATGATGAAGATGAAACCCCAATACTTTGGCCACCTGATACGAAGAACTGACTTATTTGAAAAGACCCTGATGCTGGGAAAGAATGAGGGCGGGAAGAGAAGGGGACGACAGAGGATGAGATGGTTGGATGGCATCACCGACTTGATGGACATGAATTTGAGTAAACTCCGGGAGTTAGTGATGGACAGGGAGGTCTGGGGTGCTGCAGTCCATGGGGTCGCAAAGAGTCGGGAACAACTGAGTGACTGAACTGAACTGATAGCTGATTAACAATTTTGTGATAGAGTCAGGTGAACACTGAAGGACTCAGCCATACATATACATGTATCCCCTTGTTCTTTTTTTTGGAGAGTATTCCATTGACTGGTTGCCCCCTGGTGGATTTAACTAGTCTTGGGTGCCTGCATATTCAGGTGGCTTAAAATTTTTTTGACTGCAGGATTTTATGATCCATTAAGTTAACAGAAGTTGAGAAGTTATATAAAGCTCTGGGAGGAAACTTTGTGACCTAAGTATTAATATTCTCTGCCTGGCCAAACTGCTGTCTTTGATAAAGCCAACAAAAAGACATTTTTTTTTAGAGTTGCAAAAACTCAGAAAGGATGCATCTTTTTGAAGACATAGTTACTCAAGGGAGTACTCTTGCAGCAACAAAAAAGTCCTAATTAAGAACTGGAGTAAGATAAAGCAGTTCAGGAAAAATAGATGGGCACAGTGACTGAAAACAGTACACTTTGGAGGTGTTTATACAGCAAGGTTAATGTGGCTGTGTAGCTCAGTGAAAATATTACAAATCATCTTTTGAAACGAAGGTGCAGGATACAAGAATGTTTTGGACGATTTCATCCAACTCTCCTGAGATGGTTTGCTAAAGAACATTCTCAGTGCTGATGCTTCATTCTGGCCTTTAAGTAATGCACACTCACACAGAGATGTGTCACACACTTTAAAAAGAATTGACTCTAAACCTCTCCTTGGCTCACTTAAGATGAAGTTGGAAGATCTGACCATAATCTTCCAAGCCATTTTGGCTCGAGCTCATTTCTCTGTTCTCGTCTTCCCTCTGATTTGCTGACCTTCCAGACAGTCCAACCGCCATGTCCTCCTTGCTTCTCCTGGTGGATGGGGGCGCGGTGGGGGTGGTCTCCCCCTGCGCTCCATCTAGAGCCCTGATTAGCTGGCCTGGCAGTGACCTGACATCAGGTACCGCCCGTGCGGTGGCCTCGCCCATCTCCCACCCTGATTCCTTAGAGTAGGAGCCCATCACACACTCCTGGGCTGAGGTCTTTGCTCTTGGATTCCCAGTGCCCTGCAGAACAGTGACCAAGTCCCGGCCAGAGAGGCAGGCAGGCAAACTTGTAGAACATATTTGTGGGATGCTACACACAGCCTCCTGATGAAGGTGAAAGAGGAGAGTTAAAAAGCTGGCCTAAACCTCAACTCTTTGAGACCCTATGTTGTGTAACTGGCCAGGCTCCTCTGTCCGTGGGATTCTCCAGGCAAGAACACTGGAGTGGGTTGCCATTTCCTCCTCCATCCCTCTCCGTAATAAACCCCAGAAGAACTCTGCCCAGAAAGGCCCAGAAGCGGGAAGATGTTTTCCCATACCAAAGTTCTGTTTTCGTTATGAGAAAAAGGAGAGTTTTGTCTAGAGGCGGAGGCAGCTGCAGAGAAGGGAGCTGGGGGTGGGGATCACAGCCTTAACGTGCGGGCTTTGGCTGCGGAGCGTCGAGAAAAGCACAGATCGGGTCCTCCCCGGACCGCACTCTGCCACGGCTGGGGCTCGCTGGGCTCCAGGCCCCGCCCCCTGACCCGCCCCGCGCCTGCAGGCCGGGCCTCACGCCCGCAGCCTGGCTCAGCTTCGCTGTGCCCCCTGGCGGCCCAGCCCCGACCTGGAGCCTCTTAGCTAGTCTCCTGGAGGCCCAGTTCCTGTCCCACTTCTCCCAGCTACCTAGAGGGGAAAGGCCCTCTCATTCCTCACATCCGCACACCAGCGTGTTTTCCACAACCCGGAAACCGCTCCCCTCCCCTACATGCCCGCCTCCCCTCATCCCTGAACCTCGGGCTGAATTTGCCTCACCCCAACCTGGTCTTCCCCATCCATAGTTTCTGCATTTGTGCGGGCACTGCCTGGCAGCTGAGCCTCAAATCCCTCCTCCCAGGTCCCCACAACTCCGCACTGTCAACTTAGAAAAAAATGCACGACGTAAGAGTTACCAGTTCAGTTTTATTCCTGGAGCTTACTAAGGACTATAGCATGGGAGATGATTTCTCAGAAAACTCTGAAGGACTGCTCCAAAGAGGTAAGGGAGAAGCCAGGATATATGTGAACTTTTTGCTGGGAAAAACATAGAGGCAATCATACAAAGATGAGCACGCACGTGCACACACACACACACACACACACATACACTCTTCCTTTCCTTATATAGATCTGAGTTTCTGATCTATATAATTTTCCTTGTCTTAAAAGAACGTTTAACCTTTCTTGCAAGGTAGATCTACTGGTAACAAGTTTCCTCAATTTTTGTTTGTCTGGAAAGTCTTTATTTTGCTTTCACTTTTGAAGGGTAATTTTGCAGGATACAAATTTCTAGGTTGGTACGTTTTTTCTCTCACTACTTAAAATATTTCCGTCTCTTGTTACTTGCATGGCTTCTGAGGAGAAGCTGGATGTCAGGCTTATCTTTGCTCCTCAATAGGTAAAGTGTCTTTTTCCTCTGACTTCTTTCAGGCTTTAAAAAAAATATATTTATCTTTATTTATTTTGCTGGGTCTTAGTTGTGGCACATGGGATCTTTAATCTTCATTGTGGCATGTGGAATCTTTAGCTGAAGCATGAAAAAGAGAAAGTATTAGTCGCTCAGTCATGTCTGACTCTTTGCAATCCCGTGGCCTTTAGCCTGCCAGGCCTCTCTGTCCCTGGAATTCTCCAGGCAAGAATATTGGAGTGGGTAGACATTCCCTTCTCTCAGAGTTGAAGCATGCAAACTCTTAGCTGTGACATTTGGGATCTAGTTCCCTGACCAGGGATCACACCTGGGCTCCCTGCATTGGGAGCATGGAGTCTTAGGCACTGGACCATCAGAGAAATCCCTTTGGGGGTTTTTTATCTTTGATATTCTGTAACTTTATATTGTAGGAGTAGGTTTTAATTTTTTTGTATTTATCCGGTTTTGTGTTCTCTGAGCTTCCTGGATCTATGCTTTAGTGTTTGAAATTAATTTGGGGGAAATTCTAAATAATTATTTTTTCAGATATTTCCCTGTTCCTTTCTTCTTCTGGTATTCTTGTTATGTATATGTTATACCTCCTGTAGTTGTTCCACAGTTCTTGGATGGTCTGTTCTGGTTTTTCGTTTTTTCTGGTCTTTTTCCTGTTTGCTTTTCAGTTTTGAAGGTTTTTATTGAGATATTCTCAAGCTCAGAGATTCTTTCCTCAGCCAAGTGTAGTCTAATAATAAGCCTATCAAAGATACTCATCATTTCTGTTATGGTATTTTTGATCTGTAGCATTTCTTTTTGGTTCTTTCTTAGAATTTTCATCTCTCTGCTAATATTACCCATGTGTTCTTGCATAACTGTCTACTTTATTCATTAAGCCCTTAGCATATCATCAGAGTTGTTTTAAATTCCTGGTCTGATAATTCCAACATTCCTGCCACATCTGAGTCTGGTACTGATGTTATATTCGTGCTCTCTCTTGAAACTGTGTTTTCTGCCTCTTAGTGTTTCTTGTCATTTTTTCTTGATAGCCAGACATGATTTAGTAGTTAAAATGAACTGCTATCAACTGGCCTTTAGTAATGTGATTGTTGGGTGTAGGGTACAGAGAAGCATTCTATAGCCCTATGATCAGGTTTCTGTCTTTTAGTGAACCCGTGCCTCTGGATTGTTAACTTCACATGTGCTTTTTAGTATGAAACCCCCACCCTTCACTTTTACATGGTATAGGGTGGCTAGAGCTTGCTAGGGTTGGGTACTTCACTTTCCCCTGGTCAGTTGGTTTCTGATAAAATCTGAGCAGGTTAGACTCTGGTTAGTGTCTCCTGAGGGCAGAGCTTAAGAAGAGCAGAATGCTGTGGCATATTCAAAATGGTTCCTTTTCCCTGCTGGAAGCACAAGGGGATGTTTCTCCTGTTTTCACTGTGAGGATTAGGACTGCTCCTAGAGGTAACACTCACAAAATTGTGGATTTTTTTGTAGATCCATAACTGAATTCCCCTTTGGAGTTTTAACTCTCATAGTTATCCACACCTGAGCCTCCAGCAATTGCTCAATTATAGTTCAGGTCTCGCTATCCTGGCAGTGGTTCCCACGGAAGTTGCTGCTCCTGGATTTCTGCTCTGGTAACTTGGAATTCTTTGTATTTGCCTCCCTATCTTTCCAATTTGGGGGACAGCCATTTGGCTTGTGACCTCCCTTCCTTTATGGATCTAAGAGATTTTTCAGTTCGGTTCTTTCCTTGTTGTGAGGATGGACTGAGGACTTCCAAGCTTTTCACATGCCAGATCAGAAGAAAGAAGTCCTTCATTTCCTTTTTATTGCATAGTAATATTCTGTTGTATGGATATACCTCATTTTATTTATTCATTCATCAGTGGATGGACATTTGAATTGTTTCCAATTTTTCTTTTCAATTGTTAAAAAGTAGAAGTGTAGTTGATTTACAATGTTGTGTTAGCTTCTGATGTAGAGCAAAGTGATTCAAAATACATATATTCAGAATATATGTATTCTGTATGTATATATTCTTTTTCAGATTATTTTTCACCATCGTTTATTGCAAGATGTTGAATATAGTTCCCTGTGCTATTGTAATAGGTCCTTGCTGTTTATTTTGTATATAATAGTATGTATCTTCTAATCCCAAACTCCTAATTTTTCCCTATCCTCCCTTTCATCTTTGATAACCGTAAGTTTGTTTTCTATGTCTGTGAGTCTGTTTCTGTTTCATAAATAGGTTCATTTGTATCGTTTTTTCAATATTTCACATATAAGTGATATCATATATTTGTCCTTCTCTGACTTACTTCACTCAGTCTGATAATATCTAGGTTCATGCATGTTGCTGCAAATGGCATTAAATCATTCATTTTTATGGCTGAGTAATATTCCACTGTATATTTGTACCATATCTTCTTTTTCCATTCATCTGTTGATGAACATGTAAGTTGCTTTCATGCCTTAGTTATTGTAAATAATGCTGCTATGAACATTGGGGTGCATGTATCATTTCAAGACAGAGTATTCCTCTTTTTTTAATATGTGCTCAGGAATGGGATTGCTGGGTCATACGGCAACTCTATTTTTAGTTGTTTTTTTTTTAAAACCGCCATACCATTTTCCATAGTGGCTGTACCAACTTACATTCCTACCAACAGTGGAGGAGGGTTCCCTTTTCTCCACATCCTCTCCAGCATTTATTATTTGTAGACTTTTTGAGGATGACCATTCTGACTGATATGAGGTGATACCTTGTTCTAGTTTTGGTTTGCATTTCTCTAATAATTAATCCATCCTAAAGGAAATCAGTCCTGAATATTCATTGGAAGGACTGATGTTGAAGCTGAAACTCCAATACTTTGGCCACCTGATGCTAAGAATTGACTCATTTGAAAAGACCCTGATGCTGGGAAAGATTGAAGGCAGGAGGAGAAGGGGACGACAGAGGATGAGATGGTTGGATGGCATCACCGACTCAATGGACATGAGTTTGAGTAAACTCTGGGAGTTGGTGATGGACAGGGAGGCCTGGCGTGCTGCACTCCATGGGGTTGCAAAGAGTTGGACACGACTGAGTGAGTGAACTGAACTGAATAATTAGTGATGTTGAGCATCTTTTCATGTGCCTATTGGCCACCCAGATGTCTTCTTTGGAAAAATATCTATTTAGATCTTCTGCTCATTTTTTTGTTTGCTTGTTTTGAGTTGTATGAATTGTATACAACTTGTATACAATTGGAATTGTATACAATTGTTTGTATACTTTGGAAATTAAGTCCTTGTCAGTTGCATCATTTTAAAATATTTTATCCTATTCCATAGGTTATTTTTTCCTTTTTTAATGGTTTTCTTGGCTGTGCAAAAGTTTATAAGCTTGATTTGGTCCTATTTGTTTATTTTTGCTTTTTCTTTTTGCTTGGGAGATTCATCTAAGAAAAACATTGATACTATTTATGTCAGAGAATGTTTTGCCCCTTTTCTTCTAGGAGTTTTATGGTGTCATGTCTTATATTGAAGTCTTCAAGCTATTATGAGTTTGTTTTTGTGTATGGTGTGAAGCAGTGGTCTAATTTCATTGAGTTACATGCAACTGTACAACTTTCCCAACACTATTTGCTGAAGAGAATGTTTTTTCCCCATCATATATTCTTGCCTTCTTTGTTGAAGATTAGTTGACCATGGGTGTGTGGTGTTTCCAAGTTTCGGTATTATGAATTACATGGCTATGAAGGCCCATGTTAAAGTTTGGACATATGGTTTCATTTTTCTTAGGTACAAGTCTAGGAGTAAAGTTACTGCATCATAAGTTAACACATGTGTTTAAATTTTTGAGGAATGGCTGAACTATTTTCCAAAGTGGCTTCACGATTTTACATCACACTAGCCACATATGAGAGTTCTGATTTCTCCACATTCTTATCAATTCTTGTTATTATCTGATTTTTTTTATTATAAACATTGTTCTAGGTATGAAGTGGTATCTCACTATGTTTCTTTTTAATTTATTTTTTAGGTGTTTGTGGCAGATGCATATAATGGGTTGCTTTTTAGTAGACTGATCTATATAGCAGCCCTGTAATTTTTATTTATTTACTTTTGGCTGTGCTGGGTCTTCATTGCTGTGCATGGGCTACTCTCTAGTTGTGTGCAGGCTTTTCACTGTGGTGGCTTCTCTTAGTGCAGAGCATGGGCTCTAGGGCCCGCGGGCTTCAGTAGTTGCAGCACATATGCTTAGTAGTTGCAGCTCGCAGGCTCTGCAGGGCAGGCTGAGCAGTGGTGGTGCGCCAGTTTAGTTGCCCCCCAGCACGTGGAATCTTCCCAGGCTGGAAATTGAACTTGCGTCCCCTGCATTGGCAGGTGAATTCTTTATCACTGGACCACCAGGAAAGTCCTCAATATGTTTGTTTGTTTGGTTTGTTCTGTTTTTTTATATTTAGGTACTGTAATTGAATGTACCTAACCCAGTTTTATTGAGGTATAATTGATATACAGCACTGCATAAGCTTAAGGTATACAGCATAATGTTTTGACTTACATACATCATGAAATGATTACCATAAAAAGTTTAGTGAACATCCATCATCTCATATAGATACAACATTAAAGAAATAGATTAAAAATATTTTCCTTGTGATGAGAACTCTTAGGATTTATTCTCTTAGCTCAATATGGTTTTGATTTACGTTTCCCTAATGGCTTATGATGTTGAGCATAGTTCCATGTGTTTGTGGATAATTTACATACCTATTTTGGAGAAATGCCTATTCAAATATTTTGCCTATTTTTAATTTCTATTGTTTGTCTCCTTCTTGTTGAGTTTTAAGAGTGCTTTATGTATTCCATATACAAATCCCTAATCTGATATATGACGTGCAAATATTTTCTTCCATTGTGTGAGTTGTTTTTTACTTTCCTTTGAAAAATTTTTTCTTTTTGTTTATTGTTTTCTATTTTCTTGATGGTGTCATTTGAGGCACAGAAGTTTTAGTTTTGATAACGTCCAGTTTATCATTGTGGTCATTGCTGCTACTTGTGCTTTCATTGTCATATCTGAGAGATCACTGCAGATCCACAAAGATTTACACCCATGTTTTCTTCTAAGAGTTCCGTAATGTTAGCACTCACATTGAGGTCTTGATCCATTTTGAGTTAATTTTTTTCTATGGTATGAGGTAAGTGTCCAACTTCACTCTTTTGCATGTGGATATTCACTTGTTCCAGCACAGCTTGTTGAAAAGATTTTTCTTTCCCCTTTTATTTATCTTGGCACCCTTGTTGAAAATCAAGTGACCAGAAATATGAGTGCTTATTTCTGGATTCTCAGCGCTAGTACGTCCATCCGTATGTCTACCTTTATGCCAGTACTACAAGACAGTCTTGATTACTGTCTCTTTGTGTATTTTGAACATTGTTTTGGAATTGGAAACTGTGAGTCCCCTATGTTTGTTCCTTTTCAAGATTGTTTTGGGTCTTCTGCTTCCCTTGAGTTTGTTTATAAATTGTAGGATCAGCTTGTCAATTTCAGAAGAGAAGTCTGCCAGAAGGGTGATGTTGAATAAATGATAAATAAATAAATAAATATACTAATATAAACACTTTGGAGGGTATTTTCATAAGAATAGCAAGTCTGCTAATCCATGAACATAGGATGCTTTTCCATTTATTTAAGTCTTAAAATTTCTCTTAACAATGTTTTGTAATTTTCAGTGTATAATTTTTACACTTTTTAAATTAAATTTATTCCTACTTTGATTATTTTGTAAATGCAATTTTCTCTTAATTTTTTCTGTATTGTTTACTGCAAGTGTATAGGAATGCGATTGGTTTAAAAAAAATATTGATCTGGTATTCTGCAACCTTCTGAACTCATTCAGTCTATCCTTTTTTTCAGATCCCATTTAAAATTATGAGGGGGCACGAGCACATTGTGACTTCCTGTAACTTCTGTGTGGATGACGCTAAGGTCCTCAGCGGCTCCTATGACTGCACCGTGAAGCTGTGGGTAGGTGGCCGTGTTAGGTGGAGCCAAAACATCCTGTAAGCTTATGTCACCTCTTATGAGATTTCCCCAGTACTAAGTTCCCAGACATTGAAGGATCCCAAAGATTTGGAGAAGCCTTTCTGAACAAAGTACAAGAAGCAGCAGCAAAGTGAGGCCTCACTCTGGTGTTAAGTCACTGGAGAGATGAAGTTAGTTTGGCTGTTGTCAGCCTGCTGACTTGGATACAGTGGGAGCAGGGGCAGAGACCACTGGTCCGGGAGCTCGCCAGCTTTTGCTGGAGGCTGTGCCTGAGGGTCTCTGAGCTGTGTCATCTCTCTGGGTCTCCTTCTCACTTGGAATATTCAGTTCCATCCACAGAGATGGTATGTCCAGACCTGGGCAATCACAAGAGGACAGAAAAGTGGCCAAACCTGGGACCTGTCCATGAAGGGTATTTGGGAGAAGCAGGCCAGAGAATAGGTCAGTGCTGTAAGATGCAGGGAGCAGGGGCCAGGAACAAGGGTGTGATGGACAGACGAGGTTATAGAGAGGTGGACACTATGCAGTCTTTCAAATACTGCAGGGCATCGCCAGCAGACCCTGGTGGGCCTGCTTGGGTATACTGCTGGTCAGTCAGGAGAAGATGAGGAGGTATCAGGGCTGGGAGATGGCAATGATCATTGGGGGCCATTCCACAGATGACTGTGTGGTGAGGCTGGGCCCACTGGGGAGGACAGTCAGTTCTGAGTTTTGCTATCTCCTCTGGCTTCAGGAGCAGGAGGGGGACAGGATGGAGTCAGTTAAGGCTGATTCCTGGGTTCCAGTTTGGGCAACTAGGTAGAGGATATCTCCTCACCTTCTAGATCCCCTTAGAGGAACATCTTCTGGGTCTTGGTGGGTACTAAGCCAGGAAGACTAGCCAGAAGGGTTTGGAAGCTATCCAGATAGTTCAAGCCCCACATTAGGGACCTACCAGATGTTTGACCCTGGGTGGTTACATGACCTCCTGGGCCTCCCTGAATTTCCCCAGGCTCCTCAGGATCAGCTGAGAGCTGGGGCTACTCCAGGGCTTGCCTGGCCTATTCCAGGTCCCTACAGACATCCACTCCCTTCTCTTCTGTGGCCCTTATCCACCACCCCCTCCACCCAGCCCCATGATCTTCTTGTTGGGAAAGCCACTGGTTCCTCTGGAAACCCTAGGCCCTTTCTTAGTCCTCTAGGATGACTGAGAAGGCCTAGAGGCAAGGGGGTTTCTGCTGATTGTCATCACCTATGGGGAGGGAGGTTGGTGACTTTCTAAGGGTGCATTTTGCTTTACCATCTTCAGATTGTTTTCATGTTCTTCTCACCTTTTGAGTCAGTGGAAAGACTCATAGGGGTTTCTGTCTATTTTGGCCAAAGGGTTTCTCTCTCTCTAAGGGGATGTCTGCCTGTTTTTTTCTTGTCCCAGTATTAGGGACCATCCATCAAGACCTCCCTGACTCCCCACAGCAGCCCCACTGCCCTTGCTTCCTGCCTACTCCATGCTCCTTCCAGGATGCAGTCACCTCAACCTGTCCAAACTCCCTCCATACCTGACTTGCTCACAGCCTTACCACCTTCTCCCGTTGCTCCCTCTCCACCCCCTGCCCTCTTTCATAGCTTCACGCCTAGTTGCAAAATCACCCAGTTCTCTGGTCTCCCTGCCTTGGCTGCCCCTCCAACAGGTCCTCTTTGCTCCTCCTGGCTCTCTTTTCTCCATCTTTGTCTCTGCTCCTGGCTCCTCGTGTGGCTCTCCCTGCCCCAGTTACAGTTCTTGGGTGAGCCCTCCCTCAGGGGATGACAAATCATTACCATAAGCATCACCTTCTCCATCGAGGTATCTTTGGAAAAAGTCTCCTTGCCTCTCTCTTCCCTCCCCCACTCTCATCACTGTTTCTCGTCTCAAACCCACCACAAACCCAAACATCTGGCTTAGCCTTTTATTTCTTTATTTATTTGCCTGCACCGGGTTTTAGTTGCAGCATGTGGGATCTAGTTCCCTGACCAGTGATCAAACCTGGGCCCTATGCATTGGGTGTGTGGAGTCTTAACCACTGATCTACCAGGGAAGTCCCCTGGCTTAAGCTTTGAAAAAGCTCCCTTTCTCCTAACTGAAGATCATTGTGAATAATTTAGAAAGTTCATCAATGTATGAAGAAGTAGGGGAAAAAATTATCCTTATCTTACGCCCAGTCATCCTCTAGTATGGTACATCTCTTTTCAGTCATTATAGAAAAAAACACTTTGCTAGTCTTTCTCATATTGTGGAGGTAAGAAGGCTTTATCACCACAAAACAAAAACACAAAGAAAAAAATCATTCCGTGAACCATGAGTAAACTGCCGTGAAAAGGTTGGAGTGTAGTTTCTTTTTCTTGTTTGAACATGTATACACATATTTATGAAATTGAGACCACACAGTAAAGCTGTTTATATAACAACAGTAAACTTGGGCTACAAATATGGTCTCACCTCCTTTATTAGAACCACTTTCTCACCATTCATTCAAAGTCCAACCAATCTTAAATTATCTGAATCCACAGAAAGAGTTCCTGGTCCCGAACGCCAAGTGAAGGGGTAACTGTCTCTATTGGTTTTCCCATACCCCTAGCCAATGGCCCAGTTATTTCAAGAAACATTCAGTACATAGACATTTCCACTGTCTTTGGAATTCAGTGGCAGCATCTGGCTCTGTGTCTCTCCTGCCAAGTAATTCATGGCAGTGCTCGCTTTGCAAGTGGGTTATCAGTCCGCGATTGCTATTTCCCCTCTTGGCCATATGGTGGCACTATCGAGCACTGAACCTGTGCAGCCCCATGACCTCTTTCTGTTCTGGTGCTGCCCTTAGCTGGCCCAGGGCTAAGGCCACAGACTGCAATGGGCCTCATCCTCAGGACCCACAGTGATCTTTTTATTTGAGTTCCCAGACACATTTTTTTGGCAACCCCATGGACTATACAGTCTATGGAATTCTCCAGGCCAGAATACTGGAGTGGGTAGCCATTCCCTTCTCCAGGGATCTTCCCAACCCAGGGGTCGAACCCAGGTCTCCTGCATTGCAGGCAGATTCTTTACCAGCTGAACCACATGGGAAGCCCCCAGACACGTATTTTTTTTCTAGAGTAACACACCATCCAGGGAGGCTGGATCACAGGCCATCAGAGCCAGTCATTTCTTCCCAAGTCATGAGGCTCATGAGCTGAGCCTCCAGCCTGGATGTGTCCTGCCCCCATGAGTTCCTCTTTGGGATCTCTTCCTGCCAGGGGGCTTTGATTAAGGACCCGGCTGTTTAGAGTCTCATGGAGCAGGGGTTGAGGGACTGGATCTGTGTGAAAAGAGTTTGCACCGGTGGCCTGAGGCTGCTGTCCTTGCAAAGACCCACTGACAAGGCTGGCCTTGGCTGGCATCTGGGAACTTCACTGGTAAACAGTGTCCTACAGTCATATGAATCTTTCCCTAAGTGATCCAGGGGGCTTGCTGTGTCTAGACTGTGCAGACCACATGGGTGATGCCTGTGTGACCAGACCCCAGGAAAAATCTGGGTGCCGAGGCTCAGATGCACCTCCCTGGAAGACAGCACCTGACATGTGTTGTTACTGGCTGCTGAAGGAATTAAGCACATCCCATGCTACCCACAGGGAGAGACTCTGTCTTTTTCAAAATTTATTTATTTTTAATTGAAGGATACTTGCTTTACAATATTGCTTTGGCCGTTGATCAGCACGAATCAGCCATAGGTATACATATGTCTCCTCCCTCTTGAACCTCCCTCCCACCTCCCACCCCTTCCCACCTCTCTGGTTGTTACAGAGCCCCTGTTTGAGTTCCCTGATTCACACGGCTAATTCCCGTTGGCTATCTATTTTACATAGAGTAGTGCATGTGTTTCCATGCTACTAGGGAGAGACTCTTGGAAGCAGTGCCTGGTTTTCCCTGGACCTCGCCCCAAGTGCCCTTCCCTTTGCTGATTTTGCTTTGTGTCCTTTGGCTGCTGTAAATCTTAGCTGTGAGCATGCCTATATTCTGAGTCCTATGAATCCTGGAGAATCATCAATCGTGAGGGTGGTCCTGGGGACCCCTGACACAGAGCCCTTTGCCTCCCAGCAGGCTTGTGGTCTTAATGTGAATTGGTCTCTGCATATCAGGGAGAATTGTCCCAGGCCTGGTCTGGTCAGGCCAAAAGCTCTCCCAACTGGGCGCCATAATTTCACAAAACAATGCAGGGTCTTTCTAGAAATTCATTGTCTTGCTAATAGCATTTGTTTCCAGGGGACTTTCCACCTCAGCTTATCCTGAAAAGTTGTGGACACATTTTTTTTTTCAAAGATTTTTTTGATGTGGACCATTTTTAAAGTCTTTATTGAGCTTGTTACACTGTTGTTTTTGTTCTGGTTTTTTTGGCCAGGATGCCTGTGGGATCATAGCTCCCTGACCAGGGATTGAACCCACACCCCACGTACTGGAAGGCTAAATCTTAACCACTGGCCAGTCAGGGAAGTCTCCGCATTTATAGAAAACATTTTTATTTCTGTCACTCAAGCACCTTTCACTTTGGTACCCTCATTGTTCCCATCATATTGCCAGTTATTACCCTCCCTTGTCTTCATCACATTCCCTAGTTATCTCCCTTCAGTGTGATAACAGTTGCCTGGGTCCCACTGCTGGATGTTTTAGAGTTTGTTTTAACTGCCCCCTTTAGGTGGACATAGACTGCTCCCGGTGAGTTTGCTGTCTGTCCTCTATAACACGTGACGAACCTTTTTCATTAAACTTCTTTTGGAGTTTAGTCAATTAACAATGTTGTGATAGTTTCAGGTGGATAGCAAAGGGAGTCAGCCATACATATAATATACATGTATCCATTCTCCCCCAAACTAGCCTCCCATCCAGGCTGCCACATAACATTGAGCGGAGTTCCCTGTGCTCTACAATAGGACCTTGTTAGTTATCCATCTTAAATATAGCAGTGTGTACATATTCATCCCAAACTCCTTAACTATCTCTTCCCCCCATTCTTCCCCCCCGGCAACCATAAGTTCATTGATGATCCTTTTTCGTGCACAAGTCTTTTACCACAGTTTAGATTGTTTCCTTAGGGAAGACTGTCCCCATGCCCCCCACCCCCCCACCCCAAAATAGAATTGCTGTGTCAAATGGTGGGAATTTTTAGAAAGTTCTTGAAAGATCTTGCTCGATTCTGTGAAGACTCTTTGGCCAGGCGAGAACGAGAATATTACCTGTTTGCAGCTTTGCCTTCAGAGTGGCCCGTTTCCATGGGCCACTGTGGGATGGAGGAGGAGTTTCCTGGGGATGCCGTGGATGGTGACGATGGCCTTCTTGCTCTGGGAGTGGTGGGGAAGTCTTTTCACCCTTCTGAGCTGGGGGAAGAGTCATAGGACCGTGGGTACTCAGACACGCTCAGGGTTGATGCTGAACTCAGCTCACTGCTTCGGTTGACACTTTAGTGACCTCTGACCCTCTTCCGCTCTCTCCTGCTGATCCGAGGATGCTATGGATGGATCCATCGTTCGGGAATTTGAGCCGGTGCCCGAAGGTCCTGTTTTAGAATGCAGCGTCACGGCTGACAGCAGAAGGTGACTTCCCCTCATTTGACTCTGGTCAGGAAGGTGAGAGGGAAGGGCAGGCCCGCACACAGCACGCCAGGGACCCTTCACTGTCTTTTCAGCAAACACCCGACCTTACACGCCCATATGTTGGGCTCATGGTTTCCATCTTTTGCTGTGAGAACCAAGTAGATGCGATGACTCTGAAAATTTTAAAATGCCAAAAAGACGAAATGTACTGTGACTGAAGCCAGTCTGAATGTTCTTCATGGAGCTTCTTTCCCGCAGTCACGCCTGTGGACCGGGGCAGCTGCGAGGTTCACTAGCGATTCAGTGCAGGCCGTCATGTCACAGGGGGAACCGGGGCCCAGGAAGCCAGCCTGAGCTGTCACCTGGGGAGAGTCGGTTTGGGAGGCCACCCTGGGGTGCATTTGCGTTCACGCTTCACACAGATGTGAGATGAGCCTTTAAAAGGGGATTTGCTTTAAAATGGATTTGCTTTTACCCTGAACAGCAACTACAAAATTAATCTGTTAGTGAAAACACGTGGGGGAATTTAAGCTTCATGTATATGTTTATTCACTCAGTCATGTCTGACCCTTTGCGACCCCATGGACTGTAGCCTGCCAGGCTCCTCTTTTTCCAGGCAAGAATACTGGAGTGGGTTGTCATTTCCTACTCCAGGGTAAGCTTCATGGGAATTTATCTCATATAGAGGACACGTTCTCACCGAAACATGCCATGTAAGAAGACAAAGGTAAACTTATATTACTGGGTTGGCCGAAAAATTCATTAGGGCTTTTCCATAACATCTTATGGGAAAATCTGCATGAACTCTTTAGCCAGCCCAATATTGTAAATGTACAAGAAAGCATTCAGAATGAAATGAGCTATGACAGTCTTTTCCTGTTCAAAAAAAAAAAAAAAAAGATGTGAAATCAGTGGAAGAAGTGATTGATCCTTATGAGTTGTAGCTATTCTTCTAAAAGAAGTCAGTTACAGAACAGAAGAAATGATGCCTTTAATGCCCCAGGTAGAAAAAGACGTATTTGGTTGGCCGGTTAAAGGATTAAGGAAGAGAATGGTGTCGCGGTTCCTTCTGTGTTAGGATCTATCTGTTTTCACTGAGAACCCCCAGTTCTCCAGGGGCCTCATGAAATATCTTTAGAAAGATTCAAGTATTTTTTTTTTGCAATCTTGGTCCTAAACTGTAGAAACTTTCTGTTAAATATTTGATCTTTCTTAGAAACCATAGGCGGAATAGTCTGAGTCATTAAAACCCTTGTCATTTTCTTTCCAGAATCATTGCAACATCTTATGACAAAACGGTGAGGGCCTGGGACCTTGAAACAGGCAAGCTGCTGGTATGTATGTTCTGCCCTGGTGAAGATGTCACAGCACGGGTCTTCTGTTTTTTTTTAAATTTTTTTTTAATTTGAGTATAATTGCTTTACAATGTTGCGTTCGTTTCTGCTGTACAATGATGTGAATCAGCTCTATGTAAGCATATATCCCTTTCCTCTTGAGCCTTCCTCCCACCGCCCCCGCCCATCACATCACACTCCTCTAGGTCATCACAGAGCACCGAGCTGAGATCTCTGTGCACACGGCAGTTTCCTGCTAGCTTTTGTTTTACACATGGGAGCATGTATATATGTGTTAATACTGCTCCCTTGGTTCATCTCACCCTCTCCTTCCCGGCCTACAACACAGGTTCTTTGCTGGGGCCTTAGGTGGCCTTGAGCCGGTCATGGATTGGGAAGAGTAGCCAATGTTCCGGGAAAGGGAAGTTTTCTCAGGGACCCAACATGATGGATGGTAGGCTTCAGAGAAGGGAAGCTATCTGAAGCGGGCAGAGGCGGGCTCTGCTTCAGGGATGGGGAGGATGGGTATAAGGGAAGAAGTAGAGGTGGGGGCAGAGGGTAGGGAGGGTGGCATTACAGACTGAGAGAACTGTGTGGGAAAAGAGACCCTCCCCGGTGGGATGTTGGCTTTTGATGGGGGCGGGAAGTAGAGCTGAGGCCATGGGGTGAAGGCCGTGTGGCCAAAGTACAAGACCACTGGTTCCCAGTCTGTTCTCCATCTGAGAAGGGGCCACCGTCCATCCATCCATCCATCCATCCGTCCAAATGGGCCCAGGATCCCTCTGTCTCCTGCCTGGTGTCCAGGCAGCCCTGAGCCTGCTCAGGTGCTCCGCAGGGTTTCCTGCCCCATCCCTGCTGCCCTTCCCGCCCACCTCCCCTGGGCAGCTTCTCGTCACCTCTCTTCTCCCTTTCCCCTCTGTTCTCTCCTTAAAAGAAGAAAAATTTTCTTTTTAGTGCAAAGATCAATTTATTTTCGTTGTGAAACATTTTCAGAAAGAGAAGCCAAGTGTAAAAAAATAGTGTTACAGTTAACATCCTGGTGTCTCTTTTTGCATACACACATTACATATGAACACGGGCATGACAACATGACATGTTCTGCTGACAACAGAGTGTCATTATATACGATCATTGATTACTCCTGACTTTTAGCATTTCCCCAAATGCTTATTTCATCTCACATAAACATCCTGCTCTTGTCTCTAGCCTCTTTTTCTTTTTGAGATGTTTTTCCTTCTCTTCATTTTTAAAAACTCCCCAGAATGTGTTTATTTAAAAAAAAAAAAATTTGTGTATTTATTTGGCTGCCCCAGGTCTTAGCTGCAGCATGTGGAATCTTTAGTTGTGGCATGCGGGCTCTAGTTCCCTGACCAGGGATCAAACTCAGGCCGCCTGCACTGAGAGTGAGAAGTCTTAGCCCCTGGACCACCTGAGAAGTCCCTTCCCTTCTCTTCGGTAAACTTGTTTTAGTGCTTTGATTATTTTTGTTGCACAGAACGTCCATGCCACTTGCCATCTGTAGGGCTGATCCACTGATGCTTGACAAACTATTCCAAAACTTATTTTCAAACAGCAAGCATTTATTGCTGCGCAGAGTTTCTTTTTTCTAAAATAATTAGCGTATTTTGGCCACACTGGGTCTTCCTTGCTGCACATGAGCTCTCTCTAGTTGCAGCGAGCGGGGCTGCCCTCTGGTTGTGGTGTGCGGGCTTCTATTGTGGTGGCTTCTCTTGTTGCAGAGCACAGGCTCTAGGGCACAGGCTCAGTCATTGTGGTACATGGGCTTAGTCGCCCCTCAACATGTGGGTCTTCCCAATCCAGGGATTGAACCTGTGTTCCCTGCCCTAGCAGGCGGACTGTCAACCACTGGACCACCACGGAAGTCCTTGCAGAGTTTCGTGACAGAACTATTGGAGCAGGTTAGCCAGTGGTTCTGGCTCAGGTTTCTTGCGAGGCCACGGTTAGGATGTCCTCTGGGGCCACAGTCTCCTGAAGGCTCACGGAGGCTGAGGGTCTCCTTCCAAGATGGCTGTCGGCAGGAGCCCCCAGTTTCTCTGTGCCCAAGTCTCTCCTCAGGGCTGCTTGAGTGTCCCCAAGACATGGCGATTTACTCCCTCAGAGCAACTGACTTAAGAGATGGCAGGAGGAAACCCTGGTTTCCTTCTTTTTTTTTTTTAATTTTTGAGGTTATAGCTGGTTTACAGTGTTTCAGGTATACGACAAAGTGATTCAGATGTGTGTTTGTGTGCATGTGTGTGTATATATGTGTACATTATAAATGTGTATACTTATGAATATAAACACATATATTCTTTTTCAGATTCTTTTCCATTATAGGATATTAGCCCACCCCCACTTTCCTCTTTGGTAAACATAAGCTTGTTTTCTATGTCTGCGAGTCTATTTCTGTTTCGTAAATAAGTTCTTTTGTATCATTGTGTTAAGATTCCACAAGAAATGATATCATATGATATTTGTCTTTCTCTGACTTATTTCACTTAGGTATGATATCAATAATCTCTAGGTCCATCCGTATTGCTGCAAATGGCAATAATTCATTCTTTTTGTGGCTGAGTAGTATTTCATTTTATATACATACCATATCTTTTTTAAAATCTCTTCATCTATCAGTGAGCGTGTAGTTGTGTTCTTGTCACGGCTGTTGTAGATAGTTCTGCTGTGATCATTGGGGTGCATGTATCTTTTTGTTATTTATTTATTTGGCTGTGTCGGGTCTTAGTTGCAGCATGCAGCATCCTTGTTGTGTCATGCAGGATCTTTCCTCGTGGTACACAGGCTCCAGAGCGTGTGGGCTTGGTAGTTGCGGTGTGCAAGCTTAGTTGCTCTGTGGCTTGCGGGGTCTTAAGTTCCTCGACCAGGGATCAAAACCACATCCCTTGCATTGGAAGGTGGGTTCTTAACCACTGGATCACCAGGGGAGCCCCACATACATCTTTTTGAATTAGAATTTTCATCTTTTCCAGATATATACCCAGGAGTGGGATTACTGGGTTATAGGGTAGCTCTAGTTTTAGTCTTTTAAGGAACCTCCATACTGTTCTCTGTAGTGGCTGCACCAAATTATATTCCCACCCACAGTGTAGGAGGGGTCCCTTTTCTCCACACCCTCTCTAGCATTTATTATTCGCAGACTTTTTGATGATGACCATTCTGACTGGTGTGAGGTGATAGCTCATTGCAGTTTTGATTTGCATTCCTCTAATGATTAGTGATGTGGAACATTTTTGCCTGTGCCTGTTGGCCATCTGTATGTTTTCTCTGGAGAAAGCCCTGGTTTCTGTTGTGACCTTCACAGACTATCACTTTTGTTACATTGTATCCAAAGAAGTAACTCACTGCATTGAGCTCACACCCTTGGGGCAGGTAATTAGTCTCCACCCTGGGGCTTCCCTGGTGGCTCAGATGGTAAAGAACCTGCCTACATTCCCGGAGTCCCAGGTTTGATCCCTGGAACGGGAAGATTCCTCTGGATAAGGTAACGGCCACCCACTCTACTGTTCTTGCCTGGAGAATTCCATGGACAGAGCAGTCGGCTGGGCTGCTCTCCATGGGGTCGCAAAGAGTCAGACATGACTGAGTGACTTTCACTTTTGTGGAGAGATGACTGTCAAAGAATTGGGGAGCATATTTTAAAAGCTTCACAACAGCAATACCATAATTTATAACATACAGAGAGATTTTCCTTTCCTAGAATGTTGAGTAGCTCTCTGTCCTGGGGGGCTGGGACTGCAGAGCCTTGTCCTCAGGCAGACTTGTTTACCAAACCGAACAAGAGTCAGGTTGGCCATTACTAGGACCTTGCTGCCAGTTCTGCTAGGTGCCCCCTATCCTTCTTCATCTCTTCTGGACACACATTAATTACATGTATTAATTAAAAATTAATTCATGAAAATTAAATAAACATTCAGTTCCTTGTTTGCACTAGCCTATTACAAGAACTCAGTGGCCACATGTGGCCAGTGGCTGGAATATTGAACAGTGCATAGATAGAATATTTCAGAAAGTCCTGCTGGATCACTGGGCTAGAGAGAAAACCTTTTGATTGTTGCCCTATTTCAGTGGAAGCTCGGTCATGAAACCTTCATAGTCTCCGCTAAGTTGTCCCCTGATGGTAAATACGTGGTCTTGGGCTTGGATGTGGATCATGGAATCTTTATAATAGACGCGAAAGACTCCACCACCGTGTCCCATATCAAAGGTGAGTTTGTGTAGGCTCCCTGCTCTGTTCTGTCTGTTATGATAACAGCCACTTGTCACTTGAATGACAGTGACTTTATTGTTTTATTTGGTAAATCAGCAATACTGTGAACCATGTCATTAAAGATGGGACATTGATGGGTAAAATTGAAGTGAAAGCCTCTCAGTCATGTCTGACTCTTTGCGACCCAGGCCAGAATACTGGAGTGGGTAGAACCCAAGTTCTCCAGGCCAGAATACTGGTGTGGGTAACCTTTCCTTTCTCCAGGGGATCTTCCCAAACTAGGGATAGAACCCAGGTCTCCTGCATTGCAGGTGGATTCTTTACCAACTAAGCTATCAGGAAAGCCCTGATGGATAAAAACATGGACAATTAAAATCAAGACTAGTTAAGGCTTTTCCGCTCAGTCTCATGCTTATAATAAATGAAACATTGTTCTGCTCCAGCCTCACATGGACATTTAAAGCCCATCTTTTATTGAGTGAAGACCCAAGCTTGGCTTGCCTGGTGGCTCAGATGGTAGTCTGCCTGGACTGTAGGAGACCCAGGTTCGATCCCTGGGTTGGGAAGATCCCCTGGAGAAGGAACTGGCAACCCACTCCAGTATTCTTGCCTGGAAAATCCCATGGATGGAGGAGCCCAGCAGGCTACAGTCCATAGAGTCACAAAGAGTCAGACATGACTGAGCGACTTCACTTTCTTTCTTTCCAGGCTTCTTAACATTTTATGTGTATTTTCCCACATTCCTCATTCTTTACTGCTGAGTCACCAGGGAAGCCCATAAAAATATTAATCACTGATTATTAACAACACACATATTTATTCTAGTGTTTTATTATTAACAACACAAATATTTATTCTAGATGATTAGCAATTTTATTACTATCAATTGTCAGGTATAAAAAAAAATTCAGGTAATTAAAAAGACTAGAATGGCAACTACTGAAAAAACAGTCATCAAATGTCAATTTCCTGGTTGTGATCCTGTGCAATCATTGTGTAAGATGTTACCATTGGGGGAAACTGAGTGACAGGCATACAGGATCTCTCTGTAGGATTCCTTACAACTGCATGTGAGTTAACAGTTAACTCAGAAGAAAAAATAAAAGCATACATAATCATTGGAAAAAATTTGAAAGTGTATGAGCAGTGGGCTTCCCCAGTGGCTAAAGTGGTAAAAAATCTGCCTTTCAATGCGGGAGACATGAGTTTGATCCCTGGTCAGGAAGATACCCTGGAGGAGGAAATGGCAACCCACTCCAGTACCTTGCCTGGAAAATCCCCATGGACAGAGTAGCCTGGTGGGCGATAGTCCATAGAGTCACAGAGTCAGACACGACTGTGATCGTGCCTGTCCTGTCTTCTCCCCGGTGGTGGTGGTGGTTTAGTCGTTAAATTGTGTCCGACTGTTGCGACCCCACGGACTGTAGCCCGCCAGGCTCCTCTGTCCGTGGGATTCTCCAGGCAACAATACTGGAGTGCATTGCATTTTCTTCTCCAGGGAATCTTCCCTACCCAGGAATTGAACCTGGGTTTCCTGCATTGCAGGCACATTCTTTACCGACTGAGCTACAAGGGAAGCCTGGAGGGACCAATTATTATGATTATTTTTAATTTAAAGAACTTTGCTTATAATTTATTTATTCTAGTCTTCCACAGTATTTCTTCTGATTTGAATTTTTATATCCCTCAAGTTCAATGGAAGAAGTGTCTTTAAAATTGTACTGTGAGATAGTATTTTCTTTCTTTTCTTTTTTTTTTTTTTACTGGAGTATACCTGCTTTACAATGCTGTGTTAGTTTCAGCTCTACAACAAAGTGAATCAGCTGTATGTTGACATATATCCCCTCTCTCTTGAGCCTCGCTCCCACCCCCCACATCTCACCCTGTTAGGTCATCCTAGAGCGCTGAGCAGCTTCCCACTATTTCACACACGGTAGTGTAGACATGTAAGTGCTGCTCTCCCGGTTCATTCCACCCTCCCCTTCCCCACTGTGTCCACAGTCCATTCTCTATGTCCGTGTCTCTGTTCCTGTCCTGCAAATAGGTTCATCTGGGGAGGTACCTATCACTAACAGTACACTGCTGGGTGGTCTTCCTGTGAGTGTGTGTACGTGCAAACACACACATACCCAGTACTACTTCCCACATACATCTAATGTTTATTTTTATCACCATGGAACCATGATGTGTGTCCTGCCACACATCATGCATTTTCCCTTGATGTGTGACCTCGTACCTTCTCTTTCCTCACACTCTAAGCCCTGTCTGCACACCATGCTCCTTCTCGCTGTGTCCT